>NC_054413.1:13054996-15454996 GCF_017976425.1 Toxotes jaculatrix | reverse complement strand
TCACATTAGTTGAACAGTTCTAGAATGTGACATCAGAATTCTAGAATGTTAAATCTTTTTCAAGAATGTGACATCACAATTTTTTGAGTGTGACATCACATTAGTTGAACAGTTCTAGAATGTCATGTCTGATTCTAGAATGTGACATCAGAATTCTAGAATGTTAAAATCGAGTTCGAGAATGTGATGTGATATCAGAATTCTAAAATGTTAAATCTATCAAGAATGTGAGATCAGAATTCCAGAATGTCAAGTATAGTTCAGAATTCTAGAACAATAAGTCTGATTCTAGAAGGTGAAATCACAATTGTTCTAGAGTGTGACATCACAATAATAGAGGAGTTCGTCTAGTTCTAGAATGAGACATCAGAATTTTAAAACGTGACATCAGAATTCTAGAACATTAAGTCTGATTCTATAGTGTGACATCACATTAGTTGAACAGTTCTAGAATGTGACATCAGAATTCTATGTTAATTCTGATTCAGAATGTGACATCACATTGGTTCAACTGTTCTTCTAGTTCTAGAATGTTATGTCTGATTTTAGAATGTGACATCAGAATTCTAGAATGTTAAATCTAGTTCTAGAATGTGACATCAGAATTGTAGAATGTTGTCTGATTCTAGAATGTGACATCACAATTATTCTAGTGTGACATCACATTAGTTGAACAGTTCTAGAATGTGACATCAGAATTCTATGTTACGTCTGATTCAGAATGTGACATCACATTGGTTCAACTGTTCTTCTAGTTCTAGAATGTTATGTCTGATTTTAGAATGTGACATCAGAATTCTAGAATGTTAAATCTTGTTCTAGAATGTGACATCAGAATTGTAGAATGTTGTCTGATTCTAGAATGTGACATCACAATTATTCTAGTGTGACATCACATTAGTTGAACAGTTCTAGAATGTGACATCAGAATTCTAGAATGTTAAATCTTGTTCTAGAATGTGACATCAGAATTGTAGAATGTTGTCTGATTCTAGAATGTGACATCACAATTATTCTAGTGTGACATCACATTACTTGAACAGTTCTAGAATGCGACATCAGAATTCTAGAATGTTAAATCTGTTTCAAGAATGTGACATCACAATTTTTTGAGTGTGACATCACATTAGTTGAACAGTTCTAGAATGTTATGTCTGATTCTAGAATGTGACATCAGAATTCTAGAATGTTAAAATCGAGTTCGAGAATGTGATGTGATATCAGAATTCTAAAATGTTAAATCTATCAAGAATGTGAGTCTAGAATGTCAAGTATAGTTCAGAATTCTAGAACAATAAGTCTGATTCTAGAATGTGAAATCACAATTGCTCTAGAGTGTGACATAACAATAATAGAGCAGTTCCTCTAGTTCTAGAATGAGACATCAGAATTTTAGAACCTGACATCAGAATTCTAGAACGTTAAGTCTGATTCTAGAGTGTGACATCACATTAGTTGAACAGTTCTAGAATGTGGTATCAGAATTCTAGAATGTTATGTCTGATTCTAGAATGTGACATCAGAATTCTAGAATGTTAAATCTATCTCTAGAATGTCACATCAAAATTCTAGAATGTTAATTCTGATTCTAGAATCTTGTATCAGAATTCTAGAATGTCAAATCTAGTTGAGAATTCTAGAACAATAAGTCTGATTCTAGAATGTGAAATCGCAATTCTTCTAGCGTGTGACATCACAATAATAGAGCAGTTCTTCTAGTTCTAGAGTGTGACATAAGAATTCTAGAACGGGACATCAGAATTCTAGAACATTAAGTCTGATTCTATAGTGTGACATCACATTAGTTGAACAGTTCTAGAATGTAAAATCAGAATTCTAGAATGTTAAATCTGTTTCAAGAATGTGACATCACAATTGTTTGAGAGTGTGACATCACATTAGTTGAACAGTTCTAGTTCTAGAATGTGGTATCAGAATTCTAGAATGTTATGTCTGATTCTAGAATGTGACATCAGAATTCTAGAATGTTAAATCTATCTCTAGAATGTCACATCAAAATTCTAGAATGTTAATTCTGATTCTAGAATCTTGTATCAGAATTCTAGAATGTCAAATCTAGTTGAGAATTCTAGAACAATAAGTCTGATTCTAGAATGTGAAATCGCAATTCTTCTAGCGTGTGACATCACAATAATAGAGCAGTTCTTGTAGTTCTAGAGTGTGACATAAGAATTCTAGAACGGGACATTAGAATTCTAGAACATTAAGTCTGATTCTATAGTATGACATCACATTAGTTGAACAGTTCTAGAATGTGACATCAGAATTCTATGTTAAGTCTGATTAAGAATGTGACATCACATTGATTCAACTGTTCTTCTAGTTCTAGAATGTTATGTCTGATTTTAGAATGTGACATCAGAATTCTAGAATGTTAAATCTAGTTCTAGAATGTGACATCAGAATTGTAGAATGTTGTCTGATTCTAGAATGTGACATCACAATTATTCTAGTGTGACATCACATTAGTTGAACAGTTCTAGAATGTGACATCAGAATTCTAGAATGTTAAATCTGTTTCAAGAATGTGACATCACAATTTTTTGAGTGTGACATCACATTAGATGAACAGTTAGAATGTTATGTCTGATTCTAGAATGTGACATCAGAATTCTAGAATGTTAAAATCGAGTTCGAGAATGTGATATCAGAATTCTAAAATGTTAAATCTATCAAGAATGTGAGATCAGAATTCTAGAATGTCAAGTATAGTTCAGAATTCTAGAACAATAAGTCTGATTCTAGAATGTGAAATCACAATTGCTCTAGAGTGTGACATAACAATAATAGAGCAGTTCCTCTAGTTCTAGGATGAGACATCAGAATTTTAGAACCTGACATCAGAATTCTAGAACGTTAAGTCTGATTCTAGAGTGTGACATAACAATTGTTCTAGAGTGTGACATCACATTAGTTGAACAGTTCTAGAATGTAACATCAGAATTCTAGAATGTTAAATCTGTTTCAAGAATGTGACATCACAATTGTTTGAGAGTGTGACATCACATTAGTTGAACAGTTCTAGTTCTAGAATGTGGTATCAGAATTCTAGAATGTTATGTCTGATTCTAGAATGTGACATCAGAATTCTAGAATGTTGAAATCGAGTTCTAGAATGTGACATCAGAATTCTACAATGCTAATTCTGATTCTAGAATGTGAAATCACAATTGTTTTAGAGTGTGACATCACATTAGTATGACAGTTCTAGAATGTGACATCAGAATTCTAGAATTTTAAATCTAGTTCTAGAATGTTAAATCTAGTTCTAGAATGTTAAAACTAGTTCTAGAATGTGCCATCAGAATTCTAGAATGTTGTCTGATTCTAGAATGTGACATCACAATTATTCTAGAGTGTGACATCACATTAGTTTAACAGTTGTAGAATGTGACAGCAGAATTCTACAATATTAAATCTAGTTCTAGAAAGTTACATCAGAATTATAGAATGTTGTGTCAGAATTCCAGAATGTTAAGTCTGATTCTGGAATGTGACATAAAAATTGTTCTCCAGTGTGACATAGCATGAGTTGAACAGTTCTTCTAGTTCTAGAATGTGACCTCGGAATTCTAAAATGGTAAGTCTAGTTCTAGAATGTGACATCAGAATTATAAAATGTTAAGTCTGATTCCATAATGTGACATAACAATTGTTCTAGAGTGTGACATCACATTAGTTGAACAGTTCTAGAATGTGAAATCAGAATTCTAGAATGTTAAATCTGTTTCAAGAATGTGACATCACATTAGTTGAACAGTTCTAGTTCTAGAATGTGGTATCAGAATTCTAGAATGTTAATTCTGATTCTAGAATGTGAAATCACAATTGTTCTAGAGTGTGACATCACAATAATAGAGCAGTTCTTCTAGTTCTAGAATGAGACATCAGAATTTTAGAACGTGACATCAGAATTTTAGAATGTCAAGTATAGTTCAGAATTCTAGAACAATAAGTCTGATTCTAGAATGTGAAATCACAATTGCTCTAGAGTGTGACATAACAATAATAGAGCAGTTCCTCTCGTTCTAGAATGAGACATCAGAACTTTAAAACCTGACATCAGAATTCTAGAACGTTAAGTCTGATTCTAGAGTGTGACATAACAATTGTTCTAGAGTGTGACATCACATTAGTTGAACAGTTCTAGAATGTAAAATCAGAATTCTAGAATGTGACATCACAATTGTTTGAGAGTGTGACATCACATTAGTTGAACAGTTCTAGTTCTAGAATGTGGTATCAGAATTCTAGAATGTTATGTCTGATTCTAGAATGTGACATCAGAATTCTAGAATGTTAAATCTATCTCTAGAATGTCACATCAAAATTCTGGAATGTTAATTCTGATTCTAGAATCTTGTATCAGAATTCTAGAATGTCAAATCTAGTTGAGAATTCTAGAACAATAAGTCTGATTCTAGAATGTGAAATCGCAATTGTTCTAGCGTGTGACATCACAATAATAGAGCAGTTCTTCTAGTTCTAGAGTGTGACATAAGAATTCTAGAACGGGACATCAGAATTCTAGAACATTAAGTCTGATTCTATAGTGTGACATCACATTAGTTGAACAGTTCTAGAATGTAAAATCAGAATTCTAGAATGTTAAATCTGTTTCAAGAATGTGACATCACAATTGTTTGAGAGTGTGACATCACATTAGTTGAACAGTTTTAGTTCTAGAATGTGGTATCAGAATTCTAGAATGTTATGTCTGATTCTAGAATGTGACATCAGAATTCTAGAATGTTAAATCTATCTCTAGAATGTCGCATCAACATTCTAGAATGTTAATTCTGATTCTAGAATCTTGTATCAGAATTCTAGAATGTCAAATCTAGTTGAGAATTCTAGAACAATAAGTCTGATTCTAGAACGTGAAATCGCAATTGTTCTAGCGTGTGACATCACAATAATAGAGCAGTTCTTCTAGTTCTAGAGTGTGACATAAGAATTCTAGAACGGGATATCAGAATTCTAGAACATTAAGTCTGATTCTATAGTGTGACATCACATTAGTTGAACAGTTCTAGAATGTGACATCAGAATTCTAGAATGTTAAATCTTTTTCAAGAATGTGACATAACAATTTTTTGAGTGTGACATCACATTAGTTGAACAGTTCTAGAATGTCATGTCTGATTCTAAAATGTGACATCAGAATTCTAGAATGTTAAAATCGAGTTTGAGAATGTGATGTGATATCAGAATTCTAGAATGTCAAGTATAGTTCAGAATTCTAGAACAATAAGTCTGATTCTAGAATGTGAAATCACAATTATTCTAGTGTGACATCACATTAGTTGAACAGTTCTAGAATGTGACATCAGAATTCTAGAATGTTAAATCTTTTTCAAGAATGTGACATCACAATTTTTTGAGTGTGACATCACATTAGTTGAACAGTTCTAGAATGTCATGTCTGATTCTAGAATGTGACATCAGAATTCTAGAATGTTAAAATCGAGTTCGAGAATGTGATGTGATATCAGAATTCTAAAATGTTAAATCTATCAAGAATGTGAGATCAGAATTCCAGAATGTCAAGTATAGTTCAGAATTCTAGAACAATAAGTCTGATTCTAGAAGGTGAAATCACAATTGTTCTAGAGTGTGACATCACAATAATAGAGGAGTTCGTCTAGTTCTAGAATGAGACATCAGAATTTTAAAACGTGACATCAGAATTCTAGAACATTAAGTCTGATTCTATAGTGTGACATCACATTAGTTGAACAGTTCTAGAATGTGACATCAGAATTCTATGTTAATTCTGATTCAGAATGTGACATCACATTGGTTCAACTGTTCTTCTAGTTCTAGAATGTTATGTCTGATTTTAGAATGTGACATCAGAATTCTAGAATGTTAAATCTAGTTCTAGAATGTGACATCAGAATTGTAGAATGTTGTCTGATTCTAGAATGTGACATCACAATTATTCTAGTGTGACATCACATTAGTTGAACAGTTCTAGAATGTGACATCAGAATTCTATGTTACGTCTGATTCAGAATGTGACATCACATTGGTTCAACTGTTCTTCTAGTTCTAGAATGTTATGTCTGATTTTAGAATGTGACATCAGAATTCTAGAATGTTAAATCTTGTTCTAGAATGTGACATCAGAATTGTAGAATGTTGTCTGATTCTAGAATGTGACATCACAATTATTCTAGTGTGACATCACATTAGTTGAACAGTTCTAGAATGTGACATCAGAATTCTAGAATGTTAAATCTTGTTCTAGAATGTGACATCAGAATTGTAGAATGTTGTCTGATTCTAGAATGTGACATCACAATTATTCTAGTGTGACATCACATTACTTGAACAGTTCTAGAATGCGACATCAGAATTCTAGAATGTTAAATCTGTTTCAAGAATGTGACATCACAATTTTTTGAGTGTGACATCACATTAGTTGAACAGTTCTAGAATGTTATGTCTGATTCTAGAATGTGACATCAGAATTCTAGAATGTTAAAATCGAGTTCGAGAATGTGATGTGATATCAGAATTCTAAAATGTTAAATCTATCAAGAATGTGAGTCTAGAATGTCAAGTATAGTTCAGAATTCTAGAACAATAAGTCTGATTCTAGAATGTGAAATCACAATTGCTCTAGAGTGTGACATAACAATAATAGAGCAGTTCCTCTAGTTCTAGAATGAGACATCAGAATTTTAGAACCTGACATCAGAATTCTAGAACGTTAAGTCTGATTCTAGAGTGTGACATCACATTAGTTGAACAGTTCTAGAATGTGGTATCAGAATTCTAGAATGTTATGTCTGATTCTAGAATGTGACATCAGAATTCTAGAATGTTAAATCTATCTCTAGAATGTCACATCAAAATTCTAGAATGTTAATTCTGATTCTAGAATCTTGTATCAGAATTCTAGAATGTCAAATCTAGTTGAGAATTCTAGAACAATAAGTCTGATTCTAGAATGTGAAATCGCAATTCTTCTAGCGTGTGACATCACAATAATAGAGCAGTTCTTCTAGTTCTAGAGTGTGACATAAGAATTCTAGAACGGGACATCAGAATTCTAGAACATTAAGTCTGATTCTATAGTGTGACATCACATTAGTTGAACAGTTCTAGAATGTAAAATCAGAATTCTAGAATGTTAAATCTGTTTCAAGAATGTGACATCACAATTGTTTGAGAGTGTGACATCACATTAGTTGAACAGTTCTAGTTCTAGAATGTGGTATCAGAATTCTAGAATGTTATGTCTGATTCTAGAATGTGACATCAGAATTCTAGAATGTTAAATCTATCTCTAGAATGTCACATCAAAATTCTAGAATGTTAATTCTGATTCTAGAATCTTGTATCAGAATTCTAGAATGTCAAATCTAGTTGAGAATTCTAGAACAATAAGTCTGATTCTAGAATGTGAAATCGCAATTGTTCTAGCGTGTGACATCACAATAATAGAGCAGTTCTTGTAGTTCTAGAGTGTGACATAAGAATTCTAGAACGGGACATTAGAATTCTAGAACATTAAGTCTGATTCTATAGTATGACATCACATTAGTTGAACAGTTCTAGAATGTGACATCAGAATTCTATGTTAAGTCTGATTAAGAATGTGACATCACATTGATTCAACTGTTCTTCTAGTTCTAGAATGTTATGTCTGATTTTAGAATGTGACATCAGAATTCTAGAATGTTAAATCTAGTTCTAGAATGTGACATCAGAATTGTAGAATGTTGTCTGATTCTAGAATGTGACATCACAATTATTCTAGTGTGACATCACATTAGTTGAACAGTTCTAGAATGTGACATCAGAATTCTAGAATGTTAAATCTGTTTCAAGAATGTGACATCACAATTTTTTGAGTGTGACATCACATTAGATGAACAGTTAGAATGTTATGTCTGATTCTAGAATGTGACATCAGAATTCTAGAATGTTAAAATCGAGTTCGAGAATGTGATATCAGAATTCTAAAATGTTAAATCTATCAAGAATGTGAGATCAGAATTCTAGAATGTCAAGTATAGTTCAGAATTCTAGAACAATAAGTCTGATTCTAGAATGTGAAATCACAATTGCTCTAGAGTGTGACATAACAATAATAGAGCAGTTCCTCTAGTTCTAGGATGAGACATCAGAATTTTAGAACCTGACATCAGAATTCTAGAACGTTAAGTCTGATTCTAGAGTGTGACATAACAATTGTTCTAGAGTGTGACATCACATTAGTTGAACAGTTCTAGAATGTAACATCAGAATTCTAGAATGTTAAATCTGTTTCAAGAATGTGACATCACAATTGTTTGAGAGTGTGACATCACATTAGTTGAACAGTTCTAGTTCTAGAATGTGGTATCAGAATTCTAGAATGTTATGTCTGATTCTAGAATGTGACATCAGAATTCTAGAATGTTGAAATCGAGTTCTAGAATGTGACATCAGAATTCTACAATGCTAATTCTGATTCTAGAATGTGAAATCACAATTGTTTTAGAGTGTGACATCACATTAGTATGACAGTTCTAGAATGTGACATCAGAATTCTAGAATTTTAAATCTAGTTCTAGAATGTTAAATCTAGTTCTAGAATGTTAAAACTAGTTCTAGAATGTGCCATCAGAATTCTAGAATGTTGTCTGATTCTAGAATGTGACATCACAATTATTCTAGAGTGTGACATCACATTAGTTTAACAGTTGTAGAATGTGACAGCAGAATTCTACAATATTAAATCTAGTTCTAGAAAGTTACATCAGAATTATAGAATGTTGTGTCAGAATTCCAGAATGTTAAGTCTGATTCTGGAATGTGACATAAAAATTGTTCTCCAGTGTGACATAGCATGAGTTGAACAGTTCTTCTAGTTCTAGAATGTGACCTCGGAATTCTAAAATGGTAAGTCTAGTTCTAGAATGTGACATCAGAATTATAAAATGTTAAGTCTGATTCCATAATGTGACATAACAATTGTTCTAGAGTGTGACATCACATTAGTTGAACAGTTCTAGAATGTGAAATCAGAATTCTAGAATGTTAAATCTGTTTCAAGAATGTGACATCACATTAGTTGAACAGTTCTAGTTCTAGAATGTGGTATCAGAATTCTAGAATGTTAATTCTGATTCTAGAATGTGAAATCACAATTGTTCTAGAGTGTGACATCACAATAATAGAGCAGTTCTTCTAGTTCTAGAATGAGACATCAGAATTTTAGAACGTGACATCAGAATTTTAGAATGTCAAGTATAGTTCAGAATTCTAGAACAATAAGTCTGATTCTAGAATGTGAAATCACAATTGCTCTAGAGTGTGACATAACAATAATAGAGCAGTTCCTCTCGTTCTAGAATGAGACATCAGAACTTTAAAACCTGACATCAGAATTCTAGAACGTTAAGTCTGATTCTAGAGTGTGACATAACAATTGTTCTAGAGTGTGACATCACATTAGTTGAACAGTTCTAGAATGTAAAATCAGAATTCTAGAATGTGACATCACAATTGTTTGAGAGTGTGACATCACATTAGTTGAACAGTTCTAGTTCTAGAATGTGGTATCAGAATTCTAGAATGTTATGTCTGATTCTAGAATGTGACATCAGAATTCTAGAATGTTAAATCTATCTCTAGAATGTCACATCAAAATTCTGGAATGTTAATTCTGATTCTAGAATCTTGTATCAGAATTCTAGAATGTCAAATCTAGTTGAGAATTCTAGAACAATAAGTCTGATTCTAGAATGTGAAATCGCAATTGTTCTAGCGTGTGACATCACAATAATAGAGCAGTTCTTCTAGTTCTAGAGTGTGACATAAGAATTCTAGAACGGGACATCAGAATTCTAGAACATTAAGTCTGATTCTATAGTGTGACATCACATTAGTTGAACAGTTCTAGAATGTAAAATCAGAATTCTAGAATGTTAAATCTGTTTCAAGAATGTGACATCACAATTGTTTGAGAGTGTGACATCACATTAGTTGAACAGTTCTAGTTCTAGAATGTGGTATCAGAATTCTAGAATGTTATGTCTGATTCTAGAATGTGACATCAGAATTCTAGAATGTTAAATCTATCTCTAGAATGTCACATCAAAATTCTAGAATGCTAATTCTGATTCTAGAATCTTGTATCAGAATTCTAGAATGTCAAATCTAGTTGAGAATTCTAGAACAATAAGTCTGATTCTAGAATGTGAAATCGCAATTGTTCTAGCGTGTGACATCACAATAATAGAGCAGTTCTTCTAGTTCTAGAGTGTGACATAAGAATTCTAGAACGGGACATCAGAATTCTAGAACATTAAGTCTGATTCTATAGTGTGACATTACATTAGTTGAACAGTTCTAGAATGTAAAATCAGAATTCTAGAATGTTAAATCTGTTTCAAGAATGTGACATCACAATTGTTTGAGAGTGTGACATCACATTAGTTGAACAGTTCTAGTTCTAGAATGTGGTATCAGAATTCTAGAATGTTATGTCTGATTCTAGAATGTGACATCATAATTTTTCTAGTGTGACATCACATTAGTTGAACAGTTCTAGAATGTGACATCAGAATTCTAGAATGTTAAATCTGTTTCAAGAATGTGACATCACAATTTTTTGAGTGTGACATCACATTAGTTGAACAGTTCTAGAATGTTATGTCTGATTCTAGAATGTGACATCAGAATTCTAGAATGTTAAATCTATCTCTAGAATGTCACATCAAAATTCTAGAATGTTAATTCTGATTCTAGAATCTTGTATCAGAATTCTAGAATGTCAAATCTAGTTGAGAATTCTAGAACAATAAGTCTGATTCTAGAATGTGAAATCGCAATTGTTCTAGCGTGTGACATCACAATAATAGAGCAGTTCTTGTAGTTCTAGAGTGTGACATAAGAATTCTAGAACGGGACATTAGAATTCTAGAACATTAAGTCTGATTCTATAGTGTGACATCACATTAGTTGAACAGTTCTAGAATGTGACATCAGAATTCTATGTTAAGTCTGATTCAGAATGTGACATCACATTGGTTCAACTGTTCTTCTAGTTCTAGAATGTTATGTCTGATTTTAGAATGTGACATCAGAATTCTAGAATGTTAAATCTAGTTCTAGAATGTGACATCAGAATTGTAGAATGTTGTCTGATTCTAGAATGTGACATCACAATTATTCTAGTGTGACATCACATTAGTTGAACAGTTCTAGAATGTGACATCAGAATTCTAGAATGTTAAATCTGTTTCAAGAATGTGACATCACAATTTTTTGAGTGTGACATCACATTAGATGAACAGTTCTAGAATGTTATGTCTGATTCTAGAATGTGACATCAGAATTCTAGAATGTTAAATCTATCTCTAGAATGTCGCATCAACATTCTAGAATGTTAATTCTGATTCTAGAATCTTGTATCAGAATTCTAGAATGTCAAATCTAGTTGAGAATTCTAGAACAATAAGTCTGATTCTAGAACGTGAAATCGCAATTGTTCTAGCGTGTGACATCACAATAATAGAGCAGTTCTTCTAGTTCTAGAGTGTGACATAAGAATTCTAGAACGGGATATCAGAATTCTAGAACATTAAGTCTGATTCTATAGTGTGACATCACATTAGTTGAACAGTTCTAGAATGTGACATCAGAATTCTAGAATGTTAAATCTTTTTCAAGAATGTGACATAACAATTTTTTGAGTGTGACATCACATTAGTTGAACAGTTCTAGAATGTCATGTCTGATTCTAAAATGTGACATCAGAATTCTAGAATGTTAAAATCGAGTTTGAGAATGTGATGTGATATCAGAATTCTAGAATGTCAAGTATAGTTCAGAATTCTAGAACAATAAGTCTGATTCTAGAATGTGAAATCACAATTATTCTAGTGTGACATCACATTAGTTGAACAGTTCTAGAATGTGACATCAGAATTCTAGAATGTTAAATCTTTTTCAAGAATGTGACATCACAATTTTTTGAGTGTGACATCACATTAGTTGAACAGTTCTAGAATGTCATGTCTGATTCTAGAATGTGACATCAGAATTCTAGAATGTTAAAATCGAGTTCGAGAATGTGATGTGATATCAGAATTCTAAAATGTTAAATCTATCAAGAATGTGAGATCAGAATTCCAGAATGTCAAGTATAGTTCAGAATTCTAGAACAATAAGTCTGATTCTAGAAGGTGAAATCACAATTGTTCTAGAGTGTGACATCACAATAATAGAGGAGTTCGTCTAGTTCTAGAATGAGACATCAGAATTTTAAAACGTGACATCAGAATTCTAGAACATTAAGTCTGATTCTATAGTGTGACATCACATTAGTTGAACAGTTCTAGAATGTGACATCAGAATTCTATGTTAATTCTGATTCAGAATGTGACATCACATTGGTTCAACTGTTCTTCTAGTTCTAGAATGTTATGTCTGATTTTAGAATGTGACATCAGAATTCTAGAATGTTAAATCTAGTTCTAGAATGTGACATCAGAATTGTAGAATGTTGTCTGATTCTAGAATGTGACATCACAATTATTCTAGTGTGACATCACATTAGTTGAACAGTTCTAGAATGTGACATCAGAATTCTATGTTACGTCTGATTCAGAATGTGACATCACATTGGTTCAACTGTTCTTCTAGTTCTAGAATGTTATGTCTGATTTTAGAATGTGACATCAGAATTCTAGAATGTTAAATCTTGTTCTAGAATGTGACATCAGAATTGTAGAATGTTGTCTGATTCTAGAATGTGACATCACAATTATTCTAGTGTGACATCACATTAGTTGAACAGTTCTAGAATGTGACATCAGAATTCTAGAATGTTAAATCTTGTTCTAGAATGTGACATCAGAATTGTAGAATGTTGTCTGATTCTAGAATGTGACATCACAATTATTCTAGTGTGACATCACATTACTTGAACAGTTCTAGAATGCGACATCAGAATTCTAGAATGTTAAATCTGTTTCAAGAATGTGACATCACAATTTTTTGAGTGTGACATCACATTAGTTGAACAGTTCTAGAATGTTATGTCTGATTCTAGAATGTGACATCAGAATTCTAGAATGTTAAAATCGAGTTCGAGAATGTGATGTGATATCAGAATTCTAAAATGTTAAATCTATCAAGAATGTGAGTCTAGAATGTCAAGTATAGTTCAGAATTCTAGAACAATAAGTCTGATTCTAGAATGTGAAATCACAATTGCTCTAGAGTGTGACATAACAATAATAGAGCAGTTCCTCTAGTTCTAGAATGAGACATCAGAATTTTAGAACCTGACATCAGAATTCTAGAACGTTAAGTCTGATTCTAGAGTGTGACATCACATTAGTTGAACAGTTCTAGAATGTGGTATCAGAATTCTAGAATGTTATGTCTGATTCTAGAATGTGACATCAGAATTCTAGAATGTTAAATCTATCTCTAGAATGTCACATCAAAATTCTAGAATGTTAATTCTGATTCTAGAATCTTGTATCAGAATTCTAGAATGTCAAATCTAGTTGAGAATTCTAGAACAATAAGTCTGATTCTAGAATGTGAAATCGCAATTCTTCTAGCGTGTGACATCACAATAATAGAGCAGTTCTTCTAGTTCTAGAGTGTGACATAAGAATTCTAGAACGGGACATCAGAATTCTAGAACATTAAGTCTGATTCTATAGTGTGACATCACATTAGTTGAACAGTTCTAGAATGTAAAATCAGAATTCTAGAATGTTAAATCTGTTTCAAGAATGTGACATCACAATTGTTTGAGAGTGTGACATCACATTAGTTGAACAGTTCTAGTTCTAGAATGTGGTATCAGAATTCTAGAATGTTATGTCTGATTCTAGAATGTGACATCAGAATTCTAGAATGTTAAATCTATCTCTAGAATGTCACATCAAAATTCTAGAATGTTAATTCTGATTCTAGAATCTTGTATCAGAATTCTAGAATGTCAAATCTAGTTGAGAATTCTAGAACAATAAGTCTGATTCTAGAATGTGAAATCGCAATTCTTCTAGCGTGTGACATCACAATAATAGAGCAGTTCTTGTAGTTCTAGAGTGTGACATAAGAATTCTAGAACGGGACATTAGAATTCTAGAACATTAAGTCTGATTCTATAGTATGACATCACATTAGTTGAACAGTTCTAGAATGTGACATCAGAATTCTATGTTAAGTCTGATTAAGAATGTGACATCACATTGATTCAACTGTTCTTCTAGTTCTAGAATGTTATGTCTGATTTTAGAATGTGACATCAGAATTCTAGAATGTTAAATCTAGTTCTAGAATGTGACATCAGAATTGTAGAATGTTGTCTGATTCTAGAATGTGACATCACAATTATTCTAGTGTGACATCACATTAGTTGAACAGTTCTAGAATGTGACATCAGAATTCTAGAATGTTAAATCTGTTTCAAGAATGTGACATCACAATTTTTTGAGTGTGACATCACATTAGATGAACAGTTAGAATGTTATGTCTGATTCTAGAATGTGACATCAGAATTCTAGAATGTTAAAATCGAGTTCGAGAATGTGATATCAGAATTCTAAAATGTTAAATCTATCAAGAATGTGAGATCAGAATTCTAGAATGTCAAGTATAGTTCAGAATTCTAGAACAATAAGTCTGATTCTAGAATGTGAAATCACAATTGCTCTAGAGTGTGACATAACAATAATAGAGCAGTTCCTCTAGTTCTAGGATGAGACATCAGAATTTTAGAACCTGACATCAGAATTCTAGAACGTTAAGTCTGATTCTAGAGTGTGACATAACAATTGTTCTAGAGTGTGACATCACATTAGTTGAACAGTTCTAGAATGTAACATCAGAATTCTAGAATGTTAAATCTGTTTCAAGAATGTGACATCACAATTGTTTGAGAGTGTGACATCACATTAGTTGAACAGTTCTAGTTCTAGAATGTGGTATCAGAATTCTAGAATGTTATGTCTGATTCTAGAATGTGACATCAGAATTCTAGAATGTTGAAATCGAGTTCTAGAATGTGACATCAGAATTCTACAATGCTAATTCTGATTCTAGAATGTGAAATCACAATTGTTTTAGAGTGTGACATCACATTAGTATGACAGTTCTAGAATGTGACATCAGAATTCTAGAATTTTAAATCTAGTTCTAGAATGTTAAATCTAGTTCTAGAATGTTAAAACTAGTTCTAGAATGTGCCATCAGAATTCTAGAATGTTGTCTGATTCTAGAATGTGACATCACAATTATTCTAGAGTGTGACATCACATTAGTTTAACAGTTGTAGAATGTGACAGCAGAATTCTACAATATTAAATCTAGTTCTAGAAAGTTACATCAGAATTATAGAATGTTGTGTCAGAATTCCAGAATGTTAAGTCTGATTCTGGAATGTGACATAAAAATTGTTCTCCAGTGTGACATAGCATGAGTTGAACAGTTCTTCTAGTTCTAGAATGTGACCTCGGAATTCTAAAATGGTAAGTCTAGTTCTAGAATGTGACATCAGAATTATAAAATGTTAAGTCTGATTCCATAATGTGACATAACAATTGTTCTAGAGTGTGACATCACATTAGTTGAACAGTTCTAGAATGTGAAATCAGAATTCTAGAATGTTAAATCTGTTTCAAGAATGTGACATCACATTAGTTGAACAGTTCTAGTTCTAGAATGTGGTATCAGAATTCTAGAATGTTAATTCTGATTCTAGAATGTGAAATCACAATTGTTCTAGAGTGTGACATCACAATAATAGAGCAGTTCTTCTAGTTCTAGAATGAGACATCAGAATTTTAGAACGTGACATCAGAATTTTAGAATGTCAAGTATAGTTCAGAATTCTAGAACAATAAGTCTGATTCTAGAATGTGAAATCACAATTGCTCTAGAGTGTGACATAACAATAATAGAGCAGTTCCTCTCGTTCTAGAATGAGACATCAGAACTTTAAAACCTGACATCAGAATTCTAGAACGTTAAGTCTGATTCTAGAGTGTGACATAACAATTGTTCTAGAGTGTGACATCACATTAGTTGAACAGTTCTAGAATGTAAAATCAGAATTCTAGAATGTGACATCACAATTGTTTGAGAGTGTGACATCACATTAGTTGAACAGTTCTAGTTCTAGAATGTGGTATCAGAATTCTAGAATGTTATGTCTGATTCTAGAATGTGACATCAGAATTCTAGAATGTTAAATCTATCTCTAGAATGTCACATCAAAATTCTGGAATGTTAATTCTGATTCTAGAATCTTGTATCAGAATTCTAGAATGTCAAATCTAGTTGAGAATTCTAGAACAATAAGTCTGATTCTAGAATGTGAAATCGCAATTGTTCTAGCGTGTGACATCACAATAATAGAGCAGTTCTTCTAGTTCTAGAGTGTGACATAAGAATTCTAGAACGGGACATCAGAATTCTAGAACATTAAGTCTGATTCTATAGTGTGACATCACATTAGTTGAACAGTTCTAGAATGTAAAATCAGAATTCTAGAATGTTAAATCTGTTTCAAGAATGTGACATCACAATTGTTTGAGAGTGTGACATCACATTAGTTGAACAGTTTTAGTTCTAGAATGTGGTATCAGAATTCTAGAATGTTATGTCTGATTCTAGAATGTGACATCAGAATTCTAGAATGTTAAATCTATCTCTAGAATGTCGCATCAACATTCTAGAATGTTAATTCTGATTCTAGAATCTTGTATCAGAATTCTAGAATGTCAAATCTAGTTGAGAATTCTAGAACAATAAGTCTGATTCTAGAACGTGAAATCGCAATTGTTCTAGCGTGTGACATCACAATAATAGAGCAGTTCTTCTAGTTCTAGAGTGTGACATAAGAATTCTAGAACGGGATATCAGAATTCTAGAACATTAAGTCTGATTCTATAGTGTGACATCACATTAGTTGAACAGTTCTAGAATGTGACATCAGAATTCTAGAATGTTAAATCTTTTTCAAGAATGTGACATAACAATTTTTTGAGTGTGACATCACATTAGTTGAACAGTTCTAGAATGTCATGTCTGATTCTAAAATGTGACATCAGAATTCTAGAATGTTAAAATCGAGTTTGAGAATGTGATGTGATATCAGAATTCTAGAATGTCAAGTATAGTTCAGAATTCTAGAACAATAAGTCTGATTCTAGAATGTGAAATCACAATTATTCTAGTGTGACATCACATTAGTTGAACAGTTCTAGAATGTGACATCAGAATTCTAGAATGTTAAATCTTTTTCAAGAATGTGACATCACAATTTTTTGAGTGTGACATCACATTAGTTGAACAGTTCTAGAATGTCATGTCTGATTCTAGAATGTGACATCAGAATTCTAGAATGTTAAAATCGAGTTCGAGAATGTGATGTGATATCAGAATTCTAAAATGTTAAATCTATCAAGAATGTGAGATCAGAATTCCAGAATGTCAAGTATAGTTCAGAATTCTAGAACAATAAGTCTGATTCTAGAAGGTGAAATCACAATTGTTCTAGAGTGTGACATCACAATAATAGAGGAGTTCGTCTAGTTCTAGAATGAGACATCAGAATTTTAAAACGTGACATCAGAATTCTAGAACATTAAGTCTGATTCTATAGTGTGACATCACATTAGTTGAACAGTTCTAGAATGTGACATCAGAATTCTATGTTAATTCTGATTCAGAATGTGACATCACATTGGTTCAACTGTTCTTCTAGTTCTAGAATGTTATGTCTGATTTTAGAATGTGACATCAGAATTCTAGAATGTTAAATCTAGTTCTAGAATGTGACATCAGAATTGTAGAATGTTGTCTGATTCTAGAATGTGACATCACAATTATTCTAGTGTGACATCACATTAGTTGAACAGTTCTAGAATGTGACATCAGAATTCTATGTTACGTCTGATTCAGAATGTGACATCACATTGGTTCAACTGTTCTTCTAGTTCTAGAATGTTATGTCTGATTTTAGAATGTGACATCAGAATTCTAGAATGTTAAATCTTGTTCTAGAATGTGACATCAGAATTGTAGAATGTTGTCTGATTCTAGAATGTGACATCACAATTATTCTAGTGTGACATCACATTAGTTGAACAGTTCTAGAATGTGACATCAGAATTCTAGAATGTTAAATCTTGTTCTAGAATGTGACATCAGAATTGTAGAATGTTGTCTGATTCTAGAATGTGACATCACAATTATTCTAGTGTGACATCACATTACTTGAACAGTTCTAGAATGCGACATCAGAATTCTAGAATGTTAAATCTGTTTCAAGAATGTGACATCACAATTTTTTGAGTGTGACATCACATTAGTTGAACAGTTCTAGAATGTTATGTCTGATTCTAGAATGTGACATCAGAATTCTAGAATGTTAAAATCGAGTTCGAGAATGTGATGTGATATCAGAATTCTAAAATGTTAAATCTATCAAGAATGTGAGTCTAGAATGTCAAGTATAGTTCAGAATTCTAGAACAATAAGTCTGATTCTAGAATGTGAAATCACAATTGCTCTAGAGTGTGACATAACAATAATAGAGCAGTTCCTCTAGTTCTAGAATGAGACATCAGAATTTTAGAACCTGACATCAGAATTCTAGAACGTTAAGTCTGATTCTAGAGTGTGACATCACATTAGTTGAACAGTTCTAGAATGTGGTATCAGAATTCTAGAATGTTATGTCTGATTCTAGAATGTGACATCAGAATTCTAGAATGTTAAATCTATCTCTAGAATGTCACATCAAAATTCTAGAATGTTAATTCTGATTCTAGAATCTTGTATCAGAATTCTAGAATGTCAAATCTAGTTGAGAATTCTAGAACAATAAGTCTGATTCTAGAATGTGAAATCGCAATTCTTCTAGCGTGTGACATCACAATAATAGAGCAGTTCTTCTAGTTCTAGAGTGTGACATAAGAATTCTAGAACGGGACATCAGAATTCTAGAACATTAAGTCTGATTCTATAGTGTGACATCACATTAGTTGAACAGTTCTAGAATGTAAAATCAGAATTCTAGAATGTTAAATCTGTTTCAAGAATGTGACATCACAATTGTTTGAGAGTGTGACATCACATTAGTTGAACAGTTCTAGTTCTAGAATGTGGTATCAGAATTCTAGAATGTTATGTCTGATTCTAGAATGTGACATCAGAATTCTAGAATGTTAAATCTATCTCTAGAATGTCACATCAAAATTCTAGAATGTTAATTCTGATTCTAGAATCTTGTATCAGAATTCTAGAATGTCAAATCTAGTTGAGAATTCTAGAACAATAAGTCTGATTCTAGAATGTGAAATCGCAATTGTTCTAGCGTGTGACATCACAATAATAGAGCAGTTCTTGTAGTTCTAGAGTGTGACATAAGAATTCTAGAACGGGACATTAGAATTCTAGAACATTAAGTCTGATTCTATAGTATGACATCACATTAGTTGAACAGTTCTAGAATGTGACATCAGAATTCTATGTTAAGTCTGATTAAGAATGTGACATCACATTGATTCAACTGTTCTTCTAGTTCTAGAATGTTATGTCTGATTTTAGAATGTGACATCAGAATTCTAGAATGTTAAATCTAGTTCTAGAATGTGACATCAGAATTGTAGAATGTTGTCTGATTCTAGAATGTGACATCACAATTATTCTAGTGTGACATCACATTAGTTGAACAGTTCTAGAATGTGACATCAGAATTCTAGAATGTTAAATCTGTTTCAAGAATGTGACATCACAATTTTTTGAGTGTGACATCACATTAGATGAACAGTTAGAATGTTATGTCTGATTCTAGAATGTGACATCAGAATTCTAGAATGTTAAAATCGAGTTCGAGAATGTGATATCAGAATTCTAAAATGTTAAATCTATCAAGAATGTGAGATCAGAATTCTAGAATGTCAAGTATAGTTCAGAATTCTAGAACAATAAGTCTGATTCTAGAATGTGAAATCACAATTGCTCTAGAGTGTGACATAACAATAATAGAGCAGTTCCTCTAGTTCTAGGATGAGACATCAGAATTTTAGAACCTGACATCAGAATTCTAGAACGTTAAGTCTGATTCTAGAGTGTGACATAACAATTGTTCTAGAGTGTGACATCACATTAGTTGAACAGTTCTAGAATGTAACATCAGAATTCTAGAATGTTAAATCTGTTTCAAGAATGTGACATCACAATTGTTTGAGAGTGTGACATCACATTAGTTGAACAGTTCTAGTTCTAGAATGTGGTATCAGAATTCTAGAATGTTATGTCTGATTCTAGAATGTGACATCAGAATTCTAGAATGTTGAAATCGAGTTCTAGAATGTGACATCAGAATTCTACAATGCTAATTCTGATTCTAGAATGTGAAATCACAATTGTTTTAGAGTGTGACATCACATTAGTATGACAGTTCTAGAATGTGACATCAGAATTCTAGAATTTTAAATCTAGTTCTAGAATGTTAAATCTAGTTCTAGAATGTTAAAACTAGTTCTAGAATGTGCCATCAGAATTCTAGAATGTTGTCTGATTCTAGAATGTGACATCACAATTATTCTAGAGTGTGACATCACATTAGTTTAACAGTTGTAGAATGTGACAGCAGAATTCTACAATATTAAATCTAGTTCTAGAAAGTTACATCAGAATTATAGAATGTTGTGTCAGAATTCCAGAATGTTAAGTCTGATTCTGGAATGTGACATAAAAATTGTTCTCCAGTGTGACATAGCATGAGTTGAACAGTTCTTCTAGTTCTAGAATGTGACCTCGGAATTCTAAAATGGTAAGTCTAGTTCTAGAATGTGACATCAGAATTATAAAATGTTAAGTCTGATTCCATAATGTGACATAACAATTGTTCTAGAGTGTGACATCACATTAGTTGAACAGTTCTAGAATGTGAAATCAGAATTCTAGAATGTTAAATCTGTTTCAAGAATGTGACATCACATTAGTTGAACAGTTCTAGTTCTAGAATGTGGTATCAGAATTCTAGAATGTTAATTCTGATTCTAGAATGTGAAATCACAATTGTTCTAGAGTGTGACATCACAATAATAGAGCAGTTCTTCTAGTTCTAGAATGAGACATCAGAATTTTAGAACGTGACATCAGAATTTTAGAATGTCAAGTATAGTTCAGAATTCTAGAACAATAAGTCTGATTCTAGAATGTGAAATCACAATTGCTCTAGAGTGTGACATAACAATAATAGAGCAGTTCCTCTCGTTCTAGAATGAGACATCAGAACTTTAAAACCTGACATCAGAATTCTAGAACGTTAAGTCTGATTCTAGAGTGTGACATAACAATTGTTCTAGAGTGTGACATCACATTAGTTGAACAGTTCTAGAATGTAAAATCAGAATTCTAGAATGTGACATCACAATTGTTTGAGAGTGTGACATCACATTAGTTGAACAGTTCTAGTTCTAGAATGTGGTATCAGAATTCTAGAATGTTATGTCTGATTCTAGAATGTGACATCAGAATTCTAGAATGTTAAATCTATCTCTAGAATGTCACATCAAAATTCTGGAATGTTAATTCTGATTCTAGAATCTTGTATCAGAATTCTAGAATGTCAAATCTAGTTGAGAATTCTAGAACAATAAGTCTGATTCTAGAATGTGAAATCGCAATTGTTCTAGCGTGTGACATCACAATAATAGAGCAGTTCTTCTAGTTCTAGAGTGTGACATAAGAATTCTAGAACGGGACATCAGAATTCTAGAACATTAAGTCTGATTCTATAGTGTGACATCACATTAGTTGAACAGTTCTAGAATGTAAAATCAGAATTCTAGAATGTTAAATCTGTTTCAAGAATGTGACATCACAATTGTTTGAGAGTGTGACATCACATTAGTTGAACAGTTCTAGTTCTAGAATGTGGTATCAGAATTCTAGAATGTTATGTCTGATTCTAGAATGTGACATCAGAATTCTAGAATGTTAAATCTATCTCTAGAATGTCACATCAAAATTCTAGAATGCTAATTCTGATTCTAGAATCTTGTATCAGAATTCTAGAATGTCAAATCTAGTTGAGAATTCTAGAACAATAAGTCTGATTCTAGAATGTGAAATCGCAATTGTTCTAGCGTGTGACATCACAATAATAGAGCAGTTCTTCTAGTTCTAGAGTGTGACATAAGAATTCTAGAACGGGACATCAGAATTCTAGAACATTAAGTCTGATTCTATAGTGTGACATTACATTAGTTGAACAGTTCTAGAATGTAAAATCAGAATTCTAGAATGTTAAATCTGTTTCAAGAATGTGACATCACAATTGTTTGAGAGTGTGACATCACATTAGTTGAACAGTTCTAGTTCTAGAATGTGGTATCAGAATTCTAGAATGTTATGTCTGATTCTAGAATGTGACATCATAATTTTTCTAGTGTGACATCACATTAGTTGAACAGTTCTAGAATGTGACATCAGAATTCTAGAATGTTAAATCTGTTTCAAGAATGTGACATCACAATTTTTTGAGTGTGACATCACATTAGTTGAACAGTTCTAGAATGTTATGTCTGATTCTAGAATGTGACATCAGAATTCTAGAATGTTAAATCTATCTCTAGAATGTCACATCAAAATTCTAGAATGTTAATTGTGATTCTAGAATCTTGTATCAGAATTCTAGAATGTCAAATCTAGTTGAGAATTCTAGAACAATAAGTCTGATTCTAGAATGTGAAATCGCAATTGTTCTAGCGTGTGACATCACAATAATAGAGCAGTTCTTGTAGTTCTAGAGTGTGACATAAGAATTCTAGAACGGGACATTAGAATTCTAGAACATTAAGTCTGATTCTATAGTGTGACATCACATTAGTTGAACAGTTCTAGAATGTGACATCAGAATTCTATGTTAAGTCTGATTCAGAATGTGACATCACATTGGTTCAACTGTTCTTCTAGTTCTAGAATGTTATGTCTGATTTTAGAATGTGACATCAGAATTCTAGAATGTTAAATCTAGTTCTAGAATGTGACATCAGAATTGTAGAATGTTGTCTGATTCTAGAATGTGACATCACAATTATTCTAGTGTGACATCACATTAGTTGAACAGTTCTAGAATGTGACATCAGAATTCTAGAATGTTAAATCTGTTTCAAGAATGTGACATCACAATTTTTTGAGTGTGACATCACATTAGATGAACAGTTCTAGAATGTTATGTCTGATTCTAGAATGTGACATCAGAATTCTAGAATGTTAAATCTATCTCTAGAATGTCGCATCAACATTCTAGAATGTTAATTCTGATTCTAGAATCTTGTATCAGAATTCTAGAATGTCAAATCTAGTTGAGAATTCTAGAACAATAAGTCTGATTCTAGAACGTGAAATCGCAATTGTTCTAGCGTGTGACATCACAATAATAGAGCAGTTCTTCTAGTTCTAGAGTGTGACATAAGAATTCTAGAACGGGATATCAGAATTCTAGAACATTAAGTCTGATTCTATAGTGTGACATCACATTAGTTGAACAGTTCTAGAATGTGACATCAGAATTCTAGAATGTTAAATCTTTTTCAAGAATGTGACATAACAATTTTTTGAGTGTGACATCACATTAGTTGAACAGTTCTAGAATGTCATGTCTGATTCTAAAATGTGACATCAGAATTCTAGAATGTTAAAATCGAGTTTGAGAATGTGATGTGATATCAGAATTCTAGAATGTCAAGTATAGTTCAGAATTCTAGAACAATAAGTCTGATTCTAGAATGTGAAATCACAATTATTCTAGTGTGACATCACATTAGTTGAACAGTTCTAGAATGTGACATCAGAATTCTAGAATGTTAAATCTTTTTCAAGAATGTGACATCACAATTTTTTGAGTGTGACATCACATTAGTTGAACAGTTCTAGAATGTCATGTCTGATTCTAGAATGTGACATCAGAATTCTAGAATGTTAAAATCGAGTTCGAGAATGTGATGTGATATCAGAATTCTAAAATGTTAAATCTATCAAGAATGTGAGATCAGAATTCCAGAATGTCAAGTATAGTTCAGAATTCTAGAACAATAAGTCTGATTCTAGAAGGTGAAATCACAATTGTTCTAGAGTGTGACATCACAATAATAGAGGAGTTCGTCTAGTTCTAGAATGAGACATCAGAATTTTAAAACGTGACATCAGAATTCTAGAACATTAAGTCTGATTCTATAGTGTGACATCACATTAGTTGAACAGTTCTAGAATGTGACATCAGAATTCTATGTTAATTCTGATTCAGAATGTGACATCACATTGGTTCAACTGTTCTTCTAGTTCTAGAATGTTATGTCTGATTTTAGAATGTGACATCAGAATTCTAGAATGTTAAATCTAGTTCTAGAATGTGACATCAGAATTGTAGAATGTTGTCTGATTCTAGAATGTGACATCACAATTATTCTAGTGTGACATCACATTAGTTGAACAGTTCTAGAATGTGACATCAGAATTCTATGTTACGTCTGATTCAGAATGTGACATCACATTGGTTCAACTGTTCTTCTAGTTCTAGAATGTTATGTCTGATTTTAGAATGTGACATCAGAATTCTAGAATGTTAAATCTTGTTCTAGAATGTGACATCAGAATTGTAGAATGTTGTCTGATTCTAGAATGTGACATCACAATTATTCTAGTGTGACATCACATTAGTTGAACAGTTCTAGAATGTGACATCAGAATTCTAGAATGTTAAATCTTGTTCTAGAATGTGACATCAGAATTGTAGAATGTTGTCTGATTCTAGAATGTGACATCACAATTATTCTAGTGTGACATCACATTACTTGAACAGTTCTAGAATGCGACATCAGAATTCTAGAATGTTAAATCTGTTTCAAGAATGTGACATCACAATTTTTTGAGTGTGACATCACATTAGTTGAACAGTTCTAGAATGTTATGTCTGATTCTAGAATGTGACATCAGAATTCTAGAATGTTAAAATCGAGTTCGAGAATGTGATGTGATATCAGAATTCTAAAATGTTAAATCTATCAAGAATGTGAGTCTAGAATGTCAAGTATAGTTCAGAATTCTAGAACAATAAGTCTGATTCTAGAATGTGAAATCACA
This sequence comes from Toxotes jaculatrix, assembly GCF_017976425.1. Taxonomy (NCBI): domain Eukaryota; kingdom Metazoa; phylum Chordata; class Actinopteri; family Toxotidae; genus Toxotes; species Toxotes jaculatrix. The sequence continues at coordinate 15,429,844 of NC_054413.1, read as the reverse complement.
ATTGCTCTAGAGTGTGACATAACAATAATAGAGCAGTTCCTCTAGTTCTAGAATGAGACATCAGAATTTTAGAACCTGACATCAGAATTCTAGAACGTTAAGTCTGATTCTAGAGTGTGACATCACATTAGTTGAACAGTTCTAGAATGTGGTATCAGAATTCTAGAATGTTATGTCTGATTCTAGAATGTGACATCAGAATTCTAGAATGTTAAATCTATCTCTAGAATGTCACATCAAAATTCTAGAATGTTAATTCTGATTCTAGAATCTTGTATCAGAATTCTAGAATGTCAAATCTAGTTGAGAATTCTAGAACAATAAGTCTGATTCTAGAATGTGAAATCGCAATTCTTCTAGCGTGTGACATCACAATAATAGAGCAGTTCTTCTAGTTCTAGAGTGTGACATAAGAATTCTAGAACGGGACATCAGAATTCTAGAACATTAAGTCTGATTCTATAGTGTGACATCACATTAGTTGAACAGTTCTAGAATGTAAAATCAGAATTCTAGAATGTTAAATCTGTTTCAAGAATGTGACATCACAATTGTTTGAGAGTGTGACATCACATTAGTTGAACAGTTCTAGTTCTAGAATGTGGTATCAGAATTCTAGAATGTTATGTCTGATTCTAGAATGTGACATCAGAATTCTAGAATGTTAAATCTATCTCTAGAATGTCACATCAAAATTCTAGAATGTTAATTCTGATTCTAGAATCTTGTATCAGAATTCTAGAATGTTAAATCTAGTTCTAGAATGTGACATCAGAATTGTAGAATGTTGTCTGATTCTAGAATGTGACATCACAATTATTCTAGTGTGACATCACATTAGTTGAACAGTTCTAGAATGTGACATCAGAATTCTAGAATGTTAAATCTTTTTCAAGAATGTGACATCACAATTTTTTGAGTGTGACATCACATTAGTTGAACAGTTCTAGAATGTCATGTCTGATTCTAGAATGTGACATCAGAATTCTAGAATGTTAAAATCGAGTTCGAGAATGTGATGTGACATCAGAATTCTAAAATGTTAAATCTATCAAGAATGTGAGATCAGAATTCTAGAATGTCAAGTATAGTTCAGAATTCTAGAACAATAAGTCTGATTCTAGAATGTGAAATCACAATTGCTCTAGAGTGTGACATAACAATAATAGAGCAGTTCCTCTAGTTCTAGGATGAGACATCAGAATTTTAGAACCTGACATCAGAATTCTAGAACGTTAAGTCTGATTCTAGAGTGTGACATAACAATTGTTCTAGAGTGTGACATCACATTAGTTGAACAGTTCTAGAATGTAAAATCAGAATTCTAGAATGTTAAATCTGTTTCAAGAATGTGACATCACAATTGATTGAGAGTGTGACATCACATTAGTTGAACAGTTCTAGTTCTAGAATGTGGCATCAGAATTCTAGAATGTTAAATCTATCTCTAGAATGTCACATCAAAATTCTAGAATGTTAATTCTGATTCTAGAATCTTGTATCAGAATTCTAGAATGTTAAATCTAGTTCTAGAATGTGACATCAGAATTGTAGAATGTTGTCTGATTCTAGAATGTGACATCACAATTATTCTAGTGTGACATCACATTAGTTGAACAGTTCTAGAATGTGACATCAGAATTCTAGAATGTTAAATCTTTTTCAAGAATGTGACATCACAATTTTTTGAGTGTGACATCACATTAGTTGAACAGTTCTAGAATGTCATGTCTGATTCTAGAATGTTAAAATTGAGTTCGAGAATGTGATGTGATATCAGAATTCTAAAATGTTAAATCTATCAAAAATGTGAGATCAGAATTCTAGAATGTCAAGTATAGTTCAGATTTCTAGAACAATAAGTCTGATTCTAGAATGTGAAATCACAATTGCTCTAGAGTGTGACATAACAATAATAGAGCAGTTCCTCTAGTTCTAGAATGAGACATCAGAATTTTAGAACCTGACATCAGAATTCTAGAACGTTAAGTCTGATTCTAGAGTGTGAGATAACAATTGTTCTAGAGTGTGACATCACATTAGTTGAACAGTTCTAGAATGTTAAATCTGTTTCAAGAATGTGACATCACAATTGTTTGAGAGTGTGACATCACATTAGTTGAACAGTTCTAGTTCTAGAATGTGGTATCAGAATTCTAGAATGTTATGTCTGATTCTAGAATGTGACATCAGAATTCTAGAATGTTGAAATCGAGTTCTAGAATGTGACATCAGAACTCTACAATGCTAATTCTGATTCTAGAATGTGAAATCACAATTGTTTTAGAGTGTGACATCACATTAGTATGACAGTTCTAGAATGTGACATCAGAATTCTAGAATTTTAAATCTAGTTCTAGAATGTTAAATCTAGTTCTAGAATGTTAAAACTAGTTCTAGAATGTGCCATCAGAATTCTAGAATGTTGTCTGATTCTAGAATGTGACATCACAATTATTCTAGAGTGTGACATCACATTAGTTTAACAGTTGTAGAATGTGACAGCAGAATTCTACAATATTAAATCTAGTTCTAGAAAGTTACATCAGAATTATAGAATGTTGTGTCAGAATTCCAGAATGTTAAGTCTGATTCTGGAATGTGACATAAAAATTGTTCTCCAGTGTGACATAGCATGAGTTGAACAGTTCTTCTAGTTCTAGAATGTGACCTCGGAATTCTAAAATGGTAAGTCTAGTTCTAGAATGTGACATCAGAATTATAAAATGTTAAGTCTGATTCCATAATGTGACATAACAATTGTTCTAGAGTGTGACATCACATTAGTTGAACAGTTCTAGAATGTTAAATCAGAATTCTAGAATGTTAAATCTGTTTCAAGAATGTGACATCACATTAGTTGAACAGTTCTAGTTCTAGAATGTGGTATCAGAATTCTAGAATGTTAATTCTGGTTCTAGAATGTGAAATCACAATTGTTCTAGAGTGTGACATCACAATAATAGAGCAGTTCTTCTAGTTCTAGAATGAGACATCAGAATTTTAGAACGTGACATCAGAATTTTAGAATGTCAAGTATAGTTCAGAATTCTAGAACAATAAGTCTGATTCTAGAATGTGAAATCACAATTGCTCTAGAGTGTGACATAACAATAATAGAGCAGTTCCTCTAGTTCTAGAATGAGACATCAGAATTTTAAAACCTGACATCAGAATTCTAGAACGTTAAGTCTGATTCTAGAATGTGACATCACATTAGTTGAACAGTTCTAGAATGTAAAATCAGAATTCTAGAATGTTAAATCTGTTTCAAGAATGTGACATCACAATTGCTTGAGGGTGTGACATCACATTAGTTGAACAGTTCTAGTTCTAGAATGTGGTATCAGAATTCTAGAATGTTATGTCTGATTCTAGAATGTGACATCAGAATTCTAGAATGTTAAATCTATCTCTAGAATGTGACATCAAAGTTCTAGAATGTTAATTCTGATTCTAGAATCTTGTATCAGAATTCTAGAATGTCAAATCTAGTTGAGAATTCTAGAACAATAAGTCTGATTCTAGAACGTGAAATCGCAATTGTTCTAGCGTGTGACATCACAATAATAGAGCAGTTCTTCTAGTTCTAGAGTGTGACATAAGAATTCTAGAACGGGACATCAGAATTCTAGAACATTAAGTCTGATTCTATAGTGTGACATTACATTAGTTGAACAGTTCTAGAATGTAAAATCAGAATTCTAGAATGTTAAATCTGTTTCAAGAATGTGACATCACAATTGTTTGAGAGTGTGACATCACATTAGTTGAACAGTTCTAGTTCTAGAATGTGGTATCAGAATTCTAGAATGTTATGTCTGATTCTAGAATGTGACATCATAATTATTCTAGTGTGACATCACATTAGTTGAACAGTTCTAGAATGTGACATCAGAATTCTAGAATGTTGAAATCGAGTTCTAGAATGTGACATCAGAATTCTAGAATGTTAATTCTGATTCCAGAATCTTGTATCAGAATTCTAGAATGTTAAATCTAGTTCTAGAATGTGACATCACAATTATTCTAGTGTGACATCACATTAGTTGAACAGTTCTAGAATGTGACATCAGAATTCTAGAATGTTAAATCTGTTTCAAGAATGTGACATCACAATTTTTTGAGTGTGACATCACATTAGATGAACAGTTCTAGAATGTTATGTCTGATTCTAGAATGTGACATCAGAATTCTAGAATGTTAAATCTATCTCTAGAATGTCGCATCAACATTCTAGAATGTTAATTCTGATTCTAGAATCTTGTATCAGAATTCTAGAATGTCAAATCTAGTTGAGAATTCTAGAACAATAAGTCTGATTCTAGAATGTGAAATCGCAATTGTTCTAGCGTGTGACATCACAATAATAGAGCAGTTCTTCTAGTTCTAGAGTGTGACATAAGAATTCTAGAACGGGACATCAGAATTCTAGAACATTAAGTCTGATTCTATAGTGTGACATCACATTAGTTGAACAGTTCTAGAATGTGACATCAGAATTCTATGTTAATTCTGATTCAGAATGTGACATCACATTGGTTCAACTGTTCTTCTAGTTCTAGAATGTTATGTCTGATTTTAGAATGTGACATCAGAATTCTAGAATGTTAAATCTTTTTCAAGAATGTGACATAACAATTTTTTGAGTGTGACATCACATTAGTTGAACAGTTCTAGAATGTCATGTCTGATTCTAGAATGTGACATCAGAATTCTAGAATGTTAAAATCGAGTTTGAGAATGTGATGTGATATCAGAATTCTAGAATGTCAAGTATAGTTCAGAATTCTAGAACAATAAGTCTGATTCTAGAATGTGAAATCACAATTGCTCTAGAGTGTGACATAACAATAATAGAGCAGTTCCTCTAGTTCTAGAATGAGACATCAGAATTTTAGAACCTGACATCAGAATTCTAGAACGTTAAGTCTGATTCTAGAGTGTGACATCACATTAGTTGAACAGTTCTCGAATGTGGTATCAGAATTCTAGAATGTTATGTCTGATTCTAGAATGTGACATCAGAATTCTAGAATGTTAAATCTATCTAGAATGTGACATCAAAATTCTAGAATGTTAATTCTGATTCTAGAATCTTGTATCAGAATTCTAGAATGTCAAATCTAGTTGAGAATTCTAGAACAATAAGTCTGATTCTAGAATGTGAAATCGCAATTGTTCTAGCGTGTGACATCACAATAATAGAGCAGTTCTTCTAGTTCTAGAGTGTGACATAAGAATTCTAGAACAGGACATCAGAATTCTAGAACATTAAGTCTGATTCTATAGTGTGACATCACATTAGTTGAACAGTTCTAGAATGTGACATCAGAATTCTATGTTAAGTCTGATTCAGAATGTGACATCACATTGGTTCAACTGTTTTTCTAATTCTAGAATGTTATGTCTGATTTTAGAATGTGACATCAGAATTCTAGAATGTTAAATCTAGTTCTAGAATGTGACATCAGAATTGTAGAATGTTGTCTGATTCTAGAATGTGACATCACATTAGTTGAACAGTTCTAGAATGTGACATCAGAATTCTAGAATGTTAAATCTAGTTCTAGAATGTGACATCAGAATTGTAGAATGTTGTCTAATTCTAGAATGTGACATCACAATTATTCTAGTGTGACATCTCATTAGTTGAACAGTTCTAGAATGTGACATCAGAATTCTAGAATGTTAAATCTGTTTCAAGAATGTGACATCACAATTTTTTGAGTGTGACATCACATTAGTTGAACAGTTCTAGAATGTTATGTCTGATTCTAGAATCTTGTATCAGAATTCTAGAATGTCAAATCTAGTTGAGAATTCTAGAACAATAAGTCTGATTCTAGAATGTGAAATCGCAATTGTTCTAGCGTGTGACATCACAATAATAGAGCAGTTCTTCTAGTTCTAGAGTGTGACATAAGAATTCTAGAATGTTAAATCTGTTTCAAGAATGTGACATCACAATTTTTTGTGTGACATCACATTAGTTGAACAGTTCTAGAATGTTATGTCTGATTCTAGAATCTTGTATCAGAATTCTAGAATGTCAAATCTAGTTGAGAATTCTAGAACAATAAGTCTGATTCTAGAATGTGAAATCGCAATTGTTCTAGCGTGTGACATCACAATAATAGAGCAGTTCTTCTAGTTCTAGAGTGTGACATAAGAATTCTAGAACAGGACATCAGAATTCTAGAACATTAAGTCTGATTCTATAGTGTGACATCACATTAGTTGAACAGTTCTAGAATGTGACATCAGAATTCTATGTTAAGTCTGATTCAGAATGTGACATCACATTGGTTCAACTGTTTTTCTAATTCTAGAATGTTATGTCTGATTTTAGAATGTGACATCAGAATTCTAGAATGTTAAATCTAGTTCTAGAATGTGACATCAGAATTGTAGAATGTTGTCTGATTCTAGAATGTGACATCACATTAGTTGAACAGTTCTAGAATGTGACATCAGAATTCTAGAATGTTAAATCTAGTTCTAGAATGTGACATCAGAATTGTAGAATGTTGTCTAATTCTAGAATGTGACATCACAATTATTCTAGTGTGACATCTCATTAGTTGAACAGTTCTAGAATGTGACATCAGAATTCTAGAATGTTAAATCTGTTTCAAGAATGTGACATCACAATTTTTTGAGTGTGACATCACATTAGTTGAACAGTTCTAGAATGTTATGTCTGATTCTAGAATCTTGTATCAGAATTCTAGAATGTCAAATCTTGTTGAGAATTCTAGAACAATAAGTCTGATTCTAGAATGTGAAATCGCAATTGTTCTAGCATGTGACATCACAATAATAGAGCAGTTCTTCTAGTTCTAGAGTGTGACATAAGAATTCTAGAACAGGACATCAGAATTCTAGAACATTAAGTCTGATTCTATAGTGTGACATCACATTAGTTGAACAGTTCTAGAATGTGACATCAGAATTCTATGTTAAGTCTGATTCAGAATGTGACATCACATTGGTTCAACTGTTTTTCTAATTCTAGAATGTTATGTCTGATTTTAGAATGTGACATCAGAATTCTAGAATGTTAAATCTAGTTCTAGAATGTGACATCAGAATTGTAGAATGTTGTCTGATTCTAGAATGTGACATCACAATTATTCTAGTGTGACATCACATTAGTTGAACAGTTCTAGAATGTGACATCAGAATTCTAGAATGTTAAATCTAGTTCTAGAATGTGACATCAGAATTGTAGAATGTTGTCTAATTCTAGAATGTGACATCACAATTATTCTAGTGTGACATCTCATTAGTTGAACAGTTCTAGAATGTGACATCAGAATTCTAGAATGTTAAATCTGTTTCAAGAATGTGACATCACAATTTTTTGAGTGTGACATCACATTAGTTGAACAGTTCTAGAATGTTATGTCTGATTCTAGAATCTTGTATCAGAATTCTAGAATGTCAAATCTAGTTGAGAATTCTAGAACAATAAGTCTGATTCTAGAATGTGAAATCGCAATTGTTCTAGCGTGTGACATCACAATAATAGAGCAGTTCTTCTAGTTCTAGAGTGTGACATAAGAATTCTAGAACAGGACATCAGAATTCTAGAACATTAAGTCTGATTCTATAGTGTGACATCACATTAGTTGAACAGTTCTAGAATGTGACATCAGAATTCTATGTTAAGTCTGATTCAGAATGTGACATCACATTGGTTCAACTGTTTTTCTAATTCTAGAATGTTATGTCTGATTTTAGAATGTGACATCAGAATTCTAGAATGTTAAATCTAGTTCTAGAATGTGACATCAGAATTGTAGAATGTTGTCTGATTCTAGAATGTGACATCACATTAGTTGAACAGTTCTAGAATGTGACATCAGAATTCTAGAATGTTAAATCTAGTTCTAGAATGTGACATCAGAATTGTAGAATGTTGTCTGATTCTAGAATGTGACATCACAATTATTCTAGTGTGACATCACATTAGTTGAACAGTTCTAGAATGTGACATCAGAATTCTAGAATGTTAAATCTGTTTCAAGAATGTGACATCACAATTTTTTGAGTGTGACATCACATTAGTTGAACAGTTCTAGAATGTTATGTCTGATTCTAGAATCTTGTATCAGAATTCTAGAATGTCAAATCTAGTTGAGAATTCTAGAACAATATGTCTGATTCTAGAATGTGAAATCGCAATTGTTCTAGCGTGTGACATCACAATAATAGAGCAGTTCTTCTAGTTCTAGAGTGTGACATAAGAATTCTAGAATGTTAAATCTGTTTCAAGAATGTGACATCACAATTTTTTGAGTGTGACATCACATTAGTTGAACAGTTCTAGAATGTTATGTCTGATTCTAGAATGTGAAATCACAATTGCTCTAGAGTGTGACATAACAATAATAGAGCAGTTCCTCTAGTTCTAGGATGAGACATCAGAATTTTAGAACCTGACATCAGAATTCTAGAATGTTAAGTCTGATTCTAGAGTGTGACATAACAATTGTTCTAGAGTGTGACATCACATTAGTTGAACAGTTCTAGAATGTAAAATCAGAATTCTAGAATGTTAAATTTGTTTCAAGAATGTGACATCACAATTGTTTGAGAGTGTGACATCACATTACTTGAACAGTTCTAGTTCTAGAATGTGGTATCAGAATTCTAGAATGTTATGTCTGATTCTAGAATGTGACATCAGAATTCTAGAATGTTAAATCTATCTCTAGAATGTCACATCAAAATTCTAGAATGTTAATTCTGATTCTAGAATCTTGTATCAGAATTCTAGAATGTTAAATCTAGTTCTAGAATGTGACATCAGAATTGTAGAATGTTGTCTGATTCTAGAATGTGACATCACAATTATTCTAGTGTGACATCACATTAGTTGAACAGTTCTAGAATGTGACATCACAATTATTCTAGTGTGACATCACATTAGTTGAACAGTTCTAGAATGTAACATCACAATTATTCTAGTGTGACATCACATTAGTTGAACAGTTCTAGAATGTGACATCACAATTATTCTAGTGTGACATCATATTAGTTGAACAGTTCTAGAATGTGACATCAGAATTCTAGAATGTTAAATCTGTTTCAAGAATGTGACATCACAATTTTTTGAGTGTGACATCACATTAGTTGAACAGTTCTAGACTGTTATGTCTGATTCTAGAATGTGACATCAGAATTCTAGAATGTTAAATCTATCTCTAGAATGTCACATCAAAATTCTAGAATGTTAATTCTGATTCTAGAATCTTGTATCAGAATTCTAGAATGTCAAATCTTGTTGAGAATTCTAGAACAATAAGTCTGATTCTAGAATGTGAAATCGCAATTGTTCTAGCATGTGACATCACAATAATAGAGCAGTTCTTCTAGTTCTAGAGTGTGACATAAGAATTCTAGAACAGGACATCAGAATTCTAGAACATTAAGTCTGATTCTATAGTGTGACATCACATTAGTTGAACAGTTCTAGAATGTGACATCAGAATTCTATGTTAAGTCTGATTCAGAATGTGACATCACATTGGTTCAACTGTTTTTCTAATTCTAGAATGTTATGTCTGATTTTAGAATGTGACATCAGAATTCTAGAATGTTAAATCTAGTTCTAGAATGTGACATCAGAATTGTAGAATGTTGTCTGATTCTAGAATGTGACATCACATTAGTTGAACAGTTCTAGAATGTGACATCAGAATTCTAGAATGTTAAATCTAGTTCTAGAATGTGACATCAGAATTGTAGAATGTTGTCTAATTCTAGAATGTGACATCACAATTATTCTAGTGTGACATCTCATTAGTTGAACAGTTCTAGAATGTGACATCAGAATTCTAGAATGTTAAATCTGTTTCAAGAATGTGACATCACAATTTTTTGAGTGTGACATCACATTAGTTGAACAGTTCTAGACTGTTATGTCTGATTCTAGAATGTGACATCAGAATTCTAGAATGTTAAATCTATCTCTAGAATGTCACATCAAAATTCTAGAATGTTAATTCTGATTCTAGAATCTTGTATCAGAATTCTAGAATGTCAAATCTTGTTGAGAATTCTAGAACAATAAGTCTGATTCTAGAATGTGAAATCGCAATTGTTCTAGCGTGTGACATCACAATAATAGAGCAGTTCTTCTAGTTCTAGAGTGTGACATAAGAATTCTAGAACAGGACATCAGAATTCTAGAACATTAAGTCTGATTCTATAGTGTGACATCACATTAGTTGAACAGTTCTAGAATGTGACATCAGAATTCTATGTTAAGTCTGATTCAGAATGTGACATCACATTGGTTCAACTGTTTTTCTAATTCTAGAATGTTATGTCTGATTTTAGAATGTGACATCAGAATTCTAGAATGTTAAATCTAGTTCTAGAATGTGACATCAGAATTGTAGAATGTTGTCTGATTCTAGAATGTGACATCACATTAGTTGAACAGTTCTAGAATGTGACATCAGAATTCTAGAATGTTAAATCTAGTTCTAGAATGTGACATCAGAATTGTAGAATGTTGTCTAATTCTAGAATGTGACATCACAATTATTCTAGTGTGACATCTCATTAGTTGAACAGTTCTAGAATGTGACATCAGAATTCTAGAATGTTAAATCTGTTTCAAGAATGTGACATCACAATTTTTTGAGTGTGACATCACATTAGTTGAACAGTTCTAGAATGTTATGTCTGATTCTAGAATCTTGTATCAGAATTCTAGAATGTCAAATCTAGTTGAGAATTCTAGAACAATAAGTCTGATTCTAGAATGTGAAATCGCAATTGTTCTAGCGTGTGACATCACAATAATAGAGCAGTTCTTCTAGTTCTAGAGTGTGACATAAGAATTCTAGAACAGGACATCAGAATTCTAGAACATTAAGTCTGATTCTATAGTGTGACATCACATTAGTTGAACAGTTCTAGAATGTGACATCAGAATTCTATGTTAAGTCTGATTCAGAATGTGACATCACATTGGTTCAACTGTTCTTCTAATTCTAGAATGTTATGTCTGATTTTAGAATGTGACATCAGAATTCTAGAATGATAAATCTAGTTCTAGAATGTGACATCAGAATTGTAGAATGTTGTCTGATTCTAGAATGTGACATCACATTAGTTGAACAGTTCTAGAATGTGACATCAGAATTCTAGAATGTTAAATCTAGTTCTAGAATGTGACATCAGAATTGTAGAATGTTGTCTGATTCTAGAATGTGACATCACAATTATTCTAGTGTGACATCACATTAGTTGAACAGTTCTAGAATGTGACATCAGAATTCTAGAATGTTAAATCTGTTTCAAGAATGTGACATCACAATTTTTTGAGTGTGACATCACATTAGATGAACAGTTCTAGAATGTTATGTCTGATTCTAGAATGTGACATCAGAATTCTAGAATGTTAAATCTATCTCTAGAATGTCGCATCAACATTCTAGAATGTTAATTCTGATTCTAGAATCTTGTATCAGAATTCTAGAATGTCAAATCTAGTTGAGAATTCTAGAACAATAAGTCTGATTCTAGAATGTGAAATCGCAATTGTTCTAGCGTGTGACATCACAATAATAGAGCAGTTCTTCTAGTTCTAGAGTGTGACATAAGAATTCTAGAACGGGACATCAGAATTCTAGAACATTAAGTCTGATTCTATAGTGTGACATCACATTAGTTGAACAGTTCTAGAATGTGACATCAGAATTCTATGTTAATTCTGATTCAGAATGTGACATCACATTGGTTCAACTGTTCTTCTAGTTCTAGAATGTTATGTCTGATTTTAGAATGTGACATCAGAATTCTAGAATGTTAAATCTTTTTCAAGAATGTGACATAACAATTTTTTGAGTGTGACATCACATTAGTTGAACAGTTCTAGAATGTCATGTCTGATTCTAGAATGTGACATCAGAATTCTAGAATGTTAAAATCGAGTTTGAGAATGTGATGTGATATCAGAATTCTAGAATGTCAAGTATAGTTCAGAATTCTAGAACAATAAGTCTGATTCTAGAATGTGAAATCACAATTGCTCTAGAGTGTGACATAACAATAATAGAGCAGTTCCTCTAGTTCTAGAATGAGACATCAGAATTTTAGAACCTGACATCAGAATTCTAGAACGTTAAGTCTGATTCTAGAGTGTGACATCACATTAGTTGAACAGTTCTCGAATGTGGTATCAGAATTCTAGAATGTTATGTCTGATTCTAGAATGTGACATCAGAATTCTAGAATGTTAAATCTATCTAGAATGTGACATCAAAATTCTAGAATGTTAATTCTGATTCTAGAATCTTGTATCAGAATTCTAGAATGTCAAATCTAGTTGAGAATTCTAGAACAATAAGTCTGATTCTAGAATGTGAAATCGCAATTGTTCTAGCGTGTGACATCACAATAATAGAGCAGTTCTTCTAGTTCTAGAGTGTGACATAAGAATTCTAGAACAGGACATCAGAATTCTAGAACATTAAGTCTGATTCTATAGTGTGACATCACATTAGTTGAACAGTTCTAGAATGTGACATCAGAATTCTATGTTAAGTCTGATTCAGAATGTGACATCACATTGGTTCAACTGTTTTTCTAATTCTAGAATGTTATGTCTGATTTTAGAATGTGACATCAGAATTCTAGAATGTTAAATCTAGTTCTAGAATGTGACATCAGAATTGTAGAATGTTGTCTGATTCTAGAATGTGACATCACATTAGTTGAACAGTTCTAGAATGTGACATCAGAATTCTAGAATGTTAAATCTAGTTCTAGAATGTGACATCAGAATTGTAGAATGTTGTCTAATTCTAGAATGTGACATCACAATTATTCTAGTGTGACATCTCATTAGTTGAACAGTTCTAGAATGTGACATCAGAATTCTAGAATGTTAAATCTGTTTCAAGAATGTGACATCACAATTTTTTGAGTGTGACATCACATTAGTTGAACAGTTCTAGAATGTTATGTCTGATTCTAGAATCTTGTATCAGAATTCTAGAATGTCAAATCTAGTTGAGAATTCTAGAACAATAAGTCTGATTCTAGAATGTGAAATCGCAATTGTTCTAGCGTGTGACATCACAATAATAGAGCAGTTCTTCTAGTTCTAGAGTGTGACATAAGAATTCTAGAACAGGACATCAGAATTCTAGAACATTAAGTCTGATTCTATAGTGTGACATCACATTAGTTGAACAGTTCTAGAATGTGACATCAGAATTCTATGTTAAGTCTGATTCAGAATGTGACATCACATTGGTTCAACTGTTCTTCTAATTCTAGAATGTTATGTCTGATTTTAGAATGTGACATCAGAATTCTAGAATGATAAATCTAGTTCTAGAATGTGACATCAGAATTGTAGAATGTTGTCTGATTCTAGAATGTGACATCACATTAGTTGAACAGTTCTAGAATGTGACATCAGAATTCTATGTTAATTCTGATTCAGAATGTGACATCACATTGGTTCAACTGTTCTTCTAGTTCTAGAATGTTATGTCTGATTTTAGAATGTGACATCAGAATTCTAGAATGTTAAATCTTTTTCAAGAATGTGACATAACAATTTTTTGAGTGTGACATCACATTAGTTGAACAGTTCTAGAATGTCATGTCTGATTCTAGAATGTGACATCAGAATTCTAGAATGTTAAAATCGAGTTTGAGAATGTGATGTGATATCAGAATTCTAGAATGTCAAGTATAGTTCAGAATTCTAGAACAATAAGTCTGATTCTAGAATGTGAAATCACAATTGCTCTAGAGTGTGACATAACAATAATAGAGCAGTTCCTCTAGTTCTAGAATGAGACATCAGAATTTTAGAACCTGACATCAGAATTCTAGAACGTTAAGTCTGATTCTAGAGTGTGACATCACATTAGTTGAACAGTTCTCGAATGTGGTATCAGAATTCTAGAATGTTATGTCTGATTCTAGAATGTGACATCAGAATTCTAGAATGTTAAATCTATCTAGAATGTGACATCAAAATTCTAGAATGTTAATTCTGATTCTAGAATCTTGTATCAGAATTCTAGAATGTCAAATCTAGTTGAGAATTCTAGAACAATAAGTCTGATTCTAGAATGTGAAATCGCAATTGTTCTAGCGTGTGACATCACAATAATAGAGCAGTTCTTCTAGTTCTAGAGTGTGACATAAGAATTCTAGAACAGGACATCAGAATTCTAGAACATTAAGTCTGATTCTATAGTGTGACATCACATTAGTTGAACAGTTCTAGAATGTGACATCAGAATTCTATGTTAAGTCTGATTCAGAATGTGACATCACATTGGTTCAACTGTTTTTCTAATTCTAGAATGTTATGTCTGATTTTAGAATGTGACATCAGAATTCTAGAATGTTAAATCTAGTTCTAGAATGTGACATCAGAATTGTAGAATGTTGTCTGATTCTAGAATGTGACATCACATTAGTTGAACAGTTCTAGAATGTGACATCAGAATTCTAGAATGTTAAATCTAGTTCTAGAATGTGACATCAGAATTGTAGAATGTTGTCTAATTCTAGAATGTGACATCACAATTATTCTAGTGTGACATCTCATTAGTTGAACAGTTCTAGAATGTGACATCAGAATTCTAGAATGTTAAATCTGTTTCAAGAATGTGACATCACAATTTTTTGAGTGTGACATCACATTAGTTGAACAGTTCTAGAATGTTATGTCTGATTCTAGAATCTTGTATCAGAATTCTAGAATGTCAAATCTAGTTGAGAATTCTAGAACAATAAGTCTGATTCTAGAATGTGAAATCGCAATTGTTCTAGCGTGTGACATCACAATAATAGAGCAGTTCTTCTAGTTCTAGAGTGTGACATAAGAATTCTAGAATGTTAAATCTGTTTCAAGAATGTGACATCACAATTTTTTGAGTGTGACATCACATTAGTTGAACAGTTCTAGAATGTTATGTCTGATTCTAGAATGTGAAATCACAATTGCTCTTGAGTGTGACATAACAATAATAGAGCAGTTCCTCTAGTTCTAGGATGAGACATCAGAATTTTAGAACCTGACATCAGAATTCTAGAACGTTAAGTCTGATTCTAGAGTGTGACATAACAATTTTTCTAGAGTGTGACATCACATTAGTTGAACAGTTCTAGAATGTAAAATCAGAATTCTAGAATGTTAAATCTGTTTCAAGAATGTGACATCACAATTGTTTGAGAGTGTGACATCACATTACTTGAACAGTTCTAGTTCTAGAATGTGGTATCAGAATTCTAGAATGTTATGTCTGATTCTAGAATGTGACATCAGAATTCTAGAATGTTAAATCTATCTCTAGAATGTCACATCAAAATTCTAGAATGTTAATTCTGATTCTAGAATCTTGTATCAGAATTCTAGAATGTTAAATCTAGTTCTAGAATGTGACATCAGAATTGTAGAATGTTGTCTGATTCTAGAATGTGAAATCACAATTGCTCTTGAGTGTGACATAACAATAATAGAGCAGTTCCTCTAGTTCTAGGATGAGACATCAGAATTTTAGAACCTGACATCAGAATTCTAGAACGTTAAGTCTGATTCTAGAGTGTGACATAACAATTTTTCTAGAGTGTGACATCTCATTAGTTGAACAGTTCTAGAATGTGACATCAGAATTCTAGAATGTTAAATCTGTTTCAAGAATGTGACATCACAATTTTTTGAGTGTGACATCACATTAGTTGAACAGTTCTAGAATGTGACATCAGAATTCTAGAATGTTAAATCTAGTTCTAGAATGTGACATCAGAATTGTAGAATGTTGTCTAATTCTAGAATGTGACATCACAATTATTCTAGTGTGACATCTCATTAGTTGAACAGTTCTAGAATGTGACATCAGAATTCTAGAATGTTAAATCTGTTTCAAGAATGTGACATCACAATTTTTTGAGTGTGACATCACATTAGTTGAACAGTTCTAGAATGTTATGTCTGATTCTAGAATCTTGTATCAGAATTCTAGAATGTCAAATCTAGTTGAGAATTCTAGAACAATAAGTCTGATTCTAGAATGTGAAATCGCAATTGTTCTAGCGTGTGACATCACAATAATAGAGCAGTTCTTCTAGTTCTAGAGTGTGACATAAGAATTCTAGAACAGGACATCAGAATTCTAGAACATTAAGTCTGATTCTATAGTGTGACATCACATTAGTTGAACAGTTCTAGAATGTGACATCAGAATTCTATGTTAAGTCTGATTCAGAATGTGACATCACATTGGTTCAACTGTTTTTCTAATTCTAGAATGTTATGTCTGATTTTAGAATGTGACATCAGAATTCTAGAATGTTAAATCTAGTTCTAGAATGTGACATCAGAATTGTAGAATGTTGTCTGATTCTAGAATGTGACATCACATTAGTTGAACAGTTCTAGAATGTGACATCAGAATTCTAGAATGTTAAATCTAGTTCTAGAATGTGACATCAGAATTGTAGAATGTTGTCTAATTCTAGAATGTGACATCACAATTATTCTAGTGTGACATCTCATTAGTTGAACAGTTCTAGAATGTGACATCAGAATTCTAGAATGTTAAATCTGTTTCAAGAATGTGACATCACAATTTTTTGAGTGTGACATCACATTAGTTGAACAGTTCTAGAATGTTATGTCTGATTCTAGAATCTTGTATCAGAATTCTAGAATGTCAAATCTAGTTGAGAATTCTAGAACAATAAGTCTGATTCTAGAATGTGAAATCGCAATTGTTCTAGCGTGTGACATCACAATAATAGAGCAGTTCTTCTAGTTCTAGAGTGTGACATAAGAATTCTAGAACAGGACATCAGAATTCTAGAACATTAAGTCTGATTCTATAGTGTGACATCACATTAGTTGAACAGTTCTAGAATGTGACATCAGAATTCTATGTTAAGTCTGATTCAGAATGTGACATCACATTGGTTCAACTGTTCTTCTAATTCTAGAATGTTATGTCTGATTTTAGAATGTGACATCAGAATTCTAGAATGATAAATCTAGTTCTAGAATGTGACATCAGAATTGTAGAATGTTGTCTGATTCTAGAATGTGACATCACATTAGTTGAACAGTTCTAGAATGTGACATCAGAATTCTAGAATGTTAAATCCAGTTCTAGAATGTGACATCAGAATTGTAGAATGTTGTCTGATTCTAGAATGTGACATCACAATTATTCTAGTGTGACATCACATTAGTTGAACAGTTCTAGAATGTGACATCACAATTATTCTAGTGTGACATCACATTAGTTGAACAGTTCTAGAATGTGACATCACAATTATTCTAGTGTGACATCACATTAGTTGAACAGTTCTAGAATGTGACATCACAATTATTCTAGTGTGACATCACATTAGTTGAACAGTTCTAGAATGTGACATCAGAATTCTAGAATGTTAAATCTGTTTCAAGAATGTGACATCACAATTTTTTGAGTGTGACATCACATTAGTTGAACAGTTCTAGACTGTTATGTCTGATTCTAGAATGTGACATCAGAATTCTAGAATGTTAAATCTATCTCTAGAATGTCACATCAAAATTCTAGAATGTTAATTCTGATTCTAGAATCTTGTATCAGAATTCTAGAATGTTAAATCTAGTTCTAGAATGTGACATCAGAATTGTAGAATGTTGTCTGATTCTAGAATGTGACATCACAATTATTCTAGTGTGACATCACATTAGTTGAACAGTTCTAGAATGTGACATCAGAATTCTAGAATGTTAAATCTGTTTCAAGAATGTGACATCACAATTTTTTGAGTGTGACATCACATTAGTTGAACAGTTCTAGACTGTTATGTCTGATTCTAGAATGTGACATCAGAATTCTAGAATGTTAAATCTATCTCTAGAATGTCACATCAAAATTCTAGAATGTTAATTCTGATTCTAGAATCTTGTATCAGAATTCTAGAATGTCAAATCTTGTTGAGAATTCTAGAACAATAAGTCTGATTCTAGAATGTGAAATCGCAATTGTTCTAGCGTGTGACATCACAATAATAGAGCAGTTCTTCTAGTTCTAGAGTGTGACATAAGAATTCTAGAACAGGACATCAGAATTCTAGAACATTAAGTCTGATTCTATAGTGTGACATCACATTAGTTGAACAGTTCTAGAATGTGACATCAGAATTCTATGTTAAGTCTGATTCAGAATGTGACATCACATTGGTTCAACTGTTTTTCTAATTCTAGAATGTTATGTCTGATTTTAGAATGTGACATCAGAATTCTAGAATGTTAAATCTAGTTCTAGAATGTGACATCAGAATTGTAGAATGTTGTCTGATTCTAGAATGTGACATCACATTAGTTGAACAGTTCTAGAATGTGACATCAGAATTCTAGAATGTTAAATCTAGTTCTAGAATGTGACATCAGAATTGTAGAATGTTGTCTAATTCTAGAATGTGACATCACAATTATTCTAGTGTGACATCTCATTAGTTGAACAGTTCTAGAATGTGACATCAGAATTCTAGAATGTTAAATCTGTTTCAAGAATGTGACATCACAATTTTTTGAGTGTGACATCACATTAGTTGAACAGTTCTAGAATGTTATGTCTGATTCTAGAATCTTGTATCAGAATTCTAGAATGTCAAATCTAGTTGAGAATTCTAGAACAATAAGTCTGATTCTAGAATGTGAAATCGCAATTGTTCTAGCGTGTGACATCACAATAATAGAGCAGTTCTTCTAGTTCTAGAGTGTGACATAAGAATTCTAGAACAGGACATCAGAATTCTAGAACATTAAGTCTGATTCTATAGTGTGACATCACATTAGTTGAACAGTTCTAGAATGTGACATCAGAATTCTATGTTAAGTCTGATTCAGAATGTGACATCACATTGGTTCAACTGTTCTTCTAATTCTAGAATGTTATGTCTGATTTTAGAATGTGACATCAGAATTCTAGAATGATAAATCTAGTTCTAGAATGTGACATCAGAATTGTAGAATGTTGTCTGATTCTAGAATGTGACATCACATTAGTTGAACAGTTCTAGAATGTGACATCAGAATTCTAGAATGTTAAATCTAGTTCTAGAATGTGACATCAGAATTGTAGAATGTTGTCTGATTCTAGAATGTGACATCACAATTATTCTAGTGTGACATCACATTAGTTGAACAGTTCTAGAATGTGACATCAGAATTCTAGAATGTTAAATCTAGTTCTAGAATGTGACATCAGAATTGTAGAATGTTGTCTGATTCTAGAATGTGACATCACAATTATTCTAGTGTGACATCACATTAGTTGAACAGTTCTAGAATGTGACATCACAATTATTCTAGTGTGACATCACATTAGTTGAACAGTTCTAGAATGTGACATCAGAATTCTAGAATGTTAAATCTGTTTCAAGAATGTGACATCACAATTTTTTGAGTGTGACATCACATTAGTTGAACAGTTCTAGAATGTGACATCAGAATTCTAGAATGTTAAATCTAGTTCTAGAATGTGACATCAGAATTGTAGAATGTTGTCTAATTCTAGAATGTGACATCACAATTATTCTAGTGTGACATCTCATTAGTTGAACAGTTCTAGAATGTGACATCAGAATTCTAGAATGTTAAATCTGTTTCAAGAATGTGACATCACAATTTTTTGAGTGTGACATCACATTAGTTGAACAGTTCTAGAATGTTATGTCTGATTCTAGAATCTTGTATCAGAATTCTAGAATGTCAAATCTAGTTGAGAATTCTAGAACAATAAGTCTGATTCTAGAATGTGAAATCGCAATTGTTCTAGCGTGTGACATCACAATAATAGAGCAGTTCTTCTAGTTCTAGAGTGTGACATAAGAATTCTAGAACAGGACATCAGAATTCTAGAACATTAAGTCTGATTCTATAGTGTGACATCACATTAGTTGAACAGTTCTAGAATGTGACATCAGAATTCTATGTTAAGTCTGATTCAGAATGTGACATCACATTGGTTCAACTGTTTTTCTAATTCTAGAATGTTATGTCTGATTTTAGAATGTGACATCAGAATTCTAGAATGTTAAATCTAGTTCTAGAATGTGACATCAGAATTGTAGAATGTTGTCTGATTCTAGAATGTGACATCACATTAGTTG
Organism: Toxotes jaculatrix; assembly: GCF_017976425.1. NCBI lineage: Eukaryota > Metazoa > Chordata > Actinopteri > Toxotidae > Toxotes > Toxotes jaculatrix. The sequence goes on along the minus strand of NC_054413.1, from coordinate 15,409,687 downwards.
AACAGTTCTAGAATGTGACATCAGAATTGTAGAATGTTGTCTGATTCTAGAATGTGACATCACAATTATTCTAGTGTGACATCTCATTAGTTGAACAGTTCTAGAATGTGACATCAGAATTCTAGAATGTTAAATCTGTTTCAAGAATGTGACATCACAATTTTTTGAGTGTGACATCACATTAGTTGAACAGTTCTAGACTGTTATGTCTGATTCTAGAATGTGACATCAGAATTCTAGAATGTTAAATCTATCTCTAGAATGTCACATCAAAATTCTAGAATGTTAATTCTGATTCTAGAATCTTGTATCAGAATTCTAGAATGTCAAATCTTGTTGAGAATTCTAGAACAATAAGTCTGATTCTAGAATGTGAAATCGCAATTGTTCTAGCGTGTGACATCACAATAATAGAGCAGTTCTTCTAGTTCTAGAGTGTGACATAAGAATTCTAGAACAGGACATCAGAATTCTAGAACATTAAGTCTGATTCTATAGTGTGACATCACATTAGTTGAACAGTTCTAGAATGTGACATCAGAATTCTATGTTAAGTCTGATTCAGAATGTGACATCACATTGGTTCAACTGTTTTTCTAATTCTAGAATGTTATGTCTGATTTTAGAATGTGACATCAGAATTCTAGAATGTTAAATCTAGTTCTAGAATGTGACATCAGAATTGTAGAATGTTGTCTGATTCTAGAATGTGACATCACATTAGTTGAACAGTTCTAGAATGTGACATCAGAATTCTAGAATGTTAAATCTAGTTCTAGAATGTGACATCAGAATTGTAGAATGTTGTCTAATTCTAGAATGTGACATCACAATTATTCTAGTGTGACATCTCATTAGTTGAACAGTTCTAGAATGTGACATCAGAATTCTAGAATGTTAAATCTGTTTCAAGAATGTGACATCACAATTTTTTGAGTGTGACATCACATTAGTTGAACAGTTCTAGAATGTTATGTCTGATTCTAGAATCTTGTATCAGAATTCTAGAATGTCAAATCTAGTTGAGAATTCTAGAACAATAAGTCTGATTCTAGAATGTGAAATCGCAATTGTTCTAGCGTGTGACATCACAATAATAGAGCAGTTCTTCTAGTTCTAGAGTGTGACATAAGAATTCTAGAATGTTAAATCTGTTTCAAGAATGTGACATCACAATTTTTTGAGTGTGACATCACATTAGTTGAACAGTTCTAGAATGTTATGTCTGATTCTAGAATGTGAAATCACAATTGCTCTTGAGTGTGACATAACAATAATAGAGCAGTTCCTCTAGTTCTAGGATGAGACATCAGAATTTTAGAACCTGACATCAGAATTCTAGAACGTTAAGTCTGATTCTAGAGTGTGACATAACAATTTTTCTAGAGTGTGACATCACATTAGTTGAACAGTTCTAGAATGTAAAATCAGAATTCTAGAATGTTAAATCTGTTTCAAGAATGTGACATCACAATTGTTTGAGAGTGTGACATCACATTACTTGAACAGTTCTAGTTCTAGAATGTGGTATCAGAATTCTAGAATGTTATGTCTGATTCTAGAATGTGACATCAGAATTCTAGAATGTTAAATCTATCTCTAGAATGTCACATCAAAATTCTAGAATGTTAATTCTGATTCTAGAATCTTGTATCAGAATTCTAGAATGTTAAATCTAGTTCTAGAATGTGACATCAGAATTGTAGAATGTTGTCTGATTCTAGAATGTGAAATCACAATTGCTCTTGAGTGTGACATAACAATAATAGAGCAGTTCCTCTAGTTCTAGGATGAGACATCAGAATTTTAGAACCTGACATCAGAATTCTAGAACGTTAAGTCTGATTCTAGAGTGTGACATAACAATTTTTCTAGAGTGTGACATCTCATTAGTTGAACAGTTCTAGAATGTGACATCAGAATTCTAGAATGTTAAATCTGTTTCAAGAATGTGACATCACAATTTTTTGAGTGTGACATCACATTAGTTGAACAGTTCTAGAATGTGACATCAGAATTCTAGAATGTTAAATCTAGTTCTAGAATGTGACATCAGAATTGTAGAATGTTGTCTAATTCTAGAATGTGACATCACAATTATTCTAGTGTGACATCTCATTAGTTGAACAGTTCTAGAATGTGACATCAGAATTCTAGAATGTTAAATCTGTTTCAAGAATGTGACATCACAATTTTTTGAGTGTGACATCACATTAGTTGAACAGTTCTAGAATGTTATGTCTGATTCTAGAATCTTGTATCAGAATTCTAGAATGTCAAATCTAGTTGAGAATTCTAGAACAATAAGTCTGATTCTAGAATGTGAAATCGCAATTGTTCTAGCGTGTGACATCACAATAATAGAGCAGTTCTTCTAGTTCTAGAGTGTGACATAAGAATTCTAGAACAGGACATCAGAATTCTAGAACATTAAGTCTGATTCTATAGTGTGACATCACATTAGTTGAACAGTTCTAGAATGTGACATCAGAATTCTATGTTAAGTCTGATTCAGAATGTGACATCACATTGGTTCAACTGTTTTTCTAATTCTAGAATGTTATGTCTGATTTTAGAATGTGACATCAGAATTCTAGAATGTTAAATCTAGTTCTAGAATGTGACATCAGAATTGTAGAATGTTGTCTGATTCTAGAATGTGACATCACATTAGTTGAACAGTTCTAGAATGTGACATCAGAATTCTAGAATGTTAAATCTAGTTCTAGAATGTGACATCAGAATTGTAGAATGTTGTCTAATTCTAGAATGTGACATCACAATTATTCTAGTGTGACATCTCATTAGTTGAACAGTTCTAGAATGTGACATCAGAATTCTAGAATGTTAAATCTGTTTCAAGAATGTGACATCACAATTTTTTGAGTGTGACATCACATTAGTTGAACAGTTCTAGAATGTTATGTCTGATTCTAGAATCTTGTATCAGAATTCTAGAATGTCAAATCTAGTTGAGAATTCTAGAACAATAAGTCTGATTCTAGAATGTGAAATCGCAATTGTTCTAGCGTGTGACATCACAATAATAGAGCAGTTCTTCTAGTTCTAGAGTGTGACATAAGAATTCTAGAACAGGACATCAGAATTCTAGAACATTAAGTCTGATTCTATAGTGTGACATCACATTAGTTGAACAGTTCTAGAATGTGACATCAGAATTCTATGTTAAGTCTGATTCAGAATGTGACATCACATTGGTTCAACTGTTTTTCTAATTCTAGAATGTTATGTCTGATTTTAGAATGTGACATCAGAATTCTAGAATGTTAAATCTAGTTCTAGAATGTGACATCAGAATTGTAGAATGTTGTCTGATTCTAGAATGTGACATCACATTAGTTGAACAGTTCTAGAATGTGACATCAGAATTCTAGAATGTTAAATCTAGTTCTAGAATGTGACATCAGAATTGTAGAATGTTGTCTAATTCTAGAATGTGACATCACAATTATTCTAGTGTGACATCTCATTAGTTGAACAGTTCTAGAATGTGACATCAGAATTCTAGAATGTTAAATCTGTTTCAAGAATGTGACATCACAATTTTTTGAGTGTGACATCACATTAGTTGAACAGTTCTAGAATGTTATGTCTGATTCTAGAATCTTGTATCAGAATTCTAGAATGTCAAATCTAGTTGAGAATTCTAGAACAATAAGTCTGATTCTAGAATGTGAAATCGCAATTGTTCTAGCGTGTGACATCACAATAATAGAGCAGTTCTTCTAGTTCTAGAGTGTGACATAAGAATTCTAGAACAGGACATCAGAATTCTAGAACATTAAGTCTGATTCTATAGTGTGACATCACATTAGTTGAACAGTTCTAGAATGTGACATCAGAATTCTATGTTAAGTCTGATTCAGAATGTGACATCACATTGGTTCAACTGTTCTTCTAATTCTAGAATGTTATGTCTGATTTTAGAATGTGACATCAGAATTCTAGAATGATAAATCTAGTTCTAGAATGTGACATCAGAATTGTAGAATGTTGTCTGATTCTAGAATGTGACATCACATTAGTTGAACAGTTCTAGAATGTGACATCAGAATTCTAGAATGTTAAATCCAGTTCTAGAATGTGACATCAGAATTGTAGAATGTTGTCTGATTCTAGAATGTGACATCACAATTATTCTAGTGTGACATCACATTAGTTGAACAGTTCTAGAATGTGACATCACAATTATTCTAGTGTGACATCACATTAGTTGAACAGTTCTAGAATGTGACATCACAATTATTCTAGTGTGACATCACATTAGTTGAACAGTTCTAGAATGTGACATCACAATTATTCTAGTGTGACATCACATTAGTTGAACAGTTCTAGAATGTGACATCAGAATTCTAGAATGTTAAATCTGTTTCAAGAATGTGACATCACAATTTTTTGAGTGTGACATCACATTAGTTGAACAGTTCTAGACTGTTATGTCTGATTCTAGAATGTGACATCAGAATTCTAGAATGTTAAATCTATCTCTAGAATGTCACATCAAAATTCTAGAATGTTAATTCTGATTCTAGAATCTTGTATCAGAATTCTAGAATGTTAAATCTAGTTCTAGAATGTGACATCAGAATTGTAGAATGTTGTCTGATTCTAGAATGTGACATCACAATTATTCTAGTGTGACATCACATTAGTTGAACAGTTCTAGAATGTGACATCAGAATTCTAGAATGTTAAATCTGTTTCAAGAATGTGACATCACAATTTTTTGAGTGTGACATCACATTAGTTGAACAGTTCTAGACTGTTATGTCTGATTCTAGAATGTGACATCAGAATTCTAGAATGTTAAATCTATCTCTAGAATGTCACATCAAAATTCTAGAATGTTAATTCTGATTCTAGAATCTTGTATCAGAATTCTAGAATGTCAAATCTTGTTGAGAATTCTAGAACAATAAGTCTGATTCTAGAATGTGAAATCGCAATTGTTCTAGCGTGTGACATCACAATAATAGAGCAGTTCTTCTAGTTCTAGAGTGTGACATAAGAATTCTAGAACAGGACATCAGAATTCTAGAACATTAAGTCTGATTCTATAGTGTGACATCACATTAGTTGAACAGTTCTAGAATGTGACATCAGAATTCTATGTTAAGTCTGATTCAGAATGTGACATCACATTGGTTCAACTGTTTTTCTAATTCTAGAATGTTATGTCTGATTTTAGAATGTGACATCAGAATTCTAGAATGTTAAATCTAGTTCTAGAATGTGACATCAGAATTGTAGAATGTTGTCTGATTCTAGAATGTGACATCACATTAGTTGAACAGTTCTAGAATGTGACATCAGAATTCTAGAATGTTAAATCTAGTTCTAGAATGTGACATCAGAATTGTAGAATGTTGTCTAATTCTAGAATGTGACATCACAATTATTCTAGTGTGACATCTCATTAGTTGAACAGTTCTAGAATGTGACATCAGAATTCTAGAATGTTAAATCTGTTTCAAGAATGTGACATCACAATTTTTTGAGTGTGACATCACATTAGTTGAACAGTTCTAGAATGTTATGTCTGATTCTAGAATCTTGTATCAGAATTCTAGAATGTCAAATCTAGTTGAGAATTCTAGAACAATAAGTCTGATTCTAGAATGTGAAATCGCAATTGTTCTAGCGTGTGACATCACAATAATAGAGCAGTTCTTCTAGTTCTAGAGTGTGACATAAGAATTCTAGAATGTTAAATCTGTTTCAAGAATGTGACATCACAATTTTTTGAGTGTGACATCACATTAGTTGAACAGTTCTAGAATGTTATGTCTGATTCTAGAATGTGAAATCACAATTGCTCTTGAGTGTGACATAACAATAATAGAGCAGTTCCTCTAGTTCTAGGATGAGACATCAGAATTTTAGAACCTGACATCAGAATTCTAGAACGTTAAGTCTGATTCTAGAGTGTGACATAACAATTTTTCTAGAGTGTGACATCACATTAGTTGAACAGTTCTAGAATGTAAAATCAGAATTCTAGAATGTTAAATCTGTTTCAAGAATGTGACATCACAATTGTTTGAGAGTGTGACATCACATTACTTGAACAGTTCTAGTTCTAGAATGTGGTATCAGAATTCTAGAATGTTATGTCTGATTCTAGAATGTGACATCAGAATTCTAGAATGTTAAATCTATCTCTAGAATGTCACATCAAAATTCTAGAATGTTAATTCTGATTCTAGAATCTTGTATCAGAATTCTAGAATGTTAAATCTAGTTCTAGAATGTGACATCAGAATTGTAGAATGTTGTCTGATTCTAGAATGTGACATCACAATTATTCTAGTGTGACATCACATTAGTTGAACAGTTCCTAAATGTGACATCACAATTATTCTAGTGTGACATCTCATTAGTTGAACAGTTCTAGAATGTGACATCAGAATTCTAGAATGTTAAATCTGTTTCAAGAATGTGACATCACAATTTTTTGAGTGTGACATCACATTAGTTGAACAGTTCTAGAATGTGACATCAGAATTCTAGAATGTTAAATCTAGTTCTAGAATGTGACATCAGAATTGTAGAATGTTGTCTAATTCTAGAATGTGACATCACAATTATTCTAGTGTGACATCTCATTAGTTGAACAGTTCTAGAATGTGACATCAGAATTCTAGAATGTTAAATCTGTTTCAAGAATGTGACATCACAATTTTTTGAGTGTGACATCACATTAGTTGAACAGTTCTAGAATGTTATGTCTGATTCTAGAATGTGAAATCACAATTGCTCTTGAGTGTGACATAACAATAATAGAGCAGTTCCTCTAGTTCTAGGATGAGACATCAGAATTTTAGAACCTGACATCAGAATTCTAGAACGTTAAGTCTGATTCTAGAGTGTGACATAACAATTTTTCTAGAGTGTGACATCACATTAGTTGAACAGTTCTAGAATGTAAAATCAGAATTCTAGAATGTTAAATCTGTTTCAAGAATGTGACATCACAATTGTTTGAGAGTGTGACATCACATTACTTGAACAGTTCTAGTTCTAGAATGTGGTATCAGAATTCTAGAATGTTATGTCTGATTCTAGAATGTGACATCAGAATTCTAGAATGTTAAATCTATCTCTAGAATGTCACATCAAAATTCTAGAATGTTAATTCTGATTCTAGAATCTTGTATCAGAATTCTAGAATGTTAAATCTAGTTCTAGAATGTGACATCAGAATTGTAGAATGTTGTCTGATTCTAGAATGTGAAATCACAATTGCTCTTGAGTGTGACATAACAATAATAGAGCAGTTCCTCTAGTTCTAGGATGAGACATCAGAATTTTAGAACCTGACATCAGAATTCTAGAACGTTAAGTCTGATTCTAGAGTGTGACATAACAATTTTTCTAGAGTGTGACATCTCATTAGTTGAACAGTTCTAGAATGTGACATCAGAATTCTAGAATGTTAAATCTGTTTCAAGAATGTGACATCACAATTTTTTGAGTGTGACATCACATTAGTTGAACAGTTCTAGAATGTGACATCAGAATTCTAGAATGTTAAATCTAGTTCTAGAATGTGACATCAGAATTGTAGAATGTTGTCTAATTCTAGAATGTGACATCACAATTATTCTAGTGTGACATCTCATTAGTTGAACAGTTCTAGAATGTGACATCAGAATTCTAGAATGTTAAATCTGTTTCAAGAATGTGACATCACAATTTTTTGAGTGTGACATCACATTAGTTGAACAGTTCTAGAATGTTATGTCTGATTCTAGAATCTTGTATCAGAATTCTAGAATGTCAAATCTAGTTGAGAATTCTAGAACAATAAGTCTGATTCTAGAATGTGAAATCGCAATTGTTCTAGCGTGTGACATCACAATAATAGAGCAGTTCTTCTAGTTCTAGAGTGTGACATAAGAATTCTAGAACAGGACATCAGAATTCTAGAACATTAAGTCTGATTCTATAGTGTGACATCACATTAGTTGAACAGTTCTAGAATGTGACATCAGAATTCTATGTTAAGTCTGATTCAGAATGTGACATCACATTGGTTCAACTGTTTTTCTAATTCTAGAATGTTATGTCTGATTTTAGAATGTGACATCAGAATTCTAGAATGTTAAATCTAGTTCTAGAATGTGACATCAGAATTGTAGAATGTTGTCTGATTCTAGAATGTGACATCACATTAGTTGAACAGTTCTAGAATGTGACATCAGAATTCTAGAATGTTAAATCTAGTTCTAGAATGTGACATCAGAATTGTAGAATGTTGTCTAATTCTAGAATGTGACATCACAATTATTCTAGTGTGACATCTCATTAGTTGAACAGTTCTAGAATGTGACATCAGAATTCTAGAATGTTAAATCTGTTTCAAGAATGTGACATCACAATTTTTTGAGTGTGACATCACATTAGTTGAACAGTTCTAGAATGTTATGTCTGATTCTAGAATCTTGTATCAGAATTCTAGAATGTCAAATCTAGTTGAGAATTCTAGAACAATAAGTCTGATTCTAGAATGTGAAATCGCAATTGTTCTAGCGTGTGACATCACAATAATAGAGCAGTTCTTCTAGTTCTAGAGTGTGACATAAGAATTCTAGAACAGGACATCAGAATTCTAGAACATTAAGTCTGATTCTATAGTGTGACATCACATTAGTTGAACAGTTCTAGAATGTGACATCAGAATTCTATGTTAAGTCTGATTCAGAATGTGACATCACATTGGTTCAACTGTTCTTCTAATTCTAGAATGTTATGTCTGATTTTAGAATGTGACATCAGAATTCTAGAATGATAAATCTAGTTCTAGAATGTGACATCAGAATTGTAGAATGTTGTCTGATTCTAGAATGTGACATCACATTAGTTGAACAGTTCTAGAATGTGACATCAGAATTCTAGAATGTTAAATCTAGTTCTAGAATGTGACATCAGAATTGTAGAATGTTGTCTGATTCTAGAATGTGACATCACAATTATTCTAGTGTGACATCACATTAGTTGAACAGTTCTAGAATGTGACATCACAATTATTCTAGTGTGACATCACATTAGTTGAACAGTTCTAGAATGTGACATCACAATTATTCTAGTGTGACATCACATTAGTTGAACAGTTCTAGAATGTGACATCACAATTATTCTAGTGTGACATCACATTAGTTGAACAGTTCTAGAATGTGACATCAGAATTCTAGAATGTTAAATCTGTTTCAAGAATGTGACATCACAATTTTTTGAGTGTGACATCACATTAGTTGAACAGTTCTAGACTGTTATGTCTGATTCTAGAATGTGACATCAGAATTCTAGAATGTTAAATCTATCTCTAGAATGTCACATCAAAATTCTAGAATGTTAATTCTGATTCTAGAATCTTGTATCAGAATTCTAGAATGTTAAATCTAGTTCTAGAATGTGACATCAGAATTGTAGAATGTTGTCTGATTCTAGAATGTGACATCACAATTATTCTAGTGTGACATCACATTAGTTGAACAGTTCTAGAATGTGACATCAGAATTCTAGAATGTTAAATCTGTTTCAAGAATGTGACATCACAATTTTTTGAGTGTGACATCACATTAGTTGAACAGTTCTAGACTGTTATGTCTGATTCTAGAATGTGACATCAGAATTCTAGAATGTTAAATCTATCTCTAGAATGTCACATCAAAATTCTAGAATGTTAATTCTGATTCTAGAATCTTGTATCAGAATTCTAGAATGTCAAATCTTGTTGAGAATTCTAGAACAATAAGTCTGATTCTAGAATGTGAAATCGCAATTGTTCTAGCGTGTGACATCACAATAATAGAGCAGTTCTTCTAGTTCTAGAGTGTGACATAAGAATTCTAGAACAGGACATCAGAATTCTAGAACATTAAGTCTGATTCTATAGTGTGACATCACATTAGTTGAACAGTTCTAGAATGTGACATCAGAATTCTATGTTAAGTCTGATTCAGAATGTGACATCACATTGGTTCAACTGTTTTTCTAATTCTAGAATGTTATGTCTGATTTTAGAATGTGACATCAGAATTCTAGAATGTTAAATCTAGTTCTAGAATGTGACATCAGAATTGTAGAATGTTGTCTGATTCTAGAATGTGACATCACATTAGTTGAACAGTTCTAGAATGTGACATCAGAATTCTAGAATGTTAAATCTAGTTCTAGAATGTGACATCAGAATTGTAGAATGTTGTCTAATTCTAGAATGTGACATCACAATTATTCTAGTGTGACATCTCATTAGTTGAACAGTTCTAGAATGTGACATCAGAATTCTAGAATGTTAAATCTGTTTCAAGAATGTGACATCACAATTTTTTGAGTGTGACATCACATTAGTTGAACAGTTCTAGAATGTTGTCTGATTCTAGAATCTTGTATCAGAATTCTAGAATGTCAAATCTAGTTGAGAATTCTAGAACAATAAGTCTGATTCTAGAATGTGAAATCGCAATTGTTCTAGCGTGTGACATCACAATAATAGAGCAGTTCTTCTAGTTCTAGAGTGTGACATAAGAATTCTAGAACAGGACATCAGAATTCTAGAACATTAAGTCTGATTCTATAGTGTGACATCACATTAGTTGAACAGTTCTAGAATGTGACATCAGAATTCTATGTTAAGTCTGATTCAGAATGTGACATCACATTGGTTCAACTGTTCTTCTAATTCTAGAATGTTATGTCTGATTTTAGAATGTGACATCAGAATTCTAGAATGATAAATCTAGTTCTAGAATGTGACATCAGAATTGTAGAATGTTGTCTGATTCTAGAATGTGACATCACATTAGTTGAACAGTTCTAGAATGTGACATCAGAATTCTAGAATGTTAAATCTAGTTCTAGAATGTGACATCAGAATTGTAGAATGTTGTCTGATTCTAGAATGTGACATCACAATTATTCTAGTGTGACATCACATTAGTTGAACAGTTCTAGAATGTGACATCAGAATTCTAGAATGTTAAATCTAGTTCTAGAATGTGACATCAGAATTGTAGAATGTTGTCTGATTCTAGAATGTGACATCACAATTATTCTAGTGTGACATCACATTAGTTGAACAGTTCTAGAATGTGACATCACAATTATTCTAGTGTGACATCACATTAGTTGAACAGTTCTAGAATGTGACATCAGAATTCTAGAATGTTAAATCTGTTTCAAGAATGTGACATCACAATTTTTTGAGTGTGACATCACATTAGTTGAACAGTTCTAGAATGTGACATCAGAATTCTAGAATGTTAAATCTAGTTCTAGAATGTGACATCAGAATTGTAGAATGTTGTCTAATTCTAGAATGTGACATCACAATTATTCTAGTGTGACATCTCATTAGTTGAACAGTTCTAGAATGTGACATCAGAATTCTAGAATGTTAAATCTGTTTCAAGAATGTGACATCACAATTTTTTGAGTGTGACATCACATTAGTTGAACAGTTCTAGAATGTTATGTCTGATTCTAGAATCTTGTATCAGAATTCTAGAATGTCAAATCTAGTTGAGAATTCTAGAACAATAAGTCTGATTCTAGAATGTGAAATCGCAATTGTTCTAGCGTGTGACATCACAATAATAGAGCAGTTCTTCTAGTTCTAGAGTGTGACATAAGAATTCTAGAACAGGACATCAGAATTCTAGAACATTAAGTCTGATTCTATAGTGTGACATCACATTAGTTGAACAGTTCTAGAATGTGACATCAGAATTCTATGTTAAGTCTGATTCAGAATGTGACATCACATTGGTTCAACTGTTTTTCTAATTCTAGAATGTTATGTCTGATTTTAGAATGTGACATCAGAATTCTAGAATGTTAAATCTAGTTCTAGAATGTGACATCAGAATTGTAGAATGTTGTCTGATTCTAGAATGTGACATCACATTAGTTGAACAGTTCTAGAATGTGACATCAGAATTGTAGAATGTTGTCTGATTCTAGAATGTGACATCACAATTATTCTAGTGTGACATCTCATTAGTTGAACAGTTCTAGAATGTGACATCAGAATTCTAGAATGTTAAATCTGTTTCAAGAATGTGACATCACAATTTTTTGAGTGTGACATCACATTAGTTGAACAGTTCTAGACTGTTATGTCTGATTCTAGAATGTGACATCAGAATTCTAGAATGTTAAATCTATCTCTAGAATGTCACATCAAAATTCTAGAATGTTAATTCTGATTCTAGAATCTTGTATCAGAATTCTAGAATGTCAAATCTTGTTGAGAATTCTAGAACAATAAGTCTGATTCTAGAATGTGAAATCGCAATTGTTCTAGCGTGTGACATCACAATAATAGAGCAGTTCTTCTAGTTCTAGAGTGTGACATAAGAATTCTAGAACAGGACATCAGAATTCTAGAACATTAAGTCTGATTCTATAGTGTGACATCACATTAGTTGAACAGTTCTAGAATGTGACATCAGAATTCTATGTTAAGTCTGATTCAGAATGTGACATCACATTGGTTCAACTGTTTTTCTAATTCTAGAATGTTATGTCTGATTTTAGAATGTGACATCAGAATTCTAGAATGTTAAATCTAGTTCTAGAATGTGACATCAGAATTGTAGAATGTTGTCTGATTCTAGAATGTGACATCACATTAGTTGAACAGTTCTAGAATGTGACATCAGAATTCTAGAATGTTAAATCTAGTTCTAGAATGTGACATCAGAATTGTAGAATGTTGTCTAATTCTAGAATGTGACATCACAATTATTCTAGTGTGACATCTCATTAGTTGAACAGTTCTAGAATGTGACATCAGAATTCTAGAATGTTAAATCTGTTTCAAGAATGTGACATCACAATTTTTTGAGTGTGACATCACATTAGTTGAACAGTTCTAGAATGTTATGTCTGATTCTAGAATCTTGTATCAGAATTCTAGAATGTCAAATCTAGTTGAGAATTCTAGAACAATAAGTCTGATTCTAGAATGTGAAATCGCAATTGTTCTAGCGTGTGACATCACAATAATAGAGCAGTTCTTCTAGTTCTAGAGTGTGACATAAGAATTCTAGAATGTTAAATCTGTTTCAAGAATGTGACATCACAATTTTTTGAGTGTGACATCACATTAGTTGAACAGTTCTAGAATGTTATGTCTGATTCTAGAATGTGAAATCACAATTGCTCTTGAGTGTGACATAACAATAATAGAGCAGTTCCTCTAGTTCTAGGATGAGACATCAGAATTTTAGAACCTGACATCAGAATTCTAGAACGTTAAGTCTGATTCTAGAGTGTGACATAACAATTTTTCTAGAGTGTGACATCACATTAGTTGAACAGTTCTAGAATGTAAAATCAGAATTCTAGAATGTTAAATCTGTTTCAAGAATGTGACATCACAATTGTTTGAGAGTGTGACATCACATTACTTGAACAGTTCTAGTTCTAGAATGTGGTATCAGAATTCTAGAATGTTATGTCTGATTCTAGAATGTGACATCAGAATTCTAGAATGTTAAATCTATCTCTAGAATGTCACATCAAAATTCTAGAATGTTAATTCTGATTCTAGAATCTTGTATCAGAATTCTAGAATGTTAAATCTAGTTCTAGAATGTGACATCAGAATTGTAGAATGTTGTCTGATTCTAGAATGTGACATCACAATTATTCTAGTGTGACATCACATTAGTTGAACAGTTCCTAAATGTGACATCACAATTATTCTAGTGTGACATCTCATTAGTTGAACAGTTCTAGAATGTGACATCAGAATTCTAGAATGTTAAATCTGTTTCAAGAATGTGACATCACAATTTTTTGAGTGTGACATCACATTAGTTGAACAGTTCTAGAATGTGACATCAGAATTCTAGAATGTTAAATCTAGTTCTAGAATGTGACATCAGAATTGTAGAATGTTGTCTAATTCTAGAATGTGACATCACAATTATTCTAGTGTGACATCTCATTAGTTGAACAGTTCTAGAATGTGACATCAGAATTCTAGAATGTTAAATCTGTTTCAAGAATGTGACATCACAATTTTTTGAGTGTGACATCACATTAGTTGAACAGTTCTAGAATGTTATGTCTGATTCTAGAATGTGAAATCACAATTGCTCTTGAGTGTGACATAACAATAATAGAGCAGTTCCTCTAGTTCTAGGATGAGACATCAGAATTTTAGAACCTGACATCAGAATTCTAGAACGTTAAGTCTGATTCTAGAGTGTGACATAACAATTTTTCTAGAGTGTGACATCACATTAGTTGAACAGTTCTAGAATGTAAAATCAGAATTCTAGAATGTTAAATCTGTTTCAAGAATGTGACATCACAATTGTTTGAGAGTGTGACATCACATTACTTGAACAGTTCTAGTTCTAGAATGTGGTATCAGAATTCTAGAATGTTATGTCTGATTCTAGAATGTGACATCAGAATTCTAGAATGTTAAATCTATCTCTAGAATGTCACATCAAAATTCTAGAATGTTAATTCTGATTCTAGAATCTTGTATCAGAATTCTAGAATGTTAAATCTAGTTCTAGAATGTGACATCAGAATTGTAGAATGTTGTCTGATTCTAGAATGTGAAATCACAATTGCTCTTGAGTGTGACATAACAATAATAGAGCAGTTCCTCTAGTTCTAGGATGAGACATCAGAATTTTAGAACCTGACATCAGAATTCTAGAACGTTAAGTCTGATTCTAGAGTGTGACATAACAATTTTTCTAGAGTGTGACATCTCATTAGTTGAACAGTTCTAGAATGTGACATCAGAATTCTAGAATGTTAAATCTGTTTCAAGAATGTGACATCACAATTTTTTGAGTGTGACATCACATTAGTTGAACAGTTCTAGAATGTGACATCAGAATTCTAGAATGTTAAATCTAGTTCTAGAATGTGACATCAGAATTGTAGAATGTTGTCTAATTCTAGAATGTGACATCACAATTATTCTAGTGTGACATCTCATTAGTTGAACAGTTCTAGAATGTGACATCAGAATTCTAGAATGTTAAATCTGTTTCAAGAATGTGACATCACAATTTTTTGAGTGTGACATCACATTAGTTGAACAGTTCTAGAATGTTATGTCTGATTCTAGAATCTTGTATCAGAATTCTAGAATGTCAAATCTAGTTGAGAATTCTAGAACAATAAGTCTGATTCTAGAATGTGAAATCGCAATTGTTCTAGCGTGTGACATCACAATAATAGAGCAGTTCTTCTAGTTCTAGAGTGTGACATAAGAATTCTAGAACAGGACATCAGAATTCTAGAACATTAAGTCTGATTCTATAGTGTGACATCACATTAGTTGAACAGTTCTAGAATGTGACATCAGAATTCTATGTTAAGTCTGATTCAGAATGTGACATCACATTGGTTCAACTGTTTTTCTAATTCTAGAATGTTATGTCTGATTTTAGAATGTGACATCAGAATTCTAGAATGTTAAATCTAGTTCTAGAATGTGACATCAGAATTGTAGAATGTTGTCTGATTCTAGAATGTGACATCACATTAGTTGAACAGTTCTAGAATGTGACATCAGAATTCTAGAATGTTAAATCTAGTTCTAGAATGTGACATCAGAATTGTAGAATGTTGTCTAATTCTAGAATGTGACATCACAATTATTCTAGTGTGACATCTCATTAGTTGAACAGTTCTAGAATGTGACATCAGAATTCTAGAATGTTAAATCTGTTTCAAGAATGTGACATCACAATTTTTTGAGTGTGACATCACATTAGTTGAACAGTTCTAGAATGTTATGTCTGATTCTAGAATCTTGTATCAGAATTCTAGAATGTCAAATCTAGTTGAGAATTCTAGAACAATAAGTCTGATTCTAGAATGTGAAATCGCAATTGTTCTAGCGTGTGACATCACAATAATAGAGCAGTTCTTCTAGTTCTAGAGTGTGACATAAGAATTCTAGAACAGGACATCAGAATTCTAGAACATTAAGTCTGATTCTATAGTGTGACATCACATTAGTTGAACAGTTCTAGAATGTGACATCAGAATTCTATGTTAAGTCTGATTCAGAATGTGACATCACATTGGTTCAACTGTTCTTCTAATTCTAGAATGTTATGTCTGATTTTAGAATGTGACATCAGAATTCTAGAATGATAAATCTAGTTCTAGAATGTGACATCAGAATTGTAGAATGTTGTCTGATTCTAGAATGTGACATCACATTAGTTGAACAGTTCTAGAATGTGACATCAGAATTCTAGAATGTTAAATCTAGTTCTAGAATGTGACATCAGAATTGTAGAATGTTGTCTGATTCTAGAATGTGACATCACAATTATTCTAGTGTGACATCACATTAGTTGAACAGTTCTAGAATGTGACATCACAATTATTCTAGTGTGACATCACATTAGTTGAACAGTTCTAGAATGTGACATCACAATTATTCTAGTGTGACATCACATTAGTTGAACAGTTCTAGAATGTGACATCACAATTATTCTAGTGTGACATCACATTAGTTGAACAGTTCTAGAATGTGACATCAGAATTCTAGAATGTTAAATCTGTTTCAAGAATGTGACATCACAATTTTTTGAGTGTGACATCACATTAGTTGAACAGTTCTAGACTGTTATGTCTGATTCTAGAATGTGACATCAGAATTCTAGAATGTTAAATCTATCTCTAGAATGTCACATCAAAATTCTAGAATGTTAATTCTGATTCTAGAATCTTGTATCAGAATTCTAGAATGTTAAATCTAGTTCTAGAATGTGACATCAGAATTGTAGAATGTTGTCTGATTCTAGAATGTGACATCACAATTATTCTAGTGTGACATCACATTAGTTGAACAGTTCTAGAATGTGACATCAGAATTCTAGAATGTTAAATCTGTTTCAAGAATGTGACATCACAATTTTTTGAGTGTGACATCACATTAGTTGAACAGTTCTAGACTGTTATGTCTGATTCTAGAATGTGACATCAGAATTCTAGAATGTTAAATCTATCTCTAGAATGTCACATCAAAATTCTAGAATGTTAATTCTGATTCTAGAATCTTGTATCAGAATTCTAGAATGTCAAATCTTGTTGAGAATTCTAGAACAATAAGTCTGATTCTAGAATGTGAAATCGCAATTGTTCTAGCGTGTGACATCACAATAATAGAGCAGTTCTTCTAGTTCTAGAGTGTGACATAAGAATTCTAGAACAGGACATCAGAATTCTAGAACATTAAGTCTGATTCTATAGTGTGACATCACATTAGTTGAACAGTTCTAGAATGTGACATCAGAATTCTATGTTAAGTCTGATTCAGAATGTGACATCACATTGGTTCAACTGTTTTTCTAATTCTAGAATGTTATGTCTGATTTTAGAATGTGACATCAGAATTCTAGAATGTTAAATCTAGTTCTAGAATGTGACATCAGAATTGTAGAATGTTGTCTGATTCTAGAATGTGACATCACATTAGTTGAACAGTTCTAGAATGTGACATCAGAATTCTAGAATGTTAAATCTAGTTCTAGAATGTGACATCAGAATTGTAGAATGTTGTCTAATTCTAGAATGTGACATCACAATTATTCTAGTGTGACATCTCATTAGTTGAACAGTTCTAGAATGTGACATCAGAATTCTAGAATGTTAAATCTGTTTCAAGAATGTGACATCACAATTTTTTGAGTGTGACATCACATTAGTTGAACAGTTCTAGAATGTTATGTCTGATTCTAGAATCTTGTATCAGAATTCTAGAATGTCAAATCTAGTTGAGAATTCTAGAACAATAAGTCTGATTCTAGAATGTGAAATCGCAATTGTTCTAGCGTGTGACATCACAATAATAGAGCAGTTCTTCTAGTTCTAGAGTGTGACATAAGAATTCTAGAACAGGACATCAGAATTCTAGAACATTAAGTCTGATTCTATAGTGTGACATCACATTAGTTGAACAGTTCTAGAATGTGACATCAGAATTCTATGTTAAGTCTGATTCAGAATGTGACATCACATTGGTTCAACTGTTCTTCTAATTCTAGAATGTTATGTCTGATTTTAGAATGTGACATCAGAATTCTAGAATGATAAATCTAGTTCTAGAATGTGACATCAGAATTGTAGAATGTTGTCTGATTCTAGAATGTGACATCACATTAGTTGAACAGTTCTAGAATGTGACATCAGAATTCTAGAATGTTAAATCTAGTTCTAGAATGTGACATCAGAATTGTAGAATGTTGTCTGATTCTAGAATGTGACATCACAATTATTCTAGTGTGACATCACATTAGTTGAACAGTTCTAGAATGTGACATCAGAATTCTAGAATGTTAAATCTAGTTCTAGAATGTGACATCAGAATTGTAGAATGTTGTCTGATTCTAGAATGTGACATCACAATTATTCTAGTGTGACATCACATTAGTTGAACAGTTCTAGAATGTGACATCACAATTATTCTAGTGTGACATCACATTAGTTGAACAGTTCTAGAATGTGACATCAGAATTCTAGAATGTTAAATCTGTTTCAAGAATGTGACATCACAATTTTTTGAGTGTGACATCACATTAGTTGAACAGTTCTAGAATGTGACATCAGAATTCTAGAATGTTAAATCTAGTTCTAGAATGTGACATCAGAATTGTAGAATGTTGTCTAATTCTAGAATGTGACATCACAATTATTCTAGTGTGACATCTCATTAGTTGAACAGTTCTAGAATGTGACATCAGAATTCTAGAATGTTAAATCTGTTTCAAGAATGTGACATCACAATTTTTTGAGTGTGACATCACATTAGTTGAACAGTTCTAGAATGTTATGTCTGATTCTAGAATCTTGTATCAGAATTCTAGAATGTCAAATCTAGTTGAGAATTCTAGAACAATAAGTCTGATTCTAGAATGTGAAATCGCAATTGTTCTAGCGTGTGACATCACAATAATAGAGCAGTTCTTCTAGTTCTAGAGTGTGACATAAGAATTCTAGAATGTTAAATCTGTTTCAAGAATGTGACATCACAATTTTTTGAGTGTGACATCACATTAGTTGAACAGTTCTAGAATGTTATGTCTGATTCTAGAATGTGAAATCACAATTGCTCTTGAGTGTGACATAACAATAATAGAGCAGTTCCTCTAGTTCTAGGATGAGACATCAGAATTTTAGAACCTGACATCAGAATTCTAGAACGTTAAGTCTGATTCTAGAGTGTGACATAACAATTGTTCTAGAGTGTGACATCACATTAGTTGAACAGTTCTAGAATGTAAAATCAGAATTCTAGAATGTTAAATCTGTTTCAAGAATGTGACATCACAATTGTTTGAGAGTGTGACATCACATTACTTGAACAGTTCTAGTTCTAGAATGTGGTATCAGAATTCTAGAATGTTATGTCTGATTCTAGAATGTGACATCAGAATTCTAGAATGTTAAATCTATCTCTAGAATGTCACATCAAAATTCTAGAATGTTAATTCTGATTCTAGAATCTTGTATCAGAATTCTAGAATGTTAAATCTAGTTCTAGAATGTGACATCAGAATTGTAGAATGTTGTCTGATTCTAGAATGTGACATCACAATTATTCTAGTGTGACATCACATTAGTTGAACAGTTCTAGAATGTGACATCAGAATTCTAGAATGTTAAATCTAGTTCTAGAATGTGACATCAGAATTGTAGAATGTTGTCTGATTCTAGAATGTGACATCACAATTATTCTAGTGTGACATCACATTAGTTGAACAGTTCTAGAATGTGACATCACAATTATTCTAGTGTGACATCACATTAGTTGAACAGTTCTAGAATGTGACATCAGAATTCTATGTTAAGTCTGATTCAGAATGTGACATCACATTGGTTCAACTGTTTTTCTAATTCTAGAATGTTATGTCTGATTTTAGAATGTGACATCAGAATTCTAGAATGTTAAATCTAGTTCTAGAATGTGACATCAGAATTGTAGAATGTTGTCTGATTCTAGAATGTGACATCACATTAGTTGAACAGTTCTAGAATGTGACATCAGAATTCTAGAATGTTAAATCTAGTTCTAGAATGTGACATCAGAATTGTAGAATGTTGTCTAATTCTAGAATGTGACATCACAATTATTCTAGTGTGACATCTCATTAGTTGAACAGTTCTAGAATGTGACATCAGAATTCTAGAATGTTAAATCTGTTTCAAGAATGTGACATCACAATTTTTTGAGTGTGACATCACATTAGTTGAACAGTTCTAGACTGTTATGTCTGATTCTAGAATGTGACATCAGAATTCTAGAATGTTAAATCTATCTCTAGAATGTCACATCAAAATTCTAGAATGTTAATTCTGATTCTAGAATCTTGTATCAGAATTCTAGAATGTCAAATCTTGTTGAGAATTCTAGAACAATAAGTCTGATTCTAGAATGTGAAATCGCAATTGTTCTAGCGTGTGACATCACAATAATAGAGCAGTTCTTCTAGTTCTAGAGTGTGACATAAGAATTCTAGAACAGGACATCAGAATTCTAGAACATTAAGTCTGATTCTATAGTGTGACATCACATTAGTTGAACAGTTCTAGAATGTGACATCAGAATTCTATGTTAAGTCTGATTCAGAATGTGACATCACATTGGTTCAACTGTTTTTCTAATTCTAGAATGTTATGTCTGATTTTAGAATGTGACATCAGAATTCTAGAATGTTAAATCTAGTTCTAGAATGTGACATCAGAATTGTAGAATGTTGTCTGATTCTAGAATGTGACATCACATTAGTTGAACAGTTCTAGAATGTGACATCAGAATTCTAGAATGTTAAATCTAGTTCTAGAATGTGACATCAGAATTGTAGAATGTTGTCTAATTCTAGAATGTGACATCACAATTATTCTAGTGTGACATCTCATTAGTTGAACAGTTCTAGAATGTGACATCAGAATTCTAGAATGTTAAATCTGTTTCAAGAATGTGACATCACAATTTTTTGAGTGTGACATCACATTAGTTGAACAGTTCTAGACTGTTATGTCTGATTCTAGAATGTGACATCAGAATTCTAGAATGTTAAATCTATCTCTAGAATGTCACATCAAAATTCTAGAATGTTAATTCTGATTCTAGAATCTTGTATCAGAATTCTAGAATGTCAAATCTTGTTGAGAATTCTAGAACAATAAGTCTGATTCTAGAATGTGAAATCGCAATTGTTCTAGCGTGTGACATCACAATAATAGAGCAGTTCTTCTAGTTCTAGAGTGTGACATAAGAATTCTAGAACAGGACATCAGAATTCTAGAACATTAAGTCTGATTCTATAGTGTGACATCACATTAGTTGAACAGTTCTAGAATGTGACATCAGAATTCTATGTTAAGTCTGATTCAGAATGTGACATCACATTGGTTCAACTGTTTTTCTAATTCTAGAATGTTATGTCTGATTTTAGAATGTGACATCAGAATTCTAGAATGTTAAATCTAGTTCTAGAATGTGACATCAGAATTGTAGAATGTTGTCTGATTCTAGAATGTGACATCACATTAGTTGAACAGTTCTAGAATGTGACATCAGAATTCTAGAATGTTAAATCTAGTTCTAGAATGTGACATCAGAATTGTAGAATGTTGTCTAATTCTAGAATGTGACATCACAATTATTCTAGTGTGACATCTCATTAGTTGAACAGTTCTAGAATGTGACATCAGAATTCTAGAATGTTAAATCTGTTTCAAGAATGTGACATCACAATTTTTTGAGTGTGACATCACATTAGTTGAACAGTTCTAGAATGTTATGTCTGATTCTAGAATCTTGTATCAGAATTCTAGAATGTCAAATCTAGTTGAGAATTCTAGAACAATAAGTCTGATTCTAGAATGTGAAATCGCAATTGTTCTAGCGTGTGACATCACAATAATAGAGCAGTTCTTCTAGTTCTAGAGTGTGACATAAGAATTCTAGAATGTTAAATCTGTTTCAAGAATGTGACATCACAATTTTTTGAGTGTGACATCACATTAGTTGAACAGTTCTAGAATGTTATGTCTGATTCTAGAATGTGAAATCACAATTGCTCTTGAGTGTGACATAACAATAATAGAGCAGTTCCTCTAGTTCTAGGATGAGACATCAGAATTTTAGAACCTGACATCAGAATTCTAGAACGTTAAGTCTGATTCTAGAGTGTGACATAACAATTGTTCTAGAGTGTGACATCGTTCTAGAATTCTGACATCAGAATTCTAGAACGTTAAGTCTGATTCTAGAGTGTGACATAACAATTGTTCTAGAGTGTGACATCACATTAGTTGAACAGTTCTAGAATGTAAAATCAGAATTCTAGAATGTTAAATCTGTTTCAAGAATGTGACATCACAATTGTTTGAGAGTGTGACATCACATTACTTGAACAGTTCTAGTTCTAGAATGTGGTATCAGAATTCTAGAATGTTATGTCTGATTCTAGAATGTGACATCAGAATTCTAAAATGTTAAATCCATCTCTAGAATGTCACATCAAAATTCTAGAATGTTAATTCTAGTTCTAGAATGTGACATCAGAATTGTAGAATGTTGTCTGATTCTAGAATGTGACATCACAATTATTCTAGTGTGACATCACATTAGTTGAACAGTTCTAGAATGTGACATCAGAATTCTAGAATGTTAAATCTAGTTCTAGAATGTGACATCAGAATTGTAGAATGTTGTCTGATTCTAGAATGTGACATCACAATTATTCTAGTGTGACATCACATTAGTTGAACAGTTCTAGAATGTGACATCACAATTATTCTAGTGTGACATCTCATTAGTTGAACAGTTCTAGAATGTGACATCAGAATTCTAGAATGTTAAATCTGTTTCAAGAATGTGACATCACAATTTTTTGAGTGTGACATCACATTAGTTGAACAGTTCTAGAATGTTATGTCTGATTCTAGAATCTTGTATCAGAATTCTAGAATTTCAAATCTAGTTGAGAATTCTAGAACAATATGTCTGATTCTAGAATGTGAAATCGCAATTGTTCTAGCGTGTGACATCACAATAATAGAGCAGTTCTTCTAGTTCTAGAGTGTGACATAAGAATTCTAGAATGTTAAATCTGTTTCAAGAATGTGACATCACAATTTTTTGAGTGTGACATCACATTAGTTGAACAGTTCTAGAATGTTATGTCTGATTCTAGAATGTGAAATCACAATTGCTCTAGAGTGTGACATAACAATAATAGAGCAGTTCCTCTAGTTCTAGGATGAGACATCAGAATTTTAGAACCTGACATCAGAATTCTAGAATGTTAAGTCTGATTCTAGAGTGTGACATAACAATTGTTCTAGAGTGTGACATCACATTAGTTGAACAGTTCTAGAATGTAAAATCAGAATTCTAGAATGTTAAATCTGTTTCAAGAATGTGACATCACAATTGTTTGAGAGTGTGACATCACATTACTTGAACAGTTCTAGTTCTAGAATGTGGTATCAGAATTCTAGAATGTTATGTCTGATTCTAGAATGTGACATCAGAATTCTAGAATGTTAAATCTATCTCTAGAATGTCACATCAAAATTCTAGAATGTTAATTCTGATTCTAGAATCTTGTATCAGAATTCTAGAATGTTAAATCTAGTTCTAGAATGTGACATCAGAATTGTAGAATGTTGTCTGATTCTAGAATGTGACATCACAATTATTCTAGTGTGACATCACATTAGTTGAACAGTTCTAGAATGTGACATCACAATTATTCTAGTGTGACATCACATTAGTTGAACAGTTCTAGAATGTGACATCACAATTATTCTAGTGTGACATCACATTAGTTGAACAGTTCTAGAATGTGACATCACAATTATTCTAGTGTGACATCACATTAGTTGAACAGTTCTAGAATGTGACATCAGAATTCTAGAATGTTAAATCTGTTTCAAGAATGTGACATCACAATTTTTTGAGTGTGACATCACATTAGTTGAACAGTTCTAGACTGTTATGTCTGATTCTAGAATGTGACATCAGAATTCTAGAATGTTAAATCTATCTCTAGAATGTCACATCAAAATTCTAGAATGTTAATTCTGATTCTAGAAACTTGTATCAGAATTCTAGAATGTTAAATCTATCTCTAGAAAATCACATCAAAATTCTAGAATGTGACATCAGAATTGTAGAATGTTGTCTGATTCTAGAATGTTAAATCTAGTTCTAGAATGTGACATCAGAATTGTAGAATGTTGTCTGATTCTAGAATGTGACATCACAATTATTCTAGTGTGACATCACATTAGTTGAACAGTTCTAGAATGTGACATCAGAATTCTAGAATGTTAAATCTGTTTCAAGAATGTGACATCACAATTTTTTGAGTGTGACATCACATTAGTTGAACAGTTCTAGACTGTTATGTCTGATTCTAGAATGTGACATCAGAATTCTAGAATGTTAAATCTATCTCTAGAATGTCACATCAAAATTCTAGAATGTTAATTCTGATTCTAGAATCTTGTATCAGAATTCTAGAATGTCAAATCTTGTTGAGAATTCTAGAACAATAAGTCTGATTCTAGAATGTGAAATCGCAATTGTTCTAGCATGTGACATCACAATAATAGAGCAGTTCTTCTAGTTCTAGAGTGTGACATAAGAATTCTAGAACAGGACATCAGAATTCTAGAACATTAAGTCTGATTCTATAGTGTGACATCACATTAGTTGAACAGTTCTAGAATGTGACATCAGAATTCTATGTTAAGTCTGATTCAGAATGTGACATCACATTGGTTCAACTGTTTTTCTAATTCTAGAATGTTATGTCTGATTTTAGAATGTGACATCAGAATTCTAGAATGTTAAATCTAGTTCTAGAATGTGACATCAGAATTGTAGAATGTTGTCTGATTCTAGAATGTGACATCACATTAGTTGAACAGTTCTAGAATGTGACATCAGAATTGTAGAATGTTGTCTGATTCTAGAATGTGACATCACAATTATTCTAGTGTGACATCTCATTAGTTGAACAGTTCTAGAATGTGACATCAGAATTCTAGAATGTTAAATCTGTTTCAAGAATGTGACATCACAATTTTTTGAGTGTGACATCACATTAGTTGAACAGTTCTAGAATGTTATGTCTGATTCTAGAATCTTGTATCAGAATTCTAGAATGTCAAATCTAGTTGAGAATTCTAGAACAATATGTCTGATTCTAGAATGTGAAATCGCAATTGTTCTAGCGTGTGACATCACAATAATAGTACAGTTCTTCTAGTTCTAGAGTGTGACATAAGAATTCTAGAATGTTAAATCTGTTTCAAGAATGTGACATCACAATTTTTTGAGTGTGACATCACATTAGTTGAACAGTTCTAGAATGTTATGTCTGATTCTAGAATGTGAAATCACAATTGCTCTAGAGTGTGACATAACAATAATAGAGCAGTTCCTCTAGTTCTAGAATGAGACATCAGAATTTTAGAACCTGACATCAGAATTCTAGAACGTTAAGTCTGATTCTAGAGTGTGACATCACATTAGTTGAACAGTTCTCGAATGTGGTATCAGAATTCTAGAATGTTATGTCTGATTCTAGAATGTGACATCAGAATTCTAGAATGTTAAATCTATCTAGAATGTGACATCAAAATTCTAGAATGTTAATTCTGATTCTAGAATCTTGTATCAGAATTCTAGAATGTCAAATCTAGTTGAGAATTCTAGAACAATAAGTCTGATTCTAGAATGTGAAATCGCAATTGTTCTAGCGTGTGACATCACAATAATAGAGCAGTTCTTCTAGTTCTAGAGTGTGACATAAGAATTCTAGAACAGGACATCAGAATTCTAGAACATTAAGTCTGATTCTATAGTGTGACATCACATTAGTTGAACAGTTCTAGAATGTGACATCAGAATTCTATGTTAAGTCTGATTCAGAATGTGACATCACATTGGTTCAACTGTTTTTCTAATTCTAGAATGTTATGTCTGATTTTAGAATGTGACATCAGAATTCTAGAATGTTAAATCTAGTTCTAGAATGTGACATCAGAATTGTAGAATGTTGTCTGATTCTAGAATGTGACATCACATTAGTTGAACAGTTCTAGAATGTGACATCAGAATTCTAGAATGTTAAATCTAGTTCTAGAATGTGACATCAGAATTGTAGAATGTTGTCTAATTCTAGAATGTGACATCACAATTATTCTAGTGTGACATCTCATTAGTTGAACAGTTCTAGAATGTGACATCAGAATTCTAGAATGTTAAATCTGTTTCAAGAATGTGACATCACAATTTTTTGAGTGTGACATCACATTAGTTGAACAGTTCTAGAATGTTATGTCTGATTCTAGAATCTTGTATCAGAATTCTAGAATGTCAAATCTAGTTGAGAATTCTAGAACAATAAGTCTGATTCTAGAATGTGAAATCGCAATTGTTCTAGCGTGTGACATCACAATAATAGAGCAGTTCTTCTAGTTCTAGAGTGTGACATAAGAATTCTAGAACAGGACATCAGAATTCTAGAACATTAAGTCTGATTCTATAGTGTGACATCACATTAGTTGAACAGTTCTAGAATGTGACATCAGAATTCTATGTTAAGTCTGATTCAGAATGTGACATCACATTGGTTCAACTGTTTTTCTAATTCTAGAATGTTATGTCTGATTTTAGAATGTGACATCAGAATTCTAGAATGTTAAATCTAGTTCTAGAATGTGACATCAGAATTGTAGAATGTTGTCTGATTCTAGAATGTGACATCACATTAGTTGAACAGTTCTAGAATGTGACATCAGAATTGTAGAATGTTGTCTGATTCTAGAATGTGACATCACAATTATTCTAGTGTGACATCTCATTAGTTGAACAGTTCTAGAATGTGACATCAGAATTCTAGAATGTTAAATCTGTTTCAAGAATGTGACATCACAATTTTTTGAGTGTGACATCACATTAGTTGAACAGTTCTAGACTGTTATGTCTGATTCTAGAATGTGACATCAGAATTCTAGAATGTTAAATCTATCTCTAGAATGTCACATCAAAATTCTAGAATGTTAATTCTGATTCTAGAATCTTGTATCAGAATTCTAGAATGTCAAATCTTGTTGAGAATTCTAGAACAATAAGTCTGATTCTAGAATGTGAAATCGCAATTGTTCTAGCGTGTGACATCACAATAATAGAGCAGTTCTTCTAGTTCTAGAGTGTGACATAAGAATTCTAGAACAGGACATCAGAATTCTAGAACATTAAGTCTGATTCTATAGTGTGACATCACATTAGTTGAACAGTTCTAGAATGTGACATCAGAATTCTATGTTAAGTCTGATTCAGAATGTGACATCACATTGGTTCAACTGTTTTTCTAATTCTAGAATGTTATGTCTGATTTTAGAATGTGACATCAGAATTCTAGAATGTTAAATCTAGTTCTAGAATGTGACATCAGAATTGTAGAATGTTGTCTGATTCTAGAATGTGACATCACATTAGTTGAACAGTTCTAGAATGTGACATCAGAATTCTAGAATGTTAAATCTAGTTCTAGAATGTGACATCAGAATTGTAGAATGTTGTCTAATTCTAGAATGTGACATCACAATTATTCTAGTGTGACATCTCATTAGTTGAACAGTTCTAGAATGTGACATCAGAATTCTAGAATGTTAAATCTGTTTCAAGAATGTGACATCACAATTTTTTGAGTGTGACATCACATTAGTTGAACAGTTCTAGAATGTTATGTCTGATTCTAGAATCTTGTATCAGAATTCTAGAATGTCAAATCTAGTTGAGAATTCTAGAACAATAAGTCTGATTCTAGAATGTGAAATCGCAATTGTTCTAGCGTGTGACATCACAATAATAGAGCAGTTCTTCTAGTTCTAGAGTGTGACATAAGAATTCTAGAACAGGACATCAGAATTCTAGAACATTAAGTCTGATTCTATAGTGTGACATCACATTAGTTGAACAGTTCTAGAATGTGACATCAGAATTCTATGTTAAGTCTGATTCAGAATGTGACATCACATTGGTTCAACTGTTCTTCTAATTCTAGAATGTTATGTCTGATTTTAGAATGTGACATCAGAATTCTAGAATGATAAATCTAGTTCTAGAATGTGACATCAGAATTGTAGAATGTTGTCTGATTCTAGAATGTGACATCACATTAGTTGAACAGTTCTAGAATGTGACTTTAGAATTCTAGAATGTTAAATCTAGTTCTAGAATGTGACATCAGAATTGTAGAATGTTGTCTGATTCTAGAATGTGACATCACAATTATTCTAGTGTGACATCACATTAGTTGAACAGTTCTAGAATGTGACATCAGAATTCTAGAATGTTAAATCTAGTTCTAGAATGTGACATCAGAATTGTAGAATGTTGTCTGATTCTAGAATGTGACATCACAATTATTCTAGTGTGACATCACATTAGTTGAACAGTTCTAGAATGTGACATCACAATTATTCTAGTGTGACATCACATTAGTTGAACAGTTCTAGAATGTGACATCACAATTATTCTAGTGTGACATCACATTAGTTGAACAGTTCTAGAATGTGACATCACAATTATTCTAGTGTGACATCACATTAGTTGAACAGTTCTAGAATGTGACATCAGAATTCTAGAATGTTAAATCTGTTTCAAGAATGTGACATCACAATTTTTTGAGTGTGACATCACATTAGTTGAACAGTTCTAGACTGTTATGTCTGATTCTAGAATGTGACATCAGAATTCTAGAATGTTAAATCTATCTCTAGAATGTCACATCAAAATTCTAGAATGTTAATTCTGATTCTAGAATCTTGTATCAGAATTCTAGAATGTTAAATCTAGTTCTAGAATGTGACATCAGAATTGTAGAATGTTGTCTGATTCTAGAATGTGACATCACAATTATTCTAGTGTGACATCACATTAGTTGAACAGTTCTAGAATGTGACATCAGAATTCTAGAATGTTAAATCTGTTTCAAGAATGTGACATCACAATTTTTTGAGTGTGACATCACATTAGTTGAACAGTTCTAGACTGTTATGTCTGATTCTAGAATGTGACATCAGAATTCTAGAATGTTAAATCTATCTCTAGAATGTCACATCAAAATTCTAGAATGTTAATTCTGATTCTAGAATCTTGTATCAGAATTCTAGAATGTCAAATCTTGTTGAGAATTCTAGAACAATAAGTCTGATTCTAGAATGTGAAATCGCAATTGTTCTAGCGTGTGACATCACAATAATAGAGCAGTTCTTCTAGTTCTAGAGTGTGACATAAGAATTCTAGAACAGGACATCAGAATTCTAGAACATTAAGTCTGATTCTATAGTGTGACATCACATTAGTTGAACAGTTCTAGAATGTGACATCAGAATTCTATGTTAAGTCTGATTCAGAATGTGACATCACATTGGTTCAACTGTTTTTCTAATTCTAGAATGTTATGTCTGATTTTAGAATGTGACATCAGAATTCTAGAATGTTAAATCTAGTTCTAGAATGTGACATCAGAATTGTAGAATGTTGTCTGATTCTAGAATGTGACATCACATTAGTTGAACAGTTCTAGAATGTGACATCAGAATTCTAGAATGTTAAATCTAGTTCTAGAATGTGACATCAGAATTGTAGAATGTTGTCTAATTCTAGAATGTGACATCACAATTATTCTAGTGTGACATCTCATTAGTTGAACAGTTCTAGAATGTGACATCAGAATTCTAGAATGTTAAATCTGTTTCAAGAATGTGACATCACAATTTTTTGAGTGTGACATCACATTAGTTGAACAGTTCTAGAATGTTATGTCTGATTCTAGAATCTTGTATCAGAATTCTAGAATGTCAAATCTAGTTGAGAATTCTAGAACAATAAGTCTGATTCTAGAATGTGAAATCGCAATTGTTCTAGCGTGTGACATCACAATAATAGAGCAGTTCTTCTAGTTCTAGAGTGTGACATAAGAATTCTAGAATGTTAAATCTGTTTCAAGAATGTGACATCACAATTTTTTGAGTGTGACATCACATTAGTTGAACAGTTCTAGAATGTTATGTCTGATTCTAGAATGTGAAATCACAATTGCTCTTGAGTGTGACATAACAATAATAGAGCAGTTCCTCTAGTTCTAGGATGAGACATCAGAATTTTAGAACCTGACATCAGAATTCTAGAACGTTAAGTCTGATTCTAGAGTGTGACATAACAATTGTTCTAGAGTGTGACATCACATTAGTTGAACAGTTCTAGAATGTAAAATCAGAATTCTAGAATGTTAAATCTGTTTCAAGAATGTGACATCACAATTGTTTGAGAGTGTGACATCACATTACTTGAACAGTTCTAGTTCTAGAATGTGGTATCAGAATTCTAGAATGTTATGTCTGATTCTAGAATGTGACATCAGAATTCTAGAATGTTAAATCTATGTCTAGAATGTCACATCAAAATTCTAGAATGTTAATTCTGATTCTAGAATCTTGTATCAGAATTCTAGAATGTTAAATCTAGTTCTAGAATGTGACATCAGAATTGTAGAATGTTGTCTGATTCTAGAATGTGACATCACAATTATTCTAGTGTGACATCACATTAGTTGAACAGTTCTAGAATGTGACATCAGAATTCTAGAATGTTAAATCTAGTTCTAGAATGTGACATCAGAATTGTAGAATGTTGTCTGATTCTAGAATGTGACATCACAATTATTCTAGTGTGACATCACATTAGTTGAACAGTTCCTAAATGTGACATCACAATTATTCTAGTGTGACATCACATTAGTTGAACAGTTCTAGAATGTGACATCAGAATTCTAGAATGTTAAATCTGTTTCAAGAATGTGACATCACAATTTTTTGAGTGTGACATCACATTAGTTGAACAGTTCTAGAATGTGACATCAGAATTCTAGAATGTTAAATCTAGTTCTAGAATGTGACATCAGAATTGTAGAATGTTGTCTAATTCTAGAATGTGACATCACAATTATTCTAGTGTGACATCTCATTAGTTGAACAGTTCTAGAATGTGACATCAGAATTCTAGAATGTTAAATCTGTTTCAAGAATGTGACATCACAATTTTTTGAGTGTGACATCACATTAGTTGAACAGTTCTAGAATGTTATGTCTGATTCTAGAATCTTGTATCAGAATTCTAGAATGTCAAATCTAGTTGAGAATTCTAGAACAATAAGTCTGATTCTAGAATGTGAAATCGCAATTGTTCTAGCGTGTGACATCACAATAATAGAGCAGTTCTTCTAGTTCTAGAGTGTGACATAAGAATTCTAGAATGTTAAATCTGTTTCAAGAATGTGACATCACAATTTTTTGAGTGTGACATCACATTAGTTGAACAGTTCTAGAATGTTATGTCTGATTCTAGAATGTGAAATCACAATTGCTCTTGAGTGTGACATAACAATAATAGAGCAGTTCCTCTAGTTCTAGGATGAGACATCAGAATTTTAGAACCTGACATCAGAATTCTAGAACGTTAAGTCTGATTCTAGAGTGTGACATAACAATTGTTCTAGAGTGTGACATCACATTAGTTGAACAGTTCTAGAATGTAAAATCAGAATTCTAGAATGTTAAATCTGTTTCAAGAATGTGACATCACAATTGTTTGAGAGTGTGACATCACATTACTTGAACAGTTCTAGTTCTAGAATGTGGTATCAGAATTCTAGAATGTTATGTCTGATTCTAGAATGTGACATCAGAATTCTAGAATGTTAAATCTATCTCTAGAATGTCACATCAAAATTCTAGAATGTTAATTCTGATTCTAGAATCTTGTATCAGAATTCTAGAATGTTAAATCTAGTTCTAGAATGTGACATCAGAATTGTAGAATGTTGTCTGATTCTAGAATGTGACATCACAA
Source organism: Toxotes jaculatrix (assembly GCF_017976425.1). Taxonomy (NCBI): domain Eukaryota; kingdom Metazoa; phylum Chordata; class Actinopteri; family Toxotidae; genus Toxotes; species Toxotes jaculatrix. The sequence continues at coordinate 15,377,724 of NC_054413.1, read as the reverse complement.
TTATTCTAGTGTGACATCACATTAGTTGAACAGTTCTAGAATGTGACATCAGAATTCTAGAATGTTAAATCTAGTTCTAGAATGTGACATCAGAATTGTAGAATGTTGTCTGATTCTAGAATGTGACATCACAATTATTCTAGTGTGACATCACATTAGTTGAACAGTTCTAGAATGTGACATCACAATTATTCTAGTGTGACATCACATTAGTTGAACAGTTCTAGAATGTGACATCAGAATTCTATGTTAAGTCTGATTCAGAATGTGACATCACATTGGTTCAACTGTTTTTCTAATTCTAGAATGTTATGTCTGATTTTAGAATGTGACATCAGAATTCTAGAATGTTAAATCTAGTTCTAGAATGTGACATCAGAATTGTAGAATGTTGTCTGATTCTAGAATGTGACATCACATTAGTTGAACAGTTCTAGAATGTGACATCAGAATTCTAGAATGTTAAATCTAGTTCTAGAATGTGACATCAGAATTGTAGAATGTTGTCTAATTCTAGAATGTGACATCACAATTATTCTAGTGTGACATCTCATTAGTTGAACAGTTCTAGAATGTGACATCAGAATTCTAGAATGTTAAATCTGTTTCAAGAATGTGACATCACAATTTTTTGAGTGTGACATCACATTAGTTGAACAGTTCTAGACTGTTATGTCTGATTCTAGAATGTGACATCAGAATTCTAGAATGTTAAATCTATCTCTAGAATGTCACATCAAAATTCTAGAATGTTAATTCTGATTCTAGAATCTTGTATCAGAATTCTAGAATGTCAAATCTTGTTGAGAATTCTAGAACAATAAGTCTGATTCTAGAATGTGAAATCGCAATTGTTCTAGCGTGTGACATCACAATAATAGAGCAGTTCTTCTAGTTCTAGAGTGTGACATAAGAATTCTAGAACAGGACATCAGAATTCTAGAACATTAAGTCTGATTCTATAGTGTGACATCACATTAGTTGAACAGTTCTAGAATGTGACATCAGAATTCTATGTTAAGTCTGATTCAGAATGTGACATCACATTGGTTCAACTGTTTTTCTAATTCTAGAATGTTATGTCTGATTTTAGAATGTGACATCAGAATTCTAGAATGTTAAATCTAGTTCTAGAATGTGACATCAGAATTGTAGAATGTTGTCTGATTCTAGAATGTGACATCACATTAGTTGAACAGTTCTAGAATGTGACATCAGAATTCTAGAATGTTAAATCTAGTTCTAGAATGTGACATCAGAATTGTAGAATGTTGTCTAATTCTAGAATGTGACATCACAATTATTCTAGTGTGACATCTCATTAGTTGAACAGTTCTAGAATGTGACATCAGAATTCTAGAATGTTAAATCTGTTTCAAGAATGTGACATCACAATTTTTTGAGTGTGACATCACATTAGTTGAACAGTTCTAGACTGTTATGTCTGATTCTAGAATGTGACATCAGAATTCTAGAATGTTAAATCTATCTCTAGAATGTCACATCAAAATTCTAGAATGTTAATTCTGATTCTAGAATCTTGTATCAGAATTCTAGAATGTCAAATCTTGTTGAGAATTCTAGAACAATAAGTCTGATTCTAGAATGTGAAATCGCAATTGTTCTAGCGTGTGACATCACAATAATAGAGCAGTTCTTCTAGTTCTAGAGTGTGACATAAGAATTCTAGAACAGGACATCAGAATTCTAGAACATTAAGTCTGATTCTATAGTGTGACATCACATTAGTTGAACAGTTCTAGAATGTGACATCAGAATTCTATGTTAAGTCTGATTCAGAATGTGACATCACATTGGTTCAACTGTTTTTCTAATTCTAGAATGTTATGTCTGATTTTAGAATGTGACATCAGAATTCTAGAATGTTAAATCTAGTTCTAGAATGTGACATCAGAATTGTAGAATGTTGTCTGATTCTAGAATGTGACATCACATTAGTTGAACAGTTCTAGAATGTGACATCAGAATTCTAGAATGTTAAATCTAGTTCTAGAATGTGACATCAGAATTGTAGAATGTTGTCTAATTCTAGAATGTGACATCACAATTATTCTAGTGTGACATCTCATTAGTTGAACAGTTCTAGAATGTGACATCAGAATTCTAGAATGTTAAATCTGTTTCAAGAATGTGACATCACAATTTTTTGAGTGTGACATCACATTAGTTGAACAGTTCTAGAATGTTATGTCTGATTCTAGAATCTTGTATCAGAATTCTAGAATGTCAAATCTAGTTGAGAATTCTAGAACAATAAGTCTGATTCTAGAATGTGAAATCGCAATTGTTCTAGCGTGTGACATCACAATAATAGAGCAGTTCTTCTAGTTCTAGAGTGTGACATAAGAATTCTAGAATGTTAAATCTGTTTCAAGAATGTGACATCACAATTTTTTGAGTGTGACATCACATTAGTTGAACAGTTCTAGAATGTTATGTCTGATTCTAGAATGTGAAATCACAATTGCTCTTGAGTGTGACATAACAATAATAGAGCAGTTCCTCTAGTTCTAGGATGAGACATCAGAATTTTAGAACCTGACATCAGAATTCTAGAACGTTAAGTCTGATTCTAGAGTGTGACATAACAATTGTTCTAGAGTGTGACATCGTTCTAGAATTCTGACATCAGAATTCTAGAACGTTAAGTCTGATTCTAGAGTGTGACATAACAATTGTTCTAGAGTGTGACATCACATTAGTTGAACAGTTCTAGAATGTAAAATCAGAATTCTAGAATGTTAAATCTGTTTCAAGAATGTGACATCACAATTGTTTGAGAGTGTGACATCACATTACTTGAACAGTTCTAGTTCTAGAATGTGGTATCAGAATTCTAGAATGTTATGTCTGATTCTAGAATGTGACATCAGAATTCTAAAATGTTAAATCCATCTCTAGAATGTCACATCAAAATTCTAGAATGTTAATTCTAGTTCTAGAATGTGACATCAGAATTGTAGAATGTTGTCTGATTCTAGAATGTGACATCACAATTATTCTAGTGTGACATCACATTAGTTGAACAGTTCTAGAATGTGACATCAGAATTCTAGAATGTTAAATCTAGTTCTAGAATGTGACATCAGAATTGTAGAATGTTGTCTGATTCTAGAATGTGACATCACAATTATTCTAGTGTGACATCACATTAGTTGAACAGTTCTAGAATGTGACATCACAATTATTCTAGTGTGACATCTCATTAGTTGAACAGTTCTAGAATGTGACATCAGAATTCTAGAATGTTAAATCTGTTTCAAGAATGTGACATCACAATTTTTTGAGTGTGACATCACATTAGTTGAACAGTTCTAGAATGTTATGTCTGATTCTAGAATCTTGTATCAGAATTCTAGAATTTCAAATCTAGTTGAGAATTCTAGAACAATATGTCTGATTCTAGAATGTGAAATCGCAATTGTTCTAGCGTGTGACATCACAATAATAGAGCAGTTCTTCTAGTTCTAGAGTGTGACATAAGAATTCTAGAATGTTAAATCTGTTTCAAGAATGTGACATCACAATTTTTTGAGTGTGACATCACATTAGTTGAACAGTTCTAGAATGTTATGTCTGATTCTAGAATGTGAAATCACAATTGCTCTAGAGTGTGACATAACAATAATAGAGCAGTTCCTCTAGTTCTAGGATGAGACATCAGAATTTTAGAACCTGACATCAGAATTCTAGAATGTTAAGTCTGATTCTAGAGTGTGACATAACAATTGTTCTAGAGTGTGACATCACATTAGTTGAACAGTTCTAGAATGTAAAATCAGAATTCTAGAATGTTAAATCTGTTTCAAGAATGTGACATCACAATTGTTTGAGAGTGTGACATCACATTACTTGAACAGTTCTAGTTCTAGAATGTGGTATCAGAATTCTAGAATGTTATGTCTGATTCTAGAATGTGACATCAGAATTCTAGAATGTTAAATCTATCTCTAGAATGTCACATCAAAATTCTAGAATGTTAATTCTGATTCTAGAATCTTGTATCAGAATTCTAGAATGTTAAATCTAGTTCTAGAATGTGACATCAGAATTGTAGAATGTTGTCTGATTCTAGAATGTGACATCACAATTATTCTAGTGTGACATCACATTAGTTGAACAGTTCTAGAATGTGACATCACAATTATTCTAGTGTGACATCACATTAGTTGAACAGTTCTAGAATGTGACATCACAATTATTCTAGTGTGACATCACATTAGTTGAACAGTTCTAGAATGTGACATCACAATTATTCTAGTGTGACATCACATTAGTTGAACAGTTCTAGAATGTGACATCAGAATTCTAGAATGTTAAATCTGTTTCAAGAATGTGACATCACAATTTTTTGAGTGTGACATCACATTAGTTGAACAGTTCTAGACTGTTATGTCTGATTCTAGAATGTGACATCAGAATTCTAGAATGTTAAATCTATCTCTAGAATGTCACATCAAAATTCTAGAATGTTAATTCTGATTCTAGAAACTTGTATCAGAATTCTAGAATGTTAAATCTATCTCTAGAAAATCACATCAAAATTCTAGAATGTGACATCAGAATTGTAGAATGTTGTCTGATTCTAGAATGTTAAATCTAGTTCTAGAATGTGACATCAGAATTGTAGAATGTTGTCTGATTCTAGAATGTGACATCACAATTATTCTAGTGTGACATCACATTAGTTGAACAGTTCTAGAATGTGACATCAGAATTCTAGAATGTTAAATCTGTTTCAAGAATGTGACATCACAATTTTTTGAGTGTGACATCACATTAGTTGAACAGTTCTAGACTGTTATGTCTGATTCTAGAATGTGACATCAGAATTCTAGAATGTTAAATCTATCTCTAGAATGTCACATCAAAATTCTAGAATGTTAATTCTGATTCTAGAATCTTGTATCAGAATTCTAGAATGTCAAATCTTGTTGAGAATTCTAGAACAATAAGTCTGATTCTAGAATGTGAAATCGCAATTGTTCTAGCATGTGACATCACAATAATAGAGCAGTTCTTCTAGTTCTAGAGTGTGACATAAGAATTCTAGAACAGGACATCAGAATTCTAGAACATTAAGTCTGATTCTATAGTGTGACATCACATTAGTTGAACAGTTCTAGAATGTGACATCAGAATTCTATGTTAAGTCTGATTCAGAATGTGACATCACATTGGTTCAACTGTTTTTCTAATTCTAGAATGTTGTCTGATTTTAGAATGTGACATCAGAATTCTAGAATGTTAAATCTAGTTCTAGAATGTGACATCAGAATTGTAGAATGTTGTCTGATTCTAGAATGTGACATCACATTAGTTGAACAGTTCTAGAATGTGACATCAGAATTGTAGAATGTTGTCTGATTCTAGAATGTGACATCACAATTATTCTAGTGTGACATCTCATTAGTTGAACAGTTCTAGAATGTGACATCAGAATTCTAGAATGTTAAATCTGTTTCAAGAATGTGACATCACAATTTTTTGAGTGTGACATCACATTAGTTGAACAGTTCTAGAATGTTATGTCTGATTCTAGAATCTTGTATCAGAATTCTAGAATGTCAAATCTAGTTGAGAATTCTAGAACAATATGTCTGATTCTAGAATGTGAAATCGCAATTGTTCTAGCGTGTGACATCACAATAATAGTACAGTTCTTCTAGTTCTAGAGTGTGACATAAGAATTCTAGAATGTTAAATCTGTTTCAAGAATGTGACATCACAATTTTTTGAGTGTGACATCACATTAGTTGAACAGTTCTAGAATGTTATGTCTGATTCTAGAATGTGAAATCACAATTGCTCTAGAGTGTGACATAACAATAATAGAGCAGTTCCTCTAGTTCTAGGATGAGACATCAGAATTTTAGAACCTGACATCAGAATTCTAGAATGTTAAGTCTGATTCTAGAGTGTGACATAACAATTGTTCTAGAGTGTGACATCACATTAGTTGAACAGTTCTAGAATGTAAAATCAGAATTCTAGAATGTTAAATCTGTTTCAAGAATGTGACATCACAATTGTTTGAGAGTGTGACATCACATTACTTGAACAGTTCTAGTTCTAGAATGTGGTATCAGAATTCTAGAATGTTATGTCTGATTCTAGAATGTGACATCAGAATTCTAGAATGTTAAATCTATCTCTAGAATGTCACATCAAAATTCTAGAATGTTAATTCTGATTCTAGAATCTTGTATCAGAATTCTAGAATGTTAAATCTAGTTCTAGAATGTGACATCAGAATTGTAGAATGTTGTCTGATTCTAGAATGTGACATCACAATTATTCTAGTGTGACATCACATTAGTTGAACAGTTCTAGAATGTGACATCAGAATTCTAGAATGTTAAATTTGTTTCAAGAATGTGACATCACAATTTTTTGAGTGTGACATCACATTAGTTGAACAGTTCTAGACTGTTATGTCTGATTCTAGAATGTGACATCAGAATTCTAGAATGTTAAATCTATCTCTAGAATGTCACATCAAAATTCTAGAATGTTAATTCTGATTCTAGAATCTTGTATCAGAATTCTAGAATGTTAAATCTAGTTCTAGAATGTGACATCAGAATTGTAGAATGTTGTCTGATTCTAGAATGTGACATCACAATTATTCTAGTGTGACATCACATTAGTTGAACAGTTCTAGAATGTGACATCAGAATTCTAGAATGTTAAATTTGTTTCAAGAATGTGACATCACAATTTTTTGAGTGTGACATCACATTAGTTGAACAGTTCTAGACTGTTATGTCTGATTCTAGAATGTGACATCAGAATTCTAGAATGTTAAATCTATCTCTAGAATGTCACATCAAAATTCTAGAATGTTAATTCTGATTCTAGAATCTTGTATCAGAATTCTAGAATGTTAAATCTAGTTCTAGAATGTGACATCAGAATTGTAGAATGTTGTCTGATTCTAGAATGTGACATCACAATTATTCTAGTGTGACATCACATTAGTTGAACAGTTCTAGAATGTGACATCAGAATTCTAGAATGTTAAATCTGTTTCAAGAATGTGACATCACAATTTTTTGAGTGTGACATCACATTAGTTGAACAGTTCTAGACTGTTATGTCTGATTCTAGAATGTGACATCAGAATTCTAGAATGTTAAATCTATCTCTAGAATGTCACATCAAAATTCTAGAATGTTAATTCTGATTCTAGAATCTTGTATCAGAATTCTAGAATGTCAAATCTTGTTGAGAATTCTAGAACAATAAGTCTGATTCTAGAATGTGAAATCGCAATTGTTCTAGCGTGTGACATCACAATAATAGAGCAGTTCTTCTAGTTCTAGAGTGTGACATAAGAATTCTAGAACAGGACATCAGAATTCTAGAACATTAAGTCTGATTCTATAGTGTGACATCACATTAGTTGAACAGTTCTAGAATGTGACATCAGAATTCTATGTTAAGTCTGATTCAGAATGTGACATCACATTGGTTCAACTGTTTTTCTAATTCTAGAATGTTATGTCTGATTTTAGAATGTGACATCAGAATTCTAGAATGTTAAATCTAGTTCTAGAATGTGACATCAGAATTGTAGAATGTTGTCTGATTCTAGAATGTGACATCACATTAGTTGAACAGTTCTAGAATGTGACATCAGAATTCTAGAATGTTAAATCTAGTTCTAGAATGTGACATCAGAATTGTAGAATGTTGTCTAATTCTAGAATGTGACATCACAATTATTCTAGTGTGACATCTCATTAGTTGAACAGTTCTAGAATGTGACATCAGAATTCTAGAATGTTAAATCTGTTTCAAGAATGTGACATCACAATTTTTTGAGTGTGACATCACATTAGTTGAACAGTTCTAGAATGTTATGTCTGATTCTAGAATCTTGTATCAGAATTCTAGAATGTCAAATCTAGTTGAGAATTCTAGAACAATAAGTCTGATTCTAGAATGTGAAATCGCAATTGTTCTAGCGTGTGACATCACAATAATAGAGCAGTTCTTCTAGTTCTAGAGTGTGACATAAGAATTCTAGAATGTTAAATCTGTTTCAAGAATGTGACATCACAATTTTTTGAGTGTGACATCACATTAGTTGAACAGTTCTAGAATGTTATGTCTGATTCTAGAATGTGAAATCACAATTGCTCTTGAGTGTGACATAACAATAATAGAGCAGTTCCTCTAGTTCTAGGATGAGACATCAGAATTTTAGAACCTGACATCAGAATTCTAGAACGTTAAGTCTGATTCTAGAGTGTGACATAACAATTGTTCTAGAGTGTGACATCACATTAGTTGAACAGTTCTAGAATGTAAAATCAGAATTCTAGAATGTTAAATCTGTTTCAAGAATGTGACATCACAATTGTTTGAGAGTGTGACATCACATTACTTGAACAGTTCTAGTTCTAGAATGTGGTATCAGAATTCTAGAATGTTATGTCTGATTCTAGAATGTGACATCAGAATTCTAGAATGTTAAATCTATCTCTAGAATGTCACATCAAAATTCTAGAATGTTAATTCTGATTCTAGAATCTTGTATCAGAATTCTAGAATGTTAAATCTAGTTCTAGAATGTGACATCAGAATTGTAGAATGTTGTCTGATTCTAGAATGTGACATCACAATTATTCTAGTGTGACATCACATTAGTTGAACAGTTCTAGAATGTGACATCAGAATTCTAGAATGTTAAATCTAGTTCTAGAATGTGACATCAGAATTGTAGAATGTTGTCTGATTCTAGAATGTGACATCACAATTATTCTAGTGTGACATCACATTAGTTGAACAGTTCTAGAATGTGACATCACAATTATTCTAGTGTGACATCACATTAGTTGAACAGTTCTAGAATGTGACATCAGAATTCTATGTTAAGTCTGATTCAGAATGTGACATCACATTGGTTCAACTGTTTTTCTAATTCTAGAATGTTATGTCTGATTTTAGAATGTGACATCAGAATTCTAGAATGTTAAATCTAGTTCTAGAATGTGACATCAGAATTGTAGAATGTTGTCTGATTCTAGAATGTGACATCACATTAGTTGAACAGTTCTAGAATGTGACATCAGAATTCTAGAATGTTAAATCTAGTTCTAGAATGTGACATCAGAATTGTAGAATGTTGTCTAATTCTAGAATGTGACATCACAATTATTCTAGTGTGACATCTCATTAGTTGAACAGTTCTAGAATGTGACATCAGAATTCTAGAATGTTAAATCTGTTTCAAGAATGTGACATCACAATTTTTTGAGTGTGACATCACATTAGTTGAACAGTTCTAGACTGTTATGTCTGATTCTAGAATGTGACATCAGAATTCTAGAATGTTAAATCTATCTCTAGAATGTCACATCAAAATTCTAGAATGTTAATTCTGATTCTAGAATCTTGTATCAGAATTCTAGAATGTCAAATCTTGTTGAGAATTCTAGAACAATAAGTCTGATTCTAGAATGTGAAATCGCAATTGTTCTAGCGTGTGACATCACAATAATAGAGCAGTTCTTCTAGTTCTAGAGTGTGACATAAGAATTCTAGAACAGGACATCAGAATTCTAGAACATTAAGTCTGATTCTATAGTGTGACATCACATTAGTTGAACAGTTCTAGAATGTGACATCAGAATTCTATGTTAAGTCTGATTCAGAATGTGACATCACATTGGTTCAACTGTTTTTCTAATTCTAGAATGTTATGTCTGATTTTAGAATGTGACATCAGAATTCTAGAATGTTAAATCTAGTTCTAGAATGTGACATCAGAATTGTAGAATGTTGTCTGATTCTAGAATGTGACATCACATTAGTTGAACAGTTCTAGAATGTGACATCAGAATTCTAGAATGTTAAATCTAGTTCTAGAATGTGACATCAGAATTGTAGAATGTTGTCTAATTCTAGAATGTGACATCACAATTATTCTAGTGTGACATCTCATTAGTTGAACAGTTCTAGAATGTGACATCAGAATTCTAGAATGTTAAATCTGTTTCAAGAATGTGACATCACAATTTTTTGAGTGTGACATCACATTAGTTGAACAGTTCTAGACTGTTATGTCTGATTCTAGAATGTGACATCAGAATTCTAGAATGTTAAATCTATCTCTAGAATGTCACATCAAAATTCTAGAATGTTAATTCTGATTCTAGAATCTTGTATCAGAATTCTAGAATGTCAAATCTTGTTGAGAATTCTAGAACAATAAGTCTGATTCTAGAATGTGAAATCGCAATTGTTCTAGCGTGTGACATCACAATAATAGAGCAGTTCTTCTAGTTCTAGAGTGTGACATAAGAATTCTAGAACAGGACATCAGAATTCTAGAACATTAAGTCTGATTCTATAGTGTGACATCACATTAGTTGAACAGTTCTAGAATGTGACATCAGAATTCTATGTTAAGTCTGATTCAGAATGTGACATCACATTGGTTCAACTGTTTTTCTAATTCTAGAATGTTATGTCTGATTTTAGAATGTGACATCAGAATTCTAGAATGTTAAATCTAGTTCTAGAATGTGACATCAGAATTGTAGAATGTTGTCTGATTCTAGAATGTGACATCACATTAGTTGAACAGTTCTAGAATGTGACATCAGAATTCTAGAATGTTAAATCTAGTTCTAGAATGTGACATCAGAATTGTAGAATGTTGTCTAATTCTAGAATGTGACATCACAATTATTCTAGTGTGACATCTCATTAGTTGAACAGTTCTAGAATGTGACATCAGAATTCTAGAATGTTAAATCTGTTTCAAGAATGTGACATCACAATTTTTTGAGTGTGACATCACATTAGTTGAACAGTTCTAGAATGTTATGTCTGATTCTAGAATCTTGTATCAGAATTCTAGAATGTCAAATCTAGTTGAGAATTCTAGAACAATAAGTCTGATTCTAGAATGTGAAATCGCAATTGTTCTAGCGTGTGACATCACAATAATAGAGCAGTTCTTCTAGTTCTAGAGTGTGACATAAGAATTCTAGAATGTTAAATCTGTTTCAAGAATGTGACATCACAATTTTTTGAGTGTGACATCACATTAGTTGAACAGTTCTAGAATGTTATGTCTGATTCTAGAATGTGAAATCACAATTGCTCTTGAGTGTGACATAACAATAATAGAGCAGTTCCTCTAGTTCTAGGATGAGACATCAGAATTTTAGAACCTGACATCAGAATTCTAGAACGTTAAGTCTGATTCTAGAGTGTGACATAACAATTGTTCTAGAGTGTGACATCGTTCTAGAATTCTGACATCAGAATTCTAGAACGTTAAGTCTGATTCTAGAGTGTGACATAACAATTGTTCTAGAGTGTGACATCACATTAGTTGAACAGTTCTAGAATGTAAAATCAGAATTCTAGAATGTTAAATCTGTTTCAAGAATGTGACATCACAATTGTTTGAGAGTGTGACATCACATTACTTGAACAGTTCTAGTTCTAGAATGTGGTATCAGAATTCTAGAATGTTATGTCTGATTCTAGAATGTGACATCAGAATTCTAAAATGTTAAATCCATCTCTAGAATGTCACATCAAAATTCTAGAATGTTAATTCTAGTTCTAGAATGTGACATCAGAATTGTAGAATGTTGTCTGATTCTAGAATGTGACATCACAATTATTCTAGTGTGACATCACATTAGTTGAACAGTTCTAGAATGTGACATCAGAATTCTAGAATGTTAAATCTAGTTCTAGAATGTGACATCAGAATTGTAGAATGTTGTCTGATTCTAGAATGTGACATCACAATTATTCTAGTGTGACATCACATTAGTTGAACAGTTCTAGAATGTGACATCACAATTATTCTAGTGTGACATCTCATTAGTTGAACAGTTCTAGAATGTGACATCAGAATTCTAGAATGTTAAATCTGTTTCAAGAATGTGACATCACAATTTTTTGAGTGTGACATCACATTAGTTGAACAGTTCTAGAATGTTATGTCTGATTCTAGAATCTTGTATCAGAATTCTAGAATTTCAAATCTAGTTGAGAATTCTAGAACAATATGTCTGATTCTAGAATGTGAAATCGCAATTGTTCTAGCGTGTGACATCACAATAATAGAGCAGTTCTTCTAGTTCTAGAGTGTGACATAAGAATTCTAGAATGTTAAATCTGTTTCAAGAATGTGACATCACAATTTTTTGAGTGTGACATCACATTAGTTGAACAGTTCTAGAATGTTATGTCTGATTCTAGAATGTGAAATCACAATTGCTCTAGAGTGTGACATAACAATAATAGAGCAGTTCCTCTAGTTCTAGGATGAGACATCAGAATTTTAGAACCTGACATCAGAATTCTAGAATGTTAAGTCTGATTCTAGAGTGTGACATAACAATTGTTCTAGAGTGTGACATCACATTAGTTGAACAGTTCTAGAATGTAAAATCAGAATTCTAGAATGTTAAATCTGTTTCAAGAATGTGACATCACAATTGTTTGAGAGTGTGACATCACATTACTTGAACAGTTCTAGTTCTAGAATGTGGTATCAGAATTCTAGAATGTTATGTCTGATTCTAGAATGTGACATCAGAATTCTAGAATGTTAAATCTATCTCTAGAATGTCACATCAAAATTCTAGAATGTTAATTCTGATTCTAGAATCTTGTATCAGAATTCTAGAATGTTAAATCTAGTTCTAGAATGTGACATCAGAATTGTAGAATGTTGTCTGATTCTAGAATGTGACATCACAATTATTCTAGTGTGACATCACATTAGTTGAACAGTTCTAGAATGTGACATCACAATTATTCTAGTGTGACATCACATTAGTTGAACAGTTCTAGAATGTGACATCACAATTATTCTAGTGTGACATCACATTAGTTGAACAGTTCTAGAATGTGACATCACAATTATTCTAGTGTGACATCACATTAGTTGAACAGTTCTAGAATGTGACATCAGAATTCTAGAATGTTAAATCTGTTTCAAGAATGTGACATCACAATTTTTTGAGTGTGACATCACATTAGTTGAACAGTTCTAGACTGTTATGTCTGATTCTAGAATGTGACATCAGAATTCTAGAATGTTAAATCTATCTCTAGAATGTCACATCAAAATTCTAGAATGTTAATTCTGATTCTAGAAACTTGTATCAGAATTCTAGAATGTTAAATCTATCTCTAGAAAATCACATCAAAATTCTAGAATGTGACATCAGAATTGTAGAATGTTGTCTGATTCTAGAATGTTAAATCTAGTTCTAGAATGTGACATCAGAATTGTAGAATGTTGTCTGATTCTAGAATGTGACATCACAATTATTCTAGTGTGACATCACATTAGTTGAACAGTTCTAGAATGTGACATCAGAATTCTAGAATGTTAAATCTGTTTCAAGAATGTGACATCACAATTTTTTGAGTGTGACATCACATTAGTTGAACAGTTCTAGACTGTTATGTCTGATTCTAGAATGTGACATCAGAATTCTAGAATGTTAAATCTATCTCTAGAATGTCACATCAAAATTCTAGAATGTTAATTCTGATTCTAGAATCTTGTATCAGAATTCTAGAATGTCAAATCTTGTTGAGAATTCTAGAACAATAAGTCTGATTCTAGAATGTGAAATCGCAATTGTTCTAGCATGTGACATCACAATAATAGAGCAGTTCTTCTAGTTCTAGAGTGTGACATAAGAATTCTAGAACAGGACATCAGAATTCTAGAACATTAAGTCTGATTCTATAGTGTGACATCACATTAGTTGAACAGTTCTAGAATGTGACATCAGAATTCTATGTTAAGTCTGATTCAGAATGTGACATCACATTGGTTCAACTGTTTTTCTAATTCTAGAATGTTGTCTGATTTTAGAATGTGACATCAGAATTCTAGAATGTTAAATCTAGTTCTAGAATGTGACATCAGAATTGTAGAATGTTGTCTGATTCTAGAATGTGACATCACATTAGTTGAACAGTTCTAGAATGTGACATCAGAATTGTAGAATGTTGTCTGATTCTAGAATGTGACATCACAATTATTCTAGTGTGACATCTCATTAGTTGAACAGTTCTAGAATGTGACATCAGAATTCTAGAATGTTAAATCTGTTTCAAGAATGTGACATCACAATTTTTTGAGTGTGACATCACATTAGTTGAACAGTTCTAGAATGTTATGTCTGATTCTAGAATCTTGTATCAGAATTCTAGAATGTCAAATCTAGTTGAGAATTCTAGAACAATATGTCTGATTCTAGAATGTGAAATCGCAATTGTTCTAGCGTGTGACATCACAATAATAGTACAGTTCTTCTAGTTCTAGAGTGTGACATAAGAATTCTAGAATGTTAAATCTGTTTCAAGAATGTGACATCACAATTTTTTGAGTGTGACATCACATTAGTTGAACAGTTCTAGAATGTTATGTCTGATTCTAGAATGTGAAATCACAATTGCTCTAGAGTGTGACATAACAATAATAGAGCAGTTCCTCTAGTTCTAGGATGAGACATCAGAATTTTAGAACCTGACATCAGAATTCTAGAATGTTAAGTCTGATTCTAGAGTGTGACATAACAATTGTTCTAGAGTGTGACATCACATTAGTTGAACAGTTCTAGAATGTAAAATCAGAATTCTAGAATGTTAAATCTGTTTCAAGAATGTGACATCACAATTGTTTGAGAGTGTGACATCACATTACTTGAACAGTTCTAGTTCTAGAATGTGGTATCAGAATTCTAGAATGTTATGTCTGATTCTAGAATGTGACATCAGAATTCTAGAATGTTAAATCTATCTCTAGAATGTCACATCAAAATTCTAGAATGTTAATTCTGATTCTAGAATCTTGTATCAGAATTCTAGAATGTTAAATCTAGTTCTAGAATGTGACATCAGAATTGTAGAATGTTGTCTGATTCTAGAATGTGACATCACAATTATTCTAGTGTGACATCACATTAGTTGAACAGTTCTAGAATGTGACATCAGAATTCTAGAATGTTAAATTTGTTTCAAGAATGTGACATCACAATTTTTTGAGTGTGACATCACATTAGTTGAACAGTTCTAGACTGTTATGTCTGATTCTAGAATGTGACATCAGAATTCTAGAATGTTAAATCTATCTCTAGAATGTCACATCAAAATTCTAGAATGTTAATTCTGATTCTAGAATCTTGTATCAGAATTCTAGAATGTTAAATCTAGTTCTAGAATGTGACATCAGAATTGTAGAATGTTGTCTGATTCTAGAATGTGACATCACAATTATTCTAGTGTGACATCACATTAGTTGAACAGTTCTAGAATGTGACATCAGAATTCTAGAATGTTAAATTTGTTTCAAGAATGTGACATCACAATTTTTTGAGTGTGACATCACATTAGTTGAACAGTTCTAGACTGTTATGTCTGATTCTAGAATGTGACATCAGAATTCTAGAATGTTAAATCTATCTCTAGAATGTCACATCAAAATTCTAGAATGTTAATTCTGATTCTAGAATCTTGTATCAGAATTCTAGAATGTTAAATCTAGTTCTAGAATGTGACATCAGAATTGTAGAATGTTGTCTGATTCTAGAATGTGACATCACAATTATTCTAGTGTGACATCACATTAGTTGAACAGTTCTAGAATGTGACATCAGAATTCTAGAATGTTAAATCTGTTTCAAGAATGTGACATCACAATTTTTTGAGTGTGACATCACATTAGTTGAACAGTTCTAGACTGTTATGTCTGATTCTAGAATGTGACATCAGAATTCTAGAATGTTAAATCTATCTCTAGAATGTCACATCAAAATTCTAGAATGTTAATTCTGATTCTAGAATCTTGTATCAGAATTCTAGAATGTCAAATCTTGTTGAGAATTCTAGAACAATAAGTCTGATTCTAGAATGTGAAATCGCAATTGTTCTAGCGTGTGACATCACAATAATAGAGCAGTTCTTCTAGTTCTAGAGTGTGACATAAGAATTCTAGAACAGGACATCAGAATTCTAGAACATTAAGTCTGATTCTATAGTGTGACATCACATTAGTTGAACAGTTCTAGAATGTGACATCAGAATTCTATGTTAAGTCTGATTCAGAATGTGACATCACATTGGTTCAACTGTTTTTCTAATTCTAGAATGTTATGTCTGATTTTAGAATGTGACATCAGAATTCTAGAATGTTAAATCTAGTTCTAGAATGTGACATCAGAATTGTAGAATGTTGTCTGATTCTAGAATGTGACATCACATTAGTTGAACAGTTCTAGAATGTGACATCAGAATTCTAGAATGTTAAATCTAGTTCTAGAATGTGACATCAGAATTGTAGAATGTTGTCTAATTCTAGAATGTGACATCACAATTATTCTAGTGTGACATCTCATTAGTTGAACAGTTCTAGAATGTGACATCAGAATTCTAGAATGTTAAATCTGTTTCAAGAATGTGACATCACAATTTTTTGAGTGTGACATCACATTAGTTGAACAGTTCTAGAATGTTATGTCTGATTCTAGAATGTGAAATCACAATTGCTCTTGAGTGTGACATAACAATAATAGAGCAGTTCCTCTAGTTCTAGGATGAGACATCAGAATTTTAGAACCTGACATCAGAATTCTAGAACGTTAAGTCTGATTCTAGAGTGTGACATAACAATTGTTCTAGAGTGTGACATCGTTCTAGAATTCTGACATCAGAATTCTAGAACGTTAAGTCTGATTCTAGAGTGTGACATAACAATTGTTCTAGAGTGTGACATCACATTAGTTGAACAGTTCTAGAATGTAAAATCAGAATTCTAGAATGTTAAATCTGTTTCAAGAATGTGACATCACAATTGTTTGAGAGTGTGACATCACATTACTTGAACAGTTCTAGTTCTAGAATGTGGTATCAGAATTCTAGAATGTTATGTCTGATTCTAGAATGTGACATCAGAATTCTAAAATGTTAAATCCATCTCTAGAATGTCACATCAAAATTCTAGAATGTTAATTCTAGTTCTAGAATGTGACATCAGAATTGTAGAATGTTGTCTGATTCTAGAATGTGACATCACAATTATTCTAGTGTGACATCACATTAGTTGAACAGTTCTAGAATGTGACATCAGAATTCTAGAATGTTAAATCTAGTTCTAGAATGTGACATCAGAATTGTAGAATGTTGTCTGATTCTAGAATGTGACATCACAATTATTCTAGTGTGACATCACATTAGTTGAACAGTTCTAGAATGTGACATCACAATTATTCTAGTGTGACATCTCATTAGTTGAACAGTTCTAGAATGTGACATCAGAATTCTAGAATGTTAAATCTGTTTCAAGAATGTGACATCACAATTTTTTGAGTGTGACATCACATTAGTTGAACAGTTCTAGAATGTTATGTCTGATTCTAGAATCTTGTATCAGAATTCTAGAATTTCAAATCTAGTTGAGAATTCTAGAACAATATGTCTGATTCTAGAATGTGAAATCGCAATTGTTCTAGCGTGTGACATCACAATAATAGAGCAGTTCTTCTAGTTCTAGAGTGTGACATAAGAATTCTAGAATGTTAAATCTGTTTCAAGAATGTGACATCACAATTTTTTGAGTGTGACATCACATTAGTTGAACAGTTCTAGAATGTTATGTCTGATTCTAGAATGTGAAATCACAATTGCTCTAGAGTGTGACATAACAATAATAGAGCAGTTCCTCTAGTTCTAGGATGAGACATCAGAATTTTAGAACCTGACATCAGAATTCTAGAATGTTAAGTCTGATTCTAGAGTGTGACATAACAATTGTTCTAGAGTGTGACATCACATTAGTTGAACAGTTCTAGAATGTAAAATCAGAATTCTAGAATGTTAAATCTGTTTCAAGAATGTGACATCACAATTGTTTGAGAGTGTGACATCACATTACTTGAACAGTTCTAGTTCTAGAATGTGGTATCAGAATTCTAGAATGTTATGTCTGATTCTAGAATGTGACATCAGAATTCTAGAATGTTAAATCTATCTCTAGAATGTCACATCAAAATTCTAGAATGTTAATTCTGATTCTAGAATCTTGTATCAGAATTCTAGAATGTTAAATCTAGTTCTAGAATGTGACATCAGAATTGTAGAATGTTGTCTGATTCTAGAATGTGACATCACAATTATTCTAGTGTGACATCACATTAGTTGAACAGTTCTAGAATGTGACATCACAATTATTCTAGTGTGACATCACATTAGTTGAACAGTTCTAGAATGTGACATCACAATTATTCTAGTGTGACATCACATTAGTTGAACAGTTCTAGAATGTGACATCACAATTATTCTAGTGTGACATCACATTAGTTGAACAGTTCTAGAATGTGACATCAGAATTCTAGAATGTTAAATCTGTTTCAAGAATGTGACATCACAATTTTTTGAGTGTGACATCACATTAGTTGAACAGTTCTAGACTGTTATGTCTGATTCTAGAATGTGACATCAGAATTCTAGAATGTTAAATCTATCTCTAGAATGTCACATCAAAATTCTAGAATGTTAATTCTGATTCTAGAAACTTGTATCAGAATTCTAGAATGTTAAATCTATCTCTAGAAAATCACATCAAAATTCTAGAATGTGACATCAGAATTGTAGAATGTTGTCTGATTCTAGAATGTTAAATCTAGTTCTAGAATGTGACATCAGAATTGTAGAATGTTGTCTGATTCTAGAATGTGACATCACAATTATTCTAGTGTGACATCACATTAGTTGAACAGTTCTAGAATGTGACATCAGAATTCTAGAATGTTAAATCTGTTTCAAGAATGTGACATCACAATTTTTTGAGTGTGACATCACATTAGTTGAACAGTTCTAGACTGTTATGTCTGATTCTAGAATGTGACATCAGAATTCTAGAATGTTAAATCTATCTCTAGAATGTCACATCAAAATTCTAGAATGTTAATTCTGATTCTAGAATCTTGTATCAGAATTCTAGAATGTCAAATCTTGTTGAGAATTCTAGAACAATAAGTCTGATTCTAGAATGTGAAATCGCAATTGTTCTAGCATGTGACATCACAATAATAGAGCAGTTCTTCTAGTTCTAGAGTGTGACATAAGAATTCTAGAACAGGACATCAGAATTCTAGAACATTAAGTCTGATTCTATAGTGTGACATCACATTAGTTGAACAGTTCTAGAATGTGACATCAGAATTCTATGTTAAGTCTGATTCAGAATGTGACATCACATTGGTTCAACTGTTTTTCTAATTCTAGAATGTTATGTCTGATTTTAGAATGTGACATCAGAATTCTAGAATGTTAAATCTAGTTCTAGAATGTGACATCAGAATTGTAGAATGTTGTCTGATTCTAGAATGTGACATCACATTAGTTGAACAGTTCTAGAATGTGACATCAGAATTGTAGAATGTTGTCTGATTCTAGAATGTGACATCACAATTATTCTAGTGTGACATCTCATTAGTTGAACAGTTCTAGAATGTGACATCAGAATTCTAGAATGTTAAATCTGTTTCAAGAATGTGACATCACAATTTTTTGAGTGTGACATCACATTAGTTGAACAGTTCTAGAATGTTATGTCTGATTCTAGAATCTTGTATCAGAATTCTAGAATGTCAAATCTAGTTGAGAATTCTAGAACAATATGTCTGATTCTAGAATGTGAAATCGCAATTGTTCTAGCGTGTGACATCACAATAATAGTACAGTTCTTCTAGTTCTAGAGTGTGACATAAGAATTCTAGAATGTTAAATCTGTTTCAAGAATGTGACATCACAATTTTTTGAGTGTGACATCACATTAGTTGAACAGTTCTAGAATGTTATGTCTGATTCTAGAATGTGAAATCACAATTGCTCTAGAGTGTGACATAACAATAATAGAGCAGTTCCTCTAGTTCTAGGATGAGACATCAGAATTTTAGAACCTGACATCAGAATTCTAGAATGTTAAGTCTGATTCTAGAGTGTGACATAACAATTGTTCTAGAGTGTGACATCACATTAGTTGAACAGTTCTAGAATGTAAAATCAGAATTCTAGAATGTTAAATCTGTTTCAAGAATGTGACATCACAATTGTTTGAGAGTGTGACATCACATTACTTGAACAGTTCTAGTTCTAGAATGTGGTATCAGAATTCTAGAATGTTATGTCTGATTCTAGAATGTGACATCAGAATTCTAGAATGTTAAATCTATCTCTAGAATGTCACATCAAAATTCTAGAATGTTAATTCTGATTCTAGAATCTTGTATCAGAATTCTAGAATGTTAAATCTAGTTCTAGAATGTGACATCAGAATTGTAGAATGTTGTCTGATTCTAGAATGTGACATCACAATTATTCTAGTGTGACATCACATTAGTTGAACAGTTCTAGAATGTGACATCAGAATTCTAGAATGTTAAATTTGTTTCAAGAATGTGACATCACAATTTTTTGAGTGTGACATCACATTAGTTGAACAGTTCTAGACTGTTATGTCTGATTCTAGAATGTGACATCAGAATTCTAGAATGTTAAATCTATCTCTAGAATGTCACATCAAAATTCTAGAATGTTAATTCTGATTCTAGAATCTTGTATCAGAATTCTAGAATGTTAAATCTAGTTCTAGAATGTGACATCAGAATTGTAGAATGTTGTCTGATTCTAGAATGTGACATCACAATTATTCTAGTGTGACATCACATTAGTTGAACAGTTCTAGAATGTGACATCAGAATTCTAGAATGTTAAATTTGTTTCAAGAATGTGACATCACAATTTTTTGAGTGTGACATCACATTAGTTGAACAGTTCTAGACTGTTATGTCTGATTCTAGAATGTGACATCAGAATTCTAGAATGTTAAATCTATCTCTAGAATGTCACATCAAAATTCTAGAATGTTAATTCTGATTCTAGAATCTTGTATCAGAATTCTAGAATGTTAAATCTAGTTCTAGAATGTGACATCAGAATTGTAGAATGTTGTCTGATTCTAGAATGTGACATCACAATTATTCTAGTGTGACATCACATTAGTTGAACAGTTCTAGAATGTGACATCAGAATTCTAGAATGTTAAATCTGTTTCAAGAATGTGACATCACAATTTTTTGAGTGTGACATCACATTAGTTGAACAGTTCTAGACTGTTATGTCTGATTCTAGAATGTGACATCAGAATTCTAGAATGTTAAATCTATCTCTAGAATGTCACATCAAAATTCTAGAATGTTAATTCTGATTCTAGAATCTTGTATCAGAATTCTAGAATGTCAAATCTTGTTGAGAATTCTAGAACAATAAGTCTGATTCTAGAATGTGAAATCGCAATTGTTCTAGCGTGTGACATCACAATAATAGAGCAGTTCTTCTAGTTCTAGAGTGTGACATAAGAATTCTAGAACAGGACATCAGAATTCTAGAACATTAAGTCTGATTCTATAGTGTGACATCACATTAGTTGAACAGTTCTAGAATGTGACATCAGAATTCTATGTTAAGTCTGATTCAGAATGTGACATCACATTGGTTCAACTGTTTTTCTAATTCTAGAATGTTATGTCTGATTTTAGAATGTGACATCAGAATTCTAGAATGTTAAATCTAGTTCTAGAATGTGACATCAGAATTGTAGAATGTTGTCTGATTCTAGAATGTGACATCACATTAGTTGAACAGTTCTAGAATGTGACATCAGAATTCTAGAATGTTAAATCTAGTTCTAGAATGTGACATCAGAATTGTAGAATGTTGTCTAATTCTAGAATGTGACATCACAATTATTCTAGTGTGACATCTCATTAGTTGAACAGTTCTAGAATGTGACATCAGAATTCTAGAATGTTAAATCTGTTTCAAGAATGTGACATCACAATTTTTTGAGTGTGACATCACATTAGTTGAACAGTTCTAGAATGTTATGTCTGATTCTAGAATCTTGTATCAGAATTCTAGAATGTCAAATCTAGTTGAGAATTCTAGAACAATAAGTCTGATTCTAGAATGTGAAATCGCAATTGTTCTAGCGTGTGACATCACAATAATAGAGCAGTTCTTCTAGTTCTAGAGTGTGACATAAGAATTCTAGAATGTTAAATCTGTTTCAAGAATGTGACATCACAATTTTTTGAGTGTGACATCACATTAGTTGAACAGTTCTAGAATGTTATGTCTGATTCTAGAATGTGAAATCACAATTGCTCTTGAGTGTGACATAACAATAATAGAGCAGTTCCTCTAGTTCTAGGATGAGACATCAGAATTTTAGAACCTGACATCAGAATTCTAGAACGTTAAGTCTGATTCTAGAGTGTGACATAACAATTGTTCTAGAGTGTGACATCGTTCTAGAATTCTGACATCAGAATTCTAGAACGTTAAGTCTGATTCTAGAGTGTGACATAACAATTGTTCTAGAGTGTGACATCACATTAGTTGAACAGTTCTAGAATGTAAAATCAGAATTCTAGAATGTTAAATCTGTTTCAAGAATGTGACATCACAATTGTTTGAGAGTGTGACATCACATTACTTGAACAGTTCTAGTTCTAGAATGTGGTATCAGAATTCTAGAATGTTATGTCTGATTCTAGAATGTGACATCAGAATTCTAGAATGTTAAATCCATCTCTAGAATGTCACATCAAAATTCTAGAATGTTAATTCTAGTTCTAGAATGTGACATCAGAATTGTAGAATGTTGTCTGATTCTAGAATGTGACATCACAATTATTCTAGTGTGACATCACATTAGTTGAACAGTTCTAGAATGTGACATCAGAATTCTAGAATGTTAAATCTAGTTCTAGAATGTGACATCAGAATTGTAGAATGTTGTCTGATTCTAGAATGTGACATCACAATTATTCTAGTGTGACATCACATTAGTTGAACAGTTCTAGAATGTGACATCACAATTATTCTAGTGTGACATCTCATTAGTTGAACAGTTCTAGAATGTGACATCAGAATTCTAGAATGTTAAATCTGTTTCAAGAATGTGACATCACAATTTTTTGAGTGTGACATCACATTAGTTGAACAGTTCTAGAATGTTATGTCTGATTCTAGAATCTTGTATCAGAATTCTAGAATGTCAAATCTAGTTGAGAATTCTAGAACAATATGTCTGATTCTAGAATGTGAAATCGCAATTGTTCTAGCGTGTGACATCACAATAATAGAGCAGTTCTTCTAGTTCTAGAGTGTGACATAAGAATTCTAGAATGTTAAATCTGTTTCAAGAATGTGACATCACAATTTTTTGAGTGTGACATCACATTAGTTGAACAGTTCTAGAATGTTATGTCTGATTCTAGAATGTGAAATCACAATTGCTCTAGAGTGTGACATAACAATAATAGAGCAGTTCCTCTAGTTCTAGGATGAGACATCAGAATTTTAGAACCTGACATCAGAATTCTAGAATGTTAAGTCTGATTCTAGAGTGTGACATAACAATTGTTCTAGAGTGTGACATCACATTAGTTGAACAGTTCTAGAATGTAAAATCAGAATTCTAGAATGTTAAATCTGTTTCAAGAATGTGACATCACAATTGTTTGAGAGTGTGACATCACATTACTTGAACAGTTCTAGTTCTAGAATGTGGTATCAGAATTCTAGAATGTTATGTCTGATTCTAGAATGTGACATCAGAATTCTAGAATGTTAAATCTATCTCTAGAATGTCACATCAAAATTCTAGAATGTTAATTCTGATTCTAGAATCTTGTATCAGAATTCTAGAATGTTAAATCTAGTTCTAGAATGTGACATCAGAATTGTAGAATGTTGTCTGATTCTAGAATGTGACATCACAATTATTCTAGTGTGACATCACATTAGTTGAACAGTTCTAGAATGTGACATCACAATTATTCTAGTGTGACATCACATTAGTTGAACAGTTCTAGAATGTGACATCACAATTATTCTAGTGTGACATCACATTAGTTGAACAGTTCTAGAATGTGACATCACAATTATTCTAGTGTGACATCACATTAGTTGAACAGTTCTAGAATGTGACATCAGAATTCTAGAATGTTAAATCTGTTTCAAGAATGTGACATCACAATTTTTTGAGTGTGACATCACATTAGTTGAACAGTTCTAGACTGTTATGTCTGATTCTAGAATGTGACATCAGAATTCTAGAATGTTAAATCTATCTCTAGAATGTCACATCAAAATTCTAGAATGTTAATTCTGATTCTAGAAACTTGTATCAGAATTCTAGAATGTTAAATCTATCTCTAGAAAATCACATCAAAATTCTAGAATGTGACATCAGAATTGTAGAATGTTGTCTGATTCTAGAATGTTAAATCTAGTTCTAGAATGTGACATCAGAATTGTAGAATGTTGTCTGATTCTAGAATGTGACATCACAATTATTCTAGTGTGACATCACATTAGTTGAACAGTTCTAGAATGTGACATCAGAATTCTAGAATGTTAAATCTGTTTCAAGAATGTGACATCACAATTTTTTGAGTGTGACATCACATTAGTTGAACAGTTCTAGACTGTTATGTCTGATTCTAGAATGTGACATCAGAATTCTAGAATGTTAAATCTATCTCTAGAATGTCACATCAAAATTCTAGAATGTTAATTCTGATTCTAGAATCTTGTATCAGAATTCTAGAATGTCAAATCTTGTTGAGAATTCTAGAACAATAAGTCTGATTCTAGAATGTGAAATCGCAATTGTTCTAGCATGTGACATCACAATAATAGAGCAGTTCTTCTAGTTCTAGAGTGTGACATAAGAATTCTAGAACAGGACATCAGAATTCTAGAACATTAAGTCTGATTCTATAGTGTGACATCACATTAGTTGAACAGTTCTAGAATGTGACATCAGAATTCTATGTTAAGTCTGATTCAGAATGTGACATCACATTGGTTCAACTGTTTTTCTAATTCTAGAATGTTATGTCTGATTTTAGAATGTGACATCAGAATTCTAGAATGTTAAATCTAGTTCTAGAATGTGACATCAGAATTGTAGAATGTTGTCTGATTCTAGAATGTGACATCACAATTATTCTAGTGTGACATCACATTAGTTGAACAGTTCTAGAATGTGACATCAGAATTCTAGAATGTTAAATCTAGTTCTAGAATGTGACATCAGAATTGTAGAATGTTGTCTAATTCTAGAATGTGACATCACAATTATTCTAGTGTGACATCTCATTAGTTGAACAGTTCTAGAATGTGACATCAGAATTCTAGAATGTTAAATCTGTTTCAAGAATGTGACATCACAATTTTTTGAGTGTGACATCACATTAGTTGAACAGTTCTAGAATGTTATGTCTGATTCTAGAATCTTGTATCAGAATTCTAGAATGTCAAATCTAGTTGAGAATTCTAGAACAATAAGTCTGATTCTAGAATGTGAAATCGCAATTGTTCTAGCGTGTGACATCACAATAATAGAGCAGTTCTTCTAGTTCTAGAGTGTGACATAAGAATTCTAGAACAGGACATCAGAATTCTAGAACATTAAGTCTGATTCTATAGTGTGACATCACATTAGTTGAACAGTTCTAGAATGTGACATCAGAATTCTATGTTAAGTCTGATTCAGAATGTGACATCACATTGGTTCAACTGTTTTTCTAATTCTAGAATGTTATGTCTGATTTTAGAATGTGACATCAGAATTCTAGAATGTTAAATCTAGTTCTAGAATGTGACATCAGAATTGTAGAATGTTGTCTGATTCTAGAATGTGACATCACATTAGTTGAACAGTTCTAGAATGTGACATCAGAATTCTAGAATGTTAAATCTAGTTCTAGAATGTGACATCAGAATTGTAGAATGTTGTCTGATTCTAGAATGTGACATCACAATTATTCTAGTGTGACATCACATTAGTTGAACAGTTCTAGAATGTGACATCAGAATTCTAGAATGTTAAATCTGTTTCAAGAATGTGACATCACAATTTTTTGAGTGTGACATCACATTAGTTGAACAGTTCTAGAATGTTATGTCTGATTCTAGAATCTTGTATCAGAATTCTAGAATGTCAAATCTAGTTGAGAATTCTAGAACAATATGTCTGATTCTAGAATGTGAAATCGCAATTGTTCTAGCGTGTGACATCACAATAATAGAGCAGTTCTTCTAGTTCTAGAGTGTGACATAAGAATTCTAGAATGTTAAATCTGTTTCAAGAATGTGACATCACAATTTTTTGAGTGTGACATCACATTAGTTGAACAGTTCTAGAATGTTATGTCTGATTCTAGAATGTGAAATCACAATTGCTCTAGAGTGTGACATAACAATAATAGAGCAGTTCCTCTAGTTCTAGGATGAGACATCAGAATTTTAGAACCTGACATCAGAATTCTAGAATGTTAAGTCTGATTCTAGAGTGTGACATAACAATTGTTCTAGAGTGTGACATCACATTAGTTGAACAGTTCTAGAATGTAAAATCAGAATTCTAGAATGTTAAATCTGTTTCAAGAATGTGACATCACAATTGTTTGAGAGTGTGACATCACATTACTTGAACAGTTCTAGTTCTAGAATGTGGTATCAGAATTCTAGAATGTTATGTCTGATTCTAGAATGTGACATCAGAATTCTAGAATGTTAAATCTATCTCTAGAATGTCACATCAAAATTCTAGAATGTTAATTCTGATTCTAGAATCTTGTATCAGAATTCTAGAATGTTAAATCTAGTTCTAGAATGTGACATCAGAATTGTAGAATGTTGTCTGATTCTAGAATGTGACATCACAATTATTCTAGTGTGACATCACATTAGTTGAACAGTTCTAGAATGTGACATCACAATTATTCTAGTGTGACATCACATTAGTTGAACAGTTCTAGAATGTAACATCACAATTATTCTAGTGTGACATCACATTAGTTGAACAGTTCTAGAATGTGACATCACAATTATTCTAGTGTGACATCACATTAGTTGAACAGTTCTAGAATGTGACATCAGAATTCTAGAATGTTAAATCTGTTTCAAGAATGTGACATCACAATTTTTTGAGTGTGACATCACATTAGTTGAACAGTTCTAGACTGTTATGTCTGATTCTAGAATGTGACATCAGAATTCTAGAATGTTAAATCTATCTCTAGAATGTCACATCAAAATTCTAGAATGTTAATTCTGATTCTAGAATCTTGTATCAGAATTCTAGAATGTTAAATCTATCTCTAGAATGTCACATCAAAATTCTAGAATGTGACATCAGAATTGTAGAATGTTGTCTGATTCTAGAATGTTAAATCTAGTTCTAGAATGTGACATCAGAATTGTAGAATGTTGTCTGATTCTAGAATGTGACATCACAATTATTCTAGTGTGACATCACATTAGTTGAACAGTTCTAGAATGTGACATCAGAATTCTAGAATGTTAAATCTGTTTCAAGAATGTGACATCACAATTTTTTGAGTGTGACATCACATTAGTTGAACAGTTCTAGACTGTTATGTCTGATTCTAGAATGTGACATCAGAATTCTAGAATGTTAAATCTATCTCTAGAATGTCACATCAAAATTCTAGAATGTTAATTCTGATTCTAGAATCTTGTATCAGAATTCTAGAATGTCAAATCTTGTTGAGAATTCTAGAACAATAAGTCTGATTCTAGAATGTGAAATCGCAATTGTTCTAGCATGTGACATCACAATAATAGAGCAGTTCTTCTAGTTCTAGAGTGTGACATAAGAATTCTAGAACAGGACATCAGAATTCTAGAACATTAAGTCTGATTCTATAGTGTGACATCACATTAGTTGAACAGTTCTAGAATGTGACATCAGAATTCTATGTTAAGTCTGATTCAGAATGTGACATCACATTGGTTCAACTGTTTTTCTAATTCTAGAATGTTATGTCTGATTTTAGAATGTGACATCAGAATTCTAGAATGTTAAATCTAGTTCTAGAATGTGACATCAGAATTGTAGAATGTTGTCTGATTCTAGAATGTGACATCACATTAGTTGAACAGTTCTAGAATGTGACATCAGAATTCTAGAATGTTAAATCTAGTTCTAGAATGTGACATCAGAATTGTAGAATGTTGTCTAATTCTAGAATGTGACATCACAATTATTCTAGTGTGACATCTCATTAGTTGAACAGTTCTAGAATGTGACATCAGAATTCTAGAATGTTAAATCTGTTTCAAGAATGTGACATCACAATTTTTTGAGTGTGACATCACATTAGTTGAACAGTTCTAGACTGTTATGTCTGATTCTAGAATGTGACATCAGAATTCTAGAATGTTAAATCTATCTCTAGAATGTCACATCAAAATTCTAGAATGTTAATTCTGATTCTAGAATCTTGTATCAGAATTCTAGAATGTCAAATCTTGTTGAGAATTCTAGAACAATAAGTCTGATTCTAGAATGTGAAATCGCAATTGTTCTAGCGTGTGACATCACAATAATAGAGCAGTTCTTCTAGTTCTAGAGTGTGACATAAGAATTCTAGAACAGGACATCAGAATTCTAGAACATTAAGTCTGATTCTATAGTGTGACATCACATTAGTTGAACAGTTCTAGAATGTGACATCAGAATTCTATGTTAAGTCTGATTCAGAATGTGACATCACATTGGTTCAACTGTTTTTCTAATTCTAGAATGTTATGTCTGATTTTAGAATGTGACATCAGAATTCTAGAATGTTAAATCTAGTTCTAGAATGTGACATCAGAATTGTAGAATGTTGTCTGATTCTAGAATGTGACATCACATTAGTTGAACAGTTCTAGAATGTGACATCAGAATTCTAGAATGTTAAATCTAGTTCTAGAATGTGACATCAGAATTGTAGAATGTTGTCTAATTCTAGAATGTGACATCACAATTATTCTAGTGTGACATCTCATTAGTTGAACAGTTCTAGAATGTGACATCAGAATTCTAGAATGTTAAATCTGTTTCAAGAATGTGACATCACAATTTTTTGAGTGTGACATCACATTAGTTGAACAGTTCTAGACTGTTATGTCTGATTCTAGAATGTGACATCAGAATTCTAGAATGTTAAATCTATCTCTAGAATGTCACATCAAAATTCTAGAATGTTAATTCTGATTCTAGAATCTTGTATCAGAATTCTAGAATGTCAAATCTTGTTGAGAATTCTAGAACAATAAGTCTGATTCTAGAATGTGAAATCGCAATTGTTCTAGCGTGTGACATCACAATAATAGAGCAGTTCTTCTAGTTCTAGAGTGTGACATAAGAATTCTAGAACAGGACATCAGAATTCTAGAACATTAAGTCTGATTCTATAGTGTGACATCACATTAGTTGAACAGTTCTAGAATGTGACATCAGAATTCTATGTTAAGTCTGATTCAGAATGTGACATCACATTGGTTCAACTGTTTTTCTAATTCTAGAATGTTATGTCTGATTTTAGAATGTGACATCAGAATTCTAGAATGTTAAATCTAGTTCTAGAATGTGACATCAGAATTGTAGAATGTTGTCTGATTCTAGAATGTGACATCACATTAGTTGAACAGTTCTAGAATGTGACATCAGAATTCTAGAATGTTAAATCTAGTTCTAGAATGTGACATCAGAATTGTAGAATGTTGTCTAATTCTAGAATGTGACATCACAATTATTCTAGTGTGACATCTCATTAGTTGAACAGTTCTAGAATGTGACATCAGAATTCTAGAATGTTAAATCTGTTTCAAGAATGTGACATCACAATTTTTTGAGTGTGACATCACATTAGTTGAACAGTTCTAGAATGTTATGTCTGATTCTAGAATCTTGTATCAGAATTCTAGAATGTCAAATCTAGTTGAGAATTCTAGAACAATAAGTCTGATTCTAGAATGTGAAATCGCAATTGTTCTAGCGTGTGACATCACAATAATAGAGCAGTTCTTCTAGTTCTAGAGTGTGACATAAGAATTCTAGAACAGGACATCAGAATTCTAGAACATTAAGTCTGATTCTATAGTGTGACATCACATTAGTTGAACAGTTCTAGAATGTGACATCAGAATTCTATGTTAAGTCTGATTCAGAATGTGACATCACATTGGTTCAACTGTTTTTCTAATTCTAGAATGTTATGTCTGATTTTAGAATGTGACATCAGAATTCTAGAATGTTAAATCTAGTTCTAGAATGTGACATCAGAATTGTAGAATGTTGTCTGATTCTAGAATGTGACATCACATTAGTTGAACAGTTCTAGAATGTGACATCAGAATTCTAGAATGTTAAATCTAGTTCTAGAATGTGACATCAGAATTGTAGAATGTTGTCTAATTCTAGAATGTGACATCACAATTATTCTAGTGTGACATCTCATTAGTTGAACAGTTCTAGAATGTGACATCAGAATTCTAGAATGTTAAATCTGTTTCAAGAATGTGACATCACAATTTTTTGAGTGTGACATCACATTAGTTGAACAGTTCTAGAATGTTATGTCTGATTCTAGAATCTTGTATCAGAATTCTAGAATGTCAAATCTAGTTGAGAATTCTAGAACAATAAGTCTGATTCTAGAATGTGAAATCGCAATTGTTCTAGCGTGTGACATCACAATAATAGAGCAGTTCTTCTAGTTCTAGAGTGTGACATAAGAATTCTAGAATGTTAAATCTGTTTCAAGAATGTGACATCACAATTTTTTGAGTGTGACATCACATTAGTTGAACAGTTCTAGAATGTTATGTCTGATTCTAGAATGTGAAATCACAATTGCTCTTGAGTGTGACATAACAATAATAGAGCAGTTCCTCTAGTTCTAGGATGAGACATCAGAATTTTAGAACCTGACATCAGAATTCTAGAACGTTAAGTCTGATTCTAGAGTGTGACATAACAATTGTTCTAGAGTGTGACATCGTTCTAGAATTCTGACATCAGAATTCTAGAACGTTAAGTCTGATTCTAGAGTGTGACATAACAATTGTTCTAGAGTGTGACATCACATTAGTTGAACAGTTCTAGAATGTTATGTCTGATTCTAGAATGTGAAATCACAATTGCTCTAGAGTGTGACATAACAATAATAGAGCAGTTCCTCTAGTTCTAGGATGAGACATCAGAATTTTAGAACCTGACATCAGAATTCTAGAATGTTAAGTCTGATTCTAGAGTGTGACATAACAATTGTTCTAGAGTGTGACATCACATTAGTTGAACAGTTCTAGAATGTAAAATCAGAATTCTAGAATGTTAAATCTGTTTCAAGAATGTGACATCACAATTGTTTGAGAGTGTGACATCACATTACTTGAACAGTTCTAGTTCTAGAATGTGGTATCAGAATTCTAGAATGTTATGTCTGATTCTAGAATGTGACATCAGAATTCTAGAATGTTAAATCTATCTCTAGAATGTCACATCAAAATTCTAGAATGTTAATTCTGATTCTAGAATCTTGTATCAGAATTCTAGAATGTTAAATCTAGTTCTAGAATGTGACATCAGAATTGTAGAATGTTGTCTGATTCTAGAATGTGACATCACAATTATTCTAGTGTGACATCACATTAGTTGAACAGTTCTAGAATGTGACATCACAATTATTCTAGTGTGACATCACATTAGTTGAACAGTTCTAGAATGTGACATCACAATTATTCTAGTGTGACATCACATTAGTTGAACAGTTCTAGAATGTGACATCACAATTATTCTAGTGTGACATCACATTAGTTGAACAGTTCTAGAATGTGACATCAGAATTCTAGAATGTTAAATCTGTTTCAAGAATGTGACATCACAATTTTTTGAGTGTGACATCACATTAGTTGAACAGTTCTAGACTGTTATGTCTGATTCTAGAATGTGACATCAGAATTCTAGAATGTTAAATCTATCTCTAGAATGTCACATCAAAATTCTAGAATGTTAATTCTGATTCTAGAAACTTGTATCAGAATTCTAGAATGTTAAATCTATCTCTAGAAAATCACATCAAAATTCTAGAATGTGACATCAGAATTGTAGAATGTTGTCTGATTCTAGAATGTTAAATCTAGTTCTAGAATGTGACATCAGAATTGTAGAATGTTGTCTGATTCTAGAATGTGACATCACAATTATTCTAGTGTGACATCACATTAGTTGAACAGTTCTAGAATGTGACATCAGAATTCTAGAATGTTAAATCTGTTTCAAGAATGTGACATCACAATTTTTTGAGTGTGACATCACATTAGTTGAACAGTTCTAGACTGTTATGTCTGATTCTAGAATGTGACATCAGAATTCTAGAATGTTAAATCTATCTCTAGAATGTCACATCAAAATTCTAGAATGTTAATTCTGATTCTAGAATCTTGTATCAGAATTCTAGAATGTCAAATCTTGTTGAGAATTCTAGAACAATAAGTCTGATTCTAGAATGTGAAATCGCAATTGTTCTAGCATGTGACATCACAATAATAGAGCAGTTCTTCTAGTTCTAGAGTGTGACATAAGAATTCTAGAACAGGACATCAGAATTCTAGAACATTAAGTCTGATTCTATAGTGTGACATCACATTAGTTGAACAGTTCTAGAATGTGACATCAGAATTCTATGTTAAGTCTGATTCAGAATGTGACATCACATTGGTTCAACTGTTTTTCTAATTCTAGAATGTTATGTCTGATTTTAGAATGTGACATCAGAATTCTAGAATGTTAAATCTAGTTCTAGAATGTGACATCAGAATTGTAGAATGTTGTCTGATTCTAGAATGTGACATCACAATTATTCTAGTGTGACATCACATTAGTTGAACAGTTCTAGAATGTGACATCAGAATTCTAGAATGTTAAATCTAGTTCTAGAATGTGACATCAGAATTGTAGAATGTTGTCTAATTCTAGAATGTGACATCACAATTATTCTAGTGTGACATCTCATTAGTTGAACAGTTCTAGAATGTGACATCAGAATTCTAGAATGTTAAATCTGTTTCAAGAATGTGACATCACAATTTTTTGAGTGTGACATCACATTAGTTGAACAGTTCTAGAATGTTATGTCTGATTCTAGAATCTTGTATCAGAATTCTAGAATGTCAAATCTAGTTGAGAATTCTAGAACAATAAGTCTGATTCTAGAATGTGAAATCGCAATTGTTCTAGCGTGTGACATCACAATAATAGAGCAGTTCTTCTAGTTCTAGAGTGTGACATAAGAATTCTAGAACAGGACATCAGAATTCTAGAACATTAAGTCTGATTCTATAGTGTGACATCACATTAGTTGAACAGTTCTAGAATGTGACATCAGAATTCTATGTTAAGTCTGATTCAGAATGTGACATCACATTGGTTCAACTGTTTTTCTAATTCTAGAATGTTATGTCTGATTTTAGAATGTGACATCAGAATTCTAGAATGTTAAATCTAGTTCTAGAATGTGACATCAGAATTGTAGAATGTTGTCTGATTCTAGAATGTGACATCACATTAGTTGAACAGTTCTAGAATGTGACATCAGAATTCTAGAATGTTAAATCTAGTTCTAGAATGTGACATCAGAATTGTAGAATGTTGTCTGATTCTAGAATGTGACATCACAATTATTCTAGTGTGACATCACATTAGTTGAACAGTTCTAGAATGTGACATCAGAATTCTAGAATGTTAAATCTGTTTCAAGAATGTGACATCACAATTTTTTGAGTGTGACATCACATTAGTTGAACAGTTCTAGAATGTTATGTCTGATTCTAGAATCTTGTATCAGAATTCTAGAATGTCAAATCTAGTTGAGAATTCTAGAACAATATGTCTGATTCTAGAATGTGAAATCGCAATTGTTCTAGCGTGTGACATCACAATAATAGAGCAGTTCTTCTAGTTCTAGAGTGTGACATAAGAATTCTAGAATGTTAAATCTGTTTCAAGAATGTGACATCACAATTTTTTGAGTGTGACATCACATTAGTTGAACAGTTCTAGAATGTTATGTCTGATTCTAGAATGTGAAATCACAATTGCTCTAGAGTGTGACATAACAATAATAGAGCAGTTCCTCTAGTTCTAGGATGAGACATCAGAATTTTAGAACCTGACATCAGAATTCTAGAATGTTAAGTCTGATTCTAGAGTGTGACATAACAATTGTTCTAGAGTGTGACATCACATTAGTTGAACAGTTCTAGAATGTAAAATCAGAATTCTAGAATGTTAAATCTGTTTCAAGAATGTGACATCACAATTGTTTGAGAGTGTGACATCACATTACTTGAACAGTTCTAGTTCTAGAATGTGGTATCAGAATTCTAGAATGTTATGTCTGATTCTAGAATGTGACATCAGAATTCTAGAATGTTAAATCTATCTCTAGAATGTCACATCAAAATTCTAGAATGTTAATTCTGATTCTAGAATCTTGTATCAGAATTCTAGAATGTTAAATCTAGTTCTAGAATGTGACATCAGAATTGTAGAATGTTGTCTGATTCTAGAATGTGACATCACAATTATTCTAGTGTGACATCACATTAGTTGAACAGTTCTAGAATGTGACATCACAATTATTCTAGTGTGACATCACATTAGTTGAACAGTTCTAGAATGTAACATCACAATTATTCTAGTGTGACATCACATTAGTTGAACAGTTCTAGAATGTGACATCACAATTATTCTAGTGTGACATCACATTAGTTGAACAGTTCTAGAATGTGACATCAGAATTCTAGAATGTTAAATCTGTTTCAAGAATGTGACATCACAATTTTTTGAGTGTGACATCACATTAGTTGAACAGTTCTAGACTGTTATGTCTGATTCTAGAATGTGACATCAGAATTCTAGAATGTTAAATCTATCTCTAGAATGTCACATCAAAATTCTAGAATGTTAATTCTGATTCTAGAATCTTGTATCAGAATTCTAGAATGTTAAATCTATCTCTAGAATGTCACATCAAAATTCTAGAATGTGACATCAGAATTGTAGAATGTTGTCTGATTCTAGAATGTTAAATCTAGTTCTAGAATGTGACATCAGAATTGTAGAATGTTGTCTGATTCTAGAATGTGACATCACAATTATTCTAGTGTGACATCACATTAGTTGAACAGTTCTAGAATGTGACATCAGAATTCTAGAATGTTAAATCTGTTTCAAGAATGTGACATCACAATTTTTTGAGTGTGACATCACATTAGTTGAACAGTTCTAGACTGTTATGTCTGATTCTAGAATGTGACATCAGAATTCTAGAATGTTAAATCTATCTCTAGAATGTCACATCAAAATTCTAGAATGTTAATTCTGATTCTAGAATCTTGTATCAGAATTCTAGAATGTCAAATCTTGTTGAGAATTCTAGAACAATAAGTCTGATTCTAGAATGTGAAATCGCAATTGTTCTAGCATGTGACATCACAATAATAGAGCAGTTCTTCTAGTTCTAGAGTGTGACATAAGAATTCTAGAACAGGACATCAGAATTCTAGAACATTAAGTCTGATTCTATAGTGTGACATCACATTAGTTGAACAGTTCTAGAATGTGACATCAGAATTCTATGTTAAGTCTGATTCAGAATGTGACATCACATTGGTTCAACTGTTTTTCTAATTCTAGAATG
This sequence comes from Toxotes jaculatrix, assembly GCF_017976425.1. Taxonomy (NCBI): domain Eukaryota; kingdom Metazoa; phylum Chordata; class Actinopteri; family Toxotidae; genus Toxotes; species Toxotes jaculatrix. The sequence continues at coordinate 15,342,070 of NC_054413.1, read as the reverse complement.
TTATGTCTGATTTTAGAATGTGACATCAGAATTCTAGAATGTTAAATCTAGTTCTAGAATGTGACATCAGAATTGTAGAATGTTGTCTGATTCTAGAATGTGACATCACATTAGTTGAACAGTTCTAGAATGTGACATCAGAATTCTAGAATGTTAAATCTAGTTCTAGAATGTGACATCAGAATTGTAGAATGTTGTCTAATTCTAGAATGTGACATCACAATTATTCTAGTGTGACATCTCATTAGTTGAACAGTTCTAGAATGTGACATCAGAATTCTAGAATGTTAAATCTGTTTCAAGAATGTGACATCACAATTTTTTGAGTGTGACATCACATTAGTTGAACAGTTCTAGACTGTTATGTCTGATTCTAGAATGTGACATCAGAATTCTAGAATGTTAAATCTATCTCTAGAATGTCACATCAAAATTCTAGAATGTTAATTCTGATTCTAGAATCTTGTATCAGAATTCTAGAATGTCAAATCTTGTTGAGAATTCTAGAACAATAAGTCTGATTCTAGAATGTGAAATCGCAATTGTTCTAGCGTGTGACATCACAATAATAGAGCAGTTCTTCTAGTTCTAGAGTGTGACATAAGAATTCTAGAACAGGACATCAGAATTCTAGAACATTAAGTCTGATTCTATAGTGTGACATCACATTAGTTGAACAGTTCTAGAATGTGACATCAGAATTCTATGTTAAGTCTGATTCAGAATGTGACATCACATTGGTTCAACTGTTTTTCTAATTCTAGAATGTTATGTCTGATTTTAGAATGTGACATCAGAATTCTAGAATGTTAAATCTAGTTCTAGAATGTGACATCAGAATTGTAGAATGTTGTCTGATTCTAGAATGTGACATCACATTAGTTGAACAGTTCTAGAATGTGACATCAGAATTCTAGAATGTTAAATCTAGTTCTAGAATGTGACATCAGAATTGTAGAATGTTGTCTAATTCTAGAATGTGACATCACAATTATTCTAGTGTGACATCTCATTAGTTGAACAGTTCTAGAATGTGACATCAGAATTCTAGAATGTTAAATCTGTTTCAAGAATGTGACATCACAATTTTTTGAGTGTGACATCACATTAGTTGAACAGTTCTAGACTGTTATGTCTGATTCTAGAATGTGACATCAGAATTCTAGAATGTTAAATCTATCTCTAGAATGTCACATCAAAATTCTAGAATGTTAATTCTGATTCTAGAATCTTGTATCAGAATTCTAGAATGTCAAATCTTGTTGAGAATTCTAGAACAATAAGTCTGATTCTAGAATGTGAAATCGCAATTGTTCTAGCGTGTGACATCACAATAATAGAGCAGTTCTTCTAGTTCTAGAGTGTGACATAAGAATTCTAGAACAGGACATCAGAATTCTAGAACATTAAGTCTGATTCTATAGTGTGACATCACATTAGTTGAACAGTTCTAGAATGTGACATCAGAATTCTATGTTAAGTCTGATTCAGAATGTGACATCACATTGGTTCAACTGTTTTTCTAATTCTAGAATGTTATGTCTGATTTTAGAATGTGACATCAGAATTCTAGAATGTTAAATCTAGTTCTAGAATGTGACATCAGAATTGTAGAATGTTGTCTGATTCTAGAATGTGACATCACATTAGTTGAACAGTTCTAGAATGTGACATCAGAATTCTAGAATGTTAAATCTAGTTCTAGAATGTGACATCAGAATTGTAGAATGTTGTCTAATTCTAGAATGTGACATCACAATTATTCTAGTGTGACATCTCATTAGTTGAACAGTTCTAGAATGTGACATCAGAATTCTAGAATGTTAAATCTGTTTCAAGAATGTGACATCACAATTTTTTGAGTGTGACATCACATTAGTTGAACAGTTCTAGAATGTTATGTCTGATTCTAGAATCTTGTATCAGAATTCTAGAATGTCAAATCTAGTTGAGAATTCTAGAACAATAAGTCTGATTCTAGAATGTGAAATCGCAATTGTTCTAGCGTGTGACATCACAATAATAGAGCAGTTCTTCTAGTTCTAGAGTGTGACATAAGAATTCTAGAACAGGACATCAGAATTCTAGAACATTAAGTCTGATTCTATAGTGTGACATCACATTAGTTGAACAGTTCTAGAATGTGACATCAGAATTCTATGTTAAGTCTGATTCAGAATGTGACATCACATTGGTTCAACTGTTTTTCTAATTCTAGAATGTTATGTCTGATTTTAGAATGTGACATCAGAATTCTAGAATGTTAAATCTAGTTCTAGAATGTGACATCAGAATTGTAGAATGTTGTCTGATTCTAGAATGTGACATCACATTAGTTGAACAGTTCTAGAATGTGACATCAGAATTCTAGAATGTTAAATCTAGTTCTAGAATGTGACATCAGAATTGTAGAATGTTGTCTAATTCTAGAATGTGACATCACAATTATTCTAGTGTGACATCTCATTAGTTGAACAGTTCTAGAATGTGACATCAGAATTCTAGAATGTTAAATCTGTTTCAAGAATGTGACATCACAATTTTTTGAGTGTGACATCACATTAGTTGAACAGTTCTAGAATGTTATGTCTGATTCTAGAATCTTGTATCAGAATTCTAGAATGTCAAATCTAGTTGAGAATTCTAGAACAATAAGTCTGATTCTAGAATGTGAAATCGCAATTGTTCTAGCGTGTGACATCACAATAATAGAGCAGTTCTTCTAGTTCTAGAGTGTGACATAAGAATTCTAGAATGTTAAATCTGTTTCAAGAATGTGACATCACAATTTTTTGAGTGTGACATCACATTAGTTGAACAGTTCTAGAATGTTATGTCTGATTCTAGAATGTGAAATCACAATTGCTCTTGAGTGTGACATAACAATAATAGAGCAGTTCCTCTAGTTCTAGGATGAGACATCAGAATTTTAGAACCTGACATCAGAATTCTAGAACGTTAAGTCTGATTCTAGAGTGTGACATAACAATTGTTCTAGAGTGTGACATCGTTCTAGAATTCTGACATCAGAATTCTAGAACGTTAAGTCTGATTCTAGAGTGTGACATAACAATTGTTCTAGAGTGTGACATCACATTAGTTGAACAGTTCTAGAATGTAAAATCAGAATTCTAGAATGTTAAATCTGTTTCAAGAATGTGACATCACAATTGTTTGAGAGTGTGACATCACATTACTTGAACAGTTCTAGTTCTAGAATGTGGTATCAGAATTCTAGAATGTTATGTCTGATTCTAGAATGTGACATCAGAATTCTAGAATGTTAAATCTATCTCTAGAATGTCACATCAAAATTCTAGAATGTTAATTCTAGTTCTAGAATGTGACATCAGAATTGTAGAATGTTGTCTGATTCTAGAATGTGACATCACAATTATTCTAGTGTGACATCACATTAGTTGAACAGTTCTAGAATGTGACATCAGAATTCTAGAATGTTAAATCTAGTTCTAGAATGTGACATCAGAATTGTAGAATGTTGTCTGATTCTAGAATGTGACATCACAATTATTCTAGTGTGACATCACATTAGTTGAACAGTTCTAGAATGTGACATCACAATTATTCTAGTGTGACATCTCATTAGTTGAACAGTTCTAGAATGTGACATCAGAATTCTAGAATGTTAAATCTGTTTCAAGAATGTGACATCACAATTTTTTGAGTGTGACATCACATTAGTTGAACAGTTCTAGAATGTTATGTCTGATTCTAGAATCTTGTATCAGAATTCTAGAATGTCAAATCTAGTTGAGAATTCTAGAACAATATGTCTGATTCTAGAATGTGAAATCGCAATTGTTCTAGCGTGTGACATCACAATAATAGAGCAGTTCTTCTAGTTCTAGAGTGTGACATAAGAATTCTAGAATGTTAAATCTGTTTCAAGAATGTGACATCACAATTTTTTGAGTGTGACATCACATTAGTTGAACAGTTCTAGAATGTTATGTCTGATTCTAGAATGTGAAATCACAATTGCTCTAGAGTGTGACATAACAATAATAGAGCAGTTCCTCTAGTTCTAGGATGAGACATCAGAATTTTAGAACCTGACATCAGAATTCTAGAATGTTAAGTCTGATTCTAGAGTGTGACATAACAATTGTTCTAGAGTGTGACATCACATTAGTTGAACAGTTCTAGAATGTAAAATCAGAATTCTAGAATGTTAAATCTGTTTCAAGAATGTGACATCACAATTGTTTGAGAGTGTGACATCACATTACTTGAACAGTTCTAGTTCTAGAATGTGGTATCAGAATTCTAGAATGTTATGTCTGATTCTAGAATGTGACATCAGAATTCTAGAATGTTAAATCTATCTCTAGAATGTCACATCAAAATTCTAGAATGTTAATTCTGATTCTAGAATCTTGTATCAGAATTCTAGAATGTTAAATCTAGTTCTAGAATGTGACATCAGAATTGTAGAATGTTGTCTGATTCTAGAATGTGACATCACAATTATTCTAGTGTGACATCACATTAGTTGAACAGTTCTAGAATGTGACATCACAATTATTCTAGTGTGACATCACATTAGTTGAACAGTTCTAGAATGTGACATCACAATTATTCTAGTGTGACATCACATTAGTTGAACAGTTCTAGAATGTGACATCACAATTATTCTAGTGTGACATCACATTAGTTGAACAGTTCTAGAATGTGACATCAGAATTCTAGAATGTTAAATCTGTTTCAAGAATGTGACATCACAATTTTTTGAGTGTGACATCACATTAGTTGAACAGTTCTAGACTGTTATGTCTGATTCTAGAATGTGACATCAGAATTCTAGAATGTTAAATCTATCTCTAGAATGTCACATCAAAATTCTAGAATGTTAATTCTGATTCTAGAAACTTGTATCAGAATTCTAGAATGTTAAATCTATCTCTAGAAAATCACATCAAAATTCTAGAATGTGACATCAGAATTGTAGAATGTTGTCTGATTCTAGAATGTTAAATCTAGTTCTAGAATGTGACATCAGAATTGTAGAATGTTGTCTGATTCTAGAATGTGACATCACAATTATTCTAGTGTGACATCACATTAGTTGAACAGTTCTAGAATGTGACATCAGAATTCTAGAATGTTAAATCTGTTTCAAGAATGTGACATCACAATTTTTTGAGTGTGACATCACATTAGTTGAACAGTTCTAGACTGTTATGTCTGATTCTAGAATGTGACATCAGAATTCTAGAATGTTAAATCTATCTCTAGAATGTCACATCAAAATTCTAGAATGTTAATTCTGATTCTAGAATCTTGTATCAGAATTCTAGAATGTCAAATCTTGTTGAGAATTCTAGAACAATAAGTCTGATTCTAGAATGTGAAATCGCAATTGTTCTAGCATGTGACATCACAATAATAGAGCAGTTCTTCTAGTTCTAGAGTGTGACATAAGAATTCTAGAACAGGACATCAGAATTCTAGAACATTAAGTCTGATTCTATAGTGTGACATCACATTAGTTGAACAGTTCTAGAATGTGACATCAGAATTCTATGTTAAGTCTGATTCAGAATGTGACATCACATTGGTTCAACTGTTTTTCTAATTCTAGAATGTTATGTCTGATTTTAGAATGTGACATCAGAATTCTAGAATGTTAAATCTAGTTCTAGAATGTGACATCAGAATTGTAGAATGTTGTCTGATTCTAGAATGTGACATCACATTAGTTGAACAGTTCTAGAATGTGACATCAGAATTGTAGAATGTTGTCTGATTCTAGAATGTGACATCACAATTATTCTAGTGTGACATCTCATTAGTTGAACAGTTCTAGAATGTGACATCAGAATTCTAGAATGTTAAATCTGTTTCAAGAATGTGACATCACAATTTTTTGAGTGTGACATCACATTAGTTGAACAGTTCTAGAATGTTATGTCTGATTCTAGAATCTTGTATCAGAATTCTAGAATGTCAAATCTAGTTGAGAATTCTAGAACAATATGTCTGATTCTAGAATGTGAAATCGCAATTGTTCTAGCGTGTGACATCACAATAATAGTACAGTTCTTCTAGTTCTAGAGTGTGACATAAGAATTCTAGAATGTTAAATCTGTTTCAAGAATGTGACATCACAATTTTTTGAGTGTGACATCACATTAGTTGAACAGTTCTAGAATGTTATGTCTGATTCTAGAATGTGAAATCACAATTGCTCTAGAGTGTGACATAACAATAATAGAGCAGTTCCTCTAGTTCTAGGATGAGACATCAGAATTTTAGAACCTGACATCAGAATTCTAGAATGTTAAGTCTGATTCTAGAGTGTGACATAACAATTGTTCTAGAGTGTGACATCACATTAGTTGAACAGTTCTAGAATGTAAAATCAGAATTCTAGAATGTTAAATCTGTTTCAAGAATGTGACATCACAATTGTTTGAGAGTGTGACATCACATTACTTGAACAGTTCTAGTTCTAGAATGTGGTATCAGAATTCTAGAATGTTATGTCTGATTCTAGAATGTGACATCAGAATTCTAGAATGTTAAATCTATCTCTAGAATGTCACATCAAAATTCTAGAATGTTAATTCTGATTCTAGAATCTTGTATCAGAATTCTAGAATGTTAAATCTAGTTCTAGAATGTGACATCAGAATTGTAGAATGTTGTCTGATTCTAGAATGTGACATCACAATTATTCTAGTGTGACATCACATTAGTTGAACAGTTCTAGAATGTGACATCAGAATTCTAGAATGTTAAATTTGTTTCAAGAATGTGACATCACAATTTTTTGAGTGTGACATCACATTAGTTGAACAGTTCTAGACTGTTATGTCTGATTCTAGAATGTGACATCAGAATTCTAGAATGTTAAATCTATCTCTAGAATGTCACATCAAAATTCTAGAATGTTAATTCTGATTCTAGAATCTTGTATCAGAATTCTAGAATGTTAAATCTAGTTCTAGAATGTGACATCAGAATTGTAGAATGTTGTCTGATTCTAGAATGTGACATCACAATTATTCTAGTGTGACATCACATTAGTTGAACAGTTCTAGAATGTGACATCAGAATTCTAGAATGTTAAATTTGTTTCAAGAATGTGACATCACAATTTTTTGAGTGTGACATCACATTAGTTGAACAGTTCTAGACTGTTATGTCTGATTCTAGAATGTGACATCAGAATTCTAGAATGTTAAATCTATCTCTAGAATGTCACATCAAAATTCTAGAATGTTAATTCTGATTCTAGAATCTTGTATCAGAATTCTAGAATGTTAAATCTAGTTCTAGAATGTGACATCAGAATTGTAGAATGTTGTCTGATTCTAGAATGTGACATCACAATTATTCTAGTGTGACATCACATTAGTTGAACAGTTCTAGAATGTGACATCAGAATTCTAGAATGTTAAATCTGTTTCAAGAATGTGACATCACAATTTTTTGAGTGTGACATCACATTAGTTGAACAGTTCTAGACTGTTATGTCTGATTCTAGAATGTGACATCAGAATTCTAGAATGTTAAATCTATCTCTAGAATGTCACATCAAAATTCTAGAATGTTAATTCTGATTCTAGAATCTTGTATCAGAATTCTAGAATGTCAAATCTTGTTGAGAATTCTAGAACAATAAGTCTGATTCTAGAATGTGAAATCGCAATTGTTCTAGCGTGTGACATCACAATAATAGAGCAGTTCTTCTAGTTCTAGAGTGTGACATAAGAATTCTAGAACAGGACATCAGAATTCTAGAACATTAAGTCTGATTCTATAGTGTGACATCACATTAGTTGAACAGTTCTAGAATGTGACATCAGAATTCTATGTTAAGTCTGATTCAGAATGTGACATCACATTGGTTCAACTGTTTTTCTAATTCTAGAATGTTATGTCTGATTTTAGAATGTGACATCAGAATTCTAGAATGTTAAATCTAGTTCTAGAATGTGACATCAGAATTGTAGAATGTTGTCTGATTCTAGAATGTGACATCACATTAGTTGAACAGTTCTAGAATGTGACATCAGAATTCTAGAATGTTAAATCTAGTTCTAGAATGTGACATCAGAATTGTAGAATGTTGTCTAATTCTAGAATGTGACATCACAATTATTCTAGTGTGACATCTCATTAGTTGAACAGTTCTAGAATGTGACATCAGAATTCTAGAATGTTAAATCTGTTTCAAGAATGTGACATCACAATTTTTTGAGTGTGACATCACATTAGTTGAACAGTTCTAGAATGTTATGTCTGATTCTAGAATCTTGTATCAGAATTCTAGAATGTCAAATCTAGTTGAGAATTCTAGAACAATAAGTCTGATTCTAGAATGTGAAATCGCAATTGTTCTAGCGTGTGACATCACAATAATAGAGCAGTTCTTCTAGTTCTAGAGTGTGACATAAGAATTCTAGAATGTTAAATCTGTTTCAAGAATGTGACATCACAATTTTTTGAGTGTGACATCACATTAGTTGAACAGTTCTAGAATGTTATGTCTGATTCTAGAATGTGAAATCACAATTGCTCTTGAGTGTGACATAACAATAATAGAGCAGTTCCTCTAGTTCTAGGATGAGACATCAGAATTTTAGAACCTGACATCAGAATTCTAGAACGTTAAGTCTGATTCTAGAGTGTGACATAACAATTGTTCTAGAGTGTGACATCGTTCTAGAATTCTGACATCAGAATTCTAGAACGTTAAGTCTGATTCTAGAGTGTGACATAACAATTGTTCTAGAGTGTGACATCACATTAGTTGAACAGTTCTAGAATGTAAAATCAGAATTCTAGAATGTTAAATCTGTTTCAAGAATGTGACATCACAATTGTTTGAGAGTGTGACATCACATTACTTGAACAGTTCTAGTTCTAGAATGTGGTATCAGAATTCTAGAATGTTATGTCTGATTCTAGAATGTGACATCAGAATTCTAGAATGTTAAATCCATCTCTAGAATGTCACATCAAAATTCTAGAATGTTAATTCTAGTTCTAGAATGTGACATCAGAATTGTAGAATGTTGTCTGATTCTAGAATGTGACATCACAATTATTCTAGTGTGACATCACATTAGTTGAACAGTTCTAGAATGTGACATCAGAATTCTAGAATGTTAAATCTAGTTCTAGAATGTGACATCAGAATTGTAGAATGTTGTCTGATTCTAGAATGTGACATCACAATTATTCTAGTGTGACATCACATTAGTTGAACAGTTCTAGAATGTGACATCACAATTATTCTAGTGTGACATCTCATTAGTTGAACAGTTCTAGAATGTGACATCAGAATTCTAGAATGTTAAATCTGTTTCAAGAATGTGACATCACAATTTTTTGAGTGTGACATCACATTAGTTGAACAGTTCTAGAATGTTATGTCTGATTCTAGAATCTTGTATCAGAATTCTAGAATGTCAAATCTAGTTGAGAATTCTAGAACAATATGTCTGATTCTAGAATGTGAAATCGCAATTGTTCTAGCGTGTGACATCACAATAATAGAGCAGTTCTTCTAGTTCTAGAGTGTGACATAAGAATTCTAGAATGTTAAATCTGTTTCAAGAATGTGACATCACAATTTTTTGAGTGTGACATCACATTAGTTGAACAGTTCTAGAATGTTATGTCTGATTCTAGAATGTGAAATCACAATTGCTCTAGAGTGTGACATAACAATAATAGAGCAGTTCCTCTAGTTCTAGGATGAGACATCAGAATTTTAGAACCTGACATCAGAATTCTAGAATGTTAAGTCTGATTCTAGAGTGTGACATAACAATTGTTCTAGAGTGTGACATCACATTAGTTGAACAGTTCTAGAATGTAAAATCAGAATTCTAGAATGTTAAATCTGTTTCAAGAATGTGACATCACAATTGTTTGAGAGTGTGACATCACATTACTTGAACAGTTCTAGTTCTAGAATGTGGTATCAGAATTCTAGAATGTTATGTCTGATTCTAGAATGTGACATCAGAATTCTAGAATGTTAAATCTATCTCTAGAATGTCACATCAAAATTCTAGAATGTTAATTCTGATTCTAGAATCTTGTATCAGAATTCTAGAATGTTAAATCTAGTTCTAGAATGTGACATCAGAATTGTAGAATGTTGTCTGATTCTAGAATGTGACATCACAATTATTCTAGTGTGACATCACATTAGTTGAACAGTTCTAGAATGTGACATCACAATTATTCTAGTGTGACATCACATTAGTTGAACAGTTCTAGAATGTGACATCACAATTATTCTAGTGTGACATCACATTAGTTGAACAGTTCTAGAATGTGACATCACAATTATTCTAGTGTGACATCACATTAGTTGAACAGTTCTAGAATGTGACATCAGAATTCTAGAATGTTAAATCTGTTTCAAGAATGTGACATCACAATTTTTTGAGTGTGACATCACATTAGTTGAACAGTTCTAGACTGTTATGTCTGATTCTAGAATGTGACATCAAAATTCTAGAATGTTAAATCTATCTCTAGAATGTCACATCAAAATTCTAGAATGTTAATTCTGATTCTAGAAACTTGTATCAGAATTCTAGAATGTTAAATCTATCTCTAGAAAATCACATCAAAATTCTAGAATGTGACATCAGAATTGTAGAATGTTGTCTGATTCTAGAATGTTAAATCTAGTTCTAGAATGTGACATCAGAATTGTAGAATGTTGTCTGATTCTAGAATGTGACATCACAATTATTCTAGTGTGACATCACATTAGTTGAACAGTTCTAGAATGTGACATCAGAATTCTAGAATGTTAAATCTGTTTCAAGAATGTGACATCACAATTTTTTGAGTGTGACATCACATTAGTTGAACAGTTCTAGACTGTTATGTCTGATTCTAGAATGTGACATCAGAATTCTAGAATGTTAAATCTATCTCTAGAATGTCACATCAAAATTCTAGAATGTTAATTCTGATTCTAGAATCTTGTATCAGAATTCTAGAATGTCAAATCTTGTTGAGAATTCTAGAACAATAAGTCTGATTCTAGAATGTGAAATCGCAATTGTTCTAGCATGTGACATCACAATAATAGAGCAGTTCTTCTAGTTCTAGAGTGTGACATAAGAATTCTAGAACAGGACATCAGAATTCTAGAACATTAAGTCTGATTCTATAGTGTGACATCACATTAGTTGAACAGTTCTAGAATGTGACATCAGAATTCTATGTTAAGTCTGATTCAGAATGTGACATCACATTGGTTCAACTGTTTTTCTAATTCTAGAATGTTATGTCTGATTTTAGAATGTGACATCAGAATTCTAGAATGTTAAATCTAGTTCTAGAATGTGACATCAGAATTGTAGAATGTTGTCTGATTCTAGAATGTGACATCACATTAGTTGAACAGTTCTAGAATGTGACATCAGAATTGTAGAATGTTGTCTGATTCTAGAATGTGACATCACAATTATTCTAGTGTGACATCTCATTAGTTGAACAGTTCTAGAATGTGACATCAGAATTCTAGAATGTTAAATCTGTTTCAAGAATGTGACATCACAATTTTTTGAGTGTGACATCACATTAGTTGAACAGTTCTAGAATGTTATGTCTGATTCTAGAATCTTGTATCAGAATTCTAGAATGTCAAATCTAGTTGAGAATTCTAGAACAATATGTCTGATTCTAGAATGTGAAATCGCAATTGTTCTAGCGTGTGACATCACAATAATAGTACAGTTCTTCTAGTTCTAGAGTGTGACATAAGAATTCTAGAATGTTAAATCTGTTTCAAGAATGTGACATCACAATTTTTTGAGTGTGACATCACATTAGTTGAACAGTTCTAGAATGTTATGTCTGATTCTAGAATGTGAAATCACAATTGCTCTAGAGTGTGACATAACAATAATAGAGCAGTTCCTCTAGTTCTAGGATGAGACATCAGAATTTTAGAACCTGACATCAGAATTCTAGAATGTTAAGTCTGATTCTAGAGTGTGACATAACAATTGTTCTAGAGTGTGACATCACATTAGTTGAACAGTTCTAGAATGTAAAATCAGAATTCTAGAATGTTAAATCTGTTTCAAGAATGTGACATCACAATTGTTTGAGAGTGTGACATCACATTACTTGAACAGTTCTAGTTCTAGAATGTGGTATCAGAATTCTAGAATGTTATGTCTGATTCTAGAATGTGACATCAGAATTCTAGAATGTTAAATCTATCTCTAGAATGTCACATCAAAATTCTAGAATGTTAATTCTGATTCTAGAATCTTGTATCAGAATTCTAGAATGTTAAATCTAGTTCTAGAATGTGACATCAGAATTGTAGAATGTTGTCTGATTCTAGAATGTGACATCACAATTATTCTAGTGTGACATCACATTAGTTGAACAGTTCTAGAATGTGACATCAGAATTCTAGAATGTTAAATTTGTTTCAAGAATGTGACATCACAATTTTTTGAGTGTGACATCACATTAGTTGAACAGTTCTAGACTGTTATGTCTGATTCTAGAATGTGACATCAGAATTCTAGAATGTTAAATCTATCTCTAGAATGTCACATCAAAATTCTAGAATGTTAATTCTGATTCTAGAATCTTGTATCAGAATTCTAGAATGTTAAATCTAGTTCTAGAATGTGACATCAGAATTGTAGAATGTTGTCTGATTCTAGAATGTGACATCACAATTATTCTAGTGTGACATCACATTAGTTGAACAGTTCTAGAATGTGACATCAGAATTCTAGAATGTTAAATTTGTTTCAAGAATGTGACATCACAATTTTTTGAGTGTGACATCACATTAGTTGAACAGTTCTAGACTGTTATGTCTGATTCTAGAATGTGACATCAGAATTCTAGAATGTTAAATCTATCTCTAGAATGTCACATCAAAATTCTAGAATGTTAATTCTGATTCTAGAATCTTGTATCAGAATTCTAGAATGTTAAATCTAGTTCTAGAATGTGACATCAGAATTGTAGAATGTTGTCTGATTCTAGAATGTGACATCACAATTATTCTAGTGTGACATCACATTAGTTGAACAGTTCTAGAATGTGACATCAGAATTCTAGAATGTTAAATCTGTTTCAAGAATGTGACATCACAATTTTTTGAGTGTGACATCACATTAGTTGAACAGTTCTAGACTGTTATGTCTGATTCTAGAATGTGACATCAGAATTCTAGAATGTTAAATCTATCTCTAGAATGTCACATCAAAATTCTAGAATGTTAATTCTGATTCTAGAATCTTGTATCAGAATTCTAGAATGTCAAATCTTGTTGAGAATTCTAGAACAATAAGTCTGATTCTAGAATGTGAAATCGCAATTGTTCTAGCGTGTGACATCACAATAATAGAGCAGTTCTTCTAGTTCTAGAGTGTGACATAAGAATTCTAGAACAGGACATCAGAATTCTAGAACATTAAGTCTGATTCTATAGTGTGACATCACATTAGTTGAACAGTTCTAGAATGTGACATCAGAATTCTATGTTAAGTCTGATTCAGAATGTGACATCACATTGGTTCAACTGTTTTTCTAATTCTAGAATGTTATGTCTGATTTTAGAATGTGACATCAGAATTCTAGAATGTTAAATCTAGTTCTAGAATGTGACATCAGAATTGTAGAATGTTGTCTGATTCTAGAATGTGACATCACATTAGTTGAACAGTTCTAGAATGTGACATCAGAATTCTAGAATGTTAAATCTAGTTCTAGAATGTGACATCAGAATTGTAGAATGTTGTCTAATTCTAGAATGTGACATCACAATTATTCTAGTGTGACATCTCATTAGTTGAACAGTTCTAGAATGTGACATCAGAATTCTAGAATGTTAAATCTGTTTCAAGAATGTGACATCACAATTTTTTGAGTGTGACATCACATTAGTTGAACAGTTCTAGAATGTTATGTCTGATTCTAGAATCTTGTATCAGAATTCTAGAATGTCAAATCTAGTTGAGAATTCTAGAACAATAAGTCTGATTCTAGAATGTGAAATCGCAATTGTTCTAGCGTGTGACATCACAATAATAGAGCAGTTCTTCTAGTTCTAGAGTGTGACATAAGAATTCTAGAATGTTAAATCTGTTTCAAGAATGTGACATCACAATTTTTTGAGTGTGACATCACATTAGTTGAACAGTTCTAGAATGTTATGTCTGATTCTAGAATGTGAAATCACAATTGCTCTTGAGTGTGACATAACAATAATAGAGCAGTTCCTCTAGTTCTAGGATGAGACATCAGAATTTTAGAACCTGACATCAGAATTCTAGAACGTTAAGTCTGATTCTAGAGTGTGACATAACAATTGTTCTAGAGTGTGACATCGTTCTAGAATTCTGACATCAGAATTCTAGAACGTTAAGTCTGATTCTAGAGTGTGACATAACAATTGTTCTAGAGTGTGACATCACATTAGTTGAACAGTTCTAGAATGTAAAATCAGAATTCTAGAATGTTAAATCTGTTTCAAGAATGTGACATCACAATTGTTTGAGAGTGTGACATCACATTACTTGAACAGTTCTAGTTCTAGAATGTGGTATCAGAATTCTAGAATGTTATGTCTGATTCTAGAATGTGACATCAGAATTCTAGAATGTTAAATCCATCTCTAGAATGTCACATCAAAATTCTAGAATGTTAATTCTAGTTCTAGAATGTGACATCAGAATTGTAGAATGTTGTCTGATTCTAGAATGTGACATCACAATTATTCTAGTGTGACATCACATTAGTTGAACAGTTCTAGAATGTGACATCAGAATTCTAGAATGTTAAATCTAGTTCTAGAATGTGACATCAGAATTGTAGAATGTTGTCTGATTCTAGAATGTGACATCACAATTATTCTAGTGTGACATCACATTAGTTGAACAGTTCTAGAATGTGACATCACAATTATTCTAGTGTGACATCTCATTAGTTGAACAGTTCTAGAATGTGACATCAGAATTCTAGAATGTTAAATCTGTTTCAAGAATGTGACATCACAATTTTTTGAGTGTGACATCACATTAGTTGAACAGTTCTAGAATGTTATGTCTGATTCTAGAATCTTGTATCAGAATTCTAGAATGTCAAATCTAGTTGAGAATTCTAGAACAATATGTCTGATTCTAGAATGTGAAATCGCAATTGTTCTAGCGTGTGACATCACAATAATAGAGCAGTTCTTCTAGTTCTAGAGTGTGACATAAGAATTCTAGAATGTTAAATCTGTTTCAAGAATGTGACATCACAATTTTTTGAGTGTGACATCACATTAGTTGAACAGTTCTAGAATGTTATGTCTGATTCTAGAATGTGAAATCACAATTGCTCTAGAGTGTGACATAACAATAATAGAGCAGTTCCTCTAGTTCTAGGATGAGACATCAGAATTTTAGAACCTGACATCAGAATTCTAGAATGTTAAGTCTGATTCTAGAGTGTGACATAACAATTGTTCTAGAGTGTGACATCACATTAGTTGAACAGTTCTAGAATGTAAAATCAGAATTCTAGAATGTTAAATCTGTTTCAAGAATGTGACATCACAATTGTTTGAGAGTGTGACATCACATTACTTGAACAGTTCTAGTTCTAGAATGTGGTATCAGAATTCTAGAATGTTATGTCTGATTCTAGAATGTGACATCAGAATTCTAGAATGTTAAATCTATCTCTAGAATGTCACATCAAAATTCTAGAATGTTAATTCTGATTCTAGAATCTTGTATCAGAATTCTAGAATGTTAAATCTAGTTCTAGAATGTGACATCAGAATTGTAGAATGTTGTCTGATTCTAGAATGTGACATCACAATTATTCTAGTGTGACATCACATTAGTTGAACAGTTCTAGAATGTGACATCACAATTATTCTAGTGTGACATCACATTAGTTGAACAGTTCTAGAATGTGACATCACAATTATTCTAGTGTGACATCACATTAGTTGAACAGTTCTAGAATGTGACATCACAATTATTCTAGTGTGACATCACATTAGTTGAACAGTTCTAGAATGTGACATCAGAATTCTAGAATGTTAAATCTGTTTCAAGAATGTGACATCACAATTTTTTGAGTGTGACATCACATTAGTTGAACAGTTCTAGACTGTTATGTCTGATTCTAGAATGTGACATCAGAATTCTAGAATGTTAAATCTATCTCTAGAATGTCACATCAAAATTCTAGAATGTTAATTCTGATTCTAGAAACTTGTATCAGAATTCTAGAATGTTAAATCTATCTCTAGAAAATCACATCAAAATTCTAGAATGTGACATCAGAATTGTAGAATGTTGTCTGATTCTAGAATGTTAAATCTAGTTCTAGAATGTGACATCAGAATTGTAGAATGTTGTCTGATTCTAGAATGTGACATCACAATTATTCTAGTGTGACATCACATTAGTTGAACAGTTCTAGAATGTGACATCAGAATTCTAGAATGTTAAATCTGTTTCAAGAATGTGACATCACAATTTTTTGAGTGTGACATCACATTAGTTGAACAGTTCTAGACTGTTATGTCTGATTCTAGAATGTGACATCAGAATTCTAGAATGTTAAATCTATCTCTAGAATGTCACATCAAAATTCTAGAATGTTAATTCTGATTCTAGAATCTTGTATCAGAATTCTAGAATGTCAAATCTTGTTGAGAATTCTAGAACAATAAGTCTGATTCTAGAATGTGAAATCGCAATTGTTCTAGCATGTGACATCACAATAATAGAGCAGTTCTTCTAGTTCTAGAGTGTGACATAAGAATTCTAGAACAGGACATCAGAATTCTAGAACATTAAGTCTGATTCTATAGTGTGACATCACATTAGTTGAACAGTTCTAGAATGTGACATCAGAATTCTATGTTAAGTCTGATTCAGAATGTGACATCACATTGGTTCAACTGTTTTTCTAATTCTAGAATGTTATGTCTGATTTTAGAATGTGACATCAGAATTCTAGAATGTTAAATCTAGTTCTAGAATGTGACATCAGAATTGTAGAATGTTGTCTGATTCTAGAATGTGACATCACAATTATTCTAGTGTGACATCACATTAGTTGAACAGTTCTAGAATGTGACATCAGAATTCTAGAATGTTAAATCTAGTTCTAGAATGTGACATCAGAATTGTAGAATGTTGTCTAATTCTAGAATGTGACATCACAATTATTCTAGTGTGACATCTCATTAGTTGAACAGTTCTAGAATGTGACATCAGAATTCTAGAATGTTAAATCTGTTTCAAGAATGTGACATCACAATTTTTTGAGTGTGACATCACATTAGTTGAACAGTTCTAGAATGTTATGTCTGATTCTAGAATCTTGTATCAGAATTCTAGAATGTCAAATCTAGTTGAGAATTCTAGAACAATAAGTCTGATTCTAGAATGTGAAATCGCAATTGTTCTAGCGTGTGACATCACAATAATAGAGCAGTTCTTCTAGTTCTAGAGTGTGACATAAGAATTCTAGAACAGGACATCAGAATTCTAGAACATTAAGTCTGATTCTATAGTGTGACATCACATTAGTTGAACAGTTCTAGAATGTGACATCAGAATTCTATGTTAAGTCTGATTCAGAATGTGACATCACATTGGTTCAACTGTTTTTCTAATTCTAGAATGTTATGTCTGATTTTAGAATGTGACATCAGAATTCTAGAATGTTAAATCTAGTTCTAGAATGTGACATCAGAATTGTAGAATGTTGTCTGATTCTAGAATGTGACATCACATTAGTTGAACAGTTCTAGAATGTGACATCAGAATTCTAGAATGTTAAATCTAGTTCTAGAATGTGACATCAGAATTGTAGAATGTTGTCTGATTCTAGAATGTGACATCACAATTATTCTAGTGTGACATCACATTAGTTGAACAGTTCTAGAATGTGACATCAGAATTCTAGAATGTTAAATCTGTTTCAAGAATGTGACATCACAATTTTTTGAGTGTGACATCACATTAGTTGAACAGTTCTAGAATGTTATGTCTGATTCTAGAATCTTGTATCAGAATTCTAGAATGTCAAATCTAGTTGAGAATTCTAGAACAATATGTCTGATTCTAGAATGTGAAATCGCAATTGTTCTAGCGTGTGACATCACAATAATAGAGCAGTTCTTCTAGTTCTAGAGTGTGACATAAGAATTCTAGAATGTTAAATCTGTTTCAAGAATGTGACATCACAATTTTTTGAGTGTGACATCACATTAGTTGAACAGTTCTAGAATGTTATGTCTGATTCTAGAATGTGAAATCACAATTGCTCTAGAGTGTGACATAACAATAATAGAGCAGTTCCTCTAGTTCTAGGATGAGACATCAGAATTTTAGAACCTGACATCAGAATTCTAGAATGTTAAGTCTGATTCTAGAGTGTGACATAACAATTGTTCTAGAGTGTGACATCACATTAGTTGAACAGTTCTAGAATGTAAAATCAGAATTCTAGAATGTTAAATCTGTTTCAAGAATGTGACATCACAATTGTTTGAGAGTGTGACATCACATTACTTGAACAGTTCTAGTTCTAGAATGTGGTATCAGAATTCTAGAATGTTATGTCTGATTCTAGAATGTGACATCAGAATTCTAGAATGTTAAATCTATCTCTAGAATGTCACATCAAAATTCTAGAATGTTAATTCTGATTCTAGAATCTTGTATCAGAATTCTAGAATGTTAAATCTAGTTCTAGAATGTGACATCAGAATTGTAGAATGTTGTCTGATTCTAGAATGTGACATCACAATTATTCTAGTGTGACATCACATTAGTTGAACAGTTCTAGAATGTGACATCACAATTATTCTAGTGTGACATCACATTAGTTGAACAGTTCTAGAATGTAACATCACAATTATTCTAGTGTGACATCACATTAGTTGAACAGTTCTAGAATGTGACATCACAATTATTCTAGTGTGACATCACATTAGTTGAACAGTTCTAGAATGTGACATCAGAATTCTAGAATGTTAAATCTGTTTCAAGAATGTGACATCACAATTTTTTGAGTGTGACATCACATTAGTTGAACAGTTCTAGACTGTTATGTCTGATTCTAGAATGTGACATCAGAATTCTAGAATGTTAAATCTATCTCTAGAATGTCACATCAAAATTCTAGAATGTTAATTCTGATTCTAGAATCTTGTATCAGAATTCTAGAATGTTAAATCTATCTCTAGAATGTCACATCAAAATTCTAGAATGTGACATCAGAATTGTAGAATGTTGTCTGATTCTAGAATGTTAAATCTAGTTCTAGAATGTGACATCAGAATTGTAGAATGTTGTCTGATTCTAGAATGTGACATCACAATTATTCTAGTGTGACATCACATTAGTTGAACAGTTCTAGAATGTGACATCAGAATTCTAGAATGTTAAATCTGTTTCAAGAATGTGACATCACAATTTTTTGAGTGTGACATCACATTAGTTGAACAGTTCTAGACTGTTATGTCTGATTCTAGAATGTGACATCAGAATTCTAGAATGTTAAATCTATCTCTAGAATGTCACATCAAAATTCTAGAATGTTAATTCTGATTCTAGAATCTTGTATCAGAATTCTAGAATGTCAAATCTTGTTGAGAATTCTAGAACAATAAGTCTGATTCTAGAATGTGAAATCGCAATTGTTCTAGCATGTGACATCACAATAATAGAGCAGTTCTTCTAGTTCTAGAGTGTGACATAAGAATTCTAGAACAGGACATCAGAATTCTAGAACATTAAGTCTGATTCTATAGTGTGACATCACATTAGTTGAACAGTTCTAGAATGTGACATCAGAATTCTATGTTAAGTCTGATTCAGAATGTGACATCACATTGGTTCAACTGTTTTTCTAATTCTAGAATGTTATGTCTGATTTTAGAATGTGACATCAGAATTCTAGAATGTTAAATCTAGTTCTAGAATGTGACATCAGAATTGTAGAATGTTGTCTGATTCTAGAATGTGACATCACATTAGTTGAACAGTTCTAGAATGTGACATCAGAATTCTAGAATGTTAAATCTAGTTCTAGAATGTGACATCAGAATTGTAGAATGTTGTCTAATTCTAGAATGTGACATCACAATTATTCTAGTGTGACATCTCATTAGTTGAACAGTTCTAGAATGTGACATCAGAATTCTAGAATGTTAAATCTGTTTCAAGAATGTGACATCACAATTTTTTGAGTGTGACATCACATTAGTTGAACAGTTCTAGACTGTTATGTCTGATTCTAGAATGTGACATCAGAATTCTAGAATGTTAAATCTATCTCTAGAATGTCACATCAAAATTCTAGAATGTTAATTCTGATTCTAGAATCTTGTATCAGAATTCTAGAATGTCAAATCTTGTTGAGAATTCTAGAACAATAAGTCTGATTCTAGAATGTGAAATCGCAATTGTTCTAGCGTGTGACATCACAATAATAGAGCAGTTCTTCTAGTTCTAGAGTGTGACATAAGAATTCTAGAACAGGACATCAGAATTCTAGAACATTAAGTCTGATTCTATAGTGTGACATCACATTAGTTGAACAGTTCTAGAATGTGACATCAGAATTCTATGTTAAGTCTGATTCAGAATGTGACATCACATTGGTTCAACTGTTTTTCTAATTCTAGAATGTTATGTCTGATTTTAGAATGTGACATCAGAATTCTAGAATGTTAAATCTAGTTCTAGAATGTGACATCAGAATTGTAGAATGTTGTCTGATTCTAGAATGTGACATCACATTAGTTGAACAGTTCTAGAATGTGACATCAGAATTCTAGAATGTTAAATCTAGTTCTAGAATGTGACATCAGAATTGTAGAATGTTGTCTAATTCTAGAATGTGACATCACAATTATTCTAGTGTGACATCTCATTAGTTGAACAGTTCTAGAATGTGACATCAGAATTCTAGAATGTTAAATCTGTTTCAAGAATGTGACATCACAATTTTTTGAGTGTGACATCACATTAGTTGAACAGTTCTAGACTGTTATGTCTGATTCTAGAATGTGACATCAGAATTCTAGAATGTTAAATCTATCTCTAGAATGTCACATCAAAATTCTAGAATGTTAATTCTGATTCTAGAATCTTGTATCAGAATTCTAGAATGTCAAATCTTGTTGAGAATTCTAGAACAATAAGTCTGATTCTAGAATGTGAAATCGCAATTGTTCTAGCGTGTGACATCACAATAATAGAGCAGTTCTTCTAGTTCTAGAGTGTGACATAAGAATTCTAGAACAGGACATCAGAATTCTAGAACATTAAGTCTGATTCTATAGTGTGACATCACATTAGTTGAACAGTTCTAGAATGTGACATCAGAATTCTATGTTAAGTCTGATTCAGAATGTGACATCACATTGGTTCAACTGTTTTTCTAATTCTAGAATGTTATGTCTGATTTTAGAATGTGACATCAGAATTCTAGAATGTTAAATCTAGTTCTAGAATGTGACATCAGAATTGTAGAATGTTGTCTGATTCTAGAATGTGACATCACATTAGTTGAACAGTTCTAGAATGTGACATCAGAATTCTAGAATGTTAAATCTAGTTCTAGAATGTGACATCAGAATTGTAGAATGTTGTCTAATTCTAGAATGTGACATCACAATTATTCTAGTGTGACATCTCATTAGTTGAACAGTTCTAGAATGTGACATCAGAATTCTAGAATGTTAAATCTGTTTCAAGAATGTGACATCACAATTTTTTGAGTGTGACATCACATTAGTTGAACAGTTCTAGAATGTTATGTCTGATTCTAGAATCTTGTATCAGAATTCTAGAATGTCAAATCTAGTTGAGAATTCTAGAACAATAAGTCTGATTCTAGAATGTGAAATCGCAATTGTTCTAGCGTGTGACATCACAATAATAGAGCAGTTCTTCTAGTTCTAGAGTGTGACATAAGAATTCTAGAACAGGACATCAGAATTCTAGAACATTAAGTCTGATTCTATAGTGTGACATCACATTAGTTGAACAGTTCTAGAATGTGACATCAGAATTCTATGTTAAGTCTGATTCAGAATGTGACATCACATTGGTTCAACTGTTTTTCTAATTCTAGAATGTTATGTCTGATTTTAGAATGTGACATCAGAATTCTAGAATGTTAAATCTAGTTCTAGAATGTGACATCAGAATTGTAGAATGTTGTCTGATTCTAGAATGTGACATCACATTAGTTGAACAGTTCTAGAATGTGACATCAGAATTCTAGAATGTTAAATCTAGTTCTAGAATGTGACATCAGAATTGTAGAATGTTGTCTAATTCTAGAATGTGACATCACAATTATTCTAGTGTGACATCTCATTAGTTGAACAGTTCTAGAATGTGACATCAGAATTCTAGAATGTTAAATCTGTTTCAAGAATGTGACATCACAATTTTTTGAGTGTGACATCACATTAGTTGAACAGTTCTAGAATGTTATGTCTGATTCTAGAATCTTGTATCAGAATTCTAGAATGTCAAATCTAGTTGAGAATTCTAGAACAATAAGTCTGATTCTAGAATGTGAAATCGCAATTGTTCTAGCGTGTGACATCACAATAATAGAGCAGTTCTTCTAGTTCTAGAGTGTGACATAAGAATTCTAGAATGTTAAATCTGTTTCAAGAATGTGACATCACAATTTTTTGAGTGTGACATCACATTAGTTGAACAGTTCTAGAATGTTATGTCTGATTCTAGAATGTGAAATCACAATTGCTCTTGAGTGTGACATAACAATAATAGAGCAGTTCCTCTAGTTCTAGGATGAGACATCAGAATTTTAGAACCTGACATCAGAATTCTAGAACGTTAAGTCTGATTCTAGAGTGTGACATAACAATTGTTCTAGAGTGTGACATCGTTCTAGAATTCTGACATCAGAATTCTAGAACGTTAAGTCTGATTCTAGAGTGTGACATAACAATTGTTCTAGAGTGTGACATCACATTAGTTGAACAGTTCTAGAATGTTATGTCTGATTCTAGAATGTGAAATCACAATTGCTCTAGAGTGTGACATAACAATAATAGAGCAGTTCCTCTAGTTCTAGGATGAGACATCAGAATTTTAGAACCTGACATCAGAATTCTAGAATGTTAAGTCTGATTCTAGAGTGTGACATAACAATTGTTCTAGAGTGTGACATCACATTAGTTGAACAGTTCTAGAATGTAAAATCAGAATTCTAGAATGTTAAATCTGTTTCAAGAATGTGACATCACAATTGTTTGAGAGTGTGACATCACATTACTTGAACAGTTCTAGTTCTAGAATGTGGTATCAGAATTCTAGAATGTTATGTCTGATTCTAGAATGTGACATCAGAATTCTAGAATGTTAAATCTATCTCTAGAATGTCACATCAAAATTCTAGAATGTTAATTCTGATTCTAGAATCTTGTATCAGAATTCTAGAATGTTAAATCTAGTTCTAGAATGTGACATCAGAATTGTAGAATGTTGTCTGATTCTAGAATGTGACATCACAATTATTCTAGTGTGACATCACATTAGTTGAACAGTTCTAGAATGTGACATCACAATTATTCTAGTGTGACATCACATTAGTTGAACAGTTCTAGAATGTGACATCACAATTATTCTAGTGTGACATCACATTAGTTGAACAGTTCTAGAATGTGACATCACAATTATTCTAGTGTGACATCACATTAGTTGAACAGTTCTAGAATGTGACATCAGAATTCTAGAATGTTAAATCTGTTTCAAGAATGTGACATCACAATTTTTTGAGTGTGACATCACATTAGTTGAACAGTTCTAGACTGTTATGTCTGATTCTAGAATGTGACATCAGAATTCTAGAATGTTAAATCTATCTCTAGAATGTCACATCAAAATTCTAGAATGTTAATTCTGATTCTAGAAACTTGTATCAGAATTCTAGAATGTTAAATCTATCTCTAGAAAATCACATCAAAATTCTAGAATGTGACATCAGAATTGTAGAATGTTGTCTGATTCTAGAATGTTAAATCTAGTTCTAGAATGTGACATCAGAATTGTAGAATGTTGTCTGATTCTAGAATGTGACATCACAATTATTCTAGTGTGACATCACATTAGTTGAACAGTTCTAGAATGTGACATCAGAATTCTAGAATGTTAAATCTGTTTCAAGAATGTGACATCACAATTTTTTGAGTGTGACATCACATTAGTTGAACAGTTCTAGACTGTTATGTCTGATTCTAGAATGTGACATCAGAATTCTAGAATGTTAAATCTATCTCTAGAATGTCACATCAAAATTCTAGAATGTTAATTCTGATTCTAGAATCTTGTATCAGAATTCTAGAATGTCAAATCTTGTTGAGAATTCTAGAACAATAAGTCTGATTCTAGAATGTGAAATCGCAATTGTTCTAGCATGTGACATCACAATAATAGAGCAGTTCTTCTAGTTCTAGAGTGTGACATAAGAATTCTAGAACAGGACATCAGAATTCTAGAACATTAAGTCTGATTCTATAGTGTGACATCACATTAGTTGAACAGTTCTAGAATGTGACATCAGAATTCTATGTTAAGTCTGATTCAGAATGTGACATCACATTGGTTCAACTGTTTTTCTAATTCTAGAATGTTATGTCTGATTTTAGAATGTGACATCAGAATTCTAGAATGTTAAATCTAGTTCTAGAATGTGACATCAGAATTGTAGAATGTTGTCTGATTCTAGAATGTGACATCACAATTATTCTAGTGTGACATCACATTAGTTGAACAGTTCTAGAATGTGACATCAGAATTCTAGAATGTTAAATCTAGTTCTAGAATGTGACATCAGAATTGTAGAATGTTGTCTAATTCTAGAATGTGACATCACAATTATTCTAGTGTGACATCTCATTAGTTGAACAGTTCTAGAATGTGACATCAGAATTCTAGAATGTTAAATCTGTTTCAAGAATGTGACATCACAATTTTTTGAGTGTGACATCACATTAGTTGAACAGTTCTAGAATGTTATGTCTGATTCTAGAATCTTGTATCAGAATTCTAGAATGTCAAATCTAGTTGAGAATTCTAGAACAATAAGTCTGATTCTAGAATGTGAAATCGCAATTGTTCTAGCGTGTGACATCACAATAATAGAGCAGTTCTTCTAGTTCTAGAGTGTGACATAAGAATTCTAGAACAGGACATCAGAATTCTAGAACATTAAGTCTGATTCTATAGTGTGACATCACATTAGTTGAACAGTTCTAGAATGTGACATCAGAATTCTATGTTAAGTCTGATTCAGAATGTGACATCACATTGGTTCAACTGTTTTTCTAATTCTAGAATGTTATGTCTGATTTTAGAATGTGACATCAGAATTCTAGAATGTTAAATCTAGTTCTAGAATGTGACATCAGAATTGTAGAATGTTGTCTGATTCTAGAATGTGACATCACATTAGTTGAACAGTTCTAGAATGTGACATCAGAATTCTAGAATGTTAAATCTAGTTCTAGAATGTGACATCAGAATTGTAGAATGTTGTCTGATTCTAGAATGTGACATCACAATTATTCTAGTGTGACATCACATTAGTTGAACAGTTCTAGAATGTGACATCAGAATTCTAGAATGTTAAATCTGTTTCAAGAATGTGACATCACAATTTTTTGAGTGTGACATCACATTAGTTGAACAGTTCTAGAATGTTATGTCTGATTCTAGAATCTTGTATCAGAATTCTAGAATGTCAAATCTAGTTGAGAATTCTAGAACAATATGTCTGATTCTAGAATGTGAAATCGCAATTGTTCTAGCGTGTGACATCACAATAATAGAGCAGTTCTTCTAGTTCTAGAGTGTGACATAAGAATTCTAGAATGTTAAATCTGTTTCAAGAATGTGACATCACAATTTTTTGAGTGTGACATCACATTAGTTGAACAGTTCTAGAATGTTATGTCTGATTCTAGAATGTGAAATCACAATTGCTCTAGAGTGTGACATAACAATAATAGAGCAGTTCCTCTAGTTCTAGGATGAGACATCAGAATTTTAGAACCTGACATCAGAATTCTAGAATGTTAAGTCTGATTCTAGAGTGTGACATAACAATTGTTCTAGAGTGTGACATCACATTAGTTGAACAGTTCTAGAATGTAAAATCAGAATTCTAGAATGTTAAATCTGTTTCAAGAATGTGACATCACAATTGTTTGAGAGTGTGACATCACATTACTTGAACAGTTCTAGTTCTAGAATGTGGTATCAGAATTCTAGAATGTTATGTCTGATTCTAGAATGTGACATCAGAATTCTAGAATGTTAAATCTATCTCTAGAATGTCACATCAAAATTCTAGAATGTTAATTCTGATTCTAGAATCTTGTATCAGAATTCTAGAATGTTAAATCTAGTTCTAGAATGTGACATCAGAATTGTAGAATGTTGTCTGATTCTAGAATGTGACATCACAATTATTCTAGTGTGACATCACATTAGTTGAACAGTTCTAGAATGTGACATCACAATTATTCTAGTGTGACATCACATTAGTTGAACAGTTCTAGAATGTAACATCACAATTATTCTAGTGTGACATCACATTAGTTGAACAGTTCTAGAATGTGACATCACAATTATTCTAGTGTGACATCACATTAGTTGAACAGTTCTAGAATGTGACATCAGAATTCTAGAATGTTAAATCTGTTTCAAGAATGTGACATCACAATTTTTTGAGTGTGACATCACATTAGTTGAACAGTTCTAGACTGTTATGTCTGATTCTAGAATGTGACATCAGAATTCTAGAATGTTAAATCTATCTCTAGAATGTCACATCAAAATTCTAGAATGTTAATTCTGATTCTAGAATCTTGTATCAGAATTCTAGAATGTTAAATCTATCTCTAGAATGTCACATCAAAATTCTAGAATGTGACATCAGAATTGTAGAATGTTGTCTGATTCTAGAATGTTAAATCTAGTTCTAGAATGTGACATCAGAATTGTAGAATGTTGTCTGATTCTAGAATGTGACATCACAATTATTCTAGTGTGACATCACATTAGTTGAACAGTTCTAGAATGTGACATCAGAATTCTAGAATGTTAAATCTGTTTCAAGAATGTGACATCACAATTTTTTGAGTGTGACATCACATTAGTTGAACAGTTCTAGACTGTTATGTCTGATTCTAGAATGTGACATCAGAATTCTAGAATGTTAAATCTATCTCTAGAATGTCACATCAAAATTCTAGAATGTTAATTCTGATTCTAGAATCTTGTATCAGAATTCTAGAATGTCAAATCTTGTTGAGAATTCTAGAACAATAAGTCTGATTCTAGAATGTGAAATCGCAATTGTTCTAGCATGTGACATCACAATAATAGAGCAGTTCTTCTAGTTCTAGAGTGTGACATAAGAATTCTAGAACAGGACATCAGAATTCTAGAACATTAAGTCTGATTCTATAGTGTGACATCACATTAGTTGAACAGTTCTAGAATGTGACATCAGAATTCTATGTTAAGTCTGATTCAGAATGTGACATCACATTGGTTCAACTGTTTTTCTAATTCTAGAATGTTATGTCTGATTTTAGAATGTGACATCAGAATTCTAGAATGTTAAATCTAGTTCTAGAATGTGACATCAGAATTGTAGAATGTTGTCTGATTCTAGAATGTGACATCACATTAGTTGAACAGTTCTAGAATGTGACATCAGAATTCTAGAATGTTAAATCTAGTTCTAGAATGTGACATCAGAATTGTAGAATGTTGTCTAATTCTAGAATGTGACATCACAATTATTCTAGTGTGACATCTCATTAGTTGAACAGTTCTAGAATGTGACATCAGAATTCTAGAATGTTAAATCTGTTTCAAGAATGTGACATCACAATTTTTTGAGTGTGACATCACATTAGTTGAACAGTTCTAGACTGTTATGTCTGATTCTAGAATGTGACATCAGAATTCTAGAATGTTAAATCTATCTCTAGAATGTCACATCAAAATTCTAGAATGTTAATTCTGATTCTAGAATCTTGTATCAGAATTCTAGAATGTCAAATCTTGTTGAGAATTCTAGAACAATAAGTCTGATTCTAGAATGTGAAATCGCAATTGTTCTAGCGTGTGACATCACAATAATAGAGCAGTTCTTCTAGTTCTAGAGTGTGACATAAGAATTCTAGAACAGGACATCAGAATTCTAGAACATTAAGTCTGATTCTATAGTGTGACATCACATTAGTTGAACAGTTCTAGAATGTGACATCAGAATTCTATGTTAAGTCTGATTCAGAATGTGACATCACATTGGTTCAACTGTTTTTCTAATTCTAGAATGTTATGTCTGATTTTAGAATGTGACATCAGAATTCTAGAATGTTAAATCTAGTTCTAGAATGTGACATCAGAATTGTAGAATGTTGTCTGATTCTAGAATGTGACATCACATTAGTTGAACAGTTCTAGAATGTGACATCAGAATTCTAGAATGTTAAATCTAGTTCTAGAATGTGACATCAGAATTGTAGAATGTTGTCTAATTCTAGAATGTGACATCACAATTATTCTAGTGTGACATCTCATTAGTTGAACAGTTCTAGAATGTGACATCAGAATTCTAGAATGTTAAATCTGTTTCAAGAATGTGACATCACAATTTTTTGAGTGTGACATCACATTAGTTGAACAGTTCTAGACTGTTATGTCTGATTCTAGAATGTGACATCAGAATTCTAGAATGTTAAATCTATCTCTAGAATGTCACATCAAAATTCTAGAATGTTAATTCTGATTCTAGAATCTTGTATCAGAATTCTAGAATGTCAAATCTTGTTGAGAATTCTAGAACAATAAGTCTGATTCTAGAATGTGAAATCGCAATTGTTCTAGCGTGTGACATCACAATAATAGAGCAGTTCTTCTAGTTCTAGAGTGTGACATAAGAATTCTAGAACAGGACATCAGAATTCTAGAACATTAAGTCTGATTCTATAGTGTGACATCACATTAGTTGAACAGTTCTAGAATGTGACATCAGAATTCTATGTTAAGTCTGATTCAGAATGTGACATCACATTGGTTCAACTGTTTTTCTAATTCTAGAATGTTATGTCTGATTTTAGAATGTGACATCAGAATTCTAGAATGTTAAATCTAGTTCTAGAATGTGACATCAGAATTGTAGAATGTTGTCTGATTCTAGAATGTGACATCACATTAGTTGAACAGTTCTAGAATGTGACATCAGAATTCTAGAATGTTAAATCTAGTTCTAGAATGTGACATCAGAATTGTAGAATGTTGTCTAATTCTAGAATGTGACATCACAATTATTCTAGTGTGACATCTCATTAGTTGAACAGTTCTAGAATGTGACATCAGAATTCTAGAATGTTAAATCTGTTTCAAGAATGTGACATCACAATTTTTTGAGTGTGACATCACATTAGTTGAACAGTTCTAGAATGTTATGTCTGATTCTAGAATCTTGTATCAGAATTCTAGAATGTCAAATCTAGTTGAGAATTCTAGAACAATAAGTCTGATTCTAGAATGTGAAATCGCAATTGTTCTAGCGTGTGACATCACAATAATAGAGCAGTTCTTCTAGTTCTAGAGTGTGACATAAGAATTCTAGAACAGGACATCAGAATTCTAGAACATTAAGTCTGATTCTATAGTGTGACATCACATTAGTTGAACAGTTCTAGAATGTGACATCAGAATTCTATGTTAAGTCTGATTCAGAATGTGACATCACATTGGTTCAACTGTTTTTCTAATTCTAGAATGTTATGTCTGATTTTAGAATGTGACATCAGAATTCTAGAATGTTAAATCTAGTTCTAGAATGTGACATCAGAATTGTAGAATGTTGTCTGATTCTAGAATGTGACATCACATTAGTTGAACAGTTCTAGAATGTGACATCAGAATTCTAGAATGTTAAATCTAGTTCTAGAATGTGACATCAGAATTGTAGAATGTTGTCTAATTCTAGAATGTGACATCACAATTATTCTAGTGTGACATCTCATTAGTTGAACAGTTCTAGAATGTGACATCAGAATTCTAGAATGTTAAATCTGTTTCAAGAATGTGACATCACAATTTTTTGAGTGTGACATCACATTAGTTGAACAGTTCTAGAATGTTATGTCTGATTCTAGAATCTTGTATCAGAATTCTAGAATGTCAAATCTAGTTGAGAATTCTAGAACAATAAGTCTGATTCTAGAATGTGAAATCGCAATTGTTCTAGCGTGTGACATCACAATAATAGAGCAGTTCTTCTAGTTCTAGAGTGTGACATAAGAATTCTAGAATGTTAAATCTGTTTCAAGAATGTGACATCACAATTTTTTGAGTGTGACATCACATTAGTTGAACAGTTCTAGAATGTTATGTCTGATTCTAGAATGTGAAATCACAATTGCTCTTGAGTGTGACATAACAATAATAGAGCAGTTCCTCTAGTTCTAGGATGAGACATCAGAATTTTAGAACCTGACATCAGAATTCTAGAACGTTAAGTCTGATTCTAGAGTGTGACATAACAATTGTTCTAGAGTGTGACATCGTTCTAGAATTCTGACATCAGAATTCTAGAACGTTAAGTCTGATTCTAGAGTGTGACATAACAATTGTTCTAGAGTGTGACATCACATTAGTTGAACAGTTCTAGAATGTAAAATCAGAATTCTAGAATGTTAAATCTGTTTCAAGAATGTGACATCACAATTGTTTGAGAGTGTGACATCACATTACTTGAACAGTTCTAGTTCTAGAATGTGGTATCAGAATTCTAGAATGTTATGTCTGATTCTAGAATGTGACATCAGAATTCTAGAATGTTAAATCTATCTCTAGAATGTCACATCAAAATTCTAGAATGTTAATTCTAGTTCTAGAATGTGACATCAGAATTGTAGAATGTTGTCTGATTCTAGAATGTGACATCACAATTATTCTAGTGTGACATCACATTAGTTGAACAGTTCTAGAATGTGACATCAGAATTCTAGAATGTTAAATCTAGTTCTAGAATGTGACATCAGAATTGTAGAATGTTGTCTGATTCTAGAATGTGACATCACAATTATTCTAGTGTGACATCACATTAGTTGAACAGTTCTAGAATGTGACATCACAATTATTCTAGTGTGACATCTCATTAGTTGAACAGTTCTAGAATGTGACATCAGAATTCTAGAATGTTAAATCTGTTTCAAGAATGTGACATCACAATTTTTTGAGTGTGACATCACATTAGTTGAACAGTTCTAGAATGTTATGTCTGATTCTAGAATCTTGTATCAGAATTCTAGAATGTCAAATCTAGTTGAGAATTCTAGAACAATATGTCTGATTCTAGAATGTGAAATCGCAATTGTTCTAGCGTGTGACATCACAATAATAGAGCAGTTCTTCTAGTTCTAGAGTGTGACATAAGAATTCTAGAATGTTAAATCTGTTTCAAGAATGTGACATCACAATTTTTTGAGTGTGACATCACATTAGTTGAACAGTTCTAGAATGTTATGTCTGATTCTAGAATGTGAAATCACAATTGCTCTAGAGTGTGACATAACAATAATAGAGCAGTTCCTCTAGTTCTAGGATGAGACATCAGAATTTTAGAACCTGACATCAGAATTCTAGAATGTTAAGTCTGATTCTAGAGTGTGACATAACAATTGTTCTAGAGTGTGACATCACATTAGTTGAACAGTTCTAGAATGTAAAATCAGAATTCTAGAATGTTAAATCTGTTTCAAGAATGTGACATCACAATTGTTTGAGAGTGTGACATCACATTACTTGAACAGTTCTAGTTCTAGAATGTGGTATCAGAATTCTAGAATGTTATGTCTGATTCTAGAATGTGACATCAGAATTCTAGAATGTTAAATCTATCTCTAGAATGTCACATCAAAATTCTAGAATGTTAATTCTGATTCTAGAATCTTGTATCAGAATTCTAGAATGTTAAATCTAGTTCTAGAATGTGACATCAGAATTGTAGAATGTTGTCTGATTCTAGAATGTGACATCACAATTATTCTAGTGTGACATCACATTAGTTGAACAGTTCTAGAATGTGACATCACAATTATTCTAGTGTGACATCACATTAGTTGAACAGTTCTAGAATGTGACATCACAATTATTCTAGTGTGACATCACATTAGTTGAACAGTTCTAGAATGTGACATCACAATTATTCTAGTGTGACATCACATTAGTTGAACAGTTCTAGAATGTGACATCAGAATTCTAGAATGTTAAATCTGTTTCAAGAATGTGACATCACAATTTTTTGAGTGTGACATCACATTAGTTGAACAGTTCTAGACTGTTATGTCTGATTCTAGAATGTGACATCAGAATTCTAGAATGTTAAATCTATCTCTAGAATGTCACATCAAAATTCTAGAATGTTAATTCTGATTCTAGAAACTTGTATCAGAATTCTAGAATGTTAAATCTATCTCTAGAAAATCACATCAAAATTCTAGAATGTGACATCAGAATTGTAGAATGTTGTCTGATTCTAGAATGTTAAATCTAGTTCTAGAATGTGACATCAGAATTGTAGAATGTTGTCTGATTCTAGAATGTGACATCACAATTATTCTAGTGTGACATCACATTAGTTGAACAGTTCTAGAATGTGACATCAGAATTCTAGAATGTTAAATCTGTTTCAAGAATGTGACATCACAATTTTTTGAGTGTGACATCACATTAGTTGAACAGTTCTAGACTGTTATGTCTGATTCTAGAATGTGACATCAGAATTCTAGAATGTTAAATCTATCTCTAGAATGTCACATCAAAATTCTAGAATGTTAATTCTGATTCTAGAATCTTGTATCAGAATTCTAGAATGTCAAATCTTGTTGAGAATTCTAGAACAATAAGTCTGATTCTAGAATGTGAAATCGCAATTGTTCTAGCATGTGACATCACAATAATAGAGCAGTTCTTCTAGTTCTAGAGTGTGACATAAGAATTCTAGAACAGGACATCAGAATTCTAGAACATTAAGTCTGATTCTATAGTGTGACATCACATTAGTTGAACAGTTCTAGAATGTGACATCAGAATTCTATGTTAAGTCTGATTCAGAATGTGACATCACATTGGTTCAACTGTTTTTCTAATTCTAGAATGTTATGTCTGATTTTAGAATGTGACATCAGAATTCTAGAATGTTAAATCTAGTTCTAGAATGTGACATCAGAATTGTAGAATGTTGTCTGATTCTAGAATGTGACATCACATTAGTTGAACAGTTCTAGAATGTGACATCAGAATTGTAGAATGTTGTCTGATTCTAGAATGTGACATCACAATTATTCTAGTGTGACATCTCATTAGTTGAACAGTTCTAGAATGTGACATCAGAATTCTAGAATGTTAAATCTGTTTCAAGAATGTGACATCACAATTTTTTGAGTGTGACATCACATTAGTTGAACAGTTCTAGAATGTTATGTCTGATTCTAGAATCTTGTATCAGAATTCTAGAATGTCAAATCTAGTTGAGAATTCTAGAACAATATGTCTGATTCTAGAATGTGAAATCGCAATTGTTCTAGCGTGTGACATCACAATAATAGTACAGTTCTTCTAGTTCTAGAGTGTGACATAAGAATTCTAGAATGTTAAATCTGTTTCAAGAATGTGACATCACAATTTTTTGAGTGTGACATCACATTAGTTGAACAGTTCTAGAATGTTATGTCTGATTCTAGAATGTGAAATCACAATTGCTCTAGAGTGTGACATAACAATAATAGAGCAGTTCCTCTAGTTCTAGGATGAGACATCAGAATTTTAGAACCTGACATCAGAATTCTAGAATGTTAAGTCTGATTCTAGAGTGTGACATAACAATTGTTCTAGAGTGTGACATCACATTAGTTGAACAGTTCTAGAATGTAAAATCAGAATTCTAGAATGTTAAATCTGTTTCAAGAATGTGACATCACAATTGTTTGAGAGTGTGACATCACATTACTTGAACAGTTCTAGTTCTAGAATGTGGTATCAGAATTCTAGAATGTTATGTCTGATTCTAGAATGTGACATCAGAATTCTAGAATGTTAAATCTATCTCTAGAATGTCACATCAAAATTCTAGAATGTTAATTCTGATTCTAGAATCTTGTATCAGAATTCTAGAATGTTAAATCTAGTTCTAGAATGTGACATCAGAATTGTAGAATGTTGTCTGATTCTAGAATGTGACATCACAATTATTCTAGTGTGACATCACATTAGTTGAACAGTTCTAGAATGTGACATCAGAATTCTAGAATGTTAAATTTGTTTCAAGAATGTGACATCACAATTTTTTGAGTGTGACATCACATTAGTTGAACAGTTCTAGACTGTTATGTCTGATTCTAGAATGTGACATCAGAATTCTAGAATGTTAAATCTATCTCTAGAATGTCACATCAAAATTCTAGAATGTTAATTCTGATTCTAGAATCTTGTATCAGAATTCTAGAATGTTAAATCTAGTTCTAGAATGTGACATCAGAATTGTAGAATGTTGTCTGATTCTAGAATGTGACATCACAATTATTCTAGTGTGACATCACATTAGTTGAACAGTTCTAGAATGTGACATCAGAATTCTAGAATGTTAAATTTGTTTCAAGAATGTGACATCACAATTTTTTGAGTGTGACATCACATTAGTTGAACAGTTCTAGACTGTTATGTCTGATTCTAGAATGTGACATCAGAATTCTAGAATGTTAAATCTATCTCTAGAATGTCACATCAAAATTCTAGAATGTTAATTCTGATTCTAGAATCTTGTATCAGAATTCTAGAATGTTAAATCTAGTTCTAGAATGTGACATCAGAATTGTAGAATGTTGTCTGATTCTAGAATGTGACATCACAATTATTCTAGTGTGACATCACATTAGTTGAACAGTTCTAGAATGTGACATCAGAATTCTAGAATGTTAAATCTGTTTCAAGAATGTGACATCACAATTTTTTGAGTGTGACATCACATTAGTTGAACAGTTCTAGACTGTTATGTCTGATTCTAGAATGTGACATCAGAATTCTAGAATGTTAAATCTATCTCTAGAATGTCACATCAAAATTCTAGAATGTTAATTCTGATTCTAGAATCTTGTATCAGAATTCTAGAATGTCAAATCTTGTTGAGAATTCTAGAACAATAAGTCTGATTCTAGAATGTGAAATCGCAATTGTTCTAGCGTGTGACATCACAATAATAGAGCAGTTCTTCTAGTTCTAGAGTGTGACATAAGAATTCTAGAACAGGACATCAGAATTCTAGAACATTAAGTCTGATTCTATAGTGTGACATCACATTAGTTGAACAGTTCTAGAATGTGACATCAGAATTCTATGTTAAGTCTGATTCAGAATGTGACATCACATTGGTTCAACTGTTTTTCTAATTCTAGAATGTTATGTCTGATTTTAGAATGTGACATCAGAATTCTAGAATGTTAAATCTAGTTCTAGAATGTGACATCAGAATTGTAGAATGTTGTCTGATTCTAGAATGTGACATCACATTAGTTGAACAGTTCTAGAATGTGACATCAGAATTCTAGAATGTTAAATCTAGTTCTAGAATGTGACATCAGAATTGTAGAATGTTGTCTAATTCTAGAATGTGACATCACAATTATTCTAGTGTGACATCTCATTAGTTGAACAGTTCTAGAATGTGACATCAGAATTCTAGAATGTTAAATCTGTTTCAAGAATGTGACATCACAATTTTTTGAGTGTGACATCACATTAGTTGAACAGTTCTAGAATGTTATGTCTGATTCTAGAATCTTGTATCAGAATTCTAGAATGTCAAATCTAGTTGAGAATTCTAGAACAATAAGTCTGATTCTAGAATGTGAAATCGCAATTGTTCTAGCGTGTGACATCACAATAATAGAGCAGTTCTTCTAGTTCTAGAGTGTGACATAAGAATTCTAGAATGTTAAATCTGTTTCAAGAATGTGACATCACAATTTTTTGAGTGTGACATCACATTAGTTGAACAGTTCTAGAATGTTATGTCTGATTCTAGAATGTGAAATCACAATTGCTCTTGAGTGTGACATAACAATAATAGAGCAGTTCCTCTAGTTCTAGGATGAGACATCAGAATTTTAGAACCTGACATCAGAATTCTAGAACGTTAAGTCTGATTCTAGAGTGTGACATAACAATTGTTCTAGAGTGTGACATCGTTCTAGAATTCTGACATCAGAATTCTAGAACGTTAAGTCTGATTCTAGAGTGTGACATAACAATTGTTCTAGAGTGTGACATCACATTAGTTGAACAGTTCTAGAATGTAAAATCAGAATTCTAGAATGTTAAATCTGTTTCAAGAATGTGACATCACAATTGTTTGAGAGTGTGACATCACATTACTTGAACAGTTCTAGTTCTAGAATGTGGTATCAGAATTCTAGAATGTTATGTCTGATTCTAGAATGTGACATCAGAATTCTAGAATGTTAAATCCATCTCTAGAATGTCACATCAAAATTCTAGAATGTTAATTCTAGTTCTAGAATGTGACATCAGAATTGTAGAATGTTGTCTGATTCTAGAATGTGACATCACAATTATTCTAGTGTGACATCACATTAGTTGAACAGTTCTAGAATGTGACATCAGAATTCTAGAATGTTAAATCTAGTTCTAGAATGTGACATCAGAATTGTAGAATGTTGTCTGATTCTAGAATGTGACATCACAATTATTCTAGTGTGACATCACATTAGTTGAACAGTTCTAGAATGTGACATCACAATTATTCTAGTGTGACATCTCATTAGTTGAACAGTTCTAGAATGTGACATCAGAATTCTAGAATGTTAAATCTGTTTCAAGAATGTGACATCACAATTTTTTGAGTGTGACATCACATTAGTTGAACAGTTCTAGAATGTTATGTCTGATTCTAGAATCTTGTATCAGAATTCTAGAATGTCAAATCTAGTTGAGAATTCTAGAACAATATGTCTGATTCTAGAATGTGAAATCGCAATTGTTCTAGCGTGTGACATCACAATAATAGAGCAGTTCTTCTAGTTCTAGAGTGTGACATAAGAATTCTAGAATGTTAAATCTGTTTCAAGAATGTGACATCACAATTTTTTGAGTGTGACATCACATTAGTTGAACAGTTCTAGAATGTTATGTCTGATTCTAGAATGTGAAATCACAATTGCTCTAGAGTGTGACATAACAATAATAGAGCAGTTCCTCTAGTTCTAGGATGAGACATCAGAATTTTAGAACCTGACATCAGAATTCTAGAATGTTAAGTCTGATTCTAGAGTGTGACATAACAATTGTTCTAGAGTGTGACATCACATTAGTTGAACAGTTCTAGAATGTAAAATCAGAATTCTAGAATGTTAAATCTGTTTCAAGAATGTGACATCACAATTGTTTGAGAGTGTGACATCACATTACTTGAACAGTTCTAGTTCTAGAATGTGGTATCAGAATTCTAGAATGTTATGTCTGATTCTAGAATGTGACATCAGAATTCTAGAATGTTAAATCTATCTCTAGAATGTCACATCAAAATTCTAGAATGTTAATTCTGATTCTAGAATCTTGTATCAGAATTCTAGAATGTTAAATCTAGTTCTAGAATGTGACATCAGAATTGTAGAATGTTGTCTGATTCTAGAATGTGACATCACAATTATTCTAGTGTGACATCACATTAGTTGAACAGTTCTAGAATGTGACATCACAATTATTCTAGTGTGACATCACATTAGTTGAACAGTTCTAGAATGTGACATCACAATTATTCTAGTGTGACATCACATTAGTTGAACAGTTCTAGAATGTGACATCACAATTATTCTAGTGTGACATCACATTAGTTGAACAGTTCTAGAATGTGACATCAGAATTCTAGAATGTTAAATCTGTTTCAAGAATGTGACATCACAATTTTTTGAGTGTGACATCACATTAGTTGAACAGTTCTAGACTGTTATGTCTGATTCTAGAATGTGACATCAAAATTCTAGAATGTTAAATCTATCTCTAGAATGTCACATCAAAATTCTAGAATGTTAATTCTGATTCTAGAAACTTGTATCAGAATTCTAGAATGTTAAATCTATCTCTAGAAAATCACATCAAAATTCTAGAATGTGACATCAGAATTGTAGAATGTTGTCTGATTCTAGAATGTTAAATCTAGTTCTAGAATGTGACATCAGAATTGTAGAATGTTGTCTGATTCTAGAATGTGACATCACAATTATTCTAGTGTGACATCACATTAGTTGAACAGTTCTAGAATGTGACATCAGAATTCTAGAATGTTAAATCTGTTTCAAGAATGTGACATCACAATTTTTTGAGTGTGACATCACATTAGTTGAACAGTTCTAGACTGTTATGTCTGATTCTAGAATGTGACATCAGAATTCTAGAATGTTAAATCTATCTCTAGAATGTCACATCAAAATTCTAGAATGTTAATTCTGATTCTAGAATCTTGTATCAGAATTCTAGAATGTCAAATCTTGTTGAGAATTCTAGAACAATAAGTCTGATTCTAGAATGTGAAATCGCAATTGTTCTAGCATGTGACATCACAATAATAGAGCAGTTCTTCTAGTTCTAGAGTGTGACATAAGAATTCTAGAACAGGACATCAGAATTCTAGAACATTAAGTCTGATTCTATAGTGTGACATCACATTAGTTGAACAGTTCTAGAATGTGACATCAGAATTCTATGTTAAGTCTGATTCAGAATGTGACATCACATTGGTTCAACTGTTTTTCTAATTCTAGAATGTTATGTCTGATTTTAGAATGTGACATCAGAATTCTAGAATGTTAAATCTAGTTCTAGAATGTGACATCAGAATTGTAGAATGTTGTCTGATTCTAGAATGTGACATCACATTAGTTGAACAGTTCTAGAATGTGACATCAGAATTGTAGAATGTTGTCTGATTCTAGAATGTGACATCACAATTATTCTAGTGTGACATCTCATTAGTTGAACAGTTCTAGAATGTGACATCAGAATTCTAGAATGTTAAATCTGTTTCAAGAATGTGACATCACAATTTTTTGAGTGTGACATCACATTAGTTGAACAGTTCTAGAATGTTATGTCTGATTCTAGAATCTTGTATCAGAATTCTAGAATGTCAAATCTAGTTGAGAATTCTAGAACAATATGTCTGATTCTAGAATGTGAAATCGCAATTGTTCTAGCGTGTGACATCACAATAATAGTACAGTTCTTCTAGTTCTAGAGTGTGACATAAGAATTCTAGAATGTTAAATCTGTTTCAAGAATGTGACATCACAATTTTTTGAGTGTGACATCACATTAGTTGAACAGTTCTAGAATGTTATGTCTGATTCTAGAATGTGAAATCACAATTGCTCTAGAGTGTGACATAACAATAATAGAGCAGTTCCTCTAGTTCTAGGATGAGACATCAGAATTTTAGAACCTGACATCAGAATTCTAGAATGTTAAGTCTGATTCTAGAGTGTGACATAACAATTGTTCTAGAGTGTGACATCACATTAGTTGAACAGTTCTAGAATGTAAAATCAGAATTCTAGAATGTTAAATCTGTTTCAAGAATGTGACATCACAATTGTTTGAGAGTGTGACATCACATTACTTGAACAGTTCTAGTTCTAGAATGTGGTATCAGAATTCTAGAATGTTATGTCTGATTCTAGAATGTGACATCAGAATTCTAGAATGTTAAATCTATCTCTAGAATGTCACATCAAAATTCTAGAATGTTAATTCTGATTCTAGAATCTTGTATCAGAATTCTAGAATGTTAAATCTAGTTCTAGAATGTGACATCAGAATTGTAGAATGTTGTCTGATTCTAGAATGTGACATCACAATTATTCTAGTGTGACATCACATTAGTTGAACAGTTCTAGAATGTGACATCAGAATTCTAGAATGTTAAATTTGTTTCAAGAATGTGACATCACAATTTTTTGAGTGTGACATCACATTAGTTGAACAGTTCTAGACTGTTATGTCTGATTCTAGAATGTGACATCAGAATTCTAGAATGTTAAATCTATCTCTAGAATGTCACATCAAAATTCTAGAATGTTAATTCTGATTCTAGAATCTTGTATCAGAATT
The DNA here is from genome assembly GCF_017976425.1 of Toxotes jaculatrix. Lineage (NCBI taxonomy): Eukaryota > Metazoa > Chordata > Actinopteri > Toxotidae > Toxotes > Toxotes jaculatrix. The sequence goes on along the minus strand of NC_054413.1, from coordinate 15,301,814 downwards.
CTAGAATGTTAAATCTAGTTCTAGAATGTGACATCAGAATTGTAGAATGTTGTCTGATTCTAGAATGTGACATCACAATTATTCTAGTGTGACATCACATTAGTTGAACAGTTCTAGAATGTGACATCAGAATTCTAGAATGTTAAATTTGTTTCAAGAATGTGACATCACAATTTTTTGAGTGTGACATCACATTAGTTGAACAGTTCTAGACTGTTATGTCTGATTCTAGAATGTGACATCAGAATTCTAGAATGTTAAATCTATCTCTAGAATGTCACATCAAAATTCTAGAATGTTAATTCTGATTCTAGAATCTTGTATCAGAATTCTAGAATGTTAAATCTAGTTCTAGAATGTGACATCAGAATTGTAGAATGTTGTCTGATTCTAGAATGTGACATCACAATTATTCTAGTGTGACATCACATTAGTTGAACAGTTCTAGAATGTGACATCAGAATTCTAGAATGTTAAATCTGTTTCAAGAATGTGACATCACAATTTTTTGAGTGTGACATCACATTAGTTGAACAGTTCTAGACTGTTATGTCTGATTCTAGAATGTGACATCAGAATTCTAGAATGTTAAATCTATCTCTAGAATGTCACATCAAAATTCTAGAATGTTAATTCTGATTCTAGAATCTTGTATCAGAATTCTAGAATGTCAAATCTTGTTGAGAATTCTAGAACAATAAGTCTGATTCTAGAATGTGAAATCGCAATTGTTCTAGCGTGTGACATCACAATAATAGAGCAGTTCTTCTAGTTCTAGAGTGTGACATAAGAATTCTAGAACAGGACATCAGAATTCTAGAACATTAAGTCTGATTCTATAGTGTGACATCACATTAGTTGAACAGTTCTAGAATGTGACATCAGAATTCTATGTTAAGTCTGATTCAGAATGTGACATCACATTGGTTCAACTGTTTTTCTAATTCTAGAATGTTATGTCTGATTTTAGAATGTGACATCAGAATTCTAGAATGTTAAATCTAGTTCTAGAATGTGACATCAGAATTGTAGAATGTTGTCTGATTCTAGAATGTGACATCACATTAGTTGAACAGTTCTAGAATGTGACATCAGAATTCTAGAATGTTAAATCTAGTTCTAGAATGTGACATCAGAATTGTAGAATGTTGTCTAATTCTAGAATGTGACATCACAATTATTCTAGTGTGACATCTCATTAGTTGAACAGTTCTAGAATGTGACATCAGAATTCTAGAATGTTAAATCTGTTTCAAGAATGTGACATCACAATTTTTTGAGTGTGACATCACATTAGTTGAACAGTTCTAGAATGTTATGTCTGATTCTAGAATCTTGTATCAGAATTCTAGAATGTCAAATCTAGTTGAGAATTCTAGAACAATAAGTCTGATTCTAGAATGTGAAATCGCAATTGTTCTAGCGTGTGACATCACAATAATAGAGCAGTTCTTCTAGTTCTAGAGTGTGACATAAGAATTCTAGAATGTTAAATCTGTTTCAAGAATGTGACATCACAATTTTTTGAGTGTGACATCACATTAGTTGAACAGTTCTAGAATGTTATGTCTGATTCTAGAATGTGAAATCACAATTGCTCTTGAGTGTGACATAACAATAATAGAGCAGTTCCTCTAGTTCTAGGATGAGACATCAGAATTTTAGAACCTGACATCAGAATTCTAGAACGTTAAGTCTGATTCTAGAGTGTGACATAACAATTGTTCTAGAGTGTGACATCGTTCTAGAATTCTGACATCAGAATTCTAGAACGTTAAGTCTGATTCTAGAGTGTGACATAACAATTGTTCTAGAGTGTGACATCACATTAGTTGAACAGTTCTAGAATGTAAAATCAGAATTCTAGAATGTTAAATCTGTTTCAAGAATGTGACATCACAATTGTTTGAGAGTGTGACATCACATTACTTGAACAGTTCTAGTTCTAGAATGTGGTATCAGAATTCTAGAATGTTATGTCTGATTCTAGAATGTGACATCAGAATTCTAGAATGTTAAATCCATCTCTAGAATGTCACATCAAAATTCTAGAATGTTAATTCTAGTTCTAGAATGTGACATCAGAATTGTAGAATGTTGTCTGATTCTAGAATGTGACATCACAATTATTCTAGTGTGACATCACATTAGTTGAACAGTTCTAGAATGTGACATCAGAATTCTAGAATGTTAAATCTAGTTCTAGAATGTGACATCAGAATTGTAGAATGTTGTCTGATTCTAGAATGTGACATCACAATTATTCTAGTGTGACATCACATTAGTTGAACAGTTCTAGAATGTGACATCACAATTATTCTAGTGTGACATCTCATTAGTTGAACAGTTCTAGAATGTGACATCAGAATTCTAGAATGTTAAATCTGTTTCAAGAATGTGACATCACAATTTTTTGAGTGTGACATCACATTAGTTGAACAGTTCTAGAATGTTATGTCTGATTCTAGAATCTTGTATCAGAATTCTAGAATGTCAAATCTAGTTGAGAATTCTAGAACAATATGTCTGATTCTAGAATGTGAAATCGCAATTGTTCTAGCGTGTGACATCACAATAATAGAGCAGTTCTTCTAGTTCTAGAGTGTGACATAAGAATTCTAGAATGTTAAATCTGTTTCAAGAATGTGACATCACAATTTTTTGAGTGTGACATCACATTAGTTGAACAGTTCTAGAATGTTATGTCTGATTCTAGAATGTGAAATCACAATTGCTCTAGAGTGTGACATAACAATAATAGAGCAGTTCCTCTAGTTCTAGGATGAGACATCAGAATTTTAGAACCTGACATCAGAATTCTAGAATGTTAAGTCTGATTCTAGAGTGTGACATAACAATTGTTCTAGAGTGTGACATCACATTAGTTGAACAGTTCTAGAATGTAAAATCAGAATTCTAGAATGTTAAATCTGTTTCAAGAATGTGACATCACAATTGTTTGAGAGTGTGACATCACATTACTTGAACAGTTCTAGTTCTAGAATGTGGTATCAGAATTCTAGAATGTTATGTCTGATTCTAGAATGTGACATCAGAATTCTAGAATGTTAAATCTATCTCTAGAATGTCACATCAAAATTCTAGAATGTTAATTCTGATTCTAGAATCTTGTATCAGAATTCTAGAATGTTAAATCTAGTTCTAGAATGTGACATCAGAATTGTAGAATGTTGTCTGATTCTAGAATGTGACATCACAATTATTCTAGTGTGACATCACATTAGTTGAACAGTTCTAGAATGTGACATCACAATTATTCTAGTGTGACATCACATTAGTTGAACAGTTCTAGAATGTGACATCACAATTATTCTAGTGTGACATCACATTAGTTGAACAGTTCTAGAATGTGACATCACAATTATTCTAGTGTGACATCACATTAGTTGAACAGTTCTAGAATGTGACATCAGAATTCTAGAATGTTAAATCTGTTTCAAGAATGTGACATCACAATTTTTTGAGTGTGACATCACATTAGTTGAACAGTTCTAGACTGTTATGTCTGATTCTAGAATGTGACATCAGAATTCTAGAATGTTAAATCTATCTCTAGAATGTCACATCAAAATTCTAGAATGTTAATTCTGATTCTAGAAACTTGTATCAGAATTCTAGAATGTTAAATCTATCTCTAGAAAATCACATCAAAATTCTAGAATGTGACATCAGAATTGTAGAATGTTGTCTGATTCTAGAATGTTAAATCTAGTTCTAGAATGTGACATCAGAATTGTAGAATGTTGTCTGATTCTAGAATGTGACATCACAATTATTCTAGTGTGACATCACATTAGTTGAACAGTTCTAGAATGTGACATCAGAATTCTAGAATGTTAAATCTGTTTCAAGAATGTGACATCACAATTTTTTGAGTGTGACATCACATTAGTTGAACAGTTCTAGACTGTTATGTCTGATTCTAGAATGTGACATCAGAATTCTAGAATGTTAAATCTATCTCTAGAATGTCACATCAAAATTCTAGAATGTTAATTCTGATTCTAGAATCTTGTATCAGAATTCTAGAATGTCAAATCTTGTTGAGAATTCTAGAACAATAAGTCTGATTCTAGAATGTGAAATCGCAATTGTTCTAGCATGTGACATCACAATAATAGAGCAGTTCTTCTAGTTCTAGAGTGTGACATAAGAATTCTAGAACAGGACATCAGAATTCTAGAACATTAAGTCTGATTCTATAGTGTGACATCACATTAGTTGAACAGTTCTAGAATGTGACATCAGAATTCTATGTTAAGTCTGATTCAGAATGTGACATCACATTGGTTCAACTGTTTTTCTAATTCTAGAATGTTATGTCTGATTTTAGAATGTGACATCAGAATTCTAGAATGTTAAATCTAGTTCTAGAATGTGACATCAGAATTGTAGAATGTTGTCTGATTCTAGAATGTGACATCACAATTATTCTAGTGTGACATCACATTAGTTGAACAGTTCTAGAATGTGACATCAGAATTCTAGAATGTTAAATCTAGTTCTAGAATGTGACATCAGAATTGTAGAATGTTGTCTAATTCTAGAATGTGACATCACAATTATTCTAGTGTGACATCTCATTAGTTGAACAGTTCTAGAATGTGACATCAGAATTCTAGAATGTTAAATCTGTTTCAAGAATGTGACATCACAATTTTTTGAGTGTGACATCACATTAGTTGAACAGTTCTAGAATGTTATGTCTGATTCTAGAATCTTGTATCAGAATTCTAGAATGTCAAATCTAGTTGAGAATTCTAGAACAATAAGTCTGATTCTAGAATGTGAAATCGCAATTGTTCTAGCGTGTGACATCACAATAATAGAGCAGTTCTTCTAGTTCTAGAGTGTGACATAAGAATTCTAGAACAGGACATCAGAATTCTAGAACATTAAGTCTGATTCTATAGTGTGACATCACATTAGTTGAACAGTTCTAGAATGTGACATCAGAATTCTATGTTAAGTCTGATTCAGAATGTGACATCACATTGGTTCAACTGTTTTTCTAATTCTAGAATGTTATGTCTGATTTTAGAATGTGACATCAGAATTCTAGAATGTTAAATCTAGTTCTAGAATGTGACATCAGAATTGTAGAATGTTGTCTGATTCTAGAATGTGACATCACATTAGTTGAACAGTTCTAGAATGTGACATCAGAATTCTAGAATGTTAAATCTAGTTCTAGAATGTGACATCAGAATTGTAGAATGTTGTCTGATTCTAGAATGTGACATCACAATTATTCTAGTGTGACATCACATTAGTTGAACAGTTCTAGAATGTGACATCAGAATTCTAGAATGTTAAATCTGTTTCAAGAATGTGACATCACAATTTTTTGAGTGTGACATCACATTAGTTGAACAGTTCTAGAATGTTATGTCTGATTCTAGAATCTTGTATCAGAATTCTAGAATGTCAAATCTAGTTGAGAATTCTAGAACAATATGTCTGATTCTAGAATGTGAAATCGCAATTGTTCTAGCGTGTGACATCACAATAATAGAGCAGTTCTTCTAGTTCTAGAGTGTGACATAAGAATTCTAGAATGTTAAATCTGTTTCAAGAATGTGACATCACAATTTTTTGAGTGTGACATCACATTAGTTGAACAGTTCTAGAATGTTATGTCTGATTCTAGAATGTGAAATCACAATTGCTCTAGAGTGTGACATAACAATAATAGAGCAGTTCCTCTAGTTCTAGGATGAGACATCAGAATTTTAGAACCTGACATCAGAATTCTAGAATGTTAAGTCTGATTCTAGAGTGTGACATAACAATTGTTCTAGAGTGTGACATCACATTAGTTGAACAGTTCTAGAATGTAAAATCAGAATTCTAGAATGTTAAATCTGTTTCAAGAATGTGACATCACAATTGTTTGAGAGTGTGACATCACATTACTTGAACAGTTCTAGTTCTAGAATGTGGTATCAGAATTCTAGAATGTTATGTCTGATTCTAGAATCTGACATCAGAATTCTAGAATGTTAAATCTATCTCTAGAATGTCACATCAAAATTCTAGAATGTTAATTCTGATTCTAGAATCTTGTATCAGAATTCTAGAATGTTAAATCTAGTTCTAGAATGTGACATCAGAATTGTAGAATGTTGTCTGATTCTAGAATGTGACATCACAATTATTCTAGTGTGACATCACATTAGTTGAACAGTTCTAGAATGTGACATCACAATTATTCTAGTGTGACATCACATTAGTTGAACAGTTCTAGAATGTAACATCACAATTATTCTAGTGTGACATCACATTAGTTGAACAGTTCTAGAATGTGACATCACAATTATTCTAGTGTGACATCACATTAGTTGAACAGTTCTAGAATGTGACATCAGAATTCTAGAATGTTAAATCTGTTTCAAGAATGTGACATCACAATTTTTTGAGTGTGACATCACATTAGTTGAACAGTTCTAGACTTTTATGTCTGATTCTAGAATGTGACATCAGAATTCTAGAATGTTAAATCTATCTCTAGAATGTCACATCAAAATTCTAGAATGTTAATTCTGATTCTAGAATCTTGTATCAGAATTCTAGAATGTTAAATCTATCTCTAGAATGTCACATCAAAATTCTAGAATGTGACATCAGAATTGTAGAATGTTGTCTGATTCTAGAATGTTAAATCTAGTTCTAGAATGTGACATCAGAATTGTAGAATGTTGTCTGATTCTAGAATGTGACATCACAATTATTCTAGTGTGACATCACATTAGTTGAACAGTTCTAGAATGTGACATCAGAATTCTAGAATGTTAAATCTGTTTCAAGAATGTGACATCACAATTTTTTGAGTGTGACATCACATTAGTTGAACAGTTCTAGACTGTTATGTCTGATTCTAGAATGTGACATCAGAATTCTAGAATGTTAAATCTATCTCTAGAATGTCACATCAAAATTCTAGAATGTTAATTCTGATTCTAGAATCTTGTATCAGAATTCTAGAATGTCAAATCTTGTTGAGAATTCTAGAACAATAAGTCTGATTCTAGAATGTGAAATCGCAATTGTTCTAGCATGTGACATCACAATAATAGAGCAGTTCTTCTAGTTCTAGAGTGTGACATAAGAATTCTAGAACAGGACATCAGAATTCTAGAACATTAAGTCTGATTCTATAGTGTGACATCACATTAGTTGAACAGTTCTAGAATGTGACATCAGAATTCTATGTTAAGTCTGATTCAGAATGTGACATCACATTGGTTCAACTGTTTTTCTAATTCTAGAATGTTATGTCTGATTTTAGAATGTGACATCAGAATTCTAGAATGTTAAATCTAGTTCTAGAATGTGACATCAGAATTGTAGAATGTTGTCTGATTCTAGAATGTGACATCACATTAGTTGAACAGTTCTAGAATGTGACATCAGAATTCTAGAATGTTAAATCTAGTTCTAGAATGTGACATCAGAATTGTAGAATGTTGTCTAATTCTAGAATGTGACATCACAATTATTCTAGTGTGACATCTCATTAGTTGAACAGTTCTAGAATGTGACATCAGAATTCTAGAATGTTAAATCTGTTTCAAGAATGTGACATCACAATTTTTTGAGTGTGACATCACATTAGTTGAACAGTTCTAGACTGTTATGTCTGATTCTAGAATGTGACATCAGAATTCTAGAATGTTAAATCTATCTCTAGAATGTCACATCAAAATTCTAGAATGTTAATTCTGATTCTAGAATCTTGTATCAGAATTCTAGAATGTCAAATCTTGTTGAGAATTCTAGAACAATAAGTCTGATTCTAGAATGTGAAATCGCAATTGTTCTAGCGTGTGACATCACAATAATAGAGCAGTTCTTCTAGTTCTAGAGTGTGACATAAGAATTCTAGAACAGGACATCAGAATTCTAGAACATTAAGTCTGATTCTATAGTGTGACATCACATTAGTTGAACAGTTCTAGAATGTGACATCAGAATTCTATGTTAAGTCTGATTCAGAATGTGACATCACATTGGTTCAACTGTTTTTCTAATTCTAGAATGTTATGTCTGATTTTAGAATGTGACATCAGAATTCTAGAATGTTAAATCTAGTTCTAGAATGTGACATCAGAATTGTAGAATGTTGTCTGATTCTAGAATGTGACATCACATTAGTTGAACAGTTCTAGAATGTGACATCAGAATTCTAGAATGTTAAATCTAGTTCTAGAATGTGACATCAGAATTGTAGAATGTTGTCTAATTCTAGAATGTGACATCACAATTATTCTAGTGTGACATCTCATTAGTTGAACAGTTCTAGAATGTGACATCAGAATTCTAGAATGTTAAATCTGTTTCAAGAATGTGACATCACAATTTTTTGAGTGTGACATCACATTAGTTGAACAGTTCTAGACTGTTATGTCTGATTCTAGAATGTGACATCAGAATTCTAGAATGTTAAATCTATCTCTAGAATGTCACATCAAAATTCTAGAATGTTAATTCTGATTCTAGAATCTTGTATCAGAATTCTAGAATGTCAAATCTTGTTGAGAATTCTAGAACAATAAGTCTGATTCTAGAATGTGAAATCGCAATTGTTCTAGCGTGTGACATCACAATAATAGAGCAGTTCTTCTAGTTCTAGAGTGTGACATAAGAATTCTAGAACAGGACATCAGAATTCTAGAACATTAAGTCTGATTCTATAGTGTGACATCACATTAGTTGAACAGTTCTAGAATGTGACATCAGAATTCTATGTTAAGTCTGATTCAGAATGTGACATCACATTGGTTCAACTGTTTTTCTAATTCTAGAATGTTATGTCTGATTTTAGAATGTGACATCAGAATTCTAGAATGTTAAATCTAGTTCTAGAATGTGACATCAGAATTGTAGAATGTTGTCTGATTCTAGAATGTGACATCACATTAGTTGAACAGTTCTAGAATGTGACATCAGAATTCTAGAATGTTAAATCTAGTTCTAGAATGTGACATCAGAATTGTAGAATGTTGTCTAATTCTAGAATGTGACATCACAATTATTCTAGTGTGACATCTCATTAGTTGAACAGTTCTAGAATGTGACATCAGAATTCTAGAATGTTAAATCTGTTTCAAGAATGTGACATCACAATTTTTTGAGTGTGACATCACATTAGTTGAACAGTTCTAGAATGTTATGTCTGATTCTAGAATCTTGTATCAGAATTCTAGAATGTCAAATCTAGTTGAGAATTCTAGAACAATAAGTCTGATTCTAGAATGTGAAATCGCAATTGTTCTAGCGTGTGACATCACAATAATAGAGCAGTTCTTCTAGTTCTAGAGTGTGACATAAGAATTCTAGAACAGGACATCAGAATTCTAGAACATTAAGTCTGATTCTATAGTGTGACATCACATTAGTTGAACAGTTCTAGAATGTGACATCAGAATTCTATGTTAAGTCTGATTCAGAATGTGACATCACATTGGTTCAACTGTTTTTCTAATTCTAGAATGTTATGTCTGATTTTAGAATGTGACATCAGAATTCTAGAATGTTAAATCTAGTTCTAGAATGTGACATCAGAATTGTAGAATGTTGTCTGATTCTAGAATGTGACATCACATTAGTTGAACAGTTCTAGAATGTGACATCAGAATTCTAGAATGTTAAATCTAGTTCTAGAATGTGACATCAGAATTGTAGAATGTTGTCTAATTCTAGAATGTGACATCACAATTATTCTAGTGTGACATCTCATTAGTTGAACAGTTCTAGAATGTGACATCAGAATTCTAGAATGTTAAATCTGTTTCAAGAATGTGACATCACAATTTTTTGAGTGTGACATCACATTAGTTGAACAGTTCTAGAATGTTATGTCTGATTCTAGAATCTTGTATCAGAATTCTAGAATGTCAAATCTAGTTGAGAATTCTAGAACAATAAGTCTGATTCTAGAATGTGAAATCGCAATTGTTCTAGCGTGTGACATCACAATAATAGAGCAGTTCTTCTAGTTCTAGAGTGTGACATAAGAATTCTAGAATGTTAAATCTGTTTCAAGAATGTGACATCACAATTTTTTGAGTGTGACATCACATTAGTTGAACAGTTCTAGAATGTTATGTCTGATTCTAGAATGTGAAATCACAATTGCTCTTGAGTGTGACATAACAATAATAGAGCAGTTCCTCTAGTTCTAGGATGAGACATCAGAATTTTAGAACCTGACATCAGAATTCTAGAACGTTAAGTCTGATTCTAGAGTGTGACATAACAATTGTTCTAGAGTGTGACATCGTTCTAGAATTCTGACATCAGAATTCTAGAACGTTAAGTCTGATTCTAGAGTGTGACATAACAATTGTTCTAGAGTGTGACATCACATTAGTTGAACAGTTCTAGAATGTAAAATCAGAATTCTAGAATGTTAAATCTGTTTCAAGAATGTGACATCACAATTGTTTGAGAGTGTGACATCACATTACTTGAACAGTTCTAGTTCTAGAATGTGGTATCAGAATTCTAGAATGTTATGTCTGATTCTAGAATGTGACATCAGAATTCTAGAATGTTAAATCTATCTCTAGAATGTCACATCAAAATTCTAGAATGTTAATTCTAGTTCTAGAATGTGACATCAGAATTGTAGAATGTTGTCTGATTCTAGAATGTGACATCACAATTATTCTAGTGTGACATCACATTAGTTGAACAGTTCTAGAATGTGACATCAGAATTCTAGAATGTTAAATCTAGTTCTAGAATGTGACATCAGAATTGTAGAATGTTGTCTGATTCTAGAATGTGACATCACAATTATTCTAGTGTGACATCACATTAGTTGAACAGTTCTAGAATGTGACATCACAATTATTCTAGTGTGACATCTCATTAGTTGAACAGTTCTAGAATGTGACATCAGAATTCTAGAATGTTAAATCTGTTTCAAGAATGTGACATCACAATTTTTTGAGTGTGACATCACATTAGTTGAACAGTTCTAGAATGTTATGTCTGATTCTAGAATCTTGTATCAGAATTCTAGAATGTCAAATCTAGTTGAGAATTCTAGAACAATATGTCTGATTCTAGAATGTGAAATCGCAATTGTTCTAGCGTGTGACATCACAATAATAGAGCAGTTCTTCTAGTTCTAGAGTGTGACATAAGAATTCTAGAATGTTAAATCTGTTTCAAGAATGTGACATCACAATTTTTTGAGTGTGACATCACATTAGTTGAACAGTTCTAGAATGTTATGTCTGATTCTAGAATGTGAAATCACAATTGCTCTAGAGTGTGACATAACAATAATAGAGCAGTTCCTCTAGTTCTAGGATGAGACATCAGAATTTTAGAACCTGACATCAGAATTCTAGAATGTTAAGTCTGATTCTAGAGTGTGACATAACAATTGTTCTAGAGTGTGACATCACATTAGTTGAACAGTTCTAGAATGTAAAATCAGAATTCTAGAATGTTAAATCTGTTTCAAGAATGTGACATCACAATTGTTTGAGAGTGTGACATCACATTACTTGAACAGTTCTAGTTCTAGAATGTGGTATCAGAATTCTAGAATGTTATGTCTGATTCTAGAATGTGACATCAGAATTCTAGAATGTTAAATCTATCTCTAGAATGTCACATCAAAATTCTAGAATGTTAATTCTGATTCTAGAATCTTGTATCAGAATTCTAGAATGTTAAATCTAGTTCTAGAATGTGACATCAGAATTGTAGAATGTTGTCTGATTCTAGAATGTGACATCACAATTATTCTAGTGTGACATCACATTAGTTGAACAGTTCTAGAATGTGACATCACAATTATTCTAGTGTGACATCACATTAGTTGAACAGTTCTAGAATGTGACATCACAATTATTCTAGTGTGACATCACATTAGTTGAACAGTTCTAGAATGTGACATCACAATTATTCTAGTGTGACATCACATTAGTTGAACAGTTCTAGAATGTGACATCAGAATTCTAGAATGTTAAATCTGTTTCAAGAATGTGACATCACAATTTTTTGAGTGTGACATCACATTAGTTGAACAGTTCTAGACTGTTATGTCTGATTCTAGAATGTGACATCAGAATTCTAGAATGTTAAATCTATCTCTAGAATGTCACATCAAAATTCTAGAATGTTAATTCTGATTCTAGAAACTTGTATCAGAATTCTAGAATGTTAAATCTATCTCTAGAAAATCACATCAAAATTCTAGAATGTGACATCAGAATTGTAGAATGTTGTCTGATTCTAGAATGTTAAATCTAGTTCTAGAATGTGACATCAGAATTGTAGAATGTTGTCTGATTCTAGAATGTGACATCACAATTATTCTAGTGTGACATCACATTAGTTGAACAGTTCTAGAATGTGACATCAGAATTCTAGAATGTTAAATCTGTTTCAAGAATGTGACATCACAATTTTTTGAGTGTGACATCACATTAGTTGAACAGTTCTAGACTGTTATGTCTGATTCTAGAATGTGACATCAGAATTCTAGAATGTTAAATCTATCTCTAGAATGTCACATCAAAATTCTAGAATGTTAATTCTGATTCTAGAATCTTGTATCAGAATTCTAGAATGTCAAATCTTGTTGAGAATTCTAGAACAATAAGTCTGATTCTAGAATGTGAAATCGCAATTGTTCTAGCATGTGACATCACAATAATAGAGCAGTTCTTCTAGTTCTAGAGTGTGACATAAGAATTCTAGAACAGGACATCAGAATTCTAGAACATTAAGTCTGATTCTATAGTGTGACATCACATTAGTTGAACAGTTCTAGAATGTGACATCAGAATTCTATGTTAAGTCTGATTCAGAATGTGACATCACATTGGTTCAACTGTTTTTCTAATTCTAGAATGTTATGTCTGATTTTAGAATGTGACATCAGAATTCTAGAATGTTAAATCTAGTTCTAGAATGTGACATCAGAATTGTAGAATGTTGTCTGATTCTAGAATGTGACATCACAATTATTCTAGTGTGACATCACATTAGTTGAACAGTTCTAGAATGTGACATCAGAATTCTAGAATGTTAAATCTAGTTCTAGAATGTGACATCAGAATTGTAGAATGTTGTCTAATTCTAGAATGTGACATCACAATTATTCTAGTGTGACATCTCATTAGTTGAACAGTTCTAGAATGTGACATCAGAATTCTAGAATGTTAAATCTGTTTCAAGAATGTGACATCACAATTTTTTGAGTGTGACATCACATTAGTTGAACAGTTCTAGAATGTTATGTCTGATTCTAGAATCTTGTATCAGAATTCTAGAATGTCAAATCTAGTTGAGAATTCTAGAACAATAAGTCTGATTCTAGAATGTGAAATCGCAATTGTTCTAGCGTGTGACATCACAATAATAGAGCAGTTCTTCTAGTTCTAGAGTGTGACATAAGAATTCTAGAACAGGACATCAGAATTCTAGAACATTAAGTCTGATTCTATAGTGTGACATCACATTAGTTGAACAGTTCTAGAATGTGACATCAGAATTCTATGTTAAGTCTGATTCAGAATGTGACATCACATTGGTTCAACTGTTTTTCTAATTCTAGAATGTTATGTCTGATTTTAGAATGTGACATCAGAATTCTAGAATGTTAAATCTAGTTCTAGAATGTGACATCAGAATTGTAGAATGTTGTCTGATTCTAGAATGTGACATCACATTAGTTGAACAGTTCTAGAATGTGACATCAGAATTCTAGAATGTTAAATCTAGTTCTAGAATGTGACATCAGAATTGTAGAATGTTGTCTGATTCTAGAATGTGACATCACAATTATTCTAGTGTGACATCACATTAGTTGAACAGTTCTAGAATGTGACATCAGAATTCTAGAATGTTAAATCTGTTTCAAGAATGTGACATCACAATTTTTTGAGTGTGACATCACATTAGTTGAACAGTTCTAGAATGTTATGTCTGATTCTAGAATCTTGTATCAGAATTCTAGAATGTCAAATCTAGTTGAGAATTCTAGAACAATATGTCTGATTCTAGAATGTGAAATCGCAATTGTTCTAGCGTGTGACATCACAATAATAGAGCAGTTCTTCTAGTTCTAGAGTGTGACATAAGAATTCTAGAATGTTAAATCTGTTTCAAGAATGTGACATCACAATTTTTTGAGTGTGACATCACATTAGTTGAACAGTTCTAGAATGTTATGTCTGATTCTAGAATGTGAAATCACAATTGCTCTAGAGTGTGACATAACAATAATAGAGCAGTTCCTCTAGTTCTAGGATGAGACATCAGAATTTTAGAACCTGACATCAGAATTCTAGAATGTTAAGTCTGATTCTAGAGTGTGACATAACAATTGTTCTAGAGTGTGACATCACATTAGTTGAACAGTTCTAGAATGTAAAATCAGAATTCTAGAATGTTAAATTTGTTTCAAGAATGTGACATCACAATTGTTTGAGAGTGTGACATCACATTACTTGAACAGTTCTAGTTCTAGAATGTGGTATCAGAATTCTAGAATGTTATGTCTGATTCTAGAATGTGACATCAGAATTCTAGAATGTTAAATCTATCTCTAGAATGTCACATCAAAATTCTAGAATGTTAATTCTGATTCTAGAATCTTGTATCAGAATTCTAGAATGTTAAATCTAGTTCTAGAATGTGACATCAGAATTGTAGAATGTTGTCTGATTCTAGAATGTGACATCACAATTATTCTAGTGTGACATCACATTAGTTGAACAGTTCTAGAATGTGACATCACAATTATTCTAGTGTGACATCACATTAGTTGAACAGTTCTAGAATGTAACATCACAATTATTCTAGTGTGACATCACATTAGTTGAACAGTTCTAGAATGTGACATCACAATTATTCTAGTGTGACATCATATTAGTTGAACAGTTCTAGAATGTGACATCAGAATTCTAGAATGTTAAATCTGTTTCAAGAATGTGACATCACAATTTTTTGAGTGTGACATCACATTAGTTGAACAGTTCTAGACTGTTATGTCTGATTCTAGAATGTGACATCAGAATTCTAGAATGTTAAATCTATCTCTAGAATGTCACATCAAAATTCTAGAATGTTAATTCTGATTCTAGAATCTTGTATCAGAATTCTAGAATGTCAAATCTTGTTGAGAATTCTAGAACAATAAGTCTGATTCTAGAATGTGAAATCGCAATTGTTCTAGCATGTGACATCACAATAATAGAGCAGTTCTTCTAGTTCTAGAGTGTGACATAAGAATTCTAGAACAGGACATCAGAATTCTAGAACATTAAGTCTGATTCTATAGTGTGACATCACATTAGTTGAACAGTTCTAGAATGTGACATCAGAATTCTATGTTAAGTCTGATTCAGAATGTGACATCACATTGGTTCAACTGTTTTTCTAATTCTAGAATGTTATGTCTGATTTTAGAATGTGACATCAGAATTCTAGAATGTTAAATCTAGTTCTAGAATGTGACATCAGAATTGTAGAATGTTGTCTGATTCTAGAATGTGACATCACATTAGTTGAACAGTTCTAGAATGTGACATCAGAATTCTAGAATGTTAAATCTAGTTCTAGAATGTGACATCAGAATTGTAGAATGTTGTCTAATTCTAGAATGTGACATCACAATTATTCTAGTGTGACATCTCATTAGTTGAACAGTTCTAGAATGTGACATCAGAATTCTAGAATGTTAAATCTGTTTCAAGAATGTGACATCACAATTTTTTGAGTGTGACATCACATTAGTTGAACAGTTCTAGACTGTTATGTCTGATTCTAGAATGTGACATCAGAATTCTAGAATGTTAAATCTATCTCTAGAATGTCACATCAAAATTCTAGAATGTTAATTCTGATTCTAGAATCTTGTATCAGAATTCTAGAATGTCAAATCTTGTTGAGAATTCTAGAACAATAAGTCTGATTCTAGAATGTGAAATCGCAATTGTTCTAGCGTGTGACATCACAATAATAGAGCAGTTCTTCTAGTTCTAGAGTGTGACATAAGAATTCTAGAACAGGACATCAGAATTCTAGAACATTAAGTCTGATTCTATAGTGTGACATCACATTAGTTGAACAGTTCTAGAATGTGACATCAGAATTCTATGTTAAGTCTGATTCAGAATGTGACATCACATTGGTTCAACTGTTTTTCTAATTCTAGAATGTTATGTCTGATTTTAGAATGTGACATCAGAATTCTAGAATGTTAAATCTAGTTCTAGAATGTGACATCAGAATTGTAGAATGTTGTCTGATTCTAGAATGTGACATCACATTAGTTGAACAGTTCTAGAATGTGACATCAGAATTCTAGAATGTTAAATCTAGTTCTAGAATGTGACATCAGAATTGTAGAATGTTGTCTAATTCTAGAATGTGACATCACAATTATTCTAGTGTGACATCTCATTAGTTGAACAGTTCTAGAATGTGACATCAGAATTCTAGAATGTTAAATCTGTTTCAAGAATGTGACATCACAATTTTTTGAGTGTGACATCACATTAGTTGAACAGTTCTAGACTGTTATGTCTGATTCTAGAATGTGACATCAGAATTCTAGAATGTTAAATCTATCTCTAGAATGTCACATCAAAATTCTAGAATGTTAATTCTGATTCTAGAATCTTGTATCAGAATTCTAGAATGTCAAATCTTGTTGAGAATTCTAGAACAATAAGTCTGATTCTAGAATGTGAAATCGCAATTGTTCTAGCGTGTGACATCACAATAATAGAGCAGTTCTTCTAGTTCTAGAGTGTGACATAAGAATTCTAGAACAGGACATCAGAATTCTAGAACATTAAGTCTGATTCTATAGTGTGACATCACATTAGTTGAACAGTTCTAGAATGTGACATCAGAATTCTATGTTAAGTCTGATTCAGAATGTGACATCACATTGGTTCAACTGTTTTTCTAATTCTAGAATGTTATGTCTGATTTTAGAATGTGACATCAGAATTCTAGAATGTTAAATCTAGTTCTAGAATGTGACATCAGAATTGTAGAATGTTGTCTGATTCTAGAATGTGACATCACATTAGTTGAACAGTTCTAGAATGTGACATCAGAATTCTAGAATGTTAAATCTAGTTCTAGAATGTGACATCAGAATTGTAGAATGTTGTCTAATTCTAGAATGTGACATCACAATTATTCTAGTGTGACATCTCATTAGTTGAACAGTTCTAGAATGTGACATCAGAATTCTAGAATGTTAAATCTGTTTCAAGAATGTGACATCACAATTTTTTGAGTGTGACATCACATTAGTTGAACAGTTCTAGACTGTTATGTCTGATTCTAGAATGTGACATCAGAATTCTAGAATGTTAAATCTATCTCTAGAATGTCACATCAAAATTCTAGAATGTTAATTCTGATTCTAGAATCTTGTATCAGAATTCTAGAATGTCAAATCTTGTTGAGAATTCTAGAACAATAAGTCTGATTCTAGAATGTGAAATCGCAATTGTTCTAGCGTGTGACATCACAATAATAGAGCAGTTCTTCTAGTTCTAGAGTGTGACATAAGAATTCTAGAACAGGACATCAGAATTCTAGAACATTAAGTCTGATTCTATAGTGTGACATCACATTAGTTGAACAGTTCTAGAATGTGACATCAGAATTCTATGTTAAGTCTGATTCAGAATGTGACATCACATTGGTTCAACTGTTTTTCTAATTCTAGAATGTTATGTCTGATTTTAGAATGTGACATCAGAATTCTAGAATGTTAAATCTAGTTCTAGAATGTGACATCAGAATTGTAGAATGTTGTCTGATTCTAGAATGTGACATCACATTAGTTGAACAGTTCTAGAATGTGACATCAGAATTCTAGAATGTTAAATCTAGTTCTAGAATGTGACATCAGAATTGTAGAATGTTGTCTAATTCTAGAATGTGACATCACAATTATTCTAGTGTGACATCTCATTAGTTGAACAGTTCTAGAATGTGACATCAGAATTCTAGAATGTTAAATCTGTTTCAAGAATGTGACATCACAATTTTTTGAGTGTGACATCACATTAGTTGAACAGTTCTAGACTGTTATGTCTGATTCTAGAATGTGACATCAGAATTCTAGAATGTTAAATCTATCTCTAGAATGTCACATCAAAATTCTAGAATGTTAATTCTGATTCTAGAATCTTGTATCAGAATTCTAGAATGTTAAATCTAGTTCTAGAATGTGACATCAGAATTGTAGAATGTTGTCTGATTCTAGAATGTGACATCACAATTATTCTAGTGTGACATCACATTAGTTGAACAGTTCTAGAATGTGACATCACAATTATTCTAGTGTGACATCACATTAGTTGAACAGTTCTAGAATGTAACATCACAATTATTCTAGTGTGACATCACATTAGTTGAACAGTTCTAGAATGTGACATCACAATTATTCTAGTGTGACATCACATTAGTTGAACAGTTCTAGAATGTGACATCAGAATTCTAGAATGTTAAATCTGTTTCAAGAATGTGACATCACAATTTTTTGAGTGTGACATCACATTAGTTGAACAGTTCTAGACTGTTATGTCTGATTCTAGAATGTGACATCAGAATTCTAGAATGTTAAATCTATCTCTAGAATGTCACATCAAAATTCTAGAATGTTAATTCTGATTCTAGAATCTTGTATCAGAATTCTAGAATGTTAAATCTATCTCTAGAATGTCACATCAAAATTCTAGAATGTGACATCAGAATTGTAGAATGTTGTCTGATTCTAGAATGTTAAATCTAGTTCTAGAATGTGACATCAGAATTGTAGAATGTTGTCTGATTCTAGAATGTGACATCACAATTATTCTAGTGTGACATCACATTAGTTGAACAGTTCTAGAATGTGACATCAGAATTCTAGAATGTTAAATCTGTTTCAAGAATGTGACATCACAATTTTTTGAGTGTGACATCACATTAGTTGAACAGTTCTAGACTGTTATGTCTGATTCTAGAATGTGACATCAGAATTCTAGAATGTTAAATCTATCTCTAGAATGTCACATCAAAATTCTAGAATGTTAATTCTGATTCTAGAATCTTGTATCAGAATTCTAGAATGTCAAATCTTGTTGAGAATTCTAGAACAATAAGTCTGATTCTAGAATGTGAAATCGCAATTGTTCTAGCATGTGACATCACAATAATAGAGCAGTTCTTCTAGTTCTAGAGTGTGACATAAGAATTCTAGAACAGGACATCAGAATTCTAGAACATTAAGTCTGATTCTATAGTGTGACATCACATTAGTTGAACAGTTCTAGAATGTGACATCAGAATTCTATGTTAAGTCTGATTCAGAATGTGACATCACATTGGTTCAACTGTTTTTCTAATTCTAGAATGTTATGTCTGATTTTAGAATGTGACATCAGAATTCTAGAATGTTAAATCTAGTTCTAGAATGTGACATCAGAATTGTAGAATGTTGTCTGATTCTAGAATGTGACATCACAATTATTCTAGTGTGACATCACATTAGTTGAACAGTTCTAGAATGTGACATCAGAATTCTAGAATGTTAAATCTAGTTCTAGAATGTGACATCAGAATTGTAGAATGTTGTCTAATTCTAGAATGTGACATCACAATTATTCTAGTGTGACATCTCATTAGTTGAACAGTTCTAGAATGTGACATCAGAATTCTAGAATGTTAAATCTGTTTCAAGAATGTGACATCACAATTTTTTGAGTGTGACATCACATTAGTTGAACAGTTCTAGAATGTTATGTCTGATTCTAGAATCTTGTATCAGAATTCTAGAATGTCAAATCTAGTTGAGAATTCTAGAACAATAAGTCTGATTCTAGAATGTGAAATCGCAATTGTTCTAGCGTGTGACATCACAATAATAGAGCAGTTCTTCTAGTTCTAGAGTGTGACATAAGAATTCTAGAACAGGACATCAGAATTCTAGAACATTAAGTCTGATTCTATAGTGTGACATCACATTAGTTGAACAGTTCTAGAATGTGACATCAGAATTCTATGTTAAGTCTGATTCAGAATGTGACATCACATTGGTTCAACTGTTTTTCTAATTCTAGAATGTTATGTCTGATTTTAGAATGTGACATCAGAATTCTAGAATGTTAAATCTAGTTCTAGAATGTGACATCAGAATTGTAGAATGTTGTCTGATTCTAGAATGTGACATCACATTAGTTGAACAGTTCTAGAATGTGACATCAGAATTCTAGAATGTTAAATCTAGTTCTAGAATGTGACATCAGAATTGTAGAATGTTGTCTAATTCTAGAATGTGACATCACAATTATTCTAGTGTGACATCTCATTAGTTGAACAGTTCTAGAATGTGACATCAGAATTCTAGAATGTTAAATCTGTTTCAAGAATGTGACATCACAATTTTTTGAGTGTGACATCACATTAGTTGAACAGTTCTAGAATGTTATGTCTGATTCTAGAATCTTGTATCAGAATTCTAGAATGTCAAATCTAGTTGAGAATTCTAGAACAATAAGTCTGATTCTAGAATGTGAAATCGCAATTGTTCTAGCGTGTGACATCACAATAATAGAGCAGTTCTTCTAGTTCTAGAGTGTGACATAAGAATTCTAGAATGTTAAATCTGTTTCAAGAATGTGACATCACAATTTTTTGAGTGTGACATCACATTAGTTGAACAGTTCTAGAATGTTATGTCTGATTCTAGAATGTGAAATCACAATTGCTCTTGAGTGTGACATAACAATAATAGAGCAGTTCCTCTAGTTCTAGGATGAGACATCAGAATTTTAGAACCTGACATCAGAATTCTAGAACGTTAAGTCTGATTCTAGAGTGTGACATAACAATTGTTCTAGAGTGTGACATCGTTCTAGAATTCTGACATCAGAATTCTAGAACGTTAAGTCTGATTCTAGAGTGTGACATAACAATTGTTCTAGAGTGTGACATCACATTAGTTGAACAGTTCTAGAATGTAAAATCAGAATTCTAGAATGTTAAATCTGTTTCAAGAATGTGACATCACAATTGTTTGAGAGTGTGACATCACATTACTTGAACAGTTCTAGTTCTAGAATGTGGTATCAGAATTCTAGAATGTTATGTCTGATTCTAGAATGTGACATCAGAATTCTAGAATGTTAAATCTATCTCTAGAATGTCACATCAAAATTCTAGAATGTTAATTCTAGTTCTAGAATGTGACATCAGAATTGTAGAATGTTGTCTGATTCTAGAATGTGACATCACAATTATTCTAGTGTGACATCACATTAGTTGAACAGTTCTAGAATGTGACATCAGAATTCTAGAATGTTAAATCTAGTTCTAGAATGTGACATCAGAATTGTAGAATGTTGTCTGATTCTAGAATGTGACATCACAATTATTCTAGTGTGACATCACATTAGTTGAACAGTTCTAGAATGTGACATCACAATTATTCTAGTGTGACATCTCATTAGTTGAACAGTTCTAGAATGTGACATCAGAATTCTAGAATGTTAAATCTGTTTCAAGAATGTGACATCACAATTTTTTGAGTGTGACATCACATTAGTTGAACAGTTCTAGAATGTTATGTCTGATTCTAGAATCTTGTATCAGAATTCTAGAATGTCAAATCTAGTTGAGAATTCTAGAACAATATGTCTGATTCTAGAATGTGAAATCGCAATTGTTCTAGCGTGTGACATCACAATAATAGAGCAGTTCTTCTAGTTCTAGAGTGTGACATAAGAATTCTAGAATGTTAAATCTGTTTCAAGAATGTGACATCACAATTTTTTGAGTGTGACATCACATTAGTTGAACAGTTCTAGAATGTTATGTCTGATTCTAGAATGTGAAATCACAATTGCTCTAGAGTGTGACATAACAATAATAGAGCAGTTCCTCTAGTTCTAGGATGAGACATCAGAATTTTAGAACCTGACATCAGAATTCTAGAATGTTAAGTCTGATTCTAGAGTGTGACATAACAATTGTTCTAGAGTGTGACATCACATTAGTTGAACAGTTCTAGAATGTAAAATCAGAATTCTAGAATGTTAAATCTGTTTCAAGAATGTGACATCACAATTGTTTGAGAGTGTGACATCACATTACTTGAACAGTTCTAGTTCTAGAATGTGGTATCAGAATTCTAGAATGTTATGTCTGATTCTAGAATGTGACATCAGAATTCTAGAATGTTAAATCTATCTCTAGAATGTCACATCAAAATTCTAGAATGTTAATTCTGATTCTAGAATCTTGTATCAGAATTCTAGAATGTTAAATCTAGTTCTAGAATGTGACATCAGAATTGTAGAATGTTGTCTGATTCTAGAATGTGACATCACAATTATTCTAGTGTGACATCACATTAGTTGAACAGTTCTAGAATGTGACATCACAATTATTCTAGTGTGACATCACATTAGTTGAACAGTTCTAGAATGTGACATCACAATTATTCTAGTGTGACATCACATTAGTTGAACAGTTCTAGAATGTGACATCACAATTATTCTAGTGTGACATCACATTAGTTGAACAGTTCTAGAATGTGACATCAGAATTCTAGAATGTTAAATCTGTTTCAAGAATGTGACATCACAATTTTTTGAGTGTGACATCACATTAGTTGAACAGTTCTAGACTGTTATGTCTGATTCTAGAATGTGACATCAGAATTCTAGAATGTTAAATCTATCTCTAGAATGTCACATCAAAATTCTAGAATGTTAATTCTGATTCTAGAAACTTGTATCAGAATTCTAGAATGTTAAATCTATCTCTAGAAAATCACATCAAAATTCTAGAATGTGACATCAGAATTGTAGAATGTTGTCTGATTCTAGAATGTTAAATCTAGTTCTAGAATGTGACATCAGAATTGTAGAATGTTGTCTGATTCTAGAATGTGACATCACAATTATTCTAGTGTGACATCACATTAGTTGAACAGTTCTAGAATGTGACATCAGAATTCTAGAATGTTAAATCTGTTTCAAGAATGTGACATCACAATTTTTTGAGTGTGACATCACATTAGTTGAACAGTTCTAGACTGTTATGTCTGATTCTAGAATGTGACATCAGAATTCTAGAATGTTAAATCTATCTCTAGAATGTCACATCAAAATTCTAGAATGTTAATTCTGATTCTAGAATCTTGTATCAGAATTCTAGAATGTCAAATCTTGTTGAGAATTCTAGAACAATAAGTCTGATTCTAGAATGTGAAATCGCAATTGTTCTAGCATGTGACATCACAATAATAGAGCAGTTCTTCTAGTTCTAGAGTGTGACATAAGAATTCTAGAACAGGACATCAGAATTCTAGAACATTAAGTCTGATTCTATAGTGTGACATCACATTAGTTGAACAGTTCTAGAATGTGACATCAGAATTCTATGTTAAGTCTGATTCAGAATGTGACATCACATTGGTTCAACTGTTTTTCTAATTCTAGAATGTTATGTCTGATTTTAGAATGTGACATCAGAATTCTAGAATGTTAAATCTAGTTCTAGAATGTGACATCAGAATTGTAGAATGTTGTCTGATTCTAGAATGTGACATCACAATTATTCTAGTGTGACATCACATTAGTTGAACAGTTCTAGAATGTGACATCAGAATTCTAGAATGTTAAATCTAGTTCTAGAATGTGACATCAGAATTGTAGAATGTTGTCTAATTCTAGAATGTGACATCACAATTATTCTAGTGTGACATCTCATTAGTTGAACAGTTCTAGAATGTGACATCAGAATTCTAGAATGTTAAATCTGTTTCAAGAATGTGACATCACAATTTTTTGAGTGTGACATCACATTAGTTGAACAGTTCTAGAATGTTATGTCTGATTCTAGAATCTTGTATCAGAATTCTAGAATGTCAAATCTAGTTGAGAATTCTAGAACAATAAGTCTGATTCTAGAATGTGAAATCGCAATTGTTCTAGCGTGTGACATCACAATAATAGAGCAGTTCTTCTAGTTCTAGAGTGTGACATAAGAATTCTAGAACAGGACATCAGAATTCTAGAACATTAAGTCTGATTCTATAGTGTGACATCACATTAGTTGAACAGTTCTAGAATGTGACATCAGAATTCTATGTTAAGTCTGATTCAGAATGTGACATCACATTGGTTCAACTGTTTTTCTAATTCTAGAATGTTATGTCTGATTTTAGAATGTGACATCAGAATTCTAGAATGTTAAATCTAGTTCTAGAATGTGACATCAGAATTGTAGAATGTTGTCTGATTCTAGAATGTGACATCACATTAGTTGAACAGTTCTAGAATGTGACATCAGAATTCTAGAATGTTAAATCTAGTTCTAGAATGTGACATCAGAATTGTAGAATGTTGTCTGATTCTAGAATGTGACATCACAATTATTCTAGTGTGACATCACATTAGTTGAACAGTTCTAGAATGTGACATCAGAATTCTAGAATGTTAAATCTGTTTCAAGAATGTGACATCACAATTTTTTGAGTGTGACATCACATTAGTTGAACAGTTCTAGAATGTTATGTCTGATTCTAGAATCTTGTATCAGAATTCTAGAATGTCAAATCTAGTTGAGAATTCTAGAACAATATGTCTGATTCTAGAATGTGAAATCGCAATTGTTCTAGCGTGTGACATCACAATAATAGAGCAGTTCTTCTAGTTCTAGAGTGTGACATAAGAATTCTAGAATGTTAAATCTGTTTCAAGAATGTGACATCACAATTTTTTGAGTGTGACATCACATTAGTTGAACAGTTCTAGAATGTTATGTCTGATTCTAGAATGTGAAATCACAATTGCTCTAGAGTGTGACATAACAATAATAGAGCAGTTCCTCTAGTTCTAGGATGAGACATCAGAATTTTAGAACCTGACATCAGAATTCTAGAATGTTAAGTCTGATTCTAGAGTGTGACATAACAATTGTTCTAGAGTGTGACATCACATTAGTTGAACAGTTCTAGAATGTAAAATCAGAATTCTAGAATGTTAAATTTGTTTCAAGAATGTGACATCACAATTGTTTGAGAGTGTGACATCACATTACTTGAACAGTTCTAGTTCTAGAATGTGGTATCAGAATTCTAGAATGTTATGTCTGATTCTAGAATGTGACATCAGAATTCTAGAATGTTAAATCTATCTCTAGAATGTCACATCAAAATTCTAGAATGTTAATTCTGATTCTAGAATCTTGTATCAGAATTCTAGAATGTTAAATCTAGTTCTAGAATGTGACATCAGAATTGTAGAATGTTGTCTGATTCTAGAATGTGACATCACAATTATTCTAGTGTGACATCACATTAGTTGAACAGTTCTAGAATGTGACATCACAATTATTCTAGTGTGACATCACATTAGTTGAACAGTTCTAGAATGTAACATCACAATTATTCTAGTGTGACATCACATTAGTTGAACAGTTCTAGAATGTGACATCACAATTATTCTAGTGTGACATCATATTAGTTGAACAGTTCTAGAATGTGACATCAGAATTCTAGAATGTTAAATCTGTTTCAAGAATGTGACATCACAATTTTTTGAGTGTGACATCACATTAGTTGAACAGTTCTAGACTGTTATGTCTGATTCTAGAATGTGACATCAGAATTCTAGAATGTTAAATCTATCTCTAGAATGTCACATCAAAATTCTAGAATGTTAATTCTGATTCTAGAATCTTGTATCAGAATTCTAGAATGTCAAATCTTGTTGAGAATTCTAGAACAATAAGTCTGATTCTAGAATGTGAAATCGCAATTGTTCTAGCATGTGACATCACAATAATAGAGCAGTTCTTCTAGTTCTAGAGTGTGACATAAGAATTCTAGAACAGGACATCAGAATTCTAGAACATTAAGTCTGATTCTATAGTGTGACATCACATTAGTTGAACAGTTCTAGAATGTGACATCAGAATTCTATGTTAAGTCTGATTCAGAATGTGACATCACATTGGTTCAACTGTTTTTCTAATTCTAGAATGTTATGTCTGATTTTAGAATGTGACATCAGAATTCTAGAATGTTAAATCTAGTTCTAGAATGTGACATCAGAATTGTAGAATGTTGTCTGATTCTAGAATGTGACATCACATTAGTTGAACAGTTCTAGAATGTGACATCAGAATTCTAGAATGTTAAATCTAGTTCTAGAATGTGACATCAGAATTGTAGAATGTTGTCTAATTCTAGAATGTGACATCACAATTATTCTAGTGTGACATCTCATTAGTTGAACAGTTCTAGAATGTGACATCAGAATTCTAGAATGTTAAATCTGTTTCAAGAATGTGACATCACAATTTTTTGAGTGTGACATCACATTAGTTGAACAGTTCTAGACTGTTATGTCTGATTCTAGAATGTGACATCAGAATTCTAGAATGTTAAATCTATCTCTAGAATGTCACATCAAAATTCTAGAATGTTAATTCTGATTCTAGAATCTTGTATCAGAATTCTAGAATGTCAAATCTTGTTGAGAATTCTAGAACAATAAGTCTGATTCTAGAATGTGAAATCGCAATTGTTCTAGCGTGTGACATCACAATAATAGAGCAGTTCTTCTAGTTCTAGAGTGTGACATAAGAATTCTAGAACAGGACATCAGAATTCTAGAACATTAAGTCTGATTCTATAGTGTGACATCACATTAGTTGAACAGTTCTAGAATGTGACATCAGAATTCTATGTTAAGTCTGATTCAGAATGTGACATCACATTGGTTCAACTGTTTTTCTAATTCTAGAATGTTATGTCTGATTTTAGAATGTGACATCAGAATTCTAGAATGTTAAATCTAGTTCTAGAATGTGACATCAGAATTGTAGAATGTTGTCTGATTCTAGAATGTGACATCACATTAGTTGAACAGTTCTAGAATGTGACATCAGAATTCTAGAATGTTAAATCTAGTTCTAGAATGTGACATCAGAATTGTAGAATGTTGTCTAATTCTAGAATGTGACATCACAATTATTCTAGTGTGACATCTCATTAGTTGAACAGTTCTAGAATGTGACATCAGAATTCTAGAATGTTAAATCTGTTTCAAGAATGTGACATCACAATTTTTTGAGTGTGACATCACATTAGTTGAACAGTTCTAGACTGTTATGTCTGATTCTAGAATGTGACATCAGAATTCTAGAATGTTAAATCTATCTCTAGAATGTCACATCAAAATTCTAGAATGTTAATTCTGATTCTAGAATCTTGTATCAGAATTCTAGAATGTCAAATCTTGTTGAGAATTCTAGAACAATAAGTCTGATTCTAGAATGTGAAATCGCAATTGTTCTAGCGTGTGACATCACAATAATAGAGCAGTTCTTCTAGTTCTAGAGTGTGACATAAGAATTCTAGAACAGGACATCAGAATTCTAGAACATTAAGTCTGATTCTATAGTGTGACATCACATTAGTTGAACAGTTCTAGAATGTGACATCAGAATTCTATGTTAAGTCTGATTCAGAATGTGACATCACATTGGTTCAACTGTTTTTCTAATTCTAGAATGTTATGTCTGATTTTAGAATGTGACATCAGAATTCTAGAATGTTAAATCTAGTTCTAGAATGTGACATCAGAATTGTAGAATGTTGTCTGATTCTAGAATGTGACATCACATTAGTTGAACAGTTCTAGAATGTGACATCAGAATTCTAGAATGTTAAATCTAGTTCTAGAATGTGACATCAGAATTGTAGAATGTTGTCTAATTCTAGAATGTGACATCACAATTATTCTAGTGTGACATCTCATTAGTTGAACAGTTCTAGAATGTGACATCAGAATTCTAGAATGTTAAATCTGTTTCAAGAATGTGACATCACAATTTTTTGAGTGTGACATCACATTAGTTGAACAGTTCTAGACTGTTATGTCTGATTCTAGAATGTGACATCAGAATTCTAGAATGTTAAATCTATCTCTAGAATGTCACATCAAAATTCTAGAATGTTAATTCTGATTCTAGAATCTTGTATCAGAATTCTAGAATGTCAAATCTTGTTGAGAATTCTAGAACAATAAGTCTGATTCTAGAATGTGAAATCGCAATTGTTCTAGCGTGTGACATCACAATAATAGAGCAGTTCTTCTAGTTCTAGAGTGTGACATAAGAATTCTAGAACAGGACATCAGAATTCTAGAACATTAAGTCTGATTCTATAGTGTGACATCACATTAGTTGAACAGTTCTAGAATGTGACATCAGAATTCTATGTTAAGTCTGATTCAGAATGTGACATCACATTGGTTCAACTGTTTTTCTAATTCTAGAATGTTATGTCTGATTTTAGAATGTGACATCAGAATTCTAGAATGTTAAATCTAGTTCTAGAATGTGACATCAGAATTGTAGAATGTTGTCTGATTCTAGAATGTGACATCACATTAGTTGAACAGTTCTAGAATGTGACATCAGAATTCTAGAATGTTAAATCTAGTTCTAGAATGTGACATCAGAATTGTAGAATGTTGTCTAATTCTAGAATGTGACATCACAATTATTCTAGTGTGACATCTCATTAGTTGAACAGTTCTAGAATGTGACATCAGAATTCTAGAATGTTAAATCTGTTTCAAGAATGTGACATCACAATTTTTTGAGTGTGACATCACATTAGTTGAACAGTTCTAGACTGTTATGTCTGATTCTAGAATGTGACATCAGAATTCTAGAATGTTAAATCTATCTCTAGAATGTCACATCAAAATTCTAGAATGTTAATTCTGATTCTAGAATCTTGTATCAGAATTCTAGAATGTCAAATCTTGTTGAGAATTCTAGAACAATAAGTCTGATTCTAGAATGTGAAATCGCAATTGTTCTAGCGTGTGACATCACAATAATAGAGCAGTTCTTCTAGTTCTAGAGTGTGACATAAGAATTCTAGAACAGGACATCAGAATTCTAGAACATTAAGTCTGATTCTATAGTGTGACATCACATTAGTTGAACAGTTCTAGAATGTGACATCAGAATTCTATGTTAAGTCTGATTCAGAATGTGACATCACATTGGTTCAACTGTTTTTCTAATTCTAGAATGTTATGTCTGATTTTAGAATGTGACATCAGAATTCTAGAATGTTAAATCTAGTTCTAGAATGTGACATCAGAATTGTAGAATGTTGTCTGATTCTAGAATGTGACATCACATTAGTTGAACAGTTCTAGAATGTGACATCAGAATTCTAGAATGTTAAATCTAGTTCTAGAATGTGACATCAGAATTGTAGAATGTTGTCTAATTCTAGAATGTGACATCACAATTATTCTAGTGTGACATCTCATTAGTTGAACAGTTCTAGAATGTGACATCAGAATTCTAGAATGTTAAATCTGTTTCAAGAATGTGACATCACAATTTTTTGAGTGTGACATCACATTAGTTGAACAGTTCTAGACTGTTATGTCTGATTCTAGAATGTGACATCAGAATTCTAGAATGTTAAATCTATCTCTAGAATGTCACATCAAAATTCTAGAATGTTAATTCTGATTCTAGAATCTTGTATCAGAATTCTAGAATGTCAAATCTTGTTGAGAATTCTAGAACAATAAGTCTGATTCTAGAATGTGAAATCGCAATTGTTCTAGCGTGTGACATCACAATAATAGAGCAGTTCTTCTAGTTCTAGAGTGTGACATAAGAATTCTAGAACAGGACATCAGAATTCTAGAACATTAAGTCTGATTCTATAGTGTGACATCACATTAGTTGAACAGTTCTAGAATGTGACATCAGAATTCTATGTTAAGTCTGATTCAGAATGTGACATCACATTGGTTCAACTGTTTTTCTAATTCTAGAATGTTATGTCTGATTTTAGAATGTGACATCAGAATTCTAGAATGTTAAATCTAGTTCTAGAATGTGACATCAGAATTGTAGAATGTTGTCTGATTCTAGAATGTGACATCACATTAGTTGAACAGTTCTAGAATGTGACATCAGAATTCTAGAATGTTAAATCTAGTTCTAGAATGTGACATCAGAATTGTAGAATGTTGTCTAATTCTAGAATGTGACATCACAATTATTCTAGTGTGACATCTCATTAGTTGAACAGTTCTAGAATGTGACATCAGAATTCTAGAATGTTAAATCTGTTTCAAGAATGTGACATCACAATTTTTTGAGTGTGACATCACATTAGTTGAACAGTTCTAGAATGTTATGTCTGATTCTAGAATCTTGTATCAGAATTCTAGAATGTCAAATCTAGTTGAGAATTCTAGAACAATAAGTCTGATTCTAGAATGTGAAATCGCAATTGTTCTAGCGTGTGACATCACAATAATAGAGCAGTTCTTCTAGTTCTAGAGTGTGACATAAGAATTCTAGAACAGGACATCAGAATTCTAGAACATTAAGTCTGATTCTATAGTGTGACATCACATTAGTTGAACAGTTCTAGAATGTGACATCAGAATTCTATGTTAAGTCTGATTCAGAATGTGACATCACATTGGTTCAACTGTTTTTCTAATTCTAGAATGTTATGTCTGATTTTAGAATGTGACATCAGAATTCTAGAATGTTAAATCTAGTTCTAGAATGTGACATCAGAATTGTAGAATGTTGTCTGATTCTAGAATGTGACATCACATTAGTTGAACAGTTCTAGAATGTGACATCAGAATTCTAGAATGTTAAATCTAGTTCTAGAATGTGACATCAGAATTGTAGAATGTTGTCTAATTCTAGAATGTGACATCACAATTATTCTAGTGTGACATCTCATTAGTTGAACAGTTCTAGAATGTGACATCAGAATTCTAGAATGTTAAATCTGTTTCAAGAATGTGACATCACAATTTTTTGAGTGTGACATCACATTAGTTGAACAGTTCTAGAATGTTATGTCTGATTCTAGAATCTTGTATCAGAATTCTAGAATGTCAAATCTAGTTGAGAATTCTAGAACAATAAGTCTGATTCTAGAATGTGAAATCGCAATTGTTCTAGCGTGTGACATCACAATAATAGAGCAGTTCTTCTAGTTCTAGAGTGTGACATAAGAATTCTAGAATGTTAAATCTGTTTCAAGAATGTGACATCACAATTTTTTGAGTGTGACATCACATTAGTTGAACAGTTCTAGAATGTTATGTCTGATTCTAGAATGTGAAATCACAATTGCTCTTGAGTGTGACATAACAATAATAGAGCAGTTCCTCTAGTTCTAGGATGAGACATCAGAATTTTAGAACCTGACATCAGAATTCTAGAACGTTAAGTCTGATTCTAGAGTGTGACATAACAATTGTTCTAGAGTGTGACATCGTTCTAGAATTCTGACATCAGAATTCTAGAACGTTAAGTCTGATTCTAGAGTGTGACATAACAATTGTTCTAGAGTGTGACATCACATTAGTTGAACAGTTCTAGAATGTAAAATCAGAATTCTAGAATGTTAAATCTGTTTCAAGAATGTGACATCACAATTGTTTGAGAGTGTGACATCACATTACTTGAACAGTTCTAGTTCTAGAATGTGGTATCAGAATTCTAGAATGTTATGTCTGATTCTAGAATGTGACATCAGAATTCTAGAATGTTAAATCTATCTCTAGAATGTCACATCAAAATTCTAGAATGTTAATTCTAGTTCTAGAATGTGACATCAGAATTGTAGAATGTTGTCTGATTCTAGAATGTGACATCACAATTATTCTAGTGTGACATCACATTAGTTGAACAGTTCTAGAATGTGACATCAGAATTCTAGAATGTTAAATCTAGTTCTAGAATGTGACATCAGAATTGTAGAATGTTGTCTGATTCTAGAATGTGACATCACAATTATTCTAGTGTGACATCACATTAGTTGAACAGTTCTAGAATGTGACATCACAATTATTCTAGTGTGACATCTCATTAGTTGAACAGTTCTAGAATGTGACATCAGAATTCTAGAATGTTAAATCTGTTTCAAGAATGTGACATCACAATTTTTTGAGTGTGACATCACATTAGTTGAACAGTTCTAGAATGTTATGTCTGATTCTAGAATCTTGTATCAGAATTCTAGAATGTCAAATCTAGTTGAGAATTCTAGAACAATATGTCTGATTCTAGAATGTGAAATCGCAATTGTTCTAGCGTGTGACATCACAATAATAGAGCAGTTCTTCTAGTTCTAGAGTGTGACATAAGAATTCTAGAATGTTAAATCTGTTTCAAGAATGTGACATCACAATTTTTTGAGTGTGACATCACATTAGTTGAACAGTTCTAGAATGTTATGTCTGATTCTAGAATGTGAAATCACAATTGCTCTAGAGTGTGACATAACAATAATAGAGCAGTTCCTCTAGTTCTAGGATGAGACATCAGAATTTTAGAACCTGACATCAGAATTCTAGAATGTTAAGTCTGATTCTAGAGTGTGACATAACAATTGTTCTAGAGTGTGACATCACATTAGTTGAACAGTTCTAGAATGTAAAATCAGAATTCTAGAATGTTAAATCTGTTTCAAGAATGTGACATCACAATTGTTTGAGAGTGTGACATCACATTACTTGAACAGTTCTAGTTCTAGAATGTGGTATCAGAATTCTAGAATGTTATGTCTGATTCTAGAATGTGACATCAGAATTCTAGAATGTTAAATCTATCTCTAGAATGTCACATCAAAATTCTAGAATGTTAATTCTGATTCTAGAATCTTGTATCAGAATTCTAGAATGTCAAATCTTGTTGAGAATTCTAGAACAATAAGTCTGATTCTAGAATGTGAAATCGCAATTGTTCTAGCGTGTGACATCACAATAATAGAGCAGTTCTTCTAGTTCTAGAGTGTGACATAAGAATTCTAGAACAGGACATCAGAATTCTAGAACATTAAGTCTGATTCTATAGTGTGACATCACATTAGTTGAACAGTTCTAGAATGTGACATCAGAATTCTATGTTAAGTCTGATTCAGAATGTGACATCACATTGGTTCAACTGTTTTTCTAATTCTAGAATGTTATGTCTGATTTTAGAATGTGACATCAGAATTCTAGAATGTTAAATCTAGTTCTAGAATGTGACATCAGAATTGTAGAATGTTGTCTGATTCTAGAATGTGACATCACATTAGTTGAACAGTTCTAGAATGTGACATCAGAATTCTAGAATGTTAAATCTAGTTCTAGAATGTGACATCAGAATTGTAGAATGTTGTCTAATTCTAGAATGTGACATCACAATTATTCTAGTGTGACATCTCATTAGTTGAACAGTTCTAGAATGTGACATCAGAATTCTAGAATGTTAAATCTGTTTCAAGAATGTGACATCACAATTTTTTGAGTGTGACATCACATTAGTTGAACAGTTCTAGACTGTTATGTCTGATTCTAGAATGTGACATCAGAATTCTAGAATGTTAAATCTATCTCTAGAATGTCACATCAAAATTCTAGAATGTTAATTCTGATTCTAGAATCTTGTATCAGAATTCTAGAATGTCAAATCTTGTTGAGAATTCTAGAACAATAAGTCTGATTCTAGAATGTGAAATCGCAATTGTTCTAGCGTGTGACATCACAATAATAGAGCAGTTCTTCTAGTTCTAGAGTGTGACATAAGAATTCTAGAACAGGACATCAGAATTCTAGAACATTAAGTCTGATTCTATAGTGTGACATCACATTAGTTGAACAGTTCTAGAATGTGACATCAGAATTCTATGTTAAGTCTGATTCAGAATGTGACATCACATTGGTTCAACTGTTTTTCTAATTCTAGAATGTTATGTCTGATTTTAGAATGTGACATCAGAATTCTAGAATGTTAAATCTAGTTCTAGAATGTGACATCAGAATTGTAGAATGTTGTCTGATTCTAGAATGTGACATCACATTAGTTGAACAGTTCTAGAATGTGACATCAGAATTCTAGAATGTTAAATCTAGTTCTAGAATGTGACATCAGAATTGTAGAATGTTGTCTAATTCTAGAATGTGACATCACAATTATTCTAGTGTGACATCTCATTAGTTGAACAGTTCTAGAATGTGACATCAGAATTCTAGAATGTTAAATCTGTTTCAAGAATGTGACATCACAATTTTTTGAGTGTGACATCACATTAGTTGAACAGTTCTAGAATGTTATGTCTGATTCTAGAATCTTGTATCAGAATTCTAGAATGTCAAATCTAGTTGAGAATTCTAGAACAATAAGTCTGATTCTAGAATGTGAAATCGCAATTGTTCTAGCGTGTGACATCACAATAATAGAGCAGTTCTTCTAGTTCTAGAGTGTGACATAAGAATTCTAGAACAGGACATCAGAATTCTAGAACATTAAGTCTGATTCTATAGTGTGACATCACATTAGTTGAACAGTTCTAGAATGTGACATCAGAATTCTATGTTAAGTCTGATTCAGAATGTGACATCACATTGGTTCAACTGTTTTTCTAATTCTAGAATGTTATGTCTGATTTTAGAATGTGACATCAGAATTCTAGAATGTTAAATCTAGTTCTAGAATGTGACATCAGAATTGTAGAATGTTGTCTGATTCTAGAATGTGACATCACATTAGTTGAACAGTTCTAGAATGTGACATCAGAATTCTAGAATGTTAAATCTAGTTCTAGAATGTGACATCAGAATTGTAGAATGTTGTCTAATTCTAGAATGTGACATCACAATTATTCTAGTGTGACATCTCATTAGTTGAACAGTTCTAGAATGTGACATCAGAATTCTAGAATGTTAAATCTGTTTCAAGAATGTGACATCACAATTTTTTGAGTGTGACATCACATTAGTTGAACAGTTCTAGAATGTTATGTCTGATTCTAGAATCTTGTATCAGAATTCTAGAATGTCAAATCTAGTTGAGAATTCTAGAACAATAAGTCTGATTCTAGAATGTGAAATCGCAATTGTTCTAGCGTGTGACATCACAATAATAGAGCAGTTCTTCTAGTTCTAGAGTGTGACATAAGAATTCTAGAATGTTAAATCTGTTTCAAGAATGTGACATCACAATTTTTTGAGTGTGACATCACATTAGTTGAACAGTTCTAGAATGTTATGTCTGATTCTAGAATGTGAAATCACAATTGCTCTTGAGTGTGACATAACAATAATAGAGCAGTTCCTCTAGTTCTAGGATGAGACATCAGAATTTTAGAACCTGACATCAGAATTCTAGAACGTTAAGTCTGATTCTAGAGTGTGACATAACAATTGTTCTAGAGTGTGACATCGTTCTAGAATTCTGACATCAGAATTCTAGAACGTTAAGTCTGATTCTAGAGTGTGACATAACAATTGTTCTAGAGTGTGACATCACATTAGTTGAACAGTTCTAGAATGTAAAATCAGAATTCTAGAATGTTAAATCTGTTTCAAGAATGTGACATCACAATTGTTTGAGAGTGTGACATCACATTACTTGAACAGTTCTAGTTCTAGAATGTGGTATCAGAATTCTAGAATGTTATGTCTGATTCTAGAATGTGACATCAGAATTCTAGAATGTTAAATCTATCTCTAGAATGTCACATCAAAATTCTAGAATGTTAATTCTAGTTCTAGAATGTGACATCAGAATTGTAGAATGTTGTCTGATTCTAGAATGTGACATCACAATTATTCTAGTGTGACATCACATTAGTTGAACAGTTCTAGAATGTGACATCAGAATTCTAGAATGTTAAATCTAGTTCTAGAATGTGACATCAGAATTGTAGAATGTTGTCTGATTCTAGAATGTGACATCACAATTATTCTAGTGTGACATCACATTAGTTGAACAGTTCTAGAATGTGACATCACAATTATTCTAGTGTGACATCTCATTAGTTGAACAGTTCTAGAATGTGACATCAGAATTCTAGAATGTTAAATCTGTTTCAAGAATGTGACATCACAATTTTTTGAGTGTGACATCACATTAGTTGAACAGTTCTAGAATGTTATGTCTGATTCTAGAATCTTGTATCAGAATTCTAGAATGTCAAATCTAGTTGAGAATTCTAGAACAATATGTCTGATTCTAGAATGTGAAATCGCAATTGTTCTAGCGTGTGACATCACAATAATAGAGCAGTTCTTCTAGTTCTAGAGTGTGACATAAGAATTCTAGAATGTTAAATCTGTTTCAAGAATGTGACATCACAATTTTTTGAGTGTGACATCACATTAGTTGAACAGTTCTAGAATGTTATGTCTGATTCTAGAATGTGAAATCACAATTGCTCTAGAGTGTGACATAACAATAATAGAGCAGTTCCTCTAGTTCTAGGATGAGACATCAGAATTTTAGAACCTGACATCAGAATTCTAGAATGTTAAGTCTGATTCTAGAGTGTGACATAACAATTGTTCTAGAGTGTGACATCACATTAGTTGAACAGTTCTAGAATGTAAAATCAGAATTCTAGAATGTTAAATCTGTTTCAAGAATGTGACATCACAATTGTTTGAGAGTGTGACATCACATTACTTGAACAGTTCTAGTTCTAGAATGTGGTATCAGAATTCTAGAATGTTATGTCTGATTCTAGAATGTGACATCAGAATTCTAGAATGTTAAATCTATCTCTAGAATGTCACATCAAAATTCTAGAATGTTAATTCTGATTCTAGAATCTTGTATCAGAATTCTAGAATGTTAAATCTAGTTCTAGAATGTGACATCAGAATTGTAGAATGTTGTCTGATTCTAGAATGTGACATCACAATTATTCTAGTGTGACATCACATTAGTTGAACAGTTCTAGAATGTGACATCACAATTATTCTAGTGTGACATCACATTAGTTGAACAGTTCTAGAATGTGACATCACAATTATTCTAGTGTGACATCACATTAGTTGAACAGTTCTAGAATGTGACATCACAATTATTCTAGTGTGACATCACATTAGTTGAACAGTTCTAGAATGTGACATCAGAATTCTAGAATGTTAAATCTGTTTCAAGAATGTGACATCACAATTTTTTGAGTGTGACATCACATTAGTTGAACAGTTCTAGACTGTTATGTCTGATTCTAGAATGTGACATCAGAATTCTAGAATGTTAAATCTATCTCTAGAATGTCACATCAAAATTCTAGAATGTTAATTCTGATTCTAGAAACTTGTATCAGAATTCTAGAATGTTAAATCTATCTCTAGAAAATCACATCAAAATTCTAGAATGTGACATCAGAATTGTAGAATGTTGTCTGATTCTAGAATGTTAAATCTAGTTCTAGAATGTGACATCAGAATTGTAGAATGTTGTCTGATTCTAGAATGTGACATCACAATTATTCTAGTGTGACATCACATTAGTTGAACAGTTCTAGAATGTGACATCAGAATTCTAGAATGTTAAATCTGTTTCAAGAATGTGACATCACAATTTTTTGAGTGTGACATCACATTAGTTGAACAGTTCTAGACTGTTATGTCTGATTCTAGAATGTGACATCAGAATTCTAGAATGTTAAATCTATCTCTAGAATGTCACATCAAAATTCTAGAATGTTAATTCTGATTCTAGAATCTTGTATCAGAATTCTAGAATGTCAAATCTTGTTGAGAATTCTAGAACAATAAGTCTGATTCTAGAATGTGAAATCGCAATTGTTCTAGCATGTGACATCACAATAATAGAGCAGTTCTTCTAGTTCTAGAGTGTGACATAAGAATTCTAGAACAGGACATCAGAATTCTAGAACATTAAGTCTGATTCTATAGTGTGACATCACATTAGTTGAACAGTTCTAGAATGTGACATCAGAATTCTATGTTAAGTCTGATTCAGAATGTGACATCACATTGGTTCAACTGTTTTTCTAATTCTAGAATGTTATGTCTGATTTTAGAATGTGACATCAGAATTCTAGAATGTTAAATCTAGTTCTAGAATGTGACATCAGAATTGTAGAATGTTGTCTGATTCTAGAATGTGACATCACAATTATTCTAGTGTGACATCACATTAGTTGAACAGTTCTAGAATGTGACATCAGAATTCTAGAATGTTAAATCTAGTTCTAGAATGTGACATCAGAATTGTAGAATGTTGTCTAATTCTAGAATGTGACATCACAATTATTCTAGTGTGACATCTCATTAGTTGAACAGTTCTAGAATGTGACATCAGAATTCTAGAATGTTAAATCTGTTTCAAGAATGTGACATCACAATTTTTTGAGTGTGACATCACATTAGTTGAACAGTTCTAGAATGTTATGTCTGATTCTAGAATCTTGTATCAGAATTCTAGAATGTCAAATCTAGTTGAGAATTCTAGAACAATAAGTCTGATTCTAGAATGTGAAATCGCAATTGTTCTAGCGTGTGACATCACAATAATAGAGCAGTTCTTCTAGTTCTAGAGTGTGACATAAGAATTCTAGAACAGGACATCAGAATTCTAGAACATTAAGTCTGATTCTATAGTGTGACATCACATTAGTTGAACAGTTCTAGAATGTGACATCAGAATTCTATGTTAAGTCTGATTCAGAATGTGACATCACATTGGTTCAACTGTTTTTCTAATTCTAGAATGTTATGTCTGATTTTAGAATGTGACATCAGAATTCTAGAATGTTAAATCTAGTTCTAGAATGTGACATCAGAATTGTAGAATGTTGTCTGATTCTAGAATGTGACATCACATTAGTTGAACAGTTCTAGAATGTGACATCAGAATTCTAGAATGTTAAATCTAGTTCTAGAATGTGACATCAGAATTGTAGAATGTTGTCTGATTCTAGAATGTGACATCACAATTATTCTAGTGTGACATCACATTAGTTGAACAGTTCTAGAATGTGACATCAGAATTCTAGAATGTTAAATCTGTTTCAAGAATGTGACATCACAATTTTTTGAGTGTGACATCACATTAGTTGAACAGTTCTAGAATGTTATGTCTGATTCTAGAATCTTGTATCAGAATTCTAGAATGTCAAATCTAGTTGAGAATTCTAGAACAATATGTCTGATTCTAGAATGTGAAATCGCAATTGTTCTAGCGTGTGACATCACAATAATAGAGCAGTTCTTCTAGTTCTAGAGTGTGACATAAGAATTCTAGAATGTTAAATCTGTTTCAAGAATGTGACATCACAATTTTTTGAGTGTGACATCACATTAGTTGAACAGTTCTAGAATGTTATGTCTGATTCTAGAATGTGAAATCACAATTGCTCTAGAGTGTGACATAACAATAATAGAGCAGTTCCTCTAGTTCTAGGATGAGACATCAGAATTTTAGAACCTGACATCAGAATTCTAGAATGTTAAGTCTGATTCTAGAGTGTGACATAACAATTGTTCTAGAGTGTGACATCACATTAGTTGAACAGTTCTAGAATGTAAAATCAGAATTCTAGAATGTTAAATTTGTTTCAAGAATGTGACATCACAATTGTTTGAGAGTGTGACATCACATTACTTGAACAGTTCTAGTTCTAGAATGTGGTATCAGAATTCTAGAATGTTATGTCTGATTCTAGAATGTGACATCAGAATTCTAGAATGTTAAATCTATCTCTAGAATGTCACATCAAAATTCTAGAATGTTAATTCTGATTCTAGAATCTTGTATCAGAATTCTAGAATGTTAAATCTAGTTCTAGAATGTGACATCAGAATTGTAGAATGTTGTCTGATTCTAGAATGTGACATCACAATTATTCTAGTGTGACATCACATTAGTTGAACAGTTCTAGAATGTGACATCACAATTATTCTAGTGTGACATCACATTAGTTGAACAGTTCTAGAATGTAACATCACAATTATTCTAGTGTGACATCACATTAGTTGAACAGTTCTAGAATGTGACATCACAATTATTCTAGTGTGACATCATATTAGTTGAACAGTTCTAGAATGTGACATCAGAATTCTAGAATGTTAAATCTGTTTCAAGAATGTGACATCACAATTTTTTGAGTGTGACATCACATTAGTTGAACAGTTCTAGACTGTTATGTCTGATTCTAGAATGTGACATCAGAATTCTAGAATGTTAAATCTATCTCTAGAATGTCACATCAAAATTCTAGAATGTTAATTCTGATTCTAGAATCTTGTATCAGAATTCTAGAATGTCAAATCTTGTTGAGAATTCTAGAACAATAAGTCTGATTCTAGAATGTGAAATCGCAATTGTTCTAGCATGTGACATCACAATAATAGAGCAGTTCTTCTAGTTCTAGAGTGTGACATAAGAATTCTAGAACAGGACATCAGAATTCTAGAACATTAAGTCTGATTCTATAGTGTGACATCACATTAGTTGAACAGTTCTAGAATGTGACATCAGAATTCTATGTTAAGTCTGATTCAGAATGTGACATCACATTGGTTCAACTGTTTTTCTAATTCTAGAATGTTGTCTGATTTTAGAATGTGACATCAGAATTCTAGAATGTTAAATCTAGTTCTAGAATGTGACATCAGAATTGTAGAATGTTGTCTGATTCTAGAATGTGACATCACATTAGTTGAACAGTTCTAGAATGTGACATCAGAATTCTAGAATGTTAAATCTAGTTCTAGAATGTGACATCAGAATTGTAGAATGTTGTCTAATTCTAGAATGTGACATCACAATTATTCTAGTGTGACATCTCATTAGTTGAACAGTTCTAGAATGTGACATCAGAATTCTAGAATGTTAAATCTGTTTCAAGAATGTGACATCACAATTTTTTGAGTGTGACATCACATTAGTTGAACAGTTCTAGACTGTTATGTCTGATTCTAGAATGTGACATCAGAATTCTAGAATGTTAAATCTATCTCTAGAATGTCACATCAAAATTCTAGAATGTTAATTCTGATTCTAGAATCTTGTATCAGAATTCTAGAATGTCAAATCTTGTTGAGAATTCTAGAACAATAAGTCTGATTCTAGAATGTGAAATCGCAATTGTTCTAGCGTGTGACATCACAATAATAGAGCAGTTCTTCTAGTTCTAGAGTGTGACATAAGAATTCTAGAACAGGACATCAGAATTCTAGAACATTAAGTCTGATTCTATAGTGTGACATCACATTAGTTGAACAGTTCTAGAATGTGACATCAGAATTCTATGTTAAGTCTGATTCAGAATGTGACATCACATTGGTTCAACTGTTTTTCTAATTCTAGAATGTTATGTCTGATTTTAGAATGTGACATCAGAATTCTAGAATGTTAAATCTAGTTCTAGAATGTGACATCAGAATTGTAGAATGTTGTCTGATTCTAGAATGTGACATCACATTAGTTGAACAGTTCTAGAATGTGACATCAGAATTCTAGAATGTTAAATCTAGTTCTAGAATGTGACATCAGAATTCTAGAATGTTGTCTAATTCTAGAATGTGACATCACAATTATTCTAGTGTGACATCTCATTAGTTGAACAGTTCTAGAATGTGACATCAGAATTCTAGAATGTTAAATCTGTTTCAAGAATGTGACATCACAATTTTTTGAGTGTGACATCACATTAGTTGAACAGTTCTAGAATGTTATGTCTGATTCTAGAATCTTGTATCAGAATTCTAGAATGTCAAATCTAGTTGAGAATTCTAGAACAATAAGTCTGATTCTAGAATGTGAAATCGCAATTGTTCTAGCGTGTGACATCACAATAATAGAGCAGTTCTTCTAGTTCTAGAGTGTGACATAAGAATTCTAGAACAGGACATCAGAATTCTAGAACATTAAGTCTGATTCTATAGTGTGACATCACATTAGTTGAACAGTTCTAGAATGTGACATCAGAATTCTACAATGTTAAATCTAGTTCTAGAATGTGACATCAGAATTGTAGAATGTTGTCTAATTCTAGAATGTGACATCACAATTATTCTAGTGTGACATCTCATTAGTTGAACAGTTCTAGAATGTGACATCAGAATTCTAGAATGTTAAATCTGTTTCAAGAATGTGACATCACAATTTTTTGAGTGTGACATCACATTAGTTGAACAGTTCTAGAATGTTATGTCTGATTCTAGAATCTTGTATCAGAATTCTAGAATGTCAAATCTAGTTGAGAATTCTAGAACAATAAGTCTGATTCTAGAATGTGAAATCGCAATTGTTCTAGCGTGTGACATCACAATAATAGAGCAGTTCTTCTAGTTCTAGAGTGTGACATAAGAATTCTAGAATGTTAAATCTGTTTCA
The DNA here is from genome assembly GCF_017976425.1 of Toxotes jaculatrix. Lineage (NCBI taxonomy): Eukaryota > Metazoa > Chordata > Actinopteri > Toxotidae > Toxotes > Toxotes jaculatrix. The sequence continues at coordinate 15,259,580 of NC_054413.1, read as the reverse complement.
AGAATGTGACATCACAATTTTTTGAGTGTGACATCACATTAGTTGAACAGTTCTAGAATGTTATGTCTGATTCTAGAATGTGAAATCACAATTGCTCTTGAGTGTGACATAACAATAATAGAGCAGTTCCTCTAGTTCTAGGATGAGACATCAGAATTTTAGAACCTGACATCAGAATTCTAGAACGTTAAGTCTGATTCTAGAGTGTGACATAACAATTGTTCTAGAGTGTGACATCACATTAGTTGAACAGTTCTAGAATGTAAAATCAGAATTCTAGAATGTTAAATCTGTTTCAAGAATGTGACATCACAATTGTTTGAGAGTGTGACATCACATTACTTGAACAGTTCTAGTTCTAGAATGTGGTATCAGAATTCTAGAATGTTATGTCTGATTCTAGAATGTGACATCAGAATTCTAGAATGTTAAATCTATCTCTAGAATGTCACATCAAAATTCTAGAATGTTAATTCTGATTCTAGAATCTTGTATCAGAATTCTAGAATGTTAAATCTAGTTCTAGAATGTGACATCAGAATTGTAGAATGTTGTCTGATTCTAGAATGTGACATCACAATTATTCTAGTGTGACATCACATTAGTTGAACAGTTCTAGAATGTGACATCACAATTATTCTAGTGTGACATCACATTAGTTGAACAGTTCTAGAATGTAACATCACAATTATTCTAGTGTGACATCACATTAGTTGAACAGTTCTAGAATGTGACATCAGAATTCTAGAATGTTAAATCTGTTTCAAGAATGTGACATCACAATTTTTTGAGTGTGACATCACATTAGTTGAACAGTTCTAGAATGTTATGTCTGATTCTAGAATCTTGTATCAGAATTCTAGAATGTCAAATCTAGTTGAGAATTCTAGAACAATATGTCTGATTCTAGAATGTGAAATCGCAATTGTTCTAGCGTGTGACATCACAATAATAGAGCAGTTCTTCTAGTTCTAGAGTGTGACATAAGAATTCTAGAATGTTAAATCTGTTTCAAGAATGTGACATCACAATTTTTTGAGTGTGACATCACATTAGTTGAACAGTTCTAGAATGTTATGTCTGATTCTAGAATGTGAAATCACAATTGCTCTAGAGTGTGACATAACAATAATAGAGCAGTTCCTCTAGTTCTAGGATGAGACATCAGAATTTTAGAACCTGACATCAGAATTCTAGAATGTTAAGTCTGATTCTAGAGTGTGACATAACAATTGTTCTAGAGTGTGACATCACATTAGTTGAACAGTTCTAGAATGTAAAATCAGAATTCTAGAATGTTAAATCTGTTTCAAGAATGTGACATCACAATTGTTTGAGAGTGTGACATCACATTACTTGAACAGTTCTAGTTCTAGAATGTGGTATCAGAATTCTAGAATGTTATGTCTGATTCTAGAATGTGACATCAGAATTCTAGAATGTTAAATCTATCTCTAGAATGTCACATCAAAATTCTAGAATGTTAATTCTGATTCTAGAATCTTGTATCAGAATTCTAGAATGTTAAATCTAGTTCTAGAATGTGACATCAGAATTGTAGAATGTTGTCTGATTCTAGAATGTGACATCACAATTATTCTAGTGTGACATCACATTAGTTGAACAGTTCTAGAATGTGACATCACAATTATTCTAGTGTGACATCACATTAGTTGAACAGTTCTAGAATGTGACATCACAATTATTCTAGTGTGACATCACATTAGTTGAACAGTTCTAGAATGTGACATCACAATTATTCTAGTGTGACATCACATTAGTTGAACAGTTCTAGAATGTGACATCAGAATTCTAGAATGTTAAATCTGTTTCAAGAATGTGACATCACAATTTTTTGAGTGTGACATCACATTAGTTGAACAGTTCTAGACTGTTATGTCTGATTCTAGAATGTGACATCAGAATTCTAGAATGTTAAATCTATCTCTAGAATGTCACATCAAAATTCTAGAATGTTAATTCTGATTCTAGAAACTTGTATCAGAATTCTAGAATGTTAAATCTATCTCTAGAAAATCACATCAAAATTCTAGAATGTGACATCAGAATTGTAGAATGTTGTCTGATTCTAGAATGTTAAATCTAGTTCTAGAATGTGACATCAGAATTGTAGAATGTTGTCTGATTCTAGAATGTGACATCACAATTATTCTAGTGTGACATCACATTAGTTGAACAGTTCTAGAATGTGACATCAGAATTCTAGAATGTTAAATCTGTTTCAAGAATGTGACATCACAATTTTTTGAGTGTGACATCACATTAGTTGAACAGTTCTAGACTGTTATGTCTGATTCTAGAATGTGACATCAGAATTCTAGAATGTTAAATCTATCTCTAGAATGTCACATCAAAATTCTAGAATGTTAATTCTGATTCTAGAATCTTGTATCAGAATTCTAGAATGTCAAATCTTGTTGAGAATTCTAGAACAATAAGTCTGATTCTAGAATGTGAAATCGCAATTGTTCTAGCATGTGACATCACAATAATAGAGCAGTTCTTCTAGTTCTAGAGTGTGACATAAGAATTCTAGAACAGGACATCAGAATTCTAGAACATTAAGTCTGATTCTATAGTGTGACATCACATTAGTTGAACAGTTCTAGAATGTGACATCAGAATTCTATGTTAAGTCTGATTCAGAATGTGACATCACATTGGTTCAACTGTTTTTCTAATTCTAGAATGTTATGTCTGATTTTAGAATGTGACATCAGAATTCTAGAATGTTAAATCTAGTTCTAGAATGTGACATCAGAATTGTAGAATGTTGTCTGATTCTAGAATGTGACATCACATTAGTTGAACAGTTCTAGAATGTGACATCAGAATTCTAGAATGTTAAATCTAGTTCTAGAATGTGACATCAGAATTGTAGAATGTTGTCTAATTCTAGAATGTGACATCACAATTATTCTAGTGTGACATCTCATTAGTTGAACAGTTCTAGAATGTGACATCAGAATTCTAGAATGTTAAATCTGTTTCAAGAATGTGACATCACAATTTTTTGAGTGTGACATCACATTAGTTGAACAGTTCTAGACTGTTATGTCTGATTCTAGAATGTGACATCAGAATTCTAGAATGTTAAATCTATCTCTAGAATGTCACATCAAAATTCTAGAATGTTAATTCTGATTCTAGAATCTTGTATCAGAATTCTAGAATGTCAAATCTTGTTGAGAATTCTAGAACAATAAGTCTGATTCTAGAATGTGAAATCGCAATTGTTCTAGCGTGTGACATCACAATAATAGAGCAGTTCTTCTAGTTCTAGAGTGTGACATAAGAATTCTAGAACAGGACATCAGAATTCTAGAACATTAAGTCTGATTCTATAGTGTGACATCACATTAGTTGAACAGTTCTAGAATGTGACATCAGAATTCTATGTTAAGTCTGATTCAGAATGTGACATCACATTGGTTCAACTGTTTTTCTAATTCTAGAATGTTATGTCTGATTTTAGAATGTGACATCAGAATTCTAGAATGTTAAATCTAGTTCTAGAATGTGACATCAGAATTGTAGAATGTTGTCTGATTCTAGAATGTGACATCACATTAGTTGAACAGTTCTAGAATGTGACATCAGAATTCTAGAATGTTAAATCTAGTTCTAGAATGTGACATCAGAATTGTAGAATGTTGTCTAATTCTAGAATGTGACATCACAATTATTCTAGTGTGACATCTCATTAGTTGAACAGTTCTAGAATGTGACATCAGAATTCTAGAATGTTAAATCTGTTTCAAGAATGTGACATCACAATTTTTTGAGTGTGACATCACATTAGTTGAACAGTTCTAGAATGTTATGTCTGATTCTAGAATCTTGTATCAGAATTCTAGAATGTCAAATCTAGTTGAGAATTCTAGAACAATAAGTCTGATTCTAGAATGTGAAATCGCAATTGTTCTAGCGTGTGACATCACAATAATAGAGCAGTTCTTCTAGTTCTAGAGTGTGACATAAGAATTCTAGAACAGGACATCAGAATTCTAGAACATTAAGTCTGATTCTATAGTGTGACATCACATTAGTTGAACAGTTCTAGAATGTGACATCAGAATTCTATGTTAAGTCTGATTCAGAATGTGACATCACATTGGTTCAACTGTTTTTCTAATTCTAGAATGTTATGTCTGATTTTAGAATGTGACATCAGAATTCTAGAATGTTAAATCTAGTTCTAGAATGTGACATCAGAATTGTAGAATGTTGTCTGATTCTAGAATGTGACATCACATTAGTTGAACAGTTCTAGAATGTGACATCAGAATTCTAGAATGTTAAATCTAGTTCTAGAATGTGACATCAGAATTGTAGAATGTTGTCTAATTCTAGAATGTGACATCACAATTATTCTAGTGTGACATCTCATTAGTTGAACAGTTCTAGAATGTGACATCAGAATTCTAGAATGTTAAATCTGTTTCAAGAATGTGACATCACAATTTTTTGAGTGTGACATCACATTAGTTGAACAGTTCTAGAATGTTATGTCTGATTCTAGAATCTTGTATCAGAATTCTAGAATGTCAAATCTAGTTGAGAATTCTAGAACAATAAGTCTGATTCTAGAATGTGAAATCGCAATTGTTCTAGCGTGTGACATCACAATAATAGAGCAGTTCTTCTAGTTCTAGAGTGTGACATAAGAATTCTAGAATGTTAAATCTGTTTCAAGAATGTGACATCACAATTTTTTGAGTGTGACATCACATTAGTTGAACAGTTCTAGAATGTTATGTCTGATTCTAGAATGTGAAATCACAATTGCTCTTGAGTGTGACATAACAATAATAGAGCAGTTCCTCTAGTTCTAGGATGAGACATCAGAATTTTAGAACCTGACATCAGAATTCTAGAACGTTAAGTCTGATTCTAGAGTGTGACATAACAATTGTTCTAGAGTGTGACATCGTTCTAGAATTCTGACATCAGAATTCTAGAACGTTAAGTCTGATTCTAGAGTGTGACATAACAATTGTTCTAGAGTGTGACATCACATTAGTTGAACAGTTCTAGAATGTAAAATCAGAATTCTAGAATGTTAAATCTGTTTCAAGAATGTGACATCACAATTGTTTGAGAGTGTGACATCACATTACTTGAACAGTTCTAGTTCTAGAATGTGGTATCAGAATTCTAGAATGTTATGTCTGATTCTAGAATGTGACATCAGAATTCTAGAATGTTAAATCTATCTCTAGAATGTCACATCAAAATTCTAGAATGTTAATTCTAGTTCTAGAATGTGACATCAGAATTGTAGAATGTTGTCTGATTCTAGAATGTGACATCACAATTATTCTAGTGTGACATCACATTAGTTGAACAGTTCTAGAATGTGACATCAGAATTCTAGAATGTTAAATCTAGTTCTAGAATGTGACATCAGAATTGTAGAATGTTGTCTGATTCTAGAATGTGACATCACAATTATTCTAGTGTGACATCACATTAGTTGAACAGTTCTAGAATGTGACATCACAATTATTCTAGTGTGACATCTCATTAGTTGAACAGTTCTAGAATGTGACATCAGAATTCTAGAATGTTAAATCTGTTTCAAGAATGTGACATCACAATTTTTTGAGTGTGACATCACATTAGTTGAACAGTTCTAGACTGTTATGTCTGATTCTAGAATGTGACATCAGAATTCTAGAATGTTAAATCTATCTCTAGAATGTCACATCAAAATTCTAGAATGTTAATTCTGATTCTAGAATCTTGTATCAGAATTCTAGAATGTCAAATCTTGTTGAGAATTCTAGAACAATAAGTCTGATTCTAGAATGTGAAATCGCAATTGTTCTAGCATGTGACATCACAATAATAGAGCAGTTCTTCTAGTTCTAGAGTGTGACATAAGAATTCTAGAACAGGACATCAGAATTCTAGAACATTAAGTCTGATTCTATAGTGTGACATCACATTAGTTGAACAGTTCTAGAATGTGACATCAGAATTCTATGTTAAGTCTGATTCAGAATGTGACATCACATTGGTTCAACTGTTTTTCTAATTCTAGAATGTTATGTCTGATTTTAGAATGTGACATCAGAATTCTAGAATGTTAAATCTAGTTCTAGAATGTGACATCAGAATTGTAGAATGTTGTCTGATTCTAGAATGTGACATCACATTAGTTGAACAGTTCTAGAATGTGACATCAGAATTCTAGAATGTTAAATCTAGTTCTAGAATGTGACATCAGAATTGTAGAATGTTGTCTAATTCTAGAATGTGACATCACAATTATTCTAGTGTGACATCTCATTAGTTGAACAGTTCTAGAATGTGACATCAGAATTCTAGAATTTTAAATCTGTTTCAAGAATGTGACATCACAATTTTTTGAGTGTGACATCACATTAGTTGAACAGTTCTAGAATGTTATGTCTGATTCTAGAATCTTGTATCAGAATTCTAGAATGTCAAATCTAGTTGAGAATTCTAGAACAATAAGTCTGATTCTAGAATGTGAAATCGCAATTGTTCTAGCGTGTGACATCACAATAATAGAGCAGTTCTTCTAGTTCTAGAGTGTGACATAAGAATTCTAGAACAGGACATCAGAATTCTAGAACATTAAGTCTGATTCTATAGTGTGACATCACATTAGTTGAACAGTTCTAGAATGTGACATCAGAATTCTACAATGTTAAATCTAGTTCTAGAATGTGACATCAGAATTGTAGAATGTTGTCTAATTCTAGAATGTGACATCACAATTATTCTAGTGTGACATCTCATTAGTTGAACAGTTCTAGAATGTGACATCAGAATTCTAGAATGTTAAATCTGTTTCAAGAATGTGACATCACAATTTTTTGAGTGTGACATCACATTAGTTGAACAGTTCTAGAATGTTATGTCTGATTCTAGAATCTTGTATCAGAATTCTAGAATGTCAAATCTAGTTGAGAATTCTAGAACAATAAGTCTGATTCTAGAATGTGAAATCGCAATTGTTCTAGCGTGTGACATCACAATAATAGAGCAGTTCTTCTAGTTCTAGAGTGTGACATAAGAATTCTAGAATGTTAAATCTGTTTCAAGAATGTGACATCACAATTTTTTGAGTGTGACATCACATTAGTTGAACAGTTCTAGAATGTTATGTCTGATTCTAGAATGTGAAATCACAATTGCTCTTGAGTGTGACATAACAATAATAGAGCAGTTCCTCTAGTTCTAGGATGAGACATCAGAATTTTAGAACCTGACATCAGAATTCTAGAACGTTAAGTCTGATTCTAGAGTGTGACATAACAATTGTTCTAGAGTGTGACATCACATTAGTTGAACAGTTCTAGAATGTAAAATCAGAATTCTAGAATGTTAAATCTGTTTCAAGAATGTGACATCACAATTGTTTGAGAGTGTGACATCACATTACTTGAACAGTTCTAGTTCTAGAATGTGGTATCAGAATTCTAGAATGTTATGTCTGATTCTAGAATGTGACATCAGAATTCTAGAATGTTAAATCTATCTCTAGAATGTCACATCAAAATTCTAGAATGTTAATTCTGATTCTAGAATCTTGTATCAGAATTCTAGAATGTTAAATCTAGTTCTAGAATGTGACATCAGAATTGTAGAATGTTGTCTGATTCTAGAATGTGACATCACAATTATTCTAGTGTGACATCACATTAGTTGAACAGTTCTAGAATGTGACATCACAATTATTCTAGTGTGACATCACATTAGTTGAACAGTTCTAGAATGTAACATCACAATTATTCTAGTGTGACATCACATTAGTTGAACAGTTCTAGAATGTGACATCAGAATTCTAGAATGTTAAATCTGTTTCAAGAATGTGACATCACAATTTTTTGAGTGTGACATCACATTAGTTGAACAGTTCTAGAATGTTATGTCTGATTCTAGAATCTTGTATCAGAATTCTAGAATGTCAAATCTAGTTGAGAATTCTAGAACAATATGTCTGATTCTAGAATGTGAAATCGCAATTGTTCTAGCGTGTGACATCACAATAATAGAGCAGTTCTTCTAGTTCTAGAGTGTGACATAAGAATTCTAGAATGTTAAATCTGTTTCAAGAATGTGACATCACAATTTTTTGAGTGTGACATCACATTAGTTGAACAGTTCTAGAATGTTATGTCTGATTCTAGAATGTGAAATCACAATTGCTCTAGAGTGTGACATAACAATAATAGAGCAGTTCCTCTAGTTCTAGGATGAGACATCAGAATTTTAGAACCTGACATCAGAATTCTAGAATGTTAAGTCTGATTCTAGAGTGTGACATAACAATTGTTCTAGAGTGTGACATCACATTAGTTGAACAGTTCTAGAATGTAAAATCAGAATTCTAGAATGTTAAATCTGTTTCAAGAATGTGACATCACAATTGTTTGAGAGTGTGACATCACATTACTTGAACAGTTCTAGTTCTAGAATGTGGTATCAGAATTCTAGAATGTTATGTCTGATTCTAGAATGTGACATCAGAATTCTAGAATGTTAAATCTATCTCTAGAATGTCACATCAAAATTCTAGAATGTTAATTCTGATTCTAGAATCTTGTATCAGAATTCTAGAATGTTAAATCTAGTTCTAGAATGTGACATCAGAATTGTAGAATGTTGTCTGATTCTAGAATGTGACATCACAATTATTCTAGTGTGACATCACATTAGTTGAACAGTTCTAGAATGTGACATCACAATTATTCTAGTGTGACATCACATTAGTTGAACAGTTCTAGAATGTGACATCACAATTATTCTAGTGTGACATCACATTAGTTGAACAGTTCTAGAATGTGACATCACAATTATTCTAGTGTGACATCACATTAGTTGAACAGTTCTAGAATGTGACATCAGAATTCTAGAATGTTAAATCTGTTTCAAGAATGTGACATCACAATTTTTTGAGTGTGACATCACATTAGTTGAACAGTTCTAGACTGTTATGTCTGATTCTAGAATGTGACATCAGAATTCTAGAATGTTAAATCTATCTCTAGAATGTCACATCAAAATTCTAGAATGTTAATTCTGATTCTAGAAACTTGTATCAGAATTCTAGAATGTTAAATCTATCTCTAGAAAATCACATCAAAATTCTAGAATGTGACATCAGAATTGTAGAATGTTGTCTGATTCTAGAATGTTAAATCTAGTTCTAGAATGTGACATCAGAATTGTAGAATGTTGTCTGATTCTAGAATGTGACATCACAATTATTCTAGTGTGACATCACATTAGTTGAACAGTTCTAGAATGTGACATCAGAATTCTAGAATGTTAAATCTGTTTCAAGAATGTGACATCACAATTTTTTGAGTGTGACATCACATTAGTTGAACAGTTCTAGACTGTTATGTCTGATTCTAGAATGTGACATCAGAATTCTAGAATGTTAAATCTATCTCTAGAATGTCACATCAAAATTCTAGAATGTTAATTCTGATTCTAGAATCTTGTATCAGAATTCTAGAATGTCAAATCTTGTTGAGAATTCTAGAACAATAAGTCTGATTCTAGAATGTGAAATCGCAATTGTTCTAGCATGTGACATCACAATAATAGAGCAGTTCTTCTAGTTCTAGAGTGTGACATAAGAATTCTAGAACAGGACATCAGAATTCTAGAACATTAAGTCTGATTCTATAGTGTGACATCACATTAGTTGAACAGTTCTAGAATGTGACATCAGAATTCTATGTTAAGTCTGATTCAGAATGTGACATCACATTGGTTCAACTGTTTTTCTAATTCTAGAATGTTATGTCTGATTTTAGAATGTGACATCAGAATTCTAGAATGTTAAATCTAGTTCTAGAATGTGACATCAGAATTGTAGAATGTTGTCTGATTCTAGAATGTGACATCACATTAGTTGAACAGTTCTAGAATGTGACATCAGAATTCTAGAATGTTAAATCTAGTTCTAGAATGTGACATCAGAATTGTAGAATGTTGTCTAATTCTAGAATGTGACATCACAATTATTCTAGTGTGACATCTCATTAGTTGAACAGTTCTAGAATGTGACATCAGAATTCTAGAATTTTAAATCTGTTTCAAGAATGTGACATCACAATTTTTTGAGTGTGACATCACATTAGTTGAACAGTTCTAGAATGTTATGTCTGATTCTAGAATCTTGTATCAGAATTCTAGAATGTCAAATCTAGTTGAGAATTCTAGAACAATAAGTCTGATTCTAGAATGTGAAATCGCAATTGTTCTAGCGTGTGACATCACAATAATAGAGCAGTTCTTCTAGTTCTAGAGTGTGACATAAGAATTCTAGAACAGGACATCAGAATTCTAGAACATTAAGTCTGATTCTATAGTGTGACATCACATTAGTTGAACAGTTCTAGAATGTGACATCAGAATTCTACAATGTTAAATCTAGTTCTAGAATGTGACATCAGAATTGTAGAATGTTGTCTAATTCTAGAATGTGACATCACAATTATTCTAGTGTGACATCACATTAGTTGAACAGTTCTAGAATGTGACATCAGAATTCTAGAATGTTAAATCTGTTTCAAGAATGTGACATCACAATTTTTTGAGTGTGACATCACATTAGTTGAACAGTTCTAGAATGTTATGTCTGATTCTAGAATCTTGTATCAGAATTCTAGAATGTCAAATCTAGTTGAGAATTCTAGAACAATATGTCTGATTCTAGAATGTGAAATCGCAATTGTTCTAGCGTGTGACATCACAATAATAGAGCAGTTCTTCTAGTTCTAGAGTGTGACATAAGAATTCTAGAATGTTAAATCTGTTTCAAGAATGTGACATCACAATTTTTTGAGTGTGACATCACATTAGTTGAACAGTTCTAGAATGTTATGTCTGATTCTAGAATGTGAAATCACAATTGCTCTAGAGTGTGACATAACAATAATAGAGCAGTTCCTCTAGTTCTAGGATGAGACATCAGAATTTTAGAACCTGACATCAGAATTCTAGAATGTTAAGTCTGATTCTAGAGTGTGACATAACAATTGTTCTAGAGTGTGACATCACATTAGTTGAACAGTTCTAGAATGTAAAATCAGAATTCTAGAATGTTAAATCTGTTTCAAGAATGTGACATCACAATTGTTTGAGAGTGTGACATCACATTACTTGAACAGTTCTAGTTCTAGAATGTGGTATCAGAATTCTAGAATGTTATGTCTGATTCTAGAATGTGACATCAGAATTCTAGAATGTTAAATCTATCTCTAGAATGTCACATCAAAATTCTAGAATGTTAATTCTGATTCTAGAATCTTGTATCAGAATTCTAGAATGTTAAATCTAGTTCTAGAATGTGACATCAGAATTGTAGAATGTTGTCTGATTCTAGAATGTGACATCACAATTATTCTAGTGTGACATCACATTAGTTGAACAGTTCTAGAATGTGACATCACAATTATTCTAGTGTGACATCACATTAGTTGAACAGTTCTAGAATGTAACATCACAATTATTCTAGTGTGACATCACATTAGTTGAACAGTTCTAGAATGTGACATCACAATTATTCTAGTGTGACATCACATTAGTTGAACAGTTCTAGAATGTGACATCAGAATTCTAGAATGTTAAATCTGTTTCAAGAATGTGACATCACAATTTTTTGAGTGTGACATCACATTAGTTGAACAGTTCTAGACTGTTATGTCTGATTCTAGAATGTGACATCAGAATTCTAGAATGTTAAATCTATCTCTAGAATGTCACATCAAAATTCTAGAATGTTAATTCTGATTCTAGAATCTTGTATCAGAATTCTAGAATGTTAAATCTATCTCTAGAATGTCACATCAAAATTCTAGAATGTGACATCAGAATTGTAGAATGTTGTCTGATTCTAGAATGTTAAATCTAGTTCTAGAATGTGACATCAGAATTGTAGAATGTTGTCTGATTCTAGAATGTGACATCACAATTATTCTAGTGTGACATCACATTAGTTGAACAGTTCTAGAATGTGACATCACAATTATTCTAGTGTGACATCACATTAGTTGAACAGTTCTAGAATGTGACATCAGAATTCTAGAATGTTAAATCTGTTTCAAGAATGTGACATCACAATTTTTTGAGTGTGACATCACATTAGTTGAACAGTTCTAGACTGTTATGTCTGATTCTAGAATGTGACATCATAATTCTAGAATGTTAAATCTATCTCTAGAATGTCACATCAAAATTCTAGAATGTTAATTCTGATTCTAGAATCTTGTATCAGAATTCTAGAATGTTAAATCTATCTCTAGAATGTCACATCAAAATTCTAGAATGTGACATCAGAATTGTAGAATGTTGTCTGATTCTAGAATGTGACATCACAATTATTCTAGTGTGACATCACATTAGTTGAACAGTTCTAGAATGTGACATCAGAATTCTAGAACGTTAAGTCTGATTCTAGAGTGTGACATAACAATTGTTCTAGAGTGTGACATCACATTAGTTGAACAGTTCTAGAATGTAAAATCAGAATTCTAGAATGTTAAATCTGTTTCAAGAATGTGACATCACAATTGTTTGAGAGTGTGACATCACATTACTTGAACAGTTCTAGTTCTAGAATGTGGTATCAGAATTCTAGAATGTTATGTCTGATTCTAGAATGTGACATCAGAATTCTAGAATGTTAAATCTATCTCTAGAATGTCACATCAAAATTCTAGAATGTTAATTCTGATTCTAGAATCTTGTATCAGAATTCTAGAATGTTAAATCTAGTTCTAGAATGTGACATCAGAATTGTAGAATGTTGTCTGATTCTAGAATGTGACATCACAATTATTCTAGTGTGACATCACATTAGTTGAACAGTTCTAGAATGTAACATCACAATTATTCTAGTGTGACATCACATTAGTTGAACAGTTCTAGAATGTGACATCACAATTATTCTAGTGTGACATCACATTAGTTGAACAGTTCTAGAATGTGACATCAGAATTCTAGAATGTTAAATCTGTTTCAAGAATGTGACATCACAATTTTTTGAGTGTGACATCACATTAGTTGAACAGTTCTAGACTGTTATGTCTGATTCTAGAATGTGACATCATAATTCTAGAATGTTAAATCTATCTCTAGAATGTCACATCAAAATTCTAGAATGTTAATTCTGATTCTAGAATCTTGTATCAGAATTCTAGAATGTTAAATCTATCTCTAGAATGTCACATCAAAATTCTAGAATGTGACATCAGAATTGTAGAATGTTGTCTGATTCTAGAATGTGACATCACAATTATTCTAGTGTGACATCACATTAGTTGAACAGTTCTAGAATGTGACATCAGAATTCTAGAATGTTAAATCTGTTTCAAGAATGTGACATCACAATTTTTTGAGTGTGACATCACATTAGTTGAACAGTTCTAGACTGTTATGTCTGATTCTAGAATGTGACATCAGAATTCTAGAATGTTAAATCTATCTCTAGAATGTCACATCAAAATTCTAGAATGTTAATTCTGATTCTAGAATCTTGTATCAGAATTCTAGAATGTTAAATCTAGTTCTAGAATGTGACATCAGAATTGTAGAATGTTGTCTGATTCTAGAATGTGACATCACAATTATTCTAGTGTGACATCACATTAGTTGAACAGTTCTAGAATGTGACATCAGAATTCTAGAATGTTAAATCTAGTTCTAGAATGTGACATCAGAATTGTAGAATGTTGTCTGATTCTAGAATGTGACATCACAATTATTCTAGTGTGACATCACATTAGTTGAACAGTTCTAGAATGTGACATCAGAATTCTAGAATGTTAAATCTGTTTCAAGAATGTGACATCACAATTTTTTGAGTGTGACATCACATTAGTTGAACAGTTCTAGAATGTTATGTCTGATTCTAGAATCTTGTATCAGAATTCTAGAATGTCAAATCTAGTTGAGAATTCTAGAACAATATGTCTGATTCTAGAATGTGAAATCGCAATTGTTCTAGCGTGTGACATCACAATAATAGAGCAGTTCTTCTAGTTCTAGAGTGTGACATAAGAATTCTAGAATGTTAAATCTGTTTCAAGAATGTGACATCACAATTTTTTGAGTGTGACATCACATTAGTTGAACAGTTCTAGAATGTTATGTCTGATTCTAGAATGTGAAATCACAATTGCTCTAGAGTGTGACATAACAATAATAGAGCAGTTCCTCTAGTTCTAGGATGAGACATCAGAATTTTAGAACCTGACATCAGAATTCTAGAATGTTAAGTCTGATTCTAGAGTGTGACATAACAATTGTTCTAGAGTGTGACATCACATTAGTTGAACAGTTCTAGAATGTAAAATCAGAATTCTAGAATGTTAAATCTGTTTCAAGAATGTGACATCACAATTGTTTGAGAGTGTGACATCACATTACTTGAACAGTTCTAGTTCTAGAATGTGGTATCAGAATTCTAGAATGTTATGTCTGATTCTAGAATGTGACATCAGAATTCTAGAATGTTAAATCTATCTCTAGAATGTCACATCAAAATTCTAGAATGTTAATTCTGATTCTAGAATCTTGTATCAGAATTCTAGAATGTTAAATCTAGTTCTAGAATGTGACATCAGAATTGTAGAATGTTGTCTGATTCTAGAATGTGACATCACAATTATTCTAGTGTGACATCACATTAGTTGAACAGTTCTAGAATGTGACATCACAATTATTCTAGTGTGACATCACATTAGTTGAACAGTTCTAGAATGTAACATCACAATTATTCTAGTGTGACATCACATTAGTTGAACAGTTCTAGAATGTGACATCACAATTATTCTAGTGTGACATCACATTAGTTGAACAGTTCTAGAATGTGACATCAGAATTCTAGAATGTTAAATCTGTTTCAAGAATGTGACATCACAATTTTTTGAGTGTGACATCACATTAGTTGAACAGTTCTAGACTGTTATGTCTGATTCTAGAATGTGACATCAGAATTCTAGAATGTTAAATCTATCTCTAGAATGTCACATCAAAATTCTAGAATGTTAATTCTGATTCTAGAATCTTGTATCAGAATTCTAGAATGTCAAATCTTGTTGAGAATTCTAGAACAATAAGTCTGATTCTAGAATGTGGAATCGCAATTGTTCTAGCGTGTGACATCACAATAATAGAGCAGTTCTTCTAGTTCTAGAGTGTGACATAAGAATTCTAGAACAGGACATCAGAATTCTAGAACATTAAGTCTGATTCTATAGTGTGACATCACATTAGTTTAACAGTTCTAGAATGTGACATCAGAATTCTATGTTAAGTCTGATTCAGAATGTGACATCACATTGGTTCAACTGTTTTTCTAATTCTAGAATGTTATGTCTGATTTTAGAATGTGACATCAGAATTCTAGAATGTTAAATCTAGTTCTAGAATGTGACATCAGAATTGTAGAATGTTGTCTGATTCTAGAATGTGACATCACATTAGTTGAACAGTTCTAGAATGTGACATCAGAATTCTACAATGTTAAATCTAGTTCTAGAATGTGACATCAGAATTGTAGAATGTTGTCTAATTCTAGAATGTGACATCACAATTATTCTAGTGTGACATCTCATTAGTTGAACAGTTCTAGAATGTGACATCAGAATTCTAGAATTTTAAATCTGTTTCAAGAATGTGACATCACAATTTTTTGAGTGTGACATCACATTAGTTGAACAGTTCTAGAATGTTATGTCTGATTCTAGAATCTTGTATCAGAATTCTAGAATGTCAAATCTAGTTGAGAATTCTAGAACAATAAGTCTGATTCTAGAATGTGAAATCGCAATTGTTCTAGCGTGTGACATCACAATAATAGAGCAGTTCTTCTAGTTCTAGAGTGTGACATAAGAATTCTAGAACAGGACATCAGAATTCTAGAACATTAAGTCTGATTCTATAGTGTGACATCACATTAGTTGAACAGTTCTAGAATGTGACATCAGAATTCTATGTTAAGTCTGATTCAGAATGTGACATCACATTGGTTCAACTGTTTTTCTAATTCTAGAATGTTATGTCTGATTTTAGAATGTGACATCAGAATTCTAGAATGTTAAATCTAGTTCTAGAATGTGACATCAGAATTGTAGAATGTTGTCTGATTCTAGAATGTGACATCACATTAGTTGAACAGTTCTAGAATGTGACATCAGAATTCTAGAATGTTAAATCTAGTTCTAGAATGTGACATCAGAATTGTAGAATGTTGTCTAATTCTAGAATGTGACATCACAATTATTCTAGTGTGACATCTCATTAGTTGAACAGTTCTAGAATGTGACATCAGAATTCTAGAATGTTAAATCTGTTTCAAGAATGTGACATCACAATTTTTTGAGTGTGACATCACATTAGTTGAACAGTTCTAGAATGTTATGTCTGATTCTAGAATCTTGTATCAGAATTCTAGAATGTCAAATCTAGTTGAGAATTCTAGAACAATAAGTCTGATACTAGAATGTGAAATCGCAATTGTTCTAGCGTGTGACATCACAATAATAGAGCAGTTCTTCTAGTTCTAGAGTGTGACATAAGAATTCTAGAATGTTAAATCTGTTTCAAGAATGTGACATCACAATTTTTTGAGTGTGACATCACATTAGTTGAACAGTTCTAGAATGTTATGTCTGATTCTAGAATGTGAAATCACAATTGCTCTTGAGTGTGACATAACAATAATAGAGCAGTTCCTCTAGTTCTAGGATGAGACATCAGAATTTTAGAACCTGACATCAGAATTCTAGAACGTTAAGTCTGATTCTAGAGTGTGACATAACAATTGTTCTAGAGTGTGACATCACATTAGTTGAACAGTTCTAGAATGTAAAATCAGAATTCTAGAATGTTAAATCTGTTTCAAGAATGTGACATCACAATTGTTTGAGAGTGTGACATCACATTACTTGAACAGTTCTAGTTCTAGAATGTGGTATCAGAATTCTAGAATGTTATGTCTGATTCTAGAATGTGACATCAGAATTCTAGAATGTTAAATCTATCTCTAGAATGTCATCAAAATTCTAGAATGTTAATTCTGATTCTAGAATCTTGTATCAGAATTCTAGAATGTTAAATCTAGTTCTAGAATGTGACATCAGAATTGTAGAATGTTGTCTGATTCTAGAATGTGACATCACAATTATTCTAGTGTGACATCACATTAGTTGAACAGTTCTAGAATGTGACATCAGAATTCTAGAATGTTAAATCTAGTTCTAGAATGTGACATCAGAATTGTAGAATGTTGTCTGATTCTAGAATGTGACATCACAATTATTCTAGTGTGACATCACATTAGTTGAACAGTTCTAGAATGTGACATCACAATTATTCTAGTGTGACATCTCATTAGTTGAACAGTTCTAGAATGTGACATCAGAATTCTAGAATGTTAAATCTGTTTCGAGAATGTGACATCACAATTTTTTGAGTGTGACATCACATTAGTTGAACAGTTCTAGAATGTTATGTCTGATTCTAGAATCTTGTATCAGAATTCTAGAATGTCAAATCTAGTTGAGAATTCTAGAACAATATGTCTGATTCTAGAATGTGAAATCGCAATTGTTCTAGCGTGTGACATCACAATAATAGAGCAGTTCTTCTAGTTCTAGAGTGTGACATAAGAATTCTAGAATGTTAAATCTGTTTCAAGAATGTGACATCACAATTTTTTGAGTGTGACATCACATTACTTGAACAGTTCTAGTTCTAGAATGTGGTATCAGAATTCTAGAATGTTATGTCTGATTCTAGAATGTGACATCAGAATTCTAGAATGTTAAATCTATCTCTAGAATGTCACATCAAAATTCTAGAATGTTAATTCTGATTCTAGAATCTTGTATCAGAATTCTAGAATGTTAAATCTAGTTCTAGAATGTGACATCAGAATTGTAGAATGTTGTCTGATTCTAGAATGTGACATCACAATTATTCTAGTGTGACATCACATTAGTTGAACAGTTCTAGAATGTGACATCAGAATTCTAGAATGTTAAATCTAGTTCTAGAATGTGACATCAGAATTGTAGAATGTTGTCTGATTCTAGAATGTGACATCACAATTATTCTAGTGTGACATCACATTAGTTGAACAGTTCTAGAATGTGACATCAGAATTCTAGAATGTTAAATCTGTTTCAAGAATGTGACATCACAATTTTTTGAGTGTGACATCACATTAGTTGAACAGTTCTAGAATGTTATGTCTGATTCTAGAATCTTGTATCAGAATTCTAGAATGTCAAATCTAGTTGAGAATTCTAGAACAATATGTCTGATTCTAGAATGTGAAATCGCAATTGTTCTAGCGTGTGACATCACAATAATAGAGCAGTTCTTCTAGTTCTAGAGTGTGACATAAGAATTCTAGAATGTTAAATCTGTTTCAAGAATGTGACATCACAATTTTTTGAGTGTGACATCACATTAGTTGAACAGTTCTAGAATGTTATGTCTGATTCTAGAATGTGAAATCACAATTGCTCTAGAGTGTGACATAACAATAATAGAGCAGTTCCTCTAGTTCTAGGATGAGACATCAGAATTTTAGAACCTGACATCAGAATTCTAGAATGTTAAGTCTGATTCTAGAGTGTGACATAACAATTGTTCTAGAGTGTGACATCACATTAGTTGAACAGTTCTAGAATGTAAAATCAGAATTCTAGAATGTTAAATCTGTTTCAAGAATGTGACATCACAATTGTTTGAGAGTGTGACATCACATTACTTGAACAGTTCTAGTTCTAGAATGTGGTATCAGAATTCTAGAATGTTATGTCTGATTCTAGAATGTGACATCAGAATTCTAGAATGTTAAATCTATCTCTAGAATGTCACATCAAAATTCTAGAATGTTAATTCTGATTCTAGAATCTTGTATCAGAATTCTAGAATGTTAAATCTAGTTCTAGAATGTGACATCAGAATTGTAGAATGTTGTCTGATTCTAGAATGTGACATCACAATTATTCTAGTGTGACATCACATTAGTTGAACAGTTCTAGAATGTGACATCAGAATTCTAGAATGTTAAATCTGTTTCAAGAATGTGACATCACAATTTTTTGAGTGTGACATCACATTAGTTGAACAGTTCTAGACTGTTATGTCTGATTCTAGAATGTGACATCAGAATTCTAGAATGTTAAATCTATCTCTAGAATGTCACATCAAAATTCTAGAATGTTAATTCTGATTCTAGAATCTTGTATCAGAATTCTAGAATGTCAAATCTTGTTGAGAATTCTAGAACAATAAGTCTGATTCTAGAATGTGAAATCGCAATTGTTCTAGCGTGTGACATCACAATAATAGAGCAGTTCTTCTAGTTCTAGAGTGTGACATAAGAATTCTAGAACAGGACATCAGAATTCTAGAACATTAAGTCTGATTCTATAGTGTGACATCACATTAGTTGAACAGTTCTAGAATGTGACATCAGAATTCTATGTTAAGTCTGATTCAGAATGTGACATCACATTGGTTCAACTGTTTTTCTAATTCTAGAATGTTATGTCTGATTTTAGAATGTGACATCAGAATTCTAGAATGTTAAATCTAGTTCTAGAATGTGACATCAGAATTGTAGAATGTTGTCTGATTCTAGAATGTGACATCACATTAGTTGAACAGTTCTAGAATGTGACATCAGAATTCTAGAATGTTAAATCTAGTTCTAGAATGTGACATCAGAATTGTAGAATGTTGTCTAATTCTAGAATGTGACATCACAATTATTCTAGTGTGACATCTCATTAGTTGAACAGTTCTAGAATGTGACATCAGAATTCTAGAATGTTAAATCTGTTTCAAGAATGTGACATCACAATTTTTTGAGTGTGACATCACATTAGTTGAACAGTTCTAGAATGTTATGTCTGATTCTAGAATCTTGTATCAGAATTCTAGAATGTCAAATCTAGTTGAGAATTCTAGAACAATATGTCTGATTCTAGAATGTGAAATCGCAATTGTTCTAGCGTGTGACATCACAATAATAGAGCAGTTCTTCTAGTTCTAGAGTGTGACATAAGAATTCTAGAATGTTAAATCTGTTTCAAGAATGTGACATCACAATTTTTTGAGTGTGACATCACATTAGTTGAACAGTTCTAGAATGTTATGTCTGATTCTAGAATGTGAAATCACAATTGCTCTTGAGTGTGACATAACAATAATAGAGCAGTTCCTCTAGTTCTAGGATGAGACATCAGAATTTTAGAACCTGACATCAGAATTCTAGAACGTTAAGTCTGATTCTAGAGTGTGACATAACAATTGTTCTAGAGTGTGACATCACATTAGTTGAACAGTTCTAGAATGTAAAATCAGAATTCTAGAATGTTAAATCTGTTTCAAGAATGTGACATCACAATTGTTTGAGAGTGTGACATCACATTACTTGAACAGTTCTAGTTCTAGAATGTGGTATCAGAATTCTAGAATGTTATGTCTGATTCTAGAATGTGACATCAGAATTCTAGAATGTTAAATCTATCTCTAGAATGTCACATCAAAATTCTAGAATGTTAATTCTGATTCTAGAATCTTGTATCAGAATTCTAGAATGTTAAATCTAGTTCTAGAATGTGACATCAGAATTGTAGAATGTTGTCTGATTCTAGAATGTGACATCACAATTATTCTAGTGTGACATCACATTAGTTGAACAGTTCTAGAATGTGACATCAGAATTCTAGAATGTTAAATCTATCTCTAGAATGTCACATCAAAATTCTAGAATGTTAATTCTGATTCTAGAATCTTGTATCAGAATTCTAGAATGTTAAATCTAGTTCTAGAATGTGACATCAGAATTGTAGAATGTTGTCTGATTCTAGAATGTGACATCACAATTATTCTAGTGTGACATCACATTAGTTGAACAGTTCTAGAATGTGACATCACAATTATTCTAGTGTGACATCACATTAGTTGAACAGTTCTAGAATGTAACATCACAATTATTCTAGTGTGACATCACATTAGTTGAACAGTTCTAGAATGTGACATCACAATTATTCTAGTGTGACATCACATTAGTTGAACAGTTCTAGAATGTGACATCAGAATTCTAGAATGTTAAATCTGTTTCAAGAATGTGACATCACAATTTTTTGAGTGTGACATCACATTAGTTGAACAGTTCTAGACTGTTATGTCTGATTCTAGAATGTGACATCAGAATTCTAGAATGTTAAATCTATCTCTAGAATGTCACATCAAAATTCTAGAATGTTAATTCTGATTCTAGAATCTTGTATCAGAATTCTAGAATGTCAAATCTTGTTGAGAATTCTAGAACAATAAGTCTGATTCTAGAATGTGAAATCGCAATTGTTCTAGCGTGTGACATCACAATAATAGAGCAGTTCTTCTAGTTCTAGAGTGTGACATAAGAATTCTAGAACAGGACATCAGAATTCTAGAACATTAAGTCTGATTCTATAGTGTGACATCACATTAGTTGAACAGTTCTAGAATGTGACATCAGAATTCTATGTTAAGTCTGATTCAGAATGTGACATCACATTGGTTCAACTGTTTTTCTAATTCTAGAATGTTATGTCTGATTTTAGAATGTGACATCAGAATTCTAGAATGTTAAATCTAGTTCTAGAATGTGACATCAGAATTGTAGAATGTTGTCTGATTCTAGAATGTGACATCACATTAGTTGAACAGTTCTAGAATGTGACATCAGAATTCTAGAATGTTAAATCTAGTTCTAGAATGTGACATCAGAATTGTAGAATGTTGTCTAATTCTAGAATGTGACATCACAATTATTCTAGTGTGACATCTCATTAGTTGAACAGTTCTAGAATGTGACATCAGAATTCTAGAATGTTAAATCTGTTTCAAGAATGTGACATCACAATTTTTTGAGTGTGACATCACATTAGTTGAACAGTTCTAGAATGTTATGTCTGATTCTAGAATCTTGTATCAGAATTCTAGAATGTCAAATCTAGTTGAGAATTCTAGAACAATAAGTCTGATTCTAGAATGTGAAATCGCAATTGTTCTAGCGTGTGACATCACAATAATAGAGCAGTTCTTCTAGTTCTAGAGTGTGACATAAGAATTCTAGAATGTTAAATCTGTTTCAAGAATGTGACATCACAATTTTTTGAGTGTGACATCACATTAGTTGAACAGTTCTAGAATGTTATGTCTGATTCTAGAATGTGAAATCACAATTGCTCTTGAGTGTGACATAACAATAATAGAGCAGTTCCTCTAGTTCTAGGATGAGACATCAGAATTTTAGAACCTGACATCAGAATTCTAGAACGTTAAGTCTGATTCTAGAGTGTGACATAACAATTGTTCTAGAGTGTGACATCACATTAGTTGAACAGTTCTAGAATGTAAAATCAGAATTCTAGAATGTTAAATCTGTTTCAAGAATGTGACATCACAATTGTTTGAGAGTGTGACATCACATTACTTGAACAGTTCTAGTTCTAGAATGTGGTATCAGAATTCTAGAATGTTATGTCTGATTCTAGAATGTGACATCAGAATTCTAGAATGTTAAATCTATCTCTAGAATGTCACATCAAAATTCTAGAATGTTAATTCTGATTCTAGAATCTTGTATCAGAATTCTAGAATGTTAAATCTAGTTCTAGAATGTGACATCAGAATTGTAGAATGTTGTCTGATTCTAGAATGTGACATCACAATTATTCTAGTGTGACATCACATTAGTTGAACAGTTCTAGAATGTGACATCAGAATTCTAGAATGTTAAATCTAGTTCTAGAATGTGACATCAGAATTGTAGAATGTTGTCTGATTCTAGAATGTGACATCACAATTATTCTAGTGTGACATCACATTAGTTGAACAGTTCTAGAATGTGACATCACAATTATTCTAGTGTGACATCACATTAGTTGAACAGTTCTAGAATGTAACATCACAATTATTCTAGTGTGACATCACATTAGTTGAACAGTTCTAGAATGTGACATCACAATTATTCTAGTGTGACATCACATTAGTTGAACAGTTCTAGAATGTGACATCAGAATTCTAGAATGTTAAATCTGTTTCAAGAATGTGACATCACAATTGTTTGAGAGTGTGACATCACATTACTTGAACAGTTCTAGTTCTAGAATGTGGTATCAGAATTCTAGAATGTTATGTCTGATTCTAGAATGTGACATCAGAATTCTAGAATGTTAAATCTATCTCTAGAATGTCACATCAAAATTCTAGAATGTTAATTCTGATTCTAGAATCTTGTATCAGAATTCTAGAATGTTAAATCTAGTTCTAGAATGTGACATCAGAATTGTAGAATGTTGTCTGATTCTAGAATGTGACATCACAATTATTCTAGTGTGACATCACATTAGTTGAACAGTTCTAGAATGTGACATCAGAATTCTAGAATGTTAAATCTAGTTCTAGAATGTGACATCAGAATTGTAGAATGTTGTCTGATTCTAGAATGTGACATCACAATTATTCTAGTGTGACATCACATTAGTTGAACAGTTCTAGAATGTGACATCACAATTATTCTAGTGTGACATCTCATTAGTTGAACAGTTCTAGAATGTGACATCAGAATTCTAGAATGTTAAATCTGTTTCAAGAATGTGACATCACAATTTTTTGAGTGTGACATCACATTAGTTGAACAGTTCTAGAATGTTATGTCTGATTCTAGAATCTTGTATCAGAATTCTAGAATGTCAAATCTAGTTGAGAATTCTAGAACAATATGTCTGATTCTAGAATGTGAAATCGCAATTGTTCTAGCGTGTGACATCACAATAATAGAGCAGTTCTTCTAGTTCTAGAGTGTGACATAAGAATTCTAGAATGTTAAATCTGTTTCAAGAATGTGACATCACAATTTTTTGAGTGTGACATCACATTAGTTGAACAGTTCTAGAATGTTATGTCTGATTCTAGAATGTGAAATCACAATTGCTCTAGAGTGTGACATAACAATAATAGAGCAGTTCCTCTAGTTCTAGGATGAGACATCAGAATTTTAGAACCTGACATCAGAATTCTAGAATGTTAAGTCTGATTCTAGAGTGTGACATAACAATTGTTCTAGAGTGTGACATCACATTAGTTGAACAGTTCTAGAATGTAAAATCAGAATTCTAGAATGTTAAATCTGTTTCAAGAATGTGACATCACAATTGTTTGAGAGTGTGACATCACATTAGTTGAACAGTTCTAGTTCTAGAATGTGGTATCAGAATTCTAGAATGATATGTCTGATTCTAGAATGTGACATCAGAATTCTAGAATGTTAAATCTATCCCTAGAATGTCACATCAGAATTCTAGAATGTTAATTCTGATTCTAGAATCTTGTATCAGAATTCTAGAATGTCAAATCTAGTTGAGAATTCTAGAACAATAAGTCTGATTCTAGAATGTTAAATCGCAATTGTTCTAGCGTGTGACATCCCAATAATAGAGCAGTTCTTCTAGTTCTAGAGTGTGACATAAGAATTCTAGAACATTAAGTCTGATTCTATAGTGTGACATCACATTAGTTTAACAGTTCTAGAATGTGACATCAGAATTCTATGTTAAGTCTTATTCCAGAATATGGCATCACATTGGTTCAACAGTTCTTCTAGTTCTAGAATGTTGTCTGATTTTAGAATGTGACATCAGAATTCTAGAATGTTGTCTGATTCTAGAATGTGACATCAGAATTCTAGAATGTGACATCAGAATTTTAGAATGTTAAATCTAGTTCTAGAATGTCACATCAGAATTCTAGAATGTCTGATTGTGACATCACAATTATTCTAGAGTGTGACATCACATTAGTTGAACAGTTCTAGAATGTGACATCAAAATACTAGAATGTTAAATGTAGTTCTAGAATGAGACATCAGAATTTTAATACGTGACATCAGAATTCTAGAACATTAAGTCTGATTCTAGAGTGTGACATAACAATTGTTCTAGAGTGTGACATCACATTAGTTGAACAGTTCTAGAATGTTATATCAGAATTCCAAAATGTTAAATCCAATTCTAGAATGAGACATCAGAATTCTATGTTAAGTCTGTTTCCAAAATGTGACATCATATTGGTTCAACAGTTCTTCTAGTTCTAGAATGTTATGTCTGATTTTAGAATGTGACATCAGAATTCTTGAATGTTAAATCTAGTTCTAGAATGTGACATCAGAATTCTACAATGTTAAGTCTGATTCTAGAATGTGAAATCACAATTGTTCTAGAGTGACGTCACTTTAGTTGAACAGTTCTAGAATGTTATATCAGAATTTTAGAATGTTAAATCTATCTCTAGAATGTTATATCAGAATTCTAAAATGTTAAATCTATCTCTAGAATGTGACATCAGAATTCTAGAATGTGAAATCGCAATTGTTCTAGAGTGTGACATCACAATAATAGAGCAGTTCTTCTAGTTCTAGAGTGTGACATAAGAATTCTAGAATGTGACATCAGAATTGCCACCTGGTTAGCTCAGTTGGTAGAGCATGAGACTCAATCTCTCAGGGTCGTGGGTTTGAGCCCCATTCCGGACGGCACTACCTCCCATGGGCCCACCACCTGTGGGAGGTACCGTATGACTTGCATTGTGGACTGGGCAGGAGTTACCCCCCTGACCTGAGACTGGACCCAGATAAGCAGCAGATGATGACATGACATGACATCAGAATTCTAGAACGTTATGTCTGATTCTAGAGTGTAACATCACATTAGTTGAAGAGTTCTAGAATGTTATATCAGAATTCTAGAATGTTAAATGTAATTCTAGAATGTGACATCAGAATTCTGTTAAGTCTGATTCCAGAATGTGACATCACTTTGGTTCAGCAGTTCTACTAGTTCTAGAATGTTATGTCTGATTTTAGAATGTGACATTAGAACTCTAGAATGTTACATTTAGTTCTAGAATTTGACATCACGATTCTAGAATGTTAAATCTATTTCTAGAAAGTTACATCAGAATTATAGATTGTTAAGTCTGATTCTAGAATGTGACATCAAAATTGCTCTCGAGTGTGTCATCGCATGAGTTGAACAGTTCTTCTAGTTCTAGAATGTGACCTCGGAATTCTAAAATGTTAAGTCGAGTTCTAGAATGTGACATCACAATTGTAGGATGATCAGTCCTTTACTAGGATATTGAAATCGGAACATTAAATAACGTTGAAATCTTGGAAATCAATCAAGGTCTGGAAACTTGTCATCTACATGGAGGACTTCACCTTCCTTTTTCCAGGACCACAGGATGAGTTGGTTGCTTTGTGCTGTATCATTGTTTATTCCACTTGTGTCTGTACTGAGAATATTTCTGATGCCACTTTTTCACTGGTAACTCAGTTAATCTGCTGTATTTTGAATGGAGACCAATTTTTATTTGCAAACATTCTAGCGAAAATCCATGAAAAATGAAATGATAATATCTTTGATTATAACAGGTGTGTTGCCCAAAAATAGTTTTGTGCATAATTTGAGTTTGTAAAAAATGAAAAAAATGTGTGTTTACAGGTTCATAAAGAGTTTTTTCTGCTATATTAGAGTTTTGTAATGTAAACAGTGAGGCTTTTACTTTGACACGTTAAGTAAAGGAAGTAACTCCTCTTCGGCGGACCCGAACAGGAAATGCTAGCTAAAAAGCGTAAAGTTCGATGTTAAAGTTCAGTGGTGACCAATTGTGATATGCAAATGTACAAGTACAGGTTCCAACAGAAATCAAAGAAACAAGAACTGATAGTGTCAGAGATCAAACTAACATGAAATGATGGTATCACAGATTACAGGTACAGGTTCCAGCAGAAATAAAAGAAATAAGAAATAATAATGACAGAGATCAAAATAACAGGAACCGATGATGCCAGAGTTCAAAGCAACAGGACGTGATTATTTCAGATCTCAAAGATAATGGAAATGATAATGTCAGAGATCAAAGATAAATTAAATGATAATGACAGAAATCAAAGTAAAGGGACATGATTTTGTCAGAGATCAAAGATACAGAAATTGATTATGTCACGGACGAAAATCAATCAATCAGAAAACAAAAGAAAAGCACAGCAAATGATGATATCACAGATAAAAGGCACAGGAAATGATAATGTGAGATATCAAAAAGAAAGGTTTATATGCCTAATTTCACAAGTATTATGGATCTCCAACTAATTAAAACATGTCAATTTAATTATATTACATGCACATGCAAGCCGCCCGGGTTAGCTCAGTTGGTAGAGCATGAGACTCAATCTCTCAAGGCCGTGGGTTTAAACCCTATTCTGGGCGGCACCACCTCCCATGGGCTCACCACCTGTGGGAGGGGCCATAGGACTTCGGTGAATTGTAGACTGGGCGGCAGTCGCCCCCGCAACCCGGGCCTGGACCCAGATAAGCGGCAGATGATGACATGACATAACATGACATGTACATGCAAATACTTCCAAAATCAACAAATGAATCTCTTCAATGAAAGGTCATTTGGAGTTTTGGATTGAATGTACTGGTTTGTGATGTTAATATCCAAGGTTGGAAAGGTAGAAGAAAAGGAAGTGAGACTCACAAATTCAAAATGCAAAGGCCAATGGAGGCCAATGTTCCAGCCCAAGCACTTCCTGAACCACAATCTTGTCCTGTAACGTTGATTGTAAGAAATGGTCACTGTCTCACTGACTTGATCAGTGCCTTCAAGTATCCAAACATTATTGCATCTGAAGTCAACATCAAAATGCATTTACCAAATGGAAAGCTTGAACATGGGGAAGGAAGTGGTGTTTTGCGAGACTGCCTGACAGAATTTTGGATGGATTTCTATGACAGCTGCACATCGGGAGTTGAGGTGAAAGTCCCCTTCATCAGGCATGACTTTCAGTGTGGTGTGTTCAGGGTGGAAACAAGCTTGTTACTTCCCAGTGAAGCTTGCAATACCATTTCTGGAAGAGGTGCTGTATGGCTCGACAACCAGTAGTTTCAAGATTCCCTTTTGCTGTACATATCACAAGAAGAAAGATCTGTTCTTCTGAAAGCTTTGGAGAACTTTAATTCAGTGGACACAGATGAATTGCTGGATGTACTTGATGCACATGAATGCAAGCAAGTCCCTACCAAGGACAAACTGCTCCCTGTTTTGTCACAGGTTGGACACAAAGTAATCATTCAGGCCCTAATGTTTGTAATTAAGTGCTGGCATCCTGTTGTGGGTTCTATGACTGGTTTACTACCACCAGAAGGACTGCATCATTTCATTGCACAAAAAAAAAAAAAAAAAAACTGCAAAAACAGTGAAGGAGCTTCTAAACTTTCCAGAGGAGATGACAGCAGCCCAGTCAACAGTTTCTCATTACCTGAAAAGGTACATTGGGGAAATTGACTGCAACAATCTTCAGCTTTTCCTGCAGTTTTGTACAGGATCTGATCTGTTGGATAAGGCCATACTAATTGAGTTAATAGAAACTGCAGATTTGCTTCGCAGACCACAATCCCACACATGTGGATGTGTACTAAAGCTGGCTATTGGTCACTACAGCTATCCAGATTTTCGCAGCAAATTTAACAGCAACAAGCTCAATGTGGGTAATGGATGTGGTGTAGGTAATAATACAAACAATAACATGAAGGATGTGACAGCTCCTTGCTAGACTGGATGTTTTTGTTATGTAGCCCGGTGTTCCTTTTGTATGTGCGGCATTTTATTTCATCTACTTTTATAGTGGTTGCTTTGTTCTTTCCCAATCAAATGGTAAGCTTAAAAGGATAGTTGGGTGGGGTTATATGAGGTACATATGCTTAAGCAGTGTATTTCCTGTAGTAGACAGCACTCAGCACACAATCAGCAGAGGGGAGGGCTGAGACAGAAGCAGAGCAATACATTGCAGGGCGCAGGGACAGCAACACAGAAACATATTTTAGTCACCTAAAAGAAGTCCCACTTCAACAGAATACACCAGGTTACCTGTGTACTATATTAGTAATACAGTGGTGGAAAAAAAGTTTTCGGACACCCTTAAAATTTTAAACAATCTCAAATATTATCATGAAATATTTGCAGTAAAATCTTTTTTGTATTTCACAAGGTGTGGCTGCATCAGACAGACACAAAGAAAAATAAAATGATTTATTTTGTTTATTGTTATCAATTATCACTTATCACTTCTTGTTTCATTTATTTCTGCTGGAGACTACTTTTGATCTTTTGATCTGTTGCTGTTGGTGCCGCTGGTACTGCTGAGTGGCATCCTGGGAGGCTTGGTCTAGATGAGGCTCGGTCTTCCCCCAGAAGTGCAGCCATTATATGGAGGGAGCCATGAAATTGGGTTGAACCAAATGGATGCCGTTTCATGGGGAAGATTAGGGATTTAGTTTGTACAGTCTACAATTTCTTTAGACTGTTAGTTTGTTGATTTATTTTTTTTAGTTAGTAGTTAAATATATTCTTTACCGACAGGCTGATTGTCTGGTTTTGTTTTCTGTAGTTGAGTTTGTGGTAGTGTTTGTAATCTTTTTTGTTAGAATAATGGTCTGATCAACCATTATATATGTGCCCTTTGTTCAGTGTGGTAGATCTGTTTGTCTTTTGTTGGTTGGTTGGTTGGTCTGTTTAGTTAATTGAATTTGTATTTTTTCAGTATAATTCAGTTAGCTTGACCTCTTTTATGGATCCAAAAATAAAAAAAATAAAATTTTCTCTGTGGTGTCCTTTACAGACACACCAACTTGGCTATTGGAGACTAAGGGGAGGGGAGAAGAACATCACGGTGTCCTTTCAGGTATCATAATTACGTACAGAGAGATTTTCTTTCAAACAGGTTACACTGATAGATGTTGTTGCAACTTTAGTTGGTGGAAGCTAGGGGTTTCGGATCTCTAACACAAGCAACCAAAGTAAATGAACAGAGTCAGTATAGGTGGCATCATTATGGTTAGTTTATTTGAAAACATAGATATCAAAATGGAACAAAATGGAAAGGTGGGGGGAAATGTGGACCAGTGGTTGTGCCAAACAAAACAAAAAAAGTTACAATAAAACCAGGCCTAGATCACTGGCTACCTGAGAAAACAAAGGAAACAAAAGACCTGGCAGAGCTAGCTAAAAAGATAAAGAAAACAAAACATAGGGGTGGCACCAACCAATAATCCTAGTGTCTTTATAAAACAACAATTCCTAAGTGCTGCTAAGTGTACAGGGTCCCCCAAACTCACCTGGGGGTTTGTGGACACAAACACCCGCCACACTTACTCTACTGCAGTGCTTCTCAATTATTTTCTGTCACTGGCATCACGCAGTGCAATGCCAGCGATGCAATGCCCCACTATTTGAGAAGGACTGCTCTACTGCATGATGCCACCAGAGGAAAAAGAGAGAAGGAGAGCCATCGCTGTGCCCTCCTTCTATAAAGGGGCCTCACGTGTTGATCGGTCAGACCAGATCACTTGGATTGCTCAGGTGAGCCCAGGCTGGCAATCTGCACCTGGAACACTGTGAAGCAGGGCAGGGGAGGAGAAAGAAGAGGAAAAAAAACCCACACAGGTCATCCAGGCACATAACACCCCCACCCTTACAAGTCCAAACATCAAGTTTGGAACCATACATTTTTCCATACTTAAGCAGTATGTGACAAAGCGTCTGCCAGAACATGCTCAGACCCCCTTTTATGCCAGATTTCAAGGTTATAGTCTTGAATCATGAGTGCCCATTGCATAAGGCACTGATTGTGGTTGTACACCCTGGAAAGAAACACTAGAGGGTTGTGATCTTTCATTCAACCTAGAGCTGTAACAATTAATCAAAAAATAAATTATTAATCACCAACCAGTTCTAATATTATAAATAAAACGTTGTAATCAGAGAATGTGGCCATTTTTTTTATTTTCTGGTTTTCAGTTAAATATTTTCCAACAAAATGATCAACAGATTTATTGGTAATGAAAATACAATGCAATATTACAAGATAGTCTTGAAGTTAAAGTTGAAGTTCTTTACTTTACTTTAGTAGTTTTACTTGTAACTAATAACTTTTTATTAGTTTTTAATATTTTAACAGGGTAATTGTACTGAAAACAAATTGAACACATTCTACCACTGCTTACTACTGTTTAATTTGGCACTGGCTGTCTGGATGCCCTTCATCCTCCTCAGTCTCTTGCCCCAGTGGACCATTTCGACAGTGCGCTCTCTGATTCCTGCTGGTTCACCTGTGCTGTCAATGAGTTCTTCTTAAGAGCCTCGGTAAAACAAATTTGGTTGACAGTATGAGCTATGAATGTTAAAAAACATTCTCTTCAAACACCATGTAGAGTTAAACAATGGCCAACTTCAGGGTCATATTGGCAAAAGTATGAAGAATATGATGGATAATTATTATGGATTTTTAGCACAAGAAAATATTTATGAAGTACTTGAATTTAATAAAACATTTTATTATAATACTCCCTCATAATCATAATATATAATAGCTTTGTGAGGTGTGTACAAATAATCATAAAACAAAAGATAAACATGTTTTCACATTAAAATGCCAAACACACTAAAAGCAATAACTGATGCACATTAGTTGAGGCTTCAATGGTACAATGCAGGCTTCAGATTTGAAATAAAAATGCTATTTATATGTGTATATTGATTTAAACTTCAGCATTATTACTAAAGAAATTAGATGAGCAGTTCTTAAAATAGTGCAGTCCAGTACAAAGAGATTCCTTGCATTTTCATCTTGTGAGACATATTTTTCCTCCAATCTACTTTAATTTTTCCAACTGATGGAAATCCATCAGGGCAATGGAGAACTTTAATCCCTGCAGATGGAATGTTAACTTCTCTAACTTACTTACCATACATGACGTTGAAAAGACACAAGTCCTTAAACTTCTTTTGCCTGTGACGGCCAAACATACTCCAATGCCAGCTCATTTGACAGAATGTATTTCATCATTCGCCTCGTTGCATCATCTACACTTGATGAGAGCCAAAAGGAGAAAAAAAGACTTACATTAACTGCTAAGAAAATAAGCTTCAAAGATTTAAAAATTCAACCGGAAAGTCAACTGAACATTTTAAGTTGTAGCCTTTATGTAATTTACTGTATGTAACACATAATTTTATTTCGTAGGCTAATGAATTTCAATTTGGAAAAAAGTTTAAACAAAACAAACAAAAACTTACAACAGCAGACATTAGACTATAGTCCCCCAGTTTCTCCTCGAGAGCCTCAACATCTGCTTGAGTTTGCAGCGGGAAGACCACTCCATCAGGAACCTCCATCACTGATGCATCTTGCTTCTTCAGCAGGACATTTAGCATCTTACCACGAACCTTCTGGGTCTCCTTAATTTCTTCTATAATTATAAGAAGTTTAGAAAACATGGCTTCACAACTGAAGCTTGCAACCCTCTGGACAGTGGAACTGGCGACTCGCTGGGCAGTGGGGCTGGCGACCTGCTGGGTAGTGGGGCTGGTGACCTGCTGGGCAGTAGGACTGGTGACTTCACTGAAAAAAACATTTTGTTGAATTTTCTGAATCCCGAAACCGGGTATACAACAATGAGTTGTGGCAGTCTGGAGCAATTCCCAATTCCATTTTATTTGACAAAATTAGAGTCTTGTTTAAAAACTTTACAGTAAAAAATGCAATTGGGCCAACCAGAAAGACAAAAGTAAGCAAAAAAGGGGGAAACAAATTCTCAATAGCACTTCTCAAGAAGATTCAAAATAATACACAACAAAAGAATTTGCTCTAAACTGCCTTTCTGGCTATACCCTTAAAGTTTGGGCCCATGGCAGGAGCTACAATCTGGAGCTGTGTTCTGGAGCTATGCTTCTCTCCTCTAGCCTCTGGCCACCACAGCCTCTTCACTTTTATACTGGTGGACCGCACCTTCTCAAGAAATTGATATCAATTATCTCTTCCAGCACACTTACAATAATCCCAATATTAAATAACATATCATCAAATAGAAGTTCACTTAAACTTACTTTAAAAACACGTATTTCTTTTTAAACAAGATACTTATACAGGTCATTTCACCACAAAAGACAAAACACCCCTCCCACTCTACCACACTTGGTTTCTTCCCTTGTGAACCCCCCTATTTAAGCAAATAGACCGCTTCAGGCAACAGGTGAACACAATTTAAATTCAATAAATCAAATACACAATCACAGTGTGACTTCTCTCCTTCACCCCCTCCTCCAAATGTTCATAGCACACACATCACCACCAGCAGTTCACACCAGGATCAACATTCTGATAAAATCTACCTGAGAAAGAATGCGTTGCACATGTGCCTTACTTTAGTGCACAGGGTCTCCCCATGACAGTAGAATAAAACAATTTAATTTAAAGCAATAACAAATTAGAAATTAACCACAATATATGAATTACATAATGAATTTAAGTAAATTGGGGTTTAGTTAGAATTACTAAGGAAATCAGAGTAACAAATACTCAGAATTTTTGTGCTGAAACTGCTTATATAATTTATTTGAAATTACTCAAAAACATTAAGTACAGTCAACTTAAAAAATATGTCTAGAGTTAGATGAATGTATTGCGTGCAACCACTTTCAATATTAAAATTGAGTAAATTCAACAAAACATTTTTTTCAGTGTTGCTGGGAAACACTAGAATAAAAGCCTAAAAATCTAACAGTTTGTATCATGTTAGATTTACAAGAATAAGTATTTAGTATTTAGTATATTTATTTAGTACAAGTATTTATGTTTATTTTATAAACATAATTGAGCATTTGACCAAAAGATTGCATTTGCATAATATCCTCAACATATTTGATATATTTCTAACAAAATTTGAGAATGAAGCAATTACTCTGATTGGTTTTCGGAACTATACTGTTCACTGTATTCAAATCTGTATTGTTTGTCCATAACAATAACTGAAAATATTGAGTAAGTTTCGCGCTGATAGTCGTGACTTTCTCGCGCGCACACACACACACACACACACACACACAGCGGGTGACAGAGAGTCCGTGGTGGAAACGGCCAAGCAAAGTAAATGTAATGATTTATCGAGTTTTTCACAGCTAGAGGAAAGAGGGTATACTGTCGCCGCCATGCTATTTTGTAAGCTATCATGGCGCGGAGAGAGAAGCTAGCGCGACCAGAGAAAGTAGCATGGTGTAACGTTAGCTTTACTCATGAAACAAGGGCAATTATTTTCTAATTGGGGCGGGCGTCCCTCTCGCGCACATTCACACGCACGAGGCTGCGTACTTCCATGTGAAGTAAATGTAATGAGTTATTCACAGTTTTTCAAATCTAGGGAAAAGAGCTACGCTGTCGCAGCCATGCTGTTGTTTGTTAAGATGTCGTGGCGTTGAAAAAGAAACGTGATTACATTGTTTTCACCTCCTCTGTCAATAATTGTAACTTGCGTAATAAGCAGTGAGTTGTAAGCTTATGTCCAATACATAATTTACTGTTGAATGCAATTGCTGATGTTTTTCCTTCTTGTATCCTTGTAAACTTAGCTACTGGCTAAGGAGGCCACCTCCTGTCCTAACCAGCACATCAGTGCAGAGGTGGAGGATGGGAGAAAGGACTGATACCAGCAGAGGTCTGTGTTTATTTTTTCAAAAATTCATTCAGTAGGCTATGTGTTGTCAGGAATTACTTACGTAATTGTCATTTTAAATAATTTCCTAGTGAGATAGCGAGTGTCCTTTGTGGTGACTTGACTGTGAAACCTTACTATTACTGATCCAGAAACCGTACTTATGTTTAGGTAGGAAAAACTTCAGAGTGGAGAATGTGGGAGTCACAGAACTGTGTCCACGGTCTGGTAGCTGTAAATTGATATGCACATTCTTATTAAACCTTTGATTAATTTTGATTATTAGGCATTGTATTTATTTTCTTAATCTAAGTGCTCTATTTGCCCAACTAAACAATCAAACTGAAGTCAAAAATGTTTTCAATATCTGTTTTACAGCACCAACACCACTGAGGAAGAAAAGAGAAAGACAGGTTCGCAATAAAGAGAAGGTAAATTTTAGTAACTTGTGTTGTTCTCAGAGAATGTAATTATGATATTATGATATTAATATGAAGTTTAGAATGTTTATATTGTTATAGGCTGCCTACATTTTGGTAAGATCATAAACTTTGTGTGTCTCTGTTTTGTAAAATGCAGGCTGAGAGTGAGTCCTAATCAGTTTTCTGCGTCTGCAGATTACTATGATGCACCAGTCATTGTACAACAGGAGTTGGCAGAAGAACTGGTTAAGATCTGGTTAAGACCTGCTGTGGAACCCAGATGCATTAGTCAATGAACCTACTGAGTTTGGGATTGTTATTGAGGGCATCACTGTCCTCAGAGGTCTTGGACATCTTGGCATAGCCTGCTGCTGTCTGTTGGTGCTAACCTATGCCCTTGATCTCAAGTACCACAAGAATTTCAAATACAGTTTTGAGGTATTCCAGAAGTGACTGCTGGAGCTGGATCCTGAAAGGTTCAGAGAGTGAAAAACTACCTCTGTGCTGCTATAATGTGATTATAAGGAACATGATTATTTACCTATTCTTTGTGATCCACACCAGAATGTTCACTTTTGTATCACTATTTAATTTCTGCAGTTGGGTTCTACCCGCTCAGTATGTGTGTATTTTGGTCAGTAAGTAAAGACTGTTAATGTGTGTCCAGTGGCTTTTTATTTGTAGTTTTTAAGTTAAGTATTGGGCTATTTCAAGTGAAAAAAATTAGTAAATGTACATTTTGAATTAAAATAAGTTAAAACATTTAGTAAATATAGCACATTTGTCTGATTAAAATGTAGCCTCTTTTTCAGTTACATCGACATATAATTTCAATCATATTTACTGAATTTTACTTGCAATCAAATTAAATGTAGTTATTCAGACCAACCTAATTTTTTTTTACGTATGTTTATTCAGTTCGTAAAGGTAAATTTATATGATTACATCGCTTTTAACCCTGTGAGCCCGTACGTATCATATATGATACCCACATTTCTGGGACTCATTGCATCACCATCAAGCATAAACTTTGCATTTAACCCTTTTAGATGAACTCTTATGCTCGTATACTGACTCCTGGTAGACACTCCTCACTTTTCTAAATGTTTTGACATGTGTGATACAAACAAAAAATATACTTAGAATTTTTTTTTTTAATTTTTTTTTTTACATTTTGTCAAAGGGACAAATAAAGAGTTCATATTTGAAAAATTTGAATTTTCTGACCATTCTTTCATAGTTCAGGTCTCACAGGGTTAAATTAACTTGGGTGGGTGGAAGTTCCTCCTCTGAATCAGACTGCTCACTTGATTCTAGTTGCTTGCTCCGATGCTGAGTTTTGACCTTGCCCTAGAGAAGTTAATATGAAGATATATAGGTTGAACCATACCTACTGACTCTATATTATGGAAATTACCTTTAACCTGTATTCCCTGAAATACACCTATTTTCTCTTTATCAAGCCATCTTTGGGGTCTGTCAGGTCTGATGTATACTCAGCTTGATGTAGCTTTACCCTGGCCTCTGCATAAGTGGCTGTAAAATACAATGACACAAAATAAAGGGAGTGAAGCAGATATTGAAATATAACTAGATTTCCATAGGAATTTAAAATAGGTGCCATGGATCACAAAATTCACAATTTGGATCACATTACAGTTTTGAGTCACGATTCAGCTCATTTTTCAGATCAGCAAATGAGGAAAAAAGGATAGATTAGACTTGACTGTCTGTAGTTATTACTATGGCAATATGATTGTTTGAAAAATGATTTTTTAGAAGTTACGAGTAATAGCCAATTCACAAATATGTTCATAAAGTATGCATAATATGAAGCAGATGTCTAATCTGCAGAGGAATAGTGTGGCTGCAGGTATCGAAGCAAGCATGAGCACACCCACAACTATCACATGTGAGGACTGAAATCAATTGAATTGAATGAATCAAGTTTGGTGTGATCCAGCTTGTTTGGAATGACAATCTGCGGCTATGCCAGCCCTTGACAAATTAGCTCAGAGAACCCTATAGAGAAAAATTAACACAAAAAAGAATAAGTTGGGGATTACAGTGGCTTTAAGGTAAGTAAAGAAAATAGAGCAGTTAATAGAGCATTAACTTTGATTAATGAGGAAAATCAAAGTTACTTGCATTTCCCGTCACACGCACAACAGAATCCAGTTTTCAGCTCTTTCGCAGCCTTGGTCACATTAAGCAGCGTGGCTGGTGGCCACTAGCATAATTTTTCATCAGTGCCCTCGAACCACACTGATGGAATGATGTCCACCTGCTTGCAGCCATCATGGTCAATTTCATCCACGAACTCCACCACACTGAATGAGGGCATCCTGCAAAGTTCATCATGTTATGTGCTGTGTAGCTGAGGCAAAGCTACAAACATTTTCCGAAGAGGCAATAATTGCAGCGGTTTTGTGAAGTCTGTTACTGGAGCACTGGCAAGCTGGCCATGTCATGACTAGCCCCTAAGGGGGCTGTTTTTGGAACTCTTTGGTGGACTTTTGGACATTTTCAGTTTCAGTTTAGTTTTATTTTGGAAAGTTTAGTTCTTGTGTATCATGCCTTGTTTTACTTACGGTCTTAGTCTATAAATTATGTTATGTTTTTGTCTCCTGTCTATGTGGTCTCGTGGTTTCCTGTTTTATTTTGAAATCATTGTCCTTGTGTTTCTTGTCTCATTTTACTTCCTGCCTTTGTCGGTTGTGATTGTCTTCCCCGCCCTAATTGTTTCCACCTGTTTCCCCTTACCTGTTGTGTGTGTATAGTCTGCGTTTTACCCTTGTTGAGTGTCAGTTCGTTTTAGTCTCATGTCTTGTCCCATGCCTTTGCCTCATGTTTTGGTCATGTTTTTTCGCCTTGTCTTGATTTCGTTTTGCCTTTCATCTTTATATCCCAGGTCAGGTTATGTATTAATTTGTTACTTTGTTTCTTGTTAGGTTTTGTTCCTTGTTTAGTCATTTTCCTCGTAAGAGTGATTCATGTTGTGTTCATGTTTTGCAACTTTTGTTTTAGTGCCTTTTTCCCCTTTATGGGTGATCTTTTGTTTGTTACTTTGTCCAGTTGGTTTGTCTTCCTCCTCTGTGAGTGATTTTCTGTTTGTTACTTTGTTCGAATAAATAATTAGTATTTTGGACTACGTCTGAGGGGTCGTGCATTTGGGTCCTAGTCCAAATCCTAGTCCTCTGCTACGCACAGCCCCCTTTTGACAAAGACACAGACACACACACACATACACACAGTCAATATTGTGCGGTGCGCCAGCACCGCACAATATTGACAGAGGCACACAAACACAAACACACACACACACACAGACTCACACACACACACACACACACACACACACAATAGTCAATACTGGGTTGTGCGAAGCACAACCCAGTATTGACACAGACCCACTCAGGCACACACAGACACACACAAACACAGACACACACATAGATAGACTGACACACACAAAGTCAATATTGTGCGGTGCGCCAGCACCGCACAATATTGACAGAGGCACACAGGACAGAGGCACTCAAACACAGACACACGCACAGACTCATACACACACACACACACACACACAATAGTCAATACTGGGTTGTGCGAAGCACAACCCAGTATTGACACAGATCCACTCAGGCACACACAGACAAACACAAACACAGACACACACAGACAGACTGACACAAACACACACACACACACACACAATAGTGTCAATACTGGGTTTTGCGAAGCACACAACATTACTAGCAGTGCAATGCACCACTCTCGCGATTTCCCAAAGGGAAATTGTCTAGTTTCTCATACTCTTGCAAGCACTGTCAATTAGTCATGGAATTCCGGCTCTTTTTAGAGAACTGGCTCTTTTGGCTTGGCTCACTAAAAAGAGCCGGCTCTTTTGGCTCCCAAGTGGCTCCTCAGATTGTTTTGTTGATTAAATTAATTTACTATCAACAATAATGAAAAAGTATGCACAAAATGAATTCATGTATTTTCTTTATTTATATGTTATATAAATATGCCTTTATTTCTTTGCTCCACATAACAATATTAAACTTTCAGCTTTTTTTCTTTTAAACTAAGCGAAACAACACAGAACACTGCAAACCACAACACAACAAAATATAAATTAAAATATGCTAAACAAAAAGAAAAAAAATACAGATCTTTAGTTGGCATGCAAGGTTGGCATTTAGAAATACCAAGTGCCTCAGCTTTGAGGAGCTGATCCGGTTTCTTCCGTCAGTAATTATCTGCCCTGTTTTGGAGAAGGTTCTCTCAGAGTGGACTGATGTTGCCACAATGCACCTGCGTAAGACGTGGGTAAACTGAAGCCTTGGTCTCCCACCAGCTCAGTG
Organism: Toxotes jaculatrix; assembly: GCF_017976425.1. NCBI lineage: Eukaryota > Metazoa > Chordata > Actinopteri > Toxotidae > Toxotes > Toxotes jaculatrix. The sequence continues at coordinate 15,220,151 of NC_054413.1, read as the reverse complement.
GGTCTTCACTTCTGTGGCAATGGGGCTCCTCAAGTTAGGATCTCACCTCCAGTATTGTGTCTGCTCAGAGATTCCGTCTTGTAGTGTCTCAACTTGGTCCAAACAGCAGATGCTTGTGGCTCCTCCTGTTCACCCTCTGCTGCCTCTTCTCCCTCTTGGCCCCCTGGCAGTGGAGATGGTTGGCTGGATCTTGCTGCTGCTGCCATTATTCTCTGAAGAGCTTCATCCACCGCTCTGTTACCATTAAAGGCCAGTACCTCCCTTTCCTCTTGGCTTAGAGGGTCGACCGGTGCATTGATAACTGCCAGGGTAGAGATGACTGCATCCTTGGACTCCAGAATGCGGTTGAGTTCCACCTTGTGATACATTCTTGTTTGAGCTTCAGCTCAGGCATCCCCATCTGTCGTTGGGTAGATTTCAGTTTGTGTGTGGCTGTTGTGCTCCTGTGGAAGAATTCCACTATCGCCTTCACTTTGTCCACAGTTGGCTTCATCACCTTCAGAGCATCTCTTACAACTAGATTAATTGCGTGTGCAAGACATGGGTGATGGATCCATTTCAGGATTTTAATTGCTTTTTTTAATGTTAGCTGCATTGTCAGTAAAACAGCGAACCACTTTGTTTTCCACATCCCACTCTTTTGCCACTTTGAGCAGATCCTCTGCTAAATTGTCAGAAGTGTGCCTGTCACTGAACTCAAACCAATCCAGAAGACAGGACACCATTTTATAATTTTCAATAAAGTGACACATAACTGGTAAGAAGGATGTGGTGGTTTGGGATGTCCAGCTGTCAGTTGTTAGACAGACTGCTGTGGCTTTGTTAACCCTCTCTTGCAGTTATGCACATTCTCTGTCATATAGCCCTGGGATGATTTTTTGGGAGGGTGTCTTCCTGCTTGGAATTGCCTACATTGGATTGAGTGCATGAATACACTTTCTGCATCCTTTATCATCCACAACTGAAAATGGTTGGAAATCAAGTGCAATCATTTTTGATAGCTCTTCGTCAATACTGTTCTGTCTTGCTGGGGTCACAGACTTCTGCAAAAACTGTCTCATAGAGCTCTGGTTTGTAGGCTTTGGTGGTGGTGTACTGCATGATGCTGTAGATACTGTAGCAGAAGGAGCAGTAGCAGCAACAGTTGCAGTAGACATACAGGCACCTTCATCAACATCAGACTCAACTGACTGTGTTTTATCTTCCCATTGCACGAGTGGACAGTTCTCAGGTGCCTGTGCAGGTTGTTTGTGGAGCTGGCTGTATATGAGATTCTTTGTTTGCAGACTCTACTCTCTGCCTTTGTACTGTCCATATAATTGAAATGGTTCCAGATTTTACTTCTTTTTCTGGTGTCACTCATTTTCTTAACTATACCTTTTTAGTCTGTCGATGCTGTCTTTTCTTGAAGCCCCTGGCTCTCTATCTGTCCCTATCCCTCCTGCTCTCCTTCTCGTGTGCTACTGCTGCTGCGAGTGTAACTACCGCCCCTCCCCCCTCTACTCAGCGCAAACACAGGCCGCAAACACATACTGACCAATCACATGTGGCTTGAAGGAAAAAAGTGTGACAGAGAGGGGAGAGAAAATGAAAGAAAACGAAAAAACAAACATGGCTCCCAATCAGGGGCAATTAGTTTGGGGCGAACATAGAACCCGTGGACAATCTCATATTGGTGTGGTCTGAGAATCCCTTATGGCTCTTATTATTTAGCCCACGTACCCACATAGGCCCCACATAAAAATGTTGGCTGGGTTAGGATTATGAAAGATTGTCCACCAATGTTAAATTGGGATTTTGATGTTTTTAAAGATGCAAACAATAAACAAGAGTTCAGAAAAAAAGCACACCTAAAAACAACGCATTACAGAGTTTGTTTAACCTTTGCTATCTTACTTGAACATACAGTACATTTCCCCCCTTGGTCATGCAACTAAAGTGGGACCCATGTTACTGAAGCAACATGGGTCCTAGATATTGTTACAGAGTTCCACCCCATGCCTACTTTGCCCACTTATATTCCTGACAGAGCCCATAGCGTAGGCCCACTTGGGCTTACCATGAGGGCCTCACGTTACTGAAACCACATGGGGCCCACACAACTTGCCCACATGGGAAGCCCATGGGATACTTCTATCCCATGCCCACTTTGCATATCCTCTATGGGACCCTATACAGGACCCATGTTACTGAAACCATATGGGGCCAGACAATTTGCCCACTTCAAGCCCATGCCCACTCTGTACCCATGCTGCCCCTTTGTAACCCACATGTTGGCTGGGGAGGGTTGTTTACGCTTTAGTGATAGGCAATCAGCTATCAAGTGACCTTCTTTATGACAGTAGATGCACTCACAATCTACACGTGGAGGTGCCAATGGACTCCTAGCCTTTTCAACCTTTTCAACAGGAGGGTGACCAGAACCAGACCCCACTTTGTCTGGGCAAGAAGTTAAAAACATATTTTTGTGTGTCAACACAAATTCATCAGCCAGCACAGCTGCTTTTGACAAAGTGTTTACCTTCTGTTCACCTTGTGTTTACCTTCTGCTCATTTAAGAATACCACCATTTTCTTTGGCAATGAATTCTTAAAGTCTTCCAACAGCATTAGCTGACAAAGAGATTCAAAATCATTTCTGACATCACTAGAAGAGAACTGCCTTTTCTTGTGCAAATTCAACAAAGGTTTGCCCACTGGACCTTCTATGGTTCCTGAATCGCTGTCTGTAGGTCTCTGGAACCAGCTCATAAGCATGCAGTATGGATTCTTTAAGCACATCATAACACAAGCTGTCTGTTAATGACAAGGAAGACACAACCTCCTGTGCCTTACCTATGAGCTTGCAATGAAGCAGGACAGGCCACATCTTCTTAGGCCAGTTTAGTGCTGTAGGAATCCTCTCAAATGCTGTAAAATAGCTGTCAACCTCCGCCTCACCAAATTTGGGCACCAAGGATATATTCTTACTTACATCAAAGCTGGGCTTTGTCAGGATTAGTGGAGATACAGAATTGTCAGACCCTTGTGAAATCTGCCCAGAAGAAATTTTCATGGCATCCAATTCAAGCTGGCGTAACTTAATCTCTTTTTCAGCCTCTATCTCCAACTTGCGAAGTTGTAATCTAAGGTCATAATCTGCTCTATGTACCTTCTCCTCTTCCTGTGCTTCCAGCTGGAGACGAGCAATTCTGACATTGATCCTTGCATCCAAACTCGAGCCAGATGACCCTGGGGAAAAATGGTCAAAACAGGGTAAAGTAGCTGGAGCAGCTTCACTCAGCTGAAACAGGGTTAATAGGAACAACCAGAACCTTCAACTCAGCAAGTTTTGCCACTATTGTGTTTTTAATTTCTTTTTTAAGACTAGTTTTCTGGACAGGGATGCCATAATGAGCTGCTATACAAAGCAAATCATCTTTACGACATAAATCAACGAATCAATGAAGTCCTGCAAGTCAAACACCCTTCTTACACAAATACCATACTATAAGGACTCTTCAAAATCTTTGGTTGGTTTGTATTGACCCTGGGAAAAGATATCCCAGGCGACCCCCACTTGTGTTACAACCTTGGTGGAAGTTAGGGGTTTCAGGTCTGTAACACAAGCAACCAAAATAAATGAACAGTCAGTATAGATGGCATCATTATGGTTAGTTTATTTGAAAACATAGATATCAAAATGGAACAAAATGGAAAAGGTGGGGGAAATGTGGACCAGTGGTTGTGCCAAACAAAACAAAAAAAGTTACAATAAAACCAGGCCCAGATTCCTGGCTACCTGAGAAAACAAAGGAAACAAAAGACCTGGCTGAGGTAGCTAAAAAGATAAAACAAAACACAGGGGGGTGGCACCAACCAATAACCCTAGTGTGTTTATACAATAATTCCTAAGTGGTGCTAAGTGTACAGGGTCCCCCAAACTCACCTGTCCACAAACACCCACCACACTCTACTGCATGATGCCACCAGGGGAAAAAGAGAGAGGGAGAGCCATCGCTTTGCCCTCCTTTTATCAACGGGCCTCACGTATTGCTTGGTCAGGTCAGATCACTTGGATTGCTCAGGTGAGCCCAGGCTGGCAATCTGCACCTGGAACACTGTGAAGTGGGCAGGGGAGGAGAAAGAAGAGAAAAAAAAACCACACAGGCCATCCAGGCACGTAACAGATGTAAACAGTTAATCAAATGGGGTATGTTATGTCCTGAGTTTCTGGTGTTTTCTTTGGTTGCCCCTCCTTCCTGTGACTTCTGGTAGATTGTCTGAGTGGCAGACACCTGGTCTGATTAGTGGGCTGAGTGTATTTAACCAGGCCCTTTGTTCAGTTCACACCCTCTCTCTTGTTTTGCTTTATTTGGGATATTTGTTTTCAATAAACAATTGATTAACCTCACTCCTGGTCTCCTGTCCATTATTATGTTCGGCATTTGGGCCAGCTGTAACAGGTGGACATGCAGACACCACCCAAGTGTCAAAGCTGAACAGCTGTGTGAAAAGTCCATGCCATGACTTTGAGAGGGGTTTGGAAAGATTCAGAGAACTTTATTTGTCCCCGGGGAGCAATTTAAGAGGACACATAAATATCGCTGTGGGACTGCTTGAGGATGTTAAGGAGATGAGTGAAATCATATTGTCACGGGGAGACCCCGTGCCCTAAGGAGGGGCACATGCGCTACACACTCTACTCAGGTGGATTTTGTCAAAATGTTGATACCCGGTGGAAAGTGTTGGGGAGATGTGTGTGATGTTAACATTTGGAGGAGAGGGTGAGGGGGAGAGGATACATTGTGACTGGGTATTTGATTTGTTGAATTTGAATTGTGTTACCTGTTTTCTTTGTTGCCCTTCTTCCTCTGTTAGACCAGGAACAGCCAAACCTGAGCTGGAGCATTCCAGTTGGTTAAATAGGGGGTTCACAGGGGAAGAAACCAAGTGTGGTAGACTGGGAGGGGTGTTTTGTCTTTTGTGCTGGAATAAAAAGTAATATGTGGTTTTAAAGTAAATATAGCTGAACTTCGATGTGACAATGTGTTATTTGATATTGTTATTACTCTAAGTATGCTGGGAGACATAATTGATTTTGATTGCTTGGGAAGGTGTAGTCCAGCAGTATAAAAGGGAGGAGGCTGGAGGAGAGAGAGAGAGAGAGAGAGAGAGAGAGAGTGTGAGTGAGTGTGAGAGAGTGTGAGAGAGTGTGAGAGAGTGTGAGAGAGTGTGAGAGAGTGTGTGTGAGTGTGTGTGAGTGTGTGTGAGTGTGTGTGAGAGAGTGTGTGAGAGAGTGTGTGAGAGTGTGTGAGAGAGTGTGAGAGAGAGAGAGAGAGAGAGAGAGAGAGAGTCTCAGCTCCAGGACACAGCACCAGATTGTAATTCCTGCCTTGGGCCCAAACTACAGGGGCATAGCCAGACTGGCAGTTTAGAGTGTAATTCTTTTGTTGTGTTTGATTGTTTTCTTGAGAAGGGAGGTTTGTGTGGGGTGTTTGTGTTTGGCCGTAAAGTTTGTGAACAGGACTTTGGAACTGCTCCGGACTGCTGCGGCTCATTGTTTCACTCCGGGTTTCTCGCCCACCCTCACACATATTATAACAGCTCTGACTTCTGTCTTCAGATATCGTTCAAACCAACATGAACAGGGATCCTGGCAATTGAGGCAGGCATTTAAAATGCCCACCTTCTAGTGCCCAAAGTGTAGCAGCTACTCTGGGTTTTTGGTTTAGCCCTGAGCAGGAGCCAGGGTTCAGCAGGGATTGCAGTTGAACCAGCAGAGAAAATCGCTAGATGAGCAGCAGCAGTGGGCTGAGAAGATGCTGCTCTTCGTTACTGTTACCTGTGGGGGCCTGCAAAGGCGATTGTAGCCAAAAGGTTTTCAGCATCCTGGATTTTGTAAGGATTATACATTCTTTCTTTTAAAATGTTCCACCAACTGCTGAACTGAACAAGGATTGAACCCAAATGCATGACTCACGGACAGAGTTCCAAAATGAACAGTCTTTATTCCAAAGTACCAAAATAAAAATCATTCATAACGAGGCAAATGGTAACAAAACTAAAAGACTACAAATACACAAAATCACTCTTAGCGAGGCAAAGGCAACTAGAAAATAAAAGACTATAACAAAACACAAAATCACTCTGAGCGAGGCAAAATGCTAATCTATGAGGCAAACAAAAAACAAAGTAGCAACAAATCCAGAAAAATGATGCTATAAACATATAATGTGCAAAACAAGACAAGACAAGGTGAGGATGGCACTGGTTCTGCTGGCAAGAGGCAGGACAAAGACAGACAATATATAGTCCATATTCAAATGTTTTGATGATCTTTGTCATTTTGGTGGGATCACCAAAATGATTATATTTCATTGTGAAGGGAACATGAATGTGTACACCAATTTTTATGGTGGTTCATTTAGTAATTATTGAGATATACAAATACACATAACTACACAACTACAAATATCGCCTTTATGAAGGTGCAAGAGAAAAAGTTATATGATCAGCAAAGTCAGTGGGATTCATCCACAAGGTAACATGAATGTAGTGTCCATCACCTCCTCCTCCTCACCGAGACTCTGAGTGAGATCGACAGATAAAATCAGACAGAGAAACTAAAACTTCCAGTTTTAAAATTTTAATAAGATTTACAACTCGTATTTACCAACATTTCTTGCATAATATTCATCTGGATGGGAAAATGAACGTCTGAGCTATATCATAGTAATCCATTCAACAGTTGTTGAGAAATTTCAATCTTGACCAATGTGGTGGACCAACGGGCCCACAGACCACTATTGCTGTCACATGGCCACAAAGTGCAGGACTTTGACAATGGAGAGTGTGGTTCACATTCTGAGCCCTACTTATGTTTAGGTTTAGACAACAAAAATAATGTTAGTTTAGGGATTGTGTTGGTAAAGTGTTAATGCAAAAAATGTGGCAATGCTGAATTGAATCAGTGCCATCCGTGTTATACACCTTCCTACCCTTATTTAAACTCTTAGAGAAGCATTAAGAACAAGTTTGTAGTTTTGTTAGGTGACCTAAAAGAAAGGTAATGAAGCTTGCTGGTGATAAAAGCATGGATTACATTTTCCACGTTTGCTGGATTAAGAAATTGTTTCAACTTTTTCTAAGATAAGAGAAAGCTATTTTGGATACAATTCTGATGTGATGTTCAAACATAAGGTCACAGAGCAGACTTACCAGTAATGCTGACCTTACACTAGATGATACACTATATGCACAAAAGTATTCGGACAACTGACCATTACACCAACAGGGACTATAATGACATTGCATTCAAATACGTATACTTTAATTTGGAGTTGGTCCCCCTTTTCCAGCTATAACAGCTTCCACTCTTCTCTGAAGGCTTTCCACAAAATTTTGGAGTGTTTCTGTGGGAATTTGTGCCTATTCATTCTGTTGAGCATTTATGAAGTCAGGCACTGATGTTGGACGAGAAGACCTGGCTAGCAATCTCCACTTCAGTTCATCTCAAAGGTGCTCGATGGGGTCGAGGGCAGGCTCTGTGCAGGCCAGTCAAGTTCTTCCACACCAAACTCATCAAATCATGTCTTTATAGTCCTTGCTTTGTGCACTGGGGCCTTTCCCAAAGTTGCCACAAAACATAGCTGTGAGGGTGGCCGAGAAACCCGGTATAAAACAATGAGTTGCAGCAGTCTGGAGCAGTTCCCAATTCCGTTTTATTTGTTAAAAATGAGAATCTTGCTCAGAAACTCCAAGGTAAAAATTCACATTGGGCAACCAGAAAGAGAAAAGTAAGCAAAAAAAGAAAGAATAATACCAAAAAGAACTCACTTCTCAAAAGAATCAAAGTAATACACAACAAAAGAATTCACTCTAACTGCCTTCCTGGCTATACCCTTAAAACTCGGGCCCACGGCAGGAGCTACGTTCTGGAGCTGTGCTTCTCTTCTCTCAAGCCTCCCCTTCTCTCAAGCCTCCCAACCACCACAGCCTCCTCACTTTTATACTGGTGGACTGTACCTTCCCAGTTAATCAAAATCAATTATGTTCTCCATCACACTTACAGTAATTGCAATATCAAATAACACATTGTCACATAGAAGTTCAGTTAAACTTACGTTAGAAACACATATTTCTTTCTAAACAGGATACTTAAACTGGTTATTTCAGCACAAAAGACCAAACTCCCAGTCTACCACACTTGGTTTCCTCCCCTGTGAACCCCCTATTTAACCAACTGGAATGCTCCAGCTCAGGTTTGGCTGTTCCTGGTCTAACAGAGGAAGAAGTGCAACAAAGGAGACAGGTGAACACAATCCAAATACGACAAATCAAATCCACAATCACAATGCCTCTTCTCTTCTTCACCTCCTCATCCAAATGTCCACACCACACAAATCACCAACATTTCACACCAGGATTGACATTCTGATAAAGTGAGAAGTGAGAAAGAGTGTGTAGTGCATGTGCCTTACTAAAGGGCACGGGGTCTCCCCGTGACAAAATGTTGTCCAAAATGTTTTGGTATGCTCAAGCATTAAGATCGGCCTTCACTGGAGACAAGGGGCCTAGCCCAAACCCTGAAAAACAGCCCCATACCATATCCCTCCTCCACCAAACTGCACAGTTGGCACAATGCAGTCAGACAGGTAACATTCTCCCTGCATCTGCCAAACCCAGACTCGCCAATCTGACTGCCAAACAGAAAAGCGTGATTCATCACTTCACAGAACACATTTCCACTGCTCCACAGTCCAGTGTCAGTGAGCTTTACACCACTCCATGCAATGCTTGGCATTGAACTTTATGATGCGAGGCTTGCATGCAGCTCCTTTGCCATAGAAACGCATTCCACGAAGCTCCCACCTCACAGTTTTTGAATTTACATTAATGCCAGTGGAAGTTCGGAACTCTTCAGCTATGGACTCAGCAGAGCGTTGGCACCTTTTATGCACCATGTGCCTTAGCAGTTGTTGACTCTGTAATTTTACATGGTCTTCCACTTCATGGCTGAGTTGCTGTTGTTTCTAAACACTTCAACTTTATAATAATATCACTTACAGTTAATTGTAGAATATCCAGCAGGGATGAAATTTCACAAACCCTCATATGTAATATAATGCAAAGGTGGCATCCTATTATAGTACCACGCTTGAACTGAGCTCTTCAGAATGCTCCATTTTGTATCACAAATATTTACAAATGGAGGATTCATGGCTAGGTGCTTGATTTTATACACCTGTGGCAATGCGTCTGATTGAAACCCTTGAATTCATTACTTAACAAATGTGGCAAAATACTTTTGTCCATATAGTGTACCTGAAGCAATTTCACTGTTTCATACAAATTTCCAAGGTGGAGTTAAAGTCATTGCTTTGTTCTTCTAGCCCTACATTTGTAAAGCTTTACTGATACAGAGCATTAAAATTTTCAGAACATTTAATGGTTTTACCATTATCATCGTTAAAGTGTTGAATCTGGAGTTTAGGCCTCTGAAGCAGTCTATCCCATCAATGTGAGGCTAATGTTAGGAGATTTACCAGCAGCTGGTTATTATCAAGTGGACAATTATGTAGCGGTCATCATTAACAGCTGTATCATCAGAAACTGATTAACACAATTGAATTATTAATCATTAAATACTTTTTGTGGATCCACTCTGGTCTGGGTTGCATCTTGAACAAATTTTGATCAGAATCCACACTTGTGTGCATGAATAAATTATTATTGTCATTTATTATATATGTCATTTTGGGGAGTGAGCCCAAAATGACTTTTATTTTAGAGACTTTTTTTTCTTTTATCAGAGTAAATTCTGCTGAATAAAAGGGAATGGTGGTAGTTTTTGTAACCTTTATAGTATGAAAATGGTTTGATTTAAACACCAATGATTTTCTAAAACCAAACCTTCATAGGTCATTATCCTAATTGTCAAAGCTGTAGGCCTGATCTGTGTGTTGATTTAATAGCTCCAGTACATTATCATTCTGTGCCACCATGGGCACCCACTAATAAGCACCCATAAACACTCTCATCATAATACATGTGGAACTCTAGTCAAATCCTTATTGAAAAAGAACAAGGATCTGATCTGGGATTCAGAAGTCTAATTCATCGCTTTAGTGGCGATGGGCGACCCTCAGTCAGGTAGCTAGGGGAGCAGCATTTATGCTAACAGGGCCTGTGGAGACTCAGCCAAAAAAGAGGGGAAAATATCATTAACATAATGCTTAATTTACATACCAATCCTAGCACCCACACAAAGACAGACACACATCTATGTGTATTTGTACTAGGTACACACATGAACAAATGCACATGCACATACTTTGTGATAGTTTAGGAGAGGCAGAATCTTACAACACACATGCATTCATGGGTGTATACATACTGCAAACTTACAAACTTATAAATACATAAATGTATACACTCATGAACACATGTAACATAAGATCCTGGTTTATGTTTTACATGCAGTATGTGTGTGTAAGTAAATTTAAAAAAAAAAGATACACTGCACAAATTTAGCAATGTCCACATGCAGATGTGCACACACACAGAGACACACACACACACACATATACATCAGCAGTCTTTGTGAGTACAGCAGACAGTAGTGGGGGTTGGATCAGGGTTCAGTCCCAGCTCTTTGTTTGATGCCTGTATGGCTGTGGCTCCTTTTAATGAGCTCTAATGGCAGTCTAGAAGGATTCTAATTAATCTGCACACACAAAAGGCCTCTCTCTCTCTCTCTCTCTCTCTCTCTCTCTCTCTCTTTTGACCTCTCTCTCCCTCCTACCTCCATGTATTTTCCATCTCCAGCTTTGGAGAATCCTTCCTTTCTCCCTTCCCTCCCCAATCTGTGGTACATATGAAAAACAAGGCATGTAGGTGACAGGAGGTGAAGGCCATAAGGGGGGAAAATGGACGATTTAATTGCACCAAGGACAGCTATTATTATGAGATTGCAAAAGCTACTTCCAACAGCAGCAGGAGGAATCGGGAGTCACCCAAGGCCCCTCCACCACCACCACCATCCCTCAGACTTAAGTGCCCAATGTTCAGCAAAGGTCGAGCCACTGTTGTCACCAGTCCCCAGATGAAGAGACTAATGAAAGGTTTGATGTTCACACTATGGCCCGGCAGCTCCAAAAAGTTTCCCCCTTTTACTGGCAAATCACATTTCTCTTTCATCCTTATTAGCCTAGCTTTGAGCTAAACACTTAAATAACAAAGAGGCTGATATTAACAATAAAAAAAAGATTGTTCCAGAATCAGAATAACTCAAACAATCCTCTGATTTATTGAAGAACAAGAGATGAACTGCAACAAAGAACCCTGTATCAGTTTTATCAGCATGGGATGTTTGACATTTTAAACATTCTAAATAAAATTCTGGTTTAATTACTGACATTTGGGAACTTAGTTACATCATTACATATCAAGCTAGGAGCACCTTAAGCCATCAGACATAAAATGGGTTAAACAACCCCAGGTTCAGAAAAAACAACCCCCAGACTGCCACATAGTTTTCCTCTGTAGTGAGGGGTCATTCACAAAATTGGCCTTGACCACTTTAACTTTTAAGTAAATAAATTGGTTTATAAACCTCTTTGCTTGTTTATAATCTGTCTAATTGTTGTAGCAATGTTGCTGTGTTCCCAAAAATGTACTACTACTTCACGAACCGTCATATGTAAATATGTCATATGTCAGTAAAACATGATCATAAGATAAAGAATGGCAAAAGGCTAAAACTGCTCCAAGACTGAAAGTCAGAGCCATGCTAGCAGTTCTGTGAGGCTGCACTCAGGCACAGCTGCACTTGAAGTTAATTGCTTACATCAGCATGGCAGCATGCTCACAATGATGATGTTAACATGCTCATGTTTTAGCAGGTATCATGTTTAACATTATCAACCATTCCATAACCAGCTCATGTGGCTAGATGGAAAGTCAAGGGATTAGCAACGTCATTACAATTCACATTAAGATTCATCCTCTGGAGGACATGAACGTGTGAAATTGTAGTCGTGGCAATGCATCCAATAGTTATTGAGATATTCCAGTCTGAGCCAAAGTGATGGACTAACATATCAATCTCTAAATCCACATTTCTTGAATGGATAAAAACTAAACTAAAATAAATAAATGAATAAATAAATAAAAATGCCATTTGTAGTCAAGACAAACTTCCTTCAATATTGTCTACATTTCATGGCACATTGTCCAAAGCTGTGATGGGACTGTGTACCTGTGTTGATGTCATGACACATTCTCAAAACAATAGATGGCCTACAGAAAGCCCAGAGGCCTGACTCTCTGACCACTAGTTGAAACAGTGTGAAATCTTTTCAACCTCACCTATGTGTGAAGTTTGCCTTGAGTTCAGGGTTTCAGGGTTTTCTTGCACAGAAATGATGGTCATCAGCTTTGCTGGAGAAGGAAAGGTGAGCGATACGCTGAGGTCAATATGGTCTCCAGGGTTCGCTTTGGTGGAGGAGGTGCAACAGTCTGGACAGGCATCACCAGTCAGCTCAAAACAGATTTGGTTATTGTAGATGGCTCAGTCACTGCACGTTCTTACCTCAGAGATATCATAGAACCCACCATCATCCCCCAATTCCGCCAGCACACCCCCAACTTTCTGTTCATGGATGATAATGCGCCACCACATCGTGCCTCATATGGTATGGCCAGCAATGTCCCCTGACCTGAACCCCATAGAGCATGTCTGGGACCAGCTGAAGCAGAGACTGGATGATCGTACCCCACGCCCATGTGACCTGGCAGAACTGTGTGTAGCACTTGTGGAAGAACGCATTGCCTCAGAACAACATCATGCTACTGACATTGTCAATTTTTGTTATTTGTGGCTATCCTTGTTATTGTCTAAAGATTTGGGGTAATAAATATTAAACTAATGAAAATGGTGTTTCTTCTCATTCAATATTAATAATATCAAAGGGAAATTTTACTTATTTCATTAAAAACACAAAACCAGTGTGTCAACGTACACATGTATACTTCAGTGTTAAGTGACAATAAATGTTTTTGAATTGTACTTTGTTTAATTTAACAGTCAGTTGCAGATGTTGATACAACTATGAGGCTGCTTATATATATATATCACTAATTCATAATGTTTGCCATTATGATGTTCCGGACCTTCGCTTGAGGAAATTTTCTCTCACTGGACCTCTTAAAATTTACCCCTGTTCCACAGGCTCAGTGCGAATGACAGTTGACGGAAAAAAAGAAGATAATTAAACAAAAGGTTAACCCCTTGGCTTAACTCCCAAACCCACATATTAAAGCAAACAACACAAAAAGAAAATGGCCTTCCACCATTCTTAAAACATATGGGAGGGCCCTCTGTAATGCCAGAGCAGCCTATTACTCATCATTAATAGAGGTAAATAAAAACAGCCCAAGGATTCATTTCAGCACTTTGGCCAGGCTGACAGAGTCATAGCTCTGTTGATCCATGTCTTCCAATAGCTCTCAATAGTAATGACTTCAGGAGTTTCATTAATTATAAAATACTAATCATATGGACTCTAACTCCATAGTTTGGGCACAGAGATGAACTATTCTTTTAAGTCTACAGCATGTTTGCAGTTTTCAGACATGGGGTTAACTTCACCAACACACTCAAAGAGTAGGTATTGGGATAGATCCATCAAATCCTAATTCCATTCTTAACCCTAAACAGAGAATTCACCCTTAACCCCTTAACACTCCGGCCTAATTTGCCCAAAACACCTGTCAAAAACATGCCCAAATTAAATTCAAAGCTGTTCTTGAGCCCTTAGAAGGACATTCAAAAGTTTGGTCTCTTTGTGAAGGTAACACTCTAAAGTTTTTATTTCAGCAGTCTGATCTACTGTAGGTGTAACTGGTATCGAGTAAGAGAATATTAAACACAGAAAAAAAATATTTTTTTTTTCCTTGCCTGGATTTTTTTTTAAAAAAATGCATCTTTCTAATAACCTGGGCTTGTAGGATAGGATTAGATGACAACATATTTCTGTAGACTGAAGTCCTACCCATTCCATGTTAAAATTTCATAGCAATTGTACAAAAAATTGACTGTTTTGCACAGGTTTTTCAGTGGGTATGTCCAGGCGTTCTCAAGAGCTATCCAAAATGGCCACTTTGGATAGCTCTTGGGCACGCCAGGTGCCAAGTGTATAACTCCTGAATGCTTCAACATACAGACATCAATGACGGCTCTAATGAAAGGTGACACTTAGAGGAATCATATTCCATATTGATTCCTCCAATATATTAATATTCATATTCATATTCATATTCATATTCACAATTAGTAGTACAAAAATCGTTATGGAAGAGAGAACACATTGAATGCTCATTATTCTATTGAAACTAAACCTGCATTATAAGAAATTTGTCATAAAAAGTGCTATGGTCAGAAATCAACACCTTTATGTGAATGAATCACATACTATTCACAGCAAACTGTTTACATATTTACAATTTCACCTTCCTAAGTTTGGCCGCCTGGTTAGCTCAATTGGTAGAACATAAGACTCAATATCTCAGGATCGTGGGTTTGAGCCCCACTCTGGACGGCACCACCTCCACCTCCCCAGGTGGTGAGCCCACAGGTGGTGAGCCCATCTTAGAATTTCGGTGTGGACTGGGCGGCCGCAACCTGGGCCTGGACCCATATAAGCGGCAGATGACATCATCACGTTATTCTCAGCATGCCATGCAGTAAAGTAAGAGACTTGACTCATTTAATCAACGGATCTCAGTCTTCAGACAGTTGATTGGTCAAACTGTGTGCTCTTGATTGCTGGGAACAAAAACCCACAGCCACATGGCCCTTTTGCTCTCTCCTGTTTCTAAGTGATGTGTCGGTCGCGACTGCAATGGCCATCTTTGAAGTGAACGACGGGAGCCGCAGCCGCTTTTTGTTTTTTCGTTCACATGATTGGTCAACTACGTGACGTGCGGCGTGTCCGCACTAAGCCGGGGGGGGGGGGGGTTGCGGTAGCGGGGGTTACAGACACAGGAGAGAAAGAGAGAGAACAGCCCCTAAAGAGACAACACGCTGAGAAGGTGACAAAATGAGTGACCGCAGGAAAATTAATTAATTTTACACGTAATTATTTTGTTAATAAATCAATTTAAGCAACAAAAAACATCTGCGGAGAACTTGGGGAGCTGAAAGAACCGGCACTTTTTAGCGAGCTGAGCCATAAGAAAATCACTACTGTTTTTACGCACGACTAGCTGACATCCAGTATATTTGTTTACGCACGGTCTTGTAGCCCCTCCTCCTTCCACAATCACAACATGTGACGCTTCCCCGCGACTGCAATTTCATTGGCTACACGGCCATTAGATCAGATTCAGCGTAAGATATGATAGGCGGAGAAGACAAGCGTCAGAGTGGGCGGCGCACTTTAACGTGTTAGAGTCGCTCATTGGCTATTTCTGGCTGTGGGGGGGCCATAGATCTTCCTGGATGGTCAAGTGAGGTGTCAATCAAAAGCAGAGGGCAGGGACTACAAACCAAGCTCCATGGTATTAATTTTCAAAACAAAACAGAGGCGACAAAACGTAGAAACGAAGGAGCAATAGTGCACTGTAGTTTTCAGTCGGAAAAATTCGATTGCAACTTTTGATCATTTATGCACCTAAAGAAATGTTTTTGACCGCATTTTTCAACTCGACGTGATTCTTTAGACTTTTCCCGACAAAACAAGACCATTTTTGTTGTTGCGCTGCGTGTTGAACCGCAGGGCGACTAGTAAAAAAATAAAAACAGTGAGCGACGACAGTTATTACTTTGTTGTTTTTTAGAAGATGGTTTAGTTCTACCTAAAGTCGTTGTTTTATCTTGTAAAGGTTTATATCGCTGAAAAGATAAGACTTTCAGCTTTCAAATGATACGCTGCATGCGCACCACCTTAAATGCAGTAGTTATGTAGGTACAAAAAAACACAGACATGTCCGAGAAATAGCATGACGGCCCGCCGGCGGGCCGTCGGAGCGTTAAGGGGTTAATTAACTCTAATCTCAACCCTTGTCCATTCTAAACAGGACTACTTGACAATAGTGTACTAATCGGTGTGCCAAACAGTTTGAAGTGGAACTACATATGTGTTAATGCAGGCAGCGATGGGAAACTGATTGCCTGCCTCCCGCTGTAGACAACCAGCAGAGAAGTCATAGGATGCCATTGACTGAAGGAGATACATGGGGCTGTTGTTACACTGGGCCAATTGTACAGTTGGATAAGTATATATTACACAATAGTAGTACAACTATATTTAGTAGTTGTAGGATTTAAACATAAATATCATTTGTGCGCAGCCAGTGACTAGTGACAGTGATTGGGTGAGCAATGTATCATTTGTCAGAACTGTAAAACTCCAATTGCTAAGTGGATCTATCACAGAGCCAAAACTAGAAATCAGCATCATTCTGAGTTAATGTATATTGTTGTGTGTTTGTGTATGTGCTGGCAAACAGTTTGTGGGTGTCTGTGTCCATGGTGGGTATAGGACAGTAGTCCTAACACCAGGAAGATTAGAAAACTGATTTCCTGGAGATGCTGACACAGATACACAAAGATTTTTCTTCTCTTCTTTTTCAGTCATTATACACCAGCCTGAGCTTGCTGTTTTTGTGGTGCTGTTTGTACGGCAGCGGAGGCTGGCAGCCTGCACAGTGTCAAGGCTTGTTAGGGGGTTTAGCTTCTAGTAAACAATGAAGCCATAGCTTAGGGGGAGAACACTGTACCTTTGAACTAAGCCTGGGGAGACGCCAAAGCTGCAAAGCAAAGGAAACGCCTCTGTTCTTCTTGGGTGGTTATGTGCTATGTGACTGAATGGTGAATCCAGCAGGGGTCACGGCAGTCTGATGTGAGGTGTTCTCTCTGTCTATAACTGCTATTAGCTGCTGCTTAAACTGGAGTCGGGGATCTCCTTGGGGGCTGGTGAAGGGAGTCAGGGGATCACCAACATCATTTAACTGATCAGGCTGTCTTTAAATCCATGAATCTGAATGAATGAATGTGTAGAATGTTTGATTACAGGTTGTACATTATTTTTAGTTTGGTTATCTATCACAACATCCCGTTACAGATGACTTGAATAAATTCTTTGTGCACCTTACACTGTTCAGTAATAGTCTGATATAACATGTGGAAGTACAAGAAAATACACATAGGACAAATTTCATACAACATATTTATGATTTGAAAACAAAACTATGGATATGGATTTAAAACTAGCTAACCCATCAGCTCTAACACTTATATTTACACAAGACTTAAATAATTACCTTTAACGACATAAATAATAACTAATAATAATCTACCTAAAAAATACCTTTTTTGGACATTACTTACAGACTGACAAAACTTTCAACATGTATTCTCCCTCTTTATAAATCACTGAGAATAAATATATGAAATCCTCTCAGGTGGGGTGAGTGAACTTCATTTCCTTTTCACCAAAAGTTGTTAGAATGTAATTGTTGTGAGCTCAGAGTGCAATAAGATGAACAGGACAACACACAACACAGCAAACTAATAAAACCATCACAGGAATAGTTAAAACACTTCTTCTTAATTCAGACAAAACTGAGGTTATTTTGTTTGGTCCCAAACACCTCAGTTTATCTAATTATATAGTTACTCTGGATGGCATTAATTTAACCTCCAATACGACTGTGAGGAACCTTGGAGTTATTTTTGATCAGGATTTGTCCTTTAACGTGCATATAAAACAAGTCTGTAGGGCTGTCTTCTGTCACCTGCGCAATATAAGTAAGATTAGGAACATTCTGTCTAAAAGTGATTCTGAAAAACTAGTCCATGCATTTGTTACTTGCTGATCCAAAATGCTGCAGTGAGAGTACTGACTGGAATTAGCAAGAGAGATCATATTACTCCTGTACTAACTTCTCTTCATTGGCTTCCCGTAAAATCCAGAATTGATTTTAACCCCTTAACACTCTTACCCTTAGGAGTACATTCAAAAGTTTGGTCTCTTTGTGAAGGTAACACTTTTATTTCAGCAGTCTGATGTACTGTAATTGTAACTGGTATGGAGTAAGAGAATATTAAACAGAAAAAAAAAAATTTTTCCTCGCCTGGATTTTTTTTTGTAAAAATGCATCTTTCTAATAATCTGGGCTTGTAGGTATGGATTAGATGATAGCATATTGCTGTAGACTGAAGTCTTTCCCATTCCATATTAAAATTTCACAGTAATTGTACAAAAAATGACTGTTTTGCACAGGTTTTTCAGTGGGTATGTCTAGGCGTTCTCAAGAGCTATCCAAAATGGGAACTTTGGATAGCTCTTGGGCACGCCAGGATAAAAAAGTGTATTACTGCTGAATGCTTCAACATACAGACATCAATGAGGGCTCTAATGAAAGGTGACACTTAGAGGAATCATATTCCATGTTCCATATTAATATTCATATTAATATTCATATTCACAATTAGTAGTACTGAAATAAAGTTATGGAAAAGTTAAGAAAAAACATGTTAGGTATGAGTTTGGTCAGAGTGTTTTCTAGAGGACCCAGAAGCAGACCACAGGCTGATGGCAGAGAAAAAAAAAGTAGATTTAATAAGGATTAACACAAAGCGAGTCCAAAAACTTACAGGACTGAAAGGAGTGGAGGCAGAGTGGCGTGGCAGGCAGTTACTGGCTGGAGGAGCGATCCTGAACACTGGAGGGTTTCACTGGAAGAGAACAGCAGAGAGCAGAAGTCACTTCACTGAGCACAAGGTTTGATTACAAGAGGTTCTTAAAGAAGAATAGTTTGCTTGGCGGCGAGAGAGTTACCACTGAAGGTAGACAATCCAGCGTCGAAGTGAAGCCCACCTCCGGCTTAAAAGGAGTGATGCTCAGGAAACGAGGTGCAGGTGTGCCAACCACCAGCCAGCAGAAAGCCACGCCTCTCCACTCTAATAGAAAAGACCCTCCCACAGAAGGCAGAGGGAAAACACACCAAGCACAAGCAACACAAAACCCTCATAACATAACAGTACCCCCGCTCTAACGGACGCCTCCTGGCGTCCGACCAGGCTTATCAGGATGTTTAACATAAAAGTCTCTCAACAGTACATCATCCAAAATGAGCTTGCGAGAGATCCATGAGCGCTCCACAGGACCATACCCCTCCCAATCCACCAGATATTGGTAGCCTCGACCCCGGCGCCGAACGTCCAGTACCTCCTTCACCAAGTATGCCGGGTGTCCATCGATGAGCCAGGGGGGAGGAGGGGAGTCGGAGGGCGGGCAAAGGTCACTAGAGGTGAATGGTTTGAGGAGGGAGACGTGGAAGGTTGGGTGGATCCGCAAGGAGGGGGGTAGCTTGAGACGAACAGAAGAGGAGTTGACGATCTTCTCAATGACATATGGTCTGATGAAACGAGGAGCCAGCTTGCGGGATGGAACCTGCAGGGGAAGATCACGGGAAGAGAGCCACACCTTCTGACCTGGCTGAAAGTCGGGTGCCGGGCGGCGTAGTCTGTTGGCCAACCTTTGGCTGCGAGTGGATTCACGAACCAAGGCTGCTCTGATGGCGCGCCAGACTCCATGGTATCTGCGGAGGTGGGCCTGAACGGAGGGAACAGCTGCGTCCTCCTCCTGACTGGGGAAAAGGGGAGGTTGAAAGCCGTTAGCAGCCATAAATGGGGACAAACCTGTCGAGGAGTTTGAGAGAGAGTTGTGAGCGTATTCCACCCAGGCTAGCTGCATGCTCCAGGAGGCAGGGTTGCGTGCAACAATGCAGCGGAGAGCGGTCTCCAGGCTCTGGTTGGCCCTCTCTGTCTGGCCGTTGGACTGGGGATGGTAACCAGAGGACAAACTGGGGGTGGCACCAAGTGCTTTACAAAAGGCCGTCCAAACCTGAGAGGTGAACTGGGGTCCTCGGTCTGACACTATGTCTGTGGGTAGACCATGGAGGCGGAAGACGTGTTCAGTCAGCAGGTTAGCCGTTTCCAGTGCAGAAGGGAGCTTGGGAAGGGGAATGAAATGGACACTCTTAGAAAAACGATCAACTACTGTTAGGATGACTGTGTTACCTTGGGAAGATGGGAGACCAGAGACGAAGTCCACTGCAATGTGAGACCAAGGACGGTGAGGAATAGGTAGGGGTTTGAGGAGACCAGCTGGGGCACGGTGAGAGGATTTGCCGCAGGCACAGACAGAGCAGGCATTGACATGTTCCTGGGTGTCACGAGCCATCCCGGGCCACCAGAAGCATTGCTGCAGAAGGAGGAGGGTCCGACGAATGCCAGGGTGACAGCTGAATTTGGAGGTGTGTATCCACTGGAGCACGAGAGGGCGAAGGTTTTCGGGGACAAACAGTCGATTCTTGGGGCAGTTGTTGGGTGGTGGGTGATCTTTAAGGGCCTCTTTGACCTGGGTTTCAATGTCCCACAATGCAGCTCCAACTATGCATGAGGGAGGAAGGATATTGGTTGTCTCAGAAGGTGAGGTGTCTGGGGAAAACTGCCGGGAGAGGGCATCGGGCTTGGTATTATGTGAGCCAGGACGGTAGGTGAGAGTGAACTCAAACCTGCTCAGGAACAGGGCCCAACGGGCTTGACGAGAGTTGAGTCGCTTCGCAGAGCGCAGGTAGGCTAAGTTTTTATGATCTGTCCAGACCAGAAACGGTTGCTCAGCTCCCTCCAGCCAGTGCCGCCATTCTTGGAGTGCCAGAACTACTGCCAAAAGCTCACGGTTCCCCACGTCGTAGTTTCTCTTAATGGGAGTTAAGCGACGTGAGAAGAAAGCACAGGGATGAATCTTTTGATCCTCAGGACTGCGTTGGGAGAGGACTGCTCCAACACCCGTCTCAGAAGTGTCCACCTCAACAATGAACTGAAGTGAGGGATCAGGGTGGGAGAGGATGGGAGCACTAGTGAATAGAGACTTCAGCAGAGTGAAAGCAGTTTCAGCCTCAGGGGTCCAGAGGAAAGGCTTGGCAGTAGAGGT
Organism: Toxotes jaculatrix; assembly: GCF_017976425.1. Classification (NCBI taxonomy): domain Eukaryota; kingdom Metazoa; phylum Chordata; class Actinopteri; family Toxotidae; genus Toxotes; species Toxotes jaculatrix. The sequence continues at coordinate 15,199,165 of NC_054413.1, read as the reverse complement.
TAGGCTAGTGAGGGGCGCTGCTACCTTACTGTAATTGCGAATGATCCTGCGATAAAAGTTGGCAAAACCTAAGAACTGTTGTAGTTTCTTACGAGTGGAGGGAGTGGGCCAGTTTTCTACAGCTTTTATTTTAGAGGGGTCAGGATGAAGTTGTCCAGGAGCGATGATGAAGCCTAAGAAGCTGACTTTGGGGACGTGGAATTCACACTTCTCTGCTTTCACGAAGAGTTGGTTTTCCTGTAGGCGTTGGAGAACTTGACAGACGTGTTGAATGTGTTCGGGAAGGGAGCGAGAGAAGATGAGGATGTCGTCGAGGTAAACAAAGATGAAACGGTTCAGCATGTCCCGGAGGACGTCATTTATCATGGCTTGGAAAACTGCAGGGGCATTGGTTAAGCCAAAAGGCATGACCAGGTACTCGAAGTGGCCAAGGGGGGTATTAAAAGCAGGCTTCCACTCATCTCCTTCTCTTATGCGGACAAGGTGGTAGGCGTTTCTCAGGTCCAGTTTGCTAAAAATGGTTGCTTGGTGGAATGGCTCGAAGGCTGGTTCGATGAGAGGCAGAGGGTACTTATTTTTGACAGTGATTTCATTTAACCCACGTAAGTCAATGCACGGTCGAAGAGTCTTGTCCTTTTTCTCAACAAAAAAGAACCCAGCGCCAAGAGGAGATGAGGAGGGTCTGATCAGGCCAGCAGCCAGAGATTCACCGATGTATATTTCCATGGCCTCTCTTTCAGGACGGGAGAGATTGTATAGTCTGCTTGTAGGGAGAGAAGCACCAGGGAGGAGGTCAATGGGGGTCATAGGGCCGATGTGGGGGCAGGGAAGTGGCCTTAGCTTTGCTGAAAACAGGAGCTAGGTCGTGGTAGTCAGAGGGAACTGAGGAGAGGTCTGGAATTTCTGAGATGGTAGGTGCAGGTGGTGGAGAAGGGGGGCTTGCTGAATGAAGGCAGTTAGCGTGACAGAAGGGGCTCCAACTGGTAATAGAACAGGTTGTCCAGTCAATGTTGGGGTTATGGGCCTTTAACCAGGGGAGACCAAGCACCAGGGGGTAGGAAGGAGAGGTGATAACAAGCAGAGAGAGAGTTTCACGATGGTTACCTGACAACAACAGGGTTACTGGGGAGGTTCGGTGAAGTACGGAGGCAAGCAATCTACCGTCCAAAGCGTTTACAATCTCAGGGGTAGCTAGAGGCTCGAAGGTTAGGTTAGCTTGGGTGGCTAGTTCTGCATCAATAAAATTGTCATCAGCTCCCGAGTCAACAAAAACCGAGAGAGGCAGAGTCAATTGAGGCAGTAACAAAGTCCCGGGGATAGTTAGCTGCTTAGGGGAATCATTTATTGGTGAGCTGAGGCTTTTGGGCAGGATGCCAGAAGATGACCAGGTAATCCACAATACAAACACAATTTACCCTGCATTCTTCTAAGCCTCTCGGCTGGGGAGAGCTTAGCCCGACCAAGCTGCATGGGCTCCTCAGCAACTGAGGCCTGAGCAACTGGTGGGGGTGAGTAAGGTGTGGGAATGAAAGATGGGAAAAGAGGAGAGTTAGCACTAGCTGGTGGGGCTACCTTAGGAGTCAGAGTCCCTCTCTCTCTTTGTCTTTCTCTGAGTCTGTTATCAATCTTAATCGCCAGGGAGATTAAAGAGTCAAGAGAATCGGGTTCATCCCTCAGGGAGAGTTCGTCCTTGATCTTTTCTGCCAGACTCTTGTAAAATATACCCTTAAGGGCTTGGCTATCCCAGCCCGACTCTGCGGCCAGAATATGGAAGTCAACTGAAAAAGCTGCAACAGACTGCGCGCCCTGGCGAAGAGCCAGAAGGCGTTTAACCGCCTCCTGGCCCTGAACAGGATGATCATAAACTTTGCGCATTTCAGCCACAAAGGAATCGAAAGACTTGAGAACAGGTGAATTAGTTTGCCAAAGTGCAGTAGCCCAATCACTGGCTTTCCCATGGAGAAGATTTACCACAAAACCAACCTTAGCTTTATCAGATGAGTAAGAAGAAGGCTGCCGATCAAACACAATAGAACACTGAAAAAGGAAACGACTGCAAGAACCTAAATCGCCAGTATAAGGCTCGGGAGTAGGAACAAAGGGCTCACGTGTGGTTGAAACAGTGGAACCAGCAGCCAGGGAAGGGCTTGGGCCTGGAGGGGTTTCTTCAGGGCCTGTGAAGCCAGGTGTGAGGAGATTTAGTTGAGTGAGATAGGCCTCGAAGGGTGTCCACCATTTCCTGAATTTGGGAGTTGTGCCTTCCCACGATGATTCCCTGGGCGCTGAGCGCTTTAGTAATGGCGTCAGGGTCCGCTGGGTCCATACTGGCTGGATTGTTCTGTTAGGTATGAGTTTGGTCAGAGTGTTTTCTAGAGGACCCAGAAGCAGACCACAGGCTGATGGCAGAGAAAAAAAAAGTAGATTTAATAAGGATTAACACAAAGCGAGTCCAAAAACTTTCAGGACTGAAAGGAGTGGAGGCAGAGTGGCGTGGCAGGCAGTTACTGGCTGGAGGAGCGATCCTGAACACTGGAGGGTTTCACTGGAAGAGAACAGCAGAGAGCAGAAGTCACTTCACTGAGCACAAGGTTTGATTACAAGAGGTTCTTAAAGAAGAATAGTTTGCTTGGCGGCGAGAGAGTTACCACTGAAGGTAGACAATCCAGCGTCGAAGTGAAGCCCAGCTCCGGCTTAAAAGGAGTGATGATCAGGAAACGAGGTGCAGGTGTGCCAACCACCAGCCAGCAGAAAGCCACGCCTCTCCACTCTAATAAAAAGACCCTCCCACAGAAGGCAGAGGGAAAACACACCAAGCACAAGCAACACAAAACCCTCATAACATAACAAACACATTGAATGCTCATTATTCTATTGAAACTAAACGTGCATTATAAGAAATGAGTCAGAAAAAGTGCTATGGTCAGAAATCAACACCTTTATGTGAATGAAACACACTATTCACAGCAAACTGTTTACATATTTACAATTTCACCTTCCTCAGTTTGGCCACCTGGTTAGCTCAGTTGGTAGAACATGAGACTCAATCTCTCAGGGTCGTGGGTTTGAGCCCCACTCTGGAAGGCACCACTTCCACCTCACCAGGTGGTCAGCCCACAGGTGGTGAGCCCACCATAGAATTTCGACCTGGGCCTGGACCCAGATAAGCGACACATGATGACATCATCACGTTATTCTCAGCATGCCATGCAGTACAGTAGTAAAAGACTGATTTAATCAACTGATCTCAGTCTTCAGACAGTTGATTGGTCAAACTTTGTGCTCTTTCAATTCAATTCAATTCAATTCAATTTTATTTATATAGCGCCTTCCACAATCAAAATTGTCTCAAAGCGCTTTACAGAGACCCAGAGCCTGACCCCAGAGCAAGCACTTAAGGCGACAGTGACAAGGAAAACTCCCTTTTAACAGGAAGAAACCTTGAGCAGAACCTGGCTCAGATGGGGGACCCTCCTGCCGATGGCCGGGCTGGGTGAAAGGAGGAAAAGGAGGAAGATAGGACAGCTAGGAATGGAGGAGAGGGGGAGAAAAACATGCAGCATAATACAGACAATGTGGGTCAGTATTTACATTACAGTTAGTGAACAGTTATTGGATAATGTGTGCTCAGCAGATTAGAATTATGAAACAGAGCACGGAGGCAAAAAGCTGTCATGACTGGTAATTATTTACATTACAGTTTGCAAAGAATATTAATCAAATATTTATCTGTAGCAGAACGGAACATTAAACATGTTAGAAATAGATCATTGTAAACAATAAACAGCAGCAGGTGGGTGGAGCCAGGACCATAGGCTCTTGATTGCTGGGAACAAAAGCCTACAGCCACATGGCCCTTTGTGGAACAGTTTGGACACCTCTGAGATAAACGCTTTCTCCTGTTTTTTAGTGATTGTCGATCGGGACCGAAATGGCGCTTTGAAGTGAAAGACAGGAGCCACAGCCGCTTTGTTTTTTTTTTCATTAACGTGATTGGTGAACTACCTGACGTGCGGCGTGTCCGCACTGAGCCCACTGGGGAAGCAGGGGTTACAGACACAGGGAGACCTGAGAGAAACAGAGAGAGAACAGCCCGTAAAGAGACAACAGGCTGGGAAGATGAATGATCGATGATGAGTTAAAATGAGTGGCTGCAGGAAAATTAATTCATTTTACATGTAATTTTACATTATTTTGTTAATAAATTAATTTCAGCAAAAAAAAAATCTGCGGAGCCCCTTGGGAGCCGAAAGAACCGGCACTTTTTAGTGAGCCGAGCCATAACAAAATCACTACTGTTTTTACGCACATACGCACGACTAGCTGACATCCAGTATATTTGTTTACGCACGGTGTTGTAGCCCCTCCTCCTTCCGCAATCCCAACATGTGACACGTCCCCATGACTGGAATTTCATTGGCTACATGACCATTCGGTCAGATTCAGCGTAAGATATGATAGGCAAAAGCGTAAAATTAGGGGGTGTACTTTAACGTGATAGAGTTGCTCATTGGCTATTTCTGGCTGTGGGGAGGCCATAGATCTTCCTGGATGGTCAAATGAGGTGTCAATCAAAAGCAGAGGGCAGGGACTACAAACCAAGCTCCATGGGATCAACTTTCAACACAAAACTAAGGCGACAAAACGTAGAAACGAAGGAGTAATAGTGTGCTGTGTTTTCCAGTCGGAACAATTCGATTGCAACTTTTGATCATTAATGCACCTAAAGACATGTTTTTGACTGTATTTTTCCACTGGACGTGATTCTTTAGACATTTCCTGACAAAACAAGACCATTTTTGTTGTTGTTGCCCTACGTGTTGAACCGCAGGGCGACTAGTAAAAAAATAAAAACAATGAGCGACCACAGTTATTACTTTGATGTTTTTTAGAAGATGGTTTAGTTCTACCTAACGTTGTTGTTTTATCTTGTAAAGGTTTATATCACTGAAAAGATAAGACTTTCAGCTTTCAAATGATATGCTGCATATGCACCACCTTAAATGTAGTAGTTATATAGGTACAATAAAAGACATAGCATGACGAGAAATAGCATGACGGCCCGCCATCGGAACGTTAAGGGGTTAAAATCCTTCTCCTTACATATAAGGCCCTCAATGGCCAGACTCCTTCATATCTCAGAGGGCTGGTAATACCATATTATCCCAACAGATTGCTTCATTCCCAGAATGCAGGTTTGCTTATGGTTCCCAGAATCTCTAAAACTAGAATGGGAGGCCGAGCCTTTAGCTATCAGGCCTCTCTCCTGCGGAACCCACTGCCAGTTTGGGTTCGAGAAGCAGACATCCTCTCTAATTTTAAAATTAAGCTTAAAACCTTTTTGTTTGACAAAGCTTATAATTGGTTGTAGTTACAGTCTTAGTTATTATGTTTAAACCTATAGTTAGTCACAATTATCTCTATAGACACTGTTACAGTTAAGGATATAGCCCTTAATAGGGGTGGCTCAGGCAACTGAACCATCCCTTAGTTATGCTGCTATAGGCCTAGGCTGCTGGGGGACTTCCCATGATCTCTCTTTCTCTCCTCAGACCCACTCTCACTTGTATTAGCCTTTATTCCATGTCATTAACTCTGTATCCTCTCTCTCCCGTAGCCCTGTGCTTGTTTCTCTCCTGTCTCTCTTTCTTTGTACCTTTCTGCAGGTATCTCTGGCTCCGGAGCTGCATGTTCTCTGTCTGTGGTCCTGGCTCCACCCACCTGCTGCTGTTTATTGTCTACAATTATCCATTTCTAACACATTTAATGTTCCACTCTGCTACAGATAAATATTCTATGCAGACTGTAATGTAAATAATTACCAATTATGACAGCTTGTTGCTTCTGTGCTCTGTCTCCTATCATAACTGTATTCTGCTGAGCACGCATTATCCACTAACTGTTCACTCACTGTAATCTGAATGCTGGCCCTCTAACATTGTCCATTGCCAACCCTGTTTGTATTATGCTGTATGTCCTTCTCCTCCTCTCCTCCAATCCCAGCTGTCCTATCTTCCTCCTTTTCATCCTTTCACCCAGCCTGGCCATCGGCAGGAGGGTCACCCATATGAGCCGGGTTCTGCTTAAGGTTTCTTCCTGTTAAAAGGGAAGTTTTTCCTTGCCACTGTCACCTTAAGTGCTTGCTCTGGGGTCAGGCTCTGGGTCTCTTTAAAGCGCTTTGAGACAATTTTGATTGTGGAAGGCGCCATATAAATACAAGTGAATTGAATTGAAAAAGGGTTCTTAAGATATCACATTGCCAAGCAAAACATAAACACGGTCATAGTGGCCTTGACCTTTGACCTCAAACCTCCAAAATCTACTCACTTCATCTCTGAGTGAATATTTGTGCAAACTTTAAAGAACATACTTAAAAGTATTCTCCAGATATCACATTTGCCTGCATAAAATTAAATGTATGATCACAGCGACCATGACCTTTGACATCTGACTTCCAAAATCTACTCAGTTCATCCTTGAGGCACAGTTGACATTTGTGCAAAGTTTGAAAGTCATCCCTCAAACAGACAATATCACATTACCATAGATATGGTCATAGTGACCTTGCCCTTTGACCTTTGACCTCCAATCTCCTTTCAGATCTGCCTTAAGTCACAGTCAACATTTGTGCAAAGTTTGACAGAGAGACCTCAAAGCGTTCTTGAGATATTGCACATAGAAGAATCCGGGACAGACGGATGGATGGACGGACAGACAGATGGACAGATGGACAACCCAAAAACATAATGCCCCCGGCCTTGGCTATTGCCAGTGCGGAGGCCAGAATTATGTTATGGTCATCAGATTAAAATTCAGAAGCAGAGAATTCCATAGCTCAGTGATAAAGAAAGCAGATTCACCATGTTTTTGTCTCAGTTCCTTGTCTTTGTGTGGTGCTTCCTATGTGGGAAGAAGTGAGAACTCTGTGTGCAGTGAATGGAGGCAATATCTGTAAATCCTGTCCTCACTGTGTAGTTGGCAGGTTTGCAGTGCTGAACAATCCCAGGTGAAAGGTGTATTTTTTTTCGTTTTTGATGGATGCTATTTTCCAGAGATTAACCTGATATTAATCTTCGCATCTGACTGTGGATTTGACAGCAAACAATAACATGCTATTAACAAAATGTTGAGCACTCCTGTGGTCCTGAGCAATTTGTAATTCCATCCCAAAATTAATCCCAAACAGTATACGTCAAATTGCGGGTTGACATCCATCCATCCAACAGATTCAAACCCATGACATTCTTGCTGTGAAGCTATAGTGTACAGCATATCTCCCAGGAATGTGTCAATGCAGTTATCCACAACAAACTCCAAATGACCAAAGTGTCAGCTCGCAAGGTCCCAAAACTCCTTAGGCCTAATGAGAAGCTGATTCGGCACAATATGTGAAGGTACAGTTCCGCCGTTTTTGAGGCAGGTCCTGAGAGATTTCTCCAGCAATTCGTAACCATGTATAAGACTTGAGTCCACCACTTCCCACCAGAGGCAAGAGAAGCACTGAAACAGTGGAAACATCCAAAGTCTCAGGCTCTGAACAAACTAGAAGTACAGCATGGTGGTGGTATACCACAGTCAACATTTGTGCAAAGTTTGACAGAGAGACCTCAAAGTTTTCTCGAGATATCACGTGTAGAAGAATCCGGGATGAACGGACTGAAGAAAGCACCCGAAAGCCTCTGGCCTTGGGTATCGCTGGTGGAGCCTATTTATTTTGTAAGCATCAAACAATATCAAAATTACACAGTATTGCTGTGTAATTTTATATACACAGTATATATCTTTCTTATGCTTTAAGACAAAAATTGTCTCATCACTTATGTGCATCTTTGAAAGTGTGTATGAATAATGATACACACGGAGATAACAGAAACTAAACCTCAGTCCTTAATGTAAGTCCCACACAATATTTGACATTCAGCACAGCACTTTTTTATGTCTCCGTGCTGGCAATAGCGAGGTGTTATGTTTTCGGGTTGTCCGTCCATCCATCATGGATTCTTCTATATGTGATATCTCAAGAGTGCTCTGAGGTCTCTGTCAAATTTTGCACAAATGTTGACTGTGATTTAAGGCAGTCTGAAAGTAGTTTGGAGGTCAAAGGGCAAGGTCACTATGACCATATTTACATCGTAAGAACCATTTGAGGGATGGCTTTCAGACTTAGCACAAATGTTGACTGTGACTCAAGGAAGCACTGAGTAGACTTTGGAGGTCAAAGATCAAGGTTGCTGTGACCTTATGTTTGTTTTATGTCTGGATGGTCTTCAAACTTTGCACAAATGTTGACTCACGGATGAACTGATTAGATTGTGGATGATGTCAGAGGTCAGATCAAGGTCGCTGTGACCTTAATGCAAATGTGCTTCAGAATGTGTTATTTCTACAATGCTTTGAGTGATGCTCTTCAGACTTTGCACATATTATCACTGCTTGTCAAAGATGGAGTTAATATGTATTGGACGTCAGAGGTCAAAGGTCAAGGCCACTGTGATCTTGTGTAAGTTTTGTGAACATCCAACACTAACCTTCTCAAACATTGCCATTTTCACTACAAAACACCCATAACTTCTACCTCTACATCTGCTACAAACAGGTACCCAACTGCATGAAGGCATACCACCTCCATGCGGTATTTCTAGTTTTTTAACTTACATTTTGTTTTTCATTTTGTTATTCTTAAGATAACAGTCTTCATATTGTATATTTTCTCATGTCAGTTTACCTGAGTATGGGACAAGACATGTCTTAGGTAAGGACAGGTTTAACTAGGAAATAATGCCAAGGTATACATACGTGAATCAAATCAATATAAAAGAAAAAAGAACATATAAAATTGAATGAAATAATTAAATGAAAAAAAAAAACTAAAACAAACAAAAAAAAAATTGCATATACGTACACATACCCTTCTTCCTCTCAGTAAACACTGTATACAGTATGGAGACTTAAAACTACAGTCAAGACATATTTTGACAGATGCTATACTCTCATACGGTTTACTTCAAGATCAGACATGAACATGTGTCCAGACATAAAATACATTTAAATTTAAGTACATTACATACCTCTTACAACCTTAGCTTCTATTGCTTCAGAGTTGGCGGTTTATGGTTAGGATCATTTTGTGGTCAAATCCATAGGAATTTTTCTACTAACCTTCTTCAGTAATGTTCAAGATTAGATGGAGATACATAAAATCTGTCCCATTCTTGATGAGTTGTCAGACAATACTGAGCATGAAAAAAAAATCATTGGGCATGAGAACAAGCTCTCCCTGAAATTGGGAGACAAAGACTTCACATTGTTACCTTCAAAGAGTTGATTAGCAGTAGTTCAATGTTGTACGCAGTATTTTAATACTTTTTATAATGGCCTGAAATTTATGTAACAAGTTTTTAACAGCCTCTAACTGTTTCTCTCAGATAAAATAATTGAGCACACATTCTCACTTTTAAACATACTTTGCATAGCTGGTTTTGAACCTAATATATCCCTTTTTCAACCTGGCCTCCTCCCACTGCCACACACTTGCTAAATGTGGCTACTAGTATCTAAAAGAAGGCAGTTAAGAGAAATCTGACAGCTACAACCAGTGGTGGTAAGGTTGCATTGAAGTTTTGTTAAGGGTGGGGTCGGCGTGATACATGAGAACGTCTACAAAGTTGACACTATGCTTGAGTGAAGTGATGTCTTCTAAAAACGCATAGGTTCTCTTTACTTTTTCAGTTAAGCTGCTCCTGCCTGCCAGCCTGGCCAGCTGGATGGGGAGATAGACGGGGGGATGGAGGGTATCTGCTTTTGTAGAGGAAACTTGGCTTAAAGTCTGCCAGTGTGACTAAACATGCATGGCCTATAAGTCTCCAGAGTCCCCTAATAGACGATAAGAATAGACAGCCATTATATAATATCTCCTCAACTCCCACATTATATCTTAATAATGCTGCCTTCCTATTACAAACACAATACCAGGGTCCTGATATGAAAGCTACAGTGACGCCACTAAATAGCCGTGTATCTCACTGTATCACCTTCCATGGAATTAGGCCTCAGGCAAATGGCTTAACAAGATTAGCTAGCCAACCAATTTAACAAAGGCACAGTAATTGTTTGATGAAGATATTGAATATGCAGGCCATATTGTGTTCCATAAGCTATGATTTAATAACTGTCTGCGCTCCAAATGAGAGTAATCTTTTACAACACTAACTGCTGTACCCAGAGAGAGAGAAAAAAATGCTGCTGCTTATACTGACAATATAGTAAGTTTTTTTTTTTTTTTTTTTTTTGTGGTACTGTTAACAATATCACAGACTGCTGTCAAACCAAAGGAGGGTAAAAGCCACTCTAACAAAGATTTAGCTGTAATCTTATGGTCTGTAGCTTTACAGTTACAGCATTCAGTGAACTGTCAGAACTGACTGAAGACACTGAACAAGCAAAAATAGGTATCTAAAAACTGTTGTGGTACAGTTAACTTGTATTTGGATAGAAAAGGCAACCCTGGAAAGAGCTGGTGACCACTGGATCAAGCACACTGGATAATGACATTTTATTAAGACCAATGAAGCTTAGTTAAAGTTCAATCAGGAAGACTAGCTGAATACTTACTCTAATTATTTATCTCTGTCTCCCTCGCCTCTCTCTTCCATTTCCTGCTTTAAACCCAATTAGCTGACTCAGGGCCTCCACTCTGTCAGTTAAACCAAACAGATTTTGCCGCAGACTCTGTGAGCCAATCATTTTGCTGCTGTCACAAAAATGTTGAAAATGCAGTTTTAATTTCAGTATCACATTGATGCAGCCCTCCTTTAACCCATTCACCTCTTCCACTGAGCTCCACATCACATCCATTGAGATCTTCACCATAGCCACTAGTGTCTATGCTCCATCAGAGGACATTCCATTGCAGCTCATGGCATGACTACCCCTTTAAAATAATGATAGCACACTGAGGCCTAATTGCCAAAGACTCCTCATATTTTTCTTAAACTTTCTCTATTGTGCACAAGTAATTTGTGCATATGGCAAATTAATTAATTTAATACAGTCAAAATGTCAGACAAGTGAAAAGAGACATTGTATATTTAAAAAGCAACTTTATTGTGTTTAATGTTACAAGTACAAAACACAGACAGCACAGGTCTAAAATAATCGATTTGACAAGGGTGATCCGACAGGAGTTGTTTAAGATTTTGGAAGATCAGATTTTGGAATCCAGTCCAGAGAGTCTGAAATAATTATTTTTTAATTTAGCACAGCCTTAAATAATTATACCCCTCAACTCTGAATATCCTAAAAACCTTTGCTCTAAATGATTAAAAAAAGTTGGATATCAATGTCCTTGGGGAAAAAAACTAAGTTTATATAAAGTGTTCTTTCTTCACATCTTCACAGCTATTTAGTTTCTGACTAGGAGATAGTCTCAGTTGTAATTGTTTTGTCCTTAAACATTCATAGAGGAACAAAGAAAAGACTGTGTGCAACAGCCTGGATGAAACCAAAGAGGTAAATAAAGTGTGTGGAAAACACATGAAAGCAGTGTTTCTGAGTTATTGCAGTGCACCCAGAGACGACCTTGACTTTGAAAACACAAGGCAGAAGAGTCAAACCTAGAAATACGTATCCCACTACAGCACCAACCACTTCATGGTTTTCTGGCAACATGATGAAACTTCTTCGAAATCTCCTGCAATGTTGGAATGTCACTCATCCAATTAGTGTGTGTACTGAAGGGTACTGAAGTGTGTAGCAAGTGCATGTGTTTATCCTACTCTCCATTCAAACCTACAGTAGTTACTCCCTGCTGTGAAATTTGGTGAAACTCCATGTTCTACAGGACTTAGTTCTGTATTCTGGTTTTGTGTCAAAATTGGTAAATACAAATATTTTACTGTAACATTCCCAGCCCTCTATGTCTAGGAGTTACATCAAGATGATGATAATTCCACTTCACAATTCACACATGACAATGTTCAGTGTCAATACAGGCAGTACTGTGGCCTCTATGTAATGAGACAGAAAGTAAGGGTATGGATATCATGATGGTAGATAGGTGTGTAGCACATATGACTTTACTGTGAAAAACTGGAGTTCATGTCTTGTCAGAGGACTGCAGGGTTGCCTCCTGGCATAGGCCCTGTAAGCAAATTCTAGGGTTGCCAGGGTGTCCAGGTCAATGGTAGTAGTAGCAAGTACTGAAGGGTTTTTTTGTTTGTTTGTTTCAAGGAAGACCTGGCCAGGATGTGAAGTTGTATTATCCTCTTGGAAACGGGATGCTCCTGCCCTGATCAGGTCTCCACTGAAAACAAGGCCGAGAAGTTCAACCTCTATTGTTAATCTCAACGAAATACTACTTAAAAGAAGCAAGTAACAAAGCTCATGGGTATTTAAGCACTTATATGTCATTTTGATGTTACAACAGTATGGTACTTTCTAAGTGACATAATAACCGATGCTCACTTTCTGTACAATAAAAATAAAAAATCTACAGTATTCTTGAACCCAGCATGGTTTCAGCAATTCTGTTTTACTCAGTGTTTGATTAATTCAGTGTGCTTCATCTTGACGAAGCACAAGGACAGAAATCTGTGGATGCGAACACTGTCACTGTCAAGTCATTGTTTTGTATTGACACAGTCCTCAAGGGTATCATTAAAGTTTCCTCCTACTCTTTCACCGTCATACCACTTCATACTATATTCCCTGGAGAAGTAAACGCAACATCATGTAGTCTTTGTTTAGCACTACTTACAGCTAAGGGCAGCACAGTGCAGTGGTTAGCACTGTCGTCTCACAGCGAGAGAGGTGGTCTGGGCTCTTCTGTACGGAGTTTGCATGTTCTTCCTGTTCCCGCATGGGTTTTCTCTGGGTACTCCAGCTTCCTCCCACAATCCCAAAAACATGCACATTAGGTTAATTGCCCGTAGGTGTGAGTGTGTACTTATGTGGTTATCTGTCTTTGTGTGTCGGCCCTGCGATTGACTGGCGACCAGTCCAGGGTGCAAAAGAGTTTTCTCATCATCATCTCTTCAACTTTGACTTTGTCTTGACAGTGCTCTGTTGTACATCTAGTGCATTCTATATTCTTTCATATCCCTCTTCTGATAGCTACTTTTCAACAATTAGATCTTGTAGTTTCACTGTCACCTCTTTGTGGACTATGGTTCTCCCAGAAGGATGCACCTCCAAATATTCAGGGTAATCCTACAGCAACACTTGACTTTAATCTGTGTTTAAGCAGAATGACTTTCACTGATGGAAAATGTATTCTGTTTACAGACAGGCATGATTGGATTGTTGAATATGACTTGTTAACTGGACAGCTAGACCTCTATGAACGGGTGTGCAGGCTTGTGTAATGTTTTTTTTTTTCTAAATAATTAAATCCTCTTCCCCCCCCCCCCCCCCCCCCCCCGATTTATATTTGTTGGGAGGTTACATTAAGATTAGATGGAAAAGGCCTCTCATTAGAGTTATTCCTGTCTTCACACTTTAAATGTATAATTCCAAACGGGTGTGTTGACCCTTTACACCCAAAGTATGAAGACATGCTTTGTTTATATATATATATAGTCAAGCCCAAAATTATTCATACCCCTGGCATATTTTGACTTAAAGTTACTTTTATTCAACCAAAAAGTTTTTTCTTGATTGCGAATGACACAGGCGTCTCCCAGAAGATAAAAAGACGATGTACAAGAGGCATCATTGTGGAAAAAAATATTTCTCAGCTTTTATTTACATTTGAACAAAAAGTGGCATGTCCAAAATTATTCATACCTTTTGCAAACTGTCACAGTCTATGGAAAAATCCAAAGTTCTATACCATTTCAAATATTCCAAGCTGTTCTAAAGCATCCTAATTACCCTGATTCATTGGGAACAGTTTTAATCAACTCAACAGGTGAAAAACAGCAGCTCTGCAGTTGGTTTGTGGACAGTCATAGCTAAGACAAAGGAGCTCACTGAGGACCTGTGGCTGCGCATTGTGGCTGTCACAAGTCAGGAAAGGGCTACAAGGCCATATCTAAATGTTTTCAAGTTCCAGTGGCCACAGTGCAAAGTATTATTAAAAAATACAAGACGTTCCACACTGTGGAAAATCTCAGAAGACGTGGTCGGAAGCCAAAAGTGACACCTGCACTGGCCAGGAGGATAGTGAGAGAGGTGAAAAAGAATCCAAAGATCACCACCAAGGCCATCCTGGTGAATCTGGGTTCTGCTGGTGGCAACATCTCAAGGCAGACAGTCCAACAGACACTTCTGCTCTTCTGTTTTATGGTCAGATGAAACAAAAATTGAATTGTTTGGTCACAATGATGTATCCTTCACTTGGCATAAAAAAGGAGAAGCTTTCAACCCTAATTCTTTGGGGGTGTTTTTCAGCCAATGGACCACGGAACCTAACCACAGTAAATGGCATCATGAAAAAGAGCAATACATCAAGATTCTCAACAACAACATCAAGTAGTCTGCAGAGAAACTTGGCCTTGGGCACCAGTGGACATTTCAGCATGACAACAACCCAAAACACAGCAAAAGTGGTGAAGAACTGGTTAGCGGACAAAAACATTTTGCAGTGGTCCAGCCAGAGTCCTGACTTGAATCCAATTGAGAATCTGTGGAGGGAGCTAAAGATCAGGGTGATGGCAAGGAGACCGTCCAACCTGAAAGAGTTGGAGCTCATCGCTAAAGATGAATGGGAAAAAATACCAGTGTAGACATGCAAAAAGCTGGTCAACAATTATAGGAAGCATTTGATTGCTGTAATAGCCAATAAAGGCTTTTCTATTGATTTTTGAGAAGTATATGAATAATTTTGGACATGCCACTTTTTGTTCAAATGTCAATAAAAGCTGAGAAATATTTTTTTCCACAATGATGCCTCTTGTACATCGTCTTAGTATCTTCTGGGAGTTGCCTGTGTCATTTCCAATCAAGAAAAAACTTTTTGGTTGAATAAAAGTAACTTTAAGTAACAATTTGCCAGGGGTATGAATAATTTCGGGCTTGACTATATGTGGGGTAAACTGTAAGAACAGCACAATCATGTATACATGTTAATACTTACAGTAGAAACACACTAGCTAATTGTGCTCTAGTACCACCACCATTTAAAATTACTTGTGAATAGGAAAAGCCGCAAACCCATGGAGTAATGGACAGCCAATTCTTGTGCCTAAGCCACATTACTACATGCACTCATTTTCTTAGACATCACAATCTGTGACACCACATCAACAGGAAAATACAGAAAAGAAAATTAATCAAAGTAAAAATAATGCAGGATAGCCACAGTCCTTCACAATGCGAGTTGATTCTATGTTGTAAAAAAAACTAATAAAAGGCATAAACACTTACAATGAAACTAGAAATTCTCAATTCCGTAAGATGAAAGTAGCTCCAGTTATTCACACCTATCAGAACCTCATGATGACTGACACCGTCATCAGCACTATCTTTAACTATGACCTCAACACTAAACTTATAGTTGAATTTTGAAAATGGCCACGGAGTGTATGTTAGCATAGCATAAACCTGAGACTAAATTCCATTAATCTCCACTGCATTAGAGTGACATCTGAAAATCTGGATGACTGTCCCTTTAACCTTAACCCTTAGCCTAACTTTAAACCTAAACCTCACTCTAATTCTAATCTCTGCCTACTAGGTGTACCTTTGAGGAATCATTCTCGCTTTTTTGTGAGAATATATGGTCCTCACAGAATTAGTGGCCCAAAATGCACAAAGACAGAAAAACACATATTTGAGGTAACCAAAGCAAAATGTCACACAACTTTTAATGAGAGTGTAAAGCCCAGTGAGAAGGATATATTTTCCATGGCAGTTGGCAGGACTGTACGTTAGGCTGTTCCCCAGCTCTCCAAACTCAAGTGTTGTCCTTAATTGCAGGTCAATGTGAATCTGATGCATCAGCTGCCATAGGCCTTAATTAATTCTGCACTGAAAAGAAGCCCACGACACCCACCCATCTGTTTGTCTTTAACCTGCAAGACAGAGTTAGGATGGCCTTTTGCCATGAGCAGCCAGGACCCACTGAGTTTATCACATTACAGCTGTCATGACACTAGCTGTGTTAAATGCAATACAAGTCGACTTTGTGTTTTGGCACTGAACATCAACAGTATTCAACCCAGGTTCCAAAGAACTTCTTTTTAAGAAGGTAGTATGACTTAGCAACTTAACATTCATCTCATCATTAATGGCATTGTGTTTTTTGTTTTTTTTCCTAATGGTCTCTCTGGTCATTCTTTCCAGGAGGCCGTTCATAGCATTACACCTGCTTACATGAAAAGGGCCACTAGTTGTCTAACAAATGAAAAGAGAGAGCTAGAAGTAGAAATTCAAACCAAACTTGTGTTCTCACCTGAGCACAGAGTCCAGTGGATGTCAATGTCAGAGCCTCGATTTCAGAAAAATTATAGAAAGGGTCAGACACAGCACCTCCCCCGATTGGGAGTGGTGGTTCCCAATAGGGTCTGCTTGTTTATCAACTAATTTCAGTCCTTTTAGACTTAATAATGTTTTTTCTTTTTTTTTTTTTAGCAATATAAAAAGTGACCTGCTAAGCAGTTCAAGAATTGTCATTAAGAATGATGCTGATGACATTTCCAGAACTGATAAATTCTAACTCTTCAAACCTTGTGGTAACACCTCTAAGCAACTTCCTGAAGATTCTGAAAATGAAGCCAAGTGATACCCCAAAAACTGGGGAAGCAATAAAAAGATATAAAAGAACTTCCAGCTTGAAATGTCCACTATTCAAAATGTCATTAAGAAATATCAGTTAAGGGGAACTGTGAAAGTCAAGATTGTCACGACTATGGGGAACAAGGACTAGGACCCAAACGCAAGAACCCTCAAGACAGGCAGAAAGGTGGAACTAAAAGTCTTTTAATAAACCAAAATTCACTGGAAGAGTCCAGGGCAAGGGAACAAAACTCAGACAACCAAAACTCATCCACTTGGGAGAAAAAACACCAAGGAACAAAACTAAACAAAAATACAAAAGTCCTTACTTGAAACAAAAGAAACCGAGGTAAGTCCATGAGGGGGAAAACGCAAGACACAGGAACATGAACAAACACAGGGGCATGGCGCAGACTCAGGCATGGAGACGGACATGGGCATGGAACACAAACGAACCGACAAGAACACAGGGAAAAGACGAGACTATATATACACACACAGGTAAGGGGGACAGGTGGAACCAATTAGGGCGGGGAAAACAATGACAAACGCGGGAAACAAGACAAAGACAGGAAGTACAACAAGACCAGATACACAAGGGCAGAAATTTCAAAATAAAACAGGAACTATAACCAAAGCTAAAACTAGAGTTCCAAATTCAGCCCCCTTAGGGGCTAGTCATGACAGTACCCCCCCCTTAAGGGCCGGATTCCAGACGGCCCACAGTCAGACATACAACACTAAGCAGGGTGGGAGGAGGGGGTCTGGAGGAGGGAGTCAGTGGACAGCAACCAGAGCGCTGGTGAGAGAGGCAGGAGATCTCAGGTGGACGGCCTAGGTGCCAAAACAGGGCGGGACAGGAGACCTCCGGCGGCCGGCCTGGAGGTTGAGCCAGGGCAGATGAGGTGACCTCAGGCGGACGGCCTGGAGGTTGAATCAGAGCAGGACAGGGGAACTCAGGCGGACGGCCTGAAGGTTGGATCAGAGCAGGACAGGAGACCTCCGGCGGACGGCTTGGGTGCCAAACCTGGGTAGGACAGGAGACCTCAGGCGGACGGCCTGGAGGTTGAGCCAGGGCAGGACAGGAGACCTCAGGCGGACGGCCTGGAGGCCAGACAGAATGGTGAAGACACTGGGGAGGCCGACCAGGAGGCTGGACAGACAGGTGATGGCGCTTGGGAGAATGACCAGACAGGTGAAGCAGCTCAGATGACCAACCTGCAGGACGACGTAGGCAAAGTTGAGCCACCACTGGAGGTGAGGCTGGAAGGCCACAGGGGTGAAGACAAGTCTCCTCCGGAGATGAGGGGGAAGCTGGCTGGGGAGCAGGTGACGGCCGGATCACCGGCTGGAGTCGTGGAGTAGGTGTCGGTCGGACCGCTGACAGGAGGCGTGGAGCAGGAGTCGGTCGTACCGTCGGCGGGGCGCGTGGAGCAGGGTTCGGCCGGACCGCCGACAGGAGACGTGGAGCAGGAATCGGTCGTGCCGCCGGCCGGGTGCGTGGAGCAGGTGTCGGCCGTACCGCTGACAGGAGGCGTGGAGCAGGAGTCGGTCGTACCGCCGGCCGGGTGCGTGGAGCAGGAGTCGGTCGTACCGCCGGCCGGGTGCGTGGAGCAGGTGTCGGCCGTACCGCCGGCGGGGCGCGTGGAGCAGGTGTCGGCCGGACCGCCGTCTGCAGACATGAGACAGGTGTCGACCGGGCCGCCGACAGGAAGCGTGGAGCAGGAGTCGGCCGGACCTCCGGCGTCGAGGAGCAGAAGTCGGCCGGGCCGCTGACAGCACCGCTGACTGGAGGCGAGGGATAGGAGTCGGCCGAACTGCCGACTGGAGGCGAGGAGCCGATGTCGGCCGGACCGCCGACTGGAGGCGAGGAGCTGATGTCGGCCGGACCGCTGACGGGAGACGAGGAACTGATGTCGGCCGGACCGCCGACAGAAGACGGGAAACAGGTGTCAGCTGGGCCGCCGCCTGGAGACGAGGGACTGATGACGGCCGGACCGCTGACTGAAGACGTGGAACGGATGTCGGCCGGACCGTCGACAGAAGACGGGAAACAGGTGTCAGCCGGACCGCCGCCTGAAGACGAAATACTGATGTCGGCCGGACCGCTGACGGGAGACGGGAAACAGGTGTCAGCCGGACCGCCGCCTGAAGACGAGGGACTGATGGCGGCCGGACCGCCGACGGGAGACGAGGAACTGATGTCGGCCTGACCGCCGACTGGAGGCGAGGAGTTGATGTCGGCCGGACCGCTGACGGGAGACGGGAGACAGGTGTCAGCCGGACCGCCGCCTGAAGACGAGGGACTGATGGCGGCCGGACCGCTGACGGGAGACGAGGCCGGGATCCCCGAAGCAGGGACAGGGGAGACTGGCTGGAGGCTAGCTGGACCTAGGCTAGCTGATTGGGAGGGTGGCCGGGTAAATATCTTACTCCCGAAGTACTTGACCAGTTTGCTTGTAAAACCTTGGGTGTCGACCAGAGCCGGATCAGACGGAGACAGTCCTGACAATACAGCGATCTCTGGAAACACATGTATAGTCCAAGGTTTTTCCATTACTAGGTCGCGGAGCATTTCCCGACCCCAATTCCACTCCCAGTAGCTAGTTCCGGGCTGCATAAGCTCAAACAGCCTGCTAAGACGGGGAGAGGTCTCAGAAAGCTCTTCACTTACAGCTTTCATTTCTAAATAGTCCTTTGACATGGACAAGAACTTAAGTTTCAAGTCCGTCTCTGTGATGGGGTCTGCTGGGTCCATTGAGGTCGGTTCGTTCTGTCACGACTATGGGGAACAAGGACTAGGACCCAAACGCAAGAACCCTCAAGACAGGCAGAAAGGTGGAACTAAAAGTCTTTTAATAAACCAAAATTCACTGGAAGAGTCCAGGGCAAGGGAACAAAACTCAGACAACCAAAACTCATCCACTTGGGAGAAAAAACACCAAGGAACAAAACTAAACAAAAATACAAAAGTCCTTACTTGAAACAAAAGAAACCGAGGTAAGTCCATGAGGGGGAAAACGCAAGACACAGGAACATGAACAAACACAGGGGCATGGCGCAGACTCAGGCATGGAGACGGACATGGGCATGGAACACAAACGAACCGACAAGAACACAGGGAAAAGACGAGACTATATATACACACACAGGTAAGGGGGACAGGTGGAACCAATTAGGGCGGGGAAAACAATGACAAACGCGGGAAACAAGACAAAGACAGGAAGTACAACAAGACCAGATACACAAGGGCAGAAATTTCAAAATAAAACAGGAACTATAACCAAAGCTAAAACTAGAGTTCCAAATTCAGCCCCCTTAGGGGCTAGTCATGACAAAGATGAGATTTTGAAAAGCAAGAAAACTTTCAGATAAAACTGCACAGAAAAACAAAGCAAAACGTTCATATGACTGGAAAAGGACCGGCTGTGGATGTGTATCTGCACATACATAGTACTGAGGTAAACTTCTATTACAGTCTGAGGTGATGGGAATTAAATAACATATTTTAATATTTTTTTCTAATACAATATGTGTAAGTCTTTCACCAAAGAAGGTCAGTCCCAGTGTCATTAAAGATGTTTAATAACAAGTTTAGTTGACCAGTAATTTTACCCCAGCACTCCTCAGTATTGACATGTCTGCATACAAACACTGAGCACTTTATTAGGAACATGCATACACCTGCTTATACATTCTATTATCTAGGCATGTGGCAGCAGTGCAATGCACAAAATACAGATACAGGTCAGGAGCTTCAGTTAATGTTCACGTCAAATATCAGAATGTAATTTTGACCATAGTATAATTGTTGGGGCTGGTTTGAGCATTTCAGAAACTGCTGATCTCCTGGGATTTTCACACAAGTCTCTTACTCAGTTTAAAAGAAAACATCCACGGAGTGCCAGTTCTGCAGCTGGAAACATCTTGTCGAAAGGAGAGATCAGAGGGAAATGGTCAGGCAGGTTGGAGCTGACAGAAAGGCTACAGCATCTCAGACAACAAGAACTGTGGTGTGTTGAAAAGCATCTCAGACTGTACAATACGTCAAATCTTGAGGTGTATGGGCTTTAAGAGCAGAAGACCACATAGGGTTCCTCTCCTGTGAGCCAAGGACAGAAACCTGAGGCTGCAGTGGGCACAGGCTCACCAAAACTGTACAGGTGAAGACTGGTGTGATGAATCTCAAGTTTTGCTGAGGCAGAATGTTAGGGTCAGGATTTGACATTAACAAAGCTGTCTCAAGCTATTTTAATGAACAAGACAATGTACCAGCCGCCCGGTTAGCTCAGTTGGTAGCCCACGAGACTCAATCTCTCGGGGTCGTGAGTTTGAGCCCCAGTCTGGACAGCACCGCCTCCCATGGGCCCACCACCTGTGGGAGGTGCCATAGGACTTTGGTGCATTGTGTGGACTGGGCGGCGGTCACCCTCATGACCTGGGCCCTGACCCAGATAAACGGCAGATGATGATGACATGACAATGTACTTCAGTGGCCTCCCCAGTCACCAGATCTGAATCAAATAACACCTTTGGGATTTGGTAGAACAGGAGAATTGCAGCATTAATGTGCACAAATCAGAAATTGTGTGATGCTATCATGTCAACATGGACCAGAATCTCAACAGAATATTTCCAACATCTTGAGGAATCCATGCCAGAAAGCATTGAGATTGTTGTTTTTTCTGGTTCTGTCACACACACTGTAACAAATTGCACTTAGCCAACAACGGTATGCTAATGTTATAAGTTACAGTAAACTACACTTTTTTAAAATATGTTGCCAAACGCGCGAAGGAACATTGATTTCTCCTGCCAGAGCATTGAGGATACATCTTGCATCGGTTGGACTGTGCATCTACAACAACACGGTAATTACAAAACTAATTTATCTGTATTTCTTTGGTGGGTGAATACTACTAAAATTATGTTTGAAATTAAACTGTTGCTCAGCAAGTTGTCGAGCTAGTTTGAGTTTCAGTGCCACTTATCAATAGGGCTAAGACTTGACTAATGTTATATTTACATGGGTTTTTTTTACAATTTATTTTGCTAAGGTTAATTTAAACCACTGCTCTTCTTTTGAATGAGTGAGAGCTGCTGCTCAGTTACCATCACACAAGACAATTTAGTTTCTGTCAAGTTTTAATGAAATTACTGAGTTAAGGCAAGTAAGTTAACATCGCACAACACAATCTGTGCTCGGTAAAACAACTTTAAATGAGGTATAGATATTTTTTCATGATAAAACTGTTTATTTAAAAAAACTTATTTTAAACAGGTTTATTTTCTTGTCATTTTGAATTTATTTAGGTTACATTAATTGCTCTCCTGTGCGCACATGTTCACGGACACACAGGCATACATCATTGTTGTATGGACTGATGAACAGAGGGCTGCTGGTTTTATCAAATGTGAGCAGTTTTGGATCAGCTGTGGATTTTCTCAGGTAAGCGGATTTTGTGAACTGTAAGTTTAATGAAAAAGTACATATAAAAGTGAATCTGAACAGTAACGGAATAATTTTAAGTGGCATGGTGGTTTGTGTTTGAGAAGAGAACAAACTGATGTGTTAGTGTTTACATAAATCACAACAATAATTTCTTTCACTGATTTCATAGCCACAAAGAGAATTTTCAGTGTAATCTGTGGTGAACAGAAAATCATCCAGCAGTTATAGTGGGGTTCTTGTTGACATATTCTAACCTAATTAAAATTGTTGCATGCTTTTTCAACATAAAATGGTATTTGTTTCTTACGGGTGAATGTGAACCATTCAAAAGAGAAGACAACATATATTCAGTAATTCTACAATATGATGTTCCTGTCCTGTATCCTGTATGTATTAAAAATATTTTAAATCTCAATTGAGGTGTATGTGATTAGGCTCAGGTGCAGATAAAATAGTTCTGAGATATAGAAATGATAAAATGAAGCTGGTACAAAATACCTAATGATATTAGTACCAGTTAATTACTCATTTCGCCTTATGCTAGAAAACTACCTCTTTTAGACTACAAAATGTTATAGTTTCCATTAATTTATTCTGATTTCAGGCGCTTCATTGGCATAAATCCAGAGAGAGGATCAAAGGCCATCCAAGGCTGTCTCCAAGAATACAGGCATGATCGTCCAGAAAAAAATCTGCCACAGTGAATACACGTCTCCACACTACTGAAGAACTCTCTTGCTCTTAACTCCACATGTTGTTCTGAGAGAATTAAATTATTATTTGCAACATTAACCTATAAAAGATTTTGATATTATCAGCTATATCAGAATGTAACGTTATTGTACATCCCTGAGTTATTTTGTTTGTTGTTTTAGGGTGGCACCATGGGAACAAAGCTAGGGAGAGCAACAATGACCAGTAAGGTGGCCATAATCTCTCCCTGGCCAAGTAGATTGATCTTTGAATCAGGACTGTCCATATCTAGTCAGACAAAGATAAACACCTACCTTGCAGAACTCTTAAGGTAAAACATAATCCTCACAGGACTCTTTTAAGGTAAAGCACAAGCCTACCACACAGAACTCTTTTAAGAAGTAAAACAAGAACTCTTTTCAAGATGGAAAACATTCACATGAACCTTTAAGAGGTAAAACTGTCATGTCCATTGTCAATGGTGTTATTGATACATATGTTCAAAGTTCTTACTAAGGTATATTTTTAGAAACAGCGGATTGCAGGAAATTTATATTCTGTGTATATTACTGCTTTGTGATAGAACTTGTATACCTCTGTTTTAAGTGTTTAAGTATTTTAAGTGGGAAAAACACAAGCCTACTTAGTTTCTCCCCAAATGTGATTCATGCATATTTTCAACAAGTCAAGTTCTTACTAATGTGCATCTTTGAGAAGTGTGTTTGCAAATGTTGCTAATGAGGCATAGTTTCAAAATGTTCTTACTGATGCATGCTTGCAGACAGAAGAGAATATGCTATGTAGATACTGTAGATACATTAATCTGCCTTTAGCGAGCTCACATAATTTGCTGTAGGCTAAACAATTTCCTTTCTATTAGTCGCTTCAGCATTCAACCCGTTTGTTTTTTTGTCCGAAGGTAAAGTTCAATATGGTGAAATAAGACACTGTAACAGTAGGAAAACAGTTGCAACTCTTGTGTTAAAGTTTATTGTGTTCAGCAGGAGCTATTTGGCTGATTTTATTTTGCTACTCTGAATCTCTTGCAGTATTCATGTTTACACAGCCTATTTAAATAAACATTTGTGTGTTTATACTTTGTTAATTGTTGACTTTTCTCGTTTTCTTTTCATACCTGCCTATACAACACACGAGGGGCAGAGTTTTACTGTGTGTTGCATATGTACTTATTGCATTTGATGCATGTATATTGTGTTTTTCTATCCTAGAATAATGAAAAGATCTCCTGTTTTTGATGCTCCTGACCACAGATTCTCCCATCCCTGTGCAGTGTACTCATGAGTACCACATTCTTGCCTTTCTTTGGTACATAGGATACCAGGGACATGTCAGCTGTGTACACAAACTTGAAAGAATTGACAGGCCTGTTCTTTGTAGTCAGCAGTTGGGGTGGGAGCTCAGACTTGTCTTTCCATATCGTTCCAACCATGGTCAGCTTCCTCTTTAGGAGCTCTGATCCCAGCTTGTGCGAGGTAAAAAATTTGTTGCATGTGATGTTGTGTCCACTGAGTCCCTGAGTCATGTCCAGGACAACTCTTGATTTTTCTCAGGGGCTCCTCCATCAGGTTTCACTGTGTAGACTTATAAGTTCAGCTGCCTGGTTAGCTCAGTTGGTAGCGCACATGACTCAATCTCTCAGGGTTGTGGGTTTGAACCCCACTCCGGGTGGCACTGCCACATGAGCCCATGAGCCCACCACCTGTGGGAAGGTGCCGTAGGACTTTGGTGTATATGACATGACTTGTAAATTACAAAGCATATGAGGAAGTGGGGCCCTGCAATTGACTGACGACCAGTCTGGGGTGTACCACGCCTCTCGCCCATAAGCAGCTGGGATAGGCTCCAGTTCCCCTGTGACCCTGATAGAGGATTAAGCGGTAGAAAATGAATGAATGAATGAGGAAGTTGCATCACAGGCAGCCCAGATCTTTATAAAATATTGTGCAGGTTTAGATGGTATATACCAGAGGTGTCCAAACTTTTCCGCAAAGGGCTGTGTGGCTGCAGGTTGGTGGTGAACATATGTGGACACAAATTATATTTATGTCATGATAATTAATGTGCTTTGTAATAACAAAATAATAAATATATATATATATATATATATATATATATATTATTTTTTTTTTTTTTAAATGTAGTTACGTACTCTGTATGAGGAACCATTGTTCCAATGGAAGTCTCTCTGATGAACTAAATAACTAAAAGATAAATACCAGTGAGTTTTCGCAACCAGGCAACCCAAAAGCAGCTCTTAGTAATGGCTTATAAAGATATAAAGACATTTTCTACCATTTCTCTGTCTCTGAATTTTTCTTCATAGCTTAAAAAAAGTGTGTATATGTGTGTGTGTGTTTGTATGTCCTGTAAAAACGAAAATGACTGCATGAGTCATCTGTTCAAGCAGCTTATTAAGACCTTTACAAGCCAGAGTAAGTATGACAAGAGTAAAAGAGCAAGTTAGGTGACATACTACATAGAACAACAAACAACAAAGTAGTACATAGAATAACAGGAGGAAGATGGGTTGACAAAAGACAGGACTTTAACAGTCATATTACTGTTACCATGATCACAAAATTATGGGCATGTCAGAGGGCAGGGATCAACAACCTATATGGTTATTAAGGTTGGATTTATTTATTTATGGATTTATTTATTTAATCCAAGATGGCGCTGTCTCAGATGGCAGCTTGTAGCAGCAGCTCCATGCATTTGCAGTAGTTTTTAACGTTTTTCTAAGCTTTTCTTTTGTGTTTAGTGTCTTAGTGTGCCTGTTTCTTGTCTACTTTCGTTTTTGTTCTGTCCTTGGTTGATTTTTTAGTGTTTTGGCAGCATGACTCTGAGATTTAGTAACCTTTTTTCTCCTGCTCCTGGTGCTTGGGCTGCTCGGGGCCCCCAGCAGCCATGCCGAGAAGACCCCCGGCATTGTTTACACACGAGATCAGCTGCTGGCTCTGAGGCCACCATCCTTCGTGGCCGGAGAGAAGCCCCAAATCCCAGAGGAACTGAGGAGGAGACGACAAGGATGCAGGGCAGGAGTGAGAAGACGGCTGAAGAAGCAGCGTTTTAAACCCTGTGTCCCCGCGATCATTACGGGGAACGTCAGGTCACTGGCAAACAAAATGGATGAGCTGGAGGTGCTCACATGGACCCAGCAGGAGCACAGAGAGGCCAGCATCATGTGCTTCACGGAAACGTGGCTGCACGGACTGATACCGGACTCAAATGTTACGATCGCTGGATTCCACACAGTGCGAGCGGACCGGGACACCACTGCGGCCGGTAAGAAGAAAGGAGGGGGGGGGGGTCGCCATGCTTGTCAACAACAGGTGGTGTAAACCGGAGCATATGCACGTGTGCAGTCCAGACGTGGAACTTATTGCTGTCGGACTTCGTCCATATTATTTGCCACGGGAGTTTACAAACGTCATCGCCATCACCGTCTATATTGCTCCGACCGGTAAAGCAGACGCGGCCTGTGACGTCATCCGCTCTGTCACTGCCGACCTGCAGACTAAACATCCAGGTGCCTTCATCTTCATCACAGGGGACTTTAACCATGCCTGTCTCTCCTCCACTCTCCCCACATTCCATTAGTATGTCCAGTGTACAACAAGAGACTATAAGACTTTGGATTTACTGTATGCTAATGTCACCAATGCATACACCTCCACTGCACTCCCTCCACTGGGCAAGTCTGACCACAATCTTGTCCTGCTTATACACACCTGTGGTTCAGCAGCAGCCAGTCCCTGTGAGGACTGTTAGGAAATGGTCTGATGGTGCCATGGATGCCCTGCGTGATGCTCTGGAAACCACCGACTGGCCTGCTCTGTATGAACCACATGGTGACGACCTGGATGGACTAACTGACTGTGTTTCTAAGTACATCAACTAACAATAAACCACGGGTGACAAGTGACCTGAAGGTCCTTCTGAATGATAAGAAGAGGGCCTTCATGGCTGGGGACCGCACTGAGCTCAGGAGAGTCCAGAAGGAACTGAAACACAGTCTGAAGGAGAGTAAGGACACCTAAAGGAGGAAGCTGGAGGGGAGACTGGAGAGAAACCAAACCAGGGACGTGTGGAGTGGAATGAGAGCGATCACTGGTTTCCAGAGGAAAGGAAGATGTGTCGCTGAAGGGAATGTGGACCGAGCCAATGAGTTAAACCAGTTTTTCAACAGGTTTGATTCCAGCTCCCCCTCCCCCAACTGTGCCTCCACTTCTCCTCTGAGTGATCAGAGGACTTCTTCACACCTTCCAGGGCCCCTAACATGTCCGCCATGTTCCTCCCCCTCCCCTCCCCACACAGACCCCACCATCTCCCCCTCCCCCCAGATAGGACTAACTTTTTTTTTATCACATCCAGCCAGGTGAACAGACAGCTGGAGAGGCTCACCCAGGGAAAAGCTGCTGGACCTGATGGCATCAGCCCACGGGTGCTGAAGAACTGCTCCAGCTAGCTGTGTGGAGTGCTGCAGCACCTGTTCAATCAGATTCTTCACTTGCAGAGGATTCCAGTGCTGTGGAAAACATCCTGCCTGGTCCTGGTGCCAAAGAAGAACCACCCTGTGGCACCAAATGACTACAGGCCTATTGCACTGACCTCTCATGTTATGAAGGTCATGCTGTCACACCTCAGACCCCTGGTGAGCCCATACCAAGACCCACTGCAGTTTGTATATCAGCCCTGTAGAGGGCTTACTCTTCCCTGGACAGACTGAACACCACAGTAAGGGTCATGTTCTTCGACTTCTCTTCTGCATTCAACACCATCCAGCCGAGACTGTTGAGTACTAAAGATGCAGATGGAGGCTCCCCTTGTCTCATGGATTGAAGACTACCTGACAGGTTGACCACAGTTTGTGAGATTGCAGAGCTGTGTGTTTGACCTCCTGACCAGCAACACCGGGGCTCCTCAAGGAACTGTGCTGTCTCCCTTTCTATTCACCACCTACACAGAAGACTTCCAGTACTCTTCTGAGTTATGTCCCCTCCAGAAGTACTCGGATGACACAGCCATAGTCGGGTGTGTGGAGAGAGGACGGGAGGATGAGTACACTGGCCTTGTGGAGAGTTTTGTCAGGTGGTGTGGGGAGAATCACCTGCAGCTGAACGTGGTCAAGACAAAGGAGATGGTGGTGGACTTTAGTAGGAGTCAGTCCCCACCCTCACGTGTTTGTATTAGTGGGAAAGAGGTAGAAATTGTTACTACTTATAAGTTCCTGGGTGTTCATCTGGACAACAAACTGGAGTGGTCCACAAACACTGATGCTGTCTACAGGAAGGCCATGAGTAGACTTTACTTCCTAAGGAGACTCAGGTCCTTCAGTGTTTGCAGCAGGATGCTCCACATGTTCTACCAGTCTGTTATGGCGAGCACCATCTTCTTTGCTGTGGTGTGCTGGGGTGCTGGTATTAAAGCAAAGGATGCCAACAGACTGGACAAACTCATCAAAAAGGCGGGGTCTGTTGTTGGCTTTAAACTTGCCAACCTGGAGGAGGTGGCGAGGGACAGAATGCTGTCAAAGCTGAGGACAATCATGGACAGTCCCTCCCACCCGCTCCATAAAACTGAACAATCTGGGAAGCAGCTTCAGCAACAGACTCCTGCTACCATGCTGCTCTAAGGAACGGTATAGGAAGTCATTCCTGCAGTCCGCCATCAGACACTATAACTCATCTGTGTCTGTCAGTGCTGTGCTCACAAACCTGGACTAATGCATCATCTAGGGTGCGCTATAAATCTCAGTTACATTAACTGTATATACAGTCATGGAAAAAATTAGACCATTTCATGTGTAGTTTTTTGCCATCTGAAAAAGTTTTTGCTAGGCATGATCTATGACAGCTGAGGTGTGAAGCATTTTGTAACAAGTAGCTAACTTGTTTTGGACATTAAGCTAACAGCTTGCTTAGTACATCTGTGAATATTGTTAACAGCTGTAAGGAAAGTGTAACACAATCTATGAGGAACAGTAAGTCCGTGGTAATGGCAGATCACTGAGTGGGTTGGGATTCAGCAGCAGTAGCCCAGTGCTCATCCTTCACTCCACTCCCCTAAACTGGAATACAGCCTTCCCTCTGCCCAATCATTGCACAAACCTTTGATTCACAAAATGGATGCCCACACATCACACAAATCATGCAGCCTCTCACAAACAAAGGCACATATAGAGCTTTTACTCGTTTGTTACTGGTCTGTAGTAAGTGTGTCTATCAATAGTGTGTGTGTGTGTTTGTGTGTGTGTGTGTGAGTCACCCAGGGGTCCAACTTTGAAACAGTATACAGGTATTTACACCACAGGGTTCAGTTGAATGGGCAAGTCACAACTACTTACTGTCAGAGCACACACACACACAAACACTGAAGAGTCTGGCCTAAGGTTGTCTCAGTGTTCACAAACTGAGTGTAATCATGAGAAAGGAAAGATGAGGAGAGACAAAAAAGACTACCTCCACTTGATATGGTGACTCAGTGGGGATCTTGTCAGGAAATTGAGAGAGAAAGAGACATGGATCCACATTGAGAGAGTCACAGAGAACCAGTCTCTTACCCTTTTTTAAGGCACAGATAACTGACTTAAACAATATCAAATGTCAGTATTCCAGACACAAATGTGAGTGCATGCATTGTCAAAATTCATCAGGTGGATTTCAACATCACAAGAATCTTGTCAGTTGTCTTCCAAACAAAACAAATTTGGAGTGAATGTGAAGAGATGTTAAGTGCCGTCTTTATTATATTAACATTTACATACAATGGCTGGCTCCACTGGCAATTTCATTTGAATGCCATGACCTGCTCTGTAGTCCAGCTTTCATCCTTGCTTATCTAGCTCCACTAGTCTCAAAAATGTACTAGGTATTTCAGAAACATTTCTACACCATTCTCTGACTCAGTGTACATTTAAAGTATCTTTGAC
The DNA here is from genome assembly GCF_017976425.1 of Toxotes jaculatrix. Lineage (NCBI taxonomy): Eukaryota > Metazoa > Chordata > Actinopteri > Toxotidae > Toxotes > Toxotes jaculatrix. The sequence continues at coordinate 15,169,358 of NC_054413.1, read as the reverse complement.
TCCTAACCTCACCAAAGAAAAGAGCAAGCGCTCTTTATGTATCTGTGTCAGCAGCATGTCACAGCCTTATATTGTATCTGCTTAGGCTAAACTACCATGGCTGGCACCATTGGCTTCAATCGACAACCTCATCTGAGTACCATGGCCTGCTCAGTGTTCAGCACTCCATCATTGTATAAGTGGCTCCAGTAGACTTACCAATAGCTACTAATTAATAACACCCTCTGGTATGAAACTTAGCATGTCCATGCGTATAGTGCAAGTGAAACACAAGTGGTTATGGGGCGGTGTAGACAGGTGGATTGTTTGTAGACATGTATCTGTTTTGCTAGTGTTACAGGCACAGCCTGAGATGGCTGGGAAATGGCCTTAGCCGAACCTGTGTGTATGTGTGATGTTCAAGGTACAGTGTATTGTGGGGAAGAGAAAGACCTGCGAGAAAAAGTGAAGCAAGAGTGTGTGTGCGAATGCCGACATGTTGAACTCCGCAGCTGAAGCTAATCAGCAGCAACAGTGTCTAGATAGGCTCAGGGCTACAGCATGATAAGTTGTAACAGCTGCCGTTCCTGTTCAGGTGGAAAGGACACAAATAAAGTTTGTGTTGTGACCAGCACTCCTCTCCAGTCCTCCTTCTTTTCCAGAGGTACCCAGACATTAGCATGTTACCAGCTAAGCTATGAGCCACAGGAAAAATAGATAATAGCGAGCAGAGCGCTCCCAACTACGGTTCGGAAAAGTCCAGACTGGTTCAGGTAACACTAGACATGCATGAGACAGACTTAATCTGCCAAATAATCAGATCTGAAAAAAAAACTCCTACATGACTCCAATGTAAACATACTGTTAGAAAGGTAGCACATACAGTGGTGGAAAAAAGTTTTCGGACACCCCATGCATTTGTGATATATTGCGTTAACAATCACTCTTAAGTTTCCAAGTGCAATTTGTTTTTGTACAGTCACAGCCACAATACTAAACCAATCCTCAAATCAGCCATTAAAAACTTAAAATTGATTAGCTCCATAAAAATACTTAAGAAATTTTGAGTATTGTGGTTTCACTGACCCACTAATGAAGATCATCCTTTTTATTGACGACAATTTTTGTTAGGGTACTTTGTGTCTATATAAAACCAGCACATTTGAAAGTTCTTCAGATCAAAAATGGCTAAAACAAGGAACTTAACACAAGAAACATGCCTAAAGATAAAGATTCTCAGCCGGGTAGGGTACAGCTGCCGCCAGATAGCCAGAAAGTGCAGATGCAGTCCTTCAGCAGTTGGATACACACTGCAGAAATATAAAAAAAAACAAACAGCTTGGAAGACAAACCAAGATCTGGGCATCCAAGAGTGTCTTCAGTGAGAAATGACCGCATCCTGATCCGCATGTGCAAGGAAAACCGAATGACATCACGTGAGCTTCAGCAAGAGTGGTGTCCAGTGTTCCACCCGCACTGTGTGTAGCCGATACCTACATCATGGCCTAAGGTCCTGCAAGGCTGTTAAGAAGCCAACAACGATCAACGAGAGGCAGAGGTTAGCTCGGCACCGCTGGGCCCAATCACACAATGACTGGACCAGCCAGGAACTGGAAGAAGATTCTATGGTCGGATGAGTCCACTTTCTAGCTTAATGCTCCTCGTGCTAATGTGAGGGTACACAGAAGGCCAGGTGAGGCATTATCTCCAGCATGTACAGTACCTACTGTCAAGCATGGTGGAGGCAGTATCATGGTTTGGGGATGTATGAGTGCTGCTGGCGTTGGTCACCTCACTGTCTGTGATGGCACATTGAACTCTGCTAAGTACTGTGCCATTCTTGAAACCCACATGCTCCCTTCTGCACATGCACTGTTCCGTTGAGGTTGAAACTGCATGTTTCAGCAAGATAATGCCCCTTGCTACGCATCCAGGTCAAATAGAACTTGGCTGCAGGAGCACAATATCCAGGTCTTAGAGTGTCCAGCTCAATCCCTGGACATGAGCCCCATTGAAAGTCTTTGGTGGATTATCAAAAAGTCTGTTTCAATGCGGAAACCAAAGAATTTGGAAGATTTCAAGACAGTAATTCAAGAAGAATGGGATGAGATTACATGCCAGCCAGGATTAAAGCGCTACTGTGCACTAATGGCAGGAGTACTATACTAAATATTAATTTTGTTATGTGATGGTTTATTTTTTGTTCAGTTTTGAACTAATTTTTTTGCTATTTGTTAATTTTGATACTGACAATGTTGAGAACTGACATGTTGACACCATCAAGAATTTAGTTTTGCTATTTTTTTTTCTTGATAACAATAAACAAAAGAAATAATTTGTTTTGTTTGTGTCTGTCTGATGCAGCCACACCTTGTGAAATACAAAAAGATTTTTCTGCAAATATTTCATGATAAAATTTGAGATTGTGTAAAATGTTAAGGGTGTACGAAAACTTTTTTTTCCACTACTGTATATCCTCATCATCAGCCATGTCCTCTATCCAATCCCTCTATCATGGTCTGTGTCTGTTGCAATGTTTCCTCCCAGTTGGATGAGATCAACCAGTTCTTTGTAGCCTTGGGGACAGCGTGTCATGGACCCACTTACATCCAGTCTTGAAATTGTTGAGGCAGCTGCTTCATGTTATTCCTTCAGGCTGAGCCCTACCATGGGTGTGGCCCACACTTGGCGACAAGCTTCCCTCCAAGTACTGGTGTCTCTTATCCAGGTGAGATGGCTTGCTTCTTAATTTGCCACTTCAGAAGTGATGGGACCAGTTTACTTTGGAAGACCCTACCTGGAGCTATTGCCCTCAGCAACACAGCTCTCAGGGTCACAAGGGTTTAAAAATCCCTCCAGCACAGGGACAATGAGACAGAGAGTTTATGTGAGTAGAGAGGATATCTTCACACCTGGGCTTGGCTGTTGTCAGAGTTCTTGTTGCACAATCTACTGAGAGTGAGCACAGATGACCAGTAGAGGTGCTACATCTTTCTCTTGAGTTGAATCAGACTGATGGGGGCAGTCCAGTAAATATAAAACATAAGGCTCTTATCAATATATGGTAGTGCAAATTAGTGATCTAGCTACTGTATATAGTGTAGGGACACAAAGTGCTTCACAATTGTTGATAAAAACAACAGAAGTACTTCTGTTTGTGTGAATGCAGTGAATGTACTGGATATTCTAGTGATTGTCTATTCCTTTGTTATCAGATCACAAGAAAGTGAGCACTGAATTTTCATGGTGAGATGGCAACAGATGGTTGCAGAGTGCGTGGGTCACTGTATGTATATGCATGTGTGTGTACTTCTGGTGGTGGCAGGGGTATATGTGTGTTCTACTTCATGCTGTGAAAGCAGGTCCACTGATTCTAACAGGGTGTAGATGCCTCCCTTTGTTTTTAAAAATGGTACATAGCACATGCACATATGTCAGTGCTCAGGATGGCAAACACACACGCACACAGCAGTTCACACCTCACGCCCTCAAGTTAAACATGAGACCAACTGTCCTCACAGGTTTTATTGAAGCTTCATATTCCATAGCATTTACATAAGAGCAGACCAGGTTCTGTTAAATCTAAATCATCTTATTTATTCTGAAAATGATGATGTATGTTTTTGATGCTGTGATAAAATACTTTACTTTGAGTTTGTTTGTATCAAATATTAAATGTTAATTTTGAATGAATCACCTTTAATTAAGGAGAGGATTCCCTCCAGTGAGTAAAGGTCACCTGTGTCTGTCTGGATCTCCTCTGCTGTACAGACAGGAATCATCCACAGGTAATTAGAACAAAACAAGATCATCCCATTCTGTTGTATCATTTTTTCATCTGTCCCAACAAAGATATTCCATCCATCCACTTTCATTTACTCCCCTACGTCTAGGTCACGGTGGCAAGAGGCCCACCTGGACAACCGCCCCAAACAAGTCTTTCGGTGCTTCTTGGAGGATCCTGAGCTGTTTCCAGACCAGTTGGAATATAATAATCCTTCCAGTGTGTTCTAGTTCTTCCGGTGGTCTCCTCTGTGCTGGATGTTCTGGGAATACCTCCCCAGGGAGGTGTCCAAGAGAGATCCCGCTGACCTACTCCAACCATATCCAACCATCACTCCAGAGTTCCTTCTGGATATCTGAGCTCCCAGGGCTGTTTTTGAGGATGGGTCAAGTCACCCATACCCATGTGTAGAAAACAAATTTTTCTCATTTTGGCTACTTGCATCTGCCATCAGATCTGTCAGTAACCCAGAAGGCGGTGGACCTGGGTGAGAACTAGAAAATAGATCAGCTGGTAACCAGATGAGCATACAAACAGTAAGGCAAAAACAATGTATACTCTATGCAGGTTAAATGGTTAGGAATGCATGATTCTTGATTTTGCTGCCATATTGCTTGAAGAACATAATCACTTGAACTTCAGATGTGGTGTGTTCATGTTTATGGCCACAAATGGTTGAAAAATTAAAAAACCATCCTTAAAAGCCATACGGATCAAATGACTGTAATGAGAAACGGGTCAATTGTAGTGACAAATCCATAGAGAATTATCACCAACATTGCAGTTCTCCTCAGCTCTGCGGAGCATTTTAGAATTTATCAGCTTGTTGCTCATGGCCAACAACTTTACTGTTTTGGTTCAGTCTCACTGCTTTCATTAACCTGGTTTCCACCAGCCCGCAGCTGTTATCAGTGAAAACTGATAAACCCGCTGCACACTATGTGTCTAGCACAGCAAAAGTTAGAGACTAGTTGGTCACTAACTGTGATGTGAGAATACAACTTTAGCCACATGACATATTCTTGAGAAATATATACACCCATCAAGTTGAAAGGCTAGCTAACTCCACCTCTGCTTGCTGTTTCAAACTGCCTTTCAGAAAAAGTAAGAAGAGCCCCATACAGCAGCATTATTTCAGGACACTCTTAAGGTACCACGACACTACTGTGCAAATAGGGCCAACCCACTGCTGGGAGTTACCTGAGCCAGCACTTCTGCTATCGAGCCACTCAACTGGCTCTGATTACCCTTTTACAGTATTTTAAGTAACAATGGCATAGTCAGCAAGCCTACTGAAAAGTTTGGCTGAGTATCCCAGATACTCTTCATTCTATTTTTGTTTCACCTAATTTTCAAACTGAGATTTGATTGCAATGAATGGAGAAAATGCTTAATAATGCAAGAGACCAAGCATATAACTAATGCATACTCATGCAAACCATGCATACATAATTTCCCACACAAACTAGTATTTATAGACACCTCACACATACTTCAGGGCATGCATACACTAGATGTTGTAGAGCCAGCTGTAGGTGATATGCTGATGTGAAATTTAAGGTAAAAGACATAACTTTATAGTAGAGCATTGTTTAGGTTGTTGCTAAATTTTATAAATACTATAAATAATGATTTTTGCAGTGTGCATGGAGTTGTAAAATGTCAATTTAAAGTGCATTATGGGCTTAGTTTTAAGTAAGTATTTATGAGGGATGATTTATTTCATTATTTCTATTTATATTTACATACAATTGTGAAGCACTTTGTGAAGTCTGTTTCAGTATGAGTTAAATTGCAAATCATTCTTTTAAGGTTTCACGATGATGATAAACACTATAATATATATATATATATATAGTACTCTGCACTTTCTGTATATACTGTATACCGTGTATACCATAACCATGGCTATTTATTTACACTTTTACACTTAATTAAATAAATAAATAAATAAATAAATAAATAAATAATAATATAAATAATAACATTACTATTAATATTAATGGCTGTATGTATATATAAATAAATATATATTAAAAAAATATACATATATATATATTTGAAAAGATATAGATATATCGGTGTATATATAAATATATATGTGTATGTTCTTACCGTCCTCAACCTCCACTATGCACATATATCTTGCTGAAAATACTTACTTTGTTATTTGTAAATACTTTGTGTATTTTTTATGTTATTTTATCCTTATTTTTATGGTAATTTATTTTTCTGTACCTTATTGTGGTTTTTTTCCCTTCTCTACTGTTCCTTCTCTACCTCTACTGTGATCTTCTGAGCTGGTGCAACGTAATCTCGTTCCTAATATGTACCTGAACGTAGACGGAATGACAATAAAGTTATCTGAATCTGAATCTGAATGACTGAGATATCACTATGCCAATCCAGCAGTCAGCTAACTGTGGGAGCAAAAATAAGGCTCATGCACATGCAACCTAAGCAAGACAGACACACACACAGGTGAGCTGCAGGCTCTCGGTTGAGCTCTGCTGTCCTAGTGAAGATCTCGCCATAAGTTCAGGAGCTGAATGAAAAATAATACACAAATACGTTTTTGACATAACTTACAGATACAGAAGTTAAAGTACTGCTGTAGCTCTGCCATGAAGCTGAAGTTGTGTCGCCCAAATCAACAAACAGACAGAAGGGCAAAGCTACTATATAGAGTCTCAGGTATGATTTGAAAATGCTTCATAGTTACACACTATCTACATACTTATACATATATACTTATGCATATATTTTTGTTGTAATCTTTTCTTGAGAATATATTACATTAATTTAAATATACATTTTTGTCTCAGATTTGTATTAATTAAAAAAGTGTAAAATATCTGTTAAAATCCTGGAAGACAATTATGATGCAAATTATGTTTCAGACAAGTTATATCAGAAAATACATTTTCATTAAAGAAAACTTTTTGCATATTCACCCACTTTATATGTGTACATGTGTGAGCACATGTGAATATGAATGAGAAAAGAGAGACAGAGGGCAATTGCGCATACACAGCTGTTTATTTTGGCCCTCTGACAAATAATAGCCTACCAAAGATAAAACTAAACCTAAGCTCTTGTTGCCAAAGCAAATCAAAACTACTTTTCGTGAAGATAAATGGATAGCTGTCACAAGCTACTGTTACTGAAATGTCAGGACAACACTGTTGGAAGTACCATCAGCAAGGGCGTGTCATCTGATGCTTACCCAATTGAACTAAATTGGTAAGTATATTTCCAATTTTACAATGCTCTATTATGGAGACAGTCTGAAGTATTTAGTGTTAAATTTCAATTCCAAACTCAGTATTTTTTTAAAATACCAGTTGAACTAACTAAATAAAAGTTGAACATTACTTTTGTCCCTATGAGCAAATATTTAATTCATCCCTGTGAGTTTATGTAATTGTTGGCAAACAGATAAGGAACTAAGAGCTTGCTCTTGACCCACCAAATGACGCAAATAAGACAGTGATTGACTCATCGCTGGTGGTTTGGATGAAGCATTCGTCTTGATATTTACTTAAAACCTGTCTGGTTGTCTGACTTGTTTTGCATCAGTCCCTGAAAATTGTCCAAATTGCTTTGTTTCCTATGCTAAATTGCTCTTTGCTGCTATTTATTTAAAAATAAATAAATAGAAGAGTCTAAACCAAAGCTACATGACTGTTGATGATCTACATTTAAAATGCCTGAAAAGAGAAAGGGACTGAACAGTTGGAAAGAACTGCTCTTTAGATCTTATTGCATGACTGCTTTAAAAACTGGAGATCGCAAAGAGATCTAAATGTAAACAAATTTTGGGTAAATAAGTAAATAAGAAATGATGATAATGAGAAAGTTTTAAAGTGTCTATGATAAAACCAACAAAGCTTTTGGACAACAATGTGCCACAACAGTTAAATGGGCAATACTGTATAATTAAAAAAAATAAAAATAAAAACAGAGTGCCTGCGTTTTGAGACAGCCCAGATTAAAGTGACATTTAACTGTCTGAAACGAAACTTTTCCATTACTTACTCTCTTTTCCATTACTTTTTCAGGGTACCAGACCAGGATCATGAGGTAAAAATAACATCTGTAGTATGACGGTTGAGCTTTATAGCTAATCTGATGAAAACTGATTGAAGCTCATTTAAAAGTTATTGAAAATTTCCCTCACTGGACGTCTTAACTTTTCAACTATGAAAATAAAACGATCCATCTCTGTGCATAAAAGCACAGAGATGGATAGCTATAAAAGGCTCCCTATGGTCAGGATGCATTAGGTAAAAACAGTTCCTGCTAATTATGAATGTACAGACAACAATAAAGTCGATTACTTTTTGCATTGACGAAAATGTCTGTATTTGATTGGAGGATCAGGGAGGATCTGCAATTACAAGGAGCACCTTTTTAAATGAGTTGCTCATTGTCATGATCATGCCAGCAGTGTATGGTATCTGTGTTTTGATTTGACACAGACATAAGGATAAATTGTGAATGTTCAACGCAAAAAAAAATTTTACTGCACAAAAGTCATTCACATTGCTTCAGAACAAATTATCTGCAATATCCAAATTATTTACTATAATCCTAAAAGTTTGTACATATTTTAGCAATAAAATAAATGAATAACTAATGATTAAAAAAGAAAAAATGGCTACAAAAATTATAACAACTCACTGAAACAACTCACAAAATTCAATCATAAATAAAACTTGAATGTAGTTCCAGTTTAGATTTTTGTAAACTCAATATTACAGAATAATATATTTTTTACAATGCAAATAAAATATGTTGGCTTTACAATCCATAGTGTATTGGACTGTTGAAAAAATTTACAGTTGTAAATGGAGAAGGTTTATGAGGAGCTGTGTTCAGATCGTTTTGGGTTATTTGTTTTAATTGGACACATTACAAGGAGTGAATGCTTGTCATATTCATATTTTCCCTTTTCTGTGTAAGCAGCCCAGAGCAGAGGAGTTGGAGAGGAGCTGTGAGATAAAAGAGGAGTGGAGGGTGAGATCGAGAGGGCCGTCCGCTGAGAATCGGACTCCCCCATTAAATCTGTGCAATCTCCACGACAGCGAGAAATAGATTGCTTTTTAAATAGATTGCTTAGCTCCCTATCTTGGAGCCACTGATGTGGATACATTTCATAGCAGCCCTTGTTTAAATGAGTGCCGGCATATTTGATAGCAGAGCCACTTACCCTGCTGTTATTAAGGGTACAATGCTGTTAGTATAGCCCTCATCCCCTATTTGGACTCTAAAAACAAATGGGAAAAAGAGAGTGAAAGAGATACATTATAGGCACATTAGGGGAGCTGGGGAGGGCATCTTTCAATGGATGAGAAAGATATAGTGTATAGTTATTAATTGCATGGTATTTTCTGTGCATAAGCTCCACCGAGTCCTTCATTAAAGTCAATATTGTGCTAGAGGTAGAAAGAAGGGACAAGAGAAGGGAAAGAACAAGAAAAACAGAGAAACGTCTGTGTGCTTTTGTCTCAGGATGAGATGAAATGCAGCACATTTCCAACTGATTAATACTGCAGACAGGGCTTGTTGGCGGAAACCACATTATGCTGGTTGGTGGGTGGGTTGGGCAAGGGGGAAGGACGGAAAGAAGAAGGAGGAGGAGGATGAGGAAGAGAGCCAGAATTGTTATCACGATTCATTTAGGGCTTTAAGCTTCCTCCCCCTGAGTGTTCTAGTCCTGCTGCTGCTGACTGTCCTGGGCCTGGTCATCACTGAGCATCGCGCCAGGCTTTCTTTGTAGCGTAGGGCAAATGCTTTGTTGACAAACAGTGCAAATAGAAAAAAATCTACACTTTTGAAATGTAAAGATCTGAAGTGTTACATCACTACATGCTGCCAGTGAATGAAAAGCCAGTGGATTTAATTAATTAATTACTATTATTTTTACTGACAACAAATCCCAAGAAAAACCAACAATGTAGTAGTCTGTGTCTCAGTATTTTCTGACTTCCTTACCTTGTAGGACTGCTGAGGTGTATACCAGTAATTTCTTTTGACAATTATGTTTTAAAAGAAATGCAATTTCATTCTGGACTATAGGGGGGTGATCAGGGTGTGTGATGGAGTAAAAGTGCAGGGCTTCGATACTGAAGATTAGGGTATTCTGGATGGTTGGGTTAAGGTTACAAAATATTTGAAGATGATGGCTTTGGTTAAATCTAAAAAGTAGTTGCACCCTGTCTCATGCTTCAAATCACTGTTAAATTTTTGAATATTTAACTCTTTCCACATCTTAGATGAGTTCAGTAATTTCTTAAAATAGTGGGTTAGCTATGGTTTCTAACTTTAGTGTGTGTGTGTGTGTGTTCATGGTAATGTGGCAATGAAGTAACATGTCACCCAGTGCAACAGTGTGGCTTACTGATATGTTCCATAGTATTTGTATATATATAGTATAGTACTATATTATAGTATATTAGTCTTTGGGTTCACATACAATACTTGTTAGTAGAATACAAACATTGTTGGTTTGGCTCTGCATGTGGAATTTGTTGACAAGGAGAAACATAGAATATCACCATGCTTGAACAATTGCTCAGTTACATTCTGTGAATTAAACCTGGGCAAAAGCTAGCAGATTTTGAAGAAATCAAGGCCTTTAAGTTAACAACTGAGGGGGGTAAATGAACCTAAAAATGATAAACATGGATTATTCATAGACTCTGATCATTGTGTGAACTCTGATCATGTAAAAATATAAATAAATCAGACAATTCAATAAAAAAAAAAAAAAGTGAGTCAGGTGGGGCATAAGATTGTTAAATACAACATGAGACTTTTGTTTACAGTTTTGAATGTACCTCTTTTGTTTGATATTTATCTTGCAACAAATGCTTTTACAGATTTTATAACAAAATGTTGCATGCAGTACATTTCTTTGTATTTGTTAGTGGCAAAGACTTTTTTTTTCCTTTTTACCTACTCAAGCATGCTCTGTTACATTACACCCAGTTTCAGTCTACAGAGAGAGCAAAGTAAAGATGATGCATAATTAATTGGTACAAAAGCTGAATATTTCCTGTGGCGTTACTGCCAAATGAGCCTGAGTCCTATCCTTCCCACCATTACCGTCAATTTTCCTTAATAGTGTGCTTAATAAGTAATGAGTGGCCTGAAATCGGGCTATAAAGTCCCCCTCCATAATGTCAGTAACACACTGCAATACTCACAAAGAAACATATTTGAAATTTTGGCCAACACCCAATGAAGTCTCAACTGGATTTCTTTAACTTTTACACCAAATGTAATATTGCTGGCTCATGCATAAATTGGGACTTGAGCCTGTAGAACAAATGCAAAATTAAAAGAGAAGATATTGTTAAATGTATTGCATCTGTGGATACACTGATTTCTAATGAAAAGCAGCAGATTGTTCTCTGTGTGTGTGTTTTCAGTCCAGCAGGGTTGGTTTTAGGATTCTAATTACTGCGGTTTTAACAGGATTACAAGAGATAAAATGTACTAAGACGCTCAGGGTGTTTGTGGACTAAATTGAATAGAATGTAGTATGGTAATCTGCTGTGTGGTGATAAGAGGATGTAAATAGCCACTGACAGTAGATCAGTTATCTGGAGTGAATAACAATGGTGTGAAGCTCTGGGTGTCCTCTTGATTTTTGTGGTAGTTGTGGGTTGGCAAGGTCCCATCTATTCTAGTGTCTCGCAGGGTCCAAAATATAATGTAGTCAGGTGATTTACATCATCATTTACATAATTTACCTCAATGGGAAATGGAAGCTACTTTACCTTCATTTATATGTACCTGTACCAATGAATGAACTAGTAGAAATTTACCATGAAAAAAGTGATTTATTTAGATATAAATAGATAAATCCAGTTACTGGTTGAAAGTAACACACACACACACACACACACACACACACACACACACACACATATATATATATATATATATATATATATATATATATATATAGTGCTTAACAAATTTATTAGACCACCTGTCATAAAAACGAAAACAGAAAAAATATTTTAGAAATCTTTCAAAAACCCCAAAAATCAAGCATGACAATTTTTCTGCTCAGGAATGCAAGTAAATCATTATAATTTAACATCTTAATCAATAAATAATAAGGTAATAATAATTATATTTTTGCATTAAAAGGTTATAAAGCTTCTACATACTGGTGTATCAACCTTTACAGAAATATAAAAACTGATTTTGGTAATTGCCAATACTGTTAATTTAGGGCAGCTGTGGCATAAAACTTACATTGGGTGGTGGTCTAAAAAATTTGTTAAGCACCATAGCTTGTGAGGGAATGAGGTTTAGTTTTGCTGAACAATTATTTTCACAGGAACTGGCCATTTTGCATTTTGCCTTTGTATTATTCCTTTGACCAACTGATCAAGATCTGTGTAAAGTTCTATGTAAAGTTGTGTATTTCAAGTCGGGTGGAAAACTGCACTGACAAAGGCTTAAGAAGAACTGAAAAAGATGTTAAACACAAAAGTTATCCCAGATTGGCTGTTTCTTTTTCTTTCAACTGTGCTGGTGTAACTGGCTGGTGTAAGGAGAAGGCAGGGCAGAAGAGGATATGGGTTTTACTTTTTGATCTTAGGGTTTGTCTGTGGGATCGCTGGAAAGGGCCACTGGAGTGAGATCCAGAAGATTTTTAAAGTGCAGAGACAGAAAAATGTTTAGCCAGCAGTCCATAGCCGATCCCCTGGCTGAGGAGAACGTGTTCAGGGTTTAAACTTGTACATCCACAGGCTTGATTCTGTATTTGTACCAAGAAGACAAAAAAAAATCTGTAATCCACTACTGAATTTGGGAATTCATAAAAAATATAATTTAGAATCTCATGTTTCTTCCTGAAATTGCAATTAGCTAAGACAGGCCTCCAGTGCTAGAATGAATCTTTCTTTTCACATATATCTTGTATCATGTTAATTAAAGCTTCATTTCACATTTCAATTTCAAGAGAGGGATTTATTTATATTTACAGCCACAGTTTATTGACAGAAATAAGGCACACTTACAGGGGAAATGGCATTCACTTCACTGCTGTTGCTGAGATGATTGAAATGCATGCAGCATTCATCCCTGGTTAGCTTTAAAACAATCAGCAGCAGCAGCAGCATGCCATTAGTACAGAGCAGCATACATTAGTGCACTACCACAGCAGCTCTTTCACTACAGAGAAAGACATGTGGAGAAATGGCATTCACATTAGATAACCAGCAGTTTAGACATCCCAGTACCGCCATCAGCAGCTATTACAATAGTCAGTGAGAGGCCACAATGCTTAATTCGTTAAATCATCAAAGAAATTGTCCATTACATCTGATATTATGCGTTAACAATATGTTTTACAGCACAGCAGCTCTTTGTAACTGTTTGGAAACAGGCAGACACAGTCCAAATACAGGCTGGCACACACAGAATGACACTAACACAGCACTTCATACCACTTCATTGTCATTGACAAGCCTTTTTGTAAGTGACTTGTTATTATTGTATCAATGAAGAATTCAAACAGATTTGTTTTAAGTCTATAAATTTGACAAAAGCATAGCTTTGAAAGCATATTCAATTATTAATGCGTTATTTATGTAGGAGTTTAGGTTAAATGTGGACAAATGTAGCCAATTTTCAGAACTAATAAATAGTTGAAGGTTTACAGTGTATCAGAGGAGGTGAGTATAATGTGTTCACATGATGCAAAATGACTGGATCACATGGCAGCAGTGATGTTAGCCAGCACTGCAGCAGCAACAACAAGCAACCCGGAGACACACAGACACACAGGAAACAAACAACAATGTCCACACCATCTCTAATGATCAATACGCAAATGCAGGGGAGGAAACGGGTGTGTGGGATTTTTTTATTCATTTGCTATTACGCCAAAAAATGCTCTATTTTACGTCCTCCTACACACACACATTTTAGCATGTCACTTTGTTTGTTTCCACAAGAAAAGGAACAGCAATTATCAGCTAAGTCAAGTGTTAAACATATAATTGTATTATTTGAATAATCTGAAATGGTAATGACTGGGATGATTTGTATAATTACAATCATGAGCATGTCTGAGTGACTCTGTGGCTAACTTTAAAATTAACTCCTGCCTGACAATATTCTACATGACAATAAAACAGGATTCTGATATTCCATACCAGCTACAGGGAGGTGTGTAAAAAATGATTTACACTAGCCAGGCGCTATGAGGAAATCTCCAGTGTATGATCATGGGAAGTGACACGTGTGAGGACATGGCTGTAAGAGTCAAGTTGATCCTATTAGGTGTTTAAATGGATTTTACATGGGTGTTAAGGTTCAGAATGTGCCATCAGACATGGAGAGGGAATCCATATTCATGGTGCATCACCCTGGCCGGCAACACGGAAAAAGCTGGTTATAGACCATTTGGGCCAGGGGTAATTGTTTATCTAGACGCCTCTTTACTCAATGCATAAATTGAGCTGTCGAGCGCTCATGGTGGACATTTTGTTTTCTCAGCCATATGTGTGTGTTTGTGAGGCTCAGCGGCAGCAGCAGCAGTATTACATGTGGCATAAACCTCACTGCGATAAATGTCATTTGAGCATCCATTAGCATAAAAAAAGGGGCGTAAAGGGGGGAAGGTAAGAGGCAGCTCGGCTCGGCTCAGCCCTATAATAAAAACACTACGACTTGAATAAGAGGAGGTTCCACTCTATAACCACAGCCAGAGGAAATACAGCACAATACTGTCTGCTGATACCTCATCAAGTATTACAGGCCTATTTATTCTGGTCAAGGCAATACTGATATTTTTGGACTTAAGGTTCTACAGTCAACATTTTGTACATTTTTGTCATAAAACATTCTAAAAATGTCACTTCTATTCAGTGTTTTTCTCCAGGAATTTTCTTCATCATTAGATCTGGCACAGCTTTTAGACCATAGGCAGGTCCTAAACTATCCCAGTGAAATCAAACTAAATGGTCTTTATCAGATTTCTAAATTAGCTCTTATTTTTCTGCACAGGCCCTAAAATGACACAGCCAAAAATCAAATGGTTACTGTTTGAGAGCCTTTTTGATTACAGTCACGATTAATTGACCGGAACTCAATTAATCCTTTTTTTTTTTTTTTTTTTTTGGAGTGACAGAAAATTAATCAGCAACAATTTTAACAATCATTTACTCATTTAAATCATTAATCCAGCACAAATGCCAAACATTCTGTGCATCAGGTTTGCTGCTTTTCTCACTTTGATTTGATTGTAGACTGGATATATTTAAGGCCAGACTCTTGGTTGGAAAAAAAAAAAGACGTGAAGACATCACATTGTACTGTGAGAACTGTTCAGTCTTTTGCATCATTTTCTACTAATCTACTAATCTACTACTAATTGAGACAATAATTACCTGATAATTTGATTAAAGCAATAATTACAGTCACGCCCGTTTTGTGCTAATGTAAACAGCATATTTGTGGGGTCTAGATTGCTGGTCAAACTAAATGAACAATCTGAATAGGTCTCTAAGAGAAATTGTGACAGTGTATTTTTGCTACCTTCTGGTGTTATTGAATAGATGTTTAACTGATTAACTTTAAAAATAGTGGTCAATGAAAATTTAAAAACAAATGCACAAATGATAAATGATTAATTGCAGCCCTAGTTCTGCTCTCCCCTTTAAAGGGTAACTCTCTGGAGTGTAGTATGAAAAAGTCAGAATTAGTCTAAGGCATCCTTATTTACAGACAGACAACTCTGGCAAAAAAAAGATGTCAGCAGGGCTGGATTACTAGCCACAAAGCAAACAGCTGCCCTGGGGTCCTAAAGCTCCAGGTTCCCCAATAACTCTAGGCTTAATTGTTTATTTATTTATTTGGTCATTTGTTTATTTATTTATTTATTTGTTTGTTTGTTTGTTTGTTTGTTTGTTTGCTTGTTTTTATTTATTTTACCTGAAAATTTTGTTGCAAAACTGGCACCATTTAATTACTGAGTCACTGTCTTGAAGAGGGTCCCTATCAAAATCTAGTTTCTTTGTTGCATATTCCTTTATTACTTGTGTTTTATTTAAATTATCACTTGGCAATCCTAGGGCCAGTTAGTATAGCACATTTTACAGATGGAGGGTGGATAGGGCTTGTAATGGGGGCCCACTTGCTCATTATTAGCCTGGGGCCCCATAATAATCTGTCCATAATAGTCAGCTTTTTTTTTTTTTTTTTTTTTTTAAAGCTGTCTATACACTGGTCTGTGGTTTACACACAAAAAAAAAAACGGTGCAGCTTTCAAGGGATTTTATAAACAAGGATGACTCCCAGTACAAATTCATTGTGGGTTTAAGCCAGTATTGACCCAATATATCTCCAAATCAATGATTACGTTTCACCCTTTTAATGTAAATATACATCAGTGTTAGTGTGCAGGCTATCATGCTGGCCTTCCATCATGGAAATAGACATTGTTCACGCAGTTACATAATAAGAATTTGCTCTCAGACAAGACAATGAGCCAGTCTTTCTCAGTGAGACTGGACAATCTCAAAGCAACATGTCCGACACACACACACACACACACACACACACAAACAAAACAAAACAAAACAAATACACTATGCTGTCCAATGCCATGGAGACAGAGACAAACTGACAGATGCACAGAGAGACAAACGTGAGGATACTCTCGACCTCAAACCGTGGCTCAACTAACAGGAAGTGGGCAAGGAAAAATACATTGCAATGCAGTAAAGATTAAAGAAGAGGTGGGTTTTTCTATTTTTGGAGGAGTGGAAAGTGGAGGTGTGGCTTCATCCAACCTGACAGTCCTCCGTGGGTGGGTGGGTAGTCAGGGTGAGGTGAGGTGAGGTGGGTGGGTGTCGGGGGCTGGGGGGTGTTGCTGATGTTGGGCGAAGAGAGGACTCTCCTCGACTACGCGTATTCTTAAGCAATAACAACGTGATCCGTATTATCCACCCAAGAATACCCGTCACCGAAGAGAGTCTTTCGGTAAACACGGGGAGCTAAGCCAGAAATCACGCAACGCCACTGCCATCGCATCATCATCATCACCACCAACATCACCACCATGGCCATCACTGCCACCATCAGCAGCCTCCCTTCAGGCTTCAATGGCAAACAGACACATACACATATAGAGAAAGTGGGGCAGCAGCATTGATTGAAGACGCCTCGCTGCAGCGTGAGGCAAGGCTCCATCAATGGCTCCTCTGCAAAGGAGAAAATTGACAACGGTGGTATTTTCAGTCCGAGCCAGCAGCGTGTGTGGAGTGGAGAAACAGAAAAAAAACAAGAAAAAGAATGTTGTGTAAAAGCTGAGTTTAGCTTGATTCACTCTCTACTGGTTTTGTACACAAAACTCTGGAAGTGACAGGGAAGAAGGGGGTATGGTGCAGCCTGAACCCCCACAACAAGCCTCTTACCTGGCCCAGGGCCTGACAGCACTGCCCCTGTCTCCTGGAAGTCCTCATCCATTTGTGACATTCAGTTCCCTGCTGATGATGCTGCTCCTGCTCTGCCCTATCTGGGTGTAATGAGATCTGGAGGTGGGGGGAGTGGAGGGGGTAAGGTGTGGGGGGGTGCACACACAGGGGAGAAGTGGGGTTAGGGAGGTCAAGCCGGGAGCTGCCGCGGTGTGACAATAGCCCCATACACTCCATTACCACCACCACCACCCGCCCTCCCCACCCCTGCAACACAAGGACAGAAATCAACACATGGATTATACCACAGGAGGGAGGGTACAGCGCATGCAGAGAACTAATTTGTTTGATTATATAAAAATAGTGCTCCTTTTTGCAGCAGCACACCAGTCTGTGCTCCAGCTCCCTTCAGGCTGATTACTGCTATCAGCTATATATTGGAAAATATACATTCAGTCAAATTTAAAATTTATGGAGACATGAATCACAGCTCATGACACTCATTTCCCTTAAAATTTCAAATGTTAGAATTCATTTTAAATGAATTCCTAAATGTTAATTTAGCAATCATTATTATGACTTCTCTTCTTTATTTTCAAATTAAAGCAATGAGTTTAAATGCCAGAGTGAGGCCATGAATTATGTATGAAAAGTTCAAGCAAATTTATTCCATTCTATTCTAATTGAACTAGCCGCCTGAATACAAAGAACATGCTCCAGCTAAGCCAATCCAAAATCATTCCATTGATTTATTGCCTCTAATCAATATTTACAATTACTCTGCAAATGGTTTGGTTAAAGGAATGGGCTTGTTGGTGTGTGTCTCCTCAATGCGGAGGACTGACACTAGATTAACTGGTCTAAATTTGAATTTCATCACGCGCATTCGTCAAAACTGAGGAATATTAGTGTAATTTTTTGCAGTTACTTCAAAGCAAAAGAGATTTTTTTTTTTTTACATTAAACAAGATGAAACTGAGTGGATCTGCAAACAAAACAGTACAGAAGACAGACTCATTCATCTGGATGTACTAGTATTCAAACTCTGCAGAATGGCTGAAGCAAGATGGACAAATTGATAGATGGAATCAACAACCCTGAGTATGGTGGAGGCATGGATAGGGAAGGAAAAGAAAGGAAAAAGAGAGAAGGAGGGGTTAGAATGCAGAAAGAGTCAAAGAATGACCAGATGAAGCAGGGAGAGCAGAAGAAAGCATATTAGATGCTAATCCACAAGTTTTTTTTCCCTCCTCTTTTCTTTCCAGCTTCAGCTTCCACTCAGCTAGCCGACCTGGACCCCTTGGCCCAGGAGACAGATGCACACAGTAATACACACACACACACACACACACACACACAGATACTCTCAGCCAAAACCAGGAAGACCCCCACCCATCCACTTGCTAAACCACCCCCAAACTGCAAGGAATTGGGATTTACCACCCACAGAAAAACACACACACACCGATCCTCGGCTAGCCTGATCCAACCCAGGCCATCTGTAGAGAGGGAGAGAAAAGAGAACCTGAGGGCTTCAGCTAGAGATCATCAACACACTCACAAACACACTGAGGTCAGCTGGCCAGAGTATCATTGATTGTTCAGTGGAAACACCCCAGAGACTCATCAGATTGCTCTAAGAGCTGGTGCAAAAGCTAAAATCAAACATTAGGAATCTTCCTTTTCCTTTGCTTTCATTCAAACTTCCATACACAGTCATCTCTCTCTCTCTCTCTCTCTCTCTCTCTCTCTCACACACACACACACACACACACACTTGCAAATTGAGCACACAGAAAACAGAGCAAACAGACTACCACAGGTTGTTCGGAGAAGGAAGCAGTAAAGATGATGATGGGATGGGAGTGAAATGCTCTCTTTGGTGTTTTTTTTCTTTCTCATTTCATTTTTACTCATGCTGAGGAATTGCATTTCCTCTTTCCCTTCTCCTCTTAACTTACAGCACTCTCCTGTAATAACAGTCTCCTCATTCTTCTGATTTAATTGCCCACAAGTCTCATGAAGATAAAAACAGTGGACAGAGCATTTGGGCAGGAAAAAAGGGATGAAAGACACTTGCATAAAGGAAGACAAATACTGCAGGTTAAGGGAGAAAAAATTGAGAAAAACAGATTAAAAATCTCCTCCAGTCAGAGAGAGAAGGGGCAATGCCAAAAATATTTCCCAACAGACGAGACAGGAGTGGAAGAAAAGGGTGAAACTGCGACAACAGGTCCACTCTGGTGGCCTCTTACCCTCTTTTCTTCTTCTCCGCTCTGCTGTCCTGTAACCCAGGGTGTTGCCTTTCCTCTGCTCCCCTGATGGACCTCTTCTAAAATTCCCTTTCCTTCCTGCCTTCCTTCCCTTCTCCTGATGCCTTGACAAGGGTCCACGGCAAGCTGGGAGGTGGTGATCTCCCTCCCCCTCCCAGTTCCAGGAAAAGCTCCCTGAGGAGAAGGAGGAGGCAGATCCCGGCAGGAGATGGAGGATCCAGCAGCGAGAGTAGCAATGGTGGAGCAGGCAGTGGTGCTGATGCTGCTGCTGCCAGAGTGGGATGAGGGGAGGGATGGATGCTTAACAAAAGATCTCCTCCTTTTCTCCTCTTCTCCTTCTCCTCATCCTCCTCCACTTTTTCTTCTTCCACTCTTCCTGCTGCTCTCGCCTTCCCCTCTCCGCTCCAAGTGCTGAAAGAAGCCAGTTGTTGCTCTGCCGCGGCAAATGAACTGACAGCCGGCAATGAGCCTGCGGAGCAAATGAGAGAGCAGAGAGCAGACGGACGAGAGAGAGAGAGAGAGAGAGGGGAGAAAGGGAGAGTGTGTGGTGTGATGTGGCATCTGCGAGAGAGTGATAGAGAGGAGAGAGAGGGATTCGGAGGTAGGGATGGATGGGGGTGGGATGATGGACGAAGGAGGAGGAGAAAGACGAAGAGAGAAAGGTGGGGTGAGGCAGGATGCACAGAGGGATGAGAGATAGAGCAGACAGAAGAAAATAGAGAGAGAGATGTAAAGAAACAGAGAGAGAGAGAGAGAGGGGTGCATCGCAGCAATGAAAACGTTCGGCCACCAGCAGTCTTTCTAACTGACTCCGTACCTGCTATGAGGAAAGCCAGAGAATAATTAGATTTGACACACACACACTCATACAAATATTCTCTTTTTTTCTCTCTCTCTCTGTCACACACAGACACCAACACACACATACACACACTGGAACCTAGCAATGGTGGATTAATTGATGTGCTGAGTGCTTCACGGCCCTCGGCCAACACCTCTCCCAGCACCCACTAAAACGTTCTTTCTGGCAAAAAATATCACTGTGTGTTTGTGTGTGTGTGTGAACCCTGGAAATCATATGCATTGACACACCACACACACTACACGGTTGACTGTGATCAGCACTCATGGCTGACAAAAGCCTCCATGCACACACATACACACATCAATTTCCAGGAGAAGGATAACACACACAAAAACAGTGTCTGTATGTGTGTGTGTGTGTGTGTGTGTGTGTGTGTAGAAGGAGGGTTCAAGTGTGACATTTTATTTATTTATTATTTATTTTTTCTTTGTTGAAATAGACAGGAGACAAGGTAAGGCAATAAGGTGTTGTGAGTCATAAAAAATGTCCCTTATTATACTTTTCCTTTTTTGCCTGTGACTGAGGGTTGCACTAATATTGGTCTCTGAAAACCAACACCAGGAGGACAGAATTTTCAATTTGATCATTTTTCCATCTCAAAATTTTCAAATTGAAAAAATAAGATTTAAAAAAAATGGTCTGATTTGTGAAACCAAAACCACAGCCTAAAATTAGACATCCTCTAGGATCTCCTCAAATTTCAAATTTTTTTATTGTGATGCCGTGGAAATTTCTTTTTCTATAATGTTGAAAAGCCTTTGAAACAGCATTTAGACCTTCATGAGACACTAACACTACCAATCAAAAGCCAGTAGATAGGATTAAATATGTCTCTGTGACAATCCAGGAAAGACGCACCCCAGTGAAATATCCATTATCTGTCATAAAAAGAAAATATATATGAATATTCAAGAAGCCGTGGTCGAAGAAAATCATCCCATCACAGGCAGACGACACAATGACCAAACCAGATCACATTTTTTAATGATAAGCCAGAATCAGCAAGTCAAGCCAAAATATCAGTCTGAACCTCAGAGGGAGGACGCTGCTGCCTGTGGAATTTCCCTGAAACAAAAATGCAAAAAGATTGAGAGAGAAAAAAACAGAGGAATGAAAGCAAGACGAAAAATTAAACCAATTTCCTCAGGGCTGATTTAAGGTCTTCTTAATGCCAACTGGTCTCTTAACTCGCTGCAACAGGCCTTGACTTTTCAAGCTGACATTTTCAATTAGTAAGGCTTAAAATGATTTGAACAGAGAGAAAGAGAGACCCTGTTTTTAACCGTAGATAATGGTCAGATAGTATAAGATTCCCTGTAGGTGGCCAGATCCCTCTCTCTTACACACACACACACACACACACACACACACACACACACACACACACACACACACACACACAATGCAGGAACAGATCACTGATATTGTGCCATTCTTTTTTAAAGCAGCAAGGGACATGGAATGCACACCACCATCAAACAAGCTTTCATGTTCCCTTTTTTTTCCCTTTACATTAGCCCTACTGAAATGTCAAAAGCCTGAAAAACGATGCTGCACACAGGAAATCTCTCTCAGTGTTTATTGAAAAATTAAGGGATGCAATTGATAGACCCGTGTGTGATAATGATTCTATTTGAGTCTATTAAGTCCTCATTTGATTCCTCCTTCCCTTTTCATATTTGAGGAAAGTCGACCGCACGTAGACAAAAATGAGCCAAGCAAAAGCTTAATTTCAGCAGCAGCATCATTTCAATGGAGCAACAGACCAATTACATTTACATTTCTGCTACTGCCTTTGACATGCATGAATCTCCAGAGTCAAAGGAAATTAAAATCTCTGAAGGATTCCACAGTGATTGTCGCTGTCTTTGAGGGCGAATAGGGGGGTAAAATAATCATACATGGTTTTATCTTGCATGGAAACGGTTGCTTAATGTATAGCAGACAAAGGAGTTGAGCTGTGGGACCTACTCTGTTTGATGGTGGTGTAGTGCCCCCTGATGGTAGCCAGAGGTACGTGAACTGCTGTTGCTTTTGCTGTTGGCTCATTGTTCAGTCATAGCAGGTGCTTTTAGAGGTAAAACAGCAAAAGGAATACAAAAGATGGAGTGGCAACAAATGCACTATGTTTAACTACACCACTGATCAGTGTGAATGTGTGTGCAAAATAAGAGAAGATAGAGAACAGTGTGAAAAAGGATTCTTTGCAGTGACAGCACAGAGATATTAGAACAATGTTTCCTTTTTTTTGGTTGTTATTTTTTCACAAACTTAACAAATATTTGACAGCTGCATGAGAAGATTCAGGCATTATGATGCGTTTTTATGATTTTAATTCAAAGGTTTCTGCATTTAAAATAAACGGGAACCAAAAAACGGGACTTATAGTGTCTCATAATAGGTTTACTGCAGCTTTTTGAATATAAATGTATAAAGGGGGACATCTTTGTTTTTGGGGGGCAGTAAATTGGTTATGATTCAAAATATAAAACACTGGCACAAAGTGTTAACCATCAACTTCAATTTGAAAATATCAGTATTGGGCTTTCAAAATTCATATGACACACATTTTCCACTCTGTATTGAGATGTTTTGGCAACAGCATTCATCCAACATTAACACCTTAAAATCAGATTGGATTGAGAATCCAGTTGCATTGACAGATACAGAGAGAGCTGCAAGAAGAAAAAGACAGTCAGAAAGAAAGAGAGAGAGACAGAGAGAGGTACAGAGTCACTGTGGCACGATGAGGCTGTGGGCAGCTTTTCTTCAGCAGTAAGGTCTCGTCTTTTCAAAGCAGCCAGCCCTACAAAAGGCAGTGAATTGGTTTTGAAGCGCCACAAGGCCATCTGCACAGCAACATGTTCAGCACAACTCTAATAGACAGAGAGAGAGTAACAGAGAAAAGAAAAATCCATAAACTTTTAGCAGCCAATTAATCCAATGAAGCTGTTGACAATGGCAAGATGGAAGAAGGTTGAAAGCTGTTTCCTCAGTACACCTCTTTTTCATTAGGGGAAATGTACTTCTATTAAATTAAAAGAATGTTTTGTGTTTAAAACTGGGGTCTTAATGTCATGGCTGTAACCAAAATAGCTGGTTTAGCATTTGCAGGTAAACCTAAGTGAAAAATTATACAGCAACAGCTCTTGCTTGAGCTAATGCACTTCTGAAAGGAATACTTTGATATACACTTCAACATTTTATAGAGGCTTGTTAATTTTGTAACTTGTAACTAATTTCTAAAACTTCTTGGCATTCCCAACCCATGTGAAAATGGTTGGAACATTGTTTACACTATGGAGATGTCAACAACTTTATTTGGTATAAAATGCAAGTGGTCAGGCCTTGCTCTGTGAATACGTTTATAATGCACTAATTGATATTATTTCATACCCTACTCTAGTTAGTAGGGTAAGTCTAGTTAAAGATTTTTTATTTATTCATTTATTTTTTAAAAGGTAGCACAAAGTGCATGCACTACTTTCTTACTCCACACTGAGAAAAATAAAGTTGCTGAATTGAAGAAACTAGGAGTGGGGTTGTAAAGAATGTAAAGGACCAAAAATAAAACTTAAATCTGGAACTCCCAGATCTCCCGATTCCTTGTCTCTCTCTAAGCTGCTGAGGCTTTTTACAATTTCAAATAAATTGAGCATGCTGCTCTTGACTTTGCTTCAAAACCCTGAAGGTGGTGGGAAATGTATTGCTGAACTTTAAAAATGTATTCTAGAAGGATGACAGTAGTCTTTCATCCATCTACCCATCTATCAGTTAAACCACTTAATTGTACATGTCCTCATTCTACTCCACCTCTCGTCCAGTGTGAGAGGCTCCAACCCCTGCAAACCAGGGCTATGGTTTCCAGGGAACTGACAAGGCAGATTGTCTGCTTCTTGTCTTTATTGTGAAGCACTTTGTGGCATCTGCACTTGAAAGGTGCTATATACAGTAAATAAATGACAAATTACCAGCTGGCAGAAAACTGAACAAAGGACATCCAGTAGAAACAAATACCAATGCATTGATATTACTAACTCCTCATGTCAAAATATTCCAATTATCATTTTAAATGGTAATACATGTGTGGACGACAGGAGGGATTGCAGGGAAGCTGCCATCACCACCTCATTAAAACGAGGTGGTGATGGTGGAACTTTTTTAATGGTGACCACTTTAAAACCTCAGACAGTTTGGGACCCAGACTTTGAAAAAACAACAAATTGGATGTCAATTGACAGTGTACAGTCACCAACGGCTAACTTGACTGCTCTAATCTTTACACACATTATCACAAAGAGTATGCGTCCTACCGTGAACCAGAAGAGTTGCAAGCAATGTGAAAAATAACAGACACCCAAGGAACACATAAAGACTGGCAGATCTTTACATTAAAATTAATTGGAATAAAACACTGTATTGAAAGTGACCCAGTATTACCTGTAATCCATGGAAATGACAGTCTTCATATACATACACATACACATACGCAAACACACATTTTTGCTGTGAATATGCACAGAATGGGTCAATTAATGTCCAGCAAAACACCTTCTACTGTAGTGGACATTTATGTGATTTTCAACATAGAGTACACACACACATTTACACATGCACACACTCACAAAGGCAAGCAGAGAAACACTGATCAGACTGGTTCTAACCAGTTCTAATATTGTGGCTGAGTGGTGTATGTTAGGCCTGCATACAGTATATAATCGGTATATCTAATGAGATTCTTCTTTTATAGCCCATTTTCAAACGCTGCACAGACAGGCGACATGTACACTACAGAATATAAAAGTAACAATCTCCTAGAAATTATATTCACATACAGCTAATCTGCAACAGCAAATATGTTTTCTAGGAAATGTGATGTTGACCAGATTATGTTTTTTATTAATGTAATGAGGATATATTGTTAATTGCAAATTGCAAATACTCGATACTGAACATATCAGTAAAATGTTCACAGACAACATATTTTTGTAAAATATCAATTTGTAGTGACTAAAGAATAGTTACACCTTTTTATGGTTATGTCTAGACACTCAGCACTTTGTAGAGGTTAGGGAAAGATTGTGGTCTGGTTTAATACAGAAAGGTTCACAGTGACTTCTGATGTGTTTATCTACATTTAACACCACAATCTTTCCCTAACTTTAAGCAAAGTGTTTTTATTGCCTCAACCTAACCAAAGGCAGGGCTGTGGTATAAACTGTGGTTTCTGGAGTGACAGTCATGCTCCTTGTAGGCCTGCCACCCACACCAACTACCTGTCACTGGTGAAAGAAAAAAGAAATGTTCCCTCCATAGTCCAGGCGGCATAACTGAGAATACAGTTTAGGAGATAGGGTTGATTTTATTTGTGCTGTAATGTTGGTAACAAGTAAGTAACATAGTGATATATTTAATTTATATCCCAGTAAAAAAAAAAAAAGACTATATTTGTTTTTTTTTTTAATGTGTTCACCTTATGCACTGCAAAAAGTTGATTTAGAACCTAAATGAGTATACTGATGGATTCTTGATAGGAGACACATCAAACAAGTGCGTTAGCATCTGCATTAGCTTGTCAGTACTTCATCAGTGCTATACTGGAGCCTCTGCAGACACCCGTTAATGAGTAACAACGGTCCATCCTGTAATGCTAAAGAGCTCGAATACTTTGCTAACAAGCAGCAGGCTCCAAGTCAAAGCAGAAAGGCTCCACTGTGGGTTGTCAATTGGTGACCTCTGGCCCTGATTCACAGATCTTTGCATAACTAGAACCTCTACCTGGACTTTTGATGCTACTTATGGTTCAAAAGGTCAACAGGATGAGGGAGATGGTTATCATGTGCAGACCCTGAAAAGACCATCACGGAGCAAGAGAGACATGAGTGGAGCAGGGTGAAGGCAGGGTGTCTGAGGCAGTTTGAAGAACAACACATACAGATCAGTATTTACAAAAGTTCAAAATATTATATTTTCAACAGTAGAGGTGTTGTGAGTGTAAAGAGGCGTAATACACACACACACACACACACACACACACACACACACACACACACACACACACACACACACAGTTTGTTGCCTGAAATTTGAATATCAAGTAATGTTTAGTTTATATCTATCCTTATCAGCTTAAAGCTGAACAATATCCAGAATCCTTCTCCAGTAGAGCCTACTGAGAACTGAGTGCGTGAAATAAAATATAAATAAAATTATTAATAGTAAAATTATTAAGTTATACAGCTCTTCTAGACTTCCCAAATATTAATGGACTATATGGATCAAATTCTGATACTGATAAGAGTAATTTCAGGGTGTTTCTGACACTCAGAAAAATATTTTCATCATTTTACAACCACTCTCTTTGCAGTGATTGTGTCTGTAAAAATAGCTTTTTGGGCCGGTGTGGATCATATGATAAACACAGAAGTTGTAACCTGGTCAGGCCACTAAGCAAGACTTATAGAAACTGACAAGCACTGGTATGTTGCGACTCACCAGGGTGTTAAATGTTACCTTAGCAGTTACAATTGATTAACTAGCCCTGCGAGTAGTCGGTGTTTTCCCAAGCTTCTAGAACTAATTATTTTGTGATGCTGCGCTACTTTATGGTGTAACCAGGAATTAGGTCTTGTCATTTTTGTTTCCATACTTATTTTATATAAGACATACATGGCATACAGAAACAACCAACACAAAAACATCCAAATTTAGAAACAAATCCTACACAACGAGTTTCTGGAGGATACAGACCTGCTCTCCATAACACCTGTCACGCTCTGCAGACTTCAGTAGTGGACGAATTTAAAACTTTCACCAGATGTTCTGGAAACGTGATGGGAGAAACAGTTTTGCAACAAGCAGCACCAAAGATAAAGAACTAATATGACTGATGCATTCTAACCTCTCAAAAAGCCTGAAAGTGTTTGATTACTCATACATTGCAGATGTATGTTGGGCATCTGAGTTTGCATTCTTATGAAACATATGTTTTGGACATTTAAAAAAAAAAAAGAAACATGCAAATGAAAATTCAGTAATAAAGGTAAAAAGAAGAAACAGGAAACTTGTCTTCTATCAGTTTCAAGAAGCACACAAGCATACAAATCATCTCCTCCTCTCCCCCCTATGTCAATGCAGCCAGAGGAGAGTTATGGTGCCACCATTGGCAGCCTTTGTCTGTTCTGTGCTTACTTGTGTTCAAACTGTCCATATATTGATCAGGAAGACTAACCACATCCAGCTGCTATAGGTTCTTTGTGCATGTCTTTCTCGTTGTCTTCCCTCAAAAGAATCACAATATGGTGGGTAAGGATCAGTTATTAGAGCAGTGGCATTCCTTCAAAGTCAAGCACTGCTTGACCAGTTAAAGCCAAAAACTGATATCAATTAGAATGAACACACCTTTCCTTACATCTCAGCATAGCATTCTGTGCCATAAATGATCTGGTATTGCCTGTTTGCATCCATCTTGTAATTTACTTCCCTCTTGTGACTGCAAGAGTAATTTTTAATTACTAGTAATTGTTTCTGGAGGCTGACCATCAGCTATTGCATTTATTGTTTTTGTCATTTTGGTGCGTGTGGCCAAGTCCCGCTGACAAAGGCTGGGCCTTGTAAACCTGAGGGGAGCAGCATTTTTTGTGCTTTTGCAGATGCCCATTGTGGATAAGCCTGGAATCTTTGATGGGTGACTAGCTATAGCTAGCTACAGACAGGTTTGCTTGTCAAGCTGCCCTTGACTCAGCTTCCACTGTTCTAAAATCAGTTATGACATCACTTGCATTATTATACACATGCACAGATGCATGTGAAAACTGTACTTAGTGTATTATTATCAGGTAGCAATGAAACAAGTAAATTACACTGTAATTTTTTTTTAACTCAAATGTGTATAAGTTGTGTACTAATCACCTTGGTCAACATGTGTGACAGTGAGGAGTTAGTACGTGTTGTGGAACAGCTTTTAACAACTCCTTTTGCAAGGAAAGCTTTCACAGACATATTCATTCATTTTAAATATTCACAGTTAACTATGTCTCTGTGCAGGACCTGTAGTAACTTTAGAGAAAACTGAGAGTAATATAGGATTCTGCATTGTCATATTTTTTCCTCCATACTACACATCTGATATGTTTACTGTCAGTTCAAAAGAATAATCCTAATTCTTCAGGCAGGAAGGAGCACAGAATGCTGAAGTTGTCCAGGCAGGGTGCAGTAAGTTGCAGGAGAGACTTTTAGCACAGGATGGATCCTGAATTCAAGAGAAATTTGCTACTACTGTATTGTAAAAGTCACCACACCCCACTGTGAAGGAGGTCAGAGTGTGTGTGTGTGTGTGTGTGTGTGTGTGTGTGTGTGTGTGTGTGTGTGTGTGTGTGTGTGTGTGTGTGTGTGTGTGTGTGTGTAATGGCTGGAAACCAAAAAGCAAATGAAGGACTGTGACCAGGGGCAATCCTTGGGAGAGGCAGCCATGCCTGCGGCAAGCAGCAGGCACTTTTTAAACTGAATCAGAACCACCTAATTATCAGTTCAACCTGCCTTCCCTGCACAACTTAGTTTATGCAGGACTTTAATAGGATAAAAAAAGATTAAAGATGACAGTTTAATGATCCTTGTGAGGAGATCAAATTGTTGCAACAGTAAAAAAGTAACAACTAAGAGAACTGGACCTGGTGTGTCCGAATGCAAACAGAGCAAATGAGAGGTGTTAAAAAGATCCAGTGGTTTCAAACTATTTAATCTGACACCACTGTAAACAGAGAGTGCCATTTGTTGTAAAAAGTGTTTATGATTTCTGTGTGTTTAGATTTGACTGAGCTATAACTTTGAGAAGAAGTTGTGTTATGTTGGCAAATTTTATCAGTTGGGCAGCAGGTCAGGAGAGTGTGAACTTAAAGTGAGTTTCAGCATTGTTTAGCTATCTGGCCTGCAGCTGCACTGTTCTGCCCCACTCTCATGGCTCTCAGAATTTCAGTAGCTACAGGCAGCTGTTTTCAGTACAAATCCTCTGTATACTACCTGCTCAACCCCAAACAGCAAACATACTTAGAAACTAGGTGCTGAACATAGTAAAGCATTTGAGCCAGACATTTCCCTCAAGAGTTTGTAGAGACCAATAATAGAGCTATAAGAAAGTAAATATTGCACTTGCATTCTTCAGGTGGACACAAACCTCCAAATGAATGATATAATACTGCTCTGTAACTGCTGTAACTGCTGGATGTGTAAAAAACTGTTTGCTTCTTTTTCTTCTTAACATTTTGCACTACATTTAAATTATATACCAAGATCATTATTAATGAATGTATTCAGTTATATTTTTTGACTGATCTGATAACCCATGAATGGAGTGTGTGCTCACAGGTTAGCTGTCAGTGCTGTGAAAACCACAAACACAATCCCAACAGCCTGCATTGTCTTAGGGTGGAGGCTGAAATCTCAGACAGATAGATTGGACAAGGGAAAGCAAAACTGCATGGATAAATAACACTCAAAGTAAAAGGGATTTATTATGCTTATTTTATTTATTTATTTATTTATTTATTTTATTTGGCCCATATATTAACAAACTTACACACTGATCTAACCCGAATTTCTGTACAGATAGTGATAACAAATCTCCAGCTCTTTGTGTGAAAGCGTGACTCTAGGCAACCAGAGAGAAATTTCAAGGTTAATAATCAGAGAAAGTAGAATGGTTGGGCAATGGACACAGCTGAGCAGAGAGGAGCGGAGAGGCCTTCAGCTTTCAGCAGATTGTCTGCCGAATGAATTCGACGACACGTCTCGAAGGACCAAATAACAGAGAGACGCTCAAAAACACTCATTGCTGCTGTGATTGCCATATTCTCCAGATAATTAACTGTCAAGGTTCTTGTCCCAACCCCCCTCCCTCCTCATCTTTTTTCCTATATCACCTTCTCTCTGCTGTTTCTTGGTGGTGTGGTGGAGCTCGATTGGCTCCTCATTACTTGCTGGCACATATTAGCAGTGTTTATCCATGAGCGATCGGCTATCACACAGAGCAGGGAAAAGAGGTGGGGTGGGAGGAAGAGGAAGAGGGTGAGTGAATCGAGGTGGAACTAATTTTTTGACAGGTCCTTGATATGGGTTGAGGGGTGTAACAAAACAGGGATTCAGCCTCTGAAATCCTCAGTGGTGGTGGTGGGGGGGTGGGGGTATTTTGTTATTCATCCAAATGACGCCGCTGTCTTATGGCATCCACACCCTCTCAGAGCACTTCAAACTCAGAGGACCAGAGCCCTGGAGTGGCCAGCATAGGTTCTTAAGGTCAAAGAAAACATCCTGGTACATGTATGTACCAGTAACATGTATTTTATTTTTTTCAGGCTATATGTGAATGTGACAGGTGATGTGTAGCAACCTGACCTATATAGGCCTCAATCTTATCAAAAAAAAAACCATGATTAGAAACATTGACTATCTGTTGTTCACAATAAAAACTGGATACAGAATAACCTTAGGAAATGCTACTTTTTTAATTCAGTGCAATTTTATCTATATAACAGAATCTTAATATAAGTAATCTCAAGGCACTTTACAGAGAAAAGTCAAGACCTTGCAACATTATAGAGAGAAACCCAACAGTTCCCGCCAACTATGACAAAATGTACAAAGGTCATTGCCAAGTCTCATTACCAACAAAAATGAAAAACAAAACTAGAGGGTGTGTAGGTGTGTGTGGCAGGGTTGTAATGAGTCTAAACTTGTTCTGAATTATCTATCATGAAATATGAGAAAAAAATTGATAAAAATGAGCCATAATTGCTCATGAGGTCCTATTGTATAATTTTAAAGATGCTACACATGAGTGCTCTCGACCAATGAACATGTTTTTCTTGGTGGGAGCAGATGGTGGTGGTGGTGAGGATGATCGATTCAGCCATTGTTCCATCTTCAATACAAGAGGCTAGAGTACACCTGGAAAGCATCTTCTTCATCCTCTCATGCTGAACTAAGGGCAGACTGATATTGAGTCACTTCAGTGACTCAATATCGCAAAGCAGTATTAAAAGATGGGACGGCCTGGGGCTGGCTGGTTAGCATGTTGACTTCAGTAGAAGAAGAAGAAAAGAAGTCATAGAAACAGAAGCACAACGACAATTAAACTTGGCTTTGCAACAGTCAAGTTGTGCAAAGTGCAGACTTCAATGTCTGATCCTGAGGTAAAAATAACACCTGTGGAATTTAAACCTACATTCACTGAGCACTTTAGGAACACCTGTACACCTACTAATTCATGTAATTATTCAATGAGTCATGTGGCGGCAGTGTAATACGTAAAATCATGCAGATGCAGGTCAGGAGCTTCTGTTAATGTAATCAAACAGACTAGGGAAAAATGTGATCTCAGTTACTTTGATCGTGGCATGGTTGTTGGTGCCATGGTTCTGTAACTACTGATCTCTAGAGTTTAACTCAGAATGTTGTGGAAAAAAAAAACAACAGAAAAAAAGAAACATCCAGTCAGCAACAGTTCTGCGAATGGAAACATCTTGTTGATGGGAGAGATCAGAGGAGAATGTCCAGATTGGTTGCAACTTGACTGAAATGCTACAGTAACTCAGATAGCCACTACTACAACAGCAGAAGACCATGTTGGGTTGCACGCCTGTCAGCCAAGAAGAAAAATCTGAGGCTACAGTGGGCACAGGCTCACCAAAACTGGACAGTTGAAGACTGGAAAACCTATCCTGGTCTAATGGTCTAGACTAAAACTATATAAATTTACTTAAAAAAAAATAAGCTAACAGTATCAAATGTTGTGGATGAAATGTTAATTTTACTTCCAGCTGGATATCTTTCATGTGGCTATCAGAAGGACTGAATGGACTAATGTCAACAGACTAGGGCTGGGCGATATATCGATATAAAAGATATATCGATATATTTTTAAATGGGATATGAAATTAGGCCATATCGTATATATCGATATAGTTCAAACTTGCGCTGTGATCCTTGATCCATCCAGTGCGCATGCGTCACTACGTGTGCAGCCTGTTACGGCAGCTCCCGATTTTCTTTCACTTTTATTCTACTTTTCTTATCTTTGAGGCACTTTTCGTTATTTTTCTTTAATACGTTGGATTACTTTCTTTTCATCACACTGAGACATGTGGGTTGTGAGATTTTTGGGGCTTTTGTTTGCCGTTGCGTTACTTTTTTTCGGCGTAGCGACGCAACAACACCACACGGCCCGCATTGTTTACACCAGGGATCAGCTGTTAGACCTCAAGCCGGCTTTTTCACTGACAAGGCAAGAGGAGATCACTGTTGAAATTTGGCACAAGACACACCGGGGATGCAGAGGAAACAAAAAGAGGAAGAGGGAGGCTCTGAAACATCAAAGGAGAAGTATTAAGCCGTGTCTCCCCTCTATCATCATGGGGAACGTGAGGTCCCTCGCAAATAAGATGGACGAGCTGATGGCGCTGGCCCAGAGTCAGAGGGAGTATCGTGAGTGTAGTGTGATGTGCTTCACGGAGACATGGCTGCACCAGGATGTTCCTGATGATAACGCTACCATCAGGGGCTTCCACACTGTCCGTGCCGACAGAGACTGCGTCAGGAGCGGTAAGCGCAAAGGAGGAGGGCTTGCCGTTCTGGTGAATAATCGGTGGTGTAACCCCGCTCACATCACCGTGAAGGAGCGCATCTGTGGCCCGGATGTTGAACTGTGTGCTGTCGGAATTCGTCCATATTATCTGCCCAGGGAGTTTTCTCATGTTATCATGGTGGCAGTTTATGTTCCCCCCTCTGCAAACCCAAACACCGCGTGTGACGTCATTCACTCTGCAATAGCCCGGTTACAGACTCAGCACCCGAGTGCATTCATTGCTATCTCGGGTGACTTAAAAAAATTTCCCTACGGGAATTAATAAAGTTTTTTCTGATTCTGATCTGATCTGATCCAAGCAAGCTGCTAACCCGGGGCTCTCAGCACCGCTTCCAGAGCTGAATGGGTGGCTGAGGATGCAGTGCTTCGGTCACATATTACACTTGGCTATTGGTGTTTTACTTTGTGTTTTATGCTGCTATTTCGACCAGGTCTCTGTTGAAAAACTGATTGTTAAATAGAGGTTAAATAAATTAATCGTGACATGTGACATGTCGTATTTGGCTTAGACTTTGACTGAACATTTGCTCTCACTTTGTGATAAAAATATCGGGATATATATCGTAAATCAATATTCAGCCTGAAGATATCGGGATATGACTTTTGGTCCATATCGCCCAGCCCTACAACAGACAGCCATCTAAATCTTCTAGATGTTCAAGAAGAAACATCACTACATTATCCATGGTTTTAGCCTCTCCTCAAGATAAACCCAGACAGTCAACAGTTCTTACAGCTTCTGAATGAGTCACAGCTCTGCAGAGGGAGAGCACAGGTCGTAATGCTAGGTGAACAGAAACTACAGAGAGAACCCTTCTGTTCAAATAGCTAGAGTCTGAAAATGATGTTGTATTACTGCAGAGTTACATGGACAGTGTTTTTATATATATGTATTATTATTATTATTATTATTATTATTATTATTATCAGCACATAGCAGTATTTCTCAAGAACTGTTTACTATTGTATTGCTGGGCTTTGGTTATGTACTGCATCTGCTCCCATGACAATGAACATACAATAAAAGACCCCAAAATATCTGATAAGTGTGATGTTTTAATCTGTCTCATCCATTTATAGAGGCTTCCTTTTGCAGCTGTGGAGCTGCTCAACAATATCACCTCCTGTGAATGAAATGCCTCACTTTATGCCTGAAATGAAAAATAAATTCAGATTGTACAGTACCTCATCTAGTGGAACTGCACCTGCCATGTTTGTTTTTGTTGATAATGCCACATTTCCACCTACTCACCTGCTTTGCATAGAGCACAGGAGAAATGAGATCTGATCACAATACAGGGGAGAAATGCCAGGTGTAAATGCAAAGGGTGTGATCAGACTGTTCATTAACCACAGTGTACTATGCTGAGTTACACTGGAGAATTTATGATTCTGATATTGTCTGAATGAATTAAAAAAACAAAAAAAAAAACATAATATTGTTATGTTTTTGGAATTTGCCTCTTTCAGTCCATAAATGACGGCATCAGCCTTCAGAAAGCCATCATGGCTGAACTCTTGCGGTTACGGTGATTGATCCCTTTTTTTCAGCCCTAATTAAACACTTAGAGCCACAGAATCCCCTGTTCAATGCAATTTTCTCTAAATTCAAAAGTGGCTCTGGTCGAGCAATCTTTATTATTGGCACCAGAGACTTGGGCCATAACAAAGACTAGAAGGGGATGAGGGCAATTTAGCTGAATCTGGTCTGGCTTGGCCTTAATCAGACTAAGGAGAGGAGGAAGAAGACAGAAGTGGCTAAAGATGGAACATGGAAGAAAAAGGAGAGAGAGAGGCTTGTTTAAGACAGCACAGGTTTCAGACCCACTCATGCTGTGTTCATGCACATTGTGTGTAGACCTCTGGATATTGTGCAGGACCAGTCCTCTGCTGTGTTTTTTGTTTGTTTTGTTTTTTTGGGGGGGTACGATGATCTGCAAGGTGAGGGTCACATGACCAACAGGTCATTACTGCTAGTTAGTTCATGTTTAGGTAGCCCCACTGCTGCCAGTCACCAAAAACTAGCCAAATGAAAAAAGGCTGTCTCCATCTGTCACTTGACCCTCACCTTGCAGGGTCTCATTAAGTGTCACCATTTTCTTTTTAGACAGGAAGTACATTAGTATAATCTCCAACACCTTTGCTGGCTGCTAAGAAGTGGGGGAGTCATTCACTCTGCTCTATGTCTGATAAACAGCTTGATGATGATAAACAACTTTGCTTTGGTATAACAACAAATTTAAAAATGTATATATATTAAAATATTAAAATGAAATGATCTTGATTTATTTTTTTTGTCTGCAGTGATGGTAATGGTATTCCACTCTGCCAGACACAAACCTAAAGTTGTAAACCTGTAAACCATTTAAAAAGTTGTAAAGAAGAAAAAAGAAATCAATGACAATTAAAGTTTTAGGAGTGGTGTGTGTTGGTGATTGTGTGCGCGTGCACGGATGCTTGCATTTGTGCCTGTGTATCTGTATATGTGTGTATGTGTGTGCCACATCTCATAGTCTAGGGAATTTCTTCTAGTTAAACCGGCTGCCTTGTAACATTAACAAGACAAATCTTCAGATGGAATGGGATGGATGGGAAATGGCCACTTGATTGGTTATACTGCCTCCTTAACAACATTACAGCAGTGAGTGGAACGTAGCAATCAATCATACAATGGCATGATGGTACAGTGCCTAGAGAATTCAACAAGAACCAGACTGGAAATGGCAAGGGTCGAGAAAAAACATCACATTCCATGCTCGGAGGCTCACAAAGTGACCATTACTTTGAGCATTTTCAAAGATGCTCCTGTCGGGATGAAAACATTATCTTACAAGATTGTTTTTTATTTCTTTATTTATTTTTCCAAGACAGAAACAAAACATTCAGCCTTCCGCAAGAACCTCTGAACAGATTGGCTTTAAAGTTGTACATACAAGTGGCTTAAGTGAACGTATCACATCAGTTGTATTTAGATTTCAAAATTTTCTCTGTAGCAAAGGTTACAAGTGGTCTAGTTGTATAAGTCATGTAAGGATTTCCAGGAGGGGAAAACACATGCTTAAGTGAAGTATAATGCATTGATCTGACAGAAAAGCAGTTAATAGACCACTTGAATTATGGTCATCATTCTTTGAATCCAATGCAATTAGGCTTCCATAGGTGTGGAGCTGGTGGAGAACACCCGAACAACAAGTGAGGAATAATCACATAAGTTCACATAATGTGGCTGAAATTACATACATGTTTTTAAGCACTTGACGATCCAATCATCACTACAGCTTGCAATGCAATAGAGGCATTAAAAAGAAATGGACTGGACAAAGTTGCCACATTGATGTTTAAGGTGTATCAATCAATACACAGTGTCAATTCATGTATTGAGTAACACAAGAAAACATTCCACCTCAAAAGTCATTATTCAGTCCTCTTAGTTTCTTTATTCATTCTGCTTACAGTTTCTTTAAATGTGATACATTTGCAAAGAAACATAAAGCCAGTCTGTCATGTCATGTTTGACATTAAGCAATCTGAGCTCCCAGAGTTGTAAACACGTTTGATTTGCAGAATAAATACGTTTTACAGTGAAAGCAGTGAAACATCCTCGGAAAATGAAATATAACTTTAATTTACCCTTAAATCTAGATCAATTGTACTTACTTGGCAGATATGGCTCCTTAAAATACTCCATTCCTTGTTCCTTAAAATGCTCCATTTGTCATGATTAGCCCTTTAGGGGGATGTTTTCTGAAAACTTTTATGTTTTGAACCCCTTTGTGGACTCTGGGACTCTTGTCTAGGTTGTTTAGTTTGTTAGTAGTTCTTGTTTTATTTTGAAATCATTGCCCTTGTGTATCTTGTCCTGTTTTACTTCCTGTCTTTGTCTTGTTTCCCGCCTTTGGGATTGTCTGCCCCACCCTAATTGGTTTCACCTGTTTCCCTTTGCCTTGTGTATTTAAGTCTCGTCGTTTCCCTGTGTTCTTGTCAGTTCGTTTTTGTCTCATGCCTTTGTCTCTTGTCTCGTTTCTAGTCCAGTGATCTAGAGTGTTTTCCCACGTCATTATGTCCCAGGTCAGGTTTTGTATTAATTTGTTACTTTGTTTCTTGTTAGGTTTTGTTCCTTGTTTAGTCGTTCTCCTCGTAAGAGTGATTTTGTGTTCACGTTTTGTAACCTTTGTTTTTGTGCCTTTTCCCCTTTATGGTTGGTTTTTGTTTGCTACTTTGTTAGAATTTATTTATTTATTTATTTGTTTGTTTATTTGTTTATTTAACAGGGACAGTGCATAGCTCTCAGCCATGCCAGAGTTAGCTACCAGCTAATTTTCATCTGTAGTCCCTGAGCAGGAACAATAAACACTGAGTATTAAAACAAAACACTACAGTAAATACATACATAAGTAAATAAATACATAAGAATACAACAAATATAAGAATACTGTCACTGAAACAGCCTTCTCAAACAACAACAGGACAAGAAACAATAACAATCAGACAGCAACAATAACAGTTTCACACAGCAATAAAATCACAATGTTAAAATTACAAATCAGTGGATTATGAACGAATGAAAGGATTTATGGTTGATGAGTGCATGATTGTGTTGATTTAAGCCATGATTTTATCTTAGATTTAAAACCAGTGAGGGTGCTTATCTCTCTGATCTCGCTTGGTACTGAGTTCCAATAATTAGTGGCTTTGACAGAAAAAGCTGATCTGCCAAACTCAGTACGTCTGTGCTGTACTACACAGTGAGCTCTGCTGGTCGTCCTGGTTGTTCTTCTATTGTCTTGGCACAGTGATATGAACTCCTTTAATGGAGGAGCAGCCAGATCATGTACTATTTTGTACAGTAAACTAACATTGGCAAGGAATGCAAAATTATCAATGGTCAGAAGTTTATGCTTTTGGACAATATTACAATGATGATAACTTGATGGCTTTTTGTCTAATACCTTAAGAGTTTGCTTATAAAGTGTTTGCAATTGAGTGTTGTTTTTCCAGATTGTGACCAGCTTGTGATGCAGTATACAATATGTGAGAAAATCATTGAGTGCATATATAGTTTGGCAGCATCTAAGGGAAGCTGATTTCGGATGTGTCTAAAGTTTCTTAAGTTAAATTGAACAGTGTTACACACTTGCTTTATGTGTTTCTTAAAGGATAGCTGTGAATCAACAGTAATCCCCAAATATTTAAAATGTGAAACAATCTGGATCTTTTCCCCATTTTTCTGCTATCTTTGATACCACAGGCAAAATACTGATGGGTCTATAGTTGGCTACATCAGTTAGTTCACCTGCCTTAAAGATGGGAACCACAACTGCGGCCTTCAATGCAGCTGGAAAAATGGACTGTTTTATAGACAGATTAACTAGATGTGTAATGGGGGTGCTGAGGGAGTGAATATTGTTTTTTAGAAATGTTGAGTCCCACATTAACGTATCTTTTGCCTTTGAGGACTTTAAAGTGCTTAAGATCTTACAAACCTTACTTTCAGGAACTTCAGTTATCTTAGTAAAATTTGGTGCTGCTAAGTCTTTAATTCTTGGACCAAATGTGTCCGATAAATTTTGCACTGACGCAGTAAAACAAGTATTAAATGCAGAGGCAATTTCATTAGGATTATTAGTTAAATTCCCCTGGATTCTCAGTTCATGTCCCTTTCCCTGGTTTGGCTTGCTGTCTCTCTTTGTTAGTTTATTTATGTTCCTCCATATCAGTTTACTATTTCCTTTTCCTTCTTTAATAATATTCATAAAAAAAATTGCCTTTGCTTTCCTTAATTCATTCACCACTTTATTGCGGAGGTTTGTAAAAGTGCGTCTATCATTAAGTGATTTAGACTTCAGTGCTACTTTCAAGGCAAAATCACGTTTTTTCATCAAGTTCCACAAGTGGTCATTAAACCAGGGTAGATTACTCTTACGCTGTCCATTTTTAAAGGTTTTTATGTATTTTTCTTTAATCCTGTTTACTGTACCTATAAAGGACTCACAAGAGGCCTCTATATCATCTGTGAGTAAAACATCTCTCCAATCAGTTTGACTTAGTTCTTCCTTAAATGCATTCATGTCTTGTTTCCTCATTCCACAGGAGTGTTTAATTGTCTCTTGTTGGTAAATAAACCTATTTTTTGTTAATTTTCTTGCAATGAGAGTCATATTGTGATCTGACAAACCAGTGAGAAGATTATAAGATTTAATAATTCTCTCCGGTTTATTACTAAAGATGAGATCAATTTGTGTTTTGGAGACATTTGTTATTCTTGTGGGACCATCTATTTGTTGAGTCAGTTCAAATTGCTTTGTAAGTGCTTTTAGCCTCTTTCTAGTTGCTTTTTCAGCCCAGTTTAAATTAAAATCGCCAAGAACTATACATTCTTTCTTTAAATCCAATTTTTTGAGCAGGTTCTTAAAATGCTCATAAAACGTGACGTCAGATGACGGTGATCTATACACGCCTATCACATTGAATGTCATCTGCTGGGACAGGGTGATAGTGATAGCAATACATTCAATTTCATTTACGCATGTTAGATCGATTTGTTCGCATCTAATGTCATCCCTCACGTACATAAGCAGCCCGTCGCCTCTTCCTTTGCTTCTGTCTTTTCTGAAGACATTGTAGCCAGGCATTGTGTAAGAAGCTATAGGCGATGATTTGGTTAGCCATGTCTCAGACAGGCAGAGGAAGTCCAAATTTGAGCCGCTAAACAGTTTTTCAAGTTGTTCAGTTTTCGCCCCCACGCTACGAATGTTCAGGTGACCTCCAAGGAGACCTTTCAGTTTTGCGCGTGGGTCCCAAATGATTTTGGAGTGCTGAACAGTTTGGAAGAGACCAATATTGAAGTGTTTTGTGATCGCCGGGTTTCCGCGTGAATGTACCTGTTGACCCATACTACCTTGATTGGCAAGCGTCCTGGCTGGAGGCAGCAGATCTTGTACAGAGACAGGTCCCGGATTTGGCTGCACGTCGCCGGCAAGGAGAAGTGTAGTCAGCAGGTAAGCGAGCAGCTTTCTATTTACGCGTGAAGCTTTAACTCTGGTAGCGTTGTTGGTTTGTTCACCTGGAGCTGTTGCTCGCCCGTCTCATAGTATTGTGGTGTAGAGAGTTAGTTGGCTCCATTCATTGTGTGTGACAGGTTGTATCGGTGGTAGTATAGGATCTTGTGAGATCATCAGCTGATTGATCCCATAGCCACGGACCGAGAACATCAGCAGCACTACAATGTAGATAAAGAGCGCCGATCGCTGTATAAAGTCCTCAATCCTCGGTCCATGCTTGGCTTTTGTAGTGTGAGTGAGACCATGGCATTTCTCAGCCAGATTTACCAGTATAGATGACAATAGAGATGAAAGTTTGGTGAGCACGTCTGGGGCTCCTGCCAGACCGCCAGCCGGCTCCGCCATCTTTCTTTTAAAATTATTATTTTGTCTACGTCTGTGGGGTCGTGCATTTGGGTCCTAGTCCTTGCCTCCAAGTCGTGACACTATTCCCTGTTGCATGTGGACCAAAAGAGTTGTTTGTTGGTCCATGTCCCATGTGGATTGCCAATCCATATACACGGATTTCAAATCTGTGTACAGTTTATAAACTGTCCACATGGATTTGTAAACCCA
This sequence comes from Toxotes jaculatrix, assembly GCF_017976425.1. Taxonomy (NCBI): domain Eukaryota; kingdom Metazoa; phylum Chordata; class Actinopteri; family Toxotidae; genus Toxotes; species Toxotes jaculatrix. The sequence goes on along the minus strand of NC_054413.1, from coordinate 15,128,756 downwards.
GAGTACAGATTTACACATGGTTCTTTTTTTTTTAATACACATGCAGCAAAAATGTACAAAAAATGTTATAGTAGTGTATGTAAAAGTTAAAGAAGAGTGCAGGAAGATTGAATTGTGAGTATCATTGAGTGCATACTCAATGATACTCACAATTCAATCTTCCTGCACTGTCACGTCAATGCTCAAACTTTATGTCTTTAGAAAGTAATTCAACTCTTCTTTAACTTTTACATACACTACTATAACTCTATGTAGTCAGGCCTCAGCCAAAAGCAAATTGCTTGCTAGTAGCCCATTGAAAATGCTGCCGCCAGGCTTTTAATAAACCGAGGACAGGGAAACACACATACAAATCATAGCAGTCCACGTTCACAGGTTTTTGAGAACCTGGTCACAGGTTTTTGTGAACCAGGACCACTGAGGTTATTGGGGTTATTGTATCACAGGCATCACAAACATGAGTCTCTTATACAAGTCTCCACTGAACATAGCATTCATTTCATATTCTTTGTGTGGAAGTACATATTTTGTTGCATGCATGAAAAATTGTCAGTTGAAAGTAAGGAGCTACAGGTTGCATGCCCACAGTTTGCTGGAGATGATTTCTATATTAGTGTCTGCCTGTGATTCAGTGGACTAACCTTTCAAGATGCTGGTTACAAATACATTTTTAAAGATTAAAAGTGTGATCATCTACATCAGAGGTCATTAACAGGCAGACAGCAGTCTAGGTCCGGACCCAGACGCCGTCCTATGCGGACCCAGACCTACCATCAATAAATTATTGAGGGATTCTACGTTATGACGAGGCGCAGCAACCAGCACAGCTTTTCTAGTCTTTATGGCCAGTTCATAGCCAGTTCATTTGCATCAAGGAAGCACTCCCATAAAATTCCACAGGTTAGGCTCTTCAGTTCAGGCAACTCATCTTAAAGTATTTGTATTTTCTCATAGCCAAAAGCTCCAACACCTGCAGACAGTCCATGGAAAAAATAGATATGCGAAGATCTGGCAGTCCTAGCGCTCCTAACTGGGTATTGGAATGGGCGAAGAGTCGATCTTCAGCTCAAACAACACAGAGAAGAGGGCCTGAGACATGGGCAGAGGATAGAGAGGTTCACCTTTGAGCACAGTGCATGACACAACCCTGGTTTAAAGTCATTTTTGTTTCCATTATAACAGTATTTTTTTTTTCATTTTAAACAAGGGAATGAATAAACTGATGTTGCTTATAGGACAGTGTTTTTAATAACTGAAATTAAGCTGTCTGTGTTGTCTAGCTGTCTGGTCTCGGCCAGATAACACCACCGTGTCATGTTAAAAAGAGTCATAAAACGCATTCGGCTTGCCATTGTAGCCGAATCAGTAACATTACATGCGAGCAATTAGTCAGCGCTCAGTAGTTTATGTTCATTTCATCTTGTCCTTTACTTGAAACAACGTGCACATAATTCTACTGTAAACCTAAATTACAGGCAGTTTTCCGTTTTTTAGACCAAAATCCCAAAGACTATGATATTTCTTCATGTGTCTTCTCTTCTAATATAAGTCATTAACGAAGCCAAGAGACACCAGTGTCACCCATTAAAACTTTTGATCCGGCTTCTGAATGCATGACTTATTAGAATGCCAACTGCAACTCTTATAAACATCTTACCATTCAAAGTAATTACTGCATTCTCGATATAATACGCGGCAACAAATTTAACAGGAATCTTTACTTACATTCAAAGCTGCAGTACAAAAAACAATGGCGGTAGCGGCAATTGCGGCTGGTACACCACACCCCCAAGTTAAGGTGATGCAAGTCCTGAGGCATGCGCACATTGCAGTGCAAGGCACAGGGTTTTTGGGTTCAACCTATATTCACACATGAATATAGGTTGTAAAGCCTAACACCATATTTTTAAACAAGTTGCCTTGTTGCTTTCTGTTATTTGCTGTGAGATTGGGAAGCTTCAAAATGGAGCTTGAGAGCAGGTGTTGTGTTCCGAAAGTGTGAGATATACCAACCGTGGCTTGACTGCAGTCGAACACTTCATAATGCTGATCAGAAGTTAGACAACTTATCTGCAGCCTGTACTGATACAGACTGTAACTGCAACATTTTTATCTATATGAGGCTTTTGTCAGTCACTGTCATGTAATTTTCTGACATTAGGTTATTAACCTGAAATGTCACCCCGGTCCAGTCCTAATACAAGCTGTCAGAAATGAGGCCTGAATTAGAAGAGTCTTCTAGCCCATCTCAGGACAAATATGCCTAATTATTTGTTAGTACAGCACCTGTTCCCCAGGAGCGAAAAGCCAATTGAGGGTAATTTACCAACCAGCTAAAGACTTATGATTTGAGATTACAGGAAATCACAAGACATCTTTGCGTGTTCTACTGGAAACTACTAGTAAAGTGTCTTGTTTTGTCATCAATCATGTAGATCAACTAAAATTTTAAGAGGTCCAGTGAGAGAAAATTTCCTCAAGCGAAGGTCCGGAACATCATAATGTCAAACATTATGAATTAGTGTGATACATATATATATATATAGCCTCATAGTTGTATCATCATCTGCAACTGACAGTTAAATTAAACAAAGCACAATTCAAAAATATTTATTATCACTTAGCATTGAAGTATACATGTGTACGTTGAACTATACATATGATAATCATAATAACAATAATAATAATAATAATAATAATGTTTTTCTCTCATTGGGTTAAGGCTGCATTTAAAAATAAAATAGTGAAAATAAAAAAAATATTTGAAAAAATGTGCAAAATAAATAAATAATCAAAGAAAGGGATTAATTTTAGAAAATTAAAATACCAGCAGCTTGAGTTTGCCTTTTTCTTTAACTGTCTCAACAAATTTTTACTATAAATGACTATATACACATCTTAACAATTGAACAGTTTTACAGTTTCTCTTTCTTTCCCTCTTGTATTTTATGCCCCCACTTTCTGTTGTTCATTGAGAGAACTGAGCTCTAACTTCTCCTGCCAGGACTTAAAATCTGGGCTGGAATGGTGTCAGGGCCATCGTCTCTCCCTTTCAATTCAATTCAATTCAATTTTATTTATATAGCGCCTTCCACAATCAAAATTGTCTCAGAGCGCTTTACAGAGACCCAGAGCCTGACCCCAGAGCAAGCACTTAAGGCGACAGTGGCAAGGAAAAACTCCCCTTTAACAGAAAGAAACCTTGAGCAGAACCTGGCTCAAATGGGGGACCCTCCTGCCGATGGCCAGGCTGGGTGAAGGGAGGAAAAGGAGGAAGATAGGACAGCTAGGAATAGAGGAGAGGGGGAGAAGGACATGCAGCATAATACAGACAATGGGCAATATTAGTGGGTCAGCATTTACATCACAGTTAGTGAACAGTTATTGGATAATGTATGCTCAGCAGATTACAGTTATAATAGGAAACAGAGCACAGAGGCAAAAAGCTGTCATGACTGGTAATTATTTACATTACAGTCTGCAAAGAATATTAATCCAATATTTATCTGTAGCAGAGTGGAACATTAAACGTGTAAGAAATGGATCATTGTGAACAATAAACAGCAGCAGGTGGGTGGAGCCAGGACCACAGAACATGCAGCTCCGGAGTCAGAGATACCTGCAGAAAGGTACAGAAAAAGAGAGACCAGAGAGAAAAGAGAGACCCTGTCTAACCCGCTCACTCGCCTCTCTGTCTTCCCTCGCTGTCTCCAGCTCACTCGCCTCTCTGTTCTCTTCCTGTCTCCAGCTCACTTGTCAATAAATGTCATCTCCTTGTATCGCTAACTTCCCTTTCCACCTGTCACTCACCTCTCATCTCTCTCATCTCTGTATTCAGAGTCACGCTTTCACTCTCAAATTTGATTGGCTGAGCAGCACCGTAAAGCAGAGGTGTCCAAACTGTTCCACAAAGGGCCGTGTGGCTGCAGGTGTTTGTTCCAACATGATCAGTTGATTAAATGAGTCAAGGCTGGTGTGCTGGTGGTTGGTTGGAACAAAAACCTGCAGCCACACGGCCCTTTGTGGAACAGTTTGGACACCTCTGCTTTACGGTATCTGTTTAGCGGACCTTACAGAACAATTGCATGCGAGTTAAGCCATCCCACGTGACGCTGCTCAGCCAATCAAATTTGAGAGTGAAAGCGTGACTCTGAATACAGAGATGAGAGAGATGAGAGGTGAGTGACAGGTGGAAAGGGAAGTTAGCGATACAAGGAGATGACATTTATTGACAAGTGAGCTGGAGACAGGAAGAGAACACAGAGAGGCGAGTGAGCTGGAGACAGCGAGACAGCGAGGGAATGTTTGACATTATGATGTTCCGGACCTTCGCTTGAGGAAATTTTCTCTCACTGGACCTCTTAAAATTTTAGTTGATCTACATGATTGATGATAAAACAAGACACTTTACTAGTAGTTTCCAGTAGAACACGCAAAGATGTCTTGTGATTTCCTGTAATCTCAAATCATAAGTCTTTAGCTGGTTGGTAAATTACCCTCAATTGGCTTTTCGCTCCTGGGGAACAGGTGCTGTACTAACAAATAATTAGGCATATTTGTCCTGAGATGGGCTAGAAGACTCTTCTAATTCAGGCCTCATTTCTGACAGCTTGTATTAGGACTGGACCGGGGTGACATTTCAGGTTAATAACCTAATGTCAGAAAATTACATGACAGTGACTGACAAAAGCCTCATATAGATAAAAATGTTGCAGTTACAGTCTGTATCAGTACAGGCTGCAGATAAGTTGTCTAACTTCTGATCAGCATTATGAAGTGTTCGACTGCAGTCAAGCCACGGTTGGTATATCTCACACTTTCGGAACACAACACCTGCTCTCAAGCTCCATTTTGAAGCTTCCCAATCTCACAGCAAATAACAGAAAGCAACAAGGCAACTTGTTTAAAAATATGGTGTTAGGCTTTACAACCTATATTCATGTGTGAATATAGGTTGAACCCAAAAACCCTGTGCCTTGCACTGCAATGTGCGCATGCCTCAGGACTTGCATCACCTTAACTTGGGGGTGTGGTGTACCAGCCGCAATTGCCGCTACCGCCATTGTTTTTTGTACTGCAGCTTTGAATGTAAGTAAAGATTCCTGTTAAATTTGTTGCCGCGTATTATATCGAGAATGCAGTAATTACTTTGAATGGTAAGATGTTTATAAGAGTTGCAGTTGGCATTCTAATAAGTCATGCATTCAGAAGCCGGATCAAAAGTTTTAATGGGTGACATTGGTGTCTCTTGGCTTCGTTAATGACTTATATTAGAAGAGAAGACACATGAAGAAATATCATAGTCTTTGGGATTTTGGTCTAAAAAACGGAAAACTGCCTGTAAATTAGGTTTACAGTAGAATTATGTGCACGTTGTTTCAAGTAAAGGACAATATGAAATGAACATAAACTACTGAGCCCTGACTAATTGCTCGCATGTAATGTTACTGATTCGGCTACAATGGCAAGCCGAATGCGTTTTATGACTCTTTTTAACATGACACGGTGGTGTTATCTGGCCGAGACCAGACAGCTAGACAACACAGACAGCTTAATTTCAGTTATTAAAAACACTGTCCTATAAGCAACATCAGTTTATTCATTCCCTTGTTTAAAATGAAAAAAAAAATACTGTTATAATGGAAACAAAAATGACTTTAAACCAGGGTTGTGTCATGCACTGTGCTCAAAGGTGAACCTCTCTATCCTCTGCCCATGTCTCAGGCCCTCTTCTCTGTGTTGTTTGAGCTGAAGATCGACTCTTCGCCCATTCCAATACCCAGTTAGGAGCGCTAGGACTGCCAGATCTTCGCATATCTATTTTTTCCATGGACTGTCTGCAGGTGTTGGAGCTTTTGGCTATGAGAAAATACAAATACTTTAAGATGAGTTGCCTGAACTGAAGAGCCTAACCTGTGGAATTTTATGGGAGTGCTTCCTTGATGCAAATGAACTGGCTATGCAAATGACTTCCTGCAACACAGGCATTTTGGGCGAAACCACTCTATTCTCTGTCTGCATTCTGATTGTCCTTGCACCTTTAGGACATGGGGTGCATTACGGACACATTTGTCCAGGTATCACCCACAGACAACAAAGCCAGGCCACTTTCTTTCCTTCACATGCCAACAGAGGCGATTCTAGAGTCTCTTGGGGTCCTAAGCAAAAATTCACAGGGGGCCCTCCAACCAGCGTTCATCACCCTTACATAATAATATAACACTAACAAAAAAATGTGAAATGTAAACATTTTTTATTTCAAAAGAGCACATTGGCATCTTTTCAAAACAAGAGTATGAACATTAAAAATTTACAATAACTTCCATCAATATACCTAAGTAGTACAAATTTCTTGCATATAAATTCTATAATTTAGCATTCTTAGCTTGACAGTTAAGTTTGGCTGGAGCCAAGCTTGATAACTAAAGAAAAAGTATTGTCCAAGTTTGATGTTTTTATTTTTATCCTGCTAGCTAAGCAAACAAGTCATTGAAGGTACTCAACTCAGTCACATCAGGGGTCGATTTCATGAAGGAGGTTCAACAAACTCTGAGTATGAGTGTTAACCCTGAGTTGACAAACCCTGAGTTGAAAAACTCTGAGTTTCCTGTTTCAACACAGCTGATTCACATTAGTTTTGTCAACTCTGAGTATGTTGACTCCGAGTTAAGCGCGTGCACCACGACTATACATAAGCCATCATCAATGGAGCCCCGATTCCTTGATTCACCATGGAAGCGGGATCAAAAAGAGAGCGCTCAACATTTTTTTCACCCCTGGAGCTTGAAATTTTGATGGAGGCATACGGTGAATATGAGCATATTTTCCGAAAAAAAAACAACAGTGGCAGCGGCAAAAGATAGAGAAAACGCATGGGAAAAAATCACTGCTCGAGTCAATGCGTAAGTTTTGTTTTTAATCACTCATAAAATATTGCATGCAAAAAATGCTGTTGGCCCCCTGTTCATGCAGGTGCAACCCAGGGGGCGAAAAACGGACTTGGAGGCAGTTGAAAATGAAATATAAAAATATAATTCAATCAGGTGAGTTGGAAATATAACATGCCTGGTTGTATCTCATTTTGGTAACATTTGATATGTCTATTTCAATTTAATTGTAATTCAATTTTCAATTTTTATTTATATTTTCAATTTATTTATTGAATACTGTAACAGCTCTTTCAGTCCTGCATGATGTTTTCACACATTCTGCCCCCTGTAATGTTTCATTAATTAATGTGGTGAAGTTAACATTTGACTCCTGCCTAGCCAACAGAAAGAGGGCAGAAGCCCGTAAAACAGGTGGAGGACCTGCACCACCACCTCTAACAGAGGCAGAGGAGAGGGCCCTTAGCCAAACAACAGGAAGGCCCATGGCTGAGGGAATCCCAGGGGGCAGCTCATCTGAACCAGTCAGCCCTGAGGACACAAGTCCCTTCATAACATGTAACAAGTCCACACTTCTATATTGTTTTTTTTTATGAAGCCTCTTTTAGATGCAAAAGCTGTTTGTTCCTGAATCCAATAGATTCTGAGGGAAGTCTCCACCTATTGGAGCCTCATGTGGCCCAACTCCAGCCTGTTGTAAGTACCTCAACACACCATAACCCCATAACCAATAGTGGTATAAAGTTCACAAAATGAAATGCTTGACTTCAAAGGATGACGAACATGAAGATGAGGACACTGTGTCTGCTGTCACAGACAGGCCCTCAGAGGTATCATATTAGATCAGCATTACATGTACATGTGACTTTCTTGTATGGATTTATATTGACATGGAAGCTAACATATTCATCCTTTTTTAACAGAGCATAACTGGACAGCATGAAGAGGGTCCATCAACTTCTGCAGAACAAATGAATACAGTGGGAGTTTCAGTGAACAGCAGAGTTTAATTCTGTATAATTGACTGTGTTGAACAATATTCTAGTGGATTTCCAGTTACCAGTCAAGGAGTTATACAAAATCCATCTACTTAAACAAATCCAAAAAACGGACAAGGAAATGTTATACCTGGACCGCCAGATCCAAAAGGCAGATCTGGAAATCGAGATACTTAAACACAAGCTGGAGGTGTGTGTGTAGTCAGAGGTAAATTTAATGTATTATTAGAGCAATATGAAAAACTAACAGAAAAATTTTCTCTTTGTCTCTGTCTGTCTGTAGGATATAAGGAAGACTAAATAAAATGAACGTGTGACAGTGTGGTATTCTGTGTGGCTGTAATTTAACATGGAAAATGGTTGTTGCAGATCAGATCTCTGATTGCCCTTCCATCCTGATTTTCTGGGAGCTGGATGGGGTCCTCCTCAGGGTCTTCTATTTGTAGGGCAGGGTGTTGCTCTCCTCTAATAGTTGCAATATTATGGAGAATAACACATGCCACAATTATGTCACAGGCTCTCTCAGGGGTTACTCTGAGATGACGTAAGCACTGGAAACGGGCTTTCAACAGGCCTATAGTCATCTCTACCCTGGCTCTCGTCCTGCAGTGTGCCACATTGAAGTGCTGCTGGGGTCCTGGTTGAGGGTCTGGGTAAGGGGTTATAAGATTTCGTTGGCAGGGGTAACCCCTGTCACCCAGAAGGAAGCCATGAATCTCTCCTGCAAGTGAAGTCACATTTTTTACTTCTGATATTTTTCTCAGAAAAATTAGACAAAGATCTTTGCGGTGACAAACAGCAATGTTTCAGACCACTTACCACGTTCCAGTCTATTGCTTATTGTAGACTCTCTATATATGCGGGAGTCATGCACAGACCCGGGCCACTTGGCTTCCACATTTGTGATAATGTGTGCTGCATCACAAATGATCTTGACAGTACAGAAAATGAGACAAGTTAGTTGAAATATTTGTGCTCTGACATTTAAAAGTAGTAGTCAATGTATGTACCTGCACATTGATGCTATGGAAGGACTTCCTATTCACATAATCTCCTTCATTTTCTGAAGGAGCAGTGATAGGAATGTGGGTGCCATCAATGCAGCCAATCACATTGGGAAATCCTAAAAGACATTCAAATTATTGCTCCCAGAGGTCACAGCAACATGTTATTGACAGAAAAGTTATTAATCATTTAAAATTATTTACCTGCAATCCCATGGAACTCTTCTTTGATGGCTCTCACAGGTTTGTGTCCGGGAAAAACAACAAAAACTGATAAAAACCGCTTCAGAGCGAGGCACACCTTTCTTATAGCCCTGCAAACGGTTGCTTTGCTTATGTGTTCTGCATCGCCGATATTATAAAGAAAACTTCCATTTGCAAAAAAACGTAGAGCAATGCAAAGTATTTGTTCAGTGGTGAGTGCACGTCCACGGTGGGTGATGTGAGTGATGAGAGGGCGGATGAGGTTGTGAATGTATTGCAGTGACTGTAACGAAAAACGATAACGTTCAAATAAAAAGTCGGGAGGATATGAAAACGTATCCAAACGTGGACGGAAAATCCTCGCCCGACGCAATCGCAGTTCTCTGCGAATCAGTCTTGCTTCTTCATCAATCGGGTCTTCCAGAAAGGGACATGCCATTTTAAGCAGGTTCTATGGAGACTCAATTATAAGGAAACGGTTCAGCTTTTATGCACTCCAGGGGAGGAGTCAGAAACAAACTCTGGGTTTCTGGAATAAAACCTGCTCCCGACCAGGTTATGTTCACAGACTAAGTTACCGTGGTAACAGACTCCGAGTACGAGTTACCTCGCTTTATGAAATGGGCTTAACTTACTCCTTGACTTACCCCTAACTCGGGGTTAATTTACCTCCCTTATTGAAACGGTTAATTCTGGGTTTCCCTCATTTCAGGCTTAACATACTCAGAGTTTCCACATAACCTGCTTCGTGAAATCGACCCCAGGAGTATTGTTAGTTGTTTAAATGCAGTGCCTTACAGGATTCGGATTTGTGACTTTATAGGTAGAGAGGTTCTTATATAAATGTGTTCACTCTGCAGTGTTTTGTTTTGTTTTTTTTCCTTTTAGCAAGTGGAGTCATCCAACTCATCCATTTCAGGGGATGTTTTACTCTACATACTGGTTTCATGGGTCATGTTCATGTATTTCATAGCCTGGGCAAATGCTGTGCTTGTTTACCTGTAAAATCAAACATTTGCTATGGATAACCTAACTGCAGGACTGTACACTGGGTTACACCTGCATTTTAACACAATGCAATCAGTTTATTTCAATAGAAGTGCTTCAGTCAACAGTTCAAAATTTAATGTTACATAGGCTTACTCTTTTCAGCAGCTTTAACTTCAGTAATCAGTATCGGCTCTCTTTTCTGCTTTTTTCTCATTGGGTAAAGATTTTATATAAAGAACCAAAAGCAGCAGTAATAACTAATCGAGTAATATCACCTTTTTTTGGCCTTTCTAGAGGTACCCGTCAAGGGTGTTCTTTAAGCCCTCTGCTGTTCATAAATTTTTTAGAAACCCTGACTGTCAGTATTAGTGTAGCAGGATGAGGTGTTTCATCTTTCATCTCCCAGTGCGAGTTTGCGCCGTTTTGCTCACCTTGGTCCTCGTTAGCCTATCGCCACATGAGGGCACTCTATAAAAGGGTGCTGTGGCCATCTTGACCCTCTTTTGCTCCTGGCTCCGAGGCCCACTTCCTGGTCGCCCGCTTCCTTCCTCCCTGTCGTCGCTGGTGCAGACGCCAAACTGCAGGCCCTCCAACGACGTGCATGGCTCGTGGGTTCATACCCAGTGATGCAAATTAGCTGCAGGTTGCTGCTAGCCTCCACTGCTGCCGAGTGGACATGCCCTCGCTTCTCTCTTCCTCAGGTGATCACACGTAGCCTGATCTGTATGTACGTCTCGGTGCATTTGATGCAATTAACCTGCATGTACCATTCATGTGTAGCTTGGTTGACTTCGTTTCCTTCTTTTTGTTAATACAGAGGACTATTTGCTGGCTGCTCTGTCCAGCACGGAGCAAGAAATAGTGCTGCTTTACCTCACCAGGGTGTTCCTGCTGCGCTTCTCCGCTGTGGTTTCGCTGGTCCCTCGAGCACTCTGGGCGCTCGGGCTGTGCAGGTGGACAACACAATCACCCCTACCTATGCAGGTATTGAATGAGCAGTTTCGTTTGGCTTGGGCCTGGACTTTTAAAAATTGAATGAATGCACTGTGGGGTTGCTTTTTATTTAATGCCCCCATTCTTGTTGTTGCATTTAGTTAGTATGGGTTTTGGGTTATTATTTTGATTATTTTGTTTTCCTTATAGCTTCGTTTCTATTAGATCAGGCTATTTGGTTTATTAAATATTCTGTTTAACCAGGGTCTGTGCTGGTTTATTTATTTTTTTCTTTTTCTTTCTTTTCTTGTTTAATTTTTTGACATTCCGTTATTCAATTAGCCCTGATATTCAGTTGGATTTTGTTTTATTTGTTCCTGTTTGTTTCTTTTGCCTGTGACAACAATTTTATGTTTCGTTATGTTTAGTTATTGATATTCTTAGTGCTTTGGTTCATTTGTAAGCATTGGTTTATTGTTTTCTTTTGTTAGTATTTGTATATTGGTTATTTGTTTTCCTGTGTTAGGTGTGACCCCGCTAATTTTATCTCCCTGTCCCCTTTTTTCAGTGGCTGAGAGCCGAAAGTGGTGGTCATGGTGCTGGGTGGTGGTTTCCCCCTCCTTCTTGTGTCCTGTGCTTCCCCTGGTCCTGGGTTCCTTTCACTACATGTGTGTGTGTGTGTGGCTGTCATGTGTGGCTCGGGTGACATTTTTAAAATATTATTTGGGATCCCTCACACCTCTCCTCGAGCTGGCCCCCTGATAAGGCCTCAGCCCTGATAAGGTCCCCCCCTTTTTCCTCCAGTCCCCTGTGTGGGAATGGTGTTTTATAATGTTTTAATACAATTTTGAAATAAAGTATGATGCTCATTGCTTTGGAACCATGTCTCTGCCCATGGTAAAATGAACCTGGATGCCTTGGAGTTGATACAGTTGGCTATAACTATTTCTTTGGGCGAAATTCCCAAGGTGGCGTTGTCTGGCTTTGTAGGTTGCTCTTAGTTGGGTGTTGTAGTGATCTACACCATCCGCTATCTGCTACCACCCCCCTCTTATCATATATCATATATCTCAGCTCTCACTCGCCACATTAGGAAGAATACAGGAATCAAGGGAGTGGAGTGTGGTGGCCAACAACACAAATTTTTGCTATTTGCAGATGATATTCTAGCTGTGGTGACAGACCTTGAGACGTCTCTCCCATACTTGATGGAAACTATTCAGTCTTGCTCTAAACTGTCTGTTTATACAATTAATTGGAAAAAGTCTGAGGCAATGCCTTCACGCCATCCTCACATAGTGGAAAATTCAAATTGAATTCAAGCGGGTACCTAAAGGCATCACGTATCTCGGTGTTAAACTCAGTCAAGAGAGAGCTGCCCTGGTTAAACTTTAACCCTCTATTACAAAAAATTAAAACAAATTTGGAGAAGTGGGAAAAGATTAAACTTATGCTGTGGGGAAAAGTTAATATTATCAAAATGATAATAGCTCCTCAGTTTAACTATATAGTGATGATGTTACCAATTACAGTACCACCTGCCATTTTTAAGAAATATGATGATATGGGTAAACATTTTTTATGGGGGGGAAGAAAGCTCGGATTAAACTAAGCAAACTTTGTGCTCCTAAGGGGAAGGGGGGACCGGGTTTACCAGACCCAAGGTTATATGGCATATCCTTCGAAATGGCTAAATTGGCTATTGGCTAAATTGAAACCGACAGATAACTAGACTGGATAGATATTAAAAATGAATTATGATCACCATTTAGTCCAAAGGAGAAGTTATCTCAGCAGATCGATACAACAAACCAAATTCTAGTCCACTCTAGGGAAATATGGGCTAAAGTTCATCAAATGTATAGAGCGTCGCACCTTGTACAGCCATACGTTTAATTATGGTTTAATTCTGCCATCTGTTTGGGTAAAGTGTCGGTTTACTGGAAGCAGTGGCACTCAAGAGGTATATGTACCATAGGAGATCTACACAAAAATGGTCAATTTCATGTCCTAAGAGGAATTAATTAGTCAATTCAAACTTGAAGGGAAACAACTTTTTTGGAAATATTTACAAATCAGGGATTATGTAAAATCTCAAATTGGAAATTCTTTAGAGAATCATATTATGGACTATATGAATATACCACTGGAGTGCTGCACAGCTTCACAATTTTATAAATGAACAAATTTGTCAGTAAGTGGGCAGTCCAGTAATGTGAAGTTGTTGTGGCAGAGGGACCTGGGAACAAATATTGCACAGGAGAAATAGCTGGATATGCTTCAGTTTGTGGGAAGTATGTAAAGGAGGCGTGAGGGAAGTTCACACAGTATAAGATTATACACAAATATTATCATACCCCTGTGAGATTACATAGAATGAAACTGCTGAAGGACAACAAGCTTTGTAAATGTAAAACAGGATTGGGAACTTTCTTGCACTGTATATGGGAGTGTACATTGGTGGCTCCAATCTGGGTAAAAGTTGTGGACTTCCTGAGTGAGTGGTCTGGTTTAACAGTCCCCCTGACTCCCCTTATGGGTCTACTAGGGGACAGATCTCAAATACCAACTGTATCAAAAAGAACATTTTCTGTTATCATGGTGGGCGTGGTTACAGCTTCAAGAATTATTTTAAGACATTGGAAAATGGCTGCATCTCCAAATCTGAGGGACTGGATGGGCACATGACATGTTGGAGGATGTCTACACATGTCCCAACAGGACAAAAACAAGTCCCAACATTTGTATCGTCACCCTGTACCTATTTATATGCTGCCTAAAAATTCGATGAAAAATTTTAAATTACAAAAAAAAGTAATCAGTATCGGCCTCCAAACTTGTACATCATTTGAGCCCTAACAAGTCAGGTCTGGATCCTGATGTCACCTTGAGTTCCATCTACAAACATCCCTGCTTTCAGCTGCAGCTGATAACATGTTATTACCTTCAGCCTGCTGGTCCAAGGCAAAGAGACAGCAGTATCTGTCTCTATCTCTTCCAGTGCACTGCTATAATGGGCCCTGATTATTAGAGCCCAAATTAAATTCAGACCGGATATTAGCAATACACAAGCTCTCGTCAGCAGTGCCATTTCCCTGGCATATGCAGGACATTAACCAGAAAGCATTGCTCTCAGCCCAATTAATCCCCCTCTACTGCAAATTCACACACACAACCACAAAGTACATAAACACTTACACACATTTGCCTACCTCAATACAGTCCAATGTTATGCCAACCTACGACTAGAAAACACAAAGAGCACGGCAGCCAGCCAAACAGTGTGAACAATGCTGCAGTGATTAGTGATTTGGGATTGTTTTTCAGGGCGTGTAAATTGAAAAATTCCAGCTGGTAAGCATGTAGAATTGATTCTGCGGAGGAGGCCAGGCTGATGTGTTTAGCATTGTCCACACAAGCAAAATAATTCAATGGTAATAGGAACAGCAACTCGAGAGGGAGGGGAGGAATTGCATTTAAGTGGAAAGAACATTGAGTCAACATTTCTTTCTTTGTTGCTGGAGAGTGGAGTGTACACTGTGGCTTTATGAGAATCTCTCTTTGTTTTGTGCATGCGTGTGTGTATGCGTGTGTGTGTGTGTGTGTGTGTGTGTGTGCGTATGTGAGAGGAAGACAGAGAGACAGCCCAGATAGAGATGTACATTGTGTTTTCTCACTCAGAGTGCTTTGATGATAGGAGGTTTAAGGTCACTTTATGTCTTTCTGCAGGTCAGTGCTCATATTTTTTGATTAGAGCTGCAAACATTTTGTGCCAATCTTAATTATCTAAATCAAAAGATACATTTTCCATTCAAATTTAATTCAAACTTTTGCAAATTAAGTCCTTTCTGGGAAAGGGGCAGGGGAATATATATGTTTGTGTGTGTGTGCGCATTTGTCTAGGTATCCTGTCTGTTACGACAGTGATTTTCAAATTTCTGTTGAGCCACCATTTGAAGGCAACAAAAGTCTTTAGCACAAGACATTTTGTCTGCAGTGACAAAAGGTCTATTCAATTTAGCTGTTTTCCCCCATGGTCATGTATGTTTTTGCCAAATGTCACTCAAACAGAAGGATATAGAGCATTTTGCATTTGTTGGGGACTATTTTCAGTGGCGGATTAATCCACATGAATATTCCTGGCAGCAGGACAGTGTGTGTGTGTGGGACTGCACCAAAATGAATTACTGTGTGTGTTCATAGCACGAAGGAATATGTCACCCAGTGCAACAGTATGGCTCATTGATTTGTTTTTTTGTAGTTAGTTTTTTTATAGTTTTTGGACAACACTTACACTCTTTGGCACACAGGAATAAGATATAGACTTTGAAAACACACACTCTACCTCTTATAAGGATCAGCTCATGTTTGGTATTTATGTGGGAGTTGTTCACAGGAAGAATGATATAGAATATTACCAGAATTATCCCTGTAAGTTCACAAAAACAAAGGGTACAGCTACTTTGTAACTGTAGTAGGGGAAATGAATGGCACCAAGTGACTGATTTTCACTTTTTATTAAAAAGCCAATATTGGCTCTGTATTTTAGTCAGTGATGTTATCTTTCCAGTAAACCTTTGTGCAGACAGTCTGACCACCAGCCTGAGCTGGGTGGTCTCTGATTACGTTAACAAATAGCATTCCCCATTCAAGTCAACAGAAAGGTTTTCAATGACAGCTCGCTTGACAAAAGGTCAGCGTCAGGCTCAGCACTGCTAATTAAGTCCAATTGGTGAATGTCAGATCCACAAAGGGCAACGCTAATCCCCAGTCCTGACTAAATAGGGATCTCTGGTGTGTGTGTGTAGGTGTGTGTGTGTAGGTGTGTGTGTGTATATGTGTATAGAAAGATAGCTGAAACAGGTGGAGGAGCTAGGTGGTGAGTAGAGCTGTGTGTTTCATGGGCTACACTGCACTCAGACAGGATAGTATGTACATTTAGTACTCCAATAGTAGAGGGAAAGTTAAGCACTGAGGAGATCTGTTGACGTTAAAATATATTGATTATTTTTTCCAATAGGTTAGAATTTCATAATGATTTAATGTAAACATTTTTTTTCACTTTCACTTTTTCTCAAATGTGTAAGGAATATTTGTAATAATTAAAAAGTGTTGTCTGTAATTTTGGAAGTCTTGTGAGCTGATGGAAAAAAAAAGTTTCGGGCAACCAAGCCGTCTTAAGCCAAGCAGTGCAGAGACAACAATACAAATTCTCACATGTGACATAATCCCAGACTATGTCACATCCCAGTAAGGTTATTCGTCATGGAACTATCATATCCATACACGTGTAACGATTACATTGGGTACTTAATCTTAAACATTAAACCACATTTGACCTAAATCACATTATATGCTTAGAGAAGACTTGTGTAACTCATTTACCTTGAGACGTTGAGACACAGGGTATTTGTTATGGCTGTGTACGTCCTCAAATGGAGGCTTACCTTATCATTCCTCTACTACATAGCATAGGGTCTGTGCTGCAACCTTGGTTGCCATGGCATCTGCCATTGGGAACTGGCCAGCTGGATGCTATTAGTGTTTTCTCTAAAATGTCCAAAATGACATCAGTTTACATTCAGGTGAGAAAGACCTCTAGTGGTCTCAATAGTTATGACAGGAGCAATGGTGGAAATCAAGTGAGATTATTATAGAACTAAAAAACTCCACTGTGTGGAGTCAGCTGTAGCAGAGTTTTACTGCATAAAAAGTGGTCTTCACTGCAGTTGCCTTCAGCCCTTGCTTGTTGTAGAGTTTCTGCCTTTAGTCTGATCTTCAGCAAGTGGAATGCATGCTTAATAAGACTGAGATCAGGTGAACGGCTCGGCAAGCCAAGGATATTCTACCTCTTCATCCTGATAAGCTCTTTGTTTGCTTTGGCTGAATGTTTAGGATCATTGTCCTGCTGAATGATATGTTGCCCAATGAGTGGTTCAGTCTGAGCACACAAAATGTCCCTGTACACTTCATTATTCATCCTTCCATCAGCAGTGAAATCCTCAATAAATGCCAGTGTGCCATGTCCATTGGCACCCATACAAGCCTAAGCTGTAATAGAACCATCACCATGTTTGACAGATGGGTTGGTATGCTTTGGTTTGTGAGCTGTTCCTTTGTTTCTCCATGCTTTCATCTTTCTATCATTTTGATAGAGGGCCATTTTTGTTTCATCAGTCCATAAAACTTTGTTCCAAAACTCTCTTTATTTTTTTATTTTTTTGTAAACCACAGCCTGGTCTTTCTGTTTTTGAGGGTTACCAGGGGTTTGTGTTTTGTGGTGAATCCCCTGACGTTATGTGTCATGATCAGTCCCCTGCAGTGACTCTTTTGTAGACTTTTGTTTGGCTTCTTTGTGTTTCTGCTTGGTATTTCCTGTTTTATTTTGTAGTTACACTGCTTGTTTATCTGTTGTGCTGATTCCTGTCTTTGTGTTTCTTTTTCCCTCCTTTGTGATTGTCTGCCCCGCCCTGACGTGTTTCACCTGTTCCCAGTCACATCTTAAATACACAACACTCACGTGTATCTTGGGTATTTGTATCTCTGTTTTCCCTTCTCCTTTTCAGTTTTTCTGCATTTGCTTCTGTGCTTGTTCCACTATGTTCATTTCCATTTGTTTCCATGGCTCTGCCTTCTTTGCTGTTTTGCTCATATAAGAGTTCCTGAGTTTTTTAAAGTGTTTTTGTTTCTGTATTTATTTATTTATTTTATTTATTTATTTATTTTAAAAGACTTCCTTAGTTTCCTCTGAGGTTGTTGTTTCTAAGTTGTTTTTCCCTACATGGGTGTTTTTTTGTTTTTGTTTTTTTTTATTTCCTCAGTTTTTGTTCCTGGCTGCATGGATTCTCCTTCTTTTTTGTTATTAAAATATTGTCATTAATAGGCCTGATGGTATGTCTGCATTTGGGTCTTCTTCTCAGTGTTCATGGCTTCCACTTCATGGCCATGAAACCTTTGCTGATGTTGATCATTGACAAGGAAACATATATGCCCACTGTATATCTTTCTTGACTTGCTGTACAACCAACTGTTGATTTTGGCAAACCAAATACCCCTGACATCTCCTGATAGATTTTTGCTTTGCTTTGCCTCATTATTTTCTTCAGTTGCATAGTCATGTCTTTACTCCTCCTACTGACAGACAACTCCAATCTAAATGGGAACTGAAATGACACAGAGCTATCCAAGAAACATTTAGTAGCCAAGTGTCCAGTTACGTTTGAACCCTTGCAGTTCAGGTGCTACATGTCAAAAGGGCTATATCTCACATACAGTTCTTTCATTGTTGATGTCAGACTACTCAAATTAAAACTGCGGTTTGGCATTTCAAGATAGTATCCATTATTTAATTTCAAATTTAATATACTGAAGCTCAGAGTCTGAAGAACAAAAAAGTGTCCAGATTCTGGTCTATATACACTATATTGAGACCATAACTAAATTTTGTGGTTTTTCCTTGATATCTTTTTCAAATTGTTCTTTTCCAGTGTATGTATGACCTTTTACATGCATGTATAAAATTCACAGATATATTATAATAAAGGCCTGTAATAAGACTTGTGCCCACTGACTGAACATTAATCAGGAGGGAAGCACTGACATTATTTACTTTCTCCTGCTGTTTTTTATCCAGAAATGCAGATAATGCCTTGGTCTTCTCCCTCTCTCCTCGCTGTCTTCAGGGCATTGTGGGAGGAACATGTGCGTTGGTGCAGTGTTTGATTAACAAGTCTCTCTGGGGATGTGTGTGTGTGTGTGTGAGAGAGAGAGAGAGAGAGAGAGAGAGAGAGAGAGAGAGAGAGAGAGAGAGACAGCATGGCCACATGTAGCTTCTAATGAGCCCCAGTGGTGGCTCTCCAGTGGGCCTACCTATTGATCATTAGCCTGCTGTCCACACTCTAATTTCCAACAAGGAAGTGCCAGTTGCAACAAGAGGCCGGTCATATTGCCTGTTACTGGGCGTGTGCATGTTTGTGTGTGTGTGATGTTACATCTAGCTGGGTGTTCAGAGTGTGCAGTCTGATGTGGGAAGTCAAGGTTTGATGTGTGGGATGCGTGCAGCAAGGCAGCAGGCTGCCTCTACTTATTAGGATGTTTAAACTCAGAAAGCTAGAGGTTAGCAAGTTATGGGGACACCATGCTGGTACAGTGGGCTTTTACTTTAAAATAGAACATGGTGGAGATGCTGTAATCCATTTCATGTATGATGGAGCTACCTCCCTGACCACAGCTACTCAAAATTGTTTTTTTCTGGCATGCCAGAAATCAGAAATAAACAGAACTGATGTTGCCAAGTTTTTTGGTGCTGTTTCAGATGAGAAACAATGTATTTTGACCTTATTATGAGCTGTTTTGGACAAAGCACTTCCATACTTACATCACATACAACCAGTGGTGGAATGTAAAAGTATTTGTACTTTGTTACTGTACTGTATTTTTTCACGTATCTGTACTTTACTTAAGTAAAAATAATAATGCATACTTTTGATTTTACTCCATTACATTTTGTAGCAATTATCTGTACTTTCTACTCCACTATTTTTCTACAATTTATGCCATTACTTGTTACATGTTATGAACATAATTTCCTCAAAATCTTGCATGAAAAAAATAGACTGATTGCATTGAGGCGTTGTTTGCCATTGCCAACCAATCAGATGGCTCTATTACCTCCAATGATGGCAGAGCGTGCATTTGGTAGCAGCACGAGCTAGTGGACTGGCCTGATTCCGGCGAGAAGAAACGACATGCAACATCAACATGAACCCAGAGCCAACGTCAGCTGAGCATGAGCCTGAGCTCTCCAGCTCTGAGTTAGACAGCCATCTTTGGCCGTATTTAAGCAGGTATTGTATAGTTGCTTGTGAGCAGTGACATAGGCATAGGCATAAATCAGTATATCTACATTCTTTATCAAAATTTGGGGGCACAGCAAGTTTAGAGTGTGGCTTTGGACTTTGGACCAGCCTGAGATCGGAGGGTCATGGGTTCGATCCCTCGACCAAGTGCAAAAAAAAGGATACGGTGGTGGTGAAACAGACGCGCCTCCCCTACCACTGCGACCATGGCTGTGGTGCCCCTGAGCAAGGCACCGATTCACCCCAGCTCCCCTGGCTCCTTGCTAGGCAGCCTCCTGCCCCAGCGTCTCTAGTGCATGTGCGTGCTTGTGTGTATGTTTCGTTCACTTGGTGTGGGTAAAATGCAGCTAATTTCCCCAGGAGGGATCAATAAAGTCGTTAAAAAAAAAAAAAAAGGCACAGCCCCGACAACCCATTGCGTGAGTACTTTTACTTTTTAAAAAAATACTTACTAGCTTACTTTACTTTTACTTAGTAAATTTAAAAGTACTTAAAACTTTTACTTAAGTAAGATTCTTGATGTAGTACTTCCACTTTCACTTGAGTAAATGTTTTGCGGGATATTTGTACTTTTACTTAAGTACTAAGCTTCAGTCCACCACTGCATACAACTGAGCCAATTATACAGTGCTGTGTCAGAACTCCATTTGCCAATGAAGGCAGTGAGATGTGGTTAAAGGTTTGGTAAAAAAAAAAAAAAAGCAGTGAACCTTGAGCTAATATAATTTTGTCAAAACTGAAGCAGCAGTTATAAATTATTTTTATGTTTTATGTTTATGTATTATATTATGTGATGCAAGCACAGGTATGGACACTATTTGTTTATGATGTATTGGTCAATGATCATAAATTATCCTCTTCTATAACCTCAACTTGTAGTCTCTATAATAGTTGACAAGACAGTGTAGCATAGTTGTAATCACATTTTATGGTATAAGATTACACACATTAACAAACCCTTGCAGTGTTATATAAAACATTTATTAACTGTTTGTACACATGTATAAATCATTCACAGTTAGGTTTAAATGTATGTATGCTTTCTGTGTGGCCAAATGTGGTTGCTTGATGGCAAGTGGTTGCTTGCATTTATAAGACAAGAGGGTAGAATATGCCCTCTGGGCAGTGCTACTTTTTCCATCCTCTCATGCTAAACTGAGGGCTGACTGGACACTACAGTGTCTATCGCAAAGTATTATTACAAGATGGGACATCCTGGGGCTAGTTGGTTAGCATGCTATTTTCAGTAGAAGAAAGGAGGTGATTCAAATAGAATAAAACAAGAGTTAAAATTGGCATTGCTTTACACTGGAGGAGACAGCTCTTGGTGAGTAAAGGAGTGCGCATTTCTCATATTTACAAGGTGCTTCTACAAGTTAAAAAAAAGCAAAAAAAAAACAAACACACACACACACAAAAAAAAAAAACACCATGAAGGGGTCCTCAGGATGAGGAAATCGGTTGAATTATGGTTTTGGTGAGAGCTAGTGGAGTAGTAGGTTCTAACCAATTTATTGAAGCTGTGCAGAATGTGGGGGAGAACTGAATTCTTCATCAGTGTCTCGGGGGCTGTTATTGTTCATGATTTCAGAGTAATAGCTTATTTTAGCATTTTTATCAGCCTGATGATATTTTAACATGAGTTGCTTTAGACAAATAAGAGAGGCATGCAATTTATTTCCCTTAAATTTACATTCCACTCTTCTATACTGTTTCTTGATGGATTTTTTTTCTCTGAGCCAAGGCTATGTTATGCTTAGGCATTCCAGTTTAGCACCTTTACTAATGTATTTATAAAGTCATGAAAACTGTCACTTCATGAGCTTTCAGTGACATCTCATTGTCTTTATCAGCATAGGGGGTTTGCTGTGTTGTCCTGGACAGGTTAAAAAATAAATAAATATTATAATACATAATAATGGTTTGAATATGATGTATTTTTTTCTGGAAATTGAAGGAAAAGGTGTTGGGAGTTACACTGGAATAATTTATTTTTGCAACTTATTACACAAAGGCTGTGTAGTAAATTCAGGTCAACTGAGAACAAGTTTTAGGCATCTCCCATTATGTAATTTGAACAAGTATGACAACCTTTATTGTACAATTACCTATTTTATGCAATTACAACAGTGTTATTTTGCCAATAATACATTATCTCTTTACATGCAAGGTGCAGATGCTTCACAGGAAGAGTTATGATATTGTCAAATTGAGTAATAAACATTTAGAATTGTCCTTACATCTGCTTGCAGCTATATTGGACAGAGGGATAAAATAAAGTGTAACTGTAGAATTCTGATCTATTGGACAGTTTAAGTTTGCTTTGTTCTATTTCCTTGATATTCTGATGGTTTAATTTCATGACAAATTTGTTGGCAAGGAGCATCAGTATTGATGTCCATGTATACATGAATGTCTGTGATGTCTCTGTTTCTGTCACATCATAGCTGACCAATAAAATCATATCCCACGGGCTTTGGGTTTATTGTTAACTTCAGTATTAGTCTTCACTCATGAAATAATCTTATCAAAAGCTTTAATAAACAACTTCAATAGGATTTTATGCTGCCAGCCTCAATGGTACAATCACAAACCCACATACTAGCATGCACACACTTAAGGGAAACATTACAATAAAATATGCATATGTCAACACACAGTCCTTACCATGAAAAATCCATATAACATATGCTCAATGTACACAACCCAGACTTAGACAGGTGCATACACACATTTACACACACATATAGACATACCTAGATGCTGTAGAGACACACACACTCTCAAATACACAAATGCACCTGATTTCCATGACAATTAAAGCGGCAGTGTTGGATGCAGGAGGGCGTTTGCACAGCAGGAGGCTAATGTGGATCCCTGCATGCTTGGCCAGGTGGCTACATCCTCCCCCTTTGCCACCCACACTCTGTATTAGGGAGGGAGAGAGAGTTGGGAGGGGATAGCTGTGGAAAATGGTAGATTAAAGGAAACTGGCAGATGAGATAAATCTGGAAGGCACAAAAAGCCTTTTTGTCTTAAGGCTTGTCAAAATCATCATCTTCGCTTATGGACTCTGCAGGGATAACTAACCCCCAGGCTTTTAACTCAGATTCCTCTCATTTTAAAGTCACAGCGATATCCCTAAGTATCATTAACTTATGTACTGTGAAATATTTCACAGTGAAACAGAATGTTTGGGCAGTGTATTGTGACAGGAATTTTGATCACATTGTGACATTTGATTTGATTGCTTAAAAGTATGACTGAGTATACTGTAAGTATACTGAGTATGACTCAGTAAAAAGTACCTCACTGGATGTATATGCTGAAACAGTTTTTTTCAGGCAGCATCAAACTTTCATGTTTTTTTCAAAAATGAGCATAACAGTGTGTGTGTGTGTGTGTGAGAGAGAGAGAGAGAGAGAGAGGAAAAAAACATATTCACCACTTTGAAGCAGCTTGATTTCCAATAGCTCCAATCTACAAGAAAAATGCTTTTTTGACCAGTGTTTGACACAAGATGAAAGTGGTGGTTGCAATAACGTGTGCAGGCACTATGTCAAAATGAGCTCACAACTAACTTAATAATTAGTAGCAGTATCACAATGTCAATGTGATTTTGAATAAATACAGATTAATTTTAAAGCTAAATACGGAAAACATTTTTGTTCCTCTACACTTTTAGTAACATTTTTGTATGAGAAAAACTATATTCAGGCTTGTGTGCAATGGTAGTGTCTGCAGGTTTTGCTGTGAGGCAGCATACAGCCGCATCATACAATCAGAGGGTTAGGGAAGTTTGCTTGTTGTCAAAGAAGCAAATCCCAGGGCAGACAGTTCTACACAATCTACCAAGCATTCTATTATGTAAAGCTTATGTCTGTAATATAAGTGAAAGCAATGCAGATGAGTATATCAATATTTTCATCAGCTGCTCACTTCTCACATGGATTTTGACAGTTGAACAGTCAAGAACACAGTATAGTAAGAAGATTTTACGTTTTTAAATTCTCTTAATAGCATGACTTGAAAACCTTTGCAGATCTTTATATACAATAAGACCGCCCCATTATCCAGGCCTTAGCAGCTCACTGCTTCAGTGAACATGTTCTAAGAAAGTACGAGTTACTGTCTAAAAATATCTTTGGAGGACATTATCCACCGATCCCCAGAGTGCTGCTGTAATCCATAAGAAGCTAGTTTTATTTGTGTGTGTGTGTGTGTGTGTCCACCATGGAGGAAAAATAGAAAGAAAATAATTAGCACTGCATTTCAAATCTAATTTTGGGACCAGTAGCCTAATACTGGCATCTCAGCTTTGTCCAGTGCAGAGTTCATCACATCATTATGTCTGATTAAAGCCCGGTCTTCACTGGGATTTTTCATTCCATGACTCCAATTCAGGTTATTAGGCTTGGTTATTGTTATCAGGACAATTTATATGCTTATTGGGGGGAGGGCAAAGTGATTTCTAGGAGCAATTCTAGTGGGTGATGTGCTGAGGCTCATTGCTGTCCGTGGCCCACTGTCTCACTCTGTCCCTGGAATTTCTGTGGATCATTCAGTCCTCCTAGATGCTCCATTGCCCTCTGAGCTCATAGAGGACAGTGAAGTGGAACCCAGAGCCCGTCAGAGCTGACTGATAAACCTTCCTCCATCTCATCCTGCCACACTTTAACATTCCAGCAGAGTACCAGACACCACTTTATCTGCTGTATGCCCAGGCCAACCATGGCCACTATCAGGAAGTGGACCAAATGCACTTTTCACATCCCAATACTGTATACTATGGGTCATACACTCTATCATTATTTAAAAATGGTCAGCACAACCGACCTTAGACAAACATGATCACATTTCATTTGACTTCATATTTTAAATAAATTTCTCATAACTACATCTCACTGATTTCTAATCTATTTTTGCAGTTTCTTTTTTCCCTCGCAGTACTTATGTTCTTGCAGTGCATTAATTTTTTCATTATCATTCTTTGTTCCTGTTAAGCAACAGGTATTTCCCTGCTCCCCTGCAGTGATGCTTGAGTTTGCATCCTACACTGAAAAAAAGTGTTTCGTTGAATTTACTCAATTTTAATATTGAAAGTGGTTGCATGCAATACATTCATCTAAATCTAGACATATAGATAAGTTGACTGTACTAGTAATTTCAAATAAATTATGTAAGGAGTTTCAGCACAAAAATTCTGAGTATTTGTTACTTTTTTGTATTTCCTTAGTAATTTTTAACAAAACCCATGTTTAATTTACTTAAATTCATTATGTAATTCATGGTAGCAGTGGTTGCAAGCAATACATTCATCTAAATCTAGACATATTTTTTAAGTTGACTGTTGTCTTAATATTTTTGAGTAATTTCAAATAAATTATATAAGCGAGGATTTGTTACTGATTTTGTCACGACTATGGGAGGCAAGGACTAGGACCCAAATGCACGACCCCTCAGACGTAGTCCAAAACACTGATTATTCAAACAAAGTATCAACAGAAAATCACTCACGAAGGAGGAAGGCAAACCAACTGGACAAAGTAACAAAGATCACCCATAAAGGGGAAAAAGGCACTAAAACAAAAGTTACCAAAACACAAAATCACTCTTACGAGGAAAAAGACTTAGCAATGAACAAAACCTAACAAGAAACAAAGAAACAAATTAATATAAAACCTGACCTGGGACACGATGGCTTGGGAAAACAAGATCTGGACAAGAAGCGAGACTAGAGACAAAGGCATAACACAGAACATGGGACACGGCATGGAACATGGCAGGAGACAAAAGCATGGAACATGGCATGAGACGAAAACATGAGACAAAAACGAACTGACACTGGGCAACGGGAAATGCAGACTATATATATACAACAGGTAAGGGGAAACAGGTGGACACAATTAGGGCGGGGAAAACAATTACAAAAGCGGGAAACAAGACAAAGACAGGAAGTAAAACAAGAAAAGATACACAAGGGCAAAGATTTCAAAATAAAACAGGAACCCACAACACAATATAGACACCAGACAAAAACATAACATAATCTACAGACTATCTTGTTTAAAAAGAAATATGTGCTTTCAAAGTAAGTTTAACTGAACTTCTATTTGATAATTATTTAATATTGGGATTACTGTAAGTGTGCTGGAAGAGATAATTGATATCAATTTCTTGAGAAGGTGCAGTCCACCAGTATAAAAGTGAGGAGGCTGTGGTGGCCGTTGGCTAGAGGAGAGAAGCACAGCTCCTGAACACAGCTCCAGATTGCAGCCCCTGCCATGGGCCCAAACTTTAAGGCAGAGGTGTCCAAACTGTTCCACAAAGGGCCGTGTGGCTGCAGGTTTTTGTTCCAACCAAGCAGCAGCACACCAGACTTGACTCATTTAATCAACTGATCTCAGTCTTCAGTTCAGTCCACCTCAGTGGAGAATAACACAGTTGATTGGTCAAACTGTGTGCTCTTGATTGGTTGGAACATAAACCTGCAGCCACACGGCCCTTTGTGGACCAGTTTGGACACCACTGCTTTAAGGGTATAGCCATAAAGGCAGTTTAGAGTGAATTCTTTTGTTGTGTATTATTTTGATTCTTCTTGAGAACTTTTTTCCCCCCTTTTTTGTTTACTTTTGTCTTTCCGTTTGGCCCAATGTGCATTTTTTACTGTGAAGTTTTTGAACAAGACTCTAATTTTGTCAAATAACATGGAATTGGGAATTGCTCCAGTCTGCCACAACTCATTGTTGTATACCGGGTTTCTCAGCCGCCCCCACATCTACATATGCATTTTGATTGTTTTAAATAAAATGGTGATTTGAATTAACATATTTTACATATGCAGAATAAAAAAATTAATTTAAAGCACAATAACTAATTAGTTAACAATAATATATGAATTACATAATGAATTTAAATAAATTAAACATGGGTTTAGTTAGAATTACTGAGGAAATCAGAGTAACAAATACTCAGAATTTTTGTGCTGAAACTGCTTATATAATTTATTTGAAATTACTCAAAAATATTAAGTACACTCAGCTTAAAAAATATGTCTAGATTTAGATGAGTGATGAATTGTAAGACATAGTGAAACATCATTCCTCCAAATGATCTTTGGCAAGGAAGTACACCAGCTTCTACATAGTGTACACATAGTTCTTCATTATTTATTTATTTATCTATCTGTCTGTCTGTCTGTCTGTCTGTCTGTCTATCTATCTATCTATGGGGTATGTTGTTTCTCATCTAATTAACGTTAATTAGCGATGATTGGTTTGTCACTATTTTACTGCCAAAAACTATGGTACAGCTGAAAATGAGAAGCCTGCTGCACGAGTATGTATACTGACTTTGACTGATAATTAAGAGTGAAAAAATAAATATTTGCCTATAGATTTGTTAGTGACACAGCAGACCAACATCAGATATTTAGCCACCCCTGGTATCAGAACTCAGTCCATCAATGTGCCAGAATAATGCTTCTGATTACACAATAATTTTGCACTGATATACATATTTTGCATATATAAGCATCACACTGGCACTGTGGAGACTCATAGCTCACCACCAGAACTAGCACTGAACAGAGCTTAAACTTCGCCAGCTTCGGATTCGCCGAAAGTAGAGCAGGATAATCATTAAAAACTTTGCTTAGACACTGGAGCAATGATCGCTGGCACTTCAGTGGAGAATAACACTTTGAAAGCCAATCCCAAATCACCACAGTATGGATGCGAAAGTTCTGCCCTCAGCTCCAAATTGCATGCTTGTTTCCTACAGCCAATCAGGATTTGAGAGCACTAGGAAATAGCAGCAAGTGTAGCGGTAGCGCAAAGCAAACACAGTAATTCACTCCTCTGACCCCCTGAAGCAGCATAATCATGCTGATATGGCACCAAGTAAAATGCAAGGAACAGATTAATATGGCAACAAGTTGGGTTGAAATGCTGACAGCAGCTCATGAGCAGCCCCAGGTTAGCCAAATTTATCTGGAAAAGAAAAGAAAAACAGTAAAGTTGTTACCCAAAACTGCCTGTTGTATCACCATTTCTACCACCTTCCTGCCTCAACTGTCGACACATGGTTTAAAATAAGGTGCTTTAGCGTGTTTCAAACATGTCTGATTGGTTGATCACTTGAGTTTCTTGATCCAGTGGATTTTTGTTTAATAATGTTTCCACATTCCCAGAACTATTTTAACTAATTTGTGTCTTGATGTCATGAGTTTTGCAGGTATTTGGACATTGAACAGGATATTAGACAAACTAAAACTCTGACCGGATGATGGCACTAGTAAGTGAATCATCAAAGACACATTCATGTCCTCCTTTACTTAGATAGGGATATGAATATGTATACAAAATCTTATGGCAACCCATCCCAAAGATGTTGAGATATTTTTCACAAAGCCATAAATGTGAATCTCCCCAAAGTCATCTGACTACATTTATCCATTGTTCTTTATTGTTCTTGCACTACAAAGGGTCATTAACACTGCCCAGAAAATCATTGGCCATCCCCTTCCCTCCCTGAAGGACCTCTACAACACCCGCTGTCTCAAGAGGGCACGCAGCATCTTGAGGGACTGCACACACCCAGGACACCGGGTGTTTAAGCTGCTGCCCTCTGGCAAGAGATTCAGGGCGCTGAGAGTACGAACAAACAGACTCAGGGACAGCTTTTACAACAGGGCAATAGCCCTAATCAATGCTAACACATAAACTTACTTAAACCGGCTAGCCACCTTTCCGACAGCAGGTCATGTGTATGACCTGCTGTATATATTGTACACAATGTATATTTCTATCCTGGATATATTTATTTTATTTATTTTATTATTTTATTCTACTTTTTTCTATTTTTTTTTTTTACTCTGCACTGTGATTCGTATGTCTTCTTTTGCACTGATGTGGGACAGTACCTCAATATCGTTGTACTTTTGTACAAAGTACAATTGTGCAATGACAATAAAGATTTATCTTTATCTTATCTTTACCCACTGGTTAAAGGAGGAATTACTTAGTTAAAATTAGGGAAGCATCATGGTTGTGATTAAAAAAAACACAGTCATGACTATTGGTAGGAAACAAGATGCAAGGTGTCACAGCCATATATTTGGTTGGCCCATCCTTCCACCTGCTTTAAATGTCACTAGTCCAATGTGGAAAAAAAACAAAAACAGCAAAAAAAAAAAAAAAAAAGCACAGCACTCTCATTCACTTGAATGTGGCCAGTCTGCTGATGCAGCAGGGGTGCAAATGCAAAACAGAAGACGGTCATCTGGCAAGGTGCCATGTTGTCCAATCAAGTTGGATTACTTTGTAACATGAACATGATACTTCCACTGTCTACAGTTATTGTGACAAAAGATAAAATAGTTGCAGAAGTGATAACGTTGCAAAGTTGTAAATCATTGTCTATGAGGATTATAAACATCTGCAGTGTTTTGGTACCTATTAAACTGTTACTCAAACTGGACTTCATAGATTAAATTGATAAAACTATCTCACCAGTGCCTTGTTTTTGGATTAGTGTAGAGTTTTTGTGGCACTATAACAATCACACTACTACTATAGTTGCTCCTGAGAGGCAATCATAGTTAAGTTTCAAAGTTCAGTCTTGACCTTGGAAACAGCAGCTGAAAAAACAAGGTGAATTGATTATTATTAGATTATTGTCAGCAGATGGAGTCACCTCAGTTACCATGAAACTGTAGATGTTCTAATTTTTGTCTTTTTTGAGGGGACTTAGCTTATGAAAGCATTGTCACACCATAACAACTGACCAAACTCCATCTACTAATAAAGATTGTGTAATATGATCAAAATCCCTTATTAGCTTAATCACATCAGAGTTTGTTTTCTTCTTGTTTTTCTAGATCAAACATATGACTCTACTGCTATATGCAGTAGCTACAATAATACCATGAGATCTTTTTGTCAAACATAATAAAACAACAAGAGAATCTCTGTGTTTGCCTCAGGTGAGTACTGACTATAACCTTTCATGACAAAATTTACATAATCTGGATCCTGGCAGACCCCTGTGTACTTGTGGATATGGAAAATTTAATACTAGCATTGCTGCTTTGTTACAGTGTGAAGAAAAGGCATTAAAATTCTGGAAAACCCATGTGTGGATGTTAATGATCATTTCTCATTTCTCCAATGGCAGGGAAGTTGGTGAGAGGTGAAGAAGGAAAGGGTGAGGGGGTGAAAATGAGGTGAAAGGGGAAGAATAAAGGAAAGAAAAGAAAGAAGCCAGTAGACAAGACAGAAGCTACACCCTGCTCTCCCTGCTCTCCCTCCCTTCCTCCTTCCCCACTTTATAAATAATGCAGAGCACGGCACCCCCTGGTGTTGTGAAGTGTTTGTTAATGGCCGTGCTAATTGCAATAAACAGGAGTGGTGTTCGAGCCCTCTAACAGGCACAACACTCCTAATTAGCTTGGCTTGGCCTGATGGGACACTGGGACAAAAGAAGAAGGAGAGTGAAAAAAAGAGTGGATGAAGGAGATGACAGAGGCAGGGAGCAAAAAAGGGAGATCAGACTGAAGGAGGAGAAATAGAGGGAAAGTGGAAGGATGGAGAGAGGATGTTTTAGAGAGAGAGGCTGTTATAGACAAGAGGAAGTAAAGGAGGAAGAGGGGGACAAAGCAAAGTAAGAGTAACAAGAGGAGAGGCTAATGTTGGTGAGGAGGCGGGGAGGAATAAAAAATGCAAAGTAGGATTAAGAGAAAAAGGAGGAGGTGAAGAGGTGGAGGAAGGACCAAGGAAAGGTTAGATCATATCTGATCATGGAGGAACACTGGGTAAGAGAAGGAGGAACAGGAGGAGGAGAGAACTACAAGTTCATCATCCCATCACCTGATGGTGCCCTCAAACCAAAACTGCTAATTCGACTAAATGAACACACAAACACTTGCAGCTGTAAAGGTAAATGCACATATCAGTGTGCAAATAGTTAATTCACCCGAAAATGTATTCCTACAGCAAAGACAACGAGTGCATATTAAAATTATAAGCCTTTAGATTTACACTATTTCAGTGTTTTATACCATTTATGATATGCATATTTATTTATTAATTTATTTAGTAGTTTTCATTGTCTTTGGTGGTGTGTGCCATTCCTGTGGCCTGCCGACGGGTCATGTGACCGCTTGCAGCGGGCTTCTCAAAATAAAAACATGGCGGCCATTCCTTTCATTCTCAGTGGAAAATGCATTATTTCAAGATAGTTTGGACATAAAAAAGTATTTTGATAATAGGTCTAGCGAGAAACATACATTAAAGTTTCACAACATTTGTTCAGTTCTTGTAAATGATCTTTGGTTTGTTAGTTATTACGATGAATATTTCACGTCTCGGCATAAAATTGTTACAGTGTCACGTTTTCTGCCGTTGTTATGTGGTTGCTATGGACGCTGCCAGAAACGAATTGTATATATTCGTTACGTAGTGAGCTGTTGAAATATTTCTGTAACTATTGATGATATCCGTTCAATAAAAAAACTGTATAAAACAATTTTAGTGCCCCGGGGATTACATATATATTCTTCTTTGGAATTCGGCACCCGCGTTCTTTTGTGAGCTCGGCTCGGTCCAATAAAAAAAAAAAAGAAAAAACAACCAAAAAAAAAACCCACCATACCTTTTGATTAATAAGACAATCAACAAATTAACACTGTTTTATGGTGTTTGCAGCGTTAATGCAGCCTGTAAAGTACTTTTTCAGCCTATAAAATATTTTGTTTTATTGTTTTATTTTTATTGGACTCAAAGATAATCCTTTCCGGGTTGACGTACCTGACGTCATGTGCCAAGGGGGCGCCAATTAACCTTCCGTCAGGTCAAAAACCCCAAAACCAGCTCACGCATATTGCCGACGACATATTGACGCCACGAGACCAAAATGGAGCCGATAGAAGACGACGATGTCATATTTCTTGTTGATGCGCTCTTGGATGATTGTGAGGTAAGTACTTTGATGGTTTTAAACTTTTTCTTAATTAATTGCAGTCATCTATCGTGTGGGGGAAGGGTGGGGTATTTTATTTGGCGAAGCACTTATATAGGCCTTCTCCAGTCACTTATGTAGGCCTGTGCAGTCAAATGCAATCTAATAAAACAGCTCTGCCATACATAGCACTTTTAAGAAGCTTTTACATTTTTAGTTTTTGGTAACATTGTCAGAAAGGTAATAATTAAACTTTATGTTTGTTATTGAGGTTATGGTGGGTGGTGGTAGTGTACTGGAGTGCATTTTATTGAGCTGTGTCCCCCTCAATGTATGTAAATGGATTGGAGAAAAGTATAAGGACACTGCTCATTATGCATATATATATTCCAGCATCTATGCACTCTGTACCATTGCACCGCTATCTTAAAAATAAATTGTTTTCTTTTTATATGCTTAATTCCTATTTACTGATTCAGATGTTCTGTGTCTTAAGCAGGCAGCAGGAGTAGCCAGCAGATCAAAAACAGGGGCTGAACAGGTGATTTGGCTTGAGGAGGACCAGGAAGGGCAACCTCTTCCAAAAAGAAGTCGATCAGGAGAGAATCGGAAATGCGGTTCAACTGGAGTGAAACAGAAGCGAGGTTCAACCACTGGTAGTTGTCTTTGCTTTGTTATAATAAATCCGTCCATTTGATTTTCTTGAAGTTACATTATCATAAAATGGATATCCACAATCTGAAGTTTCCTCCAGAAGCATAGACCCATGTGCTTCATGTACTAGTGGCCAAGAAAGAGAGACTGGGACCATCAAAAATTTATTTATTTATTTTTTTTAACCCTACATATTTTGTGTGTTTCATCACAGAACTGTATGTTTTTCCTTCTAATTTTCAAGACTCCCTCATCCAAGAAGTACAAGACCTCATGGGATGTCCTACTGACGAACCAGTCTCCTCACACTGGAAGGATAGTCAAGCTTCCACCTTGGAAAAGTGGACTGTGTTAAGGCCTTTCATGGTCAGTTACATGTTGTCATCTGAGAAGCCTAAAGACGATGTTTGCCAACAGTGTAGTAGTGCAGTAGCGATGTGTCGAGATTGTTTGCCAAGACCACTTTACTGCGCAGCCTGTGATCTTGCCATACACGAGGATAAGGTCCTTCATAACAGAGCGTCCATAACAGAGGGCTTCTTCAGACAACTGCCACCATCCACACACATCAAAGAAAATGAGGGAGGCAAATTCTCTTACTATGAAAAAGGTACTTTAAATTACAAATCATATTGGCTATTTTATTTTGTATACTAAAACTGGCAAATTTAGTTTAACTAAAAACAAGATCTCTCATTGAAAGAACACCACTATTTATGTACTGTAATTTACAGTGCAAAGTGTTCTCTCCGTCTCCTTGCTTCCTAGAATGCTTTTTACCAGTTATGCTTCCATGCTGCGATTGTTCCAGTGGAAAAATTAGTATTTTCGTTGGAAATCAAGTCATTTTGATTGGAATGAATGGTAAAAGTTTTTAATTTACATTTTCTTCTTAATTGCTTGACTATTGGAGTAATTGTTTTTCTCTTAAATTCCAGGACGATACAATCTGTACCTTCCAAGTATTAGTTGCTCCTGCGGAAAGACTTGGTCTGTGGGCATAAGTGATCTGGTTGAGAGTGGCTACTTGCCAGCCACAGTAAATTTTGAGACTGTGTATGCAGTGGATTTGTTCACTACATATGAGGATCTCAAGATCACTGCCACAGGAATGTCCCGGCAAGCTTCTGTTAGCATGCTCGAACATCGCACAAAACTCTTTGGTCGGGTAAGTACAGGATGAAAATAAATGTCAGTACCTCATATGACTTGTGTATATGTTTGATATTTGACTTTTTTATTTTTCATTTTTGATCTCAGAGTGGAAAGATATGTGGGGACACCATGCAGACAGCATTTCTCGAATGGACCTATGCGAAATTTGAGGTGTGTCAGGTGCAGCATTTTCAGTGCCCTGCATGCACACCCTCCATGTTGGCTGTTGCAGTGGATGGGAACCGCAAACTATATCGCTTTAAGAGCCAACAAGGGTGTGTAGAATTCTTGTCCGATGACATTCTAGAGTGCCAATAATAGTACATTTGTAAGTTTAATCCATGTTTTTGTTTTTGTTTAAGACCTGATGGATTTTTTGATGGGGTGTTCCTGGCAAAAAATGCTGAAGTGTCCTCCTTTGTCGACTACATCCATGGAACAATAAGACATGTAAAGTTACTTAATCGTTATCTCTCTGTATTTAATAAGACAAATTTTTAAGTTTTATGAATGCTTGTATCCTACTTTTTTCAAATATTATGTATTAATATGGTGAACTCATCAAATGTCATGTTGCCAATATTGGCTGTGCAGTAATTCTTCCTCGTAATTAGGGAAAAATGAAAAATGAAATGCTTGTAGTTCCAGCATATATGATCCTGTGAGGTCCAAACTTTAGTCCTGCCCTGAACAGATCTCAATACTGGATCTGAGTTATAGTGCCCCCTACTGGCGACAAGAACTAACATGTCTCTCCACAATGCCCTTTTAAAATAATAGCCCCCATTCAGAATACATGCCTCCTCTGGAAAAAAAAAAAAGCCCATGAAGCCCTGCAAGTTCATGTGTTCTCCCCATTTTTATTCCTACGAGGTAAACATAAACATTTCTACGGGCTGGGGGGGGGGGGGGGGCGATTTCAGGAAGTTTTAATTAACACTACAAATGCCTATGTGTCTGTATTTTTCTTCAGAAGCCTGCAAAAGGGAGATATGGCCCTGGTCAGTGGGCAGCTGCGCGAGAGTCCGCAAACAAGTCTGCAAGCAAAATAGATGAGGAAGGCATTGAGGTTGCTGTCTGCTGTCATGGTGTTTTGCTGAAGGCACTGAATATGTTCCGTGGAGAAATATTTGCCTATCCCCTATACCTACAGAAACAGCTTTCTACACAAACTGTGCAGTTCTTTTGCACTGACGTAGTCTGCAAATACTGGCCATATCTGCAGAGGGTTGTAGGCCACTGTCCGGAGTTGCAAGGCTTGTTGAACAATGAGAACAATGATTGACAATTGCATATTTCTTATAATCCCCCCTCTTCTGTCTCCCAATTTGTAACATTCAAGTAAATGTTTTGTAGTTGCAATGGGGAGGACGTAATCAAGAAGGAGCAGGGACAACTTTAGGAGAGGAGGTTGAACAAGTCAACAGCTTCCTCTCCCTGTTATGCTCAGTCTTAGAATCGGGGCAGGACTCAAAAGCAGACCGGATTGGGGTGTTAACAGTCTTTATTCCAAAAGAACAAACAAATGAGGTGACAAAATGGCAGCAGGTGGATTCCAGGGCCGAGGAAAAACGTCAGCAAGGATGGTGGTGCGTGAGCTTGGGGAATAGACCGGAGGATTCTGCAGCAGAGGAGAGGACACGGAAGTTAGTATGGTCTGGAGCAAGGAAACACAAAAGGTAAGTAATCAGCAAAAGAAGATCTAATGGCTTAAGCACAGAGGTAAGTCACCACTGGAGATGACGGAACGATCCGGCGATGGTCAATAGGAAAGCCGAGCCTCTTATAGTCTGGAGTGTAGAGTAATCACGCCCAGATTGCGCACAGGTGTGTGCACTCAGGTTGAAAGTGAGGAGCTGCCCTGGAATCCACACCTGTGAACACACCCACACCGAAAAACACACCCCCACACAAACACAGAAAGAAAAGAGAACAATCCCAGGGGCAGCCGGGCTGCCTCATGACACTCCCGAGCAGCTATATGTTCCAAGTACATGTCAAAATCTGGTAAGTGTTTTTCATATACATCTAATTTATTGATCTGTTTGGGTTTTTTTGTGTTTTGTTTCCTGCTCTTATATGCATTGTCTTAAGTTTGCACAGACATACTCAACATCCAACTATGTGGCTGGAACAAGCAAAAGGCAGAAAACCTTTTGACCGAAAAAGACCGAGCATTGACCAAAAGATACATCAAGGTAGCAACCTGACCAGTGTTTTTTATGTATTTATTTTTATATTTAGGGCATACATTTTTAACTTAGATATTTGTTTTGATAGACTGTACAAAGGGTTGCAGAGGTGTTACCGGTGCCAGACCTAGGGGAATCTGGACCGGCAGCAAAGATTACACAGACTGGGCAGCACTGTGCAATCTGTGGATCAAAGGAGGAGGACACAAGTTAGCGTATTCCGCTGGCGCTCATTTATTTCCAACTGCTGCACACATTTTGTGATCAAGCTTTTTTTATAAAAAAATAAAATGACAACCAATTCACATTACTGACGATAAATAACATAAAACCTCACTCAGATAAAATAAAACAAATACATATGTATAGGTATATATATTTCTTTCATAAAATGCGATAAAAAATAAATAAATTAATATGCATCCCTCAACATCAGAGTACAAAATAATTGATCCAAGGTGAAACATAAAACTGACACAATCCCTATATTTCAAAATAAGGAAAATTAAAACACATTCTTACTACACACACACACACACAAGACTACTATTACACAAACCCATTTACACGTTGTTAACTAGCACGCTCCCTGACACACATGCACGCGCACATATATGCTTGAGCAACGGTCACAAAATGACGTGGTGAACACCACAGTAACGGAAACCCAACGTCTCTTACCAAGTTTTTTTCTAACATCACTGACAACTGAAACTCTTAAAAACATTCAAATAACCTTAATTCTACAAAATATTAACTACCGATACGCGAACAAAAATATGTTTACAGTAACGTTAAAGTTGCTAATTAGTGTAATTAAAGACCGGCAAAAACACTGGAACAAAGCCGAGACTCGTCACCTCATACACACATCTCCCAAACATCTCAAATCATTTTAAACATTTCGCTACACTTTATCTTTCATGTACATGCAATACTGAACGATAACAAAGTAACATTTGATATTACCTGTGGATCAAAGGAGGAGGACACAAGTTAGCGTATTCCGCTGGCGCTCATTTATTTCCAACTGCGCCTGCGCGGAGCTCCCTCCCCACTAGACCCACTACACCACACCGTCTCCTGGCAACATAGTATCTCTACCTCAGACGTAAAGGCTGAAGAATATAAATCAATCACCTTTGCAGTGATTTAATGATTTAAAAAAAAAATAAGGGGTGTTTTTTTTTTTTTTTTTTTTAAATACTATTTATATGGCATTTTTTCATACCTACTACAGAGGCAGCAACAGACCTTGACAGACTCACCGCAGAGTTGAATCTAAAGGAAGACACACTCCAAACATGGGTGTCAGATGTCCAGCAGTGGGCTACAGGTATGGGGGGGCACAATCCAAAGACTCATTTGGCTCTTTTCTGATGCAGGTGAACTGAAAAGTTGTTGATTTTAAACTGAAATTGGTGCTAATTTTATTCATCTCTTCCCAAGGATCAACAAGTCAAAATGACTTGCAGCAGACCATTGAGGGACTGTATCTGAGCATCAATCAGCGGAAATTTCAGCTGTATCGTCAGATAGGTGAGACAACAAAATTGTCACCATTAATGCAGATTTGTTTCTTTTACTTGATGTGACAAAATGTATCTACTATTTGTGTGTGTGTGTGTATAGATAGTACAAAATATATAACTTATTTTTACATATAAATCATTTAAGTCAATAAAAGCAAGTAAGGCTTTGTTCAGACTGTCT
The DNA here is from genome assembly GCF_017976425.1 of Toxotes jaculatrix. NCBI lineage: Eukaryota > Metazoa > Chordata > Actinopteri > Toxotidae > Toxotes > Toxotes jaculatrix. Next base: position 15,091,210 of record NC_054413.1, on the reverse strand, counting down.
GTTCAGAAGTCCAAATACATATTTTGCATATTATCCACACTGTATCTGGACAGCAAATGACCCACATGAAATTCAGCTTCTGCAAATGAAATCAAGGCTACATTTGCACTAGACATTGTGACACACAACAATGACATGAAATCCAGAGTGAAGGAAGTGCATCAGTGCAAAATCCATTTTTGCTATTAGCAGAGCATTATGGAGGACAACAGCACACAGAAGTTTTCCACAACAATTTGACTGAGACGGTGAGATGATGGATCTCCATTTCTCATGCGTTAGCATTGGAAAGCCACATCACCTGCATACGTAGTTGCTGACCCCTATGTCATTACTATAGCAAGCCATGCAGATAGGTTGGTGACATGGACACATATATGGCATATCATTTGCAAATAGTAGTCTGTCTTAAGACATCAACTCAGGAAAAAGATTGCTGTAGAGAAGAAAGCCTTGGAAGATGCCATCACTGAATACAACACTGCTGTGGGGGAAGCTGAAAAACTCCCCCCTCCCAATGAGCTCTTGACTGAGGAGAACTACTCCTGGCCATGGGAATGTAAGTAAACACTGAAAGATGCTGAATACAAATTTGTTAATGTGCACGTATTGCTATAAATATAAGACAGTTGACAACACTTTGTGACGGACTGCAGGTCATGGTGATATGGTACAGAAGAAAAAGGTCTGCGACAAGGTTATGCTGCTGACCAGACTTAAAGAAGAAATAGTAATTGTGGTTAATGAAGTCAAGCAGCACTGGGAGAACATGAGGAGTATGGCAAGAGTGACTGCAGAGCTTTCCTCCCAGCTTGTCCAAGGCATCACTGGACAAAGTAAGTACAATAAGTTGTTTTTAAATTACTTGTCTGGTAACGTGTAGTTAATGAATTATTAAATCATACATTTTCAGGCAGTACAGAGGCATTGACGGACAGAGGACGTGAGGGGCTACTCTGTGTACTAAAGAGAAGATTGCACCGAATTCAAGCTCAGCAGGCCTCAGCACGTAACACGTATGAAAGTATTTTGGGACTGAAAATGGTGACTTTGGATGAGTCCTCTGAAGAAGAAAACTTGGAGAGTATCTCGTCCACTGATTAAGAACTTGATTAGGAGATGGTGCGAGTGACCTAAGGGTGTAAGGACAACAACACACTGCAAAAAGTCTACCTTTGGGTATAAATAAAGTAACCTCAACCACAAATGTACAACCCTATAGAATTTATTATAAGTGCGTGTGGCACATAGCCGTGGCCAGAGCCATAATGTTTTGGGATCTGTCCGCCCCATTCTTGTGAATAAAAAATTGCCACAAACATGCACTTGGACTGTTGATTGACCTGGAAAGATTTTGGTGACCAAAGGTCAAGATCACTGTGACCTCACAATCTCATTTTTGCTTGCACCTCAATAATTGATAAGCTAATTATGGCACATTCTCACATAAATGTTTAACAGGATGAAATTGAGTTATGACTTATATAAAAAAAAAGTCAAAAATCAACTTCACTGTGACATCATGTTCTGCTAAAAACGTATGTCCATTGGTCAACACCATAACTCAGGAACAGAAGGGGAGATTGTGACCATATTTCACAAGCTACACAACAGAGGTAATATCTTCCCAAATACACTTGACCAGAATGCAACACAAAATGAGAATAACACAGGGCCGAGGCATACAACCACCATGCATTATTTCTAGTTGATTTACTGTTATGATTTGATGATTATGATTTTGATTTATGATATGATTTACTAGTATGATGTACAGTCCAGCACAGTATACTGTAGGTTGTTTTCATATGACATCATGTCACTGGCCAAACTGCAAGAGGGGGTCAGGACACTGAGTTGCAGATAGAACTCTAACCCTAACCCTAACCCTAACCCTAGCACTTCAGGCCTTCTTCAAAGCCTACATTGACCTTTGAACCTTGATGTCAGTGCATATTTGAAGGCTTATAATTCAGCAACAAAAGGGGCTACAGACATGGAACCAACTGTTATATAAAGCTCTTGACCTCAGCTATCATATGTCACACAGTCAACAACTGGGGGCGCTGTCAAATATTAGTAATTAATTTTCACCTTTTAAACAATTAGATATTTAAACTCTGATTACACAGATGTATTTACCATCTCCATAAACCCACCAGTGTATGGTCAATTCAGAATTTACAACTTAAATTCCAAGAAAAACATTAATATATTTGAGAAACTAAATATCCCTAGAGTCACAATCTGCAGCCTGATACCAATCAGCACCACAGTTGTAGTTTTTCCGGTTTTCTTCTTCGTCCATTTTTTTCTCTCTCTTTGATTGACAGTATGGTTTGGCGCTTCATTTGCAGGACGTCGCCGAACCTTTTACAGTTGAACATCCGCAAAGGTAAGGAATGGTCGCACATGTCGATGCAATTAAGAAGCTATATGAACATGTTGGTTTTTTAGAATAAGCTGAAGACGTTTTTAGCCATCAGTCATGACTTTGTGTACCGTTCATTCTTTGGATATTTTCTTTCTAAATAAATAAATGGATCGTTTTCATTTTTCCACCAACTTAAATCAGTTCAGTTTTAATTGTAATTGTTTTAAGTTATCTCATGGCACTTATGGAATAGAGCAGGTCTAGACTATACTGTATATATTGTTTTTATTACAGAGACCCAGCAGATCTCTCCATGAGCGAGCATTTGGTGAAACTAGCAAGTTAGCAGCGAAATCCTCCTAGGTTAGCTGTGTTTCCGCTGTGTGCGATTTACGGAGGATGCTGGCTGTGACTGGGGTTAGGGCATTGTAGTGGTGGATGGCAGAAGCCATGTAAGGGTCACCTGAAACCTTAGTAGTAATGTGCAAGGAATTTAACTGTTAACATAGTCGTAGGCAAAAATGATAATAATTTGATTTATTTTCATAATTTATATTAATGTGAAGTCAGCTCCTTGTCAATTTGGTTTTTAAAATCTTGTTTTTGTTTATCCCCGGTTTAAGATGCCACAAGGGTCAACAACAACTGCATGTATTGGCTGCAAAGCAGTGATTGCTGTGGCCACCAAGACATGCAAATACTGCAAAACAGTGCAGCCAAGAAAACAAAGACTAAAAAAGAAATTAGATAAATTTGAGGCCAAAAAAGTGGACTGGTTAAAAAACCACAAAAAAAAACCCCAAAACCACCTCACATGTTATTGACGAGGCATCCGTTTTGGTATGTGTAGATCTATAATAGTAGTTATTAGTAGTACAAAATTAAAGCTGGTGATGTTTCCTTATGACAATTCGATGTTTTCTCTTTAGGTTGAAAAATTGCACGCACTGGGACACAGGGCCATTGTGTTTCTTGCAAAACCAGGGAAAAATCCTGTCTCCTGGTACACACGTGTCCTGCACCCCAAATGGCAGGTGTCGGACCAGGCTACAAAGTGCCTGGACAGGATGAAGGCCTTATATGGGGTGTTTATCAATGGTAGGCCTTTAACATCTGTGACAATGTAAAATTAAAAAGCTTGATGATCAGACCATTTATTTAGTTTTATACTTTTAGATTGTAGATGAAATAAATATCTTATTTAGAAGAAGCTGCCATCTGTTACCAAATGTGTATGTTTATTTATTATTTATATTTATTGCAAGTGACTAGATTTCCTAGTATGCAAAAGACAAGATCTTTTTGATCCATCCAGGTTGGACTGACCCGCAACCCTCCACCAGCTCTGCCCTCCAGCCTTCCGTCAGCTCTGCCCTCCAGCCTTCTGCCAGCTTTGCCCTCCAGCCTTCCGCCAGCTCTGCCCTCCAGCCTTCCGCCAGCTCTGCCCTCCAGGCTTCCGTCAGCTCTGTCATCCAGCCTTCTGCCAGCTCTGCCCTCCAGCCTTTTGCCAGCTCTGCCATCCAGCTTTCCACCAGCTCTGCCCTCCAACTCTCCGCCAGCTCTGCCCTCCAACACTTCATCAGCTCTGCCATCCAGCCTTCCGCCAGCTCTGCCATCCAGCCTTCCACCAGCTCTGCCCTCCAACTCTCCGCCAGCTCTGCCCTTCAACCCTTCGTCAGCTCTGCCATCCAGCCTTCCGCCAGCTCTGCCCTCCAACTCTCCACCAGCTCTGCCCTCCAACCCTCCGCCAGCTCTGCCCTCCAACCCTCCACCTGCTGTGGCGCAGCCAAACAGACGCAGGGTTTGTTATGCTGACATTTTTAAATAGTGTATACACATTAACATGCAATTAGTATTAATAAAATATATAGGATAACAGTGCAACAGCAGACCTGAGATCAGCGTTTAACAGATCATGAATACTATAATGAACTATAATGAAAGCTATATAACTATTATTCAAGATTCAAAGATTCTTTATTATCAATTCGCTATATGTTAAGGACATACAGGCAAATTGAAATACTATTTCTCCTTCACCAAGTGAGAGGTGCCATTAAGTAAAAACAAAAGAAAAGATAGAATAGTGAAACCTATGTACAGATAATATTCCGGTATAAATAAAATAAAATAAAGAAAAACCTATGTACAATACAGAGTGTGCAGTACGGCAGCAGCATAGTTGGCAGTAGTGCAGTTTAGTGAATAAAGTGCAAAATAAATAAAGCAGTCCACAGGAGATTATATAACACTTAAAACTTTTTCTTGCTCTTTCAGAATGCAGCCATATGGGAATGGGAGCGCAGTATTACCCAGTGAAGAGGGTAGTAAGAAGCAAAAGGCAGAAGGTTTGCTTAGTTATATATAAGTAAAGTGAACACCAGTTACAATGAAACCACAGCACATCTGTCTTCGTGGATTTGATGGAACACAAGCTGAAACTCTTAATGCATCAAGTTTGTTGTTACTGTATACATGTAATGTAAGCATGTTTTAATGTTTTTCAGGGGAAACAAATGGAGTTGGTGGAGTGGGAGCCCTGTTCCATGTGGTATGTAGAATTGATTAATTAATTTTGTTTGATTGTTTCTAAAATAACAAATAATAATAAAGTATTTGTGTATTTGAAATTGCACTGGTAATATTACTAATAACAAATGAGTCTATTATATTTAAATACTATATTTTCTGACCAAATATGTGAATATTTTATGAGATGTGGTGCTATGTATTCATATATGAATATATATATAAATATATACATATATATGTATTTTTTTCTAATTTATTTTGACCTGATTTCAAAAGGTATTTTAAAAAATCAATGTGGTTTTACTGAAGCGAGCAACAATTTCCGGGTTGTCCCACAAAAACACGGGGGTGCCGAAATCTAAAGAAGTACGTATGTAATGCACGATTTTGCACGAGTTTTTATTGAAATATTATCATTAATAGTTACACATACATCTTATCAGCTCAGATAACTACATAATGTAAAGAATAAATAAAACAGCATACACTCCACACTTGGTTTTGTCTGCATTGTCCTTAGCAACCAGCACAACAATGACAGAAAACGTAGAACTTTATCAATTTATACCGATGTAGATGATGGTCGTCTTCAATCGGCTCCATTTTGGTCTCGTGGCGTCAATATGTCGTCTGTAATATGCGTGAGCTGGTTTTGGGGTTTTTGGCCTGACGGAAGGTTAATCGGCGCCCCCTTGGCACATGACGTCAGGTACGTCAACCCGGAAAGGATTATCTTTGAGTCCAATAAAAATAAAACAATAAAATAAAATATTTTATAGGCTAAAAAGTACTTTACAGGCTGCATTAACACTGCAAACACCATAAAACAGTGTTAATTTGTTGATTGTCTTATTAATCAAAAGGTATGGTGTTGTTTTTTTTTTTTTTTCATTGGACCGAGCTGAGCTCACAAAAGAACGCGGGTGCCGAATTCCAAAGAAAAATATATATATAATCCCCGGGGCACTAAAATTGTTTTATGCAGTTTTTTTTATTGAACGGATATCATCAATAGTTACAGAAATATTCCAACAGCTCACAACATAACGAATACATACAATTCGTTTGTGGCAGCATCCATAGCAACCACATAACAATGGCAGAAAACTAACAATTTTATGCCGAGACGTGAAATATTCATTGTAATAACTAACAAACCAAAGATCATTTACAAAAACTGAACAAATGTGAAATTTTAATGTAGGTTTCTCGCTAGAACTATCATCAAAATACTTTTTTATGTCCAAACTATCTTGAAATAATGCATTTTCCACTGAGAATGAAAGGAATGGCCGCCATGATTTTATGACCCGTCGGCAGGCCAATAGAAAAGAATGGGACAAAAAACGTGAACATTTCACAATTTTCAGGCCCTAATTGTGAGACTGATACATTTTGTACTGTGGACAAATGTAGCTATTTCACATTTTGATATGAGACCGGGTTGAATCCAGATGAGAAGAACACTTTCACTGACACTCACATATATGTGACTCTGCTGGTCATATCACAATCTGATTGCAGACCATCTTTGTTCTCTTGGCTATGTGCAATAAGGGTTACACTCCTCTAGTCCAGAAGGAGGTGGTGATGTTCTTGAAGCTGTCTGGTAAGTGGTTTGGACATTCTTCTGGTGCACCAGAAGAATGTCTGCACTTTAGCAGCTTAGCTACATCAACACTTTACCTTGCATCAGCTAACACAAAAATCTGAATCAAATGTACACACATGAATCAGTTTAAATGGGGTCTAATTGTAGTGAGAACCAGCAGAGGAGGTTGGGGTAGCTGGATGGGTCAACAAAACATGGGACCTTAATACAGGAGACAGCTTCTTTCAACCATGATCACATTCATTATATTATCTTAAACAAGTGTTATTATTGTAACCAACAGAAAACTTTTGTTGTCCTGTCAATGTCTGTCAGATCTGGAAACACTTCTAATGTTGTTCTAAGAAGCAATATAAATACTAGCACATTAATACAAATACTACCACATTAATATAAACATAAATCACATTCACACATAAAGTTAGATCAAAACACTGTACTTACATATATAAATCACTCTTACCCATGCTCATAAACACAAGACACGTCCACACAGTGTACAGCACTCTAGACTAATGATGTCTAAAGGCTTCTCCTGTCTTTTGATGAGCGCTCTCTGCTCAGTTGCCAGCATGCTGTTTGGCTCTGAGTCTGGGCAGGTAGCATCACATGGCTTTTTGGCTGAGTGTTTGAACCCCAACTTTGATGTCTGGCAATCAGTGCAGCCTAAAAACTAAAGGCAACACACTAATGTGAGAGATGAAAAGCTGCAAGGTTCACTTATGCTGCAGTCATGTAATGTTGGAATTACCATAAAAAACAACCTAAAAAATGTTCACATAAGCTTTTTGGTGTGAGGATTTAAAACCCAAGCACAAAGAGACACACAGAGGTAGGTAGGTGCTTCAAAAGTGGAGCCTAGTAGCTGGAACAACACAGTTTTGTAAAACGTAATTGTTCCACAAACAATACTGTACTATATATTTTCAAATACAGCATTTAAATGATAGCTGTGGTTTATAACTGTGGCTAGCACAAGCAAATAAAAGTCAAATATTAACAAAAGCCAGTTAAAAAACGTGAAGGGGAAGTGATATCACCCATACTCTGATGGTTGATGTGATAAATTCAATATAAGGTCCATTTCCACAGTAATTTCATCAGTACAACTTAGTCAGTTCCTAGTCATCCTCTGCAATGGTCTCATTTTTCTTCTTTAACAAAAATATTATTTTCACTGATATAGTTCCAGTTGTTTCTTCTCTTCCATTGTTAATCTGTTGTAGTTCCTTAAGAAATGCCATTATTGTAGTTCTGGCTATAGAAGTGACAGAGCATTCGAAGTCAGAGCTTCAAAACTTTGGAGCAAGCTAATAAAGAAGAATCAGTTCAGTAGAATCAGTGACTTCTTTTAGAGCATTTACTTTTATTAACAGATTTATTGATTTTTCTTTGTTCAAAAGCTATTTTACAAAGCTTATAATTAGTTGTAGTTATAGTTTTAGTTATTATGACTAAACCTATAGTGAGTCACAATTATTTCTATAGACACTGTTACAGTTAAGGATAAAGCCCATAGTAGGGCTGGCTCGGGTAACTGAACCATGCCTTAGATATGCTGCTATAGGCCTAGGCTGCTGGGGGACTTCCCATGATCATCTGCACACCTCTTCTCTTCTCTCTTTCTCTCCTCAGACCCACTCTCACAATTATTTACCTTTATTATATGCCATTAACTATGTGTCCTCTCTCTCCCGTAGTCCTGTGCTTGTTTCTCTCTGGTCTCTCTTTCTCTGTACCTTTCTGAAGGTATCTCTGGCTCCAGAGCTGCATGTTCTCTGTCTGTGTTATTTGCATTTTTCAAAATAGAGTCATCAAAGTGCTTCACAGGATAAAAAAAAAGCAAAGAAAGATAGTTTGACTAGACCAAAAAAAAACTTCTGAGTTTCATAAGAAGTTCTTTTCAAAATAAAGCCCCCCTAGAACTTGAAATGTCTGAGCATTCTCTGAAACAAGACTGCCCTCTTAATCCCTTTTTATTTGCACTTGCTATAGAACCCCTCACTATAACCCTGAGATCCGTTTCATTTATTCAGGGAGTTCATAGAGGAGGCATAGAGCCTTGGGTTTCTCTATATGCTGACGATCTTTTATTATTTATATAAGACCCAGTTTCAACAGCCCAGCCTGAAGTGGAGACCCTGTGTAGGTATAAGGTCTAAGTTAAACCTGTGAAAGAGTGAATGTTTACGTGTTAATAACCTTGCCTTGCAGAGAGAGGATAGATATTTGCCCCTTCATATATCTACCTTTTCCTGGCCTGAAACATAGTAACACCTTCCAGAAGTGGAGCACCCTCCATTTGTCCATGGCAGGTAGAAGCAACTGCCTAAAAATGACAATTTTAGTTTCTGTTTTGCTATTTTCCTTTCAAAACCCCCGGTTTGAACCTGTAGACAAGATGATCTCTTATGGGCAGGCACACATCCCAGAATATGCAGTACACACCTTATAATAGAACAGTATGTGTTCCTAAGAGAATTAGCAGGTGCATGGTGACACAAAAAACAAACAACAAATTCTACAAAAAAGGTACAGTACCTACATAAAAAACTTGAGTAAAAGTACCACAGATCATCTGAATGGTTAACACTGAAAAGTGGGAGACACTGAGGAACTTTGTTGTCATAGAGAAGGAGCGCAGTAAATTTGACAGTGTCAAATATGCAGTGTCAAAGTTCAGCTCTTTCAGCGTTATTACAACGGCAGCTTGAGTGGAATGCCCCCTAGTGTCGGTGTGAACTGATTCTGAAGCACATTCAAGGCAACTTCCTAAATGGCTTAAGTGGCTGCTAAAATGGTAAAAAGTTGGTGGATGGAAGTAATGATTTGGGGTTGAATGCCATACAGTCTTGGTGCTTATTACGCAATAGGCCTTTACTGTTTGGTGACTTGGTAGAGACAGATGATAAGCACTCACATCTCCTACTTTTGCTTCTACATATTGTTAACATTGTATTTTCACCAGTCCTGTCAGAAGGCATGACCAAATACCTCAAACTTTTAATCACTGATCATCATCGGCTTTTCAAGCAATTATTTCCTGAAATCAATCTCTTGCCAAAGCATTACTTCATGATACATTACCTTCGATGTATAAGGAACATTTGTGCAAATCTGCACAAATGGTGCATGCGTTATGAAGCCAAACATTATTATAAGTTAAATGGCAATGTATCTGGAATCCTTTATAGCAAGGAAAGATTAACTTTAGGTCCAGGAAAAATGGTGATACCCTTATGAGTTAAAACAGAGTTCAGAGATTGCTGCAAAATTTGGAACTGTATTGTCAACCAGTGTGTTTTCTGCCAAGTGGATAAAATATCATGGCACAGAGTACCGCCGTGACTTCATTATCTGTTCTGAGGTAGCATGTAGCATGCCTGTATTTAGTAAGATCAAGACTATTGCTGTAAAAGATGACTGTGTGGCGCTCTGTAGAAACTTGATGGAAACCATGTGTTTTGATTGCCATTACCATGCCTTTAAGGTCCAGCTGCATCCAGACAGGGTTCTAAAGGTTTTGCACTTAAATGATCTGTTTTACTTCAAACCATTTGATGTTCTGCACTGAACCCCACAGTCTATTCCCCTGACCCCCCGGACTTCCTTCTATCCACTCACTGTGCAATATCTGTATATCTGTATACTATACAATATTCATTTATGTGCAATAACCCATACTTTCTTGAACTGTGCACCTTACCCCCCCTCTTGTATTTTTTTCTCTTTTCATATTGTTTTGTCAGCTTTCTTTTTATACATTTTCGACTTGCACTAAACTTATTTAATCTTATTTTATGTTATTTTATTCTATTCTATTTTGTATATTTCTACACGTTGCACTGAAGAGATGCTTTTCATCTTGTACAGGTAAAAGATGTATAATGACAATAAAAGGCATTCTATATTCTATTCTATATTCAAATGAAGTATGGAACGACAGATTCAGGAGAGAAGGATACAATGAACTAAGACAGGAAACAGGAGTAGGAGAAAATAATTAAATAAAAATAAATGAATAGATTGATTTAAAAAATATATATATATAGCAATGGCATGTGTTAGCAGCACCATTTGCTGGCAGACATAGTGGGAAATTAGGCCCTGAGCATGGCCATGAACACAAAATTCCACTTATTTTTATCACTCATACAGTGATACACAGACCCACTATTAATTTTTTTTTTTTTTTTAAATACTACAGGATCCCTCCTGGGGATCATTTTACCCACGCCAAGTGAACGAAAAACACACACAAGCATGCACATGCACTAGAGACGCTGGGGTGGATTGGCACCACAGCCATGGTCGCAGAGGCAGGGGAGGCACGTCTCCTTCACCACCACCATATCCGTTTTTTTTTTTTTTTGTGCTCGGTCAAGGGATTGAATCCACGACCCTCCGATCTCAGGCCGGTCCAAAGTCCAAAGCCGCACTCTTAACTTGCTGTGCCATGGCTGCCCCCAAATTACGATGAAACATTTAAGTAAAGACGAATAGATTAAATGTGATGGGATGGGGTAGAAATGAAGCATAAAGAATAAATAAATATATAGGTGGGTAAATAAAGACAGTTAAATAAACAAGTTAAATAAAAATTGCAAATTGCTTGGACCATGTGTTGGCAGTGTGGAGTCAGTGGCAATAATGTGACTCAATGCCTGTGAACACTTCCAAGTTACAGACCCCCATCCAAAGGAAGCTCTGCAGAGCATTGAAGAATGAAATAAATGGTTGCCAATTTTAACAAATTTATCATTTGAACCATTAAGAGAGGATTTCACTTTCTTAACTTTAAGAAAGAACATCACAGTGCAAACTTTCATTTAAGAAGAATTCTGTAACAAAGGTGTGAAAGTAACAGTGTCTTCTTGTTTAGTGTTTAATGAGGACAAATCCATGGGAACATCAAATACAGCTAATGTGGTGCACAGTAGCAGACTGATCCTGAGAAGAGGGTCTTAAAGATAAAATGCTTATAGATTTGCAATTTAGGGCTGAAAACAAACATGTGGCTGAGGTCACTGGATGTCTGTGGAGTCTACACCCATCTCCCTTCTAGTGTGTTATGTTTAGGACTATGGTTTCAGTTGGCTCCATCAGGAACAGTTCAAAGCAGGATTTGATGGTATCACTCTGGGATTTGGCATGATTTGTCACCCTGGGGTCACTCTGATAACATTCTCAGTTGTCAGCCTTCCTCTCCACTCAGATAGGGATGAAAACCAGGATGATTTCACATTCCTTGACTGGAAGATTACAGTCTCAGCAGGTTCTCCTTGTCATTACTTGATTGTTCCTCATCAGTTGTCTCATGATCTTGATCATAATCTGTGTTGTCTTCCACCTTTGACACTTCATCTTCACTGTCAGTTTTATCCTATCCTCTCTCCTTCTTATCAGTGTCGTGATCAAAGATCTGATCAAGAGCCTCATGCAGAATCAGTCATTTGGTCATTGTGGTGCCACAGAATGAAAAGTGGGCAATGCTCCAAGGACGTTTTAGATACCAGTGCTGCAAGAGACATGCTCTATATGATTGAAACTATGCTGCAATTGTCAGCGAGTGTCAATACAACATTCCCATAACATATAATTATATTATATACTATTATATAAAACTATACTATACTATATATACTGTTAAGTGTGGCTCCCACAGGCGGTTCCCATGACATGCAGGAAGGGAGTGTATGCGTGTGTGTGTATGTGGGTCTGTCCGTTCCATACATTTGCCTTTTAAATGTAATCTCGGTCAGGTGAAATAAACTACATTTTTCAAAAAGAATATTTGTAAATCAGTCAAATTGAATCAGAATACAATCAGCTTAATTAGTGCTGCTATGTAAATAAAGGTCTACTGTGTGTCAGACTGCTGTGGAAGAAAGACTAATTTTCTTCCATCTCTGTCAGTCTCTCGTGTTCTACATTCAATTATAAAACTGCTAAGCTACTTGCTAAAATGTAAGACCAAGATGATCACTGTCATGACTAGCCCCTAAAGGGGCTGTTTTCTGAGTCCCTGTTTTGTTTGGAACCCTTTTGTGGACTCTTGGACTCTAGTTTGTTAAGTTTTGTTCATAGTTCCTGTTTTATTTTGAAATCATGGCCCTTGTGTATCTTGCCTCCTTCTACTTCCTGTCTTTGTCTTATTTTCCTTCATTTGTGATTGTCTGCCCCGCCCTAATTGGTTTGCCCATTGCCTTGTGTATTTAAGTCTCATCGTTTCCCTGTGTTCTTGTCGGTTCATCTGTTTCCATGCCTGTTTCCATGTCTGTGTCCATGCTCGAGTCTGCATCACGTCAAGTCCCAGTGTTTATTCCTGTTCCTGTGTCTTGCATTTTCCCCCTCATGGACTTACCTTGGTTTCCTGTTTTCATGTAAGAACTTTTGTATTTTCGTTTTGTTTTGTTCCTGAGTATTTTTCTCCCTTGTGGATGATTTTTGGTTGTTTGAGTTTTGTTCCCTGGCCCTGGACATTTCCAGTGATTTTGCTTTATTAAAAGACTGTTAGTTCTCCCATTCTGCCTGTCTTTGGGATTTTTGTTTTTGTTTGTTTGTTTTTATACTTTATTAATCCCTCAAGCTGGGGAAATTACTCTCTGCATTTTACCCACATCAAGTGAATGAAACACACACACAAGCATGCACATGCACTAGAGACGCTGTGGCAAGGGGGTTCCCTAGGAGTAGTCTGGGGAGCTGGGGTAGATCGGTGCCTTGCACCGATCTACCCCAGCTCCCCAGCTTGCACCGATCACCAGCTTACCCCAGCTTGCACCGATCTACCGCACGCTTAACCCTGTGAGCCCGTACGTATCATATATGATACCCACATTTCTGGGACTCATTGCATCACCATCAAGCATAAACTTTGCATTTAACCCTTTTAGATGAACTCTTATGCTCGTATACTGACTCCTGGTAGACACTCCTCACTTTTCTAAATGTTTTGACATGTGTGATACAAACAAAAAATATACTTAGAATTTTTTTTTTTTTATTTTTTTTTTTTACATTTTGTCAAAGGGACAAATAAAGAGTTCATATTTGAAAAATTAGAATTTTCTGACCATTCTTTCATAGTTCAGGTCTCACAGGGTTAACGCACGCTTAACTTGCTGCGCCACGGCTGCCCCCAAAAAATATATTTTCAGGCAGAGAGGAGGGCCCAATGCCCACCACCCTTCCTTTCTGTCAGGGTTTTGCTTTATTTTGTGTTTGGGTCTAAATTCTTCTCTCCCACCATGACAATCACAAGAAGCAGATGTCAGTCTTTATGCTGAAATGCATAGTCAATAGCAATGACAAATTGTTAACAAGCCAAAAATGCTGCAATAGTTAAGTGCAAGTGGTTTAAGAGATCTTAAACTATATTCACTCATAGCCTGAGTTCATGGGTTTCTACTATAACTTTATTTTCTAGTAAAACTGTTGTATCTTTACAATGTAGAAATGTATCCGGTGAAATAAAATGTTGCGTGATTAGTTCCATTCTATATATTTTCTTTACTGTTATATGTGTAGGCTGTGTCTGAAATAACTTCCTCAATCACTATTCCATACATCATAAATACTCCACCATGCCTTGGCCCAGAAGTTACATCACATTGTGACAGTTGGGGAAAACACTCAGTAAATCACCAAGCATTATAAACAAGAGTGTGAATGAAGAGTGAATGAAGAGCAGCAACACCAGACAAACTGACTGACCAGACTGTGCACAGCATTGACTGGAAAGAGGTCAAAGATCATCAACCAGGAGTCAGTGAACAAATCACATTTACATCTGACTCCACAGACAGCGGTTACCATCTTCATCCATGTACAACAGTTTTTATTGTTTACATTTTTTTGTTACTTGATTGCATGCACACTTCTTGTATTTTGCACTTTATCCTGTTTTCTTGCGAGCTGCCTAACAAGAAAATCCCCCCGCTGTGGGATCAATAAAGTCCTAACCTATCCTATCCTAACTACCTGTTATTATGTGACTGAAATTCTATACTTAGGTCACATGAAGACACTGCCCCATCTCCATTTGCAGAAGTTTGTGAGATACACAGACTCACAGGCTTTTAGATGGACCTTAAGTCAAGATTTTTTTTAATTTATTGTTTCCAAGGTCAGGAGTTAACTTTCATCCTCCACCATAAAATGTTTTTTTCCCTCTTTTCCCCTTTACTAGGACAAGGTTTGTCTGTTTGTCTGTACTATTTGTATGGTGGAGTAGCTTCTCCCTGCTCTTCATTAAAGCCATGCAAGGTTTACACTAAGTGCAATGTGCAAACCTGACACTCTTTGACCTCAGTTATGATATTTCAGTTTTTCTTTTTTAATAAATCTGCAAAAATGTCAACAATTTCGTGTTTCTCTGTCAATTTGGGGTGCCGTGTGCACATTAATGAGGAAATGAACTTAAATGATTTTAGCAAATGGCTGCAATATAACAAAGAGTGAAAAATGTAAGGGGGGTCTGAATACTTTCCGTACCCACTGTAAATGCCAAAATACTTTTTTTTTTTTTTTTTTACAATTTACACTGTCCTGTTTTGGTGAGTTTGTGCCCTCTGCAACCTCAGATTTCTGTATTTCTGCTCACCACTGTCGTAAACTGTCAGAGTTAACATAGCCCTTGTTCTGTCTCATTAAAGCAAAGTCAAGGAAAAATGGCTCCAGCTATTTGTACATGACTAATCACATGCAAGGCACACCAAGCTGCTGCAGTAAGGTGTGTTACTTCCTTGGGGAGTGGAGAAGGACCGACCCTTGATTTACATATGGTAGTAATCAGGTTTGTGATCTGGCCGATAGAAATGTATACATGTGGCTAAGTGTAAAAGTGTCTTAAATCTCATTGGGATTCTATCCAGCTGTGAGACACTTGAAATGAAATGAAATGAATGAAATTATTTGAGGCTGCACTATTCTATCAAAATGAAGTATTCTAGTTGTCTTTTGTTTGACTTCAGACACATTTCACCAAGACTTGGCATCTTGGGAAACTTAGATGCCTGGAACTGAAATTTAAGTTCTATGGATTGGCAGCACACCAGCACTGATGGTGATGATTATTGGAGTAATTAAGTGTATCAAATAAAGTTGGACATGAGGAGTACCAACTGACCCTCCAAAGCTGAGTGGTGATATCAGCATTCACAACCAGTGCAAGCAGCCCATTGAGCTGAGAAAAAACCCTATTCAAATATCTGCTGAAAACTGCAATACTCCAAATAAATAAACAGATAATGTTTCCATGTATGATTTTCTCTCTGAAATATTATGGAGATTAAACATGGCTGAGTCCTCTGGAAATGGGACTGCAGCACTTTGTTTTCCTAAATAATTAACCAGCCCCCCTAAAGCATCACTACAGTGTGTGTCTGAGTGATTGTGTGTGTGTGTGTGTGTGTGTGTGTGTGTGTGTGTGTGTGTGTGTGTGTGTGTGTGTGTGTGTGTGTGTGTGTGACAACTCAGGACAACAACAGAATCTGCCATAATGAGTCCTTTGGATGAGGAGGAGGCAAGGAGGGACAAAGAGAAGAACAAAAGGAATGAAGAGAGATGGAAATACTAAAAACAAAAGCAAGCAAAGAAGAAATTAAGGAATTTGGGATGTAACAGAGGGTGGTGACTAATGATGAATGATTGGAATGGATAGGAAAGAGGCTGGGGAATGGGAACAGAAGGCATGAAAGAGTAATGGATGAAGAGAAGAAAAAGACATCAATTACAGGAGGAGGGAGGAAAAGGAAGGAAACTGCAGTTATACTCTCATTCTCAAGATATGGGGGATGGGAAGGATGGAAATGAAAGGGGGAAAGAAAAATAAAAACAGTTGTGTCATTTAAATGCCTGGTTCTCAAGAGAGACAACAGTCCTGGCCTGTTGTTTGATGATTTCTAATTTAAATGTAGTGAGAGGCTGCTGCACCCCTACATCACGCACCTTGTGCAACATCCATAACTCTGGATGTTATTATCTGCTGAAGCAATTTCAACATAACATCTATATTAACATAACATTTGTTGCTAATATAAATTTAGGTTAATTGATCCTACTTCTAAGCAAAGCAGGAACAAACAGAACCAGAGTTCATTTTTGCACGTTTTTGAATTATTCATAGGGGTTTTTTGTATGTTTTTTTTTTTGTTTGTTTTATTTAGTCAACAAGACATTTTAGTAAAACTTTTGTCATGCATTTCTAACTGAAGCAGTATGAGGTTCTAGCTGTCGCGATCTTTGTTGTGTACAGTTATACAGTTACCATGGTTACATGTGTCACGCTCGCCTATCGCTAGGACACTGTTTACTTGTTCACACACACATTGTCCACGTCGCTCTGCTCTGCACTAATATGAACGATTAACTCCCCTCAGTTACCAAATTCAGTTACCAGTATGAACTCATGATATACTCATAATAAACCAGTGATTATATAAACTCTAATGGCTACATAAACTACAAAGTCACACTTCAGTGAACCTCTCTCTCTCTCTCTCTCTCTCTGTAGTTTCTATCAGTTCAGTACTTTCCCACAAACTAGATATGAATGAGGTCAGAAGCAGAAGGAAAACACTGAAAGGAAAAAAAAATTGGTTCATTTTATAAGTATTATTATTGTTGTTTTCACACATGCAGTGGTGGCGTTTGTTGGGCCCTAAACACTAAGAAAGTAAAGCCAAAGTCAACAAAATACAAGTCCAAGGTTGATTCATTTTCCATGTGACAGACCAGTAATGATTTCTTGGTTATCTTGGTTCTCATACATCTCAACTTCAAAAATGAGCAATGTAGTAAAAAGTTCCATCATTTTTATTTGGGCGGGCACAGCAATCTGGCCATGGAATCCTGCTTCCCCTGATTCCCTGGAGCCCAGCTGTAAGGATGGGTCTGATAGGTGGGAAGGCGAACAGGCGAATGCCATGAGGGAAAAAACAGTCAGGTATACAAAGAAGTGATAAAAGGAGGAGAAAAAAATCAATGAAAGAGGTGGGAGAATCAACAAAAAAGGAATGAAGGAAAAGGAAGTGGCAAGAAGAAAAAGAAAGACAAAAGAGTTCATAGACAAAAATAAAGATGAATGGGAAGCAAGAAGATTTAACAGGAGATGCAGCAGGTAATGAGGAAGAAGGAAGTACCAAAGATAAGGAAGTCGGAGGATGGATGAAGAGAAAAGGAAGACAATGAGAAAAGAGAAAGAAAGAAGAAAGGAAATAGAGAGGAAAGGTGGAATAAGGAAGAAAAAGAAACATGGATGAACATAGAAGGATATTATGTGTTTAATATTAGCCCCACTTGGCCATGTTTTGGAATGGAGATATCTTCATTACCGTCACTCATTAAATTCATTTGAACTCATCATCTTTATTAATACCATCCATTCATTTGGCAGATGGAAAATAAATTCTTTGTCTGGGTGCACTGAGCCACGCTGTGCCAAGTCTTATCAGCCGACAGTCGATGCGTTCATGCAGAACTTTGTTATTAGGATCTGTGATGGTAAGAGGTGATGGTGAATCGTGGGGATGAATAATTCTCACTGTTGTTAATTATTTCCAGAGGGTATTCAGAACAAGAAGCTTGCAGGTTAGCGAAAAAATCAACAAGCTGACCTGTTGACCTGATGAAGTGAGGTGCATCGTCCCACATTGTTCCCAATGCTGTATGAGCATATTTAGGCCTAGGCTGAGGTTTAACCTGGGTCTCTGAATAGGGGAATACTCAATCAGCTGAGCCTGTTTCACAAAGCAAGTTCAACACAATCATAGTTAGATATTTTAGAAAACAAAACAAAAAGAAAGAAAGAAAGATCAGATAAGGACCTTGCTAGCCCTTCCCAGCAACCCTGGGGCAATTTCACTTTGCTGCTGGAGGCCCGCCAAAAAATGAAAGATTCCATTATTATGTTATTATTGTGCATGTATGCTGCATACATGCATGAATACATATGTCTTATCCCTTTTGTTTTCTTTCATTTCATCCTAGACTTTCCATCTTTCCTTTCACTCTTTCTTCAGATCCATTCCCTGCACTTGCCCATACATTGCCATGCCCATCCTCACACATGTGCACACAGCACACAAGATGCACTCATATTCTCTCCAGTGATGTAGTGAAGTATTATTCTACTGATTCCAAGAAATCAATATCAATATTGATACAGATAATGTTACACATTAATTTATTTCCTGGAAAAACAGTGAGTTGCAAAGATGAGAAGAGAAGACGACAGTGGACTCCCAGTCTTTGACTGACAGTTTGAATGGCAGAAACCAATTTCAAATGTGGTTATCTTGTCTTAAATATACAGAGGGCCCTATGAACCTGACGTTGTGGTGGCCCCTATTCAAAGGGCAGTTTCATATTTTTGTGGATAGCTGTACTAAGCGCACCTGCCGTGCTCCTGGGAACAGGATGGGATAAAAATTAATCCATTATTATAGGTGTTTATGTTAAAAGTTGTAACAATCATGGCCAATCATCTACACTATTATCCCCTTTAATAACAGGGGTCTCTCAGTCATGACACATTGACAGTTTTAGGAATCCTATGGAGAGTGTTTGTAGGAGGAAACTTATTGTTGTCTTGAACATAGTTTTGAAACAGAGTTTGGAAATATGTATACAGAAGTTCCAATGTACTGTCAAGAGCAGATAACTCTTATAGTTTGAATTCACTTTGGGCATGTTGAAGATCTTCTGATCATCATGTTTTCCATGCATGATAGTGCATGTTTTATTTACCATACAATGATCCATAACCATCTGCTGAATAATACCACCTTGGTGCCTCGTGTATTGCTGGTAGAATTAAAAATGTATTCTACTGTTGTTCTTTATTTCTCTGATTATTTGCAATGTTTAATTCAGTCTAAATGTGCCATGGAAAAGTGAAGCTGTCAAGCTGACAAAGCTTGCAAAATAAACATCCTGTTTTACAGGTGCCCTGGCCAAGACAGACAGCAGCACAATAAACAGGATTTCAGATACACAAACAGTATTTTACAATAAAAATAAAGAATAAATTACTGAAAAATAAACTAAAAAAAAAAATAATGGAAAAATAAGAAATCAACATCAGGGATCAAACCATGTGTATCAAACAAGACACCTACTGCCAGATGTGCCTGCTTCCAAGTGACAAAGATGAGGATTTTTAAAACAAAATTCTTTTGTTAGGAAACACAACCATAAAATTCAGCACTCACTCAAAAAAAGGAAATGTAACTTATGTTCGATATAAACCACATCATTTTATTTTAATTACTCAAAATTGTGAGTTTCTCATATAAATTCGAGTTAGCTGTGTTGTTTGAAAGCAAAAGTGTGCCATGCCAGGTTTACTTGGAGGCATTAGTTTCCCCAACACAACTGTCTTATGTAAATCAACGCTGCGTCTTCTTGTTCAAGATCACACGAGATATCGTGACTCCCGTTCTATTCTTTTCCTGACTGATGGAAGTAGCAGCAGCAGCACAAATCAGCAGCTATCTCCAAGATAGTGGTAAGTAATGTCTTAGTATTACATATTTTCTATCAGTTATGTTGAGGTGGAGACTGAGGTGTAATCTCATTTCAAAGTGCTAGCTAGCTGCAAGGTGCTATTCATCGTGATGCTAGCACCCTGATGTTAAATATTATTTTGTGCAAAGAGAACTACGTTTCCATTTGTACGTGTGGTGAAACAAGTATCCGGTATGGATTAGGGACAACGATTTATGAAAAAAATCCGAACAGTTGAGTCCTATGAGCACATATGAGCCATGCAGTTTGTGACCCTTGCCTGCAGCAGAGTGTTTGGAATATAGTCCATTGAAGCTGCTCCACCGAACGGCGGGAGTTGTGCACCTCTAATCTATTTCTCCACATCCTTTTTTTGTTCTCCACAAGTAGCTTCGTGGCCCTCCAAATGGTAAAAAACACATAACTGTTTAAAAATTAGGTACAATTGGTTTAAAAATTTTACAAGTAGTAAAATTAGAAAGCACTGCTTTGTATCAGACATGCAGCGCGTTTGTGCGATCATGTGGGTTTTTTTCATTACACATTAAAATCAATCAGTTAATGTGTATATAATCATGTGAATAGAACGATCTAGGAAATAAATTCAGAACCAGTTAATATAGCCTACTCTGACAATGTCACCAGTAACCCCCTGGAAATCTCCTCAGAAGTCACTGCTGTCATGCAGCCACACACGCTACAGAGATGGAGTAAGTTTTGAAGCAGCCTTTCATTGAAAAGTCAGACAGGTTGAAGCCATAACGAATATGCCACAGATATTCTTATAATTTTAGCTTATGAACAAAACACTGGAACAGCGATATAGCCGTTTTAATAATAGAATAGCAGTTTTTATATAACTACAAGACATAATTGATTTTTATAAAACTGTAAATGAGGAATTATTCAGGATTGAAGTGGATGTATATCTTATGGCGATGTAGGCCCATATTATTTCTGCAGTGTAAAAACAATAAATAAATAAAACAACGAAAATATACCGAATACCGTGACCACAAAACTGTGATGTGAACCGCTTTTGTGAACCGTTCCACCCCTAGTATGGATAATTTCTATTTCTGATGAGCATGAGTAGTGCATGAGTAAAATGTGCCAATATCCATGCTTGTGATGTATGTGGTCATATACTTTAATGTGTAATTAAATTAACAATAAACAACAAATAACAAATTAATTATAGGTTGTGTTGCAAAAGTAGAGGAGGCCTGGCAAGGCAGTTGAAGGGGAAGTTGTCATGAGGCAGCTCGGCTAGACTCAGCATTACAGAAGTATTGTTTTCTCTGTATAGCTCAGACTTAAATGTATTGACACTAATCTCACTTTTTTTGTAACAGATACGAAAGTGGTCATGTAAAGAGTGTGGGACAACTCTATCGACAAGATTCCATCTTCTAAAACACTACAGGTTAGTTCATGGTAATTTTGCCTGCAGACACCCCTAACCACGCACTTATTCTGATTGCCCATGTGTTTTCAAAACATGGAATGCTCTTCGTAGTCATTTAAGCAGGTCACATGAAAATCAAAGCTCTAAAAAAAGCGCTACTACTGCTACATTTAACTGTCAATTGTGTACAAGCACTAACATAGCATAAGCACAAGAGTATTTTTTTCACATCAATAATCATCTCAAAAGCCATGAAACAGTAAATTGTATGTTTCAGGGTTGTTCTTTCCAGACAAATGTTTATGGTACTTTCAAGTCCCACAGAAATAGAAAACATACTCCATATTCTCTTCAAGAATTTAATGTAGGTATTGTAAAAAACAAGTGAAGCAGAAGATTCAGCAGAAGGTGGAACTGATAACTTGGCTCATAGTGTTGAGTGTGATTGTAACGAAGGGCCTCATTACCTGTCGGGTTATGGTTTTGTAAATATTGTACACGGTGGTTTGGTATTAATTGTTTTATGAATAACTTGACGATGTACAGTAACAACAGAAGGCACTTTTATTATATATCTGCACATAACATTTGCACATGGGAAGTTTCTAGTTATGAAACATGTAACAGCAATATTTTTACATATTGTAATTGTTATGCGTGAGGAGTCGGCCTCTGTCGGATGCCGTTGTGGCCACTCGGCTCCATCTGAAAAAGAGAGGAGTTCCGTTAAACTCCATTGGAAGCGGATTGTCCAAATGTGACGGACACTGGCGTAGATGCAGTTTTGTGAAACTTATATGCAAGCATTTATTTGAAGGATGGTGCAAATAGTTGAAGTGCCTAAACAGACATTGTTTAAGTGATAGTTAACACTTACATTTACCTGTTTTGTGTTCGATCTGGGGTGCGCCGCTGAAAAGAGTCCCCTAGGTCAGCGGATCGTGTTAAGAACATTCTTGGCGCAACCAAGTGGCAGGACAACACTGTAAAAAAGGATCTAAGCAATAAGTCATGCCAACTTCTATGTTTAGTTTACTCCCAGTTAACATAATGAGTTATGCTTTTGTAACTAAGCTTTCTAAGTTATCAGCATGTAAACTCATGTTTATAAGCCAAATCAATTAAATGAAAAATTCAATAAGCCAGATAGAGTTAGCTTGTCCCCTCCTGTGTGATAATGCGCTACCAGAGTGAAATTCGGATTTTGGGTTAGGTTAGGGTGTAGTGGTATTTGACAACTTGAGGTATGAAGACCAGTACTACCATATACTGAGAGATATCACATTTGAACATGCTTGGAACCTGTAAATCAATATTTTATTAACTGCGTGTATGTGGCATGTAGAACCAGAACGATTCTCACCAGAGGTGGGTAGTAACGAGTTACATTTACTCCGTTACATTTACTTGAGTAAGTTTTTGAAAATAAAATACTTCTAGAAGTAGTTTTAAATCAATATACTTGTACTTTTACTTGAGTAGATTTATAAAGAAGAAGCAGTACTCTTACTCCGCTACGTTAGGATATACTGGATAAAGCTTTAAGCTATCCAGTATCTCTACTTTTATTTTGTCAGAGAGAGACTTCCGCCCAAGGATCTACTGCGTGACTGTGTTTAACCAATGAAACGTAGCCCTAGCCCATATTGCAGCCTCGTCACGTGACCATACTCAATCTCGGCGGCGAGACCAAGGGGGGAGTTGTAGGTTTCAGCAGTGAGGATCACTTCAGTGTTCAAAAGTTGCAGTTCCTCAGCTGCCGCTGGGGGCTGGCTTCAGAAGTGAGCAATTCTCCATTGACCCCATGTTAAAATAGCCAACTTTGCATCCTAAAAAACATATTTACAGCCTGGTACATTTTTTGTTTTTGGTCTCTATTGATAGTTTCCACCTCCGTGAACACTGTGGGGTGGGTTAGTGTTATTTAGGCTTAAATTAGAGCGTGGTTACGTTGAGTGACAGCTCCATAGACAGGCACTGTCTCTTAGCTCTTTGCTAAAGCATCGGCAGGGCTAGGCGGCTACATCCAGAGGCCTCCGGCTACCTCCAGCGGTTGACAGGGGTTGCAGTGTCCATGTTTGTTTGCCAATGTTCGGATAGGTTTTTGTGACAATATGGCTTGTTGTAGTGTGGACTGTAACCGACCGTCGAAGGAGTCTGTGTTGCAGTTTGTTTGGTAAGTAAATTTCTTACTATTTTACCTGGATGTTTGCTCTAATTAGCATGTATTAGCATATTTTGCCACTGGCTTATGACTTAATTGCAGATTTATGGTTGCTGCTGATACAGATAGAGGACCGGAGCAGCTAATGTTAGAAACGCTGTTGTGGTGTGTTCCGTGCTCTCAGAGTCCGTTTATTGCGGGAATACTAGGCTACAATTTTATTTCGTGTCATTTTTCTGTTTAAAAAGTCTGACATTGCATGGACAGAGCAGCTCCGTCAGTAAGCGGCTGCTGTTGTTTGTGTGCTGCTGTAACTGTAAGTGGATAGTGGATGGAGACAGCGCTGAAAGCCGGTAAATATTAAATATTGCTCCGAGCTTAGTGGGCGGGTTCTCAGCCGGCTGACCCCGGCTGACCTGTAGAGTAACCGCCTCTCCACCAAATAGGGGAGAGTGGGGTCATTTGTGCCGCGGGAAAGTTGTGCCACACCCTGTTTCTAGGGAACCATAAAAGAAATTGGTCATGTGACCACAGATTTTTGAGGAGTCAGCCATTTTACTCATCCTGTGAAGAAGAGAACATCATTGCATGAGAGGTCAGCATATTTACGTTCAAAAAACTGTTTTTTGCCCTTCAAAGTAAAATTTCTATGATCAAGGTTTTTTAATTGTTGTATATGAGCTGTAATAGACAAGTTTGAACACATTTCACACATGTTGTAGTGCTTTGGTAAGCTACACTATGTGTCTATACAGCTAGCATAATGTTAGCTTAAAACTGCTGGATGATGCATTTTTTCCAAAATGGTGGGGTTGGGGTGATTTGTGCCAAAAGGCCTGGGTTAAGTTGTGCCAGTGGCACAACTCACCCCCACTTATGAATATTTTAAACATATCATTTTATTGTAATTGTACATTGTATTCTTACATTTCATCACTTAAACTATGTGACATTCTTAATTTTAGGCCAACAAGAGAATTAGACCATCATGCCACGAAGTTATAAGAGGAAGACAGATAGGGCTTCCACCCCTCTAGAGGACATGGACAGAGCAGTGAAAGAGGTGGAGAAGGGGGAGTCCATTCGTCAGGTGGCGAGGCAGATGAACATATGCAGGATGACATTAAAACGATACATGGAGAAGAAAAAAATACATGGAAAAGAAATAAGGCCAGGATATAAAAGAACAGGACTTGCCAATCGAGTCTTTGATGAACATATGGAGAAAGAGCTGGCAGAACATATAAAGGCACTAGCAGCGATGTTTCACGGTCTAAGTGCCATTAAATGCCGTGAACTAGCTTTTGAGTATACAAATAGAAATGACATCAATATCCCTGCCAGCTGGATCAGAGAGGAAAAAGCAGGTTTGGTTAAGTGTGCATTTATTAAGAAAAAGTAATAGAGAACATTAATAATTATTTACCCAGGAAATGCTTATTATCAGTTATTACCATGCAGACAGTTCACAGAGAAGCAAAATTGGGTAGTTATTAAGAGCGTATAGCTTCAACTAAATCTGAATGTAAACGGCAATGACTCAATAAGGGAAAAAATAAGAGATATGATAATAATGCTAATAAATTTTTAATCTTTTCTAGGACATGATTGGTTTGCGGCCTTTAAAGCACGCTACCATTTGTCATGCCGCACTCCTCAAGCAACCTCTCTTGGTAGAGCTACTGCCTTTAATAGGCACAACGTGGGAGAGTTCTTTGATAACCTCTAAAGTGATGGACAGGTAATAATCATATCGCTCTCTCTCTCTCTCTCTCTCACACACACACACACACACACACAGACCAGGACACCTGGGAAGGAGAGGGGAAACATCATCTCTAGAGGGTCCCCTGTCCTCAGTAGCAGAGTTGACATTAAAACAACCAAATCCAAGTACCTAAAATGGCTGTAAACTCAACAGAACTTTAATCTCATTTCAGGTATAACTTCCCTCCACACAACCCTACAACATGGATGAAACTGGTGTGACAACGGTACAGACACCCAAGCAGATTGTCACAGAGAAAGGGAAGAAACAAGTGGGTTCAGTGACATCAGCTGAAAGAGGAGAGCTTGTCACTGTGGCCTGTGCAGTAAATGCCACAGGAAATGCAATCCCACGTGTCCATTTCAAAGAACAGTTCCTGAATGGATCACCAGCAGGATCTGTAGGTCATTCTACAAGGTCTGGATTGATGAATGAAGAAGCCTTCATCGTTTTCATGGAGCACTTCATCCGCCAAACCAACTGCTCCACCGATCACCCAGTCCTGCTCATTCTGGACAACCATGAATCTCACATCTCACTGAAGGCGGTGAAAACTACTCAAGAAAATGGTGTTGTTATGCTCACCCTGCCACCTCACACTTTACACCGCTTGCAACCTTTAGGCAAAACAGTCTATTACTCAATGAAAACCTACTACAACAGTGCGATGGATGGATGTGCACTAATCCTGGTAGAACCGTAACAATCTATGAGATCTCAGGACTCATAAACCAAGCATTCATATCGGCAATGACACCCAAAAACATCACATCAGGTTTCAGAGTGACAGGCATATTCCCATTCAACAGGGATATCTTCCCAGATGAAGTCATCCTGGTGCTGTTTGTTTATGTATTTTTTATTTCTATTTTCTTATATGTAAAAGGTTTACTTGAAATAATAAGAAAAATAACATGTAATGAAAAGTTATGTAGATGCTTGATTATCTTAGAGAGAAAGATATGAGCACGTTTTGCAAAAAAATTTGAAAAGCCAACAAAAAAATGCAACAGATGCTATAGAACAGCTTTTTAAAATCCTCCTCCTGTGAAATAGTATTGGTCAAGCATTTAAACATGATAGCTGTATTTGGTGCTGAAGTCCTATGCATTAGTATTTCTTAAGCAGGTGTCAAGTAACCTAACCTGAAACTTGTTTCACACACTGCGTGTGACTTGGCTGTAGCGCGAAAAAATTTCAGTCAGAAGATTTTTTTTTACTTTAATCCATGCTTTAAGTAAAAACCGGCACAACTTAACCCACTCTCCCCTATGGAAAGTACACTCCCACTAAAATCCAAGATGGCGCAGCTCAAATGCCCATGGTTTGGTCACAAAACTGACTCCCCGGAACCCATGGGTGACGTCACGGGTGCTACGTCCATGTCTTATACAGTCTAGGACAACACCTCACTGGAGAGGCACTCTTCTGCATTGGCTTGTAGACCTGTCAACACGGGTCTTCCTGCATCTGCAGCCTCTGAGAGACTTTTCAGTCATGTAGGACTCCTGTTCACTGCTATACGATCACAGCTTCACGGCAGGAACCTTGAGAGCCAACTGCTGTTGAAGCTTAATAGTCATATCACTGAGTGATTCTCTGGTGAAAATGTTTGTTTCTGCATATTTTGTCACAAATGCACAGTTTATGAGAGTTTATGGCCTTGTTCTGCCTTATGCTGAGCCACATGCACAGAGTTTATGGGATGTCTTGTTCTAGTTCTGCCTGCTGAGCCTGGTGAAAAAGTAGAGAGGTTTGGAAATATGTGTTACTTGTGCTGTAATTTAAGTTATTTTGTAAATATTTCATTTTTTTATGTACTCTTATTATTTCATTGATTTTATTTTTATTGAGGTACTTGAATTTACCTAAAGATTATTTTAAGATATTCTTTTATTATTTATTAATTTTATTAATTTTATTTTATTATTTTATTGATGAGATAAACTCTCTCTACTCTGTAATTTTGTCTGATTGAATGCGCAATAAATATAAATCAGATGTTACTCAATAGTTACTCAGTACTTGAGTAGTTTTTTCACCAAGTACTTTTTTACTCTTACTCAAGTAATTATTTGGATGGCTACTCTTTACTTTTACTTGAGTAATATTATTCTCAAGTAACAGTACTTTTACTTGAGTACAATCTTTGGCTACTCTACCCACCTCTGATTCTAACACTGGTGATGTTTAGCCCTCCACCTAGTTGGGTATGCAGAGTAAATTACTTAATTTTGTACTTGTTGTAATACTTATTACCACTGATCATTGTGTGTAGTTCGTTGTTCATGACAGATGCTTTATCAAAATGCCCGTAAATTTATTCGTCGATAAACTGATCCATCAGTAAATTGACCTATCGGTAAACTGACCTGTCGGTAAATTCACCCGTCGGTAAACTGACCTGTCAGTAAACTGACCTGTCGTAAACTAACTCATCAGTAAATTCACCCGTCGGTAAACTGACCCGTCAGTAAACTGAGCTGTTGGTAAACTGGCCTGACGGTAAACTGACCCGCCAGTAAACTGACCATGGCTGTGGTGCCCCCCGAGCAAGGCACCAATTCACCCCAGCTCCCCCGGCGCCTCACTGGGCAGCCCCTTGCCCCAGCGTCTGTTGGTAAAATGCAGAGAGTAATTTCCCCAGGAGGGGTAGTAATAATATATAATAATAAAGTATATAATTTTTTAAAAATGGCACAGCCCCGACACTGAGACAACAAATTGTGTGAGTACTTTTACTTAAAAAAATACTAGTAAAAGTAAATTTAAAAGTAAGTACTTAGTACTTTTATTTAAGTAAGATTCTTGATGTAGTACTTTCACTTGAGTAATTGTCCTGTAAATGTCCATACCTGTCCATTTGTGGGGTCTCAGGTTTTCTCAACTTTTACTGCTCACAAAAGTTGGTGTCATCAGTCTTCTTTTCAAAACTTCAAACCTGAACTTGTGATTTGTCACAGTCAGGCTCCTGCACACAGTGAAGAGGATGACTCTGATTTAACGTCACCAGATTCATCAGTGTCTGAAATTCAGCCTGCACAAAAGTCTGTTTTGCCGCAAATTGCATCTCTTTTCCTGAGGTTGACGAGGTGGTCCCAAGACTGCTGTAGGTGTACAAAGCAGCAACCAGAACCGGAAAGAACCAGTCACCCAAAGACATTTTGGACTCCCTTGAGAAAGATGTAAGTGGATTCTTTTACTATAAATTAGACAGTATCTGTAATGTTTGTTATATTTTTATCTTACTGCACATTCACTTGTCTTGCAGGACACCAATGAGATGAGAAGAACTGCTGCTTTGCTTGGCCTGCCACACTACTATGTAAGTTCATAACTACTAATCTAATGCAAAATTCTGGTTATGTATATACTTAACAAATGTTGTCAGATATGCTGTAGGGTTCCTTTTTTAAAAAGAAAATTGTGTTGTTTAAGATTAAGATCTACTTTATTTATCCCTACATGGAATTAAGTTTGTAGCAGCAGCAGCACATATCAAACAAATAACAAATACAATATATACAGTAAAAACTCATACACACACATAATAACACATATTTGGCTGGTTATTGATTGTAAAGACTGTAGAGACCTTGGGAATAGTCACATTATTATCTTTGCTCTTCAAGGCTCATGGTGAGTTCCTGGACACTGCCATGCAGGGGATGCATGTTGGCCTACTGATAGGTCATGAAGATGCGGGTCAAGATGCCTTCCCACATGAAATATTCAATGTGGCAATTGTAGTCGAGGAGACCATTGTGCTCTTCAACATGACAGACGTAGCATACAGCTTTGCAATGCTGATGGGAATAATTTACACTGTGAATTTCAAGTATCCGAGAGCAATGCGATACACTTTTGAGTTTCTGCAGAGAGTTGTAATGAAGATACAACCAGACCAAGCCTCTGCCCGAATACACAGGGTAAGAAACAAACTTGAAAGATTTACATTATAAAAATGTATTCAGTTTTCTGTTTGAAGGTATGTACAATGCCATGTAACCAGTTTTAAATCATATTCTCAATTTCTCAATTGGAAGAATGACTATTTCTGTTCCATACACAAAAGAAGTCTTCCAGTATGTTTTGTGAGAGTTGAACGCACACTTGGACATTCTAGCTAATTTCCAGCTAAATTTTGATTTTTCTCAACTTTTCTCTGCTCAGTCACACTTTTTTACTACCTGAGGTTTACATTATAAAAATGTGATTTTCATTTTCTCAGATGTTCTCTGCTCAGCCACACACTTTACTATCTGATGTTTACATTATAAAAATGTACTTGGGTTTCTGTTCGAATGTGTGTGTAATCACTTCAAACAAGTTCTGAATCATATTCTGAATTTCTCAAGTAGAAGAATTACTTAATTTCTGTTTCATACACAAAAGAAGTGTTCCAGTGTGTTTTAGTGAGTTAAAGGCAAACAATGTAAAAAACATTGTAAATGTCTGTAAACTGACTGATTTGACTGATACTGACACACTTTATAATAAGGATTTCAATAAATGTTATTTTTGATGTCAGAAGTTGATTTATTGTGAAGCTGGGAGAAAACTGGCAAACTTGTTTTTATTAGTTTAGATAAAGGATAGAAATAAAATATAAAATTAAAAAATATTTGTCCACTTAATTTGAAAACTTAAGTTCAATTGCTGACTTAATAATGTGAGTAGACCTAACCCCCTATGGCATGGTGTTGCCCTCAGGAAACAAACCACTTTTTTGGCCCACACACCGCCCCTTTACATTTTTTAAAGTAAAATATCACATTAAAAGTCTGACGATAAGTCTGTGACCAATGAAATTTGAGCTGGGCATGGATTTGACCTTTTGTTTTGTGTGTAATATCTGTGATGTGCATGAATAAGTGAAGAAGCATATTTGATTGAGTAAAGACACTTTTTGTCTTCATTTATATACTAAAATGGCAGTTTTTCATTCATTGCCTCAGGGCAGCATTGTGCAGTTAGACCACTTTTGTGTGAACTATAACTATTACTCACAGGAAATGGATGCACGAACATTTTATGGGTGTAAGGAACATGATCAAGCAGTTAGGCTCATCCCTTCCGACAGTGAGGACAGCGAGCTTGAGGAGAGTGACAGAGAGGTAGAGTGGACTCCAGAATCAGGTGAGAGGGGAGAGTTAGGAGATCAGGGTTCAGTAGAGTAACATACTGTATGGAATGAACATGTGAGTGCATGTGTTTGTGTGTTTGTGTGTGTGTGTGCGTGTGTGTGTGTGTGTGTAAGAGAAGAGAGGTATATATGACCTATTCTAATTTTATGCTTACTGTTTTCTTTTGAAAACAGATGGCCTGTCTGATGACAATGAGTCTGTGGATGAAGAGAAGATGATGAAGTATCACAGGAAGATGTTCCTGTACCCCGTTGGAGAACACCCCACAGTGCCAACACCACTGATTACCCAGAATGGCAGGCCAGCCTTCCAAAATCAGACAATATCAGATCCCCCTACGAATACTTCAAGATGTTTCTTTCTAAAGACATTCTGGAAGTAGTTGTAGAGCAGTCAAATTTATATGCCATTCAGTGTGACACCAACAAGCCCCTTAACCTCACTACTAAAGAACTGGAGCAATTCATGGGTACAGCAGTGTACATGTCGTTGTTTGGATTACCAGGCACCGGCATGTTTTGGAACAAAGCCACCCGAGTGTCCCAGGTAGCTGACACCATGGCACTAAACAGATGGGAGTTCATCAAAAAATCCCTGCACTTCAACAACAATGAAGTGAGACAAGGAGAAAATGTTGATCCACTCCACAAAATCGGACCACTGGTCACTCATCTTACCTCGAAGCTGCCGATGTTCCCAATGGGTGAGAAGTTGGCTGTAAACGAGGAGATGGTCCCTTTCAAGGGAAGAAATAGACTCGTGCAATACCTGCCAGCAAAACCAAAGAAATGGGGCTACAAGATACTCGTCTTGGATGGCTCTGATGGTGTCCCGCACAATTTTGAGATTTACACAGGGAGAGTTGTGCAACCCCCTGAGCTGCCAGATTTAGGAGCAAGTGGCAACGTTGTCCTCTGCCTGGCCCAGCCAATACCCAAACAGCAGAACTACAAGGTGTTCTTTGACAACTGGTTCACGAGTGTCCCTCTCATGCTCACACTTGCTCAGCAGGGAATTCACTGTACTGGTACTGTTCGTAGCAACAGACTACCTACTTGATGTGCGGTGCTGACGTTGATAGGTGGGATTGCAAGCAAAAAAAAGATCATCAAAGTTCCCTGTCCTGCTGTGAGAGAGTACAATAAGAATATGGGTGGAGTGGATCTGCTGGACTCTCTCATTGCACTGTACCGCAACAAAATCAGGTGGAAGAAGTGGCACCACCGGCTGATGTTCCACTTCATCGACATGACCATCGTGACTGCCTGGCTACTCTACAAGAGAGACTGCAGCAGCACTGGGATGAGAGCAGAGGAACAGATCAGGCTTTATACGTTCAAGGCATATATTGCAGAAAGCTTGTGCAAAAGTGGCAAGAATCTGGAGCACGAGAGAGGTCGTCCCAGTTCCACAATTGCTGGGGTGTACAAAGAAAAGAGGAGAAGAGGACCCACTACACCTATTCCGGTCCCTGATGTGCGTCTGGATGCCACAGCCCACTGGATGGTCATGGATGAAAAGAAAGGGAGATGCAAGGTGCCAAGATGCAAAGGTACACGTAAAGCCAAGTGCCAAAAATGTGACGTCCACCTCTGTTTCACATCCACCAGCAACTGCTTCATGAGGTTCCATACAGAATAATACAGAGTGCTTTGTAAAAAAGAGAGTCACAGAGTCATTCAGTACCCCACAGGAACACACATTCAGAAACATAAACACACACTGCAGTTAATCTCTAATGCACTAATTGATAAACCATTTGTGGCTGTTTGTTAAAACTTGTTGAAATTGTTGTTGAAAGAAAAAATTTTTTAATTATTGTTGTTGAAATAAAACTTATTTTATTGCTTATTTGTTCCTCATTCCACTTATTAAATAATCCTTGGCGTTTTAGTACCCTCATAGCATCTTGTTGCCCTGAGGCAACAAACCAAAATCTGCTGGGGGGGAGGGGGCACATTTTCTGATTGATATAAGGATCCCACCAAGTTCCCAAAACCAGGGTGAA
This sequence comes from Toxotes jaculatrix, assembly GCF_017976425.1. NCBI lineage: Eukaryota > Metazoa > Chordata > Actinopteri > Toxotidae > Toxotes > Toxotes jaculatrix. The sequence continues at coordinate 15,058,688 of NC_054413.1, read as the reverse complement.
ATATTTTTTTCCTCATAAAATAAAAATTCATGCCATAGAGGGCTAACTTTAAATGCCATTTAGAATGAATATAGTTAATAGTTCTTTTAACTTGATTATGTGAGTTAAAATACTTTAGAATTACATGTTCGTTTCAACTTGGAGGACCAAGTTGAAACGACAAATAGGTTCAAGTTAAGCTGTTTTTTGTTACTTGTCTTTTTGGGTTTAAATAAAGCTTCTCTTAAAGTTGAGCTTACTTGCATTTTTAAGGCAGCAAATTAACTCACATTTTTAAGTTGAACCATATGAGTTATTTTTACAGTGAAGAAAGGGGGGAGTCTGGAAATTGCCTTATGTATATAGTTATTTTAAATATATTTATAGTGTTTGTTTTGGGGTTTAGATTACAGCAGGCAGGTTATTTTAAATATTTTTGGTTAAATAATCATATTTTCATATTAGTCATTTATGTTTATAAATGTATATTTGGTAACACATGGGATTGTATTCATCCAATTACACCTACCAGAGTGCAGTATAAAAGGGAGCAAATTTTACATCTGCTGTTGTTGCTGGTTAGGTTTCACCTTTGGTTTACTGTGGTACCTGTGCTGCTGTTAGAAAATACAGAAATATATGTCATTGCATATTCGACCTTTGCCTTGGCATTTTCGTCTTTCTGAAGTCTCTCCTGTCTGAACAGCCATTCTAACAGTGATGTTGATTGTGATAATGATATAGAACCTGAAACAAAAGAACAGGATTTATCTAAGACCATAGAACTGAAATTAGGATCCCTTAAACTAAAACTTGAAAACTATTTCCATGTTCCACGCACAGCAATAGATGAACTGCTTGCTGAATTGCATTGTTTGATAGGATCTGCGTCTGTGCTCATTCTAGAAACCTTTAGGAACAATGTGTGGACCAGCTGGTGATTAAAAAACCAACCACAGAATTATCTTCATGTAATCCTTTGTTAAAAGCTATAGCAAAGGATGGACCAGTAGCTACTGCTCATAAACGTAGTATTACAAGGAAAAATTTGAAGAAAACGGACATTCCAGTATGTTCCTGTTCTGAAGACTTTATAGCAGTTGCTCAAACAGAAAAATATACTCAGTAAAGTTGTTAGCCATGCAGACCTGCATTCTGTAAATAGGGAGTATAGGTGTTTCCAAGATGGTTGTCACTTTAAAAATAATGAGTTTCTCTCAGGTGAGGAATTAAGAATTGACGACTTTGAAATCTGTAATCCTTTAGGGACTGAAGAGGAGATAGGCTCCAGTAATGTTCTTTTTTAGAGTGGTTCAGAGTATGTAGGTGTCCCAATTAAAGAACATGCCAGATGTCCAGTTGAGTTAGTCTATTTATTTCTGTACTTCCTTCAATGTGTGTGTATGTGTGAATGAGTGAGTGATCTTTAAGCACGTACACACTGCTGTCTTTCTCCGTACTCCCACGATCGAGATGCATTCAGTTGGGAAATTACAACTTCTGGCGCATTCAATGAAATAGGACAGGTAAGTGAACTAACAAAGTACAAATACAACAATTGTATGTAAGTGGGCTTTCTAACAGGGACCTCACGCAAAAAGCATAAACTTTGTGGGGTTTATTGGATATTATTTTGGTAATGTTTGTTCACCGCTTTTCCTCTCGTTCCAGGTGTCTTGACTTCCCTCTCCTCGTGTGCTCCTCCCACCTCCTGATTACCCTCCCTCCCTTAATGTGTTTCACCTGTGTGTAATTGTCTCCCCTCTTCCTGATGTATTTAGTCCCCGTCCTCCCTGCACTCGTCGCCAGATTGTCTTGTGTGTTCCTCGTGGTTCTGCCAAGCTTTCCAGTGTTCCTTTGTGGTTATAGTTCTTGTGCTACCTGTTACTTTCGTGTATGATCCCTGCCTGTTACTTTCGTGTATGATCCCTGCCTGTTTTTTTGGACTACGAGTTTGCCTTCTCTCTTTGTTACTTGAACTTGGACTGAATAAACCGTTTTTGATCTTCTCAAACACTGGCTCTGCGCCTGTGTCCACTCCACTACTTACCCCGTCCCTGACCGTTTGCCCTATACATACGAATGAGTCAGTTGCATACTTGGAGAATAAAATCTCAGAGCACAGACACAGGTATCGCACACTTTTCCCAGAAAGAAAACTGCTACCAAAGCACCACTACCTGGAACATTATCCAGCACTGATCCTTTGCTTTGGTCCACTTGTTTCTTTCTGGACTTTGAGGTTTGAGTCCAAGCACAGTTATTTTAAACAAGTTGTGAGGCATACATACTGTTTTAAAAACATAACACTGTCTTTGGCCACTTACGGAAGAGGATTAGGGCCACTAAAAAAATATTTTTTTAAATAAAAAAGATTTTTTTCCGGGGTGTAAGAATTCTGACTTTTTTCTCAGAATTCTGACTTTAATCTCAGAATTCTGACTTTTTTCTCAGAATTCTGACTTTAATCTCAGAATTCTGACTTTTTTTTCAGAATTCTGACTTTTTTCTCAGAATTCTGACTTTAATCTCAGAATTCTGACTTTAATCTCAGAACTATGGGTACCTGTAAGGCAGGGACTTCAAAGAGATTGTGTTGGTGTGGAGATACAGGAGGAGAGCCAAGACATTTCCCTCAACATGTCGGATTTAAGTGACTTTTTGAGAGCGCGAGGGTTTCCAGAAGAAGCAGTCGGCTTAATGGAAGAGCAAAAGGTGAGTGACGGGGAGATATTTGTTAATTTGGTGGGTTACCCGACACTTAAAACAGAGAGGGTTCATTAGGAAGCAGCATGTTGGCTAGCTTGCAATGCTGGGTGGACGGAGTACTGTACACAGCATCACAGGGTTTGTTGCGTTTTATTTTGCTTCTCTTACGTTTGAACTACAGTAAGGAGCATAATATTGTATTGTAGGCGCAGGAGGACACCATCGATTCAGAATGTGTGCCACCGATGTTCAGTTGCTGGGCTGGCAGAAAAATGTAAACATATCGTGTAATCATATTAGCGAACGTTAATCGTTCTGCACATAGTGTGTTGGGGTCCCGATGCTGAGGTAAAGTGAGAGAGGGAGAGAGACTCACACCTATGTTGATTATCCATTATAAAGCTATTAGCTTACTAGAAGGTCTGTCTTTTGAACCGTTTCTTGGCCTGTTATATTGTAGGAGCCATTATTATCATATATATATATACATCAAATATTACATATGTAGTGATGGTGAGTTGTTTGGTTATCTGTTGGTTTGGTCTGGTTGTCATGGGGATGACAGCCAAAGTTGACAAAGGGACATTCATGTAACGCATGTTCCATCCAAACTCTGTTTTTTTAATGAAATATGATCTTTAAAAATTATGTCTTTTCTTTCCTCTTCTGTACAGATTGACAGTGACGTCATTGCACTGATGGATGATGCAACGCTGGCAAATTACATCCCTTGCTATGGAGACTGAATTGCTCTCATCAGTTTTTCCTCTTAAGACAACCATTGACTACAATGTCAAATGTGGATGACTTAATCAGACTGTACTTCAGACTTTCTTTCAGCAACAAAGAAATACTTGCAATTTTGGCACACAGCAATCATACTATTATAAGTGTTCGTACTTTAAAACGAATTTGTAAAAGACTTGGTCTATTCAGAAGGAAGAACCAGTTAGACTTGGAAGTCCTGGCTTTTGTCCAACATGAGATAATGACAAATGGACAGATGCAGGGTTATCGGTGGCTACATCTTCGCGCAGTTCAACAGGGATTAGTTGTCTCGCAAGATACCATAAGGCAAATCATCAGACTGGTTGATCCACAGGGTGTGGAATTAAGAAGAGCACGACGCTTGAGAAGACGTCAGTACAGCTGCAGAGGGCCAAATCCACTTTGGCACGTGGATGGCTACGACAAACTAAAACTCTATGGCATCGCCATCAATGGTTGTATAGACGGTTTTAGCCGCTATGTCTTGTGGATGGAGGCATATACCACGAACAGTGATCCGAAAGTGGTTGCAAATTACTTCATGAAAACGGTTTCATGTATTGGTGGATGTCCAGAGAGGATACGCCCAGACACGGGCACAGAAAATGGTTGTGTAGAAGAAATGCAGATGTTTTTGCGAAGAAACCACACTGACAGTTTTGCAGGGGAGAGAAGTTTCCTTTATGGAAGAAGCACAACCAACCAGCGCATCGAAGCGTGGTGGGGTATCCTTCGCAAACAGAGTGCACAGTTCTGGATGAACTTATTTCAAGCTTTTCAGGATGATGGACATTTCACAGGAGATTTTTTGGATAAAAGTCTTATCCAATTCTGTTTCCTTAATCTTGTCCAGGTAAAATGCTTCCTCACCCAACATAGTAAAAGAAGAATACAGTCACAAGTACTCTTCTTCTCTCCTCTAATTTATTCTGTTTGATATTTTTGTAGTACTCGTCACAACAGTATTTCCTTTTTTGATAGTATTCAGTTTTGTTCAATGCACCAATGGGATCAACTGTTCATGTTATTGTTGTCAAATTGGCAAGACAAAGTGATCCCTAAAGGCAGCACAACAAACTGATCCTCAGTTTTAGCAGCACTTGCTTGGTAAAAGTCTATTTCACATATTTATAGTCTTTACCTACTGTACTGCTTTCTTTGCAGGAAGAACTTGATGAAGTGGTGAACACGTGGAACTCACACAAAAAACGACCAAGAACAAGTGATGATGTTGCATCAGGCCTGTTGTGATGTATTCATTCCCAGAGCTGCACAGTGCTGTCGACAGACTGAAGCCTGTTTCCACGGAGGAAGTATCTGTGTGTATGGAAGAGTGTACTCCAAAAGGCCATTTTCCATGTGATGAAACTGTCTTTGAACTGTGTTGTCTCCTCATGGAAGAAAATGAATGGGATGCTCCAACAGATGCACTTGCTGCAGCTGATCTGTATATTATGTTAAGAGAGAAAATACTGCAAAGTATTTAAGAAATGGTACAAATTCAAAGTGAACATGTGTAAACACAATCACATACTGTAGACTACTCCTAGACTACAGTCACATATTTTGATAGTTATTTCTATGTCCTGTTAGTGCTCTATTGCATATGGAAATATTTCTGTGTAACAGGCAATGTTTGTATGGCAGTTTTATAAGCCATTTGTTCCACTGTAAATGCATCCTGAATTCAAGCAAATTAAATGCCAGCTATTATTTTTGTCCTGTCATTTTGTCAGAATATTGCTGTATTCCGGTTTCAATATCCAGTGTCTAGTTTACAGTGTAGTGTGAACTTATGTAATGATTTTTCAATTGTTTTCTATTCCAGCTGACTCTCTCACATTTGTGATCAGTATGAATAACTATGAAATGGATTTTAATCATCACTTTTATTCATATGTGTAGAGAGCTTATTTTATATGAAAATTAAGACCAAAACACATACGGTATGTGGTGTAACAGGTAGATTTTTATTGACAAAGTTTATAAAAAACATTGTTAAATCCATTAACATGGTGTAAACTCATACCCTGAGCGTATAACAAGAATGGCTCAACTTTTAAAACTGTTAAACACGTTTTGAGCATGTAAAAATAGAAAAAGTTCTGAAGAGTTCAAATAATTCAATACTATAAATCTAAATTAATGTTCTCAGCTGAAAGCAGTGCACAAAAAAAGAATTCTACATAATAAGTGAGGCACAAAGTTTCAACTTTGGTGGTTGAAAAAAGGTTAGATATGTTTAGATGATCTCATACAGTCTCTCTATCACATGTTCTGCATCTGATGACCAACAATTAACAGGTAACAGGCTCTGACTAAACAATAACAGCCATATTTCACAATAGTGGTCAATCTACTTGGACTGCAGGAACACAGTCAGCCAATGAACAATGCAGCATTAAAAAAAACTATGTGCATTATTTTTATACTGTACCAATGTTCAATCCTGGAGTATCTGTAGCCAAAACCGGCAACACAGATGAAGTATTTTCTCTCTAAATGTTAAAGAACATGTTGAAGTACTGTATAGAAATCCCAAATTATTCATGTTTCCTTGTAGGTCTGCATGTACTAGTCTGCTGAATACTTCAAACATAGTAGATTATAGCAGTATTGCTAGCTGTGGGAATCTAAACTATGTCCATCACCCAGACATTGCTTTCAAGAACTGCATTAAATTCTGTACGGAAATCTGGGAAGTTCTCATAGTTGTCAGCTATATGCAGAACCTTCCCACACGTGTGCCCAACTGGTCTTCGTGTTAAGTTTGTCATTTCCTGAAATTCCACATGGATACTGTCTGTTACCAAAAGATCAGATCCAGTGCAGAAGCGCAAAAATTTCTGAAGTTTGTTTTCATCTAGCTCTCTGATGAATCTTTTCAAATGAGTTCCCACTTCCTTTTGCTTGGGAGTCAGATTATCATCAAATTTCAGCAGTGCACAGACCTTTTTGGAGGTTGGCTGCAGGTCAGAGAACAACTTGGTCAGTGCCTCTGGACTGAGAGACAGATGATGGTCAGTGATCTCCCGCCAGCAGTCTATAACGAACATAGGTTTTTGGACAAGTTCTTTGTGTGCTATTTCATTAAGTATTGTAGGAAAGGTCTCAGCTGTGATTCTTCGTCTACAGCCATAGCTGTCAAGAGCTTCCACAAGATCATCCCAGTCAACTGCAGAGAAATCACTTACAGCTTGCATCAAAACTTCTTGTTCCTGTCTGCTCACAAACTGCAGAAAATGTGCTTTAAGATCACTGTACACACAATTGAAAAGTATTTGTTCAACAAAGGGGAGCGCAAGTTTGTTTGGGAAATACTGACAATCTTGGTACCCTTTCAAAAGGATTCTGCCAATGGCCTTCCATTTTTCAGCAGGAAAATCATGGCGAATGAATGGCACTTTAACTGTTGTACCAAGGGTGCATCGCTCATAGAATTCGAGCCAGAAGCAACTGAGAACATCTCTCAGCACCCCAGATCCAGTACCTGCTTCTTCTGTGTTGTCTGGAACATGCGTTTCACATTCAGTGCTTTCTTCATAATCTGTGCATCAGAGAACGCGGTAATCATGTCATGAAAAGTGTCAGCATGATGTATGGTGATTGTCATTTCATCCTCTAGATGTGGAATGGTGAGCATAGGAAAAGCCTCATAGATCAATGTGTCCTCTGCTTCCTCTTCAGTGTTGTAAACAGGACCAAAGGTGATTTCTGAATCCACAGAAATCTCCAAAGTATGATGGGCTCCATCATAGTCATCTGCGAATTCCACCAGTTCTACTGGACTGATTTCACTGCCACTGTGTGTGGAGATAAGGACCACTTCAGATGTTTCACTGGCATCATCTTCAATATCTTTTGCCTTTGTTGCAATGTAAAAGCATAGTATTGTCAGCTTTGCTGTCTCATACATGTTGCCAATGGACTGACAAGTATCAGCTGTAAGAAGGTTCTGTTTGAAGTCCCAAACCTGAAACTCAAAATCACATTCTGGTCCTTTTGGAGATACTCCATCAGGAAAGAAAACTTTCTTTCCTTCCAAAAGAATCTCTTTTAATCCAGCTTCAGTGGCCATTTTAATTTTTCTGGTGCCACCTCCCTGCTTTGCCCTCACCTGCTTAGTTACATTTCCATCATTATGTATCCATCCTATCTCAACATTTCGTGTTGGCTTTTGCTTCTTTGTCTGACTTGCTCTTGTGGTTGGAGGTGAAGAGCTCTCCTTGGAACTTTCCTTCCTGAGTTTCATCTTTTCACGAAGTCTTTCTAAAAGTCCTTGTTTTCTTTTTGAGACAGGACGTCTACTTTTGCAGAAATTGAAGAGAGCAATTCGGCCTCCATAGCAGGGGATGTAATTTGCCAGCGTTGCATCATCCATCAGTGCAATGACGTCACTGTCAATCTGTACAGAAGAGGAAAGAAAAGACATAATTTTCTTTAAAGATCATATTTCATAAAAAAAACAGAGTTTCGATGGAACATGCGTTACATGAATGCCCCTTTGTCAACTTTGGCTGTCATCCCCATGACAACCAGACCAAACCAACAGATAACCAAACAACTCACCATCACTACATTTGTAATATTTGATGTATATATATGATAATAATGGCTTCTACAATATAACAGGCCAAGAAACGGTTCAAAAGACAGACCTACTAGTAAGCTAATAGCTTTATAATGGATAATCAACATAGGTGTGAGTCTCTCTCCCTCTCTCACTTCCTCAGCATCGGGACCCCAACACACTATGTGCAGAACGATTAACGTTCGCTAATATGATTACACGATATGTTTACATTTTTCTGCCAGCCCAGCAACTGAACATCGGTGGCACACATTCTGAATCAATGGTGTCCTCCTGCGCCTACAACACAATATTATGCTCCTTACTGTAGTTCAAACTTAAGAGAAGCAAAATAAAACGCAACAAACCCTGTGATGCTGTGTACAGTACTCCGTCCGCCCAGCATTGCAAGCTAGCACAATACAGTATTATGCTCCTTACTGTAGTTCAAACTTAAGAGAAGCAAAATAAAACGCAACAAACCCTGTGATGCTGTGTACAGTACTCCGTCCACCCAGCATTGCAAGCTAGCCAACATGCTGCTACCTAATGAACTCTGTTATAAGTGTCGGGTCAGAATTCTTACACCCCCGAAAAAAATCTTTTTTATTTAAAAAATATTTTTTTAGTGGTCCTAATCCTCTTCCGTAGCCACTAAACATCAGCTCATGATGAGCTACAGTATTTTTTCATCAAGCTGTGAAAAAAGCTCTCTGGAGATTGAATGAGTCTCAACAGTCCCCCTTGATGTTCTTAATGAGGAGGTAGCAAATAGCCTCCATCAGAAGTACCCTCATCTTACTGTTGTTAATCTTTAACAGAATATATCTGTTGATGGTATCAACTTCAGAAGTGGCATGATAATAGTGCATGGATTTGTTGGTGGACTGCCAGGTTTTGCTGAAATTGTGCAGATCTGTGTTTTGAAAGATGAACTTGCCTTCATAGTAAAAACATGGTTCATGGTTCATGGTACAGGGAACACTACAGATCCTTTGAGCTGGATCCTTCTCCAAGGGATGTTTCTGTGATTGAACTGAGTCAACTTCCGGATCGTTACTCCTTCTCTGATTACAAAGTTAGCACTGTACGGATGGTTACTTTGAAAAGATACATACATTCCTCAGGTAATATCAAGGAATACTAAGTCTTGTGTATCTTGTGTCTATAGCTGTGTTAAAGAAGCGTCAGATGACCATAAAGCAGATTTACAGGGTACCATTTGAGAGGAATCATTGTAACCTTACAGTAATTACAATAAGCAGTGGTTCCCAATTTTTTTGGTTTTCAGTATCCTCTTTACCTTCAAAATCCAGCTTTATCTGACTACAGCATTTTGCCTAAAAACTGCAACAGAAAACTGTCTACAGTATTTCTCCCTTCTCTTTGTATCAAATACTGCCTGCAGTACCTCTGCATAGGCCTGTACCCCAGGTTTGGAACCACTGGAGTAGTGGCCAGTAGTAGGCTATATTGAATTTGTGGAGGAGAGCATAGAGCAATCTTATGTAATTTCCTATTACTGTTGTCTATGAATCCTCTGAAACTATACTTAACAGAGTTACGTGAAACCACTTGGCATAACATTTTTAAGTAACTCCAATGTAATGTATGTTAAAATGTATACTTGTTAAAGCAATAGAAACCAGCTAAGTAAATTCACCATAACACTCTTGTGTAAATCGCACAACATAGAAAGGTTTCCGTAGGCCTGACATTGCACATGCTCAGAAACTGACTGCACGGACATTTTGAAAGCAGTGCTGTATGCATTTTGGCGGGCAACTGTGGGATTTGCTTCGAACTGCACTTATCTCTGTCTGAGTAAGTATATTTATTAACGTGCTCTGTGATGTGCAAAGATTAGTGCATGGTGAGGGTGATATTGCTGGTCCAACTGTATTTGTCTTGTGAAAATGATCATAGATGAGAACGTTAGCCAATTAACAAAATTGCCAAATGACAGACATACATTAAATGATCAATTTGACTGTAACTGTAGTTTAGTAATCTCCTTTCGAATGCAATGTTACATTGGTTTAATTTAATGGCATTTAATTACAGTTCATAACAGTTTATTGTGTGGGCATTAGAGCTCTCTAGCAAGGTGAGGCGACCTTAAAAATTGTGTTGATGGTTTTCAAGTTAGGGATAGAAAGTTTTTAAAACAGCTGGGTTGAAAAGCAGTGTCATTTGTTTGTAATTTAACTGCAGGCCAACTGCTAACGCTAAGCTAGCGGAGTGACAGATTTTTTGCTTTGTTTTTTTTATTGGCGTGTGAGTGAGTGAGTGAGTGAGTGAGTACTCAAGAATTGCCTCAGCATTGAAAATTATTAACGCTTTTTAAGTATATTCTGAGCCACATTTTGTGATAAAAAGAGAAGAGAAAGCAAAGTTTGAGAAACATGTCAGATATTGCTGTATGTTGTGACAGAAACGTGACTTTTCATCAGTTATTCATAACTGCCCTGAATGATAACAAAAAGTTTTAAACTAGTATCATTCGTTTTCCACAGATAGATAATTATTGCAGCTGCTACGGCGCTACAAGGCTGTTGAGCTGCAGCTCCAGCGTGCAAATACTTTTCAGTCCAAGTCCAAGCATGAAATCATGCATTCTTGAAAGTTTGCCCTCCCATATAATCAAATATAAAGCTTACCCATCCAGTGCTGAATTTGATGCAGTGGGTGAAGCACTCGTGAAGAAACACCTATGTTTAAAGGAGCAGGGTTGTGTTTCTGGCTTTTATGGATGGAAAATAAGCTTAAAATATAAGATGGCAAACTACAGGACAAGGCTGTGCAATATTGGATGCTCTGAGCTGAGTCTGAATTCCTTCAAGCGTAAACAAGGTGATCCACGCACATCTCCAAATCAAGTGAAGAAAGCTAGGAGAGCAGAGGTGAACTGTTGTCCAGATTATCCAACAGGACAATCCCAAGAAAGCCTTGAAGAAGACAAGCTGGCACTATTGTCTGAAGTGAGAAAGAGCAACAACCAACAGGTGGTTAAGGAGAAAATGGAAAACACATTTGCTTACAGGCGTCATGAGGTGATTGAAGAAAGGCCTTCCATTGCTGATCTCAAAAGAAGGTGGCCAGCTCTTTTCTTTGAGCATGAGGTGAGTCTAGCTAGTGGTGGTCAGTGGAACTGGGCTATAGAATCATACCTGTGAAAAATATAACTTAACACACTCTTTACACTTCCACAATCATAAATAAAAAAAATAATGGATCTCCTTGTTGTAGTCTGATGTTTTAATTTAGAAAGATTCACACACTACTTGGTCATGGGACATCCAAGCATGATTTTCATCTTAGGAAGTCACATTAACATTTCATTGGTCCAGTAATTTGATTCTTGTATCAACCTGTATTGTGTTGCTATTTTTATACTTTATTGTTAAATGAGTGTAGGTGGAAGCTGAGTTTATTCGCATCACCACTGTCCCACTGAGATCAAAATTCATGCAACAGTTAGATCATCACTCTATACAGCTAATGACAATCTTCAAAAGAAAGGGGGAAACAGCAGGACATAAAATAAAGAATAGCATGGCTAACTTGGATAAGGTATCTTTTAATTAGTGGTGCAATGCTTCGCATGCACACTATTTCTTCCCGAAACACAGACACACAGAGAAAGACAGACACACGCAGACTCACAGAGACACAGAGTCAATAGTGTGCGGTGCGAAGCGCCACACACAGACACACAGAGACTCACAAATGCACACACTCACAGACACACACACTCTCACAAAGACACACACAGACACACACAGAAGCACACAGACCCACAGAGACATACAGCCACAGACTCGCTCAGACACACACGGATGCACACACACAGACTCACTCAGAGACACACAGATGCACACACTCACAGAGACTCACAAAGACACACAGACACACAGAAACAGACTCACATTGACATAGACACACACAGAAACACAGACTCATATTGACACAAACACAGACTCACACAGACACTGACACACAGTAACACACACACACACACACACAGTCAATAGTGTGCCATGCGGCAGTACCACACACTATTGACTCAGAGACTCACAGATACACTCACAGACACACACTCACAGAGACTCACAAAGACACACACACAAAGACACAAAAACCTGACGTACACATTTGAGGTTCTGCAAAAACTTGTGATGGGACTAGATGGCAACAAACAATCAAAGGCCTAAGTGCTAAAGAACAAACTGTTTGAATGGACATTTTAGAGAAGTTTTGTGCTCCTGATCATCAGAGGAAACTTGGAGGAAGGATTCCAGCCCAAATCATATGGCAGAAAACTGATTTTTGGATCTGCATGTTGAACTGTTTGTGAAGAGTGGATCAGATACACTATATGATTAAGAAAGTTAAAAATGTTAACAAAAGTAAGAGAGAATAATAACTCAAAAAGCTGAAAGAAATTTGAATTTATGTCACAGAAGAGATCAACAGTGTGAAATGGAGAGTGATCGAGAATATTGAGTTGTTGAAAGGAGGACGAGAGAAACAAATGAGCAATGTTTGGTCACAGCACCATACACATGGATTCTAAGACCCTTCAGAAAATTTGCTATGATGTGGTTGAAAATGTCCATTCGTCACTGAATGTGGTGGAATTTGTTTTTGTTTATTTTTGCCTTTGTGTGTTAATTTTATAACTGCACTGATTTTTTTATTATTTATTATTTTGATTTATTTTCATCTGACATTTGTTTACTCTATTCATGATGGTTCATCTAAAAAATAACTAAGGTTTCATGGTGTTACAGTAATTATGAGTGTGTGTGTGTGTGTGTGTGTGTGTGTGTGTGTGGGGTTCATTGGGCAAAGCTGTGAATTAAAGAGAAACATTTTAATCTAAACATTTTTATTTTGAAATTGGGAAATATAACTAAATGGTTTCTTTGATATGCAGTAATTTTGGAGTAATTTTGAGGTATTACTCATGTTTGTACTACTAACCATATTACCATTAGTCCTTTTATGCCAAACAAGTTTGTGGTTTTAAGTGATGGTTTTAGTGTTCCATTGGCAATGAATAATATTTTTCACTGAACAAAGGTATTTTGAGATGAATGTACTTAACAACATTGTGTGGAAATTGTTGACATAACTAGGTTTAGTAAGCCCAACATTAATTCACTAGCTTTATACAATGAAAACTATTTACATACTGCTGTGCTTATTCAAGTTAGTTAAGCTGGAACTACAGGGAGAGTTAGAATTACATGAGTGAGTTGTGTTAGTATAATCAGTGTCTGTTTAGTTAGCTGAACACAGCCTGATCAATTAAAGTTAACTTGACCAGATTATATTGAAATGACTTAATACAGTTTTGCTGGTTTCACGTTAGTTATTTGCTCTGTAATTATAGTATTAAATTAGTTTGAACACAACACAGTTATGTGGAAATTGTTGACATAAATATTAAGTAGATTGGACAACTTGTTTTTTTGAGTGTAGGTTAGGTGATTTTAAATGGTGTAAGAATGAATGGCTATGTGTCTATATGTCAGCCCTGTGACAGAATGGCAATCTGCCCAGGGTGTCCTCCTCCTTTTGCTTATTGTCAAGTGGGATTGGCTCAGCCCCCCGAGACCATCAAAGGAAAAGTGGTATAGCCAATGGAAAATTAAATGTAACCTGAATAGTCTCTATCGCATCATATTGCTCATCACGTTTAGCCATACTCAAACACTCATAAAACTCTTTATTTTTTTTGATATGGTTAACTCATACCAATGAATAAAATTATGCTAATCAACACAGTGAATATATATTTTTTCACATTATTGAAAAAGGAGGAGGTTAGGGGTGGAACAATGGGTTGGCAAAACACAGGACTTTAATGTGTTTCTGATTGCAAAGTGACAGTCAAAATTGTTTCTTTTATTCGTAACTGTCTCACAACCTTAACCCTGTGTTTATCATTGTAACCATGATGACAAAGGTCCTTTGAGCTCACTTATTTCCAATCCAGACTACAGTCTTTTCCTAAACTTGACCTAGTTGTTTTTGTTTATAACCATTCTGCAAACTTAACTGTGAGATTTTATTCTTACTATGATGACAAAGGTCTGGTATCCTGGCTGGTGGCATGGTCCTGTGGGTTGTGTCAAAGGGTAAGGACAAATATGGTTGTTTAGGTAGGAGAACTTGTTGGCAGCATACTTTACACTTGTCTGACCTCCAGGGGCTAGGGCAGCAGATTTTATCTTAGCACAGATAAATTGGTATCAGCATACTGTATATGTCAGCTGATGAATAACAAGAAATGTTAGTACAGCAATGTGAAAGGTATGTTTCCATTAAGTACACAGGAAAAATGAGAGAGTGATTTTTTTCAGAGTTACCATTATTTTCCTCTAAAAGAGTATTTTTTATTAATTTTGGATTGTAATTATTTCCAGTGGCCACTAGAGTAGGAGGAAAAAATAGAGAAAATCCTACTGGAGTAATATCAAGAACATGCCCACTAATGTTTCTTAGGTTTCGTTTCTGCCGCCATCTTTTATCCCCGCAGTGGAAGGTCGAGGTGAAGTGGTGGACGGCGGTAAGCCAGGTAAGTCAGCAAAGTAGCTTACTGAAGTCGGTTTTATTTAAGATAAAATGTCAGCAGAATTTTTGTTGGCTTGCTTGAAAGGTAATGCTTGTGAGTAACATTGCAGCTGGCGAGTTTGTGGGTCTCACACACTGCATAACTGCCAATGTCGATGCTAACGTTAGCTTTAGTACAAATTATGATGTTAGATGTGAAAACCGAGCCTCACTCACGCTAGCTTAATTTACCACGTTTTAACTGAGCTTACGGTTTACTGACCATTTTATCGAAGAAGGTTTTAGTTGTGCCCTCGGTTAGTAAGTGTGTTTAAATTTATTTTTTTATGGGCCAGTCTTGTATGTGTGGACTGTTTTCTCTGCTGTTTGGTTAGCAAGCACGTGTGTTTTACTCTGAGTTGAGTCATGACGTTTTACCGGACTTGCTCTTCGCTTAGTAAGTGGTTTTTTGTGTGGACAGTTAGCAAGCACACCTATTTTACTCTGAATTGAAGCATTTACACCAACCGTTATAATTGCTCTTCGGTCAATTAGCTACGGTAACCTACATGTGGACCGCTAGCAGCCACGTGTATTTTACTCTGAATTGAGGCGTTTACACCGACCGTTTTAATTGCTCTTCGGTTAGCTAACCTACCGTTAGCAAGCAAGCACGTGTATTTTACTCTGAATTGAAGCATTTACACCGCCCGTTTTAATTGCTCTTTGGTTAGCTTTTTTTTTTTTTTTGTGGACCATTTTCACCTGCTGTTTGGTTAGCAAGCACATGTATTTTACTACTACTTTTGAGTTATGTAATTTTAACCTAACGTTATGGTTTTACCTGCTCTTCGGTTAGCAAGTGTTTTTTTTGTGTGTGTATGTAAGACACAAATGGAGACACTGGCTGTGAGGAACACTCATCCGTTACATAAATAAGTTGTGGATTTCCCCGCGTAGCAATGAGTGGAATGGAATTATACGAGGTTTACGTGGTGAACTCAAATGAAACTGAACCACTGACGAAGGTAGTCCGGCTAGTTGACTGGGGTCATGAAAATGAAGTGTTTTGCTTCTCAAAACAATATGCATTCAAGAGAGTGATATATTTGCATCACAAAACTGTTGTCCTCAAAAAAGTCAGACCTCAAAATTGCCTGACGGAAACCTGCGCAGTTCTCCACAAGTGGCAGCGCGCAGTGATATGAACGGAGAGAAAATAGCGCCAGGCGATTTTGAGGTCTGACTTTTTTGAGGACAACTGTTTTGTGATGCAAATATAGGGGAAGGTGAGGTTATGTGAGACATCGGGTAATGTGAGACAACCCCTGTATCTAGGCAATGGAACACATTTGTGGTCATGTGACCATGGTGTTTTCAAGCCCCTCCCATTTCCCCCTGGCTATGAAGAAAAGAACCTCATGGTGATTTGGTAAGCATGCTTTTTTGATAAAAATATGTTTTTTGCATGTAAAAGTTAAATTTCTTCCTGTCAACTTAATCAAGGATTGTGTCAAAACAAATTGATTCAGGTAGAACAACTTATATCATCCATGTTTATGAACTACCATCATATGAAACTCTGTGATTGATGCTAGTTGAAGATTAGCCTGAAATGCTAGAGAGGGTGTTTTTTCTAAAAAGGTGGATGTGAGGTAAAGCGAGACAAATGCTCTGGGGTAAAGTGATACATGTCTCACTTTACCCCATCATGAGGTAGAAGTTAAGCTCAGTCTGAAACATATTTTAAGTAATATTACATTACATTTGTTTTATTTTTTATGTTATAGCCATTGTAGAGAAGCCATAATGCCAAGAAAATACACCAGAAAGACCACCTGGGGCAAAGCATCCCTTGAGGAGATGGAGAAGGCAGCCGCTGAGGTCAAGGCAGGAAAGAAGTCCTTAAGGGACTTCAAGGATAGGAATATAGACAAGTCAAGCCTCCAAAGATTCATTAAGAAAAAAGAGAAAGGGGAAGTAAAATCAGTAGCCTGGGGTGCAGTAGCTGAGGCAAAGAGAATATTCACAGATGAGATGGAGGAGGACCTTGCCAAACACTTGAAACAACTAGCTGACCAGTTTCATGGTCTCAATCCACTCAAGTGCCGCCAACTGGCATTTGAATATGCCAATAAAAACAATATCCCTGTCCCTGACAATTGGACAACGAACCAGTGTGCAGGTAGGCTAGGGTATACAAGAGATCACATGATTGTGTAGGTTAACGAACTGATATTGCCACAAAGCTTAATCTTATAATAATTATATACTCTTTTAGGTGAATCTTGGTTTTCCGGCTTCCTAGCACGTCGCAATCTCTCTGTCCGAACTCCGGAGGCAACATCCTTGGGAAGAGCTACAGCTTTCAACAGAATGACAGTGGGGGAGTTCTTTGATAATCTGGCTGTAGTGATGGACAGGTGACAGAAATAATTATTTAGTTGCTAATGTTTTATGGAGGATTTACCTGTAGAATTTGGTTTTGATTCTGATATGGTTCTTCTCTTGCCTCTCCTTTAACAGGCATAAATTTCCTCCACACATGATTTACAACGTCGACGAAACTGGCGTCTTTACAGTCCAAAAGCCAGGGCGGGTAACCTATACACAATACACTAGAGAACACCAGAATGATACTGAGTGGGTTGTGAGAATGACTAACTTTTGACAGAATGCTGAAACTAATGCTAAGTAATGTTTTGAACTTATGAACTGGAAAAAATGAAGAGACTGAAAAGAAATAGATGTACCTTTAGACCTGCAGAAGCCTACTGATTGCACATGCCATTAATTCTAAACTTTCTATTTGATTCAGGTTGTCACAGAGAGAGGAAAAAAGCAGGTTGGTTCTGTCACATCGGCTGAGAGAGGTGAACTGGTGACTGTGGTGTGTGCAGTGAATGCTGCTGGAAATGCCGCACCCCCGATGTTTGTCTTCCCCAGAGTTAGGTTTAAGGACTGCTTCATGACCGGAGCACCTCCAGGAGCCAAAGGTACCGCCACTCAATCTGGATGGATGAACGAAGACACCTGGGCAGAGTTCCTTGACCACCTGATAAAGCACAGTAACTGCACCCCTGACCGTCCCATACTGCTACTCCTGGATAATCTGAAAGCTCATGTCTCTCTTAAGGCTGTGGAAACAGCAAAGAACAATGGTATTGTTCTACTCACCATCCCACCGCACACATCTCATCGCATGCAGCCTCTCGACCGCACTGTATATGGCCCGTTCAAGACCCACTACAGCCGAGCTATGGATGGCTGGATGAGATCTAACCCTGGCAAAACAGTCTCCATCTACCAGATTGCAGGACTTGTGAATGAGGCCTTCATGTCAGCAGTGACACCACGGAGCATCACTTCGGGATTTAGGTCCACTGGGATTTTCCCATATAACCGAGATATTTTCCCTGATGAAGCGTTTGCACAATCCATGGTGTCAGACCGGCCAAACCCTGAGCCTGCCACTGCAGACGATCCACATGGTTCATCCACTTCAGATGGTCCACACTCTGTAGATGATCTACCTGCGGATATCCCACCCGCTGAAGATACTGTACTCACTGATGCTAATCCATCTTCTTCATCTCCTACACATGGATGTGCCTCCCCAGCTTACTCCAATTTGCCATGTGACTCCAGCCAACCTGGATATGTGTCTCCTCCTGAAATCTTACCACTTCCCAAATGTCCTCCCAGAAAACAAACCAAACGAAAGCGTGTGAAGACAGCCATACTGACTGATACTCCAGAGAAGCAGGCAATCGAAAAGGCCCATTAAGAAAGACAAAAGAAACTGGCAGGTAAACAGCAAACTATCAAAGAAAAGGGAAAGCCGAAAAAGAAAGCATCCAAAAAGAAGATCATAGTTAGCAGCTCTGAGGAGAGTGATGCCCCTGTCCCACTTGATGATGGTCCTGACAAAGAGAGCTCTGAGGATGAGAGAAGTGATCCAGGAAACACAGATTTATCCGTGGGTGACTTTGTCATAGTAAACTTTGCAACAAAAACCAGGAGCGTCCATTACATTGGCATGATTGAGAAAGTTGAGGATGACGAAATAATTGCACAATTTCTCAGAAGAATCCCAGGAAATACAAAAGAGTGGGAAAGACCCACATTTGCCATTAAGGAAAATGATGTGGCACATGTTCCCATAAAGGATGTGATGAAGAAGCTGCCCCAACCTAAAAGGCGTGGAGGAACCACACGGAGAGAGCAACTCCTTAGCTTTCCCTGTAACCTTTATGGCTGGAATATAGCGTAAGCTTAGAAGGGTGTGGATATGACAGGAGCCTGATGTTCTAATCCAGGTGGGACTTGTCATGTGTTCTGAGTCCAATGCTGTTCTAGCTGGCTCTTAGGGGTCCTGTGTTCTGACCACCAGACTGTGTACTAGCTGGCTCTAAGGGTCCTGTGTTCTACCCCAGACTGAGTAATAGCTAGGTTATGTGTTCTGAACCCAAGACTGTTCTAATCTAACTGGTTCAGTCATTTGAATGTTCACTGCCCTTCTATTGCAGCAAACAGAGCTGTTGTAATGACAATTTTTCAACATTAAAGTTTTTCAACATTGAAGTTGATTCTGATTCTGATTTTGTTTAGAGTGATTTCAAGTGTTGAGAAAAAAGGTGCTTATTGACCGATCATCATGATTCTGTTATTAGTTCTAGAATGTGTAGCTGTCAAGTTAGCTGTCAGGAGTCTTACTGCTACAACATGTGTGGTTATGGTAGTTTTTAAGGGGAAAAAAGTAAGTGTATCAGATTACCCCAAGCTGTCTCACATTAAACCATTGATTCTTCTCGTCTGTCCCATTTTACACCGGGTCTGGGGCAAAGTGAGACACTTGACCACTTTTTTTAAAACAATCATATTTCCACTACCCTTTGTCCTAAACACATTCTGATGATTTATGTTGCTAGAAAACATCCTAAACTAATAATAAATGTGCAAATTGTATTGACATATCATTTTAGCTTGCCTGGAGGGGAGGAAATGTAAAAAGTGTCTCACATTACCACACCTTCCCCTATCACTCTTTTGAACGCATATTGTTTTGAGAAGCAAAACACTTCATTTTCATGACCCCAGTCAACTAGCCGGACTACCTTCGTCAACACCAAAACCAGGCTGGAACTCCGCTCACAGGATGCAGTCGGGGGTAAGTCACTGTTGATGCGCTACACTGCTGATGAGGATGCCATACAGATTCATGTCAAGACCCGAACTATCCCTTTAACATTTCTGTATGCTGACCCTTTCTCCTAACCTCAACAAGGTGAACACAGCAGATTTCAGACTGGTTGACCTTGATGTTAGCAATTCTTCAGACAAGGACATGTTAGTTTTTTAAGGAGGAAAAATAAAACGCTTTCTTGGTTTTTAGGAGCAGTATTACAATCCAGAAGATGGGAGTGGATTTCTTGCATGGAGAGTGAAAACGCTTCAAAAAGAAGCCTCAGAGGGACAAAAGAAAAGAAACCCTCAGCCACTGACAGGTACATGATTTTGAGTGTAGTTAGATTTTTTTAAAATGAGAATTCATTTTTAAAGGGCATTTTCAGTCACAATGGATGTTTACCTCATATCAGGTCACCTTTGATCATTTAATTTCATACCATCTATACTCCCAACTGCAGCGTGCAGACGCTTTATATTCTGTTTTTGTTGAAGAATTTACAGTGTGTTTTTTTTTAAATGTTCATTAATGAGCTCTGGTCTAATTTTTAAAATTTCCTGGGGTCGCATGTTATGTCTTGTTGCGGTATGTGGTTTCACTGTTACAGGTCACTGTTCACTGATAACTGTTACAGGTGGTCCAGATTCTGGTGACAGAACCCCCTTCAGTAAGGAAAACCAGCTAACCACAAAAACCCAGTGTCGTGAGGCCATCGCACTCATGCAGCATACAACTGATGAAGCAATCATCAAGGAGAAGATGAAACAGACCTTCACCTACCGCCAAGCAATGGTTCATAACCCAGTGAAGTCCTCTGAAGTATTCACCACCTTTCCAAGATTTCTTGACATCACAGGGATGGTATGTTGCTCTTAAACTGCCTTGCATTAAAATCGAGCTGAAATGAAAAATGACTTTAAACAGATCACATCCCTGGTCATCGCTGGTGCACCTATTAACAATGTATGCCATGTTTTCTGTATTCCATCTTGTCTGCAGATAGAGCAGGATTTCAGTCTGATGTTTGGTGATGACATCTCTGCTAAGTTCCTGGAGAAGTGGCCTACTCACTACAGGCAGAAAGTCCTTGAACAAAGCCGTGGCCTCACCCAGACAAGCGACCTTGAAGATCTCCTTCATAACGCTGAATCCACAACAGAAGAACTGGAAGATGGTACACTTGAATTAAAGAAATAATAATAATGGATGAGGGAAATGGTTTTGAAACAAAAATATAAACAGTTTAGTAAAAATGTCTTTCCGAATTTTCTTGTATTTTCAGGATGGGACAGTAAGATGTCCTCCATCTTGCTCCTTATCCACCTCATGCCTCCATCACCTCATGGCCGCAACAAGAGACCAGGAAAGCTCTCCGCCAGACAAGCCATTGACCACCTTGTGAAATTTATCAAGGTAATGTTACAGTTTAATTGAAGTTTAAGATGGCTCACTGTTCTGTCCGTAATATTAAACCTTAAAACTATACTCTTGTGAAATCATGCGATGACCATACTCATCTGTAATCAGTGAGGGCCCTGCAATATTTATCTGATTTGGCTCCCCACAGATCTATCATCAGCCTGAGATATGCTGATATGAATAAGTTTATTTCTATTACATTTAGCAGAGTAAAAAATATAAGGCTGAAAATGTTATGGTTCATCTTGCATTTTGTTTCAATAAGTGATTCTGGTGGTGATGATGGGGCCCTTAACTGCAACAGATTAATTTTAATAGCAAGACTAATTAAGTTTTCTTGTAACAGACTGGAACCAGTGTTGAGGGGCATCTGGACAGCATCACAGAGAGCTGTCAACCCTATCTACTGGCTGTGGGGACCCAGAGGAGCGTCATACACAAATATTTCATTGTGATTGACAAACATGCAATCCCGTGTCAGTCACCAGATTCTCTTGCCTCTTTTGACGAGCTTTTTAAAGCTCATTTTGTCTTCGCTACCTCATACAACAGGGATCTGGCCAATTTCTACCACTTCTTGCAAACCGCTGTTTACCAGATTGATACTGCTACCACCAAGGTGAATCCCAGGGTCAAAGAGATGAGAGCTCGGATGTGGCACTGATTTTGATGCTTTGGTTTGGAGGGTCCTGATGCTATACTGCAAAGATCTTTTTTGAGGGCTCTGATGCTGCACTGATTGTGACTGAGATGTTTTGTTTTATTTGCAAAGGCCCTCAGGCAAATGCCAATTCACTAATTAAGCACTTAAAGTTGATCCACGGACTTTGCTCTGGAAAGACGCTTCGTCTGAAATGTGGTCAACCTGGTTGTTCTCATTTTTTTGGTACTTTTTATGGATTTCGAAAGCATATTAAAGCACATGAACCTTGGGATGATCCTGGTGAAGGCCCCTCTACAACTGAAGATTCAGCCGGAAGTTTTGTTGATGACTTACCATCAAGCAGTGCCCCTTCTGACCCAGTCCTTCTTAATAAGAGTCTTGTAGACAGCTGTGCTGCAACAATGGCTGAACTTAAAGTGGCAGGTGTAGGCGAAACAATCATTAACTCTTTGG
The DNA here is from genome assembly GCF_017976425.1 of Toxotes jaculatrix. Classification (NCBI taxonomy): domain Eukaryota; kingdom Metazoa; phylum Chordata; class Actinopteri; family Toxotidae; genus Toxotes; species Toxotes jaculatrix. Next base: position 15,036,377 of record NC_054413.1, on the reverse strand, counting down.
TCACTTCAATGGAAGAGATTGTTGATGATATCCATAATCAAGCAAAAGAATCTGTGAAGGAGTTTCTATCTTTATATGAACCTATCAAAACTGAGGTTGAGTGTAAAATTGATCAGTGCTTTGAAAAAATTGAAAATCCTTTTTGTGTCTTAAATTCTGAAACTAAGAGAAGGCAGTATTTCAAAGAGAAGTGGGGAAGGGTAGAACCCGTTGAATGTGTTCTTGGTACAAGATTTGATACACGGCGCAGTCGGACTACTGGAACTTATGATCCAGCCGTTGTTACTGATAAATTTGTTTATATCTCAATTTTGAAAATATTAGACTTAATTTACAAACACCCGAAGATAAAAGAGATGATGCAGAGTCATTCCAGTTCAAGAGAAGATCTTCTTAATGACTTTTGTGATGGCGATTTTTTCAAGAGTAATCCTTTATTTTCAAAACAGAAGCATGCAATTCAGTTGCAACTTTTCTATGATGATTTTGAATGCGCAAATCCATTGGGCAGTAAAAAGGGAATACATAAATTAGGAGCAATCTATTTCACCTTACGTAATCTTTCTCCAAAGCACAACTCAATGCTGCTTAATATTCATTTGGTCGCTTTATTCCATGCCCAAGACATTAAAACATATGGCTTTTCTAAAATACTTGATCCAATTGTGAAAGACATTAAAGAGCTGGAGACTAAAGGAATTCGGGTCCCACTGTATGAGGAAAATGTGTATGGAACTATTGTCCAAGTTACTGGTGATAACCTTGGCCTTCATGGTTTGTTTGGTTTCGTAGAATCATTCAGTGCCAGATATTGTTGCCACTTTTGTCTTGCTGAGAAAGAGGACTTTCAGACAGAATTCACAGAAGATTCACCCAAGATAGTGATGCGAACTCAAGCACTTCATGCAGAACACTGCCAAATAATGGAGAAAACTGCTAATCTTCCCTATGTGATGGGTGTTAACCCTGTGAGCCCGTACGTATCATATATGATACCCACATTTCTGGGACTCATTGCATCACCATCAAGCATAAACTTTGCATTTAACCCTTTTAGATGAACTCTTATGCTCGTATACTGACTCCTGGTAGACACTCCTCACTTTTCTAAATGTTTTGACATGTGTGATACAAACAAAAAATATACTTAGAATTTTTTTTTTTTAATTTTTTTTTTTTACATTTTGTCAAAGGGACAAATAAAGAGTTCATATTTGAAAAATTAGAATTTTCTGACCATTCTTTCATAGTTCAGGTCTCACAGGGTTAAAGGTTCTTGTGTTCTAAATTCCTTGCAGTACTTCAATACATGTGAAAACTTCTCTGTAGATATTATGCACGATATCTTGGAGGGCGTGGCACAATATGAAATGAAGCTGCTAATACTACACTTGATCAAAAACTACACAACATCAAAGGAAATAGAAGAATTAAGAACTTTAACTATGGCTACATGGAACAAAACAACAAGCCACCTGCATTGAAGTTGGTAGAGGACTCAAATGACTTGGGTTTAAATGCGATCCAATCTTGGTGTTTACTTCGCAATCTACCACTTATATTTGGAGACTTGGTTTGTCGAGATGATCAACACTGGTATTTGCTTCTGTTGTTGCTTCAAATAGCAGATATTGTATTTTCTCCTGTGTTATCAACTGGCATTACCACTTATTTGAAACATTTGATTTCAGAGCACCATGGGTTATTCAAGTATTTTGTTTCCCAAAAAGAAGCTACTACCAAAGCATCATTTTATGGTGCATTATCCTACATGTATTCGTAAAATTGGACCACTTTTGCATACCTGGTGCATGCGCTATGAAGCAAAGCACAATTTCTTTAAAAAGCAACTAAAAAGCTTCAAAAATATAACTAAAACATTGGCAAAGAAACACCAAAGTCAAGTAGCATATAGTTGGCAGATATTTGAGCCCAACAGACTGGTGCTTGGTCCAAGTAAAATGGTAGCTTTAAACGTGATGGACAGGGGCTGTGAGATAGCAGAGGCTCTTCAGGTAGCAATTGACACTAAGGTGTTAGATGTTAGATGGGCCAAACACCATGGAAATATGTATCGTCCAGGTTTAGTTGTTTGTCTGAAAGTGCTTAATGAGATGCCAGTTTTTCACAAAATCCACCATGTTGTTCTTAAAGATGAGAGGTTACTGTTGTTTACATTTGCACTACAAACAGTGTGTATGGATGAGCATTTTTATGCATTTAAAGTTGTGTGTACTGCAGATGGACCTCATGTTGTTGACGTCAAAGAGCTTTTGTGTTACAAAGCATTCGATATGCAGATGTCATACAGTAATGATGATTCAAGTTCATTTATTGTTCCATACTGTTTCCTGTGATAAAAGAATTGCTAAGCTCTAACTATTGCACTGGGGATGAACAATGGATTTCAGAATTTCTTTGCCCATAACTCAAATTGTAATTTATTTTTATTTTCTCCTCTTTTATCTGATACATCTAATCCACCCAATTTCAGAGAGCACACTGTGTCCAAATTGTGATGGCCCACCAATTGGGTGTGAATGTTTTGACTGGACTGATGGCTATTGCAAAAATTTACAGGCTTATATGCAGCTACTGATGGTGTGGTGATAGTGTGCATACCTGTTTGCAATATTCTGTTTGTTTTTATTATGAAATTATAGGGATGTGTCACCCTGAAAGACTTTTTTTCCCCTCATATTGATTACTCTGCCTGTGGAGCCTTATTCATGGAGATTTTTGTTGCATGTATTATACAATGCTGTCATATTACAAAGGCCAAACAGTATTGACATGTCTATTATGGGTGCTCAGTGCATGTTATACATTTAAGAAAAATACAAGTCCATTGTTGAATACTCATTTCTTGTCTTTTTTATTTCAAACATTTTAATCCAGAGTTGTTATTATAATCAATAGTGAGTAAAATATAACTCTTTATTGAGTGAAATAGAACTCTATTCATAGTAGAATTAGACCACTGTTTTGAGGCAGTTACTTCTCTGAACAGAGTAAAATACAACTTTATTAATAGTAGAAAAAGAACTCTTATGAGGCAGTTACTACTCTGAACAGAGTAAAATACAACTCTGTATTGAGTGAAATGGTGTTGGAGTTGTTCTCACTTTATGCTAAATTGAGTAAATTTTAATCTTGTGGAGTAAAATATGAACTCTAGATAGAGCAGAAATAACTGAAAATTTAACTCTTTGACGAGAGTAAATTTTACTCTTTTTGGACTGGGACCAAATACTATCTTTTTGGGAGTAAAATTTTACTCAAATTGAGTAAAATTAACTCTTAAAAATTTTCTGTGTAGTTTATCCACTAGAAAGCATTGACAAGTTTATTACCTCCATTAGTGAGATTACGTTTTCACCTGTGCATGTTTTTAGGTTTGTTTATTTGTCAGTAGGATTACACAAAAACTACCGAACCGATTTGCACAAAATTGGTGGAGGCATGGGACATGGGCCAGGGAAATTCTGGTGCAGATCTGGTTAAAGGGGCAGATCCAGGATTTTCTTTCTTTTTTTTTTTTTTTTTATAACTTCCTGCATTTTTTTGCCCTATCAATGTTATAAAGTTTTTACACTGTAGTAAATTTTGGTTACAATTATTTAAGACCAAAAATGAAGCAATCCTGATGTTCATATTATATTTAATAAAAAATAAGCAAACAAAAAACAAATAATAGCTAATACATTCTTATCTTTTAAACTCTCAAATATTGATATTGGCATCAAAAATCCTATTATCAGTCATGCTCCAGTTGAAAACAAGGCATTTTATGGAATGGGATTAAAACCTACATCTAGCACAGTAACACAGTAATATTTCTTGGTGAGACAGGTCCAAAGAAATTGGCTGGTGTTGTTTACAAGCCAATAGAGGGTTTTATGTGCATAATTCAGCAGCTGTAGGCCTTTATCCCAGCATGCAACCATTTGGCTGCAAAACACATTTATACAGCTTTAGGAGCATTTGATATTGTCTATGAATGAAATATCTATAATTGTATTGCCTTAAAAAACTCAAAGTTGAATATTATAGTTTCAGCAGGCAGGTAAAGAGACACAATATGTTAAAGAAAGGAACAGCAAAAATAAGGAAAAGAATAAACATACAGAGAGCTATGGTGATGGAGGGTTAAAATATTAAAGTAAAAATAAATGAAGAAAGAAAAAGGTCAAGATGATTGAGAAGGAAGAAGACTGGAAGAAAAAATTGCATTTGAAATATATTTTAAATGAATGTAATACTGATCAATTTTGCTTGTGCCAGTAACCAGATTTGAGCTGAACTGAAGAGACAGAGAAAGCAAAAGAGAGCGAGAGAGACAGATGGAGAAAGTGGGTGGGGGATTTATGTAATATGAGACTGAATGTTAATATGATGGAGTTTTGCTGGATACACAGGTAGAGGGCGGACAAGTGGATTGGCTTTAGATGCTTTCAAGCCCAAAGCTAATGGAAGGATTGAGGGTGGGGAGAATCTCATTAGGGAAACGACAGAGGAAACACTCCTAATCCCCATGCTGTTGTGTTACTTTATTAATCCCTCCTCTGAGGTTTAAATGTTCTCCCATGTTCTGCGTACAGAAACTAAGATTGGGGAATACAATAAAAAGTGTGTTGTCTTCTGAAGCTTTCACAGCGGCTTTGTGGTTGAAGATTACTGAGTGACTCACATCTTAATCCTAACTATTCAGAACCTGGACCAGTCTCAGACCACATCAACTTTATTTAGCTCAGTCTAGTCCAGATGAACAGACTGGTTCATTTTCCCACTTGGTACAGTTTGTTTGTGTCACAGTTCTATTTCGTTATTATTTCATTCATGTCTGACTGTTTTTTCATTCACTAAATCTCCTATTTATCCATATCTGCCTCTCCCACCTCCCCTGCAGTAACCCCAGTCTTTTACACCATAATATCCCTACCAGCACAGTTCCATTCCCCACCATATTGTCTGTTGTGTCACATGTTGCACTTATTCTATGTTGAAGCATTTGCTAAGGTAGTTAAGCCTAGTGCTAAACTCTCAACAAGTTGTTGAAATATGAGTAGCTCTTTCCACCAAGTGGGAGATATTGCCAGTGTCAGATATTTCTGAGACATCAACTCAGAATTACAAGTTGGAGGCTGATTTGAATGGTTTCTTCCACTTGGCTGCTTGTACTGAAATTATGTGTCCTGAATTACCAGACATAGATTTAAAGCCTTTTTTCCCATCTTTCTGCCTGATCTGCCCTTTTATTGGATTCCCTGGCTTTGTTGCACCCTGCCTTCTTTTGGGAGGTCAACATACTTAGCCCACTGCTTGGTCTGTTTGCCTATGTTTCTTGTTGCCTGTTCCTGACTCCAACCCTACAATGGACTTCAACCCCCAACTTCTCCCCTTTGCTTGGTTTTGCCTGCAAGGTGAATTGTTTGAACTGAGTTATGCATTTGAGATCTATGTGTTTTTCTGAATCTTCTCTGAGCAGTAAAACATTTGCAGTTTTTTTCATGACATTCAGCACGACTTTCAAACCAATGTATTTCAACTGAAAACATTTTTGAATGAACAAAGAGCTACATTCATTAATGGCAGCAGAGTTGCAAGGATGTGGTTGGGGTGGATGGCAGGCGACCATAACACCAGAGTCCTATGTTTGGTTAGGCATGGGCAACAAAAGCACTTTGGTTAACTTTAGTAAAAGATTGTGGTTGTGATTTAACCTAAATGAACACGTTTTTGAAGTCACTGTGAGTGTTTTTCTGTATTTAAATCAGACCATTATCTTTCACCGACCATCATCAACTGCTGTGTGTGCCTTAGCTTAGCCATAAATAAGTGTAATAATACTGTAATCACTGCAGGTTGATATCTTACTTTCATTAAAAAGAAAAAAAAATCAAATAATCAAAAAAATTAAATTTTGTAACTATTTTACAGACTGCCTTGGCACTGGGTTGCAAATTAGGAAGAAGTGGGATCATGTGGCCAAGCTTCAGGATAGAAAAGAGGAAGTAGTGACTCATACACACCATATGCTGACTTAGAAATGGAAAAACATTACTTCTCTCTATATCTTTGTCTGTTGGCATTCAAATGATTTTTATATTCAGTATAATATATTGACAAATATTCAGTATTTTTAAAATGAACAATTATTGTTTAGATGTCAAGAGTGTCTGGTAGTGTTGCCTGGTCTGCCAGGAGTCTGCTAATGGTAAGGCCTCCTAACACCTCTTTCTGCCACTGCCCATGATTAGGTTACTTTACTTTAAAGGATTAGCAAGACATGGTGGTGTCCTTGTCTAAGCGGCAGTATAGTCTAGGGAGTATGATGGCCTTATAGCTGCAAGCCGTCATGCTCAACAACACCACTGTCACAACCCTCATCAACAGGGGGTTGCTATGCAGGACACTTCACCTTCATTGGTGATCATCTCTGAAGGCACATTTGATCTGATCTTTTGGATATAAATTACACTTAAGAATACATCAAATGTATGCATAGCATACAAGTATTATTTATTCAGAAAATAATTACTTATGGCAATGTTTCAGATTTGCTCTGTGTAATAGAGCTCTTTGCTCACTAGCTCTCCATGCATCTTGTGAATGGTCAGGCCTAGAACAATTCTGTAAAGGATTATTCCAGTTTAATGACAAAGGAGGCATCAGCACTTGCAGATAGTATGTGACACTTTTAATAGGCTAAAGGATTCAAGGATTCAAAGGCTTTTTATTGTCAATTTCACCATATGTCAGACATACAATGGAATCGAAATGTTGTTTCTCTCTCTTTGCAATGTGCATTTTACATAATAAATAAACAAAACCAGTGGGGTAGTGTACATAGTTCAGCATCCTGACGGCCTGGTGGATGAAGCTGTTGGACAGTCTTGTGGAGCGGGCCCGGAGGCATCGGAACCGTCTCCCTGAAGGCAGGAGGCTGAAGTGGGAGTGTGAGGGGTGTGAGTTGTCCTCCGCAATGCTGATGGCTCTGCGGGTGAGGCGTGTGTTATAAATGTCTGTGAGGGGCAACAGAGGGACACCGATGATCTTACTGGCTGCATTCACTGTGTGTTGCAGTGTCTTTCGGCAGGAGGCAGTGCAGCCTCTGTACCACACAGTGATGCAGTCAGTGATGATGCTCTCAATGGTGCCCTGGTAGAAAGAGCACATGATGTGAGGTGGGACATGGGCTCTTCTCAGTTTGCGGAGGAAGTAGAGGCGTTTTTGAGCTTTCTTGGCCAGCTGTGTTGTGTTTGTTGACCAGGAGAAGTCCTCAGAGATGTGCACCCCCAGGAACTTGGTGCTGTTCACCCTCTCCACTGCAGTGCCGTTGATGGTCAGTGGGGGATGCTGTGAAGGCCTTCTCCTGAAGTCGACAACCATCTCTTTGGACTTCCCCATGTTGAGGAAGAGGTTATTATCCTTACACCACTGGACCAGTTGGCTCACCTCACTCATGTAGTTTGCCTCATCCTGGTTGGTGATGAGGCCCACCATGGTCGTGTCGTCCGCAAACTTGATGAAGTGGTTGGTGTTGTGGCTGGGTACGCAGTCGTGAGTTAGCAGGGTGAAGAGTAGCGGGCTGAGTACACACCCTTGTGGAGCCCCTGTGCTCAGCATGATGGTCCTAGAGGTTTTGCTGCCAGCCCTTACCCTTTGTGGTTTCTCTGATAAAAAGTCCAGCACCCAGTTACACAGAGAGGTCTTGACTCCTAGGTATCCCAATTTGTGTGTTAACTGCTGGGGGATGATTGTGTTAAATGCTGAGTTAAAATCTAGAAACAGCATTCGCACATAATAGTCTTTGGAGTCAAAGTGGGTGAGGGCTGGGTGGAGTGCGGCTGCAATGGCATCCTTCTGGGTTCTGCATCACTAGCCGCTCGAAGAACTTTATTATGATGGGTGTCAGTGCTACAGGCCGGTAGTCATTGTGGCTGGATGGGTGTGGTTTCTTTGGTACTGGTATTAATGTGGTGGCCTTGAAGCACTTGGGGACGACCGCTTGGCTCAGGGAGATGTTGAAAAAAGCATAGCAGCAGAAAGAAATACTGCATTTTGTAACACATTCCCTAGTTTACTGTAAGCCATTAGCCTGCACACTGCACATAAAACGCTAGAGGTACCTAAAACTGTCAAGATTACAGAAAGATTAGACATAAAAAAATAGATTACAGATTACAGATACACACACACCCCCCTACAAACACAAAAGTTGCTCCTGTTTCTTCTTTTTGCATTTCGAAGCTCTACTTTCAACCTTGTTATGATCCACCAGTGTGAAATGTGAATATTTTTCTCCTGGTCTTAAGATTTTTAACCCTAATCCTAAAACCAAGTCTTAACTCTCAAACAGCCACACACACACAATCACACACAATGCAGTACAGATAGTGATAGGAATGTATATACCTAACCCCAATTTAAACCTTAACCCTAACCCTAAAACCAAATCTTAACCCTCAAACAGCCACACACACACAATCACACACAATGCAGTACAGATAGTGATTTTTGAGGACTCTGTTCTTTGTGGCACCAGAGCCACCACTGAGAGCAGCACGATGCTTGGTTTTGTTTCTTTTTGCCAAACAAAGTCTGGGACTTAGATTTCACAGGTTACAGGACAACTCTGAGCACTGTTGATAATTACACCCACTTTTAACTGAGGCCTGTTGTTGAAAATGGTCTGAGTTGTAACAGTAGATTAAGAATAATAATAAATGAAGGAGTGGAGAACTGTAGAGTGTTTGTGCACCGAATTGAGGAATCTTATGCATAACATACCTTTTTCTCACTATGACTTCACATTTACAATCTAAGAACTGTAAAATATTCTGGCGTACATGCGCATATTCAACCACTAAAGCAGCGGTGACATTTGGGACATTATAGGGAGCTTCAATGGGGGGAAAAAGCATTAAGTGGCTTATACCATCTGTCTATCCCTACTCCCAAACTCACTCTCCCTTCAAATTAGATGCAGAAATGATGTATTCTATATACTGACATCCTTTTGTACACATACTCAGAGATTATATTTCTTCATAAATTTACTGCTATTATGCTTTACAGTGTATGTTGGGGGTTGTTGTTGTTTTGTCTTGTAGAGAGAGAGAGAGAGGTTAAGAAAAAAGGGGAAAGACAAATGGGTTAGAACTTACTTAAAATGTTATTATTATTTACACCTTATTAACAAAATTATTTAAGTTATTAATTTTGTTTGATATTCTTGAACAGGTATAAAAATTCTCACGTTTCTCTCATGAATCCTGTTTTACTATGTGCTGTTTGTCTCATGCGGCACCCGTAGTCAGGAAATGAAAACACTGTAAGAAGTACACACGTTTTGTGGATGAAATGACTACGTGCAGCTGTATTGTTCATTCTTTACGCTTAAGGAATCATCGTTGGTACATATTTACTACTCTACACTATATCTAATTTTTGCACGTTGTGTATCTTTAGTTTCATTTCGTGTCTTCTAGGCAGACATTCACTAATGGTAAAAAGGCAGGCTGTAATGCGTCGCGCTAGGTCGCGCTATATCGCGCTACGTTGCGTTATGTACGGATTTTTGTTCTGAATTAATGATTGACATTTCATGCATTTACAAACGGAAGTGTTAATTCATGTATGTTTAAAAAGTTATGAGGTTATCAGGCTTATTTGGTGCTGATTATACTGTGTTTGTATGTTTCAGTTTCACTTTCCTTATACGTCATTAAACCTGTGGATGACAAAGCAGTCTTCAGAGTCTTGATGTTTTGGGAAGAGTTTAGCTGGCTGTCAGTGTATGCAAGTGGAATACTGAGGACAGCACAGTTGTCATCTACAAAAAACTGTAGAAAAAGACAACTGAACAAAATACTGCATACAATAAAATGGGAAGAAATGAAAAAAGGTAATACTGAAGTTTTTACACAAAATTTTCTAAATGGATCCATCTGGTGATATTCAATATTTTTCTTCTTGTCAAAATATACAACATGCAGACCCAAATCAGCAAGGCATGTATCCTGCTAAAAAAGTATTATGTGTGCATCCAAAGCCTAGTACATGTACAGTGCATCTGGAAAGTATTCACAGCGCTTCACTTTTTCCACATTTCGTTATGTTGCAGCTATATTCCAAAATGGATTAAATTAATTTTTTCCCACAAAATTCTACACACAACACCCCATAATAACAATGTGAAAACAGTTTTTTTTTTTATGTTTGCAAATGTATTAAAAATCAAGAAATCACATGTACATAATTATTCACAGCCCTCAAAAATGAGCTCAGGTGCATCCTGTTTCCACTGATCATCCTTGAGATGTTTCTACAGTTTGACTGGAGTCCACCTGTGGTAAATTCAGTTCATTGGATATGATTTGGAATGGCACACACCTGTCTATATAAGGTCCCACAATTGACAGTCAGAGCACAAACCAATCATGAAGACAAAGGAATTGTCTGTAGACCTCCGAGACAGGATTGTCTTGAGGCACAAATCTGGGCAAGGGTACAGAAACATTTCTGCTGCTTTGAAGGTCCCAATGAGCACAGTGGCCTCCATCATCTGTAAAAAAAAGTTTGGAACCTCCAGCACTCTTCCTAGAGCTGGCCAACCATCTAAAACTGAGCAATCGGGGGAGAAGGGCCTGAGTAAGGGAGGTGACCAAGAACCCGATGGTCACCCTGTCAGAGCTCCAGCATTCCTCTGTGGAGAGAGGAGAACCTTGCAGAAGGACAACCATCTCTGCAGCAATCCACCAATCAGGTCTGTATGGTAGAGTGGCATGACGGAAGCTACTCCTTAGTAAATGGCACATAGCAAACAAAGATTGAACTCATGAATGCCAGGCGTCATGTTTGGAGGAAACCAGGCACCACTCATCACCTGGCCAATTCCATCCCTACAATGAAGCATAGTAGTGGCAGCATCATGCTGTGGGGATGTTTTTCAGTGACAGGAACTGGGAGACTAGTCAGGATAAAGGGAAATATGAATGCAGCAATGTACAGAAACATCCTGGATGAAAACCTGTTCCAGAGCACTCTTACTTACTTACTTACTACAACACCTCTGACCCACGGCACAGTTGGCAAGGACTCCAGCACATCACAGGCTACAGAGAGAAAAACCCGATAAACATCTCCACCCACACCACACTCCCTGATGAGCTCAACGAGTTTTGTGCTCTCTTCGACGCTGCCAACACTGACCGACAGAGAGGAGGTGTGGCCACAGAAGGGACACAGGACACACCGCTCTCTGTGACATCAGTGGAGATGCAGGCAGCTCTGTGGAAAACGCAGTCCAGGGTGTGCAGAGCTCAGCAGAGCTGGCTGACGTACGCACAGACATTTACAACCTGTCCCTGTCTCAGTCCTTTGTGCACACCTGCTTCAAGACAACTACCATCGTGCCCCTCCCCAAGGAAAAACATCATAACTGGCCTACATGACTATCGTCCCATTGCACTGACCCCAATCGTGATGAAGTGCTTTGAGAGAATAGTCATGACCTGCATCAAAAGATCCATCCCATCCACCCTGGATCCCTCACAATATGCATACAGGCAGAACCGGTCCACCGAAGACACCGTCAACGCCGCCCTTCACATAGCCCTCACACATCTGGAAGGCAAGGACACCTATGTTAGAATGCTATTCATCGACTACAGCATGGCATTCAACACAGTCATACCACACAGACTTGCTGAAAAACTCTGCAATCTTGGACTGGCACCACCCCTCTGTACGCGAGTGCTGAACCTCCTGTTAGACAGACCTCAGTCAGTCAGGATAGGAAACCGGACATCGGGAATCAGGACAGTAAGCACAGGGACCCCCAGGGCTGTGTACTGAGCCCACTTCTGTACACCCTCTTCACCCATGACTGTGTGGCCTCACAGAGCAATGCCAGCATCATTAAGTTTATGGATGACACCACAGTCATTGGACTAATCACCAGTGTAAAGGAGACATCATACAGAAGGCCAGTGGCTGACCTGGTGACCTGGTGCCAGGTAAATAATCTCTCCTTGAACACATACAAGACCAAGGAGATGATTATTGATCCACGGAGGAGGAAGACAGAGCAGCATGCACCACTTCACATCAGTGGGACAGAGGTAGAGAGGGTGAAAACCTTCAAATTCCTCAGGACTTACATCAGTGAGGACTTAACCTGGACTCACAACTGTCACCACCTTGTAAAGAAAGCACAGCAGAGACTGTTCTTCAGAAAGCTGAAGAAATTCAGCATGTCACCCAGAATCCTCAGCAATTTCTACAGATGCACAGTGGAAAGTGTCATAACTAGCTCCATCACGGTGTGGCACGGAGCCAGCTTTGCTCAGGACAGGAAGGCTCTGCAGAGAGTGATAAAGACTGCACAGCACATCTCTGGAGTAGCCTTCCCATCACTCAGGGACATTTACACCAGCAGGGTCGTCAGGAGGGCCCACAACATCATAAAGGACAATACACACCCACAGCACAGTCTTTTCACACTCCTGCCTTCAGGGAGGCGTTACAGAAGTGTGAGAACACGAACAACTAGGCTCCTGCAGCTACAGCTTCTACCCGCAAGTCATCAGACTCCTGAATACAGACACTTCCCCCAACACGTCCACCTTCCCCACTGGGACCACCCCCCACACACTACACAAGCACGCACATGATCACTTTAACTACTGATCACTTACAGTGGGTACGGAAAGTATTCAGACCCCCTTAAAATTTTCACTCTTTGTTATATTGCAGCCATTTGCTAAAATCATTTAAGTTCATTTTTTTTCATCATTAATGTACACACAGCACCCCATATTGACAGAAAAACATGAAATTGTTGAAATTTTTGCAGATTTATTAAAAAAGAAAAACTGAAATATCAAATGGCCATAAGCATTCAGACCCTTTGCTCAGTATTTAGTAGAAGCACCCTTTTGAGCTAATACAGCCATGAGTCTTTTTGGGAATGATGCAACAAGTTTTTCACACCTCTGCCATTCCTCCTTGCAGATCCTCTCCAGTTCTGTCAGGTTGGATGGTGAACGTTGGTGGACAGCCATTTTCAGGTCTCTCCAGAGATGCTCAATTGGGTTTAAGTCAGGGCTCTGGCTGGGCCATTGAAGAACAGTCACGGAGTTGTCCTGAAGCCAGTCCTTCATTATTTTAGCTGTGTGCTTAGGGTCATTGTCTTGTGGTGAACCTGAAGGTGAACCCTCGGCCCAGTCTGAAGTCCTGAGCACTCTGGAGAAGTTTTCGTCCAGGATATCCCTGTACTTGGCCGCATTCGTCTTTCCTTCGATGGCAAGCAGTCGTCCTATTCTCTGTAGCTGAAAAACACCCCCACAGCATGATGCTGCCACCACCATGCTTCACAGTTGGGACTGTGCTGGACAGGTGATGAGCAGTGCCTGGTTTTCTCCACACATACCGCTTAGAATTAAGGCCAAAAAGTTCTATCTTGGTCTCATCAGACCCGGGAATCTTATTTCTCACCATCGTTTTTTTTTTAGCAAACTCCATGCGGGCTTGCATGTCTTGCACTGAGGAGAGGCTTCCGTTGGGCCACTCTGCCATAAAGCCCCAACTGGTGGAGGGCTGCAGTGATGGTTGACTTTCTAGAACGTTCTCCCATCTCCCGACTGCATCTCTGGAGCTCAGCCACAGTGATCTTTGGGTTCTTCTTTACCTCTCTCACCAAGGCTCTTCTCCCCCGATTGCTCAGTTTGGCCGGACGGCCAGCTCTAGGAAGGGTTCTGGTCGTCCCAAACGTCTTCCATTTAAGGATTATGGAGGCCACTGTGCTCTTAGGAACCTTAAGTGCAGCAGAATTTTTTTTGTAACCTTGGCCAGATCTGTGCCTTGCCACAATTCTGTCTCTGAGCTCTTCAGGCAGTTCCTTTGACCTCATGATTCTCATTTGCTCTGACATGCACTGTGAGCTGTAAGGTCTTATATAGACAGGTATATGGCCTTCCTAATCAAGTCCAATCAGTATAATCAAACACAGCTGGACTCCAATGAAGGTGTAGAACCATCTCAAGGATGATCAGAAGAAATGGACAGCACCCGAGTTAAATATATGAGGGTCACAGCAAAGGGTCTGAATACTTATGGCCGTGTGATATTTCAGTTTTTCTTTTTTAATAAATCTGCAAAATGTCAACAATTTCGTGTTTCTCTGTCAATATGGGGTGCTGTGTGTACATTAATGAGGAAAAAATGAACTTAAATGATTTTAGCAAATGGCTGCAATATAACAAAGAGTGAAAAATTTAAAGGGGTGGGAATACTTTCCATACCCACTGTATATGGACACTGTTACTCTTTGCATTACTCTTTGCTTCGCATCTTACTGTGTTCTCTTTTTAAATTATATCTGTACATATTTCAGCTATTTCATTTACCTCTTTGTTTTTTTCCTTTAAATTATTCTGAATTTTTTTTGTACATATATAGCTGCTATTTCTTTTACTTTTACTTTTTGTAAGATCTATTTTTTATATATAGCATTGTGTGATGGGAGAGTGGCAAAAAAAACATTTCATTGCATAGTGTGAACTGCTGCTTTGTACTGTGCAAATAACAATAAACCTTTTGAATCTTGAGTCTTGACCTCAGACTGGGGCAACGGTTTATCTTTCAGCAGGACAATGACCCTAAGCATACAGCCAAGATAACAAAGGAGTGGCTTCAGGCCAACTCTGTGAATGTCCTTGAGTGGCCCATCTGGAGAGATCTGAAAATGGCTGTGCACCGACGCTGCCCATCCAACCTGATGGAGCTTGAGAGGTTCTGCAAAGAGGAATGGGCGAAACTGCCCAAAGATAGGTGTGCCAAGCTTGTGGTATCATATTCAAGAAGACTTGAGGCTGTAATTGCTGCCAAAGGTGCATCAACAAAGTATTGAGCAAAGGCTGTGAATACTTGTATATACACATGTACATGTGATTTCTTGATTTTTGATTTTTAATAAATTTGCAAACATTTCAAAAAAGCAAATGAAATCCATTTTGGAATAAGGCTGTAATAAAACAAAATGTGGAAAAAGTGCTGTCTACAGCACATCATTGAGCCACAGTGGTTGACATTTCATTGCAATGAACACACACACTGTAATTTAATTTGATTAAAATTCACAGACGTCCTTCTGCCCGAAACACTCACAAGATAAGATACACCTTTAGATTAGATTAGATTAGATTCAACTTTATTGTCATTACACATGTACAGGGACAGGGTAACGAAATGCAGTTAGCATCTAACCAGAAGTGCAAAAGCAGCAAGTGCAGGATATGGCAAAAAAAAGTAAAAAATAAAAAATATGTACAGTATTCACATTAGATATATACATATATGAATATATATAAACATGATATACAGATGAGTGTTTTATAACAGTATGTACAGTTAAATAAGTATTATGAACATACTATACAGATGCATTATGTATCTAAGTGTATGTACAGATATACAGGTAAAATGAACTTACTATATAGATGGATTTATGAATATATGTACACTATATAGAGAAGAAAAGTGGGTGGTGTGAGGAGTATGGTTGGTGTGTGTGGGTAATGGGGGGGGGGTGTCGTCGGGGGGCAGGGTTGGTGTGGGAGGTGGAGGTGGGGGGTTACAGGGGGGCTAAGTTCAATAAGGAAACAGCTGTGGGGAAAAAGCTGTTCCTGAGTCTACTGGTTCTTGTTCGGAGGCTCCTGAAGCGTCTCCTGGAGGGCAGGAGGTTAAACAGGCCATTTGCAGGGTGAGAGGAGTCCTTGAGAATGTTGCGAGCTCGTCGCAGACAGCGTTTTCTCTGGACCTCCTCAATGGAGGGAAGTGGAGTCCCAGTTATGCGTTGGGCAGTTTTCACCACCCGCTGCATTACCTTTCGGTCAGCGACTGAAGAGTTTCCATACCAGACTGTGATACACCTGGTCAGGATGCTCTCAATCACAGACCGGTAGAAGTTCACCAGAACGGCTGAAGATAGGTGGTTCTTCTTCAGTGTCCTCAGGAAGAAGAGGCGCTGGTGAGCCTTCTTGACCAGGCTGGAGGTGTTGGTGGACCAGGACAGGTTCTCTGTAATGTGAGTCCCCAGGAATTTGAAGCTGGAGACACGTTCAACAGTCATCCCATTGATGTGAATGGGGCTGTGTGTGCCTCTTTTCACCCTCCTGAAGTGTCTGTGAATGTTCTCATTCATCCAGGTCATAGTTCTCTCTTTGAAAATTGAATCGAAGGCAACTGGACATATGTTTGTCTGGGAAGACGTTTGGCCTCTTATCCAAGGGGCTTCATCAGTTCATACGCATCGGTCTATCTAGTCCGCACTAGTCTGACCAAGAAAGTGGAGTAAGGTATTTAACCTGTTGTGGGTGGGACCACCAAAGTACCTGTGAAAGTACTGGTTTCACCTGACCATTGTTGTGGTCCCCAGTGAACGACAGTCGTCAGGCTCATGTGACCTAGTTTGTGTCTCATGTGAACGACAGTCGTTAGGGTCAGGTGAGTCCCTGGTGGATGACGCTCGTTGAGAGTCGTCTGAGGTTAAGTTGTTTACTCTCCTGGGTACACATGAAAGGGCTACATTGTAAATGGGGGATAGGTGGTGTCGCAGACCCCCTCCTCTGTTTAGTGATGGTTTTTCCACTTTCACATAGATGGCTTCTTTGACTCCTCTCTCAAACCATCTGTCCTCCCTGTCCAGGATTTTGACATTGCTGTCTTCAAAGGAGTGTGCTTTTTCCTTTAGATGTGAGTAGACAGCTGAGACTGGACCCGAGGAGTTAGCCCTTCTGTGTTGGGCCATGCGTTTGCTCAAAGGTTGTTTAGTTTCCCCAATATATAGGTCCTTGCATTCCTCACTGCATTTGACCGCATATATTAGGTTGCTTTTATGATTGTGTGGTATCTTGTCTTTGGGGTGTACCAGTTTCTGTCTGAGAGTGTTGCTGGGTTTGAAACATACAGGAATTTGATGTTTGTTAAAAATCCTCCTGAGTTTCTCTGAGACCCCAGACACGTATGGAATGACAATGTTTTTGTGTTTATCTTCCATATTCTCAACATCCTCCCTGTTGGTATTCTTTCTGGAGCGTGTTGTTTTGCCAAAAGACCAACTCGGATAGCCACAAGTTTTCAGAGCTCCCTTTATATGCTTATGTTCTTCTGCTTGGGCCCGAGTGGAGGTTGGTATGTTGTCCGCCCTGTGTTCCAAGGTTCTGATAACTCCCAGTTTGTGCTCCAGTGGATGATGTGAGTCAAAAAGTAGGTATTGATCGGTGTGTGTGGGTTTCCTGTATACCCCAATGTAGAGGCTCCTGTCCTCCGCCAGGTGAACGTCACAGTCCAGGAATGGTAGGTGGTTATCTTTGACATCTTCTCTTGTGAATTTGATGTTTTTGTCCACAGAGTTGATGTGTTCAGTGAAAGCTTGTAAATCTTGGGTTTTGATCTTTACCCATGTGTCATCCACATACCTAAACCAGTGACTTGGAGGTGTACCTTTGAATGAGTTAAGGGCCTTTTGTTCTACCATTTCCATGTATAGATTAGCCACAATGGCGGACACTGGTGAGCCCATAGACCCTTTTACTGTTTGTACACAATGATGACGTAAAACGTATGCGCGCGCATGTTGGCAACGGAAGTATGGCAGGAATCAGTAGTTTGTCAACCTACGCGAGTGGATTATCCATCAAAGATCGCGAATGTTACTTTAACAAGCTGACTTTGTCAAATGGTATCCGGCTACCAGATCCGTGTGCAATAGTGGAGTGGGTAGAAGATGTTAGTAAGTGGCCGAATATACAGTGGCCAGACATTTATACGTATTTGGTTGAGAAACCGAGCGTGTACACCAGAGAGAAATTACGAGCTTACAAGTCACTGGATGCTTATGAATACGTACTCTGTGGTCATGTACAGAACGTCAAATATCATGAAATAGACTCGGAGTTTTGTGTGTTGAAATCCGAGGTTCTACCTAGTCAAAGACAAGGACACAAGACAACCATGTATGAGGCTTGGGTTATAATCAACCAACAACAAAACTACGTCCTCACAGCGAACTGCACCTGTATGGCGGGGTAAGTAGTAGCTTATTTTGGTGTTGTGGGCTTGTAGCTAACATACTTCAGAGCTCTATACGTAGCTGACATGCAAAGGCAAATTATGCTTCTGTGTTACTGTCCTTTCAGATTTAAGCTAGGCTATACTCTCCTTTCCATATCAAAAAGTCGTATGCCTTGCCTCTGAGACATTCTCATAACCAGGGTTTGAAACAATATTTTAATGAAATACACAGTGGCAACAGGTTCAAAATTCAACAGTTCAATTCAAACAATTCAAAATCAACCAGTATGTATGTTCTTGTGAATTTTCAGGCTTGGGTCATGCTGCAGTCATGCAGCTTCAATCTTATTCAAAGTTGAGCTCTATGGTAGGATGGGGAGGAGTGAGAGTGCAGCAGTTACCTCTGGCATGTGCATGTGGAAAGACATGAGCAGGAAAGAAGTCAGACCAGCTCCACTGAAGGAAATCAGCTTCCACAAACCAAAGAGGCTAGGCAGGCAGCTTCCAACAGCTTCAGCATCTGCCAGGAAGAATAGTATCACACCCAGAGGCATGTAATAGTTGACAGAGCCTAGATAAGCTTTCTATTGCCATATAGTATTTAATAGCCCTGTGATGTACTTCCATTTTACCCAGTGACTCGCAGATTAGTTTCCGGTTTACTTCCTGCCACATCGGCGGTAAATATTACTCAAAGTGAACAAATGACAGCTGTAACCGTAAGAAAACAAAATATTATGTCAGAGATTTATACAAGTTGCGACCACGACTGTGGAGCAAGTCCCACAGTGTGTGTTGACCAGGAGCGATATGAGAAGCTACTTCAACTACAATACTGTATCATATCGTATTATAGATTCTTCTCATATGAGCATCTGATGGTATTTTGGGACTTGATCAGTTCTGCTACAGTGAAAATGGTTATGGTCAAAAGCACTAGAGCTAAGACAATGATGAGCACAACAACTGTAAGTAGCAGGCTCATGCACAAATGCACACATCTATGAATGATTGTGTTTATGATGCTTATGATCTAATTTTACTTTAACATTTCCCCACAGAAACTGTTGCCAATAGATGAACTTTTCCTCTTCCTCTGTCTACTGGCTGTACTCAGAGGAAGCTGGGCCATAGATTCAACATCCGTCGAGCAACAGCAAAATTATTGTGACCTGGGCCAACTTTCTCTACAGCATACTGGGCTCGGTATGTACCAGGATGTCTCCTGCAGCTGTGAAGGCCAGTCTTCCAGAGGACTTTCATGGCAGCTACAGTGACACACATGTGGTCCTTGACTGCACAGAGCTACGCTGTCAGACTCCTTCATCTCTGCTCCTTCAGAGTGAGGTCTTTTCCCTCTGCAAGTCCCACTGCACCTTCAAAGCCATGGTGGCAATACATCACTCTTAGCACCAGACACGGCCATCGTGGTTGACAAGGGCTTCTTGGTGGATGACCTTGTACCTGGGACTGTTCATCGTCCTGCCTTTCTCTCCAAGAGGACAGAAATGTCAGAGGTGGATGTTCTGAAGATGCAGTCCATTGCTCGTTTAAGAGTGCATGTTGAGAAGAGGATAATCCGAAGATTCAAAGAAAATAAACTGAATGAGAATAACAGAACTGATGAAGCTGCTTGGATGAGCAGTGAAACGTCTTCAAGAGTTGCCTTGCTTCAACCTTCTAAATGAATATGACCTGGATGACTGAGAACCTTCATCAACAATACACTTTTTGATACAATTCTACTGTATAGATAAGCAATGGGTAATGAACCAGAAGATTGTGAATAAATGCACTGGATGTCTGCTGAGTCTCTTTGTCATTCAGTACGGGCATAGTAGCCACTTGGTGGCTTATAGGTTTTGGTAAAATCAAGTCACTACAGTCAGTGTTGCATCATAAATGTATAGTTAATTTCAATTTACGTTCAAATTAAACATTTACATCATACATTACATTTCATTACATTCTTCCTGGTGACTGGATTCATGTACATTGCATACATTTCTGCATGTATACACGGAAATAGAACCAGTCTACCTTTTCTTTGATAACATTTAACATGTCACTGTCTCTGTAAATTATTTGAATTAGCATGTCTTCCTCAGCTGAGACAACAAAGTCATGAGATAAGTGTAAAGAGTTTAAGGTAAAACAGAAGTACATCACAGGGCTTGTGCACAGAGCTTCTCAGAGATTTCTTTCCAAGGTGTTACTTGGTGATGCAGAGATGAAAAGGCCTACAGACAGTTTAAATATTGTCAGTATATATGTTTGCATTTGTCTTCAGGTTTGTGTTTTTTATCTATTGTACATCCTTGGGTTTAAAGCTCTGTTTAACTCATTTAAGAATAATTCAGTCAGTATTCTTAAAATGTGAATATTATGCAGCACAGTAATTGTGTGCTTTTGTTCCTGTATTATCAGTGTTGACAGATGATGACATCCGAGAACTTCAGGTTGTGGACCCAGGGGCTGCAGTGCTGACAAGCCTAGAAAATAGTGACACAGACACTGCATCATCTGACACTGATTCAGAGGAGCATCTTGACTTACCTGAACCCTTGACTGCTTTATTTAATGTAACACACAGGGAACTCTCACCACAGGAAATGCAGGTGAAATGTGAGGATACGTTTCAAAGACTTAAAAGTACACTTCAACCTCATCAATGTGAGAAATTGGAATTTGTGACACGGCAACAGTCAAAGTCAAAGGATTGGTACACTTACAGGGCTGGCCGGATCACAAGCACTAAATTTCACCATGCGACCACAACTGACAAGATCAGCAAAACATGCTTAAATGATATTATGCAGTATAACAGCACAGACTTGAATGTCCCATCTGTTCTCTGGGGTAAAAACATGGAAGAAACGGCAAGACAAGCATACACTGCATTTATGTCACAGAACCATCCAGATTTCAGCATCAGATCATGTGGCTTAGTAGTGCAACCTTCTGAGCCACACCTTGGATCGTCCCCAGATGGGATAGCAAGATGTACTTGCTGTGGCAAAGGGGTGGTAGAGATAAAGTGTCCCTACAAATATCGTGATAGCTTTCAAGGATGTACAGAAGACAAGCAGTTTTGTCTGGACAAGTCATTGACATTGAAACATTCACACACATACTACTATCAAACTCAACTTCACATGTTTATGTGTGATGTTAAGTATTGTGACTTTGTGTTGTGGTCTAAGGAGGAGTTCTTTGTGCAGCGTATCCTAAAAAATGAAGAGTTTCTAAAGGAAGCTTTGCCAAAAGCACAAGACTTCTTTATCTCAAGTGTGCTGCCTGAACTATTGACAAGAAGTCATGACCCTGAGCTGGTATCACAGAGAGCCTGCAAATACTGTGAAAGGCCTGATTTTGGAAAAATGATAATCTGTGTCAAATGCAGCAACCATTTTCACTACAGCTGTGCACTTATAAAAAGGAAGCCAGCAACATGGTTATGTAGGGAATGTGTGAAAGTTGAGGTTTGAATGCCTTCATTTAGGACTGGGAAATGTATTGTATTGTGATATAAATCTGGTTCATAACACCCAGACCTACATTTATGTACATTTGAAACAATTAATTAATCCACAGCCTTTTCCTTACTTGTTATGTGTTATTGACTGCTGTGTGATGATGCACTTCAGTGCAACTAAACATTAGTTTTATACTGTAATGCTATGTATCCATTAAATAGAGATAATTTACAACGTAAAATGATCATTTACTGTTAACAACATACAAAACCAGTTTGATTCTAATATTTTGTACATACTCCCACTTTTAATGTTATTAACTTTAAGTCATACTATGCAACTATGTTGCTTGTATACATTTCTCAAACAGTTGAAAGAAACTGTGAATAAAATTGTTACAAATAAAGGTGGGTAATTTAGTTTTAATTACAGTAAATACATGTTTTACAAATGTAGATCACTTTATAACTAGTATTCTGAAGGTTGAAGAGGTTTTTAAAAAAAAAAAAAACAAAAAAAAACTCTACAAGTCCAGTTGCCTTGCATCAACATTCAGAATGAATTATGAGCTGGATGACTGAGAACATTCATCAACATACTAATAATAACTAATAACTAATACATATAGTACATGGTCATGTGTTACTCATTTGGAAACAACACTTTTACAGAGGTTTGTGAGTGCACCACATACAGTCACCATATCGTCTAGCATGTTAACTTGCGACAATGGAATAACTGTTTGCAAAATCTTAAAGTTTTTCCACCGACCAATAACTCGCTCCACATGAATTCTCACGCGAGACAGTTGCCTGGAGGTGTCTACTTCCTGCGCAGAAAGCTGTTTTTTTCCTTTTGTGAAATGAGGGATGCGGAGGGTTGCACCACAAGCTGCAAGCTCGTCTCTGATGAGAAACCCTCTGTCTGCTAAAACCTCATCCCTAGGTTCCAAAAGTTCTAAGAAACCGCACTCTTTAGTGATCTGCTTGTCTGAGACCCGTCCACCCCACCCAGGAGACAGAAATGAAATTGCTCCAGCTGGAGTGATGCCAATTAAATATTTAATGGTGTTGTTGTGTTTATAATTTGACCATGTCTGGGCCCTGGCAGTCAGATTACTGGGTCTAGCTATGAAAATTTCTGTGCAATCTATTATGCACCGGCATTTTTTAAAGTTTTGTTTGAATGTTTTTGGCATATTTTTAAGTATTGCATCCTTACTTGGCCATTTAATGAGTGGCTTGAGGACCAAAGCCATAAGAGGGACCCAGCTCCGCAAAATATTTGAAATTGTAGTTTTGGATACCTTAAATCGATATGCCAAGTCAGTATTACATAGGCCCAACCTTAATTTCATCAATATAAGCAATAGGTGGTCTTCCAGTGAAAGTTTTTGGCTAATTCTTTCTATGCTGCCCGCTATTTTTGTAAGCAGCCATTCAAAGAGCACCGAGGTCAGTCCTGTGAGAAAAATCAATTGTCCAATGTTGCACTTAACAGTGGTGTAGGAAAACGTGGATTTTTGCAGCTCTTCTTTCAGCTTTGCGTTTTCTGCCTGTAGTGTGTCAAACTTCTGATGCAGGTGGGCATAGTCCTCCTGAAGTTGACTGTGTCTGTGGTTGAGGTCATCATACTCCCTCTTTGGAACTGAGATGTCCTCTTCAGCTTTAATACAGAAGTGAAAAATTAGCATGTGCTGTGACGAATGCATGTACACATACACATGGACATGCAATTGGAGCACAGAGCACTGACTCTTCTAGTTTCTATTATATGTTACCCAATTCCAATAACTTTTAAGTTGTTTAAAATAGGTAGGCCTACATTGTTGTATGATTACAAGGGCAGTAGGAGAACAGGAAAAGTAGAGGTGGAGTAAGTGGGGTATAATACAGGAGGAGGTGAGGCGTGGGAGAAACAAAATCCAATGGTGGAAACCCTGACAACCATCATCAGTTAATTGTAAGATGAAATATATTACCATCACAATGATCCATTCTGCATTCTTGTTGAGGAGTTTCAGAAGGAACATGCTGATTTGCTGCAATGTTAGGTCTGTCATCTCTTCTCCTTTTCCTATGGTACCTACGGTAAAAATAGCAGAAATGTACAGTTAGACCAATCTATCTAAAAACATCAGCTAAAGGCACCAAAAGCTTATGCAAGAGAGCAAAACAAACAGAGGGAGAAAACTCTAATTATTCTTACCTGTCCATCTTTGCTCCTGGGTTCTGACTTTGTTTTGTGTACACAAACACAGAAGGCACAAAATCAGGACTGCTGGAGTCCAATGATGCCTCACCTGCAAATCACATACAAACACACGTACACACGTTTGTTTACTAGCCAAATTTTTATTTTCATTCATATCTGACAGTGTTCATCAAACTTTAGCCGATTTGATATGGTACATCGTAAAGACAATCACTAATGTAAAACAGGATTACAAGAGTCCAATGACGCCTCATCCGCAAACACACGCGTTTGTTTACTAGCGAAATTTAACACCAGCATATGAAACTCTAACTGCATGCGATCAAATTTAGGTAGCATTGATGGACAGACTACTACTACAAGAGTAGGTAGATAAACTTACCTGATATAAAGTGGGCGCTGCAGACACGAGCATTTTTGATTATTTCCTCATTCCAATCAGCCCGTTTAATCGCCTGCAGCCACAGGCGCCGCCGGTTCTTCTGAAACGGCCGTGATCCTGTCGGAATCCTATAAAACTTCAGCCCACCTGTGGAGTATCGATTAGTGCAACCGTAAATGCAACAACCAGACATTTTGATGCTGGGAAACAACTGGCTGCGTTGTCAGAGCGACTGGTGAACAACACCGCTTCCGTTGCCAAAATGCGCGCGCAACTATTTGATCACGTGGGCTGTAAAAGGGTCTATAGCACAGCCGTGTTTTTGTCTGTAAAATTTGCTGTTAAACTGGAAATATGTGGTGTTGAGGCACAAATCCAGTAACTGGCAGATCTGGTCTGGTGTGAGATTGGTTCTGTCATGTAGTGTGTTATCTTGTTTCAAGTGATTCCTCACTGTTTCCACCGCCTCCTTAGTTGGAATGCAAGTGAATAAGGAGGTCACATCATATGACACCATGGTTTCTTCTTGTGCCATTTTCAAACCTTTGATTTTGTTCACAAAGTCTAATGAGTTGTGAACATGAACACATCATGTTCACAACTCATTAGTGAGGTTTGTTGGTCAGAAAGTTTATTAGTCCCACAATGGGGTAATTGCATCCTTCACAGCAGCAAAGAGGCAGATTCACCCAGAATATACAAAATATCAAATACAATACAATACAATACAATATTGAACCACTGTACACAGTATGCAAACAGTATAGACCGTCTAGGGTAACACTTTAGAATAACGAACCCTTGTAAGACATTTATAAGCTATTAGTAGATATTAGTAGATAGTTAACTAATCATGAACTAAACACTTATATACATTTGTAAATGATTATTAAAACACTTATTACTTAAGCTACAAGACATTTATAAACTATTAGTAGATATTGAACTACATGGATTAAAGTAAAAAAAATCTGACTGAAATTTTTTTCGCGCTACAGTCAAGTCACACGCAGTGTGTGAAACAAGTTCCAGGTTAGGTTACTTGACACCTGCGTAAGAAATACTAATGCATAGGACTTCAGCACCAAATGCAGCTATCATGTTTAAATGCTCGACCAATATTATTTTACAGGAGGAGGATTTTAAAAAGCTGTTCTATAGCATCTATTGCATTTTTTTTGTTGGCTTTTCAAATTTTTTTGCAAAACGTGCTCATATCTTTCTCTCTAAAATAATCAAGCATCTACATAACTTTTCATTACATGTTATTTTTCTTATTATTTCAAGTAAGCCTTTTACATATAAGAAAATAGAAATAAAAAATACATAAACAAACAGCACCAGGATTAAATAACAAAGAGTGCAAATCTCTATGGTACATTTTTTCAGTTTAAGAGCCATTATCTCTTTTTGATGAGCGGCAATACCATGTGTGCAAAGATAGGACGCATGGGAGTTTGACACTGACAGTCTCGACAGTGCGCACCGGCCTTCAGCACAGGACTTAATGAGTTCGACCAGTGGTTGGGCGATGGTCAACGACAAATCATGTTCCGCAATAAACAAACATATGCGTACTTTGTGGTTGCAAACACGGTCTGCCATGGATTGTTGCGCCTCCGTTGTTGTTATTGTGGCACCTGGGAGTGAGGATGTATTTTTGAGAGCGCGGAGGGCAGCCTTGTGAGACGCATCAGTCTGATGGCGAGTCAGCACTTTTTTGCTGACTCGCTGACACTTTTTTTGTGTTTGGTCAATATCCGATACATCGGAGCAGTTGATCATCATGAGGGAGTCCATGCTAGCTATCGCGCCACAGCTCCGTGTTTACATTCCACTCTGAAATGGGACATGATTATTATTTTTTTTCTCCCCGGATCTACATTGATCTCATAAGTTGCCTCTGTGAATTCCAAATGACGGAAATCCGTCGTAGCGACGGAGAACTTTAATCCATGGAACTAATCATGAATAAACCATTCATATACATTTGTAAATGATTATAAAACATTTATAACTAAAGTTGTACAACATTTATATATCATTTAGACATTATTAATAATGCTGTGCCAACATTGTTTGTTCATGTTTTATTCATCATCAACTAATTTTCAATATGATCAACCCTATTAGTAAATTATTGGTGAAATAGTGTAGATGTGTTTAAAAAAAAAAACCACTGTACCACCATTTGTCTATTTATGTTTAACAGATGATTTGTTAGGCATTCATAAAAAAATCTATAGGCCTGAAATGATTTGCAGATGTTATGTCCCTTAATCTAAAGTGAAGACTGTTCATTATTTACACGTCTGTTAATGTGCCACCATTTTTAAAATTCATGTTTAACAGATGATTTGTTAGGTATTCATAAAAAAAATCTTAGCAAATTGGTCCACACAATCATTGGACCATTTAATCGGTTTGTGGTGTTTTTGGTAGTTTTTTCCCTTCTGTCAGCTATCTCAATATACTGGCCAAACCAGGCATTTTAACAGCTCACAAAAATTAAACCATTCTGAAGCTGTACATCACAACAAGAGCTAAGTGTTCCAAGTGACCTTCGACTATTGAAGACGGGGAAGGAGCTGGCAGCAGCAGCGCAGGTAAAGTTAAGCTAACGGTTACAGTAATGTTACAAGTCCACAGTTCTAAATTCACATTTGCTGGTTAACT
The DNA here is from genome assembly GCF_017976425.1 of Toxotes jaculatrix. Classification (NCBI taxonomy): domain Eukaryota; kingdom Metazoa; phylum Chordata; class Actinopteri; family Toxotidae; genus Toxotes; species Toxotes jaculatrix. The sequence goes on along the minus strand of NC_054413.1, from coordinate 15,009,548 downwards.
TATTTGTTGACTTATATTACCTGGCTGAATCTGCTAAACTATCAAGCAAGTACAAACACTAATCCATTTTTAGCTAGTTAGCTCTGTTAGCTATATCGGCTAGTCTAGCCAACTTTATCAACAGGACATGTCAGTGTGGTTTGGATAGTTTTGCTAACCCCACATGGTGAATGCAGATTGATGCAAGGGGATAAGCTATCGTAACATGAAACATTGAAGAACGTGTGCTTGTGCTATTAAGCATAGTAGTAATTGTTTTAGCTGGCGTGATAACTAGAGATGGGAATCAGTTCAGGTTGAGAATCGGTAGTAAACCGCTCTAGCAAGCTAGCTACTACATTTTCTATCAATAACCCTGTTTTCATGGACAACTTTTTTTTAATTAGAATGATTAAAATTGTATTGAAAAAAAAAAAGATGTCCATGTAAACGCAGTTATATGAATTGAGATATTGCAACCTGTTGACCTTCTATCAGGTCAGCAGGCATCCTGTCTGATTCTAACTGGCTGATGATTTTTAGAGGTTTTTCTCACATAAATCAGGAATTGATGAGGGAATCATTAAAGAATCAGATCAATAAGCAGAACTGATAATAGATTTGATATCCATAACATTTTACCAATTCCCATCCCAAGTTATAGTAACTATCAGTTTTGGTTAACTAGCTGCCACTGGTCCTTTCTGTGTGGTTTCAGGAAACCTAACGCCACTGTACCCCACAGCTGTGCTGTCGGCCAAGAAATTAAGCACACAGGCCAAGGAAAAAGATGATGCACAATCCAAAAAAATAGAGGCGTTGACCAAAGCGAAGGAGGCCCTGTTGGTAGAACAAACAATTTTTAATCTGTATTAACAGTGTTTTGAATGTGAGGGCTGTTGAAAAGCACTTTATTGTTATTGCTATATGTTGTTTCGTAGCACATTGGTTGCTGTGCTTGTTTTAATAAAATGTTTTATACACTTATACTTTGTACTCCTAATTCTGTCACTGTTTGATGTCACAAAGAAGGATGGATCCCAAAGTTGTCTACTACATTTGTTACATGTGATGAAAAAGTCTACAAATCTTTAGCAAACATTTATTTAGATTAAGGGACATAAGAACATCTGCAAATTATTTATAGATGTTTTATGAATGTCTAACAAATCATTTGTTTCAACATGAAAGGTCAAGTTAGCAATTGCTTCGTATCTGTATTTTTTAAAGCCAGATTGTTCACAAGAGGTGAGTAAAAGGTCCACAAATTATTCATTAAGATTAACGGACATTTGTAAATAATGAATAGCCTTCACTTTAGATTAAGGGACATAATAACATCTGCAAATGATTTATAGATTTTTATGAATAACAAATCATCTGTTAAACATGAATAAACAAATGGTGGCACATTAACAGATGTGTAAATAATGAATAGTCTTCATTTTAAGGGACATAATAACATCTGCAAATCATTTATAGATTTTTTTATGAATTCCTAACAAATCAAATTTTTTTAACACATCTACACTATTTCACCAACCGGCAGCAGCAAGGAAGGACCTGCAATATCACTCATTCATCTGCTCAGTGCTGTCAGTGTGTCCTGCATGGGGTGGGTCTCATTCGCCTTCATCAATGATAGCTTCGCTACCATCCTCCTCTCTCCCACCACCTGCACTGGGTTGAGTGCCTCCTGCACTGCTTAGGGCTCAAACCCACACCCTCGAGAGATTGAGTCTTGTGCTCTACCAACTGAGCTAACTGGGCGGTGTGTGTATATATATTTATACACTACAGGCCAAAAGTTTGGAAGCAAGATCAAATTTGTCCAAAAAAAAAAAATCATAGTTTCATTGGTGTACTTTGCAGCAAAATAAACATGATTATTATAAAAAAGAGTCACTTATGAGAATACATTTTTGCTATAATTATCAGGTATTTGGGTTTTTCTTGCCTAGATTTTGCTTTCTTCAAAGTAACCTCCTCTGGCTTTAACAACAGCATGGCATATACTATGCAAACCCAAGCTTTTTAAGGTATGTGTCAGGAATTGCTTTCCAAGGTTTCTTAAGTTCATCAGTGAGGGACTGCTGATTTGTGGGACACATTTTTCTGACTGATCAATCCAATTCGTCCCACACAAGCTCAGTTGGAGAGACATCTGGAGACTGAGGGGCCAAAGCATCTTTTGAAGGACACCTTCCTCTTCTTTTTTGTCTAGGTAACCCCGACAGAGCTTGGAAGAATGCTTAGGGTCATTATCTTGCTGCAAAACAAACTTTTGACCCACAAGTCTTAGTCTGGATGGAACTACATGATGCTGGAGGATGGAGTGGTGCTGTTCCTTCTTCATGATACCCTTTACTTCAAACAAATCTCCTACTCTATCACCTGCAAAACATCCCCATACTATGGCACCACCACCTCCATGCTTTTTGGAGGTGGGTGTTACGCATGGTGCTTTAAGTCGTTCACCAGTTTGTCTGCCGACATAGACTATGCGATTTGAACCAAATAGTTCAAACTTGCTTTCGTCAGTCCAGAGAACTTGTTTCCAGACATAGGTCCAATTTTCGTGTGCTTTTGCCAACTGATTTTGCACTGAAGTTGTGGCTCTTGCAAATCTTCTCAACTCTAAAACTAAGTCCTTCTTTTCTTTTGTTAACATTTATTGAACAATGTCCTGGTAACATCAATGCATACCTAAAGGTAAATTGAGGAAAATTGTGCATATCAATGAAAGCAAAGTCTGATCATGTGGTAAATACATCCCACAAGGCATTGTGAATAGAAACTATATTCAGACTTTCATTCCATATATTCAAACTTTCATTCCATATATTCAAGTTTCAGTTTATATATTCAAACTTTCATTCCATATATTCAGGATAGGGGGGGTCAAAAAGTATTAAGAGACTAACATATTGCTGATTCTTGAAAAAAGTAATGAATAATGCCTGTCTTGTCCTTCAAAGTATGTCACTTGCACTGAACAGCAGTATCCCGTGATCATCCAAGTCAGTTGCAAAATGGCATCTACTTAAAGTGTATTAACATTAGCCACTGTAAACTATTGGGTTATACCAGAACGGGTAAGGCTGTGGCAGTAAAACCCCCTAAGTGTATTCAACTGAACCAAAACATTCATGTGTAAGTTTATTGTCATTGTTGTGTCCTGGCAGCAAGCTCACATGTGACCACCAGGACATATTCTTCCTGCTCAGACAGTAAACATGCTGTGGAAACACATAGTTAATTTTGTACTAAACAGATTGCACCTCTGGACCCACTCATTTGCATTAAGTGAGGATTCTGGATTTTGACCTTAATTTTTTATGTGTATTCAGACTATAAAGTAGAAGTGGGGCTCAAGACATATCGGAGGACTGCAAGACAGAGTTGGATCCTTTGTTTTAAACCAGGGTTAAAATGCCTATAAATCCATGGTCACAATGTTCATTCTGATGAGATATTATCATTAAACTGTATAAACTGTCCCCTGATTAAAAAATAAAGATTTCTCTTAAGTGTCAGGACTGAACATGGACTGAACCCAAACGCACGACTCCAAGGCGAAACTTCAGAAAAACAAAGTCTTTATTAAACAAAGTGACAAAATAATAATCAACCGATTGGGGAAAAAGGCACAAAAAACTAAAGTCAAAACAAACAGAAAATCACTCTTTCGAGGAAACCAAAAATCACTCTTACGAGGAACAAAAGCAAAGGCAAGGCAACTAGTCAAAACAAGGAAGATCAAAAGGCAAAGGAAAAACAAAACAAAACCTGATGAGATATACGAGGACAAGATATGACGCTGGTTCTCTTGACGGAGGACAAGACAAACTGGCCCGGAACAAGGGGAGACGCAGACTATATATACACAACAGGTAAGGGGAAACAGGTGGAAACAATTAGGGCGGGGAAGACAATCACAACGGCGGGAAACCAGACAAAGGCAGGAAGTAAAATGAGACAAGACACACAAGGGCAATAATTTCAAAATAAAACAGGAAACCACAAGGCAACATAGACACGAGACAAAACATAAGGCATTATTTACGGACCATGACATACAGTAAGTGGGTGGCCATGCTGGTGGCTCAGAAAGTCTCTGCTGGTTGAAGGATAGACTTCTTCCTGATGGACTGTTTCTCAAAGTCATTGTAGTGGGTAGAGCACAAGTGCTATATAAAGAAAACACTGATGCCTGGACAGCTTTGCTCTTTGCAGTATGTTTCTTTGAAAAGAAATGATACAAATAGACCACACATGAATAAATAAGCATGATTTAAATAAACAAGGCTAAAAGCCCTTCTAGTGGCCAATACAGGCTGCCGTACTCATCATTTAATTTGAAAGATGGAATAAACAACATCCTGGCGGCTGTGCTATTTTAGAGCTTATCTAAACATGCTACAGGGAAGGATTACCATATGTGCGCTAAATTAATCTCATGTTGCAATCTGTCTATCTAGATTATTACATATAAAGTTGACATTTTCACAAGGGTGGTTTTTCTTTGCACTGGTCACTCACCATTAACATTACATCAACATCTTCTCAGGACAGCGTGGGTGTGCTCAGTCATAAGCAGGTGAAGAGTAATTGCCAACAAAGGTTTGTTTTGTTGTACCTGGGTCATTATAATTGTTGATAGATTTTGAAGTGAAGTGATTTCACTAATCCAATATAGCTACACCCAACATCTACATAAGGTATAATTAGCAAGAATACATATCAACTGCATGTGTGCACAGCCTTTAAATATAAATAAGAATGGCATGATAATAAATCCTTTATCATTCTATACAAAACTGTCTAGAATATAACATTGCTCTTTGTCATTTCTTTTACATGTGAAACACGCTGGTTTAATAAGTCACAATATAGGACCCTGGCACTGACAGGATCAACAACATGGCTGCCACCCAAACTGTCAGGCAAAGAGACAAATCTTCAGTGTGAGTGCTGGATCAGGCTTTTCAGATCACACTTAAAGTGCTTTTATTTGTTTTCCTGCACCATTTATGTATTTGTTGCTACATGTTCTCTGAGTGTTATGCTGCACGAGACGCTGTAGAGTTTCATGCTCTATGGGACATTGTCATTTCCATCAGAATAAAGACTGGTCCATACTGCACACCTGCTGAGAATCAAAACAGATGTCTCTCCATTTTGGCAGATACATTTAGGCTTATTGTACTCGTCCATGTCTGAATAATACACTATTTACCGCTGCATTATCATTATGTGGGCATGTAAGCAGAGGATGAAAAACAATGAGATAGTTAGGGGGGGAAAAACATTAACACAAATATGAAACAATGTGCAGGGAGAAAAAAAAACAGTGCCCTTCAACAGAAAAGCCCCTCTGGCCTGCAGGCAGTCCTAATTAGAAGGCAAAGCTTTTTGACGGTAAATTGATTTTTAATTGTTCAGTTCCTGCATTCATCCAGGTGGCCAAGTTCCCCCATTTAATCAGTCTGTCTCTCTCCCTCTCTTTAAGTGGAACATGTTTGGAGCTGCCTGCCACTGTTAGCAGCAGTTTCCTGAACAAGAGCAATTCATTCAACATTAGACAGAGAGGATGGAAGGAGATGAGGGGGAGAAAAAAAAAAACATTGGAAACTGACAAACACAAGAGTTGTGCCATAATTGTCAGTAATGCTTTTCTACTTTAGTCATTTTGGATGTGGTACAGGGCAAACAGTCACAGTGAATGTTTTCCATTTGCTTTGATTTTTTTCCCTTTCTGTCTTAGTGAGAAGCCACTCAGGCCTGTGCAGGCTAATGGCCATGACAGTGTGTAAAAGCAGTTTGACAGCAGTGATCTACGTAAGCCATTGTTGAAGGAGGCATGGGGATTGGTTGATCTGATTATTATGCTGCTGGTGGCTTTGCATAGATCCTGATACTGTGCCAGTTATCTTGTGAGTGGAGAACATGGAGAGTCTGTTTTAGCAGTGTTACACCAATACGTCCATTTCTTTAATTAAGAATCAGCTGTGGCCCAGTCCACAGCTTACATGATGAGGTTCCTCTGTCATATTGACAGGTAGCCAATATGTTTATTATTGTTATGTATATTACAGATTCAACCATTTTGTCATTGTGCTGTGGTAGAATATTACTACAGAAACCTATAAAGAAACCTGCTTCACCCTAGTAGCGGTCCAGTCAATATAAACAATATTTAGTACTTCTCAGATGAAAAATATGAAAGAAATACCAGTTAAAACCAAACTTATTTCAGTAAATATAGCTTATTTTCAGAAAAAAAAAGATATTTAAAATAAGTAATTTATTTTGTAATTTATTAATATACCCAACATTTTTTTTGAAAATCTGGCCAATAGTGTTTGAAATATCCTTCTGTAAGCTGGCTTTGATAAAATGAAAAATCCAGACTTGTGTTATCTATCCAAGTAACAGCTAGGTGAAAGGACAATCAAACACAGTATAAATGAATGAACAAGAGAAAAACAACCATGTATCAAACATGTATTAGATTCAGTGTAAAAATGAAAACAAAATTATAACATGTAAAAACTGTCAACAGACAACAGATCATCTCCCTCTCTGTGCTGTAGGGCAGTAGATACCAGGCTGCACCTTGCACCACAAACACGCCCTTACTCTTTACACTCCCATGTTAAAGCCAGAGAACTGGCTACCATGATATTTGATTTCTACACCTGCTCAGATGGAGCGCACAGCATCACAATGAACCACAACAAAACCCAGAACATCCATACAGCACCAAATGCTCGTCATCATCACCATCAAAGACAGGACAACTAGATGTCTCTCTTCAGGTCTAAGACTCGGAAAGCTTCAACTACACACTCTCCTCCTACCCATCCACGCCCTCCTCCTCCTCTGTTTTCCCTGCTTTCACTGTGAAAGAAAAAGCAGCCAAAATGAGGCTTGGAGGAGGTGAAGCTTTATTTAAAAAAAAATCAATCAGACAGACTGAACTGGTATGAAATGGCAGGGAGATAATGCGATGATGTGGCGTGGTGACCTTTAAACACGGCCTACTGCTACATCCCAACCAGTGAAAAACCCTGACCTTTGTAGAACCATTACAGAAGCCTCTAATCTGAAAGGTGGGGGACGGGGAAACACACACACACACACACACACACACACACACACACACACACACACACACACACACACACACGTAAGCTACACACACACACAAACCACATGCAAGCATGTATTGCAGCTTCTTTATGCATATGTACCTCTAAAGACACACATATGCACTGACACACACACGTGTAAGCACACATACACAGCATGCAACCACGTAGCTGAAATTGCGCACACACCTGCATGCATGAAAACAATTAACACAGACACACAAAGTTAGAAACATGCAGTAAGACTGAAACGTGCATTCAAACATACTAATGCACACACTCACTCAGCAGCCTTCCTGTTGGCTGCAAAGGCCAGATGTGATAATGGTTTCCTGTATGTTAATGCTGCTGGCTGGAGCGCCTCTTTCTGCTCCTCGGTATTCTGCTCAGGCAGCGCTTGCATCGTTTTGAATTGCAAAATGCCAAAAGTGGAACGACACATTGTTTGTAATGCCACTGGCAGTGTGCATTTAGAGAAAATACAGAAAAAATATCCTGTGGAGCGTTTGAATAGATAATTATGTGTGGCGCTGTGTGTATGCATACGTCTGTATGTACATGCACTAACTGCAGACTGAACAATCTGACTCAGGCAAGTGGAAGACAAGCAGTAATTGTTACTGTAGAGGAGAGAATGGATCAATAAGTATAGATTATCTTCTGTCCATTAGGAATAATTGGTGATGTTTGAGCGAGTGACGTGATGACAAATCAACACAAGTGAGCTGGGAGTAAAACATCATCGATTTCAAAGAAAATGCACAATTTGACAGTCAGTTTAGTTTATGTGTCACAACTTGATCATCCATAGCTTTGCTTTATTTGGATCAATCAATATGAGTGGAGACTCACTGTTGCTCCCCCCCCCCCCCCCCCCATGAATCAAATGACTCAGAGAAAAGGTTCTCTAACATGTAAAAGATTTCTATTTTCATCTTTGAAATTATTTGAAATTATAATGTTAACAGCCTAAACAGCAATTCTAAAAGTTCTTATAAATTGATATTTCACAGCAGCTTATCAAAGTACTGTCCCCACCAATCTGACAAATAAAAACTGATTAGATAACGTGTAAGACCAAGACCATGTCATAATGCCAATGAACAACATGCACCAACAGCATGTCGTCATATCCATATCCACAAGTAGTTGTAATGCTAAATTAAGTTTATAATAGCCAGAATGCTTTATATATGATATAAATAAAGTATGGCATACTCTCATAGCCATTTATGTGTTGGCTTTCGTTGACTTCTGTAGCTGATTAGGTGAAATATCTGTTACAGAAATGATTAATTGGTTTTGCTTTTTTGTTTTCTGAATTGCCCTTTATAAGCATTTGCATGCAAGAGCAGGGGATGGGTTCAGAGCTCTTGGTGTGTAACTGAATATAGTAATGTTTGCACTGTTATTATTTTAGTATTTATTTTGTTCTTTCCATTGTAATCTAGATTTTTTTAAGTTATGGGATGGGAGGTGAAGACACAGTTGGTTTAGAAAATGTGTCCATTGTGGAAATATGTTTGGGTTAAATGTTTATTTATAACAATGCCATATCATTCACCTGCACCCTCAGTGTGGATGTTGAAAGATGTAGAAAAAGTAATAAAAATTGGATTTAAAAAGATGCTTTTCAAGAGACTTAGTTTTCTGGAGGCCATAAAAGGAAAAGTGAAGAATTTCTGGCTTCTTCAACCAAGAAAAGCAATTTTTTCCCCCAAAATACGTAAGAATTGTTCTTTCAGGATCTATGTTTTCTGTAAAGTGAAGGAACAGTGAATATATGAGGCAGCAGCAGCTGTGGTGAAGAACAGAGAGAGGGAAGTGCAGCCTGTGATCATTGGCCAGGATGTCTATCAGGGACAGACTGAAGCGTGATATACAATATGCCTTGTGCAACAGTGACATCTTTTGGTTTCTCCTCTGCTGTTGGAGCTGAGGCTGTCAGTCAGTGCAGCCTGCAGGCCAGCCAGACTACAGTAAATAAAGATTATGGTCACATTATGCAAATGACTATTCCATCTGTACATAGCTCCCTCGTGTTAGCCTGCACTCTCTCTTTGTGTTCTGACAGTTATTTGAGTCCTCAAGGCGACAGAGAGTTTGACTGCGCAGCCATGTGTTGACAAGGCAGAAGGTGATAGGAAGTCTTGCTCTGACAAATACAGAGGAATATATTATATTGTTTCAGGTGCAGTGTGTTGGCTGAGCATGAAATGAGCTTTCAGAGGTGAGCTCAGACAGCAAGCAAATAAAAGCCTGGACCTGGAAATGTTCACAGGTTGAGAAATTATCAAGCTTTTCAATGCTTTTCTGTATCAGCCACGCCCCCATGCTCAAAGCCAGGATTTTAAAGGAACGGCCTTCCCATATCACTGTGGAGGAACTAGACTGGCCTGCACAGAGCCCTGACTTCATGCCCATCCCACACCATTGGAATGAACTGGAATACTGACTGAAAGCCATGACTTAGCATCCAACATTAGTGTTGGACATCACTAAGGTTGCTTTTCCACCTTTTAGTTCATCAGTATTCATTCCTTGTCAGCACTACATGGATCCATATTGTGGAAACAGATTCATTTAATGCAAGTCATGCTGCACTTTTGATACTTCTCTGGTATCATGAAAAATTCATGAAGAAATAACTGATTATGAGTGTTCCACTGGCCTACTCATCTGGACTGTAAGTGGACTTCATGAATAATGATGACCAGGTAGGTGTACAGTATTATTTCTAGAGAGATAGTCATCGAGTGCTCGCTATGGTTCACTCCTTTTTTAATGAGGAACTGTTACAATACATAACACAACTGTGATTTAACTCCTCCTCACTTTCTGATGTATCAAGGAAAATCCTGCACATGTATTGATGAGTAAACATGTTACCATGGTTACCTAATGATCTTTCACAAATAAATATACCTCTCATAGAGATAACTACTTTGACAGTCTCAATAGTAAGCAAATTGATCTAATGGTACAATTCCATTATAATCACATATCTATCATACTATACTATCTTAAGAGATGTGGTTGCTCTACTTTGCTTTTACTTTGCTTGACTGCTTTCAGTCCAGCCATGAAATGAACCAAACAGGTTAGGCATGAACGCTCCCTAATGTTCTTGTGGCTAAATGGGAGAAGATCCCTGCACCCAGGTTCAACATCTGGTGGAAAGACTGAAACCAAAGGAATGGTGGCAGATTAATGCTCATGGTTTTGGAATCACATGTTCAGCTAGTTTCCGTGTCCAGAGAGGCCCCTGCCTTCGACCACTACCCAATTCACAATGCACCGGCCCCCTACAGCTCCTCCTGCGGGTGGTGGGTCCATGGGAGGATGGCCCCATGTCGCTCCTTCAGGCTCTGCCAAACCAGGCCCCATAGGGAGAGGTCCGGCGACATAACTGGCCTTGCTCCATTTCTAATCACAGGGGCTTCTGAACTGCTCTTAGTCTGGCCCGTCCTCTTGGACCTGTTTGCCTTGGGCGACCTTACCAGGGCATTTAGCCCCGACAAAATAGCTCCTAGAATCATTTGGGTTCAAAAACCCTCTACCACGATAAGGTAGTGGTTCAAAGAGGCTCTCTGGGGAGGTGTTCTGGGCATGTCCCACCGGGAAGAGGCCCGGGGGAAGACCTACAACATGCTGGGGGTACTACACTGTAAAAATGGATTTGTTGGCTCAACTTAAAAAAAACAGTAACCTGGCTGCCTTAAATTTTTAAGTTAGGTCAACTAAAAATGTCTAGTTCTTTACACTTTCATGTAAGTTGCTATGACTTACAATAATAAGTTTAAATGACTAATAGGCTATGAAAGTTACAAACAGTTAGATCAACTTGATATTTTAAGCTTAGTCAATATAATTTTTTGTACTACTAACAAGGACATTTAAGTTGTTTGAACTAAATGCCTAGTTGAAATGACATTACATTACATGTCCAACAAACAAACATGTATTTCTACATTTGTTTCTCAAACAAGGAAACATCAGTTGTTCCAACTAAACCCATTAGTTGAATCAACATAAAATTTCAAGGCAGCCAGGTAACTTTTTCAGTGGAAGTCGACCTCACTAACAATTTTAGGTTTGATGAATACTTTTAAATTGAATTATTTGTCAGGCCAACTAAATCACTTATTTTCTAAAAAGACTGAGTGGACTGAAAGGAAATTACTTTTTTTCCCCAAATAATATTTATTTGGTCACAAAGCTATAAATCCATAAAACCACATGAATTCATAACACCGAATGAATTCATAACACCAAATACATGTAATCACCAGCATAACAGTTATAAAGTTCGAGGTGCTTTTAACAGTTGCACTTGAAAAATTGTGAACATTTTAAGGGGTCCCACCTGTCTTTATCCATAGGAAAACAACTACAGATGGACTACTTGAAAAGATCTCATCAAACTATGCTTTGTAGAAGCTTGTTTTTGAGTGCAAGAACTTTGGATGAACATGCTGCACTGCCAACATCCATGAGTACCTTCTGCATCACCTCAAAGGTATATTTCAGTCCCTTTGGGTAGTCAATGTTGAGACTATACAAGAGGCCAATTAGCACAGCAAAGGCGTGTGGTACAGTTTTTAGCTGATGAATGACAATCTTGTCCTCCTGTATCACAGCAACATCTAGAATGTCTGTGAGAATACACACTGGACTTGAATGCACACAATTTAAAGGGACACTTAAGAGTTTCCCTATTTTTCAAATGACATCTCAAATGAGTAAAATATTGTTTAAGGCTACAAGGCTCAGAAAAATCACATAAATCACACTGTAATCGAGAAGTCAGTCCTTCAGATTTACAAGAATGAAACCCATGCCTCAACAAATGATTCTTTAAAGCAACTTGTGTTTTAAAAGAACAAAGTCATTATAAATACATGGCAAGGGGCATGATCTGCTGTAATGTGAGTGCTTTACTTTGTAATGTTTTATAATGCTACGCTGGTTTGGTGTGGAAAATTTACAATACTTGCAGATCCAAGTCATCTGGGGCACAGATCCTCCAAGCCAGTCCTCCAGACCTGTAAAAGGAACATGTTCAGAAATATGTCCAAAAATAAATAAATGAAAAATCAATCACGATTCTCTTTTTTTCAGCTTACACTCTTACAGGACTCATATTTCATTTTGCCAAAAATTGGACATTTTATGAAGCAGCAACATGTCAGAAAAGCTAATTCACCAGCCAACAATGACTCATGATACAGCAGTCAGACTCACTGTTGAACTGCTCCACACTGCCACACCTCATTTGCTGATAACTAATATGCTTTTATTTATTTATAGTGCTGAGACCCCAGTAGCCCTCTGAATCTCATGTTCTCATGCTCTATGATGTGAACATCTGTCTATCCAAATACTGAACCCAGAGGCAGCGCTGCGCTTTTGTCCAGTAGTACACACCTGTAGCTTCATTTTTCATTCAAACAGTGTGGCTGCCACAGCTGTTAAATTTCATCAATGAGACCAACATTTATCTTCCAAGAAGAATTTAACTAGCCAGCCGTTAACCTCTAAAAATCTGTGGGTAAGTTAATCGGCTTGCTTTCTACCCCGGGGTGACGACAGAGCCCGGCTGACACTCAGAGGCGAGCAGCTGGGCTGGTAGTAGCTGAGCACCCTGGCGGCCGCCGATCGGCTGGTCCCACAGGTGGCTCTTCACTTCTCCGAAAACTTTATTGGGGATCTAAACGGAACCTTTCTCGCATGAAAAACATGTTAGAACTTAATAAAGTGACATATCAACAACTAGCGAGAATTAGCCTACAACAGCTTATAGCTTACCTCACTGCTATCGCTATCGGTTCGAGCGACATGAAATCTGGGGAAACTACAGACCTGCCAACATGTACGCATTTCTCGTACTCAGCACCCATTTTGACCCTTAAGTACGATTCACTGCTCTCCAGTACGCATTTTGTTGCATCTTCGCCGGTTTCAGTTTGTTTGCATTCTATGAAGTTGTTTCTGCCGCTGAGCCACAACAATCTGTTATAAGAGTGGCATGTCTCCTTTAAGAAACTCGGCAGTGAGTGTGTGCGTACGTGTGAGGGAGGGAGAGAGAAAGAGAGAGCGTGCATAAGTGTGTCAAATGTAGCTACAGAACGGAGTTAAACAATAAAGCTGCTGCCCTGCCATGGAAGAACAAGTGCTCTGGGTCTTCACTGAACTTCTGCTGTGTGACGGGTGACGCATGGGTAAAGTAAGATTTTATTGTGTGTCTTTTAACTCCCAGTGTGTTTTTAATTTATATTCTTTGATTTTAGTGTGTGGTGTGTTTTATTGCATGTATTGCACACTGGGAGTATATTGTGCTTTTATTCTGAAAAGCCCATGCGGATGTCACTCCTCACGGTGTAATCACCTGCACCTGTGGAGCTTAAGATTGGCGAGCACTGATAAGTTTGGAGAGGAAACCGGAAGAGAGGACGCGGAGAGCACAGACGAGGCGGAGGAGACACAGGGGACAGGCTGCAGGACCACGCCGGAGCTGCCGTTGACGGAGAAACCAGGGACGGATTGTTTGCAGGCTCCATGAAGAAGCGGGCAGAGTGTTACTCTGCCCAGCGGTGTGAGTAGTGATCTGCGGCGAAGCGTAACCGATACCTGTATGTGTTTAAAAGTGCAGTGACTGCTGTCCCGCTTTCCTGTTGGTTCGAGGTCGGCGTTCCGAGGAAGACAAGGGCGCGGTGCAGCGGCGTGGTGGGACCGTGGTGCCGAACGGGTCGACGCTTCTGCGGCCACCGACCCTTTTCCGCCAGCGCCCGAGTGTGTGCGACAAACCCGGCCTCCACAGATAAGACCCTGGATTGGTCCATTGGACTCTCCCATCATTCAGTTTTAGCCTCTCTCCTTTTAAGATACCTTTTTACCAACCCCGGTCTTATAGTCTTTTTAGTTTTTATCTGTGTTCTTATATTTTTTTCTTATTTTATGAATAAACACCCGTGTTCCTGTTAAGATCTGTGGTTCTCTTGGTTTTAGCAACTGCTCTCTCGCCTGATTTTTAAACTACATGCATTTTTAATACACTTTTATTAAATACAGAAGGACACTTAACATAACCCATCCACACGGGGGTTAAACACAAGCATCATCGTTCGTCCCTGCAGTTGTACACGGCTCCTCTGTGCTTTCAGACTACAATCGGGAAGCTGATCGGTTAACGCTATAAGCAGAGTGAAAAGGCGAACTAGAGCGCTGTATTTGAAACCACTCGCCCACCTGCCCCTCCTAGCCAAATGCTTTGCACATTTATTTAATGTTACTGTATACTGTCGTGTTCACAGCTGCCAGGAATACTGTAGTATGCAGTAACGATAGAGTAAACCATATCGAACAGTCGACTGTATTTGAATCCGCATAATACCGGAATCGCACATGCAAATAAAAGCAGGTCCAAGGAGGTGTGCGCTGTGAATTTGCAGAAAAACATAGCTAAGGAAAACAAAGCTAAATCTGAACGGTCCTAATGCATGCACACACAATTTAACCAAAGCCGTGGCCAAAAACAACTAGACGGCCCGCTTTTATCTTAGATAGGCAGGGAAATTCTGATATCAAAATGTCGTTGCTGAATTCTGACAGTTTGCTAGCTAAAAAGGGTAATATTTTGTAGATTTAAAGGCTCTTTGTAATACATATCTTAAGAAACCTGACATGGAAACCATTTAAACACCGAAAGAATGGCACTGACTGAACCTTATAACCAGTGGCAGCTGGTGATAAAAATTTTGGGTGGGGCGCAGGTGACTAGGGTGGGTCAACAAAGGTAAAACAATATAAGGTACCTCACATGTAAAATAACACACACACAAATTAGTGCTAGTATATACTTCATCCCTTACTACTATGGCGCAGTGGTAAGAACATATTCTTACAAGAACAGTGCGGTGAACAGTTGTGTGATAACCAGTACAGCACAACAAAACTACTTATACAAAAACTTTGCCCGCCTTTCTTTCAAATTGGCAAATTTCTCTATGACTCTCTGGTTGAAGTCGGTCATTTCAGTAACCAGCTTTTTTTCCATGGAGAGGGTGGCCAAGGCATTCAGTCTCTCTTGGGTCATTGTGTTCCTCAGAAAATGTTCAGAAGCAAGGTTGACCTTGCTTCTGAAGAGTGCAGACGCTTTTCTGCTTGCTCCCGCTCCTGCCTGCTTTCTTACTTCTTTTACTTCTTTTTTTTTTCACAATACAATTTTTATGACATTCCTTTAACTGCACTCAAGTTTTTAACTACTGGATACCTGATTTTAACTACTGGATACCTGGATTTAACCTCTCAACAACCGAACGGACCAGCTACAACTTAGTTTTGTCTATTCCTCAGCCGGGTTGAGAAATGTCTGGCGTACACAACACAACAAACTCACTTTGCCGAAACTGCTGGAAATATCTTAAGGAAACCACTGAGCTCCAGGCAAAGATCTTTGCTCTGGAAGCTGAAAAGGGACTTCATGAGACTCTCCCGATCACACCTGGTGGTAAGAAGGCTAAATCTTTGTCCACAAAAAGCAGTGTTATTTATGATACTTCTGCCTCCGATAGGCTAAACTTGGATGACACTGTGTCCTTTCCAAAACTTGTGAAAGCAGGACCTGAACAGACTGATCCCGTCTGGCATACACTCGGTGCCAAGCCAAAACGACACAGAAAGAGAAAAGTAAATGCTGATCACACTGGAGTATATGCTGCATCATCGGGCATACAGCTCAGAAACAAATACCAACCACTGTCTGAGCTAAATGGAAATGAACCAGTAAACACTGCTGTAATTAAGAAATGTGAAATAAAGAATAAAAAATCTCCAGAGAGAGATATAAACGAAGGGAAGAAGAGATATCGGGCATACAGAGACAATGAATCTATGCCAAAAGTGAAGGACAGAGATATCTTGCTGCTTGGAGACAGCGCTATCAGTGACGTAAGGAATGAAAGAATCCACACATGCAGTTATCCCAGTGCCATGGTCACTGATATCGCTGGACTTCTCCCCCAGGTCATATCAAACCATCCAGGAGTCAAACATATCATTCTGCATGTGGGTGCAGTTGATACAAAGAGGGGCGAATCAGAAGTTCTAAAAAAAGACTTCTCTGCGCTCTTAGAGATGGTCATTAAATCAGATGTTCAATTTTTCATCAGCGGGCCGCTCCCAAACATTGATAGAAGAATAAATAAATTCAGCCGCCTGCTTGCACTGAATACATGGTTGGCCAAAGCCTGTGAAACAAAAGGAATGAACTTTATTGACAACTTCAACCTGTTTTGGGAACGTGATGACCTCTTCAAAGGAAAGGGCCCTCATCTGAATAGACGTGGACTGAGGCGACTAACAGATCACTTTCTCCACTCACTGAGGCACCAAACCCCTTCTGACCTTCCTCGGGGCCAGCCTAAAGCTCAAATGCAGAGTGAACATCACCCAAGGAGAGACAACACCCCTACTCCACCAGCTCTACCGCAAAGAGAGCAACAGCTGCATGGTGACAACGACAGGACTGCTTCACTGGCCCTCCACATGGATCTCCCCATCCCACGTCCTCCTCTACAGCCCTGTACCCCCTCAACTGCATCCTCCTCCGACTCCCCAACATCCATCTCCCCGCCTGCTTCACCCCTCGGATTTCCAAGTCACATGGAGAGTCTGGTGAAGTCTGGGATAAAAATGGTTCCTCTAACTCCCAACCTAGCCAGATCAAGGGTGCTACTATCATCAACACTGCAACCCCAACCAGCATCCCCCCGGACACCACCTCCAAAGCCCCCCAGATGCAGTATCCCCTCCCCTTCTTCCCCACAAACTATACAGCTCAGGTCAACTGAACCCACCCCTCCTTCTTCCACTCCGCTAAACACACCATCTAGGCCTCCTCGACCCCCACCCAGACTACTGGTTGCTAAGGCCTTTAAAAGCACCAAGACTGCTATCAGGAACTAGGATGCCCAGGGTCTCTGCTGTTTGAGGACATATAGCCACAATAATCCCTCTATCAACCCGAGGCCCAGGGAGAGTACACTCTCCCACAGTAAAGTAAATGTTTTTCCTGACGTTTCTAAGGAAAAGCCAGGACACAAAGTGCCGATTTTGATAAGAAAAAGGAAAAGAAAGTGTCAATTTTTAAGAAATACATCTACAAACCTAAAACCTATTCCATGTCAGCCACAGTCTGTCCCAGAATATGGACAGGTCATGGGTTTTAGTAAACTAAACTTAGCTCTTTTAAATATCAGATCCCTGGCAGGCAAATCATTCTTAATTAATGATTTTATTCAAAAGCACAACCTTGATTTTATGTTTTTAACTGAAACATGGCTGGGGCAAGATAACAGTGCAGCAGTTCTTATCGAGTCAGCTCCTCCTAACTTTAGTTTTGTGAGTGAAGCTAGACTGCACAAGAAAGGAGGAGGAGTCGCAATTTTGTTCAATGACAGCCTCCAATGCAAGAAGACATCCTATGGAAAGTTTGACTCTTTTGAATATGTTGCTCTTCAAGTAAAATCCTCCTACCAAGCAATATTCATAACCATCTACAAAACCCCAAAGTACAACGCAATGTTTTTTGATGAGTTTGCCAAACTGCTTTCTATTGTATGCATTGATTTCGATTGTGTTATTGTAGTGGGTGACTTTAAGATCCATGTTGACAATCCTAAAGATGGAAGTGCTAAAGAACTCTTCAACATCCTGGACAACTTTGGACTTTTGCAGCATGTAACAGATCCAACACACAACAAGGGACATATATTGGATCTAATTATTTCAAAAGGTCTCAATATTTCTGAGGTTGTGGTGACTGATGTTGCTCTTTCTGATCACTACTGTGTTTCTTTTAAAACCATCACACCTGCTAATCATAACAAAGCTGAAGAAAAGGTGGTCAGAAAACGCTGTATTAATGATAACACCTGTGCAGCATTCACCCAGGCATTTGTACCATCACCAACCCTGCCCACAGCTTCCGTTGATGACCTTGTAAATAGTTTCATTTCCAAAGTTAAAACTATTATCGATCCAATTGCCCCGTTCAAGACCAAAGTTCTATCAGGAAGGAAAAGGTCACCTTGGAGAAATGCCACACTGGTTAAAGCTCAAAAAAGAATCTGCAGGCAGGCAGAACGCAGATGGCGAAAAAATAAACTCCAGGTTTATTATGACATCTACAAAGAAAGCCTACATAACTACAACCAAGAACTGAAAGTGGCAAGACAATCCTTTTTTTCTGACATTATTGATAGAAACAGTAACAATGCTCACACGTTGTTTTCTGTTATAGACAGACTGACAAACCCAGAAGTAT
This sequence comes from Toxotes jaculatrix, assembly GCF_017976425.1. NCBI lineage: Eukaryota > Metazoa > Chordata > Actinopteri > Toxotidae > Toxotes > Toxotes jaculatrix. The sequence goes on along the minus strand of NC_054413.1, from coordinate 14,991,089 downwards.
CAGTCCCACCTGAACTGCTCTCCGAAAGATCATGCAACGACTTTGCACTGTTTTTCACAGACAAAATATCAAAAATAAGACAAACAGTTTGTAGTTCCAGCTCAGGTAAAATGATGATGTCACTTCTGCCTTCCTGTCCACCAGTTAGCCTAGCACATTTTAACCTGCTAGATAATACAGCACTTACAGAACTTGTCAAACAACTAAAATCTACAACATGCTCACTCGATGATCTGCCAACAAAATTTTTCAAAAATGTTTTTAACTGCTTAGCTTCAGATGTGTTGCAGATAGTCAACAAGTCTCTTGAGTCAGGGCAGTTTCCCCAAGCCCTAAAAACTGCAGTTATTAAACCTCTTCTTAAAAAATCTAATCTGGATGCTTCAGCTATAAACAACTAGAGACCAATATCCAACCTTCCTTTTCTGGGAAAGATCATTGAAAAGGCTGCTTTTCAACAAATTCATGCATTTTTGGTGCAAAACAATCTTTTTAATGAATTTCAGTCTGGTTTTCGAGCACATCACAGCACTGAGACAGCACTTGTGAAAGTCTTGAATGACATACATCTGAATAATGATGCATCCAAAGTCTCTGTCTTAGTATTACTGGACCTTAGTGCTGCATTTGATACAGTTGATCACAATATACTCCTTGACAGACTGGAAAACTGGGTAGGACTCACTGGCACAGTGTTGAGTTGGCTCAAATCTTACTTACATGGTAGGGATTACTTGGTCTCAATAGGTAACTATGAATCTGACCGAACTAAGATTACATACGGGGTTCCTCAGGGGTCCATTCTTGGACCACTCCTGTTCAATATCTACATGCTGCCCCTAGCTCAGATCATCGAACATCACAATATCTCTTACCACACTTATGCAGACGACACACAACTTTATATATCAGTGTCACCGCACGACCACAGTCCCCTACGTTCACTAAGCAAGTGTATTCAGCAAATCAATGAGTGGATGTGCCAGAATTTTCTCCAGCTCAATGCAGATAAGACAGAATTGATTGTTTTTGGCTCCAAAAATGAAAGGTCCAAGATCAGTGCTCACCTTGACTCCATGTCACTGAAGGTTACAAATCAAGCCAGAAATCTCGGTGTAATCCTTGACTCAGACCTGAATTTCACCAACCATATAAAAGCTATCACAAAGTCTGCCTATTACCACCTGAAAAACATTGCTAGGATCAAGGGTTTACTATCCAAACAAGACACAGAAAAACTTATCCACGCATTCATTTTCAGTAGGCTAGATTATTGTAATGGCATCCTAACAGGTCTAAACAAACGATCTATCAGACAGTTGCAGCTGGTCCAAAATGCTGCTGCCAGAGTCCTAACTAACACCAGAAAAATGGACCACATTACACCTGTCCTCAAATCACTGCACTGGCTTCCTGTGAGTCAAAGGATACAGTTTAAAGTTCTACTCTTGGTCTTCAAAGCACTGAATGGTCTCGGACCAAAATATCTCATGGACTTACTGGTTCCTTATGAAGCATCCAGACCCCTTAGATCATCAGGGACAGGCCTACTGTGTGTTCCTAGGGTCAGGACTAAACAAAGTGAAGCAGGATTTAGTTATTCTGCCCCTCACTTGTGGAATAAACTTCCGGAATACCTGAGGTCAGCCCAAACACTCAGCTTATTTAAGTCAGGCCTGAAAACACACCTTTTTACTGACGCATTCTCTTAAATTGTCTTAACTGCACTCTTCTTACTTAATTATTTTACTGTTTTCTATTTTTTTCTGCTCCAATGTTTTAATATATTACTTTTATTCTATTAATCTATTATTTATGATTTTAATGTAATATGATTTGCTTTTATTCTATGATTTTAATGTAATCTGTAAAGCACTATGAATTACCTTGTGTACGAATGGTGCTATATAAATAAACCTTGCCTTGCCTTGCCTTGCCTTACCCTTTTCAAAGTGGAAAAACATCTCTCAGCCTCAGCAGTGGTCATGGGTGTGGTAATAATTACCTTGAGAAGGGTAACTGTCTCTGAAAATACCTCTGACAGGTTATTGTCCATGAAGAGCTGAAAGAGGTCTAGAGCACCACAACAGGATCTGAATTCTTCCTTGCTGTAAATAAGGCTGAGCTCTGTCTTGAGTTTCCTTCCATTGAGCATGGGGTAGGCCCTCAAGGTGGTGTTCAGAGCTGCTTCAGGGAATGCTGTGTTGAACTCAACAAACCGGTCGCCCTGCAGCAAGGTGGCACTGATGAGGTGGTCTGTGAAGGAGAAGCGTTCCCTGGTGTGTCCTAGTATGGTATCACAGATCTAGAGAGAAAAAAATATATACTGTGAATAATTTCCAACTGTCCTTCTTGGCTGCTTTTTGTTCACTCATCTGAATTTAATTTCTACAGTATAAACTTACCTCTGTGGCAATCTGTTCATGATCCTGTGGACTGAGAGCTCGACGCTTCTTCATTTGCTGAGAGCCACTGCTTTGCTCTCCCACCATTACATGGAGAGAATGTCTGGGGGATGCAGGTTACTTCCATTAATTAATATCATTGTAAATAATAACAATGGAATAATATCTAACTGTAGTAACTACAATGTAACATTTACATTACCTACCTGACATTTTGTATGTCTTGTTGGAACTGCTGGATGCATCCATTTATGTAGACAGAATCTGTCTTCCTCTTCTGCAGTTTGGCATAGAGGAAGTCCACATGTGGCATAATGTGGTGAAAAACTTGCAGGAAGAATTTAAAATCTGAATCTTCCAGTAGCCTGGCGTAGGCTCCAGCTTCTCTGACTGTACTGGGGTCAAACTAACCAGAATCCCGTATGCTCTCAAAACAGTAAATGAGAGCCTCTCTGTGCTCAAACACAGTATTGATGGCACGACCGTGAAAGTTCCATCTCACACCGCTTGTTGTCGGCAGTCTGTGGGATACTATTTTATCCAAGACCCCAGTCCGCTTGGGCGATCTGGAAAAAAAACTGGCAAATCCACCAAGTTCAGAAAAAAAAAATCTCACTTTAAGAATGTGAGAAGTGGCCTGTTGCATTATCAGGTTGAGCTGATGTGCATAGCAGTGGATGTAGTGGGCATTTGGGTACACATCCTGTATTTGCTTCTGAACACCTGCAGTAGCATCCCTCATAACACTGGCTCCATCATATGCCTGGCAGATGAGTTTACCTTTCTGTTCATCAGGAAGGATGGCAGCAAGACGACATTTTAATGCTGCAGTTATGGACTCGGCTGTTGCTGACTGTAGAGGAATGAATTCAAAAAATCTTTCCTGCACATTATTACAGCCATCAATGTAGCGCAGCACAAGCACAAGTTGTGTCTTTGTGGCTATATCCGTTGTCTCATTTGCCTGAATGGATAAGAAGTCGCTGGTCTGGGCTTCTTTGATGATGTGCTCCCTCACAACACTTTGCATACAGTCCAGCAGCTCGTTCTGCACTGTTTTTGATGTCCCCTTGAACACGGTGGCGATCTCAAGGTGCTCCCTCAGCACACTATCAAGTGAGGCCACAAAGTCCACCAAACCACGGAATATCCCCGGGTTATCCGAGCTTTCACTCTCATCATGCCCACGCAAAGCCAACTCAAATGCACCGCAAAATTTTACAATTATTCTAGATAAGATACGTCGATTTTTTGTCACCTCTTCGTTGTGCTTCTTGGTGGCAATTCTGTAGCCTTCTGTAGCCAAGTTGTTCCGCGATGCTAAGTCTCCCAAAAAGACTTAGCTTCATGCTATTATCCAAATGACTGCGGCTACTTTCATGTCGTTTACATTTTTCGCTGAGATGTTTTAAATCCCGCACACCTGTAGCAGTCCACAACGTTTCAGTTCCAGGACTCTGAAAAAAAAGACAGGGAAAGCAAAAAAAGGCATTGCTCATATCACATCCAGCTAGCCACGGTCGTCTGTCATACAGAGAGAGGGAGAAGCTCCTTGTGTAAGATCTTCCCCGATCCGTTTGCTGCTGTTCAACACGTAGTTCTGGACGGTCGGGTCCAAGCTCTTTCACCCTCTTCTTTTCGGCATCTGACCTCCTATAAAATGGGTTTTGTTGTAACGACACAACAGAGTTTTCTATCACAATTTTTGCGCTTGCCATTGCCTCTCCTCGCTTCTGCCGGGTTAAGTTCGGGTTGCCTACTGACGTATATCACACCTAGCGACAGCCGCTCATTGGACAATCTTGTTGGCTATCTAATAAATCTAACAATGCCATTGGTTCCGACGCACAGACAATGCGTCCCTGTGGGAATGTTTGATGTCCAATAAAATCTACCTAAAATCACGTCGTAGGGGAAAACATTCAGCTTCTTCCATAGACTTCTATATTGTCGGCGACCGCTACCCCGGAAGGATGTCTCTTTACCCGGGCAGGCATAGTTGCTGACATGAACTTACAGCCAACCATGTATACTGCACAAACAAACATTGTTAATATCTGTTTAGTTTCACACTTATTAAAGTTGTTTTATGTTGTCATATATTTTCTTCTCTTAATATTTTTATGAGGGCGGCGCCCTTCCGCCCTCTATTGACCAGCCACCACTGCTTATAACTTACAAAAGTAGTTATTTACCTCATTTTGTCCACTGGCGATTATGTTGTTGTAAGGCGTATTAGATAGTTGTAAAGTGTACTGATTGTGTTAATGGCAGGTGGTTACAAAAGTGCACAAAATGGCTACTAAGTTATCACTATGGTGTCAAGAATATCCATTTTTATAAAATACACAATTTTTATCGAGTCTAGATGATTGCTTACAGAAGTTATCACCTTTAACAAAAATCTTTATTTTTCTGACTTAATAGATATTGTGTTTTACTTTTTTGAAACATACTTATTTCCATATATTGATATAGGCCATTTATTTTTGGTAAAATACTGAAGTTCTGACCGGTACAGAAACAGCAGAAACACGTTCATCTGCATTGGATATGGATATGACAGAAAATTTTAGTGACCTTTTTCTTAGAAATGTAAGTTTATTCTACTTGAAACTGCAGGGGCAGTTTCTCCTGCTGGCTTCAACCATACAAAACATTGTTGAGAAACTGCAAAACTTACATGAGTTGAGTCAGTCAAACACTTTAAGTAAGCTTTCTGCACTTTTAAAAAATGACACATCATCAGATGAGGAGATCCGCAAAGTTTGTGAGTCTGTCAAGGGATGGGATCTTTTCTCTGAGTGTCATAGAGGGCCAATGAGGACAGCATACTCAAGAGTACAGTCTTTCAAAAAAATGTTCAACTATTTGGAACCAAAGAAAATATTTTTAGGAACAGATGAAAACAGGACAGATAGGTTTGGCTATTATGTACCTCTGACAGAGACTTTAAAATGTTTGTTAGAATCTGATCTTTGGCAGAATTGTGTGGAGCACTCCATTGGAGCACTCCAATGAGTCTTCCTCTGATGTTCTCAGTGACATTAGTGATGGTAAGATATTTAAATCCAATTCATTTTTTCATCAAAATCCATCATGTTTGAAGCTAGTACTGTACCAGGATGCCTTTGAGGTTGTTAACCCTTTAGGCTCTGCAAAGACCAGACATAAAATATTAGCTGTTTATGCATCTGTGGCTAATTTGCCACTTCATGTACTTCATGACACAGATCACATCACTTGTTTTATTGTGTAGAGAGAAAGATTTCAAAGAGTTTGGCTATGCTAAAGTCTTCTCAATATCACTGAACATCACTGAGACACATCTCCAAACAGTCTCCCTTTCTGCAGAGGCATGACTCAATTCTGCAGTTGCTGTACCACATACTTCCATGCAGACGCTTCAATCTGTACAGAGCGCTTGTTCAGAGCCTGTGGTTCTGGTATTAGGCAAGGTACCTGCCAGTCATGGTACCAACAGATGTCATCCCGGAGACTTGGCCAATGGAACTTGTTTATGCCATGGCGGTGCATACACTTAACTTTCACACTGTGCCCTTCAGCATCTCTGATGACACCTGGGTATGCCTCATTGTCGTAATTAATGACGCACCACTCTCTAATGTGCTTTACCTCAATCATTTCTGGTCTCCAAGGATTATCTGGTGTCTTTCCACATGCTGGGGACTCGTCGGATGAAACAGGAACGTTAGCTAGAGTGACCTCTTGAAGGTTAAAGTAGGGACAGTCCAAAACACCTTCCTCCCTTTTACACAGACATCAAATGTCTCTGTATTTCATTTGGCCGGGTTTCAGACTGATAGCTTGGTGGATTCTCATAGTGCCTTTTATGGCAGCTATTGCAGGTACCTCAGTCTTGGATTCAATATCCCTCTCTGGGATGTAGAACAGCTCGACAGATGTGTCCAGGCTTTTTAGCTTGTCATACAAGCTCTGGGCATCGGGAATGTCTTCTCTATGGGCTACAATCTGGTCTGCTGACCTCTTGAGGGCCCCACCCACACCATCTGGTGCCCCCTTGCCATGACTAGCCTCAAAGAAATTCCATGTTATTTCTTTGAAGCCATACTTGTAGGGTTCTGTTGAGAGGTAGAAGAAATTTCCCTTTTGTCGATACTGCGTTGCAGGCCCGTCACTGAAAAAATGAAGTATGCTGACTTGTGGGTGTCGTTCTCTCACTACCTTCAGAACTGGATCGAGGTGGGCCCAGATGGCCACAGGGTCGTGTCTTCTGGAGGGTGATATGGAGCAGAAGGTGTGTGGCGCTTGTTCACCAGTGGTGTAGAGCACTCCAGTGTGCAGACTGGCAGTGTGCAGACTGGCCACCACTTGACTTGTGTGAACCTCCAAAATTGTATTTCTCCACTGTACTTGCATGAGTAATTTTCACTAAAATCTATATGCAAGAGGGACTCATTGTGCTTCAGGCTGCTCCTGAGCTCCCTGTAGGCATCAAACTGCCATTTAATGTTGAAAACATAGCGCCTAAAATGGAAAAGCCTCTCTGGGATATCTGTGTTAAGGTCATGTTCTGTTGTTGTCATCTCCCTTTTCACTGTGATTGTTGACACATTCTCATCCTTCGTAATCTTCTCTGTCATCCACTGAGATAAACGGATGTTCTCATTCCCAGGAGTTTTCAGCATTGGGTGACAAATGAGAAAGCATTGTCCCTTTCCTTCTCAAAATACTTTCTTCTTCTTTCTGGGTCAGCATCACAACGTTCTCGATATCTCCTTGCTATCTCAGCTCCTTTTGATCTCATAGCTTGAAAAAGACAATTCAAAATGTTCCCTTAAACACTTTAATTGGGAGTCCCGGTAAACTTGGCTTGCCTGATCAAATGAGGCTTGCTGATACATTTTTACTATGTATAGCATGTACTGTTATAAAATGTCTGTAATAGCTGTTGTAATATGTGTAACATTATCAGCATGTGGCCAAAACTATGCAAATGTCCTTCCTGTCATGAACCATGTCCACCCTGTCATGGAAGGCTTGCTGACTGGGTGGACAATGACAGGGTGGATATTTTTGGCCAATGTTAGCATTTAATGAGCACATGGTGGACCTTCACTTAGCAACATGATTCAGTTAGCAAGCAGACTGCGTACTGTTTAACACATATTTCGAATTTGTGAAAGGTTTTTATATTAATTGATATTTCACTATGACAGAGTGGACATGTTAAGCTTGACAACATCTAACTACACACCTAATATGATGAAAATTACAAAACATAAGTGTAAATACTTACTCTGCAACTAGCCACTGTTTCAGTCTCCACTGAAGAAAGATTGCTTTCTGAGAGATTAACAGCGTAGATGCGGCCGTGAGACGACGTAAACACGTTTTTTCTCGTTCTTCGTTTCTATTTCCTACTTCCGGTCTTGCGAGATTTTCAAAATAAAGGCGCCGCTAATACATATAAGAATAGGAAAACTGTAATAAGCATTTCAATGTAATTTTGAGTGTCTATTAAACATATTAAACATATTCAGGGCAGAACACCATGTAAAAAAAATGATTTAGTATCATTTAACCACTTATTACACACACTGAAGTTAGCAGAACAGTGTGTGGGACATGCCAAAATCGCATACATCCAAAGAAAAAAATGGTATAAAATGAAGGAAACACATTTTAAGAGACATATTATTGTACTGATATGTGTGCAAATCTTTGGTCACTTATAATAAGACCTCAGAGTTTAATTATTCTGCTACATTGTCATGATGACTGAGTGATTCTGATGAGGACACCAAAGGCACTTTATAGTGATATTGACTCTACTGGTCTCGTTGTACATAGCAGAATTCCTTCCTCAGTACCACCTGTACTGTGTTATGAAAGTTGCTGTGTCTCAACATCAATGACTTGATTGATTTCTACCCACTGCCATCTTACATGAAGGATGGATACCAAGTTGTTCCTTTGAAACACAGTGTGTTGTCACAGTAATGAATACCCTAAGTTGTCACTGGTGTTAACTGAGTTGTTTTCACACTTTACACACAGAGATGGATAGTGCAGAGCAAACCATCATACACATTGCCATTACTAAAGTATTGCCAGACCTCCCAGACTCAATTCTAAATATTCTTGTGGAGACACTACAATCCCTGGGGGTGGAGACCACAGAGGACTTTCACTTCCTCCAGGAAGCTGATTTGCTTTCAGTACTGAGGCCAATCCAAGCAAGAAAACTTGTGGCTGCATGGAAACAATCTAGTAAGTACCTATCAACAAAACTTATTATCAACCATGTAAACCAGACCTGGGCAAATTACAGCCTGCAGGCCACACCCGACCCTTTGTGCGTCTCTGCCGCGTGAGGCCAGTCATAAATTAGAATATAAATAAAAAAAATATTCCGTGCCCTCCATGCAATACTACTGTGTTGATTTTATTTTGAAAAGCCAAAAGCGTGACGTTTTACGTATGGATGCAGGTGGGTGTGCACGCATGCATGCGCGTGCGTGAGCTTTGAGTGAACTGTGACAAGTGATGCCAGCCAAGTTACGCTCAAAATGTCAGCTCAGGCCAAGAAGAGAAAAGTTGATAGTGAATGCCGTGTTTTCAACAAGACTTGGACTGCCAAGTACTTTTCTTTACAGAAGTCAAAGGTAAAGCCGTGTGCTTAATTTGTGGTACACAGGTCGCTGTGCTAAAAGACTACAATTCGAATCGCCACTACATGATCAAACATTAGAATAAATACAGAAATTTCTCTGATGAAGAGCGCGCAAGGGAGTTGGATGCTTTGCTAGCAAAACTGCAAACCCAACAAGGACTTTTTACAAAACTTTGCACATCCAGGGATGCAGCCGTCAGGACAAGTTATGTCATTTCTCACAAAATCGCAAAAAAAGGCCTTTTCTGACGGAGAATTTATCAAGGAGTGTTTACTGGACTCTGTTGCACTGATATGCCCGGAGAAAAAGGGAGCATTTGAGAACATGCCACTCTCCCGGCGCACTGTAACGAGGAGAGTCGAGGACATCGCGGGAAACCTGGAGCTTCAGCTGAAAAACAGAGCGGCCAACTTTGACTATTTTTCCCTGGCTTTGGATGAGAGCTGCGATGTGCGTGACACCAGTGGCGACCGGTCAATAGAGGGCGGAAGGGCGCCGCCCTCATAAAAATATTAAGAGAAGAAAATATATGACAACATAAAACAACTTTAATAAGTGTGAAACTAAACAGATATTAACAATGTTTGTTTGTGCAGTATACATGGTTGGCTGTAAGTTCATGTCAGCAACTATGCCTGCCCGGGTAAAGAGACATCCTTCCGGGGTAGCGATCGCAGACAATATAGAAGTCTATGGAAGAAGCTGAATGTTTTCCCCTACGACGTGATTTTAGGTAGATTTTATTGGACATCAAACATTCCCACAGGGATGCATTGTCTGTGCGTCCGAACCAATGGCATTGTTAGATTTATTAGATAGCCAACAAGATTGTCCAATGAGCGGCTGTCGCTAGGTGTGATATACGTCAGTAGGCAACCCGAACTTAACCCGGCAGAAGCGAGGAGAGGCAATGTCAAGCGCAAAAATTGTGAAAGAAAACTCTGTTGTGTCGTTACAACAAAACCCATTTTATAGGAGGTCAGATGCCGAAAAGAAGAGGGTGAAAGAGCTTGGACCCGACCGTCCAGAACTACGTGTTGAACAGCAGCAAACGGATCGGGGAAGATCTTACACAAGGAGCTTCTCCCTCTCTCTGTATGACAGACGACCGTGGCTAGCTGGATGTGATATGAGCAATGCCTTTTTTTGCTTTCCCTGTCTTTTTTTTCAGAGTCCTGGAACTGAAACGTTGTGGACTGCTACAGGTGTGCGGGAATTAAAACATCTCAGCGAAAAATGTAAACGACATGAAAGTAGCCGCAGTCATTTGGATAATAGCATGAAGCTAAGTCTTTTTGGGAGACTTAGCATCGCGGAACAACTTGGCTACAGAAGGCTACAGAATTGCCACCAAGAAGCACAACGAAGAGGTGACAAAAAATCGAAGTATCTTATCTAGAATAATTGTAAAATTTTGCGGTGCATTTGAGTTGGCTTTGCGTGGGCATGATGAGAGTGAAAGCTCGGATAACCCGGGGATATTCCGTGGTTTGGTGGACTTTGTGGCCTCACTTGATAGTGTGCTGAGGGAGCACCTTGAGATCGCCACCGTGTTCAAGGGGACATCAAAAACAGTGCAGAACGAGCTGCTGGACTGTATGCAAAGTGTTGTGAGGGAGCACATCATCAAAGAAGCCCAGACCAGCGACTTCTTATCCATTCAGGCAAATGAGACAACGGATATAGCCACAAAGACACAACTTGTGCTTGTGCTGCGCTACATTGATGGCTGTAATAATGTGCAGGAAAGATTTTTTGAATTCATTCCTCTACAGTCAGCAACAGCCGAGTCCATAACTGCAGCATTAAAATGTCGTCTTGCTGCCATCCTTCCTGATGAACAGAAAGGTAAACTCATCTGCCAGGCATATGATGGAGCCAGTGTTATGAGGGGTGCTACTGCAGGTGTTCAGAAGCAAATACAGGATGTGTACCCAAATGCCCACTACATCCACTGCTATGCACATCAGCTCAACCTGATAATGCAACAGGCCACTTCTCACATCCTTAAAGTGAGATTTTTTTTTTTCTGAACTTGGTGGATTTGCCAGTTTTTTTTCCAGATCGCCCAAGCGGACTGGGGTCTTGGATAAAATAGTATCCCACAGACTGCCGACAACAAGCGGTGTGAGATGGAACTTTCACGGTCGTGCCATCAATACTGTGTTTGAGCACAGAGAGGCTCTCATTTACTGTTTTGAGAGCATACGGGATTCTGGTGAGTTTGACCCCAGTACAGTCAGAGAAGCTGGAGCCTACGCCAGGCTACTGGAAGATTCAGATTTTAAATTCTTCCTGCAAGTTTTTCACCACATTATGCCACATGTGGACTTCCTCTATGCCAAACTGCAGAAGAGGAAGATAGATTCTGTCTACATAAATGGATGCATCCAGCAGTTCCAACAAGACATACAAAATGTCAGGTAGGTAATGTAAATGTTACATTGTAGTTACTACAGTTAGATATTATTCCATTGTTATTATTTACAATGATATTAATTAATGAAAGTAACCTGCATCCCCCAGGCATTCTCTCCATGCAATGGTGGGAGAGCAAAGCAGTGGCTCTCAGCAAATGAAGAAGCGTCGAGCTCTCAGTCCACAGGATCATGAACAGATTGCCACAGAGGTGAGTTTATACTGTAGAAATTAAATTCAGATGAGTGAACAAAAAGCAGCCAAGAAGGACAGTTGGAAATTATTCACAGTATATATTTTTTTCTCTCTAGATCTGTGATACCATACTAGGACACACCAGGGAACGCTTCTCCTTCACAGACCACCTCATCAGTGCCACCTTGCTGCAGGGCGACCGGTTTGTTGAGTTCAACACAGCATTCCCTGAAGCAGCTCTGAACACCACCTTGAGGGCCTACCCCATGCTCAATGGAAGGAAACTCAAGACAGAGCTCAGCCTTATTTACAGCAAGGAAGAATTCAGATCCTGTTGTGGTGCTCTAGACCTCTTTCAGCTCTTCATGGACAATAACCTGTCAGAGGTATTTTCAGAGACAGTTACCCTTCTCAAGGTAATTATTACCACACCCATGACCACTGCTGAGGCTGAGAGATGTTTTTCCACTTTGAAAAGGGTAAAACATTTTCTGAGGAACACAATGACCCAAGAGAGACTGAATGCCTTGGCCACCCTCTCCATGGAAAAAAAGCTGGTTACTGAAATGACCGACTTCAACCAGAGAGTCATAGAGAAATTTGCCAATTTGAAAGAAAGGCGGGCAAAGTTTTTGTATAAGTAGTTTTGTTGTGCTGTACTGGTTATCACACAACTGTTCACCCCACTGTTCTTGTAAGAATATGTTCTTACCACTGCGCCATAGTAGTAAGGGATGAAGTATATACTAGCACTAATTTGTGTGTGTGTTATTTTACATGTGAGGTACCTTATATTGTTTTACCTTTGTTGACCCACCCTAGTCACCTGCGCCCCACCCTGCTCAACCTCATTTTGTTACATGGGATAACTGCAGACTTTCAAATCACGGAGGAGCTGGCAACCATGCAGTCAATGAAAGGGACAACAACCGGGAGTGATTTGTTCACAGAGGTAAATGCATGTTTGGACAGGTTGGGGCTGAAGTGGGACAAGCTGGGAGGTGTGACAACGAATGGTTGTCCAAATCTGATGGGGAAAAATGTTGGACTTTTAAAGAGAATGCAAGATAAAGTGACAGAAATGAATCCTGAGCAGAAACTGACATTTTTACATTGTATTATACATCAGGAAGTGTTGTGTAAGTCTGTGTTAAAAATGAACCATGTTGTTGATGCTGTAACTAAAATGGTTAACTTCATCAGAGTGAGAGCATTAAATCACAGACAGTTTGTTGCACTTTTGGGGGAAAATGAACATTGTGACATAAGCTATCACTCCACTGTCAGATGGCTCAGCCTGGGCAAAATGCTGAAAAGTGTCTGGGACCTGAGAGAACAGATTCAGGATTTCTGTGTGAAGAAAGGACATGCCATCCCACAGCTTCCAGATGCAGACTGGCTGGCAGACCTCAGTTTTGCTGTGGATGTGACTGCATTAATGAATGAACTAAATGTCAAACTGCAATTTAAGGGCGTTTTTGTGCATGAACTGTACAGTGCAGTGAAAGCTTTCATGAGAAAGTTGCAGCTTCTCTCAAGCCAAATAAAGGACAACATTCTCACCCACTTGCCAACTCTAAAGGAAGCCACCCCATCAGCTGATCACCTCCACAGGTACTCATCCATGTTAGAAGCAGTGTTGAAGTTCGACAAATCCAAACACAGATCCGCTATCACTGATGATCACCTCTCAGCTGTCCTTCGCATAGCCACCTCAGACATTCAGCCAGATTTCAGTGCACTTGTTCAAGCCCAAGACAGACTGGATTTTTCTCACTGAAGCCGTAAAGGGAAGTGAAAAACATTAAACTTGCTGTTTTTTGTTTGAAGTAGTTACAGATGTTTACAAGATAAAATTGAAATGAAACACTGATTCAATGATTGTTTTGGAGAAAGTTAATATTGAGCAGAATTAAATTCAAGTTATCATTGGTGCAGCCCTCTGACACAATTCAGATTTCTCATGTGGCCCCTTGTAAAAAATTAATTGCCCACCCCTGATGTAAACAATCACGTAATTTATTTTGTCCATTTCTTTGTTGTTTTGCAGCACAGACAACATAAGTCCACAGCCAGGCATTATTAAATTCTCCAGCTTCCTCAACATGCTCCTCACTCTCTCCCTCCCCATCACCCAGCTACCCAATTTGTCCTTCAGATTGGGTGGACAGCTTCCAGATTCCATGGGAGAAGTTTCCTGAAGCTTTGATTGGCCAAGCCCACGGTTACGGAGGGAAATGGTCCGAATTGTTGTTTCTCAGATGATGAATGCCTGTGCTTCTCCCAGTAAACGTACCTCCACAGAAGTTGCAAAAAAAATGGTGACAAAGTATCCACAGTCATTGCAAGATGTCATTGAAGGTGATGTAGTGGGATCTGGATACCACTCACAGGTCAAGCAGTTACAAGCTCGAATTGAAAATGTAAAATGGTCTTCAGCACCGAGAATAATGAAACGCAAACAAGAGTCAGACGACAATGACACAGATGAAATCCCAGCAGAACAGAGAGCTGCAGGTCAGGACACATATGGCTGCATAAAGTGGGATGTGAAATTCATACCCGTAAATGAGACAACAGAAAGTCAAAAAGAAAAGACAAACTGAAGGTGCTAAGTGAACAGACTAATGTCAACCTAGATGAGGTAAAAACTCTTATGAAGAGTACTTACTACTCCCAGCGTAAAGATATAAACAGGGGAACAGATGTGCGAGCCCTCGTGGAGGAGTGGCCTTTTTTGTTCCAGGAAATTGGCATGACATTCCACTTCCAAGAGCTCACAGGGGTATCATTAAAAAAGACTTTCATCACCAGTGTAGAAAAAGGGAAAGCGCCTTCTGGACTTCATGAGAAACACTTGTGCAGACAAGAGCAAACAAGTTCTACAGGCTGTCACAAAACTGAAAATTCTGAGAGGACAGTTGGGAGGCTGCTCAGAAGATGTCAAGGACATGGTGCTTCTTCTTCTCTGCTATTTTGATGAACAAGAGGACACCCTCTTCCACTATGCAGAAGAAACATATCTGGCAAAAGAAGTACAAGTGCAAAGCTTGCATGTTACACCATGCATCATTGTATGTGGTAAGTTGATATTCTGTTTTAATAAAAAAGTGTTAGCAAATGTAAGGAATTCACGTCAAAGGATGTCATGTTTGGTTGTGGTTCTTTCCGACCCACACATTAGTATTCTCCATACTAATATAGAAGATCCACGAAGTTTGAGCAGGAGAACACATAACGTGTGCATCGTGTTCTTGTGCTTTGTTTGCTGATCCAAATCCACTTACAGGTCAGCAGGTCAAACACATTTTCTTCTATAACACTGCAATCCATTCAGTGTTATAGATGAAAATACCTGTGGATAAAGAAGAACCACAACTAGCAATACTGCATTTGGCTGGTTTATTGTTAACTACTTTCAAATTGTGTCATATTCACAGGAACCTCATGCTATACTGCAAAGCTGTTCATGTTGAGTGTGGACCACAATGTTGTAAATGACCAGATCCCCAACTTCATCTCTGCCATCTGTTTGATGTTTGGAAGTTATTATACCCTCAATATCCACTATCCTGTGGGCCTGGCCTCCACACTTGAGTTCCTTCAGAGGTAAACAAATATTGTCTTCTCCTTTACAACAAATCACTTTTTTAAGTACAACATAATTTTTAATTGACATTCAGCTACTACAAAGGGTCATCATCAAAGGAAGCAAAAAGGGGCTAAGTGTTAAAAAATAAAGTTAATAATAAAATAATGAAAAATTAGACTGTGCTTTGTATTTTGAATCATTGTCTTGTTAAAGGAACTGCTGTGTCTTCATTATGGCAGGAGGCTTTGTTTGGAAATCTTCTGACATTCGGCTGTATTCATTTGACCTTCTCTCCTCATAGGCAGTTTTTCTTTTTACCATCAATTACTGTGTATAATTAAAATAACTCCTGATGACAAAGGAGCATGTTGATGACAAACATAATTTTGTTTTACTGTTTTTACCAAATATTTAACCCAAATATGGGCTTAGAAATGAATATTGCTAATCTCATCATTGATTTCTGCCAGTTTGCCTTTAAGTGCTTGCTTGGGGGTCAGGCTCTGTGTTAATGTAAAGCATCTAGAGATAATTCTGATGTTGAAAGATGCTATACAAATTAACAACTTTGAATTGAATTGAATTGAATTAAATGTTGTGTCAGTCTGGTAATCCATGAAAAGGTGTCAAAATCATCACCACAATTTTTATGTTTTTGCTCTCTGCAGAGAAAACTGTAGGAGCTGACAGTGAACACCTGGTCAAGAGCTCCACTTTTCAAGGTGAAATGATGACACCTGCTCAAACTTCCTCTAAGATGTAACAGCAGCCTCTCTACGACACTGTCTGTCCTGCCAGTCATGTCCGGACACAATGGCTCAGACAATGGTCCCATCAAGGCCAAATATAGGTAAGCCCTTGTATCTTCAGCAATAGGTGCATCGCTCAAATCTTAATCCGTCTCAAGTGAAAAGGCTAACAGCTTCATGTAGATATACAGAAGAAACCTGTATTGTGACAAAAAAGTAAGATTATAAGGTAAGATTATATCTTATCATGAGCAAAGTGACTGATGATATTGTGCTTATTTAACCAAGATCTTCAACTTGAAATGTGATTACAGCTTCTTACCTATCTCTTCCCTCTTACCTATTTTAAACATCAATAATAAAGACAATGCAGTGACTCAAGGTCTGGTATTCGGCTAACTGGCAACTGTAAAAAGTGTTCTTGATTTGGTACTACCATCTATATTGGCTATTCCAAGTCCATGTTTTTCACCGCTATATTTTATTGGTTGTTAATCTGTGTTTCAGTAAACTTGATTAATTTCTTGAGTCAACACATTGACTGATATTAGTTGAGTGTAGAAATGTGTCCAATACCTTTTACCTTGATGCCTAATTGTATCATAAAAGTGACCTAAACTGTATTTTAGACTGCTGGTCAGTCCTATGGTTTCTTTACAGTTCATTGGAGCTCAGTTGAACAGAATCCTGTTTGTGTAGGCACTATTATCAGTTAAAGTATTGTTTTTCTTTTTTTTGTGTGTGCAGAGAGGGTCATGCCTGAGTGACAACATGCAAGTACTGTGAGCAGAACTGGAGACAATACACACAGGTTCTGTGTGTAGACATTCTGACCATATGAGACTGTGGCTTGTTGAGTGAGGTTTGGACTCATTACTCTTGATCCACATAGGGAAGTGGCTTATTTTTTAATGTTGTTTTTACAACATTAAAAAATTGAAGATTTTGACACTGCTTTTTGTATGAATATGTGAAACAATATCTTAAAAATTCAAAGGGGCTTTGTGATTGCCTTGATAAGCAACAATAATAAGTTGTAGATCAACGCCAGTTGTATTTCCATATGCATTGTACTGCGTTTTTTGCGGAAAAATTCTGGCAACCGCAGGTGCCTGAAATTTGCCGTAAATTTCAGCATTTCAATAAAGTATCGTAATTTGTTAAACAGTTGTCGTGTTTTATCACTGAGAAATGCTGTAATTTGGTTCATAGTACATTTGTTGTTTTAAAATAATTTACCGTAAACATATTTATAATATGCCAGGTATTTTTAGTACAAATAGTTGTAAACAAGTTTACATACTAAGTGTAAAATTTAAAGTAAATTACTTTAAACAGGTATACAGTATCAAGATTTTTCATAGTAAATTACCGTAAGTTCTGGCAACCACAGCTGCCGTTATTTTACCGTAAAATACACTGAATTTTTTTTTTTACAGTGCAGATAAGCAGTTGAAGCACTCATTTCACATTATGCATGGAACAATTTATTACATTTCTTTACTAATTATTCCTCACCCCCATATTGAATATTTTACTTAACACATGAGGAAATAGAAATCAAGACATTGCAGTTTAACAAGCAGGCAGCCCCACAATTTGGAGGGATTTACGTCCAAGGAGTTACTTAGGGACTGCACAGTTCTCCAGAAGTCCGGACGTCAGAGGCACAATTACACACCCTCCAACTCTAAAAAGTGGTGACTCCTGAATGTATGTGTACCTGTGGCTAACATTTGCCAGTGATTTGACCAGTGAAGAACACAGAAAATGTAAATAAAACAACTTTGGAATACTTGAAGTTGCATATATGGAGGCCCAGACATAAAGTATAGAGCAGGTTTTAATTTTTTTCTTTTTTTTGTGAGTGCCGACAAGATCTATGTTTTAGTATCACTACCAAAATTATACTGATTTTTCAAAAACCTTTTATTTTATTGAACAAAAACTTCAAGTTCTAAGAGATTCTGAGAATGTTGAACAAAATCAACTATACAGCCAAAAAATTTAAATCAGGAACTATCTGATCAAAGAATAACTTAACAAGATTGTTAATTTCACCAGACAAGCACTACAGGTAAACATTGTTACATAGAGGGAAGTAGGCTAATGCAACACATGTAGTACACGGTATGTCTATCCATTGAGCCATTATCCATGCCTGCTCATTCTGCACAAGGTCATGAGGGACTGGAGCTGATTCCAGTGGACACTGAGCGAGGTACATCTTGCACATACCACATATATTCACACTCACATTCATAGCTATGGGCAATTAAGAATCTACGGTTTACCTAACATACATAACCTCTTTAATTTTAAAATTAAGCTTAAAACCTTTTTGTTTGACAAAGCTTAGAATTAGTTGTAGTTACAATCTTAGTTATTATGACTAAACCTATAGTTAGTCACAATTATTTCTATAGACACTGTTATAGTTAAGGATATAGCCTTTAGTAGGGGTGGCTCAGGCAACTGAACCATCCCTTAGTTATGCTGCTATAGGCCTAGGCTGCTGGGGACTTCCTGGGGACTTCCTATGATCCTCCTCTTCCACTTCTTCTCTCTTTCTCTCCTCAGACCCACTCTCACATGTATTAGCCTTTATTACATGTCATTGACTCTGGTGTCCTCTCTCTCCCGTAGTCCTGTGCTTGTTTCTCTCTGGTCCCTCTTTCTCTGTACCTTTCTGCAGGTATCTCTGGCTCCGGAGCTGTATGTTCTCTGTCTGTGGTCCTGGCTCCACAGACAGAGAACATGTCTGTGGAGCCAGAGAACATATTGTCTACAAATATCCATTTCTAACACATTACTATGTTTAATGTTCCACTCTGCTACAGATACATTTTGGATTAATATTCTCTGCAGAATGTAATGTAAATGATTACCAATTATGACAGCTTTTTGCTTCTGTGCTCTGTCTCCTACTGTAATCTGCTGAGCACACAGTTATCCACTAACTGTTCACTAACTGTAATCTAACCCTGCTTGTATTATGCTCTATGCTGCATGTCCTTCTCTCCTCCATTCCCAGCTGTCCAATAAGATGCCTAATAAAACTGTTTAATTTTTTAAATTTTAATCGCTTTATTGATCCCTCCTGGGGAAATGACTCTCTGCATTTTACCCACACCAAGTGAACGAAACACACACACAAGCACATGCACTAGAGATGCTGGGGCAGAGGGCTGCCTAGTGAGGCGCCTGGGGAGCTGGGGTGGATCGGTGCCTTGCGCAGGGGCACCACAGCCAGTCCAAAGCCGCACTCTTAACTTGCTGCGTCACGGCTGCCCCCCCCTTTTTTTAAACATTTATACATGTAGCAAGTCCACTTATGCAATTGAAAATAACTTCATACATGAGAACTTTATCAATCAATCACACTTTATTTTTATGGCAGTTTTCATACAAATACATTGTAGCACAAAGTGCTTTACACAACGGCCCCAATAATCCCCCCACCCCACACAGGCACCCACAGACACACACACATGCACACACCCAAAATCCATTAATAATCACAGTGTAAAAGAAAAGTAGTGGTTTCAATAAAAACAGGAACCAAGGAACTGAGGAAATGCTATCATAAATCTCATGGATTTGCAATGAGGAAACACCAGAGGTAGGATAAAAATTCAAAATAATAAATAAATAACAGGGAAAATAATAAAGAGAATGATATCCTCAATCCTCAGTCCATGAGACAAGGGGTGCAGGTGGAGGCTCCCCTTGTCTCATGGATTGAGGACTACCTGACAGGTCGACCACAGTTTGTGAGGCTGCAGGGCTGTGAGTCTGACCTCCTGACCAGCAACACGGGGGCTCCTCAAGGAACTGTGCTGTCTCCCTTTCTATTTACCACCTACACAGCTGACTTCCAGTACTCTTCTGAGTCATGTCACCTCCAGGAGTACTCGGATGACACAGCCATAGTCGGGTGTGTGGAGAGGATGGGAGGATGGGAGGATGGGAGGATGAGTACAGGGGCCTTGTGGAGAGTTTTGTCTGGTGGAGTGGGGAGAATCACCTGCAGCTGAACGTGGCCAAGACAAAGGAGATGGTGGTGGACTTCAGCTGGAGTCAGTCCCCGCCCTCTCCTGTCTGTATTAGAGGGAAAGAGGTAGGAATAGTGACTTCTTATAAGTTCCTTGGTGTTCACCTGGACAACAAACTGGAGTGGTCCACAAACACCGATGCTGTCTACAGGAAGGCCATGAGTAGACTTTACTTCCTGAGGAGACTCGGGTCCTTCAGTGTTTGCAGCAGGATGCTCCACATGTTCTACCAGTCTGTAATGGCGAGCACCATCTTCTTTGCTGTGGTGTGCTGGGGTGCTGGCATTAAAGCAAAGGATGCCAACAGACTGGATAAACTCATTAAAAAGGCAGGGTCTGTTGTAGGCTTTAAACTTGCCAACCTGGAGGAGGTGGCGAGGGACAGAATGCTGTCAAAGCTGAGGACAATCATGGACAGTCCCTCCCACCTGCTCCATGAAACTGTGAACAATCTGGGAAGCAGCTTCAGCAACAGACTTCTGCTACCACGGTGCTCTAAGGAACGGTACAGGAAGTCATTCCTGCCGTCCGCCATCAGCCACTATAACACATGCTCACGTGCTCACAAACCTGGACTAATGCATCATCTAGGGTGCACTATAAATCTCAGTTACATTAACTGTATATATATGTTATATATATATTGTATATGTATATATATGTATGTGTGTATATATATATATATTTATGTATGTGCAATTGTCTGCTGCTATGTGTGTGTGTATGTCTGTGTATATAAGACCCCCTCCTGTATATATTGTATTTCTTTTCCAAATCTATTTTTCCTTTATAGAGTGTATTTATTGTCTCCTTCTGACTGCTGCTACAAACGAATTTCCCCACGGGCATTAATAAAGTATCTCTATAAGAAGGAAAAACACAAACGATAAGGAAAAACACAAAAAATCTGATGGAGTAAAACCAGAAATACAGTTAGTTAATGAATGAATAAGTAAACTGTGCTCAATGGGTAGTACTTCTGAACGTTTGAGAGAGATGTGTGAGATATCAAATAAAGTTCAGAATCTAAAAAGGATTTTTTCTTGTGGTGTATTTTCTGCTTTCTTTCAGGCAGTACTATAATTTTAAAGAGCACTCTGCATGTAAAACCACTACAATGCAAACTATGCTGGTATCTGCACTGTTTTTCTTTTCAACATATATCTAACGTATATTTTGAAAGTTATTTCAGCTTAAACAGTCATTACAAGTGCAGTGGACAGTCTGTAGGCTTCTCATCTGCTCTCAGAGCAGAAATTATTTTATTTTCATTGGCTTGAGTCATGTGGAAAACTAAAGTGCTGAATCTTGCAACCGGCCCTGCTAAGTATCTCCGCCCTGACTCACGAATGGAGTGATTTCTGCTCTGATCCTTCCGCATCTGCGCGCTCAGAATTTCAACTGAATCAAGAGGGACAACATTACCGGCACTATACCGGAAGTACTTAGATTTTTCGCCAAAATAAAATCCTCCATCACCTCAGTCCACTCAGTTCTGGAAAATGAATGAAGTAATGAATGAATTAAAAATAACATAATATGCCAAACAACAATAGAGATCATATTTTTTCCCATTGTGATGTTTGATGTGAATATTAACTGAAGCCCTTGATGTGCATCTGCATGGTTAATTTGCACTGCACTGCTGCACGATTGGCTGATAATTGCATATTGCATTAACATTTTTGAGTAAAAAAAAAAAAACTATGGAAAACAAAAGTATTTAACTTGTATCTCATTACAGCCCTGTGACTCAAAAATAGGTTGCTGATAAACAGGCAATTTCTTTGTGAATGTTGAATCAATCACATTACATCCGAGTGGTTGCAGACATTTGGCTTTTATTTTGAAATACTTTAGAGGAAATGCACTTCTCATTCGCTCTTGGGGTGTTTTTTTCTGCTCTAAAGTTGTGGAAGTTTAGCTCTCAAGTCTGTCTCATGAACCCAGTTCATTTAGAAAGTTTGAGAGAGAGAGATGAGCGAACAGACAGTCCCTGCGGACTTCTCAGGACACATGTTGGACCTGGACGAGGACGAAGACCTTGAGGTTTTCAGTAAGGTAAAGAAAAACGCAACAAAAATAACCCGAAAGCTTCGGACTCCCAGCTTCAAATAGTTCCATTGGCTTTCTTGCTACGTGGATTTGACCCTGGCATACCTTATCTTCAGCATGTAGAAGAAAGTATAGTTTTTGAAGTTTATTTCGCTCTGTGCAGAATGTAGTAACAGTCCGTGTTGGAGATCATGGTTACAGACTGTCACGTTGAGAAGGAAGGAAACCAAATGTCCTGGATCAGCTGATGAGCTGACCTTAGGACCCAACTGTCCTGTCCCGACTGTCTCTTTGCTGTACAGTGCCTTTATGGGAAGTTTAACGTTCAACTGTGTTCAGTCTTTTTAAAATATTCTAATAAATGCTAAGCTGCAAAACTGTATACAGTTTTTACCAGTATTTTTTTTACCAATCTATAGGGTTGAATTAACGTTTTCACGTTGAAATGGTATTGAAGTGGGACTTGTTGGTGGATTATATAGCTGCCGAATTTAAGTATTACATGTTTGTATGAAAGCCCAGGTGTAGTTTTTTGCCTCTTATATTGCCCAATGGGCTTAATCAAGGAAACATTATATTGTGACATTTCTATATGGAGTTTGGCGCAGCGTTCTCAGCATGCAAGAACGTTTTCGGTATTAAGGCTTATTTATTCAAATACACTATGTGATAGATTATTTTTGTTACAATAGCCTCTGATTTATTAACTTTCTATCTACATCTACAAATTATTATTACTCGTGTCACACTCTTTTTTAGCTCAGCAGTCACTGAGCTCTAACTCTAAATGGGACCTAGCCATTGGAGTCAAAGAACTGCAGCTTCAGTCTACTTAATTGTAAATCAACAGTCAGGCTCCAAGATCAGGTACAAGGTCACAGTCCTTATAGGTGGATCATAAATGTAGTTTGGTACTATAAGATAATAGACAACAGTGAGACTTGATGTGTGCCATGTATTCAGATGTTTTCATACAAACAATAATTGCCTCTTAGATTATGTTATTTCTTCTCCATATTGACTTTGCCCTATTCTTTCCATTTTGACAGTTGTGGATAGATGCAACTTTTTTGATAATCGTATAATAAGTAATCCCAAAAATGGTTTGGTCTCAGTCTCTGAAATGACACTATTTGCTGCTGTTCTTTTTTATACATGACAGTTAATTGAATTATTATTATTATTATGCATTTTATGATGTGAACAATTAATAGAAATTAATCAGCAACAAGTAATGAAAATAATTGTTGTAGCGTGATTTCTTTCTGCATCCACTTCTCAGTAATAAATTAAAGCAATTAATGTTCTCCACAGATACTCATCACTTTTGCCCACCATTTCTCTCAGCATTTTTCACAGAAGAACAAAATTATGGTTATTATAGCACAAAAATTGAATCTAATGCTCCATTTATTTGTGTGTACATCATTCTATTCAGTTTAGGTATCCAGAACAACTTAGAATAGGTTTAGAAAAGATTGTGGTCATAGTTTAAAGAGACCAGTATGGACAGGATAGTTTGAACAGCCAGCTATCCATCTCTATACTTCCCTCTTTGCTACTGGTGAAACACGATGTCAGTCAAAATTTGCATTAAGTCGCATGTCATGAAAATGCAAACAGGTTAGTTGGTTATCTATCCATGTTTTGATTATTTTGAGCTTGAGATGATGTCATCTATCTTGTTTTGTCTCTTTTTTTCAGTTTACAAGTTTGTAAAACAAAGAAAAGCAACAAATTCTTAGAATGGAGAAATTGCAACCAGAGAATATTTGAGTATTTCACGTGAATATTTCTGTATGTCTTCACTTATTTGTTCCTTCTCTGGCTTGAACAAAGAACCACTGTGTTGATAATCACCGCTCATGTAATGCCATTTTTGGGCTCCTCAGGCCTCTGTTTTCAAAAGAACTGTATAAGGCCTGCTGTACATCTGCCCAGCATCAAACAACGGGCAAACATAGTCAGAGACTAGCTGGTGAACATAGTGGAACATTTACTTACATTAGCTAAAGAGCCAGATACTTTTCTCAGAAGTTGGTGGAAACCTGAACAGGTAAAAGAGAGCGAATACTGGACTTAACTTCATCAGGGAGAAGCAAACGCTTCCAAATGAATGATAATTTTGATATGTAACTGCTGGATGGGTAAATAAGCAACAGTTTGCTAAAAAAACAACTTAAAGGTGATGTTGCATTCACAAACTGTTTCTGCAGCCTACAAGTGGCCAAAAAATATTTAATGCAGGTTTAAGAACCACCATGATACTTCTAACAGGGAAGTGGTATCAACTTGAAATAGCCTAATCAGTTTATCTTTGTTATCCTTCCACAGAGGAGATGTCTAATGGCACAGTCAAACTAAAATCTTTGTGGTGTGGCCAAAAGCAGGGAGGCCAGTAAATAATAAGGATAAGCGGGTAAACAACAGCGGCCCACAAAGTTGGAAATTATAGTGACAGTTTGGAATTATAGTGACAGTTTGGATCTAGAAGGGAATGTGTCGTGCCCCCTTTCACATGGACAGAATGGGAAGCAAATTTTGGTCTGGCAGCTCTATGAAGTAGAAGGTGGTGCTCAGTCCTTTTAGTCATTCTCAGTCAGGTTCCTGGGAGCTGGAATCGGTAGATGTGGAGGGTGTGTTTTTTGTTGTGTTGGTTGATCTTTTTTTTTTTGAGATTAATGCTGTCTCTGTTGTGGAACATCCTGGTACGAGCTCTAACCTCAAACCTGTAAAGTCCAAGCTTGGTTATGGGTAGTTTGTTTTCACCTTACTCTATCTGTCAAATCATTTCCGGGCACAGCTGCTCTTTTCCTCAGAGACTGACAGATCAGTATGCTGTTAGACAAGCTTTAGAGAAGTAGCCTTGGTCCTGTGGTATTTGAAAAATACAAGCAAGAAAGCTGACATTCTAAAGGTCTTGAACAAAGACTATAACATATAGGAAATTCATAAGTGCTAATTATTTTTAAATAACAGACTGAAACAGACAGAAATACTAACCCAGTTGCAATGTTAAAGCATTTGGAACTCACATGTAATGCATAAAAATATTCAGTGAATTTGTTTTAGTGTTTTTTCCTGTGTGTTAATAAGGATAATCAGCTAGTGAAATAAATATATCATATTCATAATATAGATAAATTAAACAGAACAGTAATGACCACTTAGCATTAGAGCTGTTACCCAAAAAAAGAAATAAAATTGGCATATTTTGTCCATGAGTGACAAACACACTTTAAAATTATTTTAAATACCTTTTCTTTCCTTGATAAGTGACGTTGGCATGATAATGCACTCAGAGGTGTATTGTCGTAAGAAATAATAGACTCAGTTGTGTAAACACCCATGTCTCCTTTGTGTCCACCTTTTCCATTATTTACTTGTATTAGGACATCTTGTGTTACATTTTTACTTGCGTATGCCTTGTAATCATCAGTCTATATTACAGGATCTTCTCAAAGCTCATGTTTTAATTATGCTTTATTGCTGACTATTTGCTATTCAAAGCATTATCTGTAATATTTATTGTAAGACTGGATTTTTTTACTGATCTTAATTGATTTCAGAAAGTCCCAGTTAAATTTGTTTTGATTATCTGCCACACTTTACAATGACATTTGTACCACATGAAAACAGGTAGGAATCATCATCAGTCAATCATCAGATTCAAATATGAATCATGTGTTACTCAGTTTACAATAATACACTGACACACTGCTTGTTGGTGGTTTCTGGAAAAAGAGACAGAGTGAGAGCTCCCTACTACATATGTACGGTCACATGATAAACAAGAGAAAAGTCACAATGTGTTTGTCGCCATTGCTTTGTACAGTGGAGCAGTACAGGATGGTGGGGCTCTGGGCCGTCTGCTGACCTCAGCAACTTCTCAGCTGTTGTTACAGGAAACAGACCTGCAGACAGTACGCTTGTAATTCATTGCTGTTTGCATGAATTCGATCATTTGAATGCTGATCTGCTGTCAAGATACTGCCGGCGTGTGGGCCTAGTTCAGGTTCATCACACAGGATCCTTTAAGTGATGGGGGAAGCCTATCACTCCAAGGTGAATAAGCAGAATGATAGCCCAGAGTTAAGGGTTTGACCATGGCTGAAGCTAGGAATGAGCAGGGTCTTGGATTTGAGCTGCAACAGCAAGCCAGTGTAGTGCACAGAGAAGAGGAGTGGTGTGGGAAAACTTTGAGAGGTTGAAACAACAGATGAGCATCAGCTTCTCATAAGCCGTAGAGGTCTGATGGTGGATTCGGAGGCTCCAGTTAGATGGGAGTAGTGATAGTCTAGGTGGGAGATGAGAAGTACCTGAATGAGGGGCTTGGACTGCTTCCCTGGTGAGAAAGGAATGGAACCTATTAATGCTGGACAGGATGAATCTACAGGAGCCACAGGAGCTGCTGGCATGCACATTGTGCCAGCAGCACGGTGATTTGTTGTCTAGGGTCACACCCAGGTTCTTCACTGTCCGAGTTAACACCAAGTTATAAACCTCTGTGCCTCTGTTTTGTTGTCTGATAAGCTTTCTTTTAAATTCAAGGAACTGTTATTTGAAATGGTCTTGGGTTGTATTTTGTGTAGTACCAATACCTGAAGCATCATGCACCCACCATTACAGCCCCTGTGTTGTTTTAATGCAATTCAGTCTGTATACCCAAATCACCCTCTTAAGCAGGTACTGGAGATGCTGTTATTCATCTTTATGTAAAATGCATGAACTCTCATCATGTAAATTAAGTGTTGTCACCGCAGATCTCTTACTTCATTGCTGTTGGTTGCGTGGAATATTTCTCATCTCGGAATCATAGCTTATTCTCATGTTCATCTCTCTGCTGTAACTTGCTCTGGGTTCAGAGTTGAGAATGACAACAGTGTATCTGTTTATTATTGAATGTACAGTACAGTCGGTGCATGAGCTAGGAGATTCACCAAGTGGGGATTAATCCAGTCCAATTTTTTTTTTTTTTACAGAGCATATTTAACCTAACTCAAGTTCTACCCCACACACCATCTGCATAGGTTTGCAAAGTGAAAATGCGCCCACAAGGCCCAGATGGCTCCTAAAGTTAGTAGTTGAAAATAAACTGGGTGTATCATAGTGGAAAACCTTCACTTCTGAAAGTCAGAACAGTCACAGTCATCTCGAATATATGTATTTTCATGTAGTTAAGGAAAATTTTGGTTGTAATCATCATAGTAAGGACTGCTTCAGTAGTCCAAGTACCTGAGAATAAGCTTTCTTAATAACCTAATTTCTCACTAAGCTGCATCCATAAATGACAAGTGTGCATTACCCCACATGGCAGACTGGGGTAGAACATTGATGAATAAATCAAATGTGTGTGAGAGACAGGAAAAGAGGAAACTTTTTAGAAACAACAAAAACACGGTGATGGTGAGGAAGAATAGTTATATTCTGTTCTGACATAAAGGCTGTACCATGAAGAGTGGAAGAGTCTGCGTGTAGAATTAGATTCAAAGACAGTGATAACAAACAAAAGTGGAACCACAGATTTAGTCAACCTTGAATGTCAGGAAAAGACCAGGAAAACTTTGGCTTGCTATGTCTTGGCCCGCACCAGTTGCCAATCAGTGAGACCTCTAGGAGGTTATTACCCAAGCCAAGAAATGGTTTGGGACACAACCCCTGTACAATGGTGATTTGTTGTTTTTACAATTGCGTTTTTGTACGGATTAAACAAACAATATGTTATTTGTTAATCAGTGAGCTCTGGAGGTGTTGGTAGGTGGGCTTTGTTACTTTTAGACTGAGCCAGGCGGGCTGTTTCCCCTTGTGTCCAGTGGTTGTGCTAAGCCATAGATTTAATGAACAGACACCCAAGTTTCTGCTGGTAAGTGAATAAGTACATTTCCTAAAATGCTTACCTATTTCTGTAAGCCTAAGTGAATGAGGAGTCCTAACAATACACTGTATTCTCAGAGCATTAATTTACAAATTTACTGCATTTCCCTGGACACCTTTATTGTATTCAGTGTTATAGATGGATGCATTTAAATGCACTGAACTAAACTATGGTTACTTCAGTATTCCCAGTAACTGGGCGTATTGTTATTGTTCTTGGCAATTTATGGGATTGAAATTTTGCACCCTAGATACATTTTTAAGAGAGAGGAAATACAGGTACAGTGACACTGCAGTTAAAGGTTTTAGAAATTTAATGGAGCTTGCTCTGATGGTGTTTTGGCATAGCAGATGAGGTGAAGCCCATTTGTACTTGTCAAAGCACTCTGGCAAGTATATGAGGTTGGGCAGTCATCTGTATTTTCATATTGTCATATTATCATAACCAGACAATCCAATTGCCTCCAGCAGTGGGGTTTTAAGTTAAGCTAAGCTTGTGCAAATATTAACTGTGCTGTTTAGAAGGTTTATGAAATTATGCGATTACAGTGCATTATAGTCACAAAAAGACAGTCACACCGTAGAATACAGTCACGCTGTAGGGTCACTAGTGTTTCGTACAGACCTCAAAAACAGCTCTGAGCTACTCTTAGAAACAATGATCACATCTTGTACTTTGTCCTTTATGTCCTGTCAGAAATGAAGGGGAAAAAGAGAAATTTGATTAAATTAAGTTATTGTTTTTGCAGTCCCTGGTCTGCTAAACAGTGAAGCTCTCAACACTTTTTTTTGTTTTTTTTTTTTCACTTTTTTGTCTTATACCAAGCTGTGAGGATGTAATAAAATGTACATATTTTGCATTAATGAACTTCGTCTGTGTAGTTGTTTGAAGAAGATGGGCTCCTTGCAAAAAGTACAAATGGGAATAATCAGTGTCTCCATGAATGCATAATGTTGTCGTTAACATGAAAAGCAACAAAACTTTAGGAATTTGTTTGTTGTAAACATCAGTGTGGGCTAACAATAACACTGTCTCATTGGTCTAGAACACATCTCTGGCAGATGGAAGCCCCATGCTCAACTCTCCCAGCTCCTTGGTCAACCAGTACAGACTGGAGGACGATGAGGAAGAAGATCAGGATGCTAACACCAAAGACATCTTCATCACCGTTGACAACCCAGAGAGCCATGTCACTGCCATCGAGACCTTCATCATGTACAGGGTCTTGACCAAGGTGAGGGGGTCATACATATCTGTATGCTTGCAGCATAGTAATATGACGTTATTCATCAAGCATCACAGAGTAGAAGGCCAGTGCTAACTGACTGAAAATTCTACAAGTGACATATTTGGTCTTACTTGAATGGCTAAGAGTAAAAGCATAATTTTATCAACTTTTTTACGTGAGGAAATGACTCATTTCTATGCTAATGTTTAGGCAGCTGGAGAGGTGTTGTAACTTGTTGCGAACAGCAGGAGATGGAGGTCAGACAGAAACAGTCTGTGGGAAGATAGATGCTTTTGGAATGCAAAATTAGAATAAGCTTTTTTAAAAGCTACAGTTTAGGCAACAAACAGTTATGGCACTAAAAATCAAAGTCTCACATCACCTCACATAAGGATAGTGCCAAATGCTGGTCAGGTTGGTTGAAGTACTGTCCAAGTACCAAAGCAGACTGTGGCACTGCTTTCTATACTGCCGTGCCTTTTATAATCACTACTTCAGCTGGCTGTCAACAGCCGCAGAAAAGATGAGGTCTGTCTTTATCACTGAACTAGGACCTGGAAACATGTCTTATTTCTTTGGAAATCTGAAGTTTCCACATCGCAGATGATGACATGAGTCTTGTAGATAAAGTGGGAGGCTTGACATGCAACACTCTGACTCTTTTGAGCCTCTTGCTTCCCTCATATTTCTTCCCTACACCTGAAACTACAATTATTATTGTTATTGTTCTCATCTCTTTATCTTCTCTCCCAACCCAACTGGTTGAGACGGATGGCCACCTACCCTGAGTCTGGTTTGGCCTGAGGTTTCTTCATCTTAAAAGGGAGTTTTTCTTTGCCACTGTTGCCAAGTGCTTGCTCGTGGTGGGAATGGTTGGGTCTCTGTAAATATTATAAAGTGTATGGTCTAGACTTGCTCTCGATGAAAATTGGGAAAACTTCTGTTACGATTTAACAATATATAAATAAAGTTGATCTGACTTGGCTTTGTGAGATGTAATTAAAACTGCATGGTGGCTCTGTACTAATTTGCAACTTCTTTCTATAGACCACACGGAGTGAGTTCGACTCCAGCGAATATGAGGTACGCCGGCGCTACCAGGATTTCCTGTGGCTCCGAAGCAGACTGGAAGAAAACCACCCGACCCTCATTGTCCACGTATGTATTAGCACACCACATCATCTGCTTAATACATCTGTGGGCTGCTTCAGAGTCCTCTCAGACCAAACCAGAGTTTTGGATGTTTGATTTACCACACATGCTTCATATTACCATCAGCCATTTTCCAAAGATCTCAGTGGATTTTTTGATTTTCTTACCATCCAGAATTCCTTTGGTTTTTCATTTATTTCATGCAGCATGGAAATCAACATGTAGAGAACTGAAACTGTAGTTGTTTTCTGAATTATTATTACTTAAAAATTATTATTATTATTTAAAAAAGCAGAGACAGTCAGCTGATTTGTAACTACTCATTGTGAGAGCAGGAGTAACTTAGTTGAGGTTAGATGAAATGCTTTTACACAAGTGAAGTGCAGTGAACTTGTGTGTTACAAGCCAAAAGCAGTGTCTCATTGGATCTTTTTTTAGTATTCTGGGTAGTTTGTTACCAGTCAGGCTGTTTTTGTTGGGTCTTACGCAGGACTCTTTCTCTATACTGGGCCACCTTCTGTCCACACTTAATTCATGGTGTCTTTTTAAGTAGTAGAGTTTGCAGGGAAGATTTCAAAGTGCATTTCACAGACACACACATAGTGCACTTCTTCTCTGCTAAGCAGGTGAATTCAGATATCACAATTTCCTTCTTTATTCAAATGTGATTATGCATTTTTCACGGCTTTTATCAGCTGCTTCCAGTGACAGTCACTACCTTTATTTCACTTTGTCACTCTGATTCTGCATTCTTCTATCCCTTCAAAGTACCACCATTGTATGTGTAATTAGCATTTTATTGTCTTTCTTTGGTCATTCTTTGTTAGTAGTGATAGTTATAAGTGTTTTAGGTAGTTGTTGCCTTTGTTTTCGCTAACATCCCTAATGAATCTGAGTTTAAGTTAATTCCTTCCCAAACTTAATTTTCGTATTACAAACACTCTTGGCTGATCACCAAGAAAAATGGTTTATTAGTGTTATTATGCTGACTGTGAGATTATATTGCTGGACAAATAGTTAAAGTGGTTCTTTGTAATAATTCTGATTAAAGCTGTAAGTTTTTCTATAACTGAAAGACAATAAAAACCTTAACTCTCTTCGAAGATAAGGAAAATAAGGTTTTTCTTTGGCTTAATATATCTTAATTTTACATGAGCATTGTCTTTCCTGATACAAGTATTCAATGGTTTTTTTTGGCACATAAAGTAGTTTGTATAGAGAAATATGGAGTGGTTTGCTCTTAAAATTGTGTTAAAGGACTAGTATGAAAAATAAGGATTAGAAAAAAGAAATATAAAAGGATAAAAAATCTGATTTTTTTTGTGGTCTTTCCTCAGCCGCTCCCGGAGAAGTTTGTGATGAAAGGCATGGTGGAGCGCTTCAACGATGACTTCATCGAGACCAGGAGGAAAGCGCTGGACCGTTTCCTCAACAAGATCTCTGAGCATCCCTTCCTGTCCTACAGCCAGCACTTCAAAGTCTTCCTCACTGCACAGGTCACACACGCACAGAAAAACAAACTTGTACTTCTGCTTTTGCATTGACATAATGCATCCCCTAGCCCCTTTCCCTAACCTTTATCGTAACAGCTAAATGCCTA
Source organism: Toxotes jaculatrix (assembly GCF_017976425.1). Taxonomy (NCBI): domain Eukaryota; kingdom Metazoa; phylum Chordata; class Actinopteri; family Toxotidae; genus Toxotes; species Toxotes jaculatrix. The sequence continues at coordinate 14,959,106 of NC_054413.1, read as the reverse complement.
ATCCCAGTACTTACTCTAAATCTAACCTAATTTTAATCTGAGCCTTGAAACCACATCTTAATTCTCAAACAGCCTTTTGAAGGTGTGTCAAAAAATGAGGACCGACCAAAATGCCCTAATTTTCACATCAAGAATTCAGGGGGTATGTGTAGTGCTTTGTGTAGTACGTCCTCTACAGAGTACAGCCATATCAGCCACAGTGGCTACACACCACCACCACACAATTTAACACCCTATACCCCACTAAAAATAGGAAGTAGCTCTTCAAGAAATAGTTCTAGCACTTGACTGCTACTGTGACTACAAATTGTGTCTTTACATTTCTGTTTTTATACAGATGAAATAAATGAGATACAACATGTTAATTACTGAGTTTTAAAGGTGTTGGTAGGTGCATTGTTGAAATTTGGAAAGAGCCAGGCTAGCTGTTTCCCCCTACTTCCAGTCTTTATGCTAGGCTAGGCTAACCACGTCCTGACTTCAGCTCTGTACTTAACACACAGAGGTTAATTTCCGTCTCTCTCAGAAAGAAAGAAAAATTTATTTTCTAAGATTTTGAGCTATTCCTATAATGGTTATGCTGTTAAATCAAGCCTGCGGGACGTTTGAGCTGGTGTTTGTTTTTAGTTGCAGGTCATTGCAAATTCTCTCTTCATTCAACTTTATTAGTATTAACGGTTCAACTGTTTCAGCACTGGAACAGTTTTTGAAGTCCTGTGGTACAACCTCCTGCAGGAGCTGACGCCTCACAAGAAACAGGGTCCAGGATTCCTAAGCAGGGTGGGAGAGACAGTGAGGGCAGTGGCCAACTCAGTGCGAGGCCTGAAAAGCCGACCGGAGGAGTTCAATGTGATGCAGGAGTATGTGGAGGATTTCAGCAACAAGATCTGCTCTGTTGACAAAGTTACCCAGAGGATCATCAAGGAACAGAGAGGTACTGCAACACTCACATTATGGAGGTTATTTGCAGAAGTTATAGTCTGAGTTAGAAAGCATATCATAAATACTGTTTTGGATGTCACACTGGATATAGAGAAACTAAGTAAGTTGTATGAATTTTTTAATAAAATCTTGACACTTACTCATTTCTGAAGTTTCTGAATTTACATCCTGTTTTATATTGCTTCATGTACAATATTTCCATCACAGTCATTATCCTTTTTCCAGTTTTTTATATCGCAGTGAGGGAGATGAACAAATGGTGCACTCATCATAATCAATAATAATTCAGTTGAGGAAAACAAGAAAAAGAAGAAGAAAAAAAAGAAATAATAAAAGAATAAAAATATTTGAAATAGTAAAAATACAATTTTTATGGAGGAAAAACAATGTTTGCAGTGTTGTTTTGAAAGAAATGAGAAAAGCTTGAACTGAACACTTGTCATGATTAGCCCCTAAGGGGGCTTTTTTCTGAACCCTTTTTGTTATGTTTAGAATTCTTTTGTGGACATTTTCAGAGTCTTGTTTAGTTTCTTAAGTTCTATTCATAGATCCTGTTTTATTCTGAAGTCATTGCCCTTGTATATCTTGTCTTGTTCCACTTCCTGTCTTTGTCTTGTTTCCCACCATCTGTGATCGTCTGCCCCGCCCTAATTGGTGTCACCTGTTCCCTATTACCGAATGTATATATTGTCTGTGTCTCCCTTTGTTCTTTGTCAGTTTGTTCTTGTCTCATGTCTTGTCTCTTGTCATATCGTCAGAGAACCAGCGTTATTCCATGTTAAAATCCTTATCAAGTCAGGTCTTGTATTTCGTTGATACTTTCTTTTGGTCCTTGCTATTGTTAATTCAGAATTGTTTTGTTACTTTGCCAAGTTGGCTATTTAGCCTTTTTCCTCGTAAGAGTGATTTTCTGTTGCCTTACAACTAAAGTCAGCTTTTTCCTCGTAGGAGTGATTTTTTTTTTCTTATTATTGCAGTAAGCCATTTCCTCTGTGAGTGATTTTCTGTTGGTACTTTGTTAGAATAAAAACTATTATTTTTGATTTCGTCGGTGGGTCGTGCGTTTGGGTCCAAGTCCTTGCTCTCGTCGCGACAACACTCTACATTTATAGATTTATTTTCATTTATTGTCATTATTGGGTTTTTTTCCATCCATCCATAATTTCATCCTTTTTAAATGTTCTTGATCTTTCTGTGTCTCCGTCAATAGTGACATTTTATGACATCAGCCATTCTTAGTTCAGTCCTGTCATCTCTGTACACACTGCCTATTGACCCCATAAACACTCAAGTTCAGTTGGTTTGCTTGTCCAACATGTTTTGATTTCAATCAAAATTTGGAGCTTATGTGAAATCTTTGGTCCAGTCTGGCTTTATCCAACTAAAGAACACTGCAAAAATCATTCTCTTCCTTCAGCCTAAAGATTTGGAAGAAGTCATCCATTCTTTTATTACTTCACACTCCCGCTACCATTTCAACTCGTTCACCTACTTCAGCAGCTCTTCGGTCACGGCTCCAGTCCAGAGGCTTTTAAAGCCCCTGCAAACCTGCCAGGTTTTTATGAGGAAGAATGCAAGGAAATAGAAATGATATACAGTTCTGCTGAATGGATTTTTGATCCTTAAATAATAATAATAATAATAATAATAATAATAATAATGATAATGATGTGTTAAAATGTGCCCTCCGTGCTTTCAGAGTATCTGGATGAGCTGAAGCAGCATGGCCCCACGTGCACACAATGGGCGGGGTTAGAGGAGGATCTCACAGAACCGCTGAAGGGTGTGGCCAGCTGTGTGGAGCGGTGCAGTAAGGAAACAGAAGAGCAGATCCACCATTTGTCTGAGGACCTAGTCCCTGCCCTGCATGAGTATGTCCTCTGTGCTGAGACTCTGAAGGTGAGCTGCTCCCATCTGAAATCCACCTCACAATGGTATAGACAGGAGACTTACAGTCTATAGATGTTTAGTTTATTTATTGTGTGAGAGAGTATTATTGTCTTCTAGCTGAGAACCTGAGATCACCACAGTAATGAATGAAGATCCATTAAGCTAAACTATTTTTTGCACAACTGACTTGTCCAAAGATAAACAAAGATACAGTATGGGGATAGTTGTTTAACAGGCGAGTCTCTTTACTTGAGGGTCCAATAAAGATTGGCAGACCACAGAACTTTGGGTTCAACATAGATTGCAAAACTATTACTATAGTTTTCAGCATAACTGTAAATATAACTATCAATTAATGTCATTGTTAGATTACTTTGCAAATTACTATTGTAGTATATTAACAGATCCACTGGATCTTATATATTAACCCACATACTCAGCAGTGAGGTACTAGAAAAAACAAGACTAAATAAAGACATTAATAATATTTACTCTGAAAGAAATGGTCTTGTTTGCCCCACAAAAAAAAAATAGAAATGAAACAGTTTACATAGAGTACTTTACTGTTTTTCGTATTGGCATATATTTTTCTACAGCATGGGATGTTTTTATTCTTTTTCTTTCCACTGTGTTGTACTTGTTTTAACTCTAATGCTGATTTCCATGTTTTGTTTTGTTTTTTTTAATTTTCTGTGTTCTTAATTATTTTTAAACTGCATTCTCACAGTGATTTTGTAAACATGCTGATGTTTATTAGTTAGAGTTTTTACCATGATCACCATCCATAACATTTCCCAGGCATCACTACAATACAGTACTATAGTGTACAAAATGTACAGATGAGACTGATGTGTGTGCCGTTAGTTTTGTAGGTTTTTGGTTTTTGGCTTAAACCAAAGTATCTGACAAACTGAAATGCTGATCTGATGATGGTGCTAGATGAAAAAATGAACAGAAAACCAAAGTGATTACAATTCATCCCGAGGGGAACATGAGTGAATTGGTGTCAATCCATAGACATGTTTCAATGAAAGTTTTGGCCTGCTGGTGAAAGGTCGGGGAACACCAAAATCATCAGGATGCAATTTTTTTGAGCCAATCTATTCATGAGATGTTGAGATATTTCAGTTTGGACTGGAGTAACTGCCCGATTGACTGATATTGACATCCCCGGTGCAACACCATGAGAGTAGTTGGAAAATGTGAGATAAACAGAATTTGTGGTTTGTTTTTTTTTACTTTTGAGACAGGTGCTTTGGTGTCATTAGTCTCCTTGCAGATTTGTCCTGCCTGACGCACATTACATTACAAACAACACTGATGATTGTGTGGTTGTTTCATCATGTGCAAAAAATGCATTGTCTCCAACAAAGCCACACCCTCTTATTGGTGTAATTTTACTAATCCATTAGATGTGGTAGAAACGTAAACAGTGAAAACTGTTCTATTTACACAGAAATGTGTAAAAAAAATAAACTTTTAGTACCTAACTTTCCATTTATTTCCTGGCCCTGTGTTGTCAAAAAGGATGTAAGTTGCAGGTTATGTTGTCTTCTTGTTTTTTCATTATGTCACTGTCTACATGCTTTGATTGATGTTATTATCTGCTGAACACTGTTTTTGATGTATACAACCATGCCCCCTAGCCCGTGAGCTGGGTCCAAGCATATAGCCACATACTGATTGATGTAATTGAAAATTTCCAAGAAATTGGGTTGGGAAACAACATATAGCTCAGTTAGTCATTTCCTCTTAAATCAGTTCCTGTCTGGCACCATCGAAAGAGATGTTTGGATGCCTTTGACAGCTGTTTGTGTAAATTAACAATATTCCTAGATAGATTATGCAAGGAAATGGGCCCACTGACAATTTGTTATTACTGGAAAAAATAAGACTTTGAGCAAGTTTTATTAAAAGTAACACTTTACTGGTCTGTCCTAGGCTGTGCTGAGACGTAGAGACAACATCCAAGCTGAGTTTGAAGCCAAGAACGAGGCCCTGGCATCCAAAAAAGTTGACCAAGAAGCAGTAAGTATGATTTTACACCCACACGCACACGCTCCCCTCCTCCCTCCCTCCATCCCCCAGCTGATGTGTTTGTGTGTCCTCCAGTCATCCTCCCAGAGATTAGGTGTAATAAAGTGAGGCATGGAGTGGGGCCTCTCCCACAGGGCCACCCTCAGCTCATATTGGGAGGAAAAAGGACTTCCTGGGAGGATTATCTAGATATCCAGGCTTGTCAACTGGAAGTCAGTCCTCATTCAGTGATAGTAGGAGCTGTCAATATTATTTTACACTGTAAGCCCAGCAGCTAATCGTGGCGTAATGAAAATTCCCATATCCTTTTTAGACGACAGCTCGCTTCAAAATGTCAGGAGACAAAGAACAAAGACACAAAGGTAGGCAAGCAAAGGACAGAGCTATTTTTACACACTTTACTTAAATTGCATGTTTGCATCTTTGTGAATATCCTTTATGGGTTTGTGAGTGTGTTTGCACAGGTGATAAATTAAAAAGGAATTAAAAGGAATGATTGGAGAGGCATAACGAATACGGAGGCCTTCAAACAGAGTTAAGCAAATAACATTCAATCATGCTTTGTGGCATGTTTAAAAAAATACCGAGCAGGGACAGTGGACTCTGATTTTGTATCAAGATGGCAAGAGGAAAAGATCTAGGTGACTTTGAAAGGGGGTTCACTGTTGGGGCACAGATGACAGGAGCTTCAGTCACTGCTCAGCTGGCTAGTGTTTCAATAGGAACTATGTCTAAAGTTTGCATTTGCATTTAGATATATGGGAAGACATCAGTAATTAGGGTCGGAAATCATGGTCACCAGTACATATTTGATGACTGACGCTTGAGCATTAGTGCGAAGTGTAAGGAAAAACAACTCTTCCTCAGGTGGCTGAGAATGTCAGTGCAGGATATGATTTGACTGTGTCAGCAAGAGCAATCTGTCGACAGTTACATAGAAAGGGATATTATAGTAGGGTTGCAGTGCATAAACCCCTCATTCCAAAGACACATGCATATTTGAGTGTTCAGAGGTGCAAAAACTTTAGGCACTACTCTAAAGAGATGTGGGAACATGTGATATGCTGAGATGAGTCATCCTTCACTACATTTGTGGCGAACACCAAGAGAACAATAGAGGTCTGAATACTTGACCCCTTTAGTGAGGGGATGGCTCTGTTCTGTGTGTGGGGGGCATTTTACAGGCATGGTTTGGGTCTACTTGTCCCCTCAGAGGGAAAGGTCACTCAAAACCAATAAGGAATTGTTCTGAGTGATCACCTTTATTCTATGATCAAACATTTCTGTCCTGATGGGAGTGGTCTCTGAGTATGAAAATTATGTGAATCATATGCTATAGCCTCCGCAGTCACAAAATATCACTCTTGCTTATGTATCTTTATAAAATCTAATAATAATATCTTTTAAAGGACTGTTTTTGGCAGTTAAAAAGCAGCCTTCATCAGCAACCTGTGTCAAAAACATCATGGTGCTAAATTCAACTTGTATTGCATTTGTAATATACAATATGACAACATGATTAACATAATATTATGTTTGATTATACACAAACTAACGAAGCCACTAGTATCTGACAATCTGTGTGCAATTTACAGCAGAACCATAGCCGGCAACATGAAGGAGATCAAATCTCAGTCGAGGGAGGGGCAACTTGTGCATGGGGTTTGTTGTGTTTGTTTACTTGAAAATTCATGTGCTTTCTGGGGCAACAGCGAGAAGAGAGATGGGAGGTGTAGACTCAGAGAAAACCAAAACTGCATCAATATAGCATTATTTCTGATTTTAAGCCAACCAAAGGGGTGAACCAAAAAATGTAGACAAGGCAGATCAATATTTAATTTTGACTGATACTTGATGTTTACAGTTAGTTTACATTTTCCATTCTTACTGCACTTTTTGAGAAGGCTACTGATTTATGCCTTTGTATTTTGTGTTTGTTATTTACAGGGGTCTGTTGGTCGTAAATAACATTTTTACAGTTTTTCTCAAGAAGAAAAGTTTAGTTGAATGGTTATTGTGAAAAATAAAAACAGGATGTGTCACTCAGCTGTCCTGCTGATTACTGTGCGGCTTCACTCTGCTTCTTCTTCTTAGTGTTTAATGGCCATTGACAAACCAGCTTAGAGGTGCATTACCGCCACTAAGTTGGACTGGAGTCACTACATTCTTATTAATGGGATCCCTCAGTCTCATTATGATCCACTCGGGAAATGTACGCTAAGTCGTGTGTGGCACCTACTGAAACCCATCCAGTGTTTAGCTGAACATCAGACTGGTTTGAAAATTTTTACACTGACCCAGAGACATGTAGAAAAAGTATCAAGGTGCACTGAAGCTGGTCTGGCAGCACATGGTGGCCACCTTCCTACTTTACACTTTCTGTTCGTTTTTCTTTTAATTTGTCACCTGTATGTAAATGTGCAGGTGTCTCCCAACTGATATCAAACTCTGTCTGTGAAATTTTAATTAACAAACAGGGCTGAGATATTCCCCCACAGACTTGTATTCTAGTTCTCCTTTAATTAGTTCTGTGTGTGTGTTTGTGTGTGAATTGGTCCTCCAGCTTCTAATGCAACAAAATCTGCTTCTGCACGGATTTAGCACAGAGTAATGAGAAGGAAAAAGTTGAATGATTACCTCTGTTGACACACCTTTCATTCAGCTTTTATTTAAAGAAGCTGTCTTTGAGTTATACATTTTCAGTTAGTATGTGGGGAAAATGTTGATTTGTAAGAAGTTGTCATTTGAGGAATCAGGAAGACCACCTGTGTTACTAGATTAAAAAAAAATGCAATTTTCTTATTACCTCTGGGCAGAGGAGAACAGAAATACTTATTTAAAAAAAAAGAAAAAAAAAAAAACAAACCTCCACTACATCATAATCAGTATACAGTGTGTTTATGAATGCATAGAGGAGAGTGTTAGTATTCCAAGGATATGAGACCTGTGTTGATCGGACATTCTGAACTTTAGATCTGTCAAAAATATACTGATTATGGAAAAAAAAAAAAAAAAAAAGTATATTTGTTGTACATTTTGGTGAGTTTGAAGCTAACTCACCAAAATGTTTCAATGGCTTCGGGTTGTTTAAGCACAAGTAGTCCTACAAGAACTCTTTTTTAAAAATTATTTTATTTATTTCTTTTTTTAATGATCACAGAATAAGTAAACTAATAATCTGGCCAGACATCTGATTCCAACTTTCAGTATTTGACGGTTTTCCATGGTTGGTGATGCAGATACATTTGTGTAGGTATCAAAAAACTTGTGGTTCAATATCCAAACCTACCCACTCACCATATCCATGTTCAGTCTGTTCATCTTGCAGCTCAGCCCTTTGGTCCAGAGTGAGATACTATATCTCCTTTACTACTTGACAGAGTGAGTGTGATGATTCCTAAAGATTCGGATGACCCCCACACCCTCACCTCCCACACCTTTCAACAAACAATTTCCTTCCACACACTTGGATGATGATCCATGAAAAGGCATCTCGGGGGAAAAAAAACACATACAAAAATGGAATTTAAGGAGCAAAGGCTTTTTTTAATGGCTTGTGGGTCTTTGAACTAGACTGGAGGTCTTCACTGGTCCATTTGGTTTCTATTGCCCAAAACCTAACATAGGAAATGTCACGTGAGATAGGCTGACTTTAAAATGAGTTTGACTGGAGCAGGTTGAGTTTGAGTGACAATATGTCTTAATGAACATTATGGAGGTTGCTAGCAGGCCTTTATTCTTTTCCCCCCTCACTATGTTTTCTGATGTGACCAACAAATAGCTGAATGGAGTTATATTTTTAGATGTGGCCCAAAAAGCCAGCTTGGCTGAGGCAGTGTCACAAAGAACACTCAGACACAGCAGAGGGAAGCTGATCAGTTTGGATTGTGGCATCTGTTCAGTCTGAACTGAAAGGCACATACCATGACTGAACTGTCTGAAACACAAAACATGTAGCATCTTTTGTTATCATCACTGTGTGTGGCAGTATATTTCTTTATAGCATTGCTGTTTAGTTCCTTCTGCTGCCAGATCTGGATTACAGACTGGAAAAGATACGAACAGTCATCCAGAAAGGTGAGGTGTGTGCAGTAATTCAGAACTGCACTAACCAAAATGATGACAATCTTTCTGAACATCTGAACATCATAGAATAAAATTCTTCTCTTCTGTACACATTTACTTGACCTTTATTGGAAAGAAAGTACTGAACTCTTGTGTCAGTATTGAGTTTCTATGACACAACACAGCCAGGAGGAGGCAGTGTTGCCCTAATTTAGCAGCACACAGTTTCATTAAAGCATATCCCACTATTATCCAAAGTCTTTTGGATGTTTGTCTCATTTGAATGTTTTTTTTAGCATTTAAAAACTTCAGTTGGTTTAATTTGATGAAATCAAGAATCAGGATAAAAATATGTCAGAAATAATGTTTTAATTGTAAGAGTATGTCAGTTTACAGGCTGTAGAACATTATTTTGTTGGCTTGTTGAGAAGCTTCCCAGCAACACACAACCAACATATTCCAAACACCTAATCTAAACTGTGATTCTAGTGTTCCTCTAAATGGTCTCAGTAAAACTCTGGAGAAAAAGTCAGTGCCAGCCAAGTCAGCACAGTCTGTGCAGTTTAATACTAGGTAAATAACTTTTTAGTTTTAGTGTTACTTTTCACATTCATTGAGTGAATTACTATGTGTTGAAGGCATTTTTTATTTCATTGTCTAATTATGTAGCTCTGACACTCTAGACACTGATTTACATCAGGTAATGCTCTCCTTGGCCCATATGTTACAACCAGAAACTTTTGCAAGGACGAAAAGTAATGGTTCACACACACAGATGCTAGATGCTGTTCAGCCATAGCCTTAACAAGGTGGCTGGATCGATATCACTGCAGTAACAAGCAGGCCACTGAGATCCCCATGGTGTGTTTGTGTGCACACATGTATGTCTGTGTGTGTGTGTACTTGAGTAAATGCCATTGTCAGTCTAAATGTTAGACAGCTAATCCCTGCACAGGCTCAGTGAATCCACCTTCATCCAGCAACATGATAACAACCGGTTGTTTGCACTTTGAATAGGGTAAAACTATATGAACTTTAGGTCCTTTCCCAGTTTCAGGTTAAATGTATTTATGCTAAAACATGGTGGTAGGTGGTGTACCTAATAATAACTTTGGTTTAGTGTAATGAACTTATGAGTCATTTAGCAAAGATTGCTTGATGTGGTGGGTGTTTCTTTTATTGTCTACAGTAGTTTTTCAACAGTTATATAATGCTGCTCTAAAGTGGCTTAGAGGCCAATAATTTATGAACTACAACTTACAACTTACAAAAAACATAATGTCTGCTTATTTCTAACTCCCCAGCTTCCTCCTTAGTTATCTGCAGTGTACTGAACTTCTGTATGGAGGAAAAGGAAAAACACACTAACTCAAATAGAACATGAACATGATTGCCAAACAAATGTACAGGCATTTAAGCTCATTATTTCCTGTTCTATGCTGCATATAATTTTTAAAATTCAGCCATCTTTTCACATTTACAGCTTTTGGATTGCAAGCACTTTCTACATTGATCAAGTCTGCTGATGATCTACAGTATAATCATGCAGATAGGATTTTGGGTTGGAAGTCAAAAAAAGATCTCATCGCTAAATATTTCACTTTTTCATAATTTTATTAAATTGTCTCATGCTAGATTTGTCCATAAATGACCAAATAAGCAGGCTCCTGTGATGCTCAGTGACCTAGTGAAACCTCTCAGGGTGTTTGGTTCAGTAACTCAGTGTGTCTGAGAGGAATTACAGATACCCTTTAATAAAACCTATTTTGTACTGATTTCTTTCCCTGTGCAGAGGATCAATATGTGAAACTCCTCAGCCACAGAACACCATGGCTGGCTTGGGATCATTTTAAACTCAAGTTAAAACTATTTTTAAAGCAGTATTCATTGATTTTTATGTCCACTGGGGATGCAGCAGAAAAAGCATGATATAACCTTACAAAGGTTGCCTACAAACAGTTGCCTACTTCCACTTCAGATGAAGAGCAACATTATCATTTATTTGGAATTTAGTTTTTGCCCACCTGATAAATTTCAGTCCAATGGCCACCGTACTTTTAGCTCTGAAACAAAAGGGCAAAAGGCTAAAACACCATGTACAGCTGAGAGGAAATGTGGAGTCAGTGATCACTACAAGTGAAACGTCTCACATTACACATAGTCATTTAAAAGGGATTACTCACAGAGGCATGGGTGACCAGGTGCTTTTCACTGAAATTTTTGTGATATTTTTATTGTTTTGTATATGCTTCGTATGGTCCAGTGTGATTTTTGTTGAGTTGGGTGTAATGCCAACCTGGGAATGGATGTAGCGAGCTAACTTTGGCTCTAAATACTGTGAAACGTAGCAATGGTCCACATACACATTTTATATTTAACTTTTGCTCTCACTGTGTTAAGAGTACATTAAAGGGCACATAAAGACTTGAAATGCAAAGTGTAAGACTTGACTTTGGGCTTGTTGGTCTTGAAGTTAGATTTTACTCTGGATTACATAGCCAAGACTTATTTGTAACTTGATAAACAGTGGTCCATATGCAAGAACCACATATGAACTGATTTGTTTTAACCGGTATGCGTTCTCTCTCTATCTATTCTTGACCTGAAATCATAAAGCCTTAATGAATGAATTTGGAGTTTAAATATGATGCCAAAAATATATAAATAAAAAAAACATATTCAGTTCATCATGTAATCATCTTCATCTTCCTCTTCATCTTTTTCATCTTCTACTGCAATGTCCCCTTGACCATCTCTCATATTAGTAATGTACTGCTTTATTTCAGAAAGACTGTTTTAGCATAGTTTTCACTTCATGTTAGGCAGTTACGTCTATATTGTAGTAGTCTGATGACACATTGTTGATAGATGTACTATTAATATTGTCTAATTCTATAATACTTCTGAGGCTGCTAAATTTGTTTGCCGATTTCCAAAAGCAGTATTACAAGCTGCACTGTGTAGAATTGTTCTTTTTACTAGTGGGTAACATTTTTTATAAATTAAACTTTACCACAACCTGAACAGGAAGATGTAGTTGTTTTTTTTTATGATGAACAGTGAAATCTCATGAACATGATGTCAGACTGTGATTTTTGTTTTCTTAAGTATTCATTCATTGCTTTGTGTGTTTGACTGGCAGCTGCAGGAAGAGGTGGATGGTCTGGCAGACCGGATGGAGGTGGCTAACAATGCCTTGAAGGGGGACTGGTCCCGCTGGCAAAACAGCATGAGAACTGACCTCAAATCAGCCTTTATTTCCATGGCTGAGAAGAATGTGGAGTACTATGAGAAGGTGAGCTCAAGATTCAGACCAAAGAACAATATGTATATGTATCTATATATAATCACACTGTCAAGCCATCAATTTAATAATGCTAAATCTATTGATTTAGCTTAAATAAGTTCTAAGAATGAACTGCATTTGGAGTTGATTTTTAATTATAGAAGGTCATCATCAATCTAGAAAACTTCTGTCTTCACACGTTAATGGGATAGTTTGTATGAATGGGGGAGAGGGTGGCAGCACATAGATTCACATCAACTTGGAGAACTAGACGACTGTGGAATAGGAGCAGCTAAGTGGATAATTCAAGAGGACAGTAATTAGTAATTGGTTGACACATTGTTACAACTGAGGGGCTGCAAAATAGAGAGCAGTCAACTACCCACAGTTTATCAGAACATATTACTGCAGACATAATGTGATGAAGAAAATATCGAGTAAAATGACACAAAGTTCAGTAAACGTTTCTCAGTTATTCTCAGTTATTCAGCCTGATTATAATCTTACTTTTCTCTTACCTGCATGGAAAAGAAAACAAAAGGAAATGACTGGGGCCTCTAATGGAATGTGTGGAAGTAACAAGAGAGCTGGGGACAGTTAAACATAATAATATTCACAGAAGTGTATATGTATTATTTCGTTCTACCACTGAGATCCATCAGCTGTCAGACAAAGTAACATTTGACTCCAGCATGTTTGTCCTCATATCTGACAGAAATCATAGGACAGAAGATAGGAAAGATTGTCAGAAAGTATAATTTAAAAAAAATATTATTTGTCACAACCACCAGAACCCCCCAGCACTGGAGAATCCATAAATTAACTTCATGCCATGCAAGACCATGCTGAATTAGTCATACTTCCATATTTATAATTACGTCCATACTCATGGACTTGTTACTCTCAGTCTGCTCACTTTGTAACAGTTGACCAGTCCAGCTCATCTGATTTTGTACTAGCTAGTTTAAAACACAGCAAACAAACGCAACTTCAGTACTTGAATCAAAAGGAGAGTTAACAACTTCCATCTGTTCAACACTCCCTCTCTTTTCAGTGAAGCTGTGCTTATACACCTAATCAAACAGCCAGTGGCTACAGCCATAAAATTAAACTGTTGTCAGCATACAGTTATATTCCTATAATAATATTTTTTTTTATTTTATAGTTTAGTAAGAAAATATATTTTTGTGTAAAAATTGTAGTCATTATAATGTTTAAAAATTCTGGGAGTCGTTGTAATGTTTAAATACCCAGGGAGTCATAGAGTTGGCAAGTCTTCTCTGAGCCATACCAGAGGTGCAGGTTCCGGGCACAGGGAAGACTATCACATGTGACCCTGATAAGGGAACACAGCCATGCTTGGGGTACCCTTCACGTATCTTCCGACTAACATCACTGTTGATCACAGCCTTCCAGGTTTTCCAGCTCCCTTGCTGCTGTTCGCTCCCACCTCTGATTTTTAAACTTATCCTGGGGCCACATAATAGGTGCTGTTTCACATCCAAACTGCTGCAGCAACCCAGCAATCTTGTCTGTTCTGGTGTTTCGATAGCATTCCACTTGTGTCCTGTGTGAACTTGGGGTTTGGTTTTTTGGACAGAGAGGACAGGTGATTCTCCCAGCTAAAACATGAGCCTGGCCCTCTCCTATTTGTAGCCCATGCTAACGGATTACAGTGGAAGGTTCAGGGTCTTTCTTCCAAACAGTGCTATGTTGGAAAGACAACTAGGAAGGTCCAGCCATTTAGGGATGAATAAAGAATATTGTCAGATGCCTCTGAGTTGACTGATGTTGTCTTTTTTCTTCACTATGAAAATGGTGACCACTTTGTTCCACACTTAGGGGATGATTTGGGTTTTCCAGGCAATGCCCATCAGCTTCCACAAAAGCTTCAGGAGCCTGCGGTAGTTCTTGTTCACCCTATAGGGTACGCCATTTGGTCCAGGTGCTGATGCAGCTCTTGCTTGCTCTACCAGTAGTGTCAAACTGCAAGAAGGTTTCGGATGGGCAAGGTATGATGTGCACCAGCTGCAATGGGGAGATCAGTAGTACTGTGGACTGCTTGCATCTGGTTGCTGCTGCTGCATTTTGCCCTTGAGGATTCACAGGTCTTGGTAGGTTGCTTCTTTGGACCACCCACAGCCCCATTCTCTCAGGATGCTTTGGTCATTCATCATTGCCATACCAGTCATTGCCATCTTGTGGACCAAATGGCTGTTTTCTTCATATTCTGCTTGTAGTTGATTTAGGGAGTCCATGAAGCAGGTGCTTCAAGTGGTCAACATGTAGTGTGGTATAGTCTAGCTCAAACAGGAGATTCCATTACAATCAGAGTAAACACACACTACTGTGGCCTTTTTACCGATTTGCTGCAATAAAGAGCTCTCTACAATGAATTCCATCAGACTGTTTAGTGTCTCCTGTCATGCCTAGACTTATTTGGATTGGTCACACAGGCTAGTTAAGGCTGGTCCTCTTACAAATGCTTTGTCACCCAGCAAAAAAATCTAAATTTGTCTTGTATCAATTTTGGCACCAAAACCCAAGCTAGCGAGTTGTGTTTTATGACTGATCTCAGAGGGAGAGGATAGGGATATCGATAGAGGAGGGAGGAGAGTAAGGAGAGAAACAGAGAGAAAGCAAATTGCAATGTAGAAGAGATGATCCTATATCCAGATTAACGAGCAGGCAGCTCAGCAGAGACAGAAGGGAGTTAGATACTGAGAAAAGAACAATGGAGTGAGCGAGAAGGAGAAAGCATTACAGCAGGAGAATGAGACAGTGAAGCTGTTACAGTAAAAATCATTTAGTCCGTTATAGGCTTTGTTAGCCATGCTGGAGTCTTAAGCATGCAGTTAGGACAGAAATATGCTTCCATTTACTTTTGATGTATTTTGGTCCTGGAGACTGGAACTCTGCCAGCAGAGGGTAGCAGCGCTTAAGATTTATCTCTCTTCAAATAAGGAACCTTTTTATCAGTGGTTTTGGCTGACTGCTCTGTTGAACTGCTTCTGTGCAGGACTGAAGTTTTTCTCAGAAGATAAAGATCTTGGTTGTCACTAGTTGATGGATGGCAGCTATGGAATGATAAATTTGAAAGCTGATCACAACTGAATACTTAATCTTGAAACATAAAAACCACAGAATTTTTTAAAGGTTCAGAAATTATGATTGAGACTTAAAGATCAAGTCAAGTCTTAATCAGTGAAATTCAGACTTTTGCTGCAATTAACGGTTAACACATTGGTTATGCCTAAACCTCTCAATTAATTGTTTAACCATTTGGTCAAAAAACAAATCTTTTGTCCCATGAACAGTCCAAAACCCAGAGATGTTCAGTTTATCATACAAGATCAAGAAAACAAGCAAATAATGTCAACGAGTTTAGCCACATCCAAACTTGTGGATCATAAGCAATCAAGCCTTGATGGAATCAGTCAGATATCTGTCCTATCAGGCCACATTATGTCAGACATATGATTCAAGAATGAAAAGACTTACCAGAAACTGATATTTGTACCAAATGTATCAAATGTTTTCTGTGTAGACCCCTTGTTCCAGTTAAGATAACTCTTAATGCTGCTTAAACAGAGATATTTTGGACAGTAGTGTGCTTTTAGCTTTGTGTTAAAAGTTTGTGTTTGGTCCTTCCCTGTTTTGGCATAACAACATCCCTGTGCACAAGGCCAGCAGCATAAAGAAGTGGTTTGAGGAAATGACCTCAGCTCTATCCACCCTCAACCCTGGATGGACATTATTACCCAATATCAGTGGCAGACCTCACACATGCTCTTGTGTCTGAATGAGAGCAGATCCACACAGCCACATTCTAACATCTAATGAAAAACTGAGAGAAGAGGCTGTTGTAGCCACAGATTAATGCTGGAATGTTCAGGTACATACTTTGATTGCCCATGTATTTATGGCCATGTCTTGTAAAATTGAGATGTTTTATTTCTACTTTAATACTGTGGCAAGCAAAAATAAATATTAGTCAACAGTTTCTACTACTGCTAACACATCTGAAGATGGTGTATGAGTGGACATTTCGTCTTTAACAGTGAGTGTAATAATCGAGAATGTGTGTGCATGTGTGTGTCCTTGTCATATTTGGGTTTTCTTTCCAGTGTCTCTCTCTGCAGGGGTAGGCCGTCTCTCCTGGCCTCTCCCCTCAGCAGCCCTGACAAAAACACTCATCACCCAGCACCGTGGCCCCCGGCAAGTAAATGCAATACAACAAATGAGTACGGTGTGTGCGTGTGTGTGTGTCTGTGCATATATGCACGTGTCTTGACTGTGGTGTAAAAATATGAATATAGAAGCAGCCAAAGGGTGCTCATCTTCTGAATGAAAGCATTTCTAATATAAGCAGTGAAACTATTTGTTAGAGACTGAGCTTTAAAACAATCATTTTGCCTGACTCATGGATACAGCCATTGACATACACAATAATAAAGAGAAATGAGGGTGCTTTTTGTATGAGTTATACTATACATAAATTTAATTCCTGCTTTTGAATGTAATTCCTACTTTTGAATGCAATCCCTACTTTTAAATGTAAAAATATTAATGAATCTCAAATATTCTTAATTTGATCACTCACATGCCAACAACAGATTTGTGTGTATTAAGGCTGAGTAAATGGCTTCCCTTTTCTTTAGAAGTGTTCAAGCTCTGCTTTGGAGACAGTTATCCATGTGATCCACATAAAAGTTGTTAGGGAAAATATTTGTAATACAAAGTCCTCCATTTTGGTAATAGTAGGTTGAATTGACCTTTCACTACCCCTTTGCCCAATGCAAACAGCAGGTGTCCAATGATGTCTAAGCATATCAGTACAAGACAGTAGCCTACTGGATAGCTCTGGATTTCTCCACATATTGAAGCTAGGTGCATGGGGCTGCAGTAAGGGAGATCCTCACTATACCAAGACTTTTAAGCATCATGAGACGTTTTTGTCTTTCCAAAACCAAAAACAAGGATGTAAAAATGTATTGAATAGCTTATTTATCTGCTAAAATCTGAGCTTCTAGAACTGGCATGCCTGGTGAATTAGGTCTCTACCTAGCGTAGTAAGCTACATCCAAGGCCAAGGATTAGCATATCATTAGCTGACTGCATTATTAAGGTTACAGAAAATGAACAGTCCAATATTCTCTCTGCTTTTAGCTCTGGTTTGGTCTCGTCCAACTCCTGAGAAAAATTTCTGTGCCTGTCTGAAGTTTGGTGCTAAGTGTACATTGGGTTTATGAGAGCTTTTTCTCAGCTGCCTGCTGCTGCTGGTAGCGAGTTTGATGAGTGCGCTGAGACAGGACAAAACTGAGCCATAACAAGCTAAAAAATAGTTTCCGGTTAATAGTTATGATGTGTGCGTAATTAAAGGCTGTTGTAAAAAAAGGCTTGGTATATTGCAAGCTGTAGTGTTATTGTTCCTGGTCCTGTTTGCCATTTTCTTTTAAGTGTGTATGTATAACTGAGTGAATTGCAAATTCAATACTCAATGATTCTTACCTAATAATAATTGTATCTGCCATATTGATGGCAGTTAAAAACCCATCACTCATTTTTCCCCTTATGTTGCTTCAGAGTGCATTTTTGATGAAGCAGCTCTGAAAGACAAGTTTGTCTTCATGCAAAGAAAACAACTTGTTTGAAGGCAAGTTAGAGGGGTACACAGATCAGTCATGCCCTGTAATGTATGCAATGCATGTTCCATAATTCAAATAGATGTGTCTACTGCCAAGTCAGTACATCAAGTTGACACAGCTCAGCCATTCACTTATCTTGTTAGCACTGTGTTCTCTTTATTATTTATTAAGCTGCAGTGGCCTCTCCAGGATAATTGCTCTGTCACTGGGAAGAGACAGAAACTCCATTAGTTATTAAACAAAGACTTGTAGTTAATAGTAACAAGCAAATGATGTACTTTCTGTGTTTTGGCATTGGCTTTACAATTATTTTTTTTTTCATTTACTCATTTATTTTTGCTACAGAATGCAAATTTGCTCTGTAAATTTCCTCAACAATCTATACAATATACTTTTTTTCTTCTTTGTATACTAGTAGCAATCTATTGACAAAGAGGAAAAAAAGTAATGGTTTCATAATCTGAACTAACAGAGACAACAAGAGCTAAAACTATGACCAGATTAGCTGTCTTGACAATACCTCCTTCTACAAACAATGGACACATGTCAATATATCCAAAAGCTGCTAACGTCCTTTTGCAAATGCTGCAAAAGTTTGCAGGCTATATAGCTAATCAGCTGCTTAGCCATACTGCCCTACAAAGGCAAAATGCAGTGACCACATATCCTTGTCAAAACTGAGTCACAGCCTTTTGACTTTCTGACATCTGTTGTGCTACTGCTGAACTTCCGCAGAGCTTCCACTAAAGCTAACCAGCCTAGCAGATCTCGGTGACTGCTATCTTTTTTGACTGAAGTGAATTCCATGTTATTTTATGTGGTTAAACTACCTTTAAGTTGCATGCTTAAATGTATGAAATAGTAAACAAATGTATTATATTGATTTTAGTATAAATAATAATAGAACTCAATTCCAGCTATGGACTGTAAATAATCAGACTTGTTAATTTTGTTAGACAAGCTAGTAAAAATGAATAAGGAAGCAGAAAGAATTACAACCTCTCAATTTGTATATATATCTATATAAATATAAATATAAATATAAATATAAATATATGTACACCACAATAGAAAAAACTCTGACAACTGGCAAATTTCTGTCATCTCCCAGTACAGCATCCAATTTTAACCACTCCACCTAGTAAAGGTACCCTGTGCAGAGACAGTTATGTTTACATTCAGTGTTTCTCACCAGAACACATTTTGTATTGTTGAAGTCCGACAAAGCTGCTGAATACATTTCCCTCTTCATTTGCAAGCTGATTTTATAAGAATTTTGAATTTTCATTGTTTAAATCCATGTTGACTTGCTAATAGTCCTTCTTGCCTCCCACCAGCTACTGTCAGATCAGTGGAATAACATGAAACAATCAGTATCCTTGTGCATATGAGATATTAAAAAATAAATAAATAAATAATAATAAAAGCCTTTCTCCATAGTGATACTAGCTGTCATTAAATCCACAGTTTTTTTGTAATGACAGCTCATTACTATATTGTCTTGGTAACTCCTTTGGCAGAACTCTTGAGTTCGGGGCTACACAGTAAACCAATGAATTTAAAATGTATTTAACACTTGTGATGTTTTCCAGACATTCCGTAGTACATGGTGAGCAAACAATAACTCACTTAGTGCCCTACTGAGAATGATCCCAAAGGATGAGATCACTAGTTGCTGTCTGCCGATATTGTTATTCAGATGCAGATGTGGGCTATTGTAGCCACGGGGCTTGTGAATGATTTATTGGAATGGAGCACAGAGAGATGGCCTATAAGAATCTAATAAGACACCTGTACCTGGGAGGGTTTTATACCACCTAGGTGAGGTGTAGGTGAAGGCAGGGAAATAGAGAGGGAGGATGAATGAGGTTGGATGGGGAGATCAAGGAAAAGATCAATGTGAGGAAAGAAGGAGTCATAAAGAGCACAAAGAAGCGAGAATGGGTGAGGAGTGTTGGGGAACGTGGGGGAGACTTAACAGAAAAAGACAAAGTCACAAAGAGCAAGAGGAAGACACAGGACTGGAAGTAGGAGGCTTTGAATATAGAAATGAGAGCATTGAACTCAAATAATTTACATTACAAAGGGCATGTGTGTATGAAGTTTGAAAACTGATTAGTGACCAGTGTCAACTAGTGCTGACATGTGCAACATTCTCTTCCAGTTCCAGTTTGCTAAATATGAGGATTTGGGACTTTGTGATGGACGTTTGTCCTTATTCTCTGCAGTTTTATTAACTAGTCTTTGTAAGATTGATCAACTAAATAATCAAGACATTAATAGATAATGAAAATTATTATTTGCAGCACTTCTGTCAACAAAGAACTTTAGTCATGGCATCTTAAGGGATTTAGACATTTTTCAACGCTTGAATTCCACCAAATCATCACTTAAACTGTCAAGTCCTTGTGACAGTTATTCCCATATGACGTGCATGTACCATTAACACAGGGTGACAGAGGAGCAGGCATGGGAGGGTGGGTGTGAAGCGGAAGGCAGGACAAACTTACTTGTACCTTAGATAACCATTTTCTTTTCTGTTGTCGTTGCTTTGGCCCTGTATCACAGCACATTAGACACAAAATACAACAATGAAAGTCATGTCGTCACCCATCTTCCACCCAGCTAACTTGTACATGGAACATATTGATTCAATTTAATTCAATTTCAATTCAATTTTATTTATATAGCGCCTTCCACAATCAAAATTGTCTCAAAGCGCTTTACAGAGACCCAGAGCCTGACCCCAGAGCAAGCACTTAAGGCGACAGTGGCAAGAAAAAACTCCCTTTTAACAGGAAGAAACCCTGAGCAGAACCTGGCTCATATGGGGGACCCTCCTGCCGATGGCCAGGCTGGGTGAAAGGAGTAAAAGAACGAAGATAGAACAGCTGGAAATAGAGGAGAGGAGGAGAAGGACATGCAGCATATAAAAAATGATACAAACAGGGTTGGAAGCAGACAATGTTAGAGGGCCAGCATTCAGATTACAGAACACTTAGTGGATACTGTGTGCTCAGCACAAATGCCGCTATTTACTTAGCTAAATTTTGGATCAGCTGGAGGCTTTTTAGAGAGTTTACTGGACATCCTGATAATAGGGAATTACAGTAGTCCAGCCGAGAAGTAACAAATGCATGGACTAGTTTTTCAGCATCACTCTGAGACAGAATGTTCCTAATCTTAACGATATTGTGCAGGTTAAAGAAGGCAGTCCTAGAGACTTGTTTTATATGCGAGTTAAAGGACAAATTCTGATCAAAAATAACTCCAAGGTTCCTCACAGTCGTGCTGGAGGCTAAATTAATGCCATTCAGAGTAATTGATTAGATAAACTGTTTCTGAGGTGTTTAGGACCAAACACAATAACCTCAGTTTTGTCTGAATTAAGAAGAAGAAAGTTACAGGTCATCCAGACCTTTGTCTTTAAGACAGGCCTGAAGTATGGCTAACTGATCTGTTTCATCTGGCTGGGTATCATCTGCATGACAATGGAATTTTATTTCATGCTTCCTGATAATATTGCTAAGGGGAAGCATGTATAAGGTGAACAATATCAGTCCAAGCACAGAACCCTGTGGAACTCCATGACTAACTCTGGTGTAAATGGAGGAATCGTCATTAACATGAACAAACTGGTATCTATCTGATAGATATGACTTAAACCAACCTAGTGCTGTTCCTTTAATCCCAGTGACATGTTCCAATCTTTCCAATAGGATACTATGATCAATAGTGTCAAATGCAGCACTAAGATCTAGTAGGACAAGTATAGAGATGAGTCCATTGTCTGATGCTATGAGAAGGTCGTTGGTAACTTTCACCAGTGCTGTTTCTGTGCTATGATGAACTCTAAATCCTGACTGAAAAATTTCAAACAAACCGTTCCTATGCAGACGGTCACACAACTGAGTTGCAACAGACTGAATTTTAGAAGTAAAGGGGAGATTGGATATAGGTCTATAGTTTGCCAAAATGCCAGAGTCAAGAGAAGGCTTTTTAAGTAAAGGTTTGATAACTGCAACCTTAAAAGCCTGTGGAACATAACCCTGTTACCAAAGAGAGATTTATCTGATCTAATATGGAAGTGCCAGTCAAAGGCAAAATATCAAGTCAATGAGGACTCCCTTACATGGCTAGATTGTTGTAACATTTGGCAAGTGTCCTCAAGTCACAAGGAGTCACTACTTAACACAAACTGTTCAACACTTTAAGATCTCTTCTGGTACGTACACGTTATTTCAGTTTAGCATGTAATGCACCCTTGACCTTGGGGTACCTTCAAACCTCTCTGCACATGTACTGTTTTTTTTCCACTAGTGCTCTGATATTAGTGAGACGGCTAGATACAGAGGGGACAGTGGATGAAGAAGGTGAGATAAGACAGACAAACAAAAAATGTGGTGATGGACATTTTTCAGTATTTCCTGGCATTTTAAAGACCAAAGATTAATGAACACATTATTGGACAATGAAAAGAACAAGGAACTTAATTAGAATCATCAGCAGATTTACATTAAGTGCAATGAAAAAATACTTATTTTGGAGCCCTTGATTGCATGAGAATAAGTGACTGATGGACATAGCCAGGACAGCAGTTTCCATACTTAGCAGACAGACATGATTAATGGTGTCCATCATTTCATCTCCCTGTTAGCAATAAAGCTAAGAAATGTTTAGGTTTAACTATTACTTTAAGGGATGGTAACTGGTATGTATCAATCTTGGGTGTGGATTCAATGAAATTTGTTTTTCAAGGGTGTTTCTGATGCACATTAATAATGCACATCAGTACTGGAAGATAGGACAGTGGTGAATCCTTAGGCATCAGTCCTGATGTTTCCTCATTGTCAGTATGTGTGCATACAAAACATTAGGTACATTATGTGTTTTTATGTTTGTGTGTGTGTGTGTGTGTTTTGTTCTGCCAGTGCTCTACTGTTAAGACACTTTCACTGAATTAGATAATGTAGAAGAAGATGTTGATGATACTGTTGATGATACTGATGGGCAGTAGATATTAATACACGTGGAGAAGAGTCTACTTATGTGGTTCACACTATGAAATGGAGGTGATTACCTCCATTTCATGTGTGGATGTGACACACCTCCTGCTCACTGTTTGAGAAATTTTATCTCTGTAATGTCAGTAATAATAACCTGATGCTGCTGTAATTTAGCAATATATACTGGCTGGTAGAAATACATGTGCTACAGTGTATTAGGTCTTTAAGCCATGCTGTCATCACAGTGCTGTGTGTGGGCGTAGCAGAATGAGGATGCGCTGATATTTACAATTCTATTAGCACGTCTACATGCAGTTTTCTTCACAGTTGTTCCTATTGCACAGTCTGCATATTGCCTTATAGTAGCAAGATAGGAGAAAGGTGACAGTCCATCATTAACATCAGAAATATTCAACATATATTACTAAAGCTGGTATTGTTGATTGATGGATTTATTTAAATGAAAGCTCATAGCTAATCAGGGCTCTGCTTTCCTAATGAACCCTGTAATTAGAGCTTTAGCACTGGGTTTGTCTGCTTAATCTTGTGTGTGTGTGCGCATGTACTTGTAGCTGATTGAAGCCTTGCGCTTTTGTGTGTGCTGTTATGTTAATAAGTGTGTTCTTGTCTATGTTCCATGCATGTATTTATTTAAACCAAACCTTGACTCTCATGTGAAGTGTGTGAGGATCACTATCTGTGTTTTATTTATTTCAGTCATGCATCAAAGCCAGGATACTATTCAATTTTAAACTGAACTATCAGCCTAGAACTGATGGCTGAAGCTACAAAAGTTAAACCTGAAGACCTACTGAAATGGCAGTTTGGATGTGACATATTTCAATGTGAAACATGCAGATGGGGTATAATTTTTAGATAGATTTGATCAAATCAGTGCTTGATTACTCAATAGTAGGTTCACTATGTATAATGTATAATGATTTCAATGTATAAAAAATGTGCAACATACTATATTTTGGACATAAACCAAGGGATTGAAAAATCAACACAGGGATACAGGATTAAAACGAGGAAATTTTATTTTTTATTTCACTGTGCCTTTAAAGAGCAGTTGTTTATCCAGTAAACTGAAAGGAATCCAAACCCCATCCAATCAGAGGCTTCGGTACAAAACCATGAATTCTTTTCTGTGTGTTAACTGGAAATGAATCAATCCTGTTTCCTTTTCCAGCTTTTTGTTGTTGTCAGATTAACGTGCAATTTCCTTGTCTCTTGGCTTGCTCTGTAGTCTTCCTTAAAAAAGGCTGTGCTGAGTCGACAGCCTGTTAAATCCAGGCTTCTTGGACAGATTTAGTGCTCCGCTGGAACATCTGAATCTGCTTTGTTAGAAACACCCTTGCTGTTATATCCTCCTCTGGAGCCAAAAGCACCAGGTCTTAGAATTTAAAATTATGCTGCAATGAAAACAGTTGTTACTAACTTTAATCACATGGCTTTGTCGATAAGCCAGTTCAAACATTTAATACATTATCTACAGTGCTAAAAATGTAAATGTTCTCTGAAAGGCTAATTAACAGAATTCAGGAGTGTGTATTGAAAGCTAAAGCTGAGGGTAACCAGTGTTGTAAGGTCAATAAAAGTGGTCAGTGTCAGTCCATTATGTCATCAATGTAGTTGATGAAAATAACATTTATGTTGGAAGTCTTTTCAGCTGGTTACAAAAACATTTTGCTTGTGAGACAATTTGAATAAATGTACAACAGATTTTTCCATCACAATCTGTAGTGATGTGATTCCTTTTTTTTTTAATTTCCTTTTTTTTTTAAATTTCCTTTTTTCGTGTAGTCACCTCCTAAAACCTCTAGTAGGCACTATAGGCAATGGGTGACTACTCATGGGTAATATTATTTCAGCCTGTATTGTCAAATTTACAGCAGTGCAAAATATTACTGTACTTATCAGTATATACCAGCGCACTAGTGCCGTGGTTGCAGTGCACTCCAAATAACTTGTTAAGCTAATGATAAAACTACTATGTAACACAATGAATTTGTTGATTGTGAAGACAGTAGGATGCCTTTATTGTGAAACAAAAACAAAGTGTTGACAATGCTAGTGCATTTAGCTAATGAACACTTGACTCATGATTCTGTAACATTACCTTCAAAAAAGATGTAAGACATATGCCTTACATCTTTTTAATATGAGACAGATACTTTCCTCACTTCCTGTTGGGATGTTGGTTTGGAACAATAAATGGATAAAAGGGCAGGAGATTTACACTGACTGGTCAGACCTCTAACTTCCAAAATGTTACAAAGGTGATCAACTAGTTGACGACTGGTCAACTACTATTTTGCAAAAGAATTTGAATTAAGAATTAGTTGTCATGGAGCACTCACCAATTACTGTTCAACCCCTAACAGCAGTGTCTCCAGCATGAGTTTACTAGTAATGATCAGTGCCAGTAAAACAGGACTTGGGGGGGGGGGGGGGGGGGGGGGGTGTCATGAGAACCTCTGAATGTGTTTGCTCTCCTGGTCACCATTGTCAGGTGAAAGCAAATGGCTGATGCTTCTGTTTGATGAGACATGGATGTACTGTGGATGTGCACCCTCTTCATGTGAGCAGACATTTATTGTTAGAAGTTGAATTCTAGGTAAGTGGGTATTTAGCATGAGATTAGGAGCATGGGTTCTAGTTTTGATGCTGTCTTATGTCCCTTTCCTGTGCACTTAACTTTTTGACTCCTCCCAAGGAAATTTAGGCCTGCACTGATAATGTAGACCATGTAGATGCAGCCTGCAACCGAGGTTCTGTGGATGCTATTGAGAGAAATTGGCTGTTAAATGGAGAGTTGGCAGGCCAAGGCTCTGACTTATTGCCGCCTCTAAACGAACTGCTATTACCTTGGAAAAACTGACTGCACTTTATTGATGTGTGCTGACAGAGTGGAACCCAAGTTCACAGATTGGCTTTTGAGCGTATCTGTGCCTGTTGGTGAGCACTTGTCATTTTCATTTTCTGTTTGCATGACTTCCTGCCTGTCCTGTTATCTAGATAACTGCGTCTTTGACATAAAAGTGTGATTTGCTCTGTCAAGTGCTTTCTCAGTGCCTCTGTGTGTGTGTGCATGTCTATCTTTGGTTGGTTGGACAAATTTTGGTTCGAAAGCATCATTGTGAGGCTTTGGCTGGAGCTCACAACTTTAAAGGGCTGTTTGAGTGTTAAGACTTAGGGTTCAGGTTAGAATTAGTTTTAGGTGATGGTAAGGGTCTCACAACTATAGTAAGACAGGGGTGCATGTGTGTGTGCAATAATGTGCTTTCACTGATGGGATGGCAAGGGAGTTGGAGAAAGAAAGAAAAGACTGATCAAAAGAGAACGGGAAAGCTCCTCAGACCGTTATAGAACAGTGTTTCATATCTAATGAGCACCATAGAGGTAAAAGTGGAACAGCAATTAGGAAAATGTTGTGAAAAATCCCAATGATGATTCTCTGTTACGTGGAAATTTTACAAAACTCATTTTAAAATTTTATGTCAAAATAAATGCAAGATAACTTACAACAAAGAATAACTATAATACATTATATTTAAATTTACTGTAAAGCCGTACTATTATTCTGGTTTTCATTAGACTGCAAGTTGACCACATGTTATGAATAATGACAAATAGGTAGAAATGGGATGAAAAAAAAGAGACATCTTTTACAGGAATCAAGGCAGTATTACTGTTGAATCACTGTCATACACTTTTAATTGACTTAATGACCTGCCATAGTACATGGAGTAAGAGACAAGAATACACACTGATTGATCAGGGAAAAACCCTGTGCTCATGCGGATGTGCAAACTTGCTACCATGGTTACCAAATGATTCACATAAATGTATACATCACTACTTTATATGGAATACTTGTAAGATCGCTTTATGAAAAATTGTGGTTGCTCTGGTTGCTTTCACACCACAAATATTAAAGTTGGACAAGAATCCAGCACAGATCCTGCCTTCCATGCAATCTCACCCTGCTTGTTTGATCAACAAGACCAGCTAATCAACATACATTGCAGCACATTACAAAATTTCAACCATCTTTAATGGGGCAAAAAAAAAAAAACTCAGTCCGTAGCCTGTTTTATTTCAAAAGCCCTGCACCTACACCTACAGTACTAGCACTGTAGCAAAGAGACTGTTCTCCACTCCTGGAGCTGTAACATTAACATTTAATCACTGATGTTGGACAATAAATAACATGTACCCAGTGTGCTGTCACCGGTTGGCTGTTTGTTAACCCACAGTGTTTTGATTTCTCTTTTAACACATATTGAAAACAGCAGATGTGATGTGTCCGCTTTGAGAGAGATCCGTGGCAGATAGCAATGGAATGAGTCATTTGAGCCCAAAGTAGTTTGGTTGTAGTAGCAGTATTTCGGATGCTGTTAAACAACTGACAAGCACTTTATACCACTGACAACTTAAACATTAAAGGAATCCACCAAAAGCTATACTATGACAATGATGCTGATGATGGTCTGTCTTCTCTTTCAGTGCCTGGCTGTGTGGGAGTTGTTCCTCCTGTCTCAGAGGGTGGAGCCTAGTAAGCAAAGAGATGGGGAAGATGTCTCTTAAAGTTTGGAGAAGTGTGGAGATCACCTCCTCTTTCAAAACAACATAAAGCATTTGTTGTCTGTCTACCAGAAATTTTCCTAATACAGACTTTGAATCAATATCCACTTATGCAAAAATGCATCATGTACGAAACAAGCACACTGCATCTCTCTCTCTCTCTCTCTCTCTCTCTCTCTCTCTTTCTCTTTCTCTCTTTCCTTCTATCTGGCCAAAGAAGTTAATCCCAGTTTCACCATTCCAGTGATGATAGGACATCACTGAAACCTACACTGTGATCCAAGTATCCACATATTACTTAGTACCACCTGTACATGGCCAAAATTTCAAAGACCCCTGGCTCTTCTGGTTCCACTTTGCTGTTTTGTGGTGCATTTTTTTTTCATAGATACAAACTACACTCCATGCAGAAGACATAGTGCCACTTTGAAACATCTCCTACCATTGTGAGCAGCTGTGTTCCATTTCAGGGGATGCCTCCTTGAAAGGATGCACAATCCACAAGGTGTGGCATCATCATAAGTTTAACCCCTTTCTGACAGACCAAACTAATGATGCATTTGGGTGACCCTCTTGTACTTTACTGGCTGGAATTTTCCAACTTTACTATGAGAAAGTGGTGCTCAACCATCAAAATAGGTGTAGTGAACTATAGTTGAAGTTCCATCATAGAGGACACTAAAAGCTCCAAAGCAATGTGGTGTGTATGGATTTGAAACCATTGATAGAAGAATGGTAGATATAACTGAGGTTTTTTGCTGCCTTTTAAAAATGCTGCTGACTTACAGTAATGTTGCCATGACAACAAATAAGTTTGTATTGCATCAGTAATACCAATGTCACACAGCCAAGTGACTGACCGTAACTTTTGTAGCCATATTATAGCATTTCAGACATGACCACTGTTTTTTTTTTTCCTCAAATCTTAACCAAACTACTTTCATAGTTGGTGACATGGTTCCAGGAGACTTGCCTGTGTATTGAGTGTGAGAAATTGTTTGTTTATGATCTTGGGAACCAAGAAACTAAAGAAAAATCTTCATTCAAGGTCCACTTATGCAGCTTTTTCCACACTGATATCTGGTTAAAATTTCTGGAAATAGCTATTGAGTAGACCAAGACAAGATGTTTTTTGACAAAAATTTGTCTTTGTCTTGTCTGTTTTCCTTACAGTAGCCTCAATAGACCAGAATTCTGTAGTTGGAGTTAGAGGCATGGCCATAGTTATGGATACATCTCATGTCAAGATCAGACTACATGATACCTGCATGATAATGGTCATTACACAAAAACAGCTCTGTAGGACTACTACAGGTCAAAAACTGCACAGTGAACCTTTAAGGGCTGTTTATAGTTCAGACACGGACACTGAATGTGCAAGAAGATCTGTTGACACTGCACTGGGTGCCTGCGTATACTGAAGTGTTACATATGTTCATGTGTACAGTCATGCAGACGTGCAGATGTTTACATTACACACACACTGTCATGTAGATACAGGAAGCCTAATTTGAGCTTTGTGGTGAGCACTTATTGGTTGGCGTCCTACGTGAAGTCTGCTATGTCTTTCATCCAAGTCACAGCAAGAATTTAGGATCCCCTAATCGGAGACCATCTCACGTATTGTTTAGTCTGATCTGGCACAAATAAATCATCAAATTTTCAATTAATACACAAGTTGAGGCATTGTGCCAATGTATTTGAAGTTCTGGTGTCCTCTGAAAAGGAATCAGCCAGTGTAGCTTTATGCACAGAGTGTACACCAAAAAGTAAAATTATAACATTCCATTACAAAATAGCTCACATAAACTGGAGGTGGTATCTACATCTAGCTAGTGATTTACTTTTAGGCTAATATGTGACATCAGAATGGTATGAATAACACACAATACTACTGATCTGCTGTACTTTATGCAGAGAAGCTGTAAATGCCTAATGAACCATTGACCATGAATTATTACACAAATGTTTGGTTGTTTGTGCCGATAGAGATTTCATGTTTACATGTGTAATGAAGACTAGCTCTGTGCAATGTCTTTGTAATCCTTTTTCTAATAGTGTTTTTTTCTAATCTTTTTTTCTAATCTATTTTCTCTAGCTTTGTTTTTGCTTTTTTCATTACTGAATATGTAAAAGAAAAGTCTGAATAAAATTGTTTTTGAGATGTTGACATAATAATAATAAAGAATAGAATAGAATAGAATAGAATAGAATATACTTTATTGATCCCTTTGGGAGGTCCCTTGGGGAAATTTGGGTACCAGCAGCAGTACAACACCAAAAAACACAGTAAAGCAGCAGTACAAAGTAAAAAAGTAAAAAGTAACTAACTAAGTTAAGTTAGTTACTAAAGTAACTAACTAAGGTGCTGGTATAAAAATAGAATGTAAATGAAATAAAAAAGTAGAATAAACTCTTGAATAATTAGTACTAAAATAGAACAAGGGTGGATTCAAGTAAAAAATTAAAATATAAAGTATATACAAACATTGCAAACAAACATTGCACTCTTAGAGGTGGAAATAATAATAAATTACTGCACATGAGTTATTGCACATGGATAGTATTGTTATTGCCCATGGGTTATTGCACATGAATAGTAGTGTCCGGCAGGCTGTACTCCTTCCCTCTCCCTCTCCCCCTCCTGCCATATTCGGTGTTGTATAGTTATATAGACAGATCTCACCTTCTGTGTGTAGACTGTAAAAGCATAAAAATGATGTGAAAAACAAAGGTGCAGAATGTCTCCCCCAGGTATTCAGACTCAAAATGAATCACACATATCAGATTGAAAATTAAGCTTTTTGCAGGCTGTGTATCCACAATAAACATATTTTGTCTCCCCCACTGTCAAAGTGTCTTAAAAAGTTATGCCAGTTGGCAGGACTAATTCTGAAAGCAGCAGTTATGTTCAACACTTTTATGACAGCATACTGATTGAAATGTGTTTTTAGAAAATGTTTTTGGAGTACATGTAATGCTTATCACTCCAGGCCTGAACTGAAAAGCCCTGCTTGTCTGTTAAAAAGGTTTAAGCTGTTGAAACAAATCACTCTGCTGGAGTTCTGCTGCACACAGACAAAGGTTTTATGCTTATCATTTGTCAGGTACAGGGGAGATTCACCCCATGATGAAAAACAATTCTAGGAAAGGTTGCGCTCAACCTATTTCCACAGCCATTATCTGACTTCTGTGGAGTTTGTGTCGATGGATTTTTATCATTTTCTTTACCTTGCTGTCTGTCTGTTCATGAACTACTTTCAGGACCTAAAAAGAAGAACCCGATTTGGTCCAACATTAATGTCAAGATTTGTGGTTTTGCTGAGAGAGGAGAGGTGTGTATTAGGTTTAGTCTTATAGCTTTTGCATTCACAATATTTTTACATAAATATAATTATGTAAAGCCTACTGTAAGACATGGCAGACACAGAAGGATCAAGGATCAAGGAACTTTTATTGTCATACCAGGACATTTACATGTTATGGCATGAAATTAGTACTCAGGTCCCACTTTAAGCCATCAAGAGCAAGATGTGAATAAGAGTGAAATATAAACATTAAAATAGAGAAATAAATATAAACATTAGAGCAGATATATAAACATTGTGAAATATAAACAATTAACAATTAAAATAAAAATAAAAATAAGATAAGGAAGCCGAGGTTAGCATGTGCATAAATACGCATGTGCAAGTAGGAGGTAGTGGTAGTGCAAAGAGGTAGTCCGTATATTGCACCTATAGGAACATGTTGCCCTATGATGGCCAAGTATTGCACTTAGTGAGATAGTGTTGTAGTGCAGGTCTGTCAGTGTGCGGTGAGGAGGGGGGGGTCTACAGGGTAGGGCTAGAGTTCAGCAGTCTTACAGCTTCAGGGAAGAAGCTGTTCGTGAGCCTGGTGGTCCTGCTCCGGATGCTCCTCAGCTGCCTGCCTGAGGGGAGGGGTTGGAAGGAACTGTGTGTGGGATGGGTGGAGTCCTTCATGATGCGGAGGGCCCTCCCTCTGCATTGTGCTGTGTAGAGCATTGTGTGTCTCATGTTTGTGGTAACCTAATTAATGTTACGTAGAAGTGAAGAACATGGGCAAACATCTAAAGGCAGGGACACACATTAGGACCATTGAGCATATGGTTTCATAGAGTGTGATATGAAAAAATTCTAATCTTAGGTCTTAAGATCCAGTCTGAAATTTTGTTAAACATGTTCAAAATTTGCAACTGACATCAACAACTAATGAGAGAGAGAGAGAGATGTGTCAGTAAATGATCAGCTTTACCTGAAGTTAGGCTCATTTTATTTCACTAAACTCCAATTCTTTCAATAGGGAAATCTCTTTAAGTTTCTGTGGTAGTTAATTTTTCTCATGAAATTATGCTTTAAGTGGTTGTGTTCACAAAACTCTGTGGAAGTGTTTAAATCAAATGTTTCTGTGTTGACCTACGCAGCACCAACCAATAGAACCAGTTTGATACTTATTTTGTTGGGTCTAGTTTCAATGTTGGGGTCAGTTGCACATGGAGCACAGTTGAGGTTGGTTGAACAGGTGATGTTAAATTTGGTATGTCATGACTTCAGCTGATAAAGAAAAAAACACCTGGTTTTGGACTTGCTTCAGTCTGCAGAATGTAAATACATGTATGTCTTTTAATACTGTACTATGCTATACTTGTGGGCCAAGACCTTAAGTTACAACTATCTCAGTATAATACAATGTATGAGTTGATTAAAGTGACTGAGGGCGCAGACATTTGTACTCAGGAGGACCAGGAGACTCTTCTTGGACCCTGTTGACACCACACAGGGATGGATTGTTGCAGTGTTGATCCTGAAATCCACTAACAGTCTTTTTCCACCAAATTTTTGAGGTGTAAAACAGCTAACCAACAAGTACATCAGCCTGGCTTAGATAATTAGACATGGATGATGACTCTTTTTACCGTGTACAGCACCACTACTGTGTCTGTTTATACTGTGTGTTTCAGTATGTGGGCTGTAGAGTAGAGCCTGAAAATATTTAAATTGTTAGAGATCACTATGTAATGAACTGTGTTTATGAACAAGATACTGAGCTGCACTAAAATTATTTTTCCAGAGGTTTGTCTTTTTGGAAAGTAAGATTACTGTCAACTTTCTTGGGACACTTAGCACATGTGTTACTGCTCTGCAGTATCTGTGCTGTGAAGGTTTTTAAGTAAGCTCATATTAACTCTACCTAATTTTTAGTTACAATTACCATATTTAGTTGAGTTTTTCCAACTAAAAATGCCAAGAAGTCCACCCAACTTACAAAGAATTGCTTGGCAAATATTGCTTCAGTTTTAGTTGGTAGAGACAAAACCAAAGCTAAACGGAGAATGGAAATTACATTCTCCGTAACAGTATTCTATTGAAGACATGGATCTGAGGCACATAAAAAAAACATTAAAAAAAAAAAATCTTCCAGAACAGCTGGTCACTGTAGTTTAATTTGTGTATTTGTTGTGAATCATTTTCAGCAGCAGACAAATACACATTTTGTGGTCTGCTGAGTATTTGGGCCAGCAGGATGGTGTATTTGGGGTTGAGTCAAAATAAATTACAGTTTTGAACAAAGATGGAGCTCTGTGGCACAGAGGAAAAATGTAGAACATGCTTTGGATATACATTACCTGTTGGTTTGGATCTTTTCTTAAGAATGGCGGATTGAAGGAAAAATAAAGAATATCACAAAACTCTTTTGTGCCTTCACGTGTGAACTAATTACAGGAGCAGACTTTAACAGTGCTGTTAATGTCTGTGAATGTTCTCATTCATCCAGGTCATAGTTCTCTCTTTGAAAATTGAATCGAAGGCAACTGGACATATGTTTGTCTGGGAAGACGTTTCGCCTCTTATCCAAGGGGCTTCATCAGTTCATACGCATCGGTCTATCTAGTCCGCACTAGTCTGATGGAGTCAATTTTCAAAGAGAGTGCTGTTAATGTCATATACACAAAAAAACGTGCAAACAATTCAACACAATTCTTTCTCTCTACAGGGACCTCCATGCAGGGAACAGTGAATAGTGAACACAGTAGTCGTCAGCACACTTAACACCAGGGTAGACCACTTCTGTATGTGGCCTACATGTATAATCATGTTCTCTCCTTCCCACCCTTTTCTTCTCACTCGCTTGTATTCCCCTTTGCATTAAAAAAGCACATGTGGAGTGTCTATTTTCCAAGGCATTGCTACTTTATTTAAAGAACCCTCTAATATTTAATGTGATTAAGTGTGTAGGATAACCTACTTAGTAGCATGTACAGCTACACAGTCCCCACCAAGCAGGGAGAGAGGAATAGATAAGAAATGTCACTTTTTGTGACATTTCTGAAGCTGAAGAGGTTGTTCCTACTTGCACACAGTTATTGCACAGTATGTAATGCACTGTGCTTGACCTCAACTGTTACCAAAGCTTTTTGGTTAGAAACTGTAACTACAGATTTTTATGAGTAGAGTTTGTCAGAAATTGATTTTTGCAGGCTTTGTGAGTTTGTCTAGTCTGTTATCATTACACTGCTAAATTGACCAATTTAATTTTACTGCATTTATTTAAAGCTGCTCTACCAGTAACTGTTTATGATTACAATGCTTCAAATGACTATGTAAAGGGGTCATTGGCAATTATCAACAATTCTTCTAACCTGAATCACAAAATATTTTGTTTGACAAAATAAATCTTAACTTGAGGAAGTTCACAAACTAGCTTTGTTCCAATGAATTTATCTGTATCTCACAGTCCACATCAGCAAATCAGAATCAGAATAACCTTATTAATCCCCGTAGGGAAATTCTTGCTGTTACTTATCTCCCAGTTGAAAATGAAGAAAAGAGGAAAATTGCACATAGTGTGTGGTAAGAGAAAAAAATTTCTAGAATAAAT
This sequence comes from Toxotes jaculatrix, assembly GCF_017976425.1. Taxonomy (NCBI): domain Eukaryota; kingdom Metazoa; phylum Chordata; class Actinopteri; family Toxotidae; genus Toxotes; species Toxotes jaculatrix. Next base: position 14,924,742 of record NC_054413.1, on the reverse strand, counting down.
AAGTGAAATGAAAACAAAATAAAAGTATAGTATAATGAAAATCAAGTAAAGAATATTGCAGTAACTCCAATATCAAACACAATACCAAAAAATACTAAAAGACAACCCTTTTCAATGTGGCATCAATTTCAACATTCTGTGGGTATAAAAAGTTGGTATTGTCAGTAAGTCATTCCAAGTTTATCATTCAAACAGCCATGAACACACAACGTCACTTAACGGATGAGCAGCGCCACCTGGCCATAGCACGCCTTTGGGTCAGTGGCAGGCAGTCAGATGTTGCTCGTGAACTTGGTGTGTCTCAAAGTGTCATCAGCAGACTTGCATCAATACACAGAACTACTGGCAGAGTTCATGACAGACCCAGGAGTAGAGCCCAACGAGTGACAGACCGCAACGATGACCAGTACCTAAGGACCTATGCACTCTGACATCATTATGCAACTGCCACACAGCTGCAGGTCCATTTACGAGATATGAGGGGTACTAGGGTTTCAAGACAAACCATTCGCAACCGACTCCGACTCCGACCATTGCAGGTGACTCCACTGACGCCAAGACACCACCGTGAACGTTTGCAGTGGGCACAAGACCATGTGACCTGGACAATGCAGCAGTGGTCTACCGTCTTGTTCACTGATGAGTGTCAGGTCACCTTGCACAGAAATGATGGTCGTCAGCGAAACAGATTTGGTTATTGTAGATGGCTCAGTCACTGCACGTTCTTACCTCAGAGACATCATAGAGCCCATCATCATCCCCCAATTCCGCCAGCACACCCCCAACTTTCTGTTCATGGATGATAATGCTCCACCACATCGTGCCAGAATTGCCACAGCTCGACTTCAGGAAGTCGGGGTGCCTCATATGGTATGGCCAGCAATGTCCCCTGACCTGAACCCCATAGAGCACATCTGGGACTAGCTGAAACAGAGACTGGATGATCGTACCCCACCCCCAAGTGACCTGGCAGAACTGCGTGTAGCACTTGTGGAAGAGTGGAACACATTGCCTCAGAACAACATCATGAGGCTAGTGAGAAGCATGAGACGTCGCTGTCAAGCTGTCATTGCAGCAAATGGTGGAAACACCCGCTACTGACATTGTCAGTTTTTGTTATTTGGGGCTATCCTTGTTATTGTCTAAATTTTTGGGGTAATAAATATTAAACTAATGAAAATGGTGTTTCTTCTCATTCATTATTAGTAATATCAAAGGGAACTTTTACTTATTTCATTAAAATTCCAACCAAATAGGAAAAGCACTCATGTAAATAACAATATCCCTTACTTATTGTGAGTAGTGTATACAACAAAATAGGTTTATGCACAAGAACCATTTTTAAGGTTAGAGTTAGGGTGGCTGAAACCCCATGATTCTACATGTTTTATTTATTCAGATGTTTCATTATAGTGTCTACAAATTGTATTTTCTACGATAAAGGTCTAATTCAGTTTTTCTGCCAGTAATAAAAGTAAAAATCTGGTAGGGAAGTGGTTAATTTCTTATTTATTTATTTATAGATTTTGGCTTAAAGATAGATACATTTAACATACTGAATGTATACTGGCATCTGCTTCATGTAAATATTTAATTATAGAATGCTAACTTTCCCTTCATCACTAAAACTGCCAATTACTCAAAAAAAAAACAAAAAAAAACAAACAAACAAAAGACATATCTTCAGTGTCCTCAGAAAACCTATGGGGTTGGTTTTTATGGAAGGACAGGTTCCCATATTTTATTTTGAATCTGTTGCAGATGTATATTTGGAGCAAAAATATAATTTCGGGATTTGTTCACTGTGTTGTCAGATGTAAAGTGAAACTGTGCATCAGCCAGACATGTTATCAGATTCCAATATTCTATGAAATGACAGGGAGTTCATCTCCCAGAGATTTGTCCTGTCCTGTCCTATCAAAGTATAGTTACAACAAAATTCGGCCCACATTCTATAATTGGTGAGCTATGTGGAGATGAGAAAGTACACTGGATTTGAACATCTCTCTCTTGCTTCCTGGAGAGACAGTGTGAAAATGTGCATTGTTACCCTCACATTTAAACAATACTGCGTCTCCTCCTTTTCTCTCCCCTCTGTCCATGACAGCTGACTTTTGACTAAACTGTGCCAGTTTATAAACACTTTTTATTTCTGACTTGGTCAGACAGCACTAATTCTAATAGAGTATAACCCGCCCTTTCTCTTTTAGCCTAAAATTTCAACCATCATCTTGGTTATCCATACCAGAATGTCAGACTTGCACCACGCCTGTTATCGCTCTGAACTTACCCACAACCCATCATCGTTCATTTTTATATTATTTGTTTGAACTATTTGCTTTTTGAACCCCACATGGAGTTGGATCACATGACTGTAAACCCAACCACCCCTCATCAATGCTTGAGTTTACCTCTTATGTGATGGTGTAGTCTGCCCTCTTTCTGGGTCTTCATGATGGACAGGACATTATGTGGCTCAGATTCTGTTTGTTTGATGGCTCCTGGAAATTTCTTGACATCCTGCTGGGTTCATATTCTTAATATATGTTTACAATCTACAAGGGGTAATTGATGAGTTAGTGGCCTAAGGTAGTCAATTTTAGAAAACCTTGCATATTCATTTCTCAGAATAGTCCCCTTCTACATTTATACACTTAGTCCAGCAGTCATGGAGCATATGGATCCCTTCTTTGTAGTAGTCAGAATCTTGGACCTACAGAAAGTGGTCCACAGCAGCAATAATGTCATCATCACTGTCAAAATGGCGATCATTGAGCTCCTTCTTCATCTTGGGGAAGAGGTCGTAGTCTGAGTGGGTCAAATCAGGTCAAATCCGGCCAAGGACCTCCTTGGGTGACAAGCCCCAGAGTCAGAGGTAGCACGTGACTGCATGACAGATGATGTTGTCAGTTTTCTCAGGCAGTCCTGACTTGCAGTTTTTATGGACAGAGGGTCTGAGGACAGAGGCTGTTGTAACCTGTACAGATTGTATAGGCAAATTTGTGATTTGTGATATACTTGACTCACAAGTGACAATAAGTCTTATTCATAGATGTTTTACTTATAGCAATTCAATTCATTTCCTCTGAAATTCATTCATTCAGTCACCTTCTATACCGCTTGATTCGTCAGGGTCGTGGGTGAGCTGGAGCCTATCCCAGCTGACTATGGGCGAGAGGTTTTGTAAACCCTGGACTGGTCACTGGTCAATCGCAGGGCTCACACACAAAGACAACCACTCACGCACACACTCACACTTAGGGGCAATTTAGAGTAGCCAATTAACCTAATGTGCATGTTTTGGGGATTGTGTGAGGAAACTGAAGTACCCAGAGAAAACCCATGCAGGCACATGGAGAACATGCAAACTCTGCACAGAAGAGCCCAGACCAGTGTTCGAACCTGGAACCCTCTTGCTGTGTGCTCATTGTCTTGATCTGGTAGTTAAAAAGACTCCTTTGTCTGAGCTTTTATTTTGGTAGTTGAGGTAATCAACTAACTGCTAGAGTCTAACAGGCTGACCCTTCAATTTCAAATTGGTCAAACTGAAGTTGCACTCTACTCTCAGTACGAGTCTGTACTCAGAGGATTCAGACTGCCAAAAGTGAGGGCGAGCAGTTTCAATTATACTGTAACAAGCACCACAATTCCTATTCCTTACACAGATGTAGTTACACAGTTGTTACTCTTACAATTCTGTCATTCCTCTCCCTCAAATCTGACTCTGCTTTTACAGATCTGTACCTGTGGGCTCTCAAATGTTAACTTTCAAACTGAATGGCTCTTGGTTTTGTGCTCACTAAAATCTTTTGTCAACAATATGCTTCAATACATTTCCTTCCTCACAAAACATTTGCAGAGCCTATGTTTGAAAGAACTTGAAACCAACACTGTGTACATCCATGTCTGTGTGTTCCCATCACCGACTGTCATTTAGTGGAGTAGTGTGAAACCATTGGCAGCACTTTGTGTTGCATAACCCATATGCACATTCACTCTGAAGGGATGTCCTTGTGTGTATGAAAGACAAAAAACAAAACAAAACAGGGGAACGAATGAGTAAAAACAAACGGTCAAATACTTAACAGGGTACCTTTAAGTGCTTCTTTGAAAAGTTTTGACAGTGACATTTTGCTTTTGTATTGCACTGTTTTTGTTCAGGAAATGTACAAGGATAGATTATAGTATGTAGTTTGTCAACCGTGGAGTAGGTAAAATCATGCATCAAGAGCAGGGTCATTTATTCACAAACCTCCCAAGAGATGACTGTAAAATCCTGAAAACAGGTTGAAACCGCTTGGCTCTTAAATTGTCAACAAGCCATGAAGCCAATAAAAGCTTTTTATCAGAAGTTCCACTTTACTTTTTTAGGGCATGGTTGAAGACTCCAACTTTCTTGAATAGCACCATTGTTTATTTAGTTCATTCAAAGGCTTGAGCATTTTTCTGGACATGCATATGGAGACCTGGAGTTTGCCAAGAGTTTGAGGACTCATTGATAGCAATTAGTGCTCCAATAAAACATGCATTACTACATATTACTATATATTTTTTTATTTTGTTACACTGGTGTGAAATCATGCACACAACAAAAGCAAAGACATGAATTTCCCTGAACCTTGTTGTTTGTTCATAACAACATCTGGCTCCTTCAGTGGCTCATATATTTCAAACAGTCTTTACTGTACTCCGTGGGACAAGCTGCTGAATAATGTATCTTCTCTTTTAAAATGTTGTTTCTTCTGCAAAAAAAAAAAAAAAAAAAACATGGCTGAGATCTGCCTCTTTAGCCTCATTTCTTGAAAACTTTGGACAGCACATATGGACTAATGGCACATCCCTCAGGTGGAGAGAGGTTTCATAATTTACCAAGAGAGAAAAAAATCTTCATGGCTACAGCATTGGCCTGGCAGAGGATGAATGTTCCATTAGCATAAATGAACCAAAGCCAAGTGTGCTGGTACTATATGACACGCTCACTGTGATGGATTCAATCCAAGTATGACAGCACTGAGGGACCTCTTGAGGCCCTGCAGGCATGGCTCTATGTACATGTGCACTAAATGTACATGTGTGCATGTTTGTTTGTGTCCATAACACATGCACTCACATTATTAATGTGTTTAACTATGCATGTCCTACTTCTTCTCTGCCTGTTACCAATATGGGCAGACCATATGGTTTGTGACAATATGTTTTTATGTCTCATGCAATCCAGTCTTCTAGAAATTATGTGTTTATACTACTAATGTGCAAGTGCATTTTGCTTTGAAAGAGTGTATGCTGTCTAGATTACATTTTCTAATCAACATTGCAAGGAAACATTTTTAATGAATGTACAGTATCAATTCTGTTTGATTTGTTTTCCTACTCACCACAGCTAAATGTGTCTACAAAGCTACAAGGGTCAATGTCACGTAAATTTCATTGCCTGTCTGTGTCCACGACTGCCCATTATAGACTTCTAACAAATGCCCACCTGCAGCTTGAAATTAATGAAATAACAGATTGTATGGCGCCAAATGCACATGCATGAACACATCCTCCTATGCACCAGCTTTACAGCCAGTGTAGGATACTATAAACAGAACTTTGTATACATCTGCTGTCTGTGTCCACATCCTTTTTGGAATAATTCAGGCACTTTAGTCACCATTAATGTTGCTATGGTTCTGTTAAGGCAAATCATAGCAACTGGTTTGGTAAAAAGTCAACAATGACTTGAAGCATGAGACAGGAAATGCTTATTCTTGGCTGGTTTAACCTGTCAGGGAGTCCTTGGGCAAAAATTACTGCTGTTGTTCCAGAGCGTAAGTGCTCTGGGGACTGGAAAGAATATTGCCAGAGAACTTAATCCAGTCAGCAAATATGTTTCCTTCAAAACACATTTAGGAAAAGTAGTAGTAATTTATAGGAGTCACAGTTGTTCATGCTGACTTGAACAGTGTCCATCACAGGAGGATCAACATGAGTCTTCCAGAGGTGGATAGGATAAGCATGCAGCAGCCACTGTACCTCAAAACACAGTAAAGTAGCAGTCAGTATTGCTACTAGGCAATATTTTCTGCCTTTATTCAGTGAGTTCATGTTGATCTAATTGAAAAAAGAACAGTAATGTTCACAGTCTTTTTCCAAATCTTCTTCCTGTCAAAGTAAAAAATCCTCTGCACCACTCATTGGCTTAGCAGCATTCATACACAGCCACTATGAAACACCATTCTTAAATAGTGTATCTCTTCATATTAAGAAATAAAATTCTGTTTTGAGACCACCATACAAGTCTAATATCAACTGTCGTCATAAGGAACCTTAGAAAGGTCCTGCATTACCTAAATTTCAGGCCTTGTCTTAAACAGGGACTGTATCAAAATCTATTTTCAAGATTTTTCATTATGTCAGGTTTGTGTGTACAAGTTGCATGTTTCTAAATGAATTTCAACTTACTTGTTACCAAGTAGTTTTCCAGGTAAAGAAAAACTGTACTATTTATATCTTGTTAGTATAAAATGCCCTCTGTTTTCCTGGACAGTGATTCCATGTTGAACTATGATGGAAGGACAGCAAACAAAAAAAGCATTTTTTTTTAACAGAAAAAATATTTTAGTTTCAAGGAGCTTTGTTTTGGTTGTGTATTTTGTCACATTTGCTGTGGCTAGTGAAAGCCGTCAGTCAAACTCCTCTGTGGACTGAACCCTAACCCTGTCACATCAGACACCTCTTTCATCTTGTTTTGGCCTCTTAGTAATTTTTCATCACTGATAATGCTAACAGTGTGAGTTCTCTGTGGCTCTGTGGACAAATTAGAATAAACACATGAGCAGAAGCAGTTGCTAGCATAATTTAATTTAATTTCCCCTCATGGGCCCATGAAGTGCTGATGAGACATCATGACATCACCAAAATAGTTCAACCAAAGCATGCTTCCTCTTCTTCATTTCTTTGTAATGACCCAGTAAATCTTAAATAATAAATAAATAAATCTCAAGTGAAAAAGTCAAATTAAATACAATTTTCACAGTAGCAATTATTATGCATAAATGCTGAGACAATATCAAACAATACAGCTGTCTCTGGGCCAGCTGAATTAATGTAAGGAACATTGTAAAATCCCTGCACCGCCATCTTGTCCTTTATTGAACCACAAAACACGTTCTAAAATGAATCATCACATTTTTCTCATCCAGCAAACACTGACGGCCCAGCCTGCTCTTTCTATTTCTGAAATCATGTGAGCACTGTGTCCCACGCAGTGAGCCCTGAGGCCAACAGAGATCCAGACTCACAGTGTGACATAATACGACTTAATGACCGCAGCCCACTCCTGACGCTACACAGGCATCACTGCTTTGCCATGTTATCTTCTTGTTTCATCGGCCTCCCCTAATCCGGTTTGTGATGAACACTGTTCATATGTCATTGTGATTTGCTGTGTGGATTCTGTCCCTCCAGAAGCTGGAACGAACCCTCTGTCCTTGGCCGGGACTGTTAGGAGATTCAGAGGAAATTCTACCTTCACTTTGTAGATTTTTCTCTTTCTGTGCTTTGCATGAACTCACAGTCTGGAAGCCTTGCCATTTAACAAGACAAGTGAGTGTGTGTAAACTGGATTTGGGTGATTGCAAGTGCTGCCCATTGAGATTGATATACAGCCAGTGGCTCATCAGCCACAGGCCTCTGGGGGCCAAAGGGCCTCACTGACAATCTAGAATGGCAGATAGGAATGACTTCAAAATGACATCGGACAGCCGATGGCCCTGTTAGGGCAGTTGTAATAAGACAGAATTAGCCCATATACCTTATTGGATTTGGAATATGACTCAAAGCAATAGCATAAAACACAAAGAAAAGCTTGATTATTAAACAAAAAAATAAACAAAGACAGAAAAATTGACAGTCAAGACTAACTAAATTTGCACATTTATGTATGATTTAGACATTATTAAAAGTGCTGTGTCAACATTGTGCATGATTTATTCATCATCAAATAATTTTCAACATGATCAACCTTATTAGTAAATTATTGGTGAAATAGTGTATAGTGTGTTAAAAAACCCACTGTACTATTTGTTTATTCATGTTTAACAAATGATTTGTTAGGCATTCATAAAAAATATATAAATGATTTGCAGACGTTATGTCCCTTAATCTAAAGTGAACATTATTATTTACAAATGTCTGTTAATGTTTATAAATGATTTGTGGACCTTTTACTCACCTCTTATGAACAATCTGGCTCTAATAAATACAGATACGAAGCAATTACTAGCTGTTATTGATAGAAAATGTAGTAGCTAGCTCGCTAGAGCGGTTTACTACCGATTCTCAACCTGAACCATAGACTGTATAAGACATTGACGTAGCACCCGTGACGTCACCCATTGGTTTCGGGGAGTCGGTTTTGTGACCAAACCATGGGCATTTGAGCTGTACCATCTTGGATTTTAGTGGGAGGGTACTTTCCATATTTGGCGAAGAGGCGGTTACTCTATGGGTCAGCCAGGGAGAACCCGGCCACTTAGCTCAGAGCAACCGAGATAGCCTAAGGTTAATCAGCTAGGCTAACAAGCTAAGCGGCAGCTACACGACTGCGACACAGAGCATACAACAGAGATCATAATGTTCCTGCTGTGTTTTAAACATGACATGACATGGAGATTGAAGTTTTCTGGTGGGCCCACCCATTCATTCATTCATTCAAATACGGGATATGCATTCAAATGTAGGCGGTGAACCTGGAGGTTTAATTTTTGTGAACTGTTAAAATGTCTGGTTTGGCCAGTATATTGAGAGAGCTGACAGAGGGGAAAAAACTTCCAAAAACACCACAAAGGCTGCAAAAGAAAAATATACTACAAAGGAAGGTTAAATGCAATTCATGTCGGCATAAAAGCAAGCTGACGCTACAGAGAGATTGTGTGGACCGATTTGATTAAGATTTAATGAATACTTGACAAATCATCTGTTAAACATGAATAAACAAATGGTGGCACATTAACAGATGTGTAAATAATGAATAGTCTTCACTTTAGATTAAGGGACATAACATCTGCAAATCATTTATATATTTTTTATGAATGCCTAACAAATCATCTGTTAAACATAAATAAACAAATAGTACAGTGGGTTTTTTAACACACTATACACTATTTCACCAATAATTTACTAATAAGGTTGATCATATTGAAAATTAGTTGATGATGAATAAATTATGTACAAACAATGTCGACACAGCATTTTTAATAATGTCTAAATCATATATATATTTTGTACAACTTTAGTTATAAATGGTTTTATAATAATTTACAAATGTATAAAAGTGTTTTGTTCATGATTAGTTAACTATCTACAGTTTCTCTATCCTACAGTTTCTCCCACGGGTGGTGGGCCCATGGGAGGTGGTGCTGCCCAGAGCGGGGCTCAAACCCACGACCTCGAGAGATTCGTGTCTCCTACTCTACCAACTGCGCTAACCGGGTGGCTCTAATAATACATGTGAAAGTTAAATCCTTTCAGAGAAAGTCATATTCTGTCTTTTGAGCCAGTGTGCATTTTAAGGAGTGCATTTAAAGGCTAAACATTTTGGAAAATAGGAGAGCAATATCATCCACATCTGTGTGTTAACTTTGCAGAAAGACTGGTAGCAGGGGAAAACAGCTAGCCTGGTTCTATTTCAGGTGAACACACCTATGACAGTTTAAGATTTTAGGAGGTGTCATGTGCTGGAATGTTTCTTGTTGAACTTGTGCAGTGAGTTGAGATCCCTAGAGACCCACTGTCACAGTGAGGAAACAGATGTACTGTAGTTCCATCGTATATGTTCAGAGACCAAAACCAAACCCTGTGCTCCCAACAATATTCTTGGAACTCACACCGTTGACATCACAGCAGCTGACATCACAGCCTCTAACAGTCACCTCCACCAACCCCTAAGTTAATTTTATCATATTCCTTTCATTAAACATCAACCAGTGGGAGACAAAATCAGAGAAGAAGAGAGTGTTGCTGCAGAGTTTTGCAGTTATTATGATGACCTCCATCATTCTAAAAGTTAACTTTAGACATTGTTTGAAAAAATGCATTTGAATTTGTTAAAAAAAAAAAAAAAAAAACATACCATCATCACTGTAGCTCATGGATTAAATAAATGGAACGTGTTAAGGCAAAACAGAGCTCAAGATGTGGAATGAACCTGAAATCATATGTTGAGGAAAAAAGACATTAAATCAGCTTCCCCATATGTTTATGATTTATTTTTTGCGTATTTGCTTCAAAACCTCAGGAGTGGAAGGGGGCGATTCACCTGCTGTCATCACAGTTGAGCTGAGGTTTCATGTGGATAGAAGCTACTATTTTTAGGCATGGAAACACCTGAGCAGGGGCAATATGGTGTCACATGTGTTTTGCTTATTTCAACCCATGTGTGTAAGTCAGGTGTTTAAAGGACTGAAACTGTCCCTATGTGATAAGCAAGTCACATAAAATCAATGAATTAGCTGTTGTGGTCATGGCCCCTGTGTGATCTCAAACAGGAAACAGAGGCGCCCAGGAACAGCGCTGGACTGTAAGGTGATTTTGGCATAGAAACAGCTACAAAATAAAGAACAAAATTTTCCAAGTGTCACTGTTACACTACCTTCGTATGTTTTTCTGCCTCACTTCAGTTGCTCCTGATCTTAGTGGATGGCCCCTCCATATTTAAGGGAGGCTGGAGGAGATGAAGGTCTCCCTCCAGATGAAGCAGTCCTCTAATTTCTTTAGGGAGTTGGAGTTTTTTTACTCCTTATTTTTGGTGTATTTATTTCTTTTGAGAATGGAGGTCTAGCAGTCCAGTTTGGCTTTGTTTGCTAATTTACTGTAGGCCTATTCAGTGTTTTGGTTAGCTTAGGGTGGTAACCTCATGCCATCCGTGACATGGCTGGCTCAGACTCCCTCCATCCTTTTGTTCTATTTGGCCAGGCCTCCAGACTCCCATAGTTTTGGTTAGATTTTGATTAGATTTTAAGCTAAAAGTTTCTTTTGTTGTGGCCATAACAGTCACAAACATCCTGAAATGACTTTCATCTCTCTCTCTCATTATCACAGTTTGATCCATTCTGTCCAGTAAAATGTGGAGATTGTAGGAGAGCTGATTCAGTAAATTATTTAATGCCACTGATGTATGCAGGGAGTAGGGATGTATCTGAATATGAATACATTACATTGAGATATGCCGGGAAAATGTGCTTTGATCAAATACTCCTCCAACTCGTCTCCTGATTGACACAATTACTACAAACATATCCCTGCTTGTTCACAGAGTCATAATTCAGACAATTACAGTCAGCGGCAATTGCTCCTTACTGGTGGTGTCAAGGACAGACGTCACATAAAAAGGTTACTGGAGCTTTGAAGCAGTTTTCTCTTGCTACCACCTGATAGTAAGCTAGGCTAACTGACCCCATCTTGGTACATAACAAACAAACATGAAAATGACTAATGTCTATCTGGACATCTCTCTCTCTCTGAAAAACAGCAAATAATTGTATTTCTCAAAATGCTGATGCTGATCCTTTGTTCATTTCTTGGGTTTAGATGAGGGCTAAACCATAATCATACAGTAACAAAGCTGGGTGCATCATTCTTTAAATAAAAAGGGCACCATATTGTCAAGACTTGAACTATCATAACCCATGTTTGACAATCGGATCCTCACAGAGAAAATCCTATTTTTTACTACATTCCCCTTGCACATGACTGTGTACTAGAATGGTGTTCATTGAAGTCACCACTAGACAATGAACGATTTAAAAAGGATTTAGTGGGCTGTGTAAGTGTCTTCAGATAACAACTGAGTGTATTGTCAACAAATGTCTGTGTCCTCTGAGAACAGGGGCTTTTGATAAGAATACTTGATTCTTTATGTATCACAATACAATTTTCACTGTCCTCTGACAAGAGCAACACAACATTTGCCTCATTAAAAGTGATTCCATAGAGCTGATTGTCAGTCATCTCCACCTGTTACGTTCAGCCTAACCCCCAGCAGATGCTGCTTTCAGTGTAATTGACAGTGCAGGGGATTTAGCTTATGGTAATGGGAATACACACTTCTAAACCCTAATTCCCTATCTCCATGCCTACCTGCCAATCCACCCACATCTCTGTGTTTCTCTGTCTCATACACCCTCTCTCTCTGCATTCTCTGGAAAGAAAAAAGGGATGAAAGCGGCAAACCTGGTAGGAGCCTGGAAGTCTCAGGAGGTATATTACTGACACAGCAGTAAGTAATCAACCTCCCATTCAGCCTGGCAGCCTTTCATTCATGCACACTGTACCAGGAATGTGAGAAAGCTCTGTAGAAGAGAAAGAACACCGGGCTGCTGGATGGAAGGATGGTGAAAAAAAGATACATAAGGAAAGAATGTAAATATGATTACACCCCTTACCTTGATGTGGGACACAACATTTCACCGTCTGGATTCTTTTGTCATAACCAGACATCTAAAATATGCTGTAGAATAGAAGTTAGTGGAACAGAGCTAACAAGTAGTTCTTAATTCTGTTTCCTTCATTAGAATTACCAAAATCTAAATAGGTTGTTTCCTGATGATAGATTGTCAGCCTCTTGAGTTACAAGACAGAGTGCAGTCTGGCCAGAAAATAACAATTGAATATATCTACCCTGGCCACAACTACAACAAAAATTAAACATAAACATCTTGAACTAATATGAGGCCACGATCATTTTCAATTTAGTGCCTTAGCTCATCCATCTCTAACTGAATACTCTAACATGACAATTTCAATCAGAAATTTTATTTTGAATTTTCAAAGATTTTTGGCATTAGCCAAATTTATTGAATTCATTTTACTGGCTTAAAATCTATACACTACATTTGCATGTTCTCTTTCCTCCTACGGTAGCTCTCAGTCTGGTGTATGATGAGAGCAAACATGGTGTAGAGTGAGACTCAGAGTTAGGTCAGTGGTGAAAGGCAGGACAGGTGGTGTTTGTGTAAGACAGGTAGGACAGGTGAAACAAGTAATGAGGTGTTTCCCACTTTTCCATTCTACAAAAGTGGTCTCAGACTATTTGCGGCAAACAGGTTGAAATGGCGGAGGAGGAGGCAGCATGGAAACCTACTCCATTTAAATAAGAGTGAAGCTAAAAATGTGTGTAGAGAGACAAAAACAAGCAGAGTTAGTGCAGACAGACAGGTAAGAAACAGGTGCAATCAGACAGCAGTGATAGTGAAGAGTGTGTGTCTTACAGCAGTGATGTATCCCTTGCTAAACTGACTAGTAGCCAGGAAAGAAAGGGCTTATATCTGTTTTGTTTCTTTTTTTCCAAGAAACAAAACAGATCAAAGCTAAACTGATAGAAGTTTTTGATTTTTTTTTTTCACTCCTCAGCCAGATTCCCCATGAGAGATAAAGTGGAATCAGCCACTACACTCAGTGGTAGACTGGGCTTCCTTTTCTTCAGAACTTTCCCCCCAGTGTCTCTGGAGGTGAAGTATGTCATAAGTAGCAGGTTTCTTTTAGCCTAAGCTTGTTTTGATCATTTCACTTTTCTTTCTTTTCCCCATTTTTGTATTTATTTATATTTTAAATCAATATCTATGCTCCAACCAACAAAGCAGAGGGAAGTTGGTCTTAGAAAAAAATTGTGACAAATTTAACTGTGGCTCAGAGGATTTTTTATTCTTGGATATGGATTTGATCTGTACTAAGAACAAGTTTTTACATCATGTCCTAAAGAGCCTCATCCGGCTTCAGACTGTACCCTGGGCCCCATCTAAGAGAAGACTTAGACTTAGATTTTCCTCCCAGCTTGCCCGCTGACTGATACCTGGGGTTTGCATGAGCCCTGTGTCTGGGGAGCTGAGCAGACCTCTGCTGACCATATGTTACCCCCCTGTCATGGTCTGTAAATAATGACTTATGTTTTGTCTCGTGTCTATGTTGTCTTGTGGTTTCCTGTTTTATTTTGAAATTTTTGCCTTTGTGTGTCTTGTCTCATTTTACTTCCTGCCTTTGTCTGGTTTCCCGCCATTGTGATTGTCTTCCCCGCCCTAATTGTTTCCACCTGTTTCCCCTTACCTGTTGTGTATATATAGTCTGCGTCTCCCCTTGTTCTGGGCCAGTTCGTCTTGTCCTCTGTCAAGAGAACCAGTGTCATACCTTGTCCACGTATCCCTCGTCAGGTTTTGTTGTTCCTTTGCCTTTCGATATTCCTTGTTTTGACTAGTTGCCTTGCCTTTGCTTTTGTTCCTCGTAAGAGTGATTTTCTGTTTGTTTTGACTTTAGTTTTTTGTACCTTTTTCCCCAATCGGGTGATCATTATTTTGTCACTTTGTTTAATAAAAGACTTTGCTTTTCTGAAGTTTTGCCTTGGAGTCATGCATTTGGGTTCAGTCCACATTCAGTCCTGACACCCCCAACAAACAAAACAAAAAAACAATTCTTCTCAAAAAAAGAACAATTGACATCCAGTGGAGGGGTTCCATCACCCAGTTCTACTTGTGGCTTCTGTCAGGAAGGGAGTAGTGGAGTGGACACAGGCGCAGAGTCAGAGTTAGAGGTGATAATAAACGGGAAGTCAGTCCAATAAGGCAGAAGTACCACAGGGAGAAGGCAAGCTCACAATCCAAGATACCAGGCAGAGATCATATACGATAACTTGGAGAAACTCGCTATTATAAACCACAAGGGAAACGCTGGAAAGCTTGGTATGATCGCAATGAAACACACAAGACAATCTGGCGACAAGTGCAGGGAGGACGAGGACTAAATACATCAGGAGGAGGGGAGACAATTACACACAGGTGAACCACATGAAGGGAGGAAGGGTAATCAGGAGGTGGAAGGGCACCCGAAGAGGGGAAGGTCAAGACATCTGGAATGAGAGGAAAAGCAGTGAACAACATAACCAAAATAAAACAGGAAATGCCATATTTTCAAAATAAAACCACCCTGGCTCACAGGGCAGAACCTGACAGTTTCTTCCACTTTTTGAGGAGTTTTGCCACTGTCACCAAGTGCATGCTCATCTAAACCTGCTCTAAATGAAAAATCCACTGAAATAACTCTGTAATGATTTGGCTCTATATAAATAAAACTCATCACATCTCAAGGATAGTTAAACAAAAGAGGATGTACCTGACCACAATTTGGAGTGTCATGGCAAAGGGTCTGAAGGGTTGGACATTTGGGGAAAATTAGGACATTTTGGCTGGTCCTCACTTTTTGACACACTCTCAAGGGCTGTGCAAAGGCTATGACTAGGTTTTAGGGTTCCGGTTAAAATTGAGGTTAGGCATTTAGTTGTGAATTTTAAGTTTAAGGGAAGGAGCAAGTGTCCTCACAAAGATAGAAGTACAAGTGCGTGTGCGCTTTAAAACATTGTCACACAATCCTTGTAAAGCTTTCACTGTGAATTATTCATATTTGTACAACTGATATTTAATAGACTTTAAGCAGATAAAAGAAAATCCATAAAGAGTCCATGTTGTGTGAATGTTTGTGTGTGTCCACGCGTGTTGGTCCATGTCCAGCCCCAGCAGGACAGGGTGTAATTGTACAGCAAGTGTGAGCGCTGCCACAGGGTGAAATGATGATAATGGATCCAGAGACCTGCCATTATGTGAGCTGGGAGGACAGACGAGACACTGGAGCCCTTTACTGGCTGAGAAGCATACTGTTCAACACAGTTGCTGCTACATCTAGACTTATATTGTTAATGAGGAAAGAATCCAAAGTACAACAGTTTTTAAATAAATTCTATGAATGTATGAGGTCACTTCATGGCCTTATTACCTCTTACAACTAGTAGCCAGATTGCCATAATATTCATGGTGAATATTCATTGTCCCCAGAGCATGGTTGCTAATGGATGTGCTGACCTAACCTCTGGCTTTTTGCTTAACTTTAGGTCCAAATTCACATGATCTATGACAAGTTTCCTTACAAAACTCTTGGGCAGACTTCTATTAAATTTTATGTGGCCCCAGAGATTACTCCCCATGTGTTGATGGCCACTTTCCTCCAATAGCATTTTCAATTTCTGCTCAAGAAGTATTTAATAAGCACAATTTTTTATATAATTTTCTGAGTGTTCCCCTCTGGTCCAGGAACAGGGTATGTTGTGTTCAAGATATCCACTCAATATCTTGTAAGCAAATAGATATCAAAGTAAATATCCAAGTAGATATGTCATGCACAAGATATCTGCACAAGATATCTACTGGCTGGACTGATGTCCATTTCTTGTACATTACTGTACATCTTGTATATACTGAATTTACAATATAAGCTATTAGAATACAGGTAATTCCACACCTTTAATGTTTTTCACCTGACCTTTATTAGCAACCAGCTGTTCTGTGTCTTTGCTTGCCACAGCTGTTATTTCAATACTAATGTTATTTGGTAACTGATTTTTGGCATAAAATCCAAGAAGACAAAGATGAGTGAATTGTTAAACAGAATTGAGTTCTACAACTGACTGGCATTTTTTAAATTAAATTAGCAATTCTGCAGTCATGGTTATTGTAATGCCAATTTATCATATAGCCATATATTCTCTTATCATAAACTCGTATATTCAATTCTGTGTGAAGTACATATAACTTGACCTGAAGTGACCTAATCTGCTGAGTATGCTGTTCATTGTGCCTTGTGAGGACACCTGCTTATGTCTTGGACAAAGACTGTCTATTCTTTATCTTTAAGAATAGATTGTTGTTGTCCGGTGTCTCTGAGCATAACTTACACTTTATCTCAGTTGCTCATTAATTTTATCACTTGACCTCGAGCTTGTATTCTTTCCCTGCCATCCCTGCAATCCTGGTATGTGAGAAAGAGACATTAAAAGCCCTGGGAACATGGAGCTCGGGGTCAGACCTCTGTAGCATGGTGTTGCTGCGTGAGCTCTGTCCTTTCTGCAGAAATTGATTACTCTGTAAACTTTATTTTGTAATAAAACCTCAAAAGACAAAGATTGTCTAAGGAATTTTATTTAACTTCTCATCAGGTGGAAAGTGTTTTTCCACCACAGTTATTATACTCTGTTGTGGTTTTTACATATTCACCTTTTTAGTTGTAAGGGGATGGTCAGTTTCAGTACAGTCTGTAATATTTACTATCATGAGTCAAGATGTTCATTGTGATAGATTACAGAGGTCAACAGCTAGTCTTCATGGGCTGTATTAAAATACTGTAATTGTGAGCACAGACAGTAGGAGAGAAGAAAACATAAAAATAAAAAAAAATTCTAAACACAAAATAAATACTCAAATACTGTACAGTGCGACCAAATTAATGACCTACAATTGATAGCTGGATTATTTTGTAATTAATATGTGACTTTAAGAAACAAAAATGATAGTTCTTATTGTTGGCAGTGAACATATTTTCCCTAGTATCACACCTCAGCCAGCAAGTCTGAGCAGCCCACAGTTTGAGACAGGAGGCAGAGTACAGTCATCCATCAGGTTCTGGGTCAAGGTAGACTTTGTGCTGATGTTTATAGACCCGGCTCAGATGGAGAGCTCTGGCTCTCAGCAGCCCTTCCTCATAGACAAGCATATCTAACTGAGAAATATGGTGAGACAGATCACTGCTCTGAGTGCAGGGGAGAAAGGTGAGAGCTGGATGGAAAACCCAGAAAGACCACCTCCTACGGATGGGAACAGTTAACTGAACAGTCATTTTAATTTGACTGACCTGATCCCTATCGATTCCCCCATTATATAGTTTGAATTAATTTCATCCTTTGGCAAAGATCATTTAAACTGAAGATGTTATGTCATCCTGAAATACTATATAATAATATTCATTTTCTGAATATGTTGCTTGAACTCTGAAAACGGAATGCTGGGATGGAACAGAACAAACATTATGAATTTTTTAACCAACAGGAAATATTTAAAGCTGGAATCAAAATGTTTTTCTTTTGTTGTCTTTTAAATCATGTGTAGTGTGAAAGGTGTTGTTTGTAGCCATGTGGCTTTAAAATGGCTGAAAGTTCATAACTGGGAACAGCAGCCCAGAAAATGGAAATTTTAACATGTACAAATTTGGGACAATTAATAAAGATCCTGTGACATAACTGAAAGCTTGGTAGAGAAGGAAAGCTAGTAATGGACCTTGTGGTGAGGTTGTTTCACAATCTGAAAGTTGACACTTTGTTTTTTTCAGTTGAGCAGACAAATCAAACATATTTCAGTAGAAAATCCAGTGATGTCCTTTTATTTACATAAATAATTGTTGCAGTTGGTGATTACTGATGATTATTTAATGAACTTAAAGCTACAATATGCAAGTTCTGGAAATCAAGCAAGTGGTAGCGCGAGATTCGGCTCCTCCCACAGCTGCCTCTGCCTGCTCTGATATGCTCCGCCCAGCCTTTCACCTACACTCTCAATGTGTACCATGTCTCAGCTAATGCAACAGCTTGCAAGCCTGTGAATCAGCTATGGTGATGTGTTCCAGCAGCCAATATTAGCATGAAGCCTCAGTGCGAGAGGAGTAGAAGACCAGAAATGCATTCATGTAGGCTACTGATTGGCAGCTGTGAGCGCCCGCCTGTGACTTTGGCCTTCTCTGATTGGTTAGAAGGTCGAGCCTCACTCAAAAATTTTAAAAGCGACAGGCACACAGAGGCACACAGGCTCATTCTTCACCTTATGAGTAAGTCATTTACTATTCATTTACATTATGAAAGGCAACCACCCACAGGTGATTAAGGGCTAGACTGATTTACACTGGTACACTGCACTACTTGAAATATGGGCCAGTGTGTGCAGATACACTTGCGGAGCTTATACTGTGACTGATTACACAGAGGAACAGTGCATCCCCGTACTATAGTTATGGGTTTCACAGGGTACTCGCCAAATAATTAACTTGATAATGACAGCATTTTCTCTGGGTAAATGATCCACTTCATCTTCTGTACTGTTGGCTATGCAATGAAGCGATTCCATCTGCAGTGATCCAGCTCTCACACCCACAGATAAGTAGCAAGGCCAGATTAAAGTCATTCATTTCACACTGCATTCTTGCATTATTTCTCTTTCTCCCTGGCTCTCTTGCTCTCCTCTGAATTCCTCACACATGGTGATAATGAATTTCACACACCACTGGCTGAGACAGGATCTCAAATCTAAAATGTGAATATTTCAAATCAAGGATTTTGGTGGTGGGGTGGCCACACTACAGCTGCTAAACTGGAAAGGTGTGGGAGTTGCATTTCAGTTTCATCTGTACTGCCTGTCAGTCCACTCCTGAAGACACAGCCTGCCAGGCCTCCATCAGCCCCTGCTGAGAGCGATTTAACATGTCCACCCCCCAGCTGAGGCGAGGTACATCCTCAAGCACACCCCTCCTTTTCTTTGCTTCAGAGACTTTACAGAGCTGAAGTCCACAGTCTCTGCCAGCAAGCAGCATCCAACATCAACCCCTGCCAGCCAGTCACTCTGTAAAGTCTCCTGATATCAGTGTGCATGCAGATGAGGATGATAATGAAGAGGTGGCCTAGTGGCACTTTACAGCACTCCAAGGATCAACTCCAAAACCATGGCACTCAGCGGCAGGAAAAAAAAGACTTTGTCACCACTTGACCACAATAGATCTCTCTATCTCTCATTCTTTCATTCCCTGCTCATACCTGTACCTGCTTCTGGTTCTCAGCAGGCTATGAACATCCTTCTCCAGTGAATAGAGATGGCTCAGTTGGTTCAGTTATCAACATGTGACATGACAACAGGTGGTTGTAAATGGGTGGAGATGGTAACCTGGAGTCAGATGTGAATATCCTCCTTGATCTTTCACTTTCTCTGTCTCTGTTATCCACTGACTCCAGGTGGATGATGTTTGACCTCTATGGGGCCATTACTGTATCAAAACTGCACATCAGTGTGAGCAGAGAGTTCTCAATGCGCTTGTAAATCTGAATACAGAATTGGAAATTTTTTAAATACATTTTCAAATCTGATTACGCACACACATTCAATTGTCTCATGCTTACAGAATAGGACTTCCTGGAAGTGTTTTAAGCATGGTAGGTAGGTAGGTAGACTTTGAACTGGATGATGGACAAATTTAAATCAGGTTTTTTTTGCTTGTTACAGGCACAGTTGCAGAACGTTTTGATCGCATCTTGTACTGCTTGCACTGCTAATTCCAGGAACATCTCAGTAGGACTCCTTTATGTCAGACTATTGTGTAATATACTGGATTGTCAGAACATCTAACTAGAGTCTTCACATGAAGGAATCAGCACTTACCACAATCCATATAACACCTTAGGATCTCTGCAGGTAGTGTACACCATAAAGACAGAACCCCATCTAAAAGGAAGACTGGAATGGTGAATGACATCAAGGACCCATCTCAAGAGAATGATTGAATACTTATTATTGTGCAGTCTCTGAACTTTTTGATCACACTTCCTATGAGTCCTGGTTGTTGTTGGGATGACATTCTTATCATCAACTCTTTTCACCCATTGGCCCTAAATGCCTCCGGATTTGATGGTGTGTTGTCAGCGTTAATGTGGAGATATTTGTCTGTGTGAATGGGTTACCTCTACACTGTAGTCTTTATGCTCCCATTAGTCTTCACATGAACACAGGTGACAGCCTGCCACCTTCTTCCTCTTCACTAAAGAACTTGATGTGACATCTATACTAAAGCTGTGCAGATTAGTAAATGTGGCCATGTACTGCTGCCCAACGTCAGGGCGGGTAACCCTGCTGTCACAGTAATCGGTTCAAAATATTCAATGTACAAGGGAGATGGCTAGTTTAGAAATTCCCTTCCCTATATGAAATTGTTTTGTCCTGGCACAACTCTTGACACTGTTGCTTTGTCATCATGTTTGTCACTGTGTTTTAGAATGCTACATTCAAAGAATTCATTTTTTACGAATTTAAGCTTCAATACTTTAAAAAAAAAGGAAAGAAAAGTTTGCTTGCATATGGTGTGGATTTTAGGGCAAAACGCTTCACTTTGAACATTTTTATCGTTAACTACTAGCTTTTATTTTATTTTCAATTATATTTTATTATTACATATATTTTATTTTATATAGTGTATCTTTTTAGGTCAGTCTATCTCCTTTAATGTGTTTTTGAACTTCTCGTATTGACTTCATTTTTGACTTCGTATTCACCACATTCAGATTTTTTCTTGAGTAGGCTCTACTCAGGCAATCTCATATAGTTTCAGGGCAGAGATGAATAGTAGCCTCTCTCTTAAAATAAATAAATAAATATATATATACATATACATATATACATATATGCTACATAAAAGAAAAAGAAAAACCGAGCTCCTATAGTAGAATAACAGTAACATAAACAAATCAATTATCCCCGCCATGACAGTGAATTTCTGTAGCTGTAAAAATTAGACAAAGGTAAAAACATGCCATTTTTTTTATTTTTTTTATATTCATACAAATGGATCTCTCTTGTCAGGAAAATGTCAATGCATGTTTTTTGAAATATTTCACCATATGTGACTATTGCTGTTGTGTTTTTCTGGAAAGGAGAAAGTCTGGATTACCATCCTGGCAAAGCAGGCAGCGGACCCCTCAAGGGAAGTTACCTGGGTTTCCCTGGGTAGTCTTTGTGCCGATTACTTTTAACTCAAATTAGTGTTGGTGGAAATACTGTTCACATATTAATGACACTAAAAGAGAATGAATAAAATGTCAAAGGTAAGCTATACTACCATGCTCCTGTGGACAGGTTAGGGTTAGGGTTAGGGTTAGGGGTTAGGGTTAGTATACAAGTATTCTGCCCTCGCAGTACGTTTCCAACTTTGTATAGCTAGACAGATAGCTAACATTTAAGAAGAAAAAAGGAGCTGAAGAAAGTTGTTTTGAGGATCTCTCTGTTCTTTTCCTCAGTTTATTCTTCTGTATTTCCTTCATCAACTTAGCTTTTGTAAGACTGCAAAAATAATAAACACAACAATAAATGTTACCAACACATTAACCTTATGCTGCACATGTTTACAAATGAAATAAACAGATACATATAAAGAAAACCGACTCAACAGCCTGAGACATATAATGACGCCCTCTGGCGTACAGTCTAAACATCGCATCCCCTGTACAAACATTAACTACGTCAATGCAACAAACTAACGGGCATAACTCGGCCCAAAAACAAGATATAAAGGTGATAAAATATATCGACTAAGTTGCCCCGATGTAGAAGAAGATACGCAATTTCTCAAACTTACAGACAAAGATTTAATCGGGGTCCGTAGTGGAGTCAGTTCGCAGCCGTACCTACGCTACTTCCTGAAACTGGTGCGTCGCCGTAACAGGTCCGACAATAAACAACGACCGAACCCCACAGGGCGGAACACTCCTCGCCTGGTATATTATTATACCACTAGCATTACTGAACTATTCAAACATTA
The DNA here is from genome assembly GCF_017976425.1 of Toxotes jaculatrix. NCBI lineage: Eukaryota > Metazoa > Chordata > Actinopteri > Toxotidae > Toxotes > Toxotes jaculatrix. The sequence goes on along the minus strand of NC_054413.1, from coordinate 14,902,323 downwards.
TTACAACAAATAACACATCAATACCATCACTTTAAGAGTTCTTAGACAGAAGAAAAACAAGTTCTGAGATGGGTCTTAAGTAAGTTTTTGGTGTTCCTTGTCTCACAACTTTTACTTCAACCTTGCGAACTTTGTTATCGTCGCTAGGCAAAGTCTTCACCACAAGTCCAATAGGCCACTCATTGCGTTTAGCTTGACCGTCTTTCATGAGAACTATATCATCCACTTGAATGCTCGGCTTGTCATCCATCCACTTGTGACGTTTCTGGAGAGTCACTAAATACTCCTGTTGATCGAATGGCTCCCTCTGTAAAGTGACGTCCCTGATGAACGACTTCCTTATGATAATGTCTCACTATGAGAGTTGCAATGTTATGTGTCCTTGACAATATCACAGGATGTCTCTCGTCTCTAGGTAAGTCAGCATTGGTAAGGCGACCTCCGACTCTGAGAAGTCCGTCTTCATCAATGAAAGGATTCAGCTTTCTCAAGGGACTCTGTTTTGGGAGCGACATTCCTCTTTTCAAACAAGTGAACTCTTCACCATAAGATTCTTGCTGGACACAACGAATGACAGCAGTTTTAGCTTGCCATCGAGCATCGATGCCATCATTTTTGTGTGTTTTGGAGAATGTTCTTGCAACTTGAATAAGTCTTGCTATCGCTCGCAATAGTCTCTTCCAGCTAGAAAACCGTTCAAAACGTGTTGAGCTGAACTGACCTTCTTTAGCTTTGGTGTAGTTGACAGCAACTTGAGGCCGAACTTCAACATCAAGGTCTGGATCAGTGAGATCAAAGCTGTCGCTTTGAGGAAGCTCGGTGGTGAGTTTCAAAAACCCAGGACCTGAGAACCAGTTAGTGGTCCTAAGGATGCCTACAGGTACAGGTCTTGTGGCATGGTCTGCTGGATTTTGTCCGGTAGTGACATAATTCCATTGTTGCGGATGGCTTGATTTCCTGATGCAATTGACACGGTTGGCGACATACACATGGAATCTTCTGGAGGTGTTGTGGATGTACCCTAGTACGATCTTGCTATCTGTGAAAAAACTTACTCCATGTATGACGATGTCCATCTCACCGAGGATCGTATCTGCCAACTCGACTGCCAAAACTGCAGCACATAATTCCAAACGTGGAACTGTATGGGCAGGGTAGGGTGCCAACTTTGCTTTGCTCATGACAAATCCCACATGGCGTTGGTTGTCATCATCAGTGACACACAGGTAGGCTACTGCAGCAATAGCTTGAGTGGAGGCGTCGGAGAAGATGCAGAGTTCTCGTCTATGTGATGAGGTGAGAGAGACAGGCACATACTTTCTTTCGATGTATAGCTTCTCTAATTCCAGGAGAGATTCCTTCCACAATTTCCATGAGGTTTCTTTAACTGATGGGAGAGGATCATCCCAGTCATATTCTTTTGAAGACAGCTCTCTGACTAGAGCTTTTCCTTGAACTGTGATGGGAGCCACGAAGCCAAGTGGATCATAGAGGCTCTGAACTGTCGATAAGATGCCCCTTTTTGTGAAAGGTTTCTCTTCGCGGGATACTTGGAAACCGAAACTATCATTCTCCAGATTCCACATCAGCCCAAGGCTCCTTTGAAGTGGGAGGGGTTCTGCCCCAAGGTTGAGATCTTTTAGTTCTTTGGCAAGGTCATCTGAGGAAAACGCTTCCATGACTTTACTGCTATTGGAAGCAATCTTGTGGAGTTTTATGTTGGATGCTGCCAGCATTTTTTGAGTCCTGTCCAGAAGGTCAATGGCTTCCTTTTCTGTTGGAACTGACATCAGTCCATCATCCACGTAGAAGTTTCGCATGATGAGCTTCTTGCTGTCTGTGCCGTATTCATCCTGATGTTCTTGAGCAGCTCTTCTCAAACCATAAATGGCAACTGAGGGTGAGGGGCTGTTGCCAAATATGTGCACCTTCATTCTGAATTCTGTGATCTCATTGTTTAAGTTGTTATCCTTGTACCAAAGGAACCGCAAATAATCACGATGATCTTCACGGACAACGAATGCATAGAACATCTGCTGAATATCTGCGGTGACTGCAATTCTCTCTTTCCTAAAACGCAATAGGACACCCAATAGAGTATTGTTCAAGTCTGGCCCGCTGAGCAGAACGTCATTCAAAGAGACACCGTCATGTTTAGCGCTTGAGTCAAAAACCACTCTAATCTGGTTTGGTTTTTGGGGATGGTAAACTCCAAATAGAGGTAGGTACCACCTCTCCGCACGTTCCTACAATTCTGGTGCTAGTTCTGCTTGGTCATTCTCAAATACCTTTCCCATGAACTCCAAGAAATGTTCTTTCATGCCTGGGTGTCTGTCCAGTGTTCGTCGGAGAGATAGGAGTCGTCGCAGGGCCAGCTCTCGGTTATTAGGGAGACAGCGGCGGGGTTTGCGGAACGGTAGCGGCGCTACCCAGCTATTTTCATCATTCATGAAAACCTCTCAGTCCATAATGTCCAGGAAGGTTCGATCATCGACTGACAGGGCTGTTTTATCATCATCGGGCGTCCTGTCGAATACTGTAGCTCCCAGTCTTTCAGTCTCCTCGTCTTGGAACTTACTCTCCATGATACTTGGTTGGTGAGTGCTCTTTGTATTAAGTGTCTCTTTCACTTGAATTTTGTTAGGACAGGGACTTAACATGGATGTCCGTCCATTCTGCAGTGTGTGTGTCTTGTACACTCTGACACTAGATGGTTTATGAGCTCTGTCTAGACATACATCACCCACAATGACCCACCCGAGGTCAAGCTGTTGAGCATAGGGGTCGTCGTGGTCACCGTTATACTGTTGCCTTACTTTGTGTACTCGTAAAATGTCTCTACCCAGCAGGATGAGAATTTGAGCATCTTCATTGAGTGGTGGTATCTTATCTGCTACAGCTTTCAGATGAGGGAAATAGTGAGTTATTTCAGGTGTGGGAATTTCGGCTCTATCGTCCGGAATCATTTCACACTCAATAAGAGTCGGCAGTTTGAGCTTAGTCTTCCCATCATAGGATTCAACAACAAAATTTGTTGCTCTCCTTCCTGAAGTTTCCATGACACCAGAACATGTCTTTAATGTATAAGGAGGTGCATTTTCATAGATGTTGAACTGGTTGAAGAATTCAGAGCGTGCTAGTGAACGATTGCTCTGGTCATCTAACACTGCATATGTCTGAATTGCCTTTTCTGGCTGATCTGCCGGATAAACTTTAACCAAACATATTTTACAGCAGGATTTGGCCTTGGCGTTCCCCCCACAAACCTCTGTACACTTTGATGTTATTGCAGGAGGAGTCTCAGGAGGAGTCTCATGTAGCTCTTCCTCCTCGCTGTGGTTTGCTGACATTCCTGTGGCCCAAGGTGCTGGACCAGGATGTAGAGCCGATGTGTGAGTTTTGCTGCCACATTCTTGACAAACAATTTCCTTGTCACAGTCTTTAGCTCTATGTTTAGTTGATCCACAACACCTGAAACAGATGTTCTTTTCTTTAAGTTATGTTTTGCGTTCTTCCATAGGCTTACTGCGGAAGGTGCGACATTTTCTCAGTGCATGAGGTTTGTTATGCAGGGGGCACTGTCGGTCTGGATTAATAACCCCTTTTCCGACAGAGCCTGTAGGAGCTACCATCGTTTCAGACACTCCAGTCTTTTTCACAGACACTGGTGCTCTGTTGCTGTATTTTGTGGGTCTTCCTGATTTGGCTGGGTCCAAGTAGTTTGCTTGGGATATCATGAAGCTAGGATCATTCCTGGCTTTGGCTTGGCAACGAACAAACTGTGAGAAGAAAGCAAAAGGTGGGAAAGACACATGGTTTTGTTCTTTGTACTTTGACCCTTGTGTAATCCACTTTTCCTGAAGACTGAATGGGAGTTTTTCTACAATAGGATTTACTCCGCGTGATGTATCAAGGTACGCTAATCCAGGCAGGTATCCTCCTGATTTTGCATATTCTAGTTCAAGTAAGAGATCGCCAAGCTCTCTTAATTTCACATTGTCTCTATTTGAGATTTTGGGGAATTCTTCAATCTTCTTCAGAAGTGAATGTTCTACCGCCTCTGGGGATCCATAAGTCTCTTCTAGCCTTTGCCAGATCATGTTTAGCCCTACATGTGAGTTGTGGCTGTGTATGGCTCTGATTCTTTTAGCCTGTTCTCTTGACTCTGGTCCGAGCCATTTAATCAGGAGGTCTAACTCCTCTCTTGGAGCTAAAGCGAGTTCATCTGTGACGCCTCTTAAGGAAGATTTCCATGCCCAGTAATTCTCTGGATGATCGTCGAACTCCATCAAACCAGATGTGACCACCTCTCGCCGCATCAAGTATTTTGCAACATCTGGCATGGTTGTTGTCTGTTTTGGAGAGTTGTCAGGTTCCCACCTTTGGAACTGTGTAGGCTGACTCAGATAACTTGACTTTACATGTGAATCTAAATGTCTTTTTTTTTGTGTTTCTCCAGGAGTGTATTCCAGAGTATGTTGCATAGTACTCACTGTTGGGCGGACGTTCACATCCTTGGGAGTTGTTTGTAGGTAAGTATCTTCTTATCAACTCTGGGATTACCTACTTCTTGTTTGCATTTTTCTGCTGCAGGCTGTGCACATGTGAACACAGACATCCGCTCTGATACATCATGACTGTGTCGCAATACATACTCATTCGTTCGTTGTGCAGCGTCGAGTGGCGTGAGTGGTAGATCGATGTCATGACGAGAGTCCATTTCTAGATTTTCCACAGCAGACACAAACACAGCTTCTTCTGCTGCGGCCGTAGCTGCATCTTTTTCCTTCTTTAGAATGTGCATTTTTGCTTTCAGCGTTGCTTCTTCAACCATCATTTCAGCTTCTTTCTTAGCAAATGAAGCCTGTGTGCGAGCAGCTTCAGCCCTTGCTCGAGCTTTGAGTGCCGCGGAGCTTGTTGATGATTTGTTACTTGCGTGTCCTGATGTTTTAGAAGTTAAAACTTTAGATCTAGTCTCTAGAGACTGATGTGTTTCTTCTGTGTTATGACGTTCGTCCATCGTGGTTGTTGAGAAGTCGATGGATAGGCAGCGAGGAGTTCAGTGTGCAAATTGAACTGCTCCGTATTGGACTTGATGTAAATCTTTGTCTTCTTACTATTCTGCCCTCGCAGTACGTTTCCAACTTTGTATAGCTAGACAGATAGTTAACATTTAAGAAGAAAAAAGGAGCTGAAGAAAGTTGTTTTGAGGATCTCTCTGTTCTTTTCCTCAGTTTATTCTTCTGTATTTCCTTCATCAACTTAGCTTTTGTAAGACTGCAAAAATAATAAACACAACAATAAACGTTACCAACACATTAACCTTATGCTGCACATGTTTACAAATGAAATAAACAGATACATATAAAGAAAACCGACTCAACAGCCTGAGACATATAATGACGCCCTCTGGCGTACAGTCTAAACATCGCATCCCCTGTACAAACATTAACTACGTCAATGCAACAAACTAACGGGCATAACTCGGCCCAAAAACAAGATATAAAGGTGATAAAATATATCGACTAAGTTGCCCCGATGTAGAAGAAGATACGCAATTTCTCATAACTTACAAAGATTTAATCAGGGTCCGCAGTGGAGTCAGTTCGCAGCCGTACCTACGCTACTTCCTGAAACTGGTGCGTCGCTGTAACAGGTCCGACAATAAACAACGACCGAACCCCGCAGGGCGGAACAACAAGTGCATTTTTACATTTTCTTCCCAGTGTTATTATCACTGCCTTATTTTGTTACAGTTTTCATCATCATTGTGTTTTTCTTCCATTATCAGTGTAGCTTTGCTTTGATTTTATTAACACTGCTGCAAGATGGAGCTCTGGTGATATTTGAGATCATGGCTTTGTTGATCAGGGTGTGGGAAGCCAGCCTCTGAGTTCATGTGGAGAGTGTAGTCCTTATATCCCTAGCTGTTTTATGTTCTATATTTAATGTCAGTGTCTCTGCCTTTCCATTGACATTTTGACAAGAATACTGAAGTCAGACTGTGCTCTCCCTTGGAAACAGTCAAGTACAGTATAGGAAAGATGAAGTTTAGCGACTAAAAGGCTTCAAGTAGTCTTTGATGTCAAAGATACATGAAAGGCATAAAGCAAACACTGAGCCTGAAAACATTTCAAGCATGTTGTTAGGAGAAATGCTATGAAATCATTGCTTTTTACTGCTATAAAGAAAAATACTGAGTGCCTTCAACACGTTACTTGACATTTGTTTGATCCAAAAAGCAAACTATGTCTTCATTTTGACAGGCACCTGTTTGACATTCACACTACAGAGACTTCTGTACCACTCATCAGCGTTTCAAGACAATGTGTCATTTTTCCCAATGTTGTCAGTACAATGTCACACTAACACGGGCACAACACTTGGATGTGAAAGTACCATAATTATGTTTCATTTCAGGACCTCAATTACATCATGAATCACCTCTACTTTTCTGATGCAGGAAAATATGAACAAAAAACAATTCATCCCCTCCCTCTTGAGGGAGTAGCCCTACTACTAGCTAATCTGCAAGCACGTCCAGTGCACAGACTGTCACTGATTAAGTGATTATTAGTGTTTTATAAATCATGTTGGTTGTAGGTTTGACAGTTACACTTGTTACAGTGCGTGTGCAGTGTGAGTGTGAACTCTGAGTTAAGATGTTTTTTTTTTTGGTCAAATTTAATAATTTTTTGATTACTACTTTTAAATGCAAATTGCTCTTTTAAAATCACTATTGTATTAACTGATAAACACTACAAAAGTATATAGAGTTGTTAGCCTCATGGTCTTTTGCTTGATGCAACATTCTGGCCCACTGCATAAAACGTTACGTTACATCATGGTATGGAAATGTATTCAAAATTTCCTACACAACTCAAATGTTTTCTTCTGGGGAATAAATAACTCAACCCCAGTATTGCACCAGAAACATGGAAATTATGTGTACTTGATAGGGCTGTTGTTTTTACCTCCCTGCAGATGTGCTCCATCATCTGCAGAGGTGGATGCCTATAATGCTGTTGATCTAGACTGTAGCTTTGAACAGGAGTTGTCTATGTGCTGTCTCCAAGCTCATTTAAAAGTTCTCACGACACCTGAACTCCGCCTAGAGGTCTGAAGGTTTATCAGGACAGAGTTTCTGTCATCTGGAGTCAGTCTTGCTAGCCATGAGACCCTGCTTCATTTCACTTCCACTGATTCATTAGAAAAGGTCACTTACTAATGTGTCTTCATCCTCTGGTTGAGTCATCGCTCTCTCCCTGGGAGCATCTATGAGATTAAGGGCCCTACACTCCTGCAGTGTGCCCACAAAGGTGTTTTTTTGCTTATTTTGTCTGATTATGTTGCTTCCCAGGACTGTGTGCACTGCTGATTGACATTTTCCACTGTGTCCATGAAGTAAGGTCACTCATAATTATAGCACATACAACATTCTAACCAGTGCTAACCATGCTAATCAGTAGTTGCTGGTGTATACGTTATGCTGACATCATTTACATTTGACATATAAGCTGCAGTTTGCTCAGAGCAGCAAATGTTTCTCATGTCAGTCAAAGAAATTTGTTGATTTTTTTAGGAGTTCTTGTCTACTTACAAAATCTTGAACAGATGAATCCATTTCATATTTCTGGCACAGAAGATGATGGCCTACAAAGCTTATATTGGTTTGACTGTTCTTCCAACTGAAGAAACAGCTGTCAGTGAGCAGAAATCCAGGAGTATCCCTGATATCTCTACAACAATAGCCATGTCCCTGAGGTTGTAAAATGAACAGTAAATGCACAATCATGGGATTTTCTTTAAATGGTTTTAACCTCACAGTTTTATGCCAAGTCCTTGGTTGGGGTCTTAGATATTGCAGCCCATTCCACAACCCACCACCAACTGACCAACTGCACAGTTTTAAGTTTACAGTATTCTCTTTTGTTCAAAAGAATGAAACGTATCATACTCAGTAGCACTGGCATGTACTACAACTGCACAAAAGAGTTATCCCCACACAGCACTCAAAAGCACTCAACCTTATGGAGTCTTTAGTGCATACAAGACAAACCACCTTTTGTGAAACTACTACACTTCGAGTATATATTTGCTCTCACTGTAAAATGGGGCACCACCTTCTATTGTCAGGACTTTAAGCTCCCTATTCAGGGATCTCAATCTCTGCTTTGAAGGAATACACAGCACATTCCCACATCAACTCTTATAACAGAAAGCAGAAGTTAAGTTTAGCCTGTTTTTGCAGTGTCATCTTGGAGCTGGTCCCCCTTCAGCTGAATCCAAAGTAGTTTCGAACTAATTCCACTTTCAGCTCCCTAGTGAGGCGGTGCTCCCTGGGACACCATGGTTGACAAGCAAGGAGAGTCTAGTAAAGGGACTAATCAGTTGATGAGGATCTGTTGGATGATGCAGTCTCTGCTGGTTTCGTGGTTCATTGTGGCTGTTGTCAGATTGGTTCTGCTACACTCACTTCCTTAACTAAACTTGCTGAAAGTAATCTCATTGGATGACAAAACTTCCAAAATACTATTGAAGCAAGACTAACCTGAAGTAAACCAAACCAGGTTATTTCTTTCCCTAAACCTAACCAAATCTTAACCATCATGCTGTCACATCATAAAACTGATTAACTGTTAAACAGTGATTTGCAACATTTTTCAAAGATAATTTTATTGAACAAGGACAATAAAGGTCTGGGGGACTTGACCTCATCACACCCACAAGTACAGAAGGTGATCTTGGTGGTGCAGATTAAATTTTCTTACCTTTTTGCATTTTTTACTGTTTAGAATTATCACTGACTTGCACAGGAAACAATTTCTTTGGGTTTGAAGGACTTGTTGGATGATCCACGGTGACTCTTTTTTAGTTCAGTGTTTTATATCACCATTCTCAAGATTTGGGACTCATACATTGTAAGAAACAAAACATTGAAGAAGTAGTTTTTCAATACTGAACCTGTGGATGTGGATCAAACATCTTGTAATGTTTAAAATTAGCATAAAACTTAAAGGTATAGAAAAGTACTTTGCTTTCAAAGCAAAAGGAGACAGTTTTTAGAGACAAATGTTTGAGATCTTTCAGTGTTTTTTATTCAAAGGTTGTAAATTTATTTTTTCTACTGTGTAAAAGGTCACGCAAGTTGAAGAGAAATTTTGAAAAGAAATATGTATAATATAAAAAGAAAACTGGGATAGAATAAGAGCAAAAACATCTGTACAAAATGATCCACTAGAGGAAACAAAAATCACATGACAGAATGGGAAAAAATGATGAAAACCACCAGTTTAGAAAAGTCTGTGGCTCACTTCAGGAAAGATGTGGAATACATAGCAGGGTTAGGAACATAATATTAACACATAATATCAACATAACAAATGTAAATGTCACTATTCACAAAACACAGTATAAAAATGTAATTGTAACTTTTAACAATAACATGAAATATACCTCATTTCAGTAAAATAACGAAGATAAGAAGCAATAACAGTTATCTGAGGGATAAAAGACATTGTGAACACTCACACAGGGCATACAGTGCACAGTCATATGAAAATAGACAGAATGTAGAATATGATCAAATATATACACACACATATATGTGTATTTTTACAGTTCTCTTTTTTATATACTAGGATAGTATTGTTGCAATGCACATTAGAGCAGACTATTTTTTTTATTAGAGTCCTGAATATTGTGTGATGTCTGTTTTCAAGCAGCAGAGACATTGGTGGCCATTTCGTTAGCGATGTGAGGAGTTACAGCTCGATTTAAAGTGCTGCTTTTTGCATGTTCCTGCCTAGAGTCCTTATTCATAAGTGCTTTAGTGATTATTATAAAAATAGAGATTTGAAGGGGCAACAGAACCAGACCTTCACTGTATTCTTCTCCTCTCTCCTGATGGGAAAGAAAGCCTGAGAAGTTATTGCTACAAAGGAGAATGACTTAATACAAATGAGGGATGGCACTTTGACTTACGGGTACAATGCAAATATACAATATATGTTATGTGTCTAATTTTAACTTTTATTACTGACTTGATCAAGGGACAGTAAATTAAGAAAATAAAAATAAAAATGATGAACCAGTTAAAGAGCATTTATCAATTTTTGGCCATTTGGGGGCAGAAAAAAAAAACCCATCAAAACAATCTAAAAGAGAAACAACAAAGAAATTACACGAAAAATTACATTTCACTGGTTGTGGATGGCTAACCTTTTGGTGGTTAAACTACTTTCATATTTTGAACACATATCAGTGTCAGTGTGGGAAACTTTCAAAGGAAAGTAAATAAAGTCTGCTTGAAAATTTCTAAAATACTGCTAGATGGTGCAGAAATTAGCCTATTCATCATGTCATTGAGTCGTAGTTGCTGGTTTCAGACCCTTCTCTCCTACTCTTTGTGTACCTTTCTATACAGTAAATTCCCCACAAGACTACTTGTTCATCAGCATGCACTTCTAAGCTTGCGTCTGACTGACTGATTCCTTCAAGTCTGACTCTCATTAGAGAGACAAAGTGAAGCAATTACTGGAATCGAGGAGAGAGAGTGATTGGAAATGTTGTGTAATAAGGGTCCCCGGGCGTATTTCGAGAATCTTCAGTTTGAATACTCTGTTAAACTGTCAAAAATCCACTCTGAGTTTCAGAAGAGTAACTTTTTTGGTTCTAACTTTAACGTATTGAAGAACCCTGTTGAGATATTTTGTCTGATTACAAACTTGAGCTCACAAGTAACAGGCTGAGTGTCCTCTTTGTGTTATCTCTTTGGAAGAATATTTCCTTCAATAATGGAGCTGAAATTACCCTAACTAAACTGGACGAAGCTTGACTTATATTAAAGGGTCTATCCAATGAATGATCTGTCTTCATTTTCTTTGCGCACTGTGTTGAAGGCAGCAGCCCTGGAGCCCATACTGAGTCTTCAAGAATTGTGAAAATACGTTCAGAGCAGTGGTAAGTTTTAAGTACCTTACTGGATTTTTCAAAAACAGATGGTTAGCTCTGTGATGATAATGTAATGGTAGTACACAACAGTCACAAACTGATGCTACTAGCCAAGTAGCCTCCTAAAGTTTAGAAACAGCTTTCCACAGGTGTTGATGACAGAGACTCTAAAACTATACAGTAAAAGAAAAAAGAAAAAAAATGAGCTGAAAGAGGCTAATAGGCTGAACAAAGCCTGTTAGTTTGGTGATAACTCTCTAAGGAAACCTTTCACTTTATATAGACTTAATATACATTAATTATTTGCAGGTTTAAGTTATTTATCAAATTGAAAAGCCAAAAATTTCACATATTTGTAATGTGCTATTTGTAATGTGTCCTTTTGGGAAATAGGTGTGTTTGCTGTGTTACCAAGAGTAACATGGGAATATGGGTATCACTGATGTATTCACTAATGAGATGGTCTAGCTATATCAAGAGAGAAAAATCTTTATATCTTGTACTGAACAAAATCTTCTTATGTGACTCTGAGGAAGCACACAAGATTTTCTAAAATGATGGAATGTCCCATTAAATGTGGCCATTTCATGCCCAGCAAACTGTTTTGTGTGAAAATGAAATGTTGGTTCAAGCCAAGCCTTCAAAGGAACAACTAGTATAATAATAATAATAATAATAATAATAATAATAATAATAATAATAATAATAAAATATGACTGACTTTTCAATTATGCAAAACATTCACACATTAAAAGAAACACTATTATGTTCATTATGAGTGATAGTAATTCATGTGTAAATCCAACCAGATTCCAGTAAACACTTATAGTTACACTTACAGTTACACTGAGCTACATGAAAGAAATTTTAGAGAAAAAATTGTGCAACAAAAACACTTGCAGCCTTGCCGATGATCAAAGGTGTTCATATCCTGATTGGCTGTGAGATGGAACTATAGTGGCTGTCTTATCCCAGTGAGAAGGCAGCCTAGCATGTCTCCATGTCTTTTGTTTGACACAGCCCATGAATAATCAACTATTAGAAAAGAGGAAAAATCTCAACTGTAGATTTTCTGAGAGAGAAAGACAAAGACAAAAGACAAAGAGAAGAATAGATAAAAAGAAAGAGTGCAGGAGGTGGTGATTGTCTGGTGTGACTAAAAAACCCTAGACAGTTTTGCCTGAATAGAGTGTATAGTGTTTTCAGTGGTTGGAGATGACTGCATATATACTATACACAGACACATATATACTCTTGGATACAAACCCATCGTAGAGATGTCAGGTGAACAATTAGGAGTTTTCCTAATTTGCTACCTTGATTTGAGCCCATATTTATCAAAGTTTCAAGAATTATTCTTTGAGGAGAGCACAGATGATAAAGTACTGCACTTCCAAAAAGTCGGGAGACTTGTAAGACACACTGTTAGAGACCTTCCCTGCTTGGTAAACTCATGGCAACATGCTAACATTGGCCAGCCACAATAACCCACCAAGCTGTCAGTTAGCAGGCCACCTTGCTCAGTCACCAAAAAATAAAAATGGTAATATATTCAAGATACATTAGGGTCATACATTTTTAGACAACTGACTGCATGCCATGCTTCTTTTGTGGAACAGTTTAAATGGATGAGGTTTATATAAAATTAGATGGTGAGACAGTTAACATGACAACTGCATGTTCCTTCAAAGCTCAGCATAGTCACACACTTTGGTCAACAATGTGATTTTTTTAAATCACAAAACTTCTTTACATGAAAACCCTGCTCAGATTTATTTTATTTAAACATAAATTATGTCTTAACCAGGCCCTTATCAAACTCCTCAAAAACACAAAAAAGTACACCTGGTCTTAACTCACATTGCTTGAATTAAGAATTTTTTTTCCCCCTTATGGCAAATGATAACTTGAACAGTTCTCTCCATTTCTGTACAACAATATAGGACCTTAAGATGCTACTCCTATACGACTTAAGAGACCTCTTGAGCTCCCTTAAATTTAGGAGCACTTCAAGTAAAAAGAAATGAAGTTTGTAAATTTTAGTTTGATCTTTTATTTCTATTAGACTAGTCTGATAAATATGGGCCCAGCAGTCAGTGTCACATTCTGATATTCACAGCGGTCCTCTGAACATTATAAAGTGACGTGACAACAACAGTAACAAAAATGAAGAAATCCAATCGTATCAAATATCACAAGACAGGCTTTTTCATCTTTCTCTCTGTTCAGACACTCTCAGTCAACTTACTGACAGTTTTGTTTTCAATGCTGTTTCACACAAAAAAATAAATACACCATGAGAAAATATTTGACCTAGGCAGAGTTGAGATGGTGAATTTAGCTCTTCACTTGTTCTTCTAGTGTCCCACAGTGTACAACAAGTCCACTCCGGGCTTAGCCTCACAACAAGCTGGATTCTGTCAAGGGTTCAGAGTAAGTGCATAGATGAAGAACGCAGAAGCAACCTGTCCTGCTGAGTTACTGACTCTTCTTTTTTTTCCTTAAATACAAGAAGCTGCAAATGACAACAGGGGCCTGATAAAGACAACATAGAACAACATACCGCAGACCAGACACACATAAAAAATGGGTTTAGCGCTGCGCTCCAGTTAATTGGATTGGACGGTGAAGAGCGTGGACGTCCAGTGGGTCTGCCACACGGCCGACTCCACGTCATGTGACCTCAGCGAAGGCGATGTGATTCTAAATGGGGAGAACATGAAAGCAAAATCAGAATAATGGAAGAAATTCAGTTTGGTCTATCAGGACACTTTTATTGGGAAAAATCCCTCAAAAATTCCAGCCATTATCAGCCACAAGAGATCTTGAAAGCCGAAAAAATCTTCTGGAGTCTACAAATGTATCATGAGGGAAGAGTCCAAATAAAAGAATCACTTAAGCTGGTATTCACAGCAGAAAAAAGTAAGCCATTAAGAGGTTTCGAATCAGGGAATGTTTCAATGAAAATTCTAATATATTTCATACTGGTCTATGTCCCATAAATGTGGCCATTATGACTCTGTGGTTCATACTAACTTTGAACAGCACTTCTGTTGTAAAACAACTTACACAAGTAGACTTGGATATAGTCATCATTTCCCGAAATCTTTATAATAGGAGCGGTGAGTGCAAAATTAGCTTGGGTCACAGGGGCACCATTTATGGAAAACACACCAGGCTAAAAAATATAGCATTTTCCTTAAAGCTATGCACATCCATAACTCCAAAACACACCATCTTAGCAATCATTCTCATGAAGTCACATGCTTTGAACATATATCAAAGCATTTAAAACATAAAAATAGACTCAGGTCTGATTAGCAACCACCACTGCATTTAAAACAATGCCAGTAAGAAACAGAAGCAGGGGATGGTTGTTAATGGAGACTAGAAGCTTTGATTTTCAAATCCAACCTCAAAGTGTGTGTGGCTGTGATGCAAGAGAAGTGGGGGGAGGGTGAAGATGGAAGCCTAGAGAGTGCTTTCCTCTTTGACTCCTCAAGTAGCTACACTGCTGAGAAGAGGATGTCCTGTTCAGGCTGTCCTTGTCAGAAAAATGACAGCACTGGTTATTTATTCAAATGCTAAAATAACAACTATTTATGTTTTAATGACAAGTTTTTAGTGACAAGTCATGGATGGCTGGGTCAACAGCACATATGCTTCAACTCTAAAGACCATGGTTTACACTCTTTTGGTTTTTTGTCATTTAAGTATGAAGACTTGATTGTCCTATAGGGAGAATTGTATTTCAGTTTTTTACACAGTATATGAAATAAACAAATATACCAGGGGGTTTACAAAGTCAGTGACAGCATGTCCTTTGGTGTGTCAGTCATGTCAGTCAGTGTTATCCTTATTCTTTAGTTGCTGATGAAGCTTCATGTCATACCAGTATCACCCCTTTAACATTTTGCCTTGTGCACACCATATAGGGGCCATATAATTGAAAAGAGAAGCCATACTGTGTGACCTTTGCATGGGTGTGTCCCTGGATGACGGGGAGATAATTCTGTTAGTTTTTCAGTCTAATTTCCTCATTTAAGGCTGCATGAAATGAGCCACTGCCATTCCCAGCTAGTGTGCCAAATTCCAGTGGATGTGCAAGCAGAACGTTTCACACTCTGGCTCACACATGGCTGTTTTTTTTTTTTTTTTTGCTGCTCTACTATTTGTAAGCAGTAGGTCTATTTTTGGAGTGATACAGAGATCAAAGAGTGGCTGATTGTGTGGCTCATTCTTAACGGCATATGCCAGTTCAGAGTGGGGGTGTCACATTGACCATTGGTATGATGCTGCCACTCCATAAACGGATACCACTTCCCACCAGCATACACTGTGCCATTTGTGTTTTAGTGTCAAATGCTAATTCTTAATGATTCCCTATGATGACTATATTTCTATGTTCACTGGAATATGACAGATCAAAATATGTCACTGGTGTTTACAATACTCGTGGGAATTGGTAAAATAATCATATGCAGCAGTCTGCTGAGGTTGCTAGGTCAAGCCAATGATTCGTCTCTCTGGGTGTTTGAATAGCCTTCTACTTGATATTGTCCCCTGTAATGAGGATTAATGAACTGACAACATGCTAATAGCATATCCAATATCAGGCTGCTACCACACTACAGCTGGTTATGGAGACTGAAAGATGACCCAGTTTTATAATACCATATCATAAGTCCAATGTTACTGTACAGAACATGTCAACATTTTATGTAAACTAATTCTGTATTTCACTTTCGCTCTGTACTTGTTATCAGCAAGGACATCTTCACTTCTCTGGGTTAAATACATGTTTTTTATGAACTATGAATTATGACATTCTAACCCAGTCATACATACAAATGCACTGATATGGATTTCTTCATCTTTTAGACTTTTCATTTGACTAAGGAGAGATATTAGCATTTATATTGGAGGCAATATCTCCCACGTGCTAGTTTTCTCATGTTGTGTTTCTAATAAAGCAAGCAATAATTCACCCTTCTAAACAAGAGACTGTGATTTTCTCCTGGTGTTTCATTAAAGCCAATGAGTAATCTGTTATATTCTCTACAAAGCAGAATTTGTGTGACAATCGTATCAAATCATTTCAAATTTGCTTGTTTCACGCATTTATATTTCAGGGAAATTATACTTAGTCAGTGATAAATATATCTAGTATGGTGTTTTCCAGCTGGGTTCAGTATGTGGTAGAGACATAATATGTTATCATTCTCCTCCGCTAAAGAAGAAAAAAACAACAAAATAAGAGCATGGGATTCATTTTTTGCTGCTCAAAGGTTCCTTCCTGCCATGGCATTTTGCTCACTGTGGCTTGTTTAGCTTCCAGGCATCTTTAGGCTGAGCTATTTTTAGAGCGGGCAATTTTCCACCGAGCCCATCGTTGCAGAGGTGAGCGTGTGAGATTTTCTGCTCTTTGTCAGACAGCCAAGTGTAGGCTCTTTCAGCAGGAGGCTGTGAATTGAATCATCATATAGGAACTGTGTATTTTCTACATTTCACTGCTGAATGTGTATCTTATTAGAGGATGAGACAAGAGAACACAGCAGGCTAGAGTAAACAGAAACACACTGCTCTGGTATTATAAAATTGGAAGCAGAGAGATTTCAATCAGATGCAAAGAGAAACTAGAAAGAGCACTTCAACCAAACATGCCAAAATACTCTGGACAGTGTTGATTTTTGGCTGACTCTGACTCTCATCTTCTTTTTCTGCTTCACAGGATACAAACCGATTTGGTGAATGTAGAACAAGAGGGATACCAGCCCAACAGATGGACAACTAGTGGGCCAAGGGATCAGGGTTTGACCAATATACACAGATATGTAGATACTCTCAAACTGTTTAGAAATTATTAGTTCAGTCTACATTCTTGTCTGTCCTAGACTACAGTGATTTATTTATATGCATACTCTGCTGTCTACACTTACAGCGTATGAACCTTAGATCGCTTCTGCAGTATTGCAAGGTCAGTGACTAAGATCTTAAGACTGTTCTGTTCTGGAGGTTCCCAAACTCAAAGCTGAATGACTTGATTTCTGCCACCACTGGCTATTTTTCTACCAGCAGTGCTTAGATCTGAATATAGATCTCAAACCAGGGTTTTTTTCCCCCCACATTGATATTTAAGTATATTTTGGGGAATTCTTACACCTTTAGTAGAGATGTAGACAGTAAAAAAATGATAGAAAATGAAGTCTTTTCACCTTTTTACATTCTTATTCTTATCTTTCTTATCTTTAATTTATATGTCAGTGCGTCTGTCTGAAACCCCATTTGGACTGGATGTATATCTCTAAGGAAGATGGTGTGATTTCAACATTACCTGGTCTGGTGACCTCAGTAATAATTACAGCTGAACTAGCCTACTGTTTCATTGTGAACATGTTGGTCATCCTGTAATTTAAAACCCGTCTGAAGTGACTCTTTTTTTCAGCTTGGTGTAAAGTTTGTCCTTGTGTGAAAATTGACAGAAAAACTTTCCATCCGGAGAGCAAAACCCTGAAAAAGCTTGTCAAATGTGCGGTTTTAATGTATGCTACAGGTAGGTACTGGTGCTCTCTTTTGAGCCCTTTTTTTAAGCTTACATTCTTTACATTTTGGCAAATTGTCGCCATTAAAAGTAAAGTACTTTAAAGTTAGCAATTAGCAGTTCCTGTTTAGTTGTCTGCACCCACTGGATTGCTTTGATACTGAATAAAACTTCAAAACCCCTGATGTTTCTAAGGCAAGTTCAGAAGTGTCTTTTCTAAAAGGATTTAAGGATGTTTACTTGCGATGGACATCACAGATAATATCCTTGGGAGGTGTACGTCACACTGAATTATATCAATATCTGTTTCATGTCTGTGTGTTGATATCTGACTGAATCATGAAAAAAAAAAAAAAAAAAAAAGTATGATTTGCCTCCCCTTCAAGTCTCCGGCAGCTCTCCTGGGAAGGCCTTAGGCTTTCTTTCTCGGCTCTGTTCTGCTGAATGTCAGTGTCTATTACAGACCATATCCTGTAATTTCCCGATGGTTAAAAGGCTGTCTGGAACAATGAGTTAAATTACAGGGGAGCACAGTGAATATTTCATTCCCCACCTTCCCCTGTAACGTTAATCCTGTCCAAATGGGGCTTTAATATTCATACTCTGTTCAAAAAAAAAAAAAAAAGGTTGAAAGAAAACTAGTGAATGAGAACTTTGTGAGCACAACTACAGAAGGTCAAAATGAAAGCAGACAGGGGGTCTGTAAATTGTGATGGATGTTTATAACATGGCATGTTTATGATATGTAATATAGGTAAATGCTCAAGTTTGTTTTCGCTTCCAAATAAGTATGTCTAACCTCGAGGTTTGTTTTCAACCTGTCTGATCATCTACCTCTTTGTGCGGTCAACTTTTCACCTTAGCTGATAAAGAGATGAATCATATAGGTATGAGACCCATGTTGTAATAAACCAGAATTATCATTAAATGCCAAGAATAATATTTTTAGATAAAACCGCTGACTGATATTGTGTGCTGTTATTAGTATTAAATGTCGGTATCTGTCACTAAAAGCCAGTATGCAATATTAATGACAGTATATTCATACACACATGTGGAACCTGACCAAAATGACTGATGATGATCTTTACAGACAGCTATTGGGTTTGTGAGTATTGTATTAAAAAAACAAAACAAAACAAAAAAACAAAACAACTATGCTTTATGCGTTGCCAGCCTGGGTACTGTTCCAATTGTATCTTAGACCCAAAACACAGCAGACACTCGTGGAATGTGTCCAGCTTTAGTTTGGCATTAACCAACACAAGTTAACATGGCAGGTCACAGAGGTTCGGTGCAAAATACATGAGGAAGACACACATGGCTGTTTTTGAATCATATCACTTCAGAGTCACTTACATATTCAACAGTAGAACTGCCGATGTTCTTAGCACTTTGTGTGGTATGCTAAGTTGTTGTTCATTAATTCATGTTAATTGCTGTGAATTTTGAAATTTTAAACAGTTTCTGTGGGATGATGATTTCAGTCGGCTTTGGGAAGTTTGAACACTGGTGTAAGCCTGATATTATTTCTTGCAGAATAAATCTGCACAGAGCGAACACTTCCTGTATGTGTATTATCTTCTGCCATGTGGGACTTAATCGTGTGTTTGTGTCCCCACATGGTTCTAGTGCTGTAAGACAATAACACCATCCCCTCTAATGACAGCAAGTGTCTCAGAAGGATGGAGTCAAGAAGAAGAATGGATATATACATGGCATTTCTGTACTGAACTGTTTAGTATGTAAGTAAGTAAGTAAGTAAGTAAGTAAACAGCTAGTTTCACAATATTCTAAAACACAAGTGTTCCCACTGTGGGTCCCTGATGTAGACATCAAACATAAACTAAGTCAGATGAATGGGAATGGCTATAATTAAAAACAGATATGCAACAAAAAGAAGCACAAAAATGACATCAGGCATTTTTTCAAATGCCTACATATGATCTTTGTTAACATTCAGCTCCTTAAACACTTCTAGTGACCATTCTGACTGTTGGTCAGAATCAAAAGTGGAAGTAGTGTGGCATTATTGTAGGATTGTAAAATCAGAGGTCAGGGAGGGCGGGTGTGTTACAAATTTTATCCTGTCCACAGAGGCACAAAATCAGAAGATGTGAAAATGGGTTGTAAGGCAATGGAAAATATCAGGAGAACTTTTTGGTCTAGCTTAGTAGTTCCACAATTGGGGCACAGGGCCTTCATTTGGGAAAACATTGGTCTAATCAAATACATCAAGAAGCCTATCTTGCTCTTGCTCAGTGTCTGTAAAAGAAGAGGGCTGTGTGTCCTTGTGTCTAAAATCTGCTGTGGATCATGGTGCATTTGATTTCATTCATCAGTCTTGGCAGAGGCATGGCAGAACACAAGCCTTATAAAGGTTATTCTAACTGCATTCTCTAGTTCCCTCAAAGGAGTATCTGGCAGAGCTAACATAAGACAGAGGCTGGACCAGACCTACAGAACAATATCAGCCAGTTGTACCAGTCAGAGAGTTTGAGTAGAATTGTGTCCAGAGGTATTTGGAAGAAAACAGGAGTCAAACCACTTCACAGTTCCTTGCCCTTTTTTTCTGAGACACTGGAACCAATCAAGACCACGCAGCCAGCGCAAGAAGGCTAAGAGACGCTCCTTAATGTAGCAAGACTCTTCATCTTCATCATCCGTCTCCTACAGCAGCGTGTGTGCGTATGCATCGTGCACAAATTAGTAACATCCAACATTAACATTTTGGCACTGCTACCTGTACCCATAATTGTGACTAACGAGTTTATATTTACTGAATGATTGCTGAAGAATGAGAATATAAATAAAAGCTCTAAATCAGGGTTAGACCAATGTAAACATATCTCTGGGTGAGAATACAGCTGCAAATAACAGCTGTTTCTGATTTTGATAAATTATAAATGATAAATTAAGTAAATAGCATTTATAACTTGAAGATATTTCATTTTCAGTTAGTATATGAAACTGAGTAGCATTAAAGTCTCACATTGGCAGAACTGAAAGAATTCGTTTCAGTTTATTTACTTGATTCAAGACTTGAAATGATCAAACAAGGAATCAAATTTTTCACCTGTCAATCAGCTGAATGATTAATCAAACTAATTATTTTAACATGAGGTAGAAGTACATGTATAATTTTACTCAACAAGTGAAACCACCTGCCTTATTCTAGAGTACTGTGCTGAGACTGACACCAGCATCATGTGTCATACTCTGAGTGATTGCAGGTGACACCTGTCAGGTCACATTTAACTTGACTTAACCTCTGATGCCACAATAAATGTCAGTAGTTTGGGTTTCAGTGAAGATCATAATGTCCTATGTAACCCTGTTGTCATATAAAATGCATTTATTTACTACTTATTTGACTTGCCGAGTACATTTTGGAGGAAATGTAATTACTGCCTGGACATTTCTTTCTGTCAGATAAGTGTGACGTCTTATTTATGACTCTGTAATAATCATCAGAATATGTCAAGGCAGATGATAAGTTTATAAAGTTAAAATGTTTTTTAAAAAAAATCTTCATCGTGTAACAGAATTATCTTAACATGGTTGACTTACAGGCTGTTTGGCTGTCAACCACATGTTGTGGTTCTCATCAGTGAATGGATAGTCCAGGTGTCATCAACTGACCCAAGAGACCCATGCTATCTGCTATCTGCCACCTGCTATCACCTAATGTGAGTCACCCTTCTGCTAATGAAGTACGCAGCATGTGGTCGAAAGCTCCACAGCAAGCAGAAAAAGCTTGAAAGATGACCTCTGATTTGAGATTGTTCTGCCACGCAACATTAACCATGCTTTAGTTGCCTCAAGTATAGACAGGATGACAAAACATGGTGATGTATATACTGAGTAGTTTGCAGGTACGTTCAGTATGAACGTTCAAAATTAACATTTTGTTTTGGCAGTGAACAGACTGCATATACATAATCTGGGCACAATTACATTTTTATGAAACTTATTTGCTAGTGGATATAATGGTGTATTTGTTTACATCATTTTCAGTCTGCACAGCAGTTGACATTTTGGATGAGAAGAATTGTATCAAAAGTTGCGTCAATCTCATATAAACTTGTTGCCATTTTTGTTTCAAATTGATTTTTTTCTCTGACAGAAGAAGAGGATTCTCTCCTTCTCCATCTACAAAACTCCAATTATGTCTTTTCAATAGGTGGCTTCTACAGGGCAAACAGATGTGCACAAAAAGGCAACAATGAATTTAAAGGTTTTGAACCAGGTTAATAAAATTTAGAAGAAATCAGTGAATATTTATAAGTTTTTCATGTTTATCAGCTACCATCATTTTCAAACCATTAATAGCTTTGTGGGAGTTAACATTAGTCTAACACTGATGTACAGTATGCTATTACTTCATACAGACATACATTACTTCAACATGGAAAAGTGACTAATTAACCAGGGCATAAAAAATATATATATTCCGAGTGTGTTGTATTGTGTTATGCTGTACCGACCTGTGAGGCGATGTACTTCTCCAGAGGACTCTCCACTCGGCCCATGTTCAGCATTGCTGTATTGGGCCGCTGTTCCATCGGTGACTCCTCGCTCAGCAGTAACTTGCCTTTGAAGTTATGGACCACACAAACCACCTTCAACACATTCAGAAAATATGATACACAAATGAAAATGGACCTATTTTAGATAAAACCACTGACAGGCCATGCACACACACACACACACACCTATGTCTTACTATCTTTGTGAGGACACTCCTTGAAATAATGCATTCCCCAGCCACGTACCTTTACACTATCCTGAACCATCACAACCGAATGCTAAACCACAGCACTTACTCTAACCCTAAACTAAACCCAGTTCTAACCCTAAAACTAAAACCTTAACCCTCAAAAGGCCCTTTAAAATTGTGAGGACCAGCCAAAATGTCCTCACAATGATGGTTTTAAATTTGTGCACACAACCATAGAAAGACATACACATACACATACACACACACACGTGACACCAACATAGCAGAGGAAAGAAATGTGCGTATGTAACTGAATCTTACGGACTGACAGAGATTCCTGAGAGGTTCAGCTGGATTAACAGAGTAACCCAAGTATGTAGGTCACATATATGTGTATTGACTTTTTCCTGGGGGAACTACTGTAGCTATGATGGATGTGGGTGTTGCATGGGCTCCTCTAATAAGAACCAAAACCTAGCTTTGAGGTTTACAATGAAATAAGCAATTTCAAGTTGGGTGAGCAGAGAAGAGATATAGAGAAACTCCGAGGGCTGGAACGCTGTGGAGTCTTCTGCGGTCCATTATTTGCTACAGAGCTGTGCGACCTGGGAACTTTGTTTGTGTGTGTGTGTGTGTGTGTGTGTGTGTGTGTGTGCGTGGGGGGGGGGGGGGGGGGGGGGGGTATAAAGCTCACTGGCAAACTTGAGAAAAGTTGTTAAACAGAAACAGCCAAACTGGGAGTCATACACCAACTCAGTGGAGGCTTATTTCTTTATTTTTATTCCTTTCAGTGCAGTATTTGCAACAAATTGTATGCATTTTACTTAAGAGTACTTGTATATATATATATTTAAACAAGCAGGAAGTGAATACAAAATATACATCTGGTAACTTAGGATCATTTAGGATCTCTCTCCCCAGTCATACATAATGCTGTCCGGATGTACCCACCCAACCCTATCTTCTACAAAATAGGTTTACATCTCACTAATTAGCTTTTCCAAAGATGTTTTGGACGAGATGTAATTACTACCTAGATTATGTTTTAGGTACTGGAAACTTTTTTTTCTAGGATGTGTGACATCCTTATACGGCACAGAATTATTAAGGGAGAACTGTTTTCAATGTCAGAATTGGGGACCTGCATTTGACAACTTTTGTTGTAATCTAACACATACATGTCCATTTTAGGGACAAACTCCTTACTGCCAGAACTAAAAGTACTTCACAGCAGCTCTGCTACATTCAACCCAACCAGAAACCAAATGCAAAGTTTGTTTTGACTCAGCACTGACAAAATTATCAACAGCTTATGCTCTGTAACATTGCAGCAATAAGAGACAGTGGGAAAGGGGAAGGAGTTATACAGTGGTGGAAAAAAGTTTTCGGACACCTCATGCATTTGTGATATATTGCATTAACAATCACTCTTAAGTTTCCAAGTGCAATTTGTTTTTGTACAGTCACAGCTACAATACTAAACCAATCCTAAAATCAACCATTAAAAACTTAAAATTGATTAACTCCATAAAAACACTTAAGAAATCTTGACTGTTGTGGTACCACTGACTCACTAATGAAGATCATCCTTTTTATTGAAGACAATTTTTGTTAGGGTGCTTTGTGTCTACATAAAGCCTGCACATTTGAAAGTTCTTCAGATCAAAAATGGCTAAAACAAGGAACTTAACTCAAGAAACATGCCTAAAGATAAACATTCTCAGCCAGGAAGGGTACAGCTGCCGCCAGATAGCCAGAAAGTGCAGATGCAGTCCTTCAGCAGTTGGATACACACTGCAGAAATATAGACAAACAAACAGCTTGGAAGACAAACCAAGATCTGGACGTCCAAGAGTGTATTCAGCGAGAAATGACTGCATCCTGATCCGCATGTGCAGGGAAAACCGCCGAATGACATCACATGAGCTTCAGCAACAGTGGTCAAACTAAACAGGTGTGCAGTGTTCCACCCGCACTGTGCGTGGTCGACTCCTACATCATGGCTTAAGGTCCTGCAAGGCTGTTAAGAAGCTCCTCATCAACAAGAGGCAGAGGTTAGCTCGGCGCCGCTGGGCCCAAGCATACAAGGACTGGACAGCCAGGAACTGGAAGAAGATTATGTGGTCGGATGAGTCCAGTTTCCAGCTTAATGCTCCTCGTGCTAATATGAGGGTACGCAAAAGGCCAGGTGAGGCATTATCTCCAGCATGTACAGTACCTACTGTCAAGCATGGTGGAGGCAGTATCATGGTTTGGGGATGTATGAGTGCTGCTGGCGTCACCTCACTGTCTGTGATGGCACATTGAACTCTGCTAAGTATTGTGCCATTCTCAAAACCCACATGCTCCCTTCTGCACATGCACTGTTCCATTGAGGTTGAAACCGGATGTTTCAACAAGATAATGTGCCTTGCCACACATCCAGATCAAATAGAAGTAGGAGTACAGGAGTACTGCAGGAGTACAATATCCAGGTCTTAAAGTGGCCAGCTCAATCCCTGGTCATGAGCCCCATTGAAAATCTTCGGTGGATTATCAAAACGTCTGTTTCAGTGCAGAAACCAAAGAATTTGGAAGAATTAAAAACAGTAATTCAAGAAGAACGGGAGAAGATTACCCCTCAACAGTGTGAAAGGCTCGTGGAGAACATGCCAGCCAGGATTAAAGCGCTACTGTGTGCTAATGGCAGGAGTACTAAATATTAATTTTGTTATGTGATGGTTTAGTTATTTTTGTTCAGTTTTGTACACATTCTTTGCTATTTGTTAACTTTGATACCGACAATGTTGAGAACTGACATGTTGACACCATCAAGAATTTAGTTTAGCTATTTTCTTTCTTGATAACAATAAACAAAAGCAAAAACAAGTCATTTGTTTTGTTTGTGTCTGTCTGATGCAGCCACACCTTGTGAAAAACAAAATAGATTTTTCTTCAACTATTTCATGATAATATTTGAGATTGTGTAAAACTGCTCCAGTGTGAGCTATTTACACCAGCTAATGATGTTTCAAAGAGGTGATGGCAAGACATATGTAATTACATACATATATTTAACTATCAATTTACCATTTTCATTGTCCTGTACTGTACCTTTAAAGGCTCATAATGGTTAAAACAAGCATGTTTTTATTGTGTCATTTGACCACATCTGACGGTAAAAGTTTTTGTAACTATGATGAAAAGCCTGCAGTCACAGAAAGGGGAAAAAATGCAATAAATAACGGTGCACTCTTTCAGACTCTCTCCTTGAAGACATTTATAAAACTGCACTCAGGTGTTCACCTGAAAAATGACAGAAGTACTTATGTGAGGATTGAAAGGGAGCTCAAGAAAAAAGCTCAAATCCTGTTAATTTTCATACCTCCACTCAGCTGACCCACCAGCCACATGAATTGTGTGAAATGGACAACACTGTCATATTGTGCTTTTTAAAACTCTACAAAAATTGCTGGAAGCAGCCTCCCCCATTTCCTAATGTTGGACAAATTTGAGGAGATGGCATTTCAGATGCTGTTATACACATATGACTTTAGTAATGTTTTAAGATCATCTTGAAAAAAAAAGCCAAGACTATCCTTCAAAATAAAAGTGGGTTCTGAAGATATTTTTTTTCTTTTCTTTTCTTTTCTAAAAACCTCACTTTCTCAAAAGTCCATTTTGCACATGCTCACTATAAGAACTTAAATTTCAATTCAAAACAGCAAAAACTTACTGCAAATTACACCTAATATTGCTACATTCTGCTACATCTACATCTCTAAAAAACAAGGGAGCAGATTGTGTTTTTTCGTGCCATGTATATATTGTAAAAAGGCATTTCTTTGGACTGAATTTTGCTCAGTAAACATGTACCCAGCCAGATACTGAAAAACTCCATAAACAATCCTCAACCTCAAACAGGAAGTCCTTTCCTCATGAAGGAGGAAAACCTATGATGACCATCCACATGAACATGGATGGTCATGGACGCTATGAACGCTGGATGCTTGGCCATATCTTCAGAAAACTGTCAGGGAGGGATTAGACTTCAACTGGTCCACCATCCACCATTATTCTGGTGAACCCAAATGCAAAACACAGACTCAATGCAAAGAAGATTCAAATAATGATTTACTGAAGAGTGCTTTGGTAATGGATGAGGAATGGTGAAGCGAGGGTTCCAACAGGTGAAGTTGAGGGCAAAGGGGAAATGGTGGGTGACAGGGATGAGCACAACAGGAAATGAAGGCAGAGGAGCAGGCAAGAGAGGCAGGGGATTGAAAGAAGCTGGTAACCAGCGGGGATGAGAAGGGTTTGGGAATATGAGCTGGGCAGGCAAAGACAAAGCAGACAAACATGTAAGCAGTGGATGATCCTGAGGCACAGGGAAACACACAAGGAGAAAAACACAGAGTACACAGTTCTAAGTGGTTGAGGGCACTTGGTACCAAAATGGCAGAAGCAACAATCTGATGAAGAATGAACGTAAATCCAAGGTATATATGCTGTGGGGATGGTGATCTGATGGATGGCATGTGTGCAGACAGATTGGCAATCAGGAGAGAGTGGGGAGTGCCATGTCCACAGCACAGACACACATATACAGAGAGGGAGAGAGACTGCTTCTGAAGCGTAATACAGCACTGCCGATTCACCTCTGTAACACTATAAGACAGCACATTCCATGCCATAAAGAGAGGTGTCATTCTTTTATTTTAGTTGTAATGGAATCTTGGTTTATGCAAAGATCAAAGCATATCAAATCAAATCTACTTCAAAGACATCAGTGATACATATCGGAGACAAATGTCAGTCTTCCACCACGAGAGTTGATCCTGAGATGTGTACGAAGTGTTGCAGTTGTATTAATGCATTTCTGATGTTAGATTAACTTGAGGTGAGCTGCACTTAAGTAAAGAGGGTACACAGTTCTGAAAAAGTGAACTACAATAGAGTTGTGTGTTACCAATTGTTTTATACAATTGTATATATATATGGGATGTCACGAGCGCCCAGAAGGGGGCTGACTGTATTCGTGATAACACAACGCTAACTCTCAGAACAGGAAAAGCAGAAGAAGAGACGATCTGCTGTACACAGCATGCACACACCAATCTCAAATAAAAATGGCAAGTTCCGACAGCACACAAGAGCTTGAACGGGTGTTTGCTTGCTATATATATATATATATATATATATATATATATATATATATATATATATATATATATATATACACATACATACAGACATACATACATACACATATACATATATATATATGAGTGCAGGGAACGTCCCCGGTCAGGCTGTTCCCGTCCCTTCAACCTCACAGGTACCCCCCACAGCTCCTATCTACAATCTGCGCCCGTCCAGGACACAGGAGGTAATAACAGAGCAGAATTCATTTCAATTTAAAGAGTAATATCCCTTCCAGCAGTAGCCATAATCTTACTCTCTTCAAAGCCACCAGACTCCATTAACAAAAACGGCAATTTTAACGTTACCGCGCTAGGCTATTATGCGACTTTGATGTCTTAAAGATTGTTGCGTGACTTTTGTCTGAACTAATCTAAATTTCTAGCTGATTCGCTCATGGTGTGTCACCTTCATCCGTAGCCTGCAATCCCATCGAAAACACAACATGGCAGTAGTGACGTCAAACTTTCATTCCATATATATATATATATATATAATTTCCTAAATGGAAAGCCATACTATGTATATATATATATATGTGTGTGTGTATGTGTGTGTGTGTGTGTGTGTGTGAGTGTGTATGTATGTATGTAGATAATAATGCTTATAAGCCAGATTGTACTGATAAAGATAACAGACTAATGACTTAAGTAAATAAAGACTCAGGTAGCTCCAAAATGTATAGTGACGTGAGGTGTGTTTATAATTTTAGGATCCTATGAGAGACTGAATGTTGGTGTGTTTCTTCATATTAATCTGAACATCATAGTCTGAACATCTATCTCCTAGTTTTTAGAATCTGAAGGCCCCATTTATGAGTTTAATTCTCAAAACCTGAAACCAGATTGTTATGCACCACATCCCATCTGCAGGCCCTGTAAAGGCTTTAATGTTCACAGTATATCAGCTGTCTCTTGTAGAGATAATTTGTACATATATAAAAGCATCCCTGCAAAGCCAAGACTGGGCCAATCTGCTCTTTGATTCACTGTTTTCTGTGATAATTAGAGTGTTCTTTTTCTGTGATGAAGAGAATTTGTGTCAGGCAGCCATGTTAAAATGAGGGCAGAGATAGAGTTTCTCTGTTACTAAAAGAAGTGTGTTGTCTTTGTATTTTCCTGTCTCTGTCCATCACTAATGGCACTGTAGTGTTTTTAACCAGAGCCAACATTAAGAGGTCTGTGGAGAGAGGTTCTGCAAGGTGTTATCACAGACCCCCTCTCTTTCTAAACCCTCTAATCACTGCAAAGAAAGAAGTGGCCTTTCTCTATCAAACGCAAAAGGAAGAAAGAGGGCGAGAAAGGAAAAAAAAGAGGGAGAGATTATCTTCTTCTGCTGCCGCTTTCAGCTGCTGCTAGGAAACATGCTGTATCTGGGGCCCACTCATCATCACTGTGTGTATTTCATGATAGCGTGCAGCACAGCTGTGAGGGGAAGACAAGCCTTGATATATAGTTTTTTCATGAAGGAACACAGGCTATATAAAAAGCATGTGCAGCCATACAAACCAAGGTAGACCCACAGCAATTAGGTGTAAATCTAACTCCATCATATTGCTGTGTAGAGTGCAGCTGAACTCTGTGACCCTGCTGGATGCTGTACAGTTAAAACTTTCTGATTTCACTGGAACTTCATCTTTGGTCAAAACAATAAAACAATATATAAAGTTGTGTAAAAAGTGAAAAAGTCCACATTTACCATGTGGTATAAGTGTTCAGTATATTACTGAACTAATTGGTGTCCATCAGTACAAAAACAGAGCCACATCATGCAAACCACTGTACTGAGAAACGTTACTCTTCTCTTAGTTTAAGTTAGTTAAGTAGTAGTTAGTAGTTAAGCAGTAAATAGAAAAGGTGTTATTTTATTTCACTATTATCATCAAACATAACTAGCAATTAAACTATAAAGCCTTGATGAAGGTCACCGACCAAACAGGTAAAGCTGAGAAAAGATGGAATATGCCATTTTTTAGCCATACTAATGGCCAATGGATGTATGGATATATCTTATGCCATCAGCAAGTCTTCCTCATCTTATCTCATCTTTGCTCCTCCCGTTAGGGATTGCCACAGTGGAACACCATCTGCATGTTTGACTCGGTATAGGTGTTTACACCAGATGCCCTTCCTAACACAGCCTGGGTTTGGGGAAGCCAGGGATCAGCAGCCATACTGCTCTACCACCTGAGAACCCAATTGTGTTTCTGCTGGTTTATTTTTTTATTAGGGTTCTTGCCCTGAAGGATGAGGAAGAAAATAATATTTTATTCATCCTAACTTGTGACTGATGCATATCTGAACAAGGGTAAAGAACCACTATCTTCAAAATGCTCTCCAGTCCCCTGCTAAGTAGACCTTTGTTCTCAACCTATGCCATTCAGAGGTCACACTTTACATGTTGGTGTCACACCTCATTTCCTGGGGTCACACCTCACCTCTGTAAAGCAGGCCCCCCTTCATTCCCGTACTCTCCTTTATATTATATCTCTATATCTCTATATTATATTATATCTCCCTTTATATTCATTTGGTATTACACCCTATCTGGTCACTGTATTTTGTTACTTCCTTTAACTTTCTGTGTTGGTCAGTTCACCAACTTGCCGGCATGGTTGAATAAACTCACATCACCACAGCAAACCTTTGAGTTGGACTTAATGAATTTCTTCAACAAGGGGTAGAAATTTTGGAAAAGCCATTCCCCTTATATCATAAGTCTGGTTGACAATTTGACACAAGTCCAGCTCAAGCTTTAAAAAGCCTCCTGGGCCATAAAAGTCCACCTTGAAGGATTTTTTGATCGTTTTGATAATGTGAAAAACAGTAAAGTGACATTTACCTTTTGGAATTTGACTGAACTTGAATGAGCTATACAATTCTTAAATCTTAAATGAATATAAATGGCCAAGATGGGTCTGAAAACATGGCTGCCATCAATCAATTGCTTCCCAATATTAAATGCAAAGAACTGTTAGTAGTGTTTATGCAGAGGTCCCAGACAGCTTTTTCTTTACTGAGATGAAAACATCATTTGTGAAAAAATGAAGAATAATCAGCTGTTCAGTCACAACTTGGGGGCACAAGCGTTGGCAGAGATTGTGACTGATAAGGTGTGCACATAAAAAGGAACTGTGTTTTAATTTTGGCATTTCAAGTCTTTCGTAGCAGATTCAGTTCGACCAACAACATGTTATTAACAACTCGTTCACTCCTATCAAAAGTCTACCAGGAAAGGGAGGAATACTGAGTAAAGTAAGTCCCCAGCTACCACATGAGAATTTGCACTAAGTGTATTTGTATGTATGCATAGAACATGTACTGCATACAACTGAAATACCATCATCCTAACACCTGAACATGTTTGACTGTCTCATATCACGCACTCCACACCCCTCAATCCTTCAGTTCTACCCATATAACATACAGAACAGAAACATATAAAACCAATGTGAATGTAAGTCTCACCAAAAAAGTGGCAATGGCGGTGCCGATGATAAAGCCAGCAATGACGTCTGACCAGTGGTTGCGGTATTCAGCCACGCGGTTCAGACCAGTGAGGAAGGCCAGACACATGAGCCCAAGAGATAGCACCGGTTTGGCCAGACGAGTTCCCTTTGCCTGCACAGTGCAGGTCACATACATCTGCAGGGAAGAGAGAAGCAAGGATTAGAATTTTTAACATCTTGTAAAATCGCTGGTTCTATGCTGTTCTGCCTTCATTGGCCCCATTTTCACTTGACTGGTAGCAATTAAATACATGCAGAGGTCAAATCATTTAACCAAAATTTTATGTATATTTTTTCCACTATTAGAACACATTTTACCCATGAATCCAAAAACCAAACCCGTAACATATGCTGACAATCAATCATGATCGAGATGGATGGATGGGTCAACAAAGCATGCAACTTTGACACTGGAAAACAGTTTTCAATTTTCTATGGACAGTTAGCGTTACTTTCTTCTAGTTTTTGAACCTAAATATAACCAAACCTTAACCAGTGGCAGATTAGCAAATAGTGATATGAATCATTTTTGTAACAGTCATTGGAAGGTGCTGACAAATAATGTTTAATAGAGAACTCTGCAGAGCTTTTCAGCCTCTTTAAACTCACTGTTTTGTTTTTTTATGGCCTGCAAACTCAGTACTGTATTCATTCATCAGGTGGACAGAAACACAATCCAAAATAATAAAAGCAATATAATGTGCAATATATATATTACTATATAATATGTGAAATGGCAACTGTTCGCTAACATTAACTTTAATGTAATATGTTGTGTTTTCAGCTTGTTCTGCTGGACCCAAATTGCCAGAAAGTCTAATAAAGCAGCTCGAAGTCATTCCTGCAGTAAAAGTCACATCCTATAACTCATCATAAAAGCAACTTTGAAGATTGTGTTAATTCACTTCAGGTGTAATTTCTAATGTTTTTCATATCAAATATTACCTACTTCATACAGTGTCTGAGACATAATGTTCCCTGTGCTGTATGAGGAGACTGGTGTATAAGATTTTGCGCATGAAGGTAAAATGCAGAAAGTAAATAGTGTCATGTGGTGTCAGGAAGGTTGATTCAACTCATACTGCATCTCTCAAAGCTGTTTTTAAAGATAAAAACTTTTTCGACACTCAAAATGTTCTCCCGACAGGAGAATGCTGAAAATCTACATTATTTTAGTTTGACTTTTAGAAATATTCTGAATTTCCTGCCTCTGCTCCTAATGTTTTATTAAAAACTTTGCGGCGAAATGCCACCAGACAGCTGTGACTGCGTGTAAATATGAGCTGATATGTTAAGTCTCTCCTTAGGGCATCTTTCTATTTTCTCCCCTGTATTTGCAGAAGTGCTGGCAGATCTGCCACTGAAAGTACAGAATGAAAAAAAAATATATGAGGGTGAGAAAAAAAATAACAAGAAAGAAGCAGATGGAGAGTAATAGATAGAATACAGACGAAGAACGGCAGTAAAGAAAGAAACAAAATAGAGGCAGAAGATGGTACCCAGAGGGAGAGAGACACAGCAAATAAGTGCAGTGAGGTAAAGAGAGGAGGAGAGAAGGTGACAAGCACAGAGAAGGGAGGAAGGAGAGAGGAGAGGAGGTAAAAGTGGGGAGAAGATAAGAGAGGGGGAGGAAAACTAGAGAGTGGAAGAGGAAGAAAAATAAGAAGAGAGGAGATAATAGGACATGATAGCAAAGGAGAGGAGAAGAAGAAAAAGATGAAGAGAGATGGATACATAAAAGAAATACACAGATTCACCAGCTATAATGACCAACTTTGTGTTCACAAAGTCACATTGGTTGTCAATAGTTAACACTGATTCAGTAAGTAACTTAATGACAGAACAAAATGGTTTGTGTGTCTGTACATAGTCAAAGAGCATTTGTGAGGGAACAAGCTCCACTCTTTAACACCACTGTCTTATCATAGTGGAGCGAGTGTTTCTGTAGATCCAACAAATCCAACAGAGTGAGGAGGCTTCGGGACCTTCAGGTATTTGGATCAAGTAACTTGTTAGTGTCAGATTTAGCAGGTTGCACCTATAACACCATGAAGCTTCATTAGGATAATCCCTAGACCACATCAAACCACACTCATCAGTGATGCTGGTGGTGGTCACAGGTCTGACTTGAAACACTACAGCCTGTTAAGTCAGGTTTTAGAGTCGAGCTATTCTGTTAAACATATTCAAACTCCTATAGACATTTTAATGCACATTGTCGTAGTTTGAGTCTGCACTGTGCAGCTTTCTCATCTAGGAAAAAAAAACAAATATAAGTTTGTTAAATCAAATCCATCAGGGTATCCATCAGGCATATACTTAATAGTGAAGGATCAAAGTAGAAGCAAAAATGTTATTAGGACATCCCTGTTCACCGACTTTCAAAAGAGAAATGATAATAACAGTTTTTAAATTCTTGGTCTTTACAATTTCTTTCCCTGGTAACCATGGTTAATATTAGAAACACTGTGGTCATAACAAATAAACTGCTCATAGTATGAAATTAGCGTTGCCTTTGGAACGCTGAATGTTGCCACTGGATGTAACATGGGGGTGATTTCTAGGGATACTGGGCTGAAATAGAAGAGAAAAGATGGCAGAGTCAACACTGGATAGAGGAAAAGAAAAAAAATGAACACATGAGAGAAGACAGAGAGGAAGGGGTGATGATTGTAGGATAAAGAAAGAACAACAAGAGATTGATTAAGAAAGTCCACATCTGGCTTTATCTAGTTACTGTTGAAGAGCGAGAGAGAGAGAGAGAGAGAGAGAGAGAGAGAGAGAGAGAGAGAGAGAGAGAGAGAGAGAGAGAGAGAGAGAGGGAGAGAGTAAGAGAGAGAGAGTAAGAGTAAGAGTAAGAGAGCAGAGAGAGAGTGTGTCAAGTGCGGAGATAGGGCCTGCAGCATACTCCTCCTCCTCTTATTTCCTCCTCCTTTCCTGACCATCTGGGCCTCAGATGAGATGCTGTAAATAATACATCACTATCATAAGGACTGCACACTAATCTCTAGAGATACAGCACAACCAGAGAGAGACAATTTTCAAGTCATCAGCTTAAGATTAATCACAGTTGAAACCATTTCACAAATGAATGATCAGGACATACCTAACAACATGCCTTGTGTTTGGTTTAGTTTCATGTTGAGACCTGTGATGTGTCTTTTCATGCAAAGTTCTTTGATATGTTCTTTGATAAATACTGAAAACATTGATCACAATGATTAAAATCAGTATTTTTTCAACCCTCACCCTCATTAGTTAGTCAACAGACATAAAACAAAAAAGCAATGTCTCAAGACTAATGCTGATCTGAACACAGCTCTTAACATGGCAGCTAATGTTCTAATGATTAGATTGAACATGAACAATTAGACCTGAACCTCTGTCGCTACTGAAAACAATAAATCTATTTTGGCCGATCTAACATCTGATGATATTATGTATTTTTCTTATTAACAAATCCCCTATGCAGAGCCAAACAAAAAACAAACTAATCCTACTAACAGCTGTTGTGTGTGTTTCTAAAGCCTGATGTATCTTATTCCTCTGTGTCATAGAGCTCTAAGGTTGTCCAAAAACTATTAAAACACATGCCAGAAATACATGTGAAACACTATGTGGATGAATCCTCCACTGAAAATAGTCTCCAACAGATGTACTGTATTCTCCTTTTTGAGTAAGATTTGGTAAAAACTATGGCAACCAGGGCTTACATCTTCAGTAGGACCGAGTAGGCTTTGGTGCGATAGTAAGGGTACAGAAGTCAGAAAGTTTTTAGAGATTAACAAACATATTTTTGGTTTTGGTCTTTTCATGGTCTTTGATGACAATAAGAAAAAAATATAGAATAACAGTAGAGCTATTTGATAACTGTATCTGACTTATTTTTTCATGCTCACAGTAACTCAGTGAATCTCAGATTTGAACAATTAATGAGCAGACTTCTATCATGCAGCACAATATTTATCATGAGGAAACGGCTCAGCATCCGTATGTGTTAATAATGAGATAATGTGATGAAGCAAGGGAGTGTTAAAATCACTCATGTAACAACCTTTAAAGACCTTTGGCCAATTATGTGACATTTGTGGAGGATGGAGAAGAGGAGCCTTTGGTACTCTCTCTGGCTGCTGAAATGCCATGAAACAACCTACAGAGCTGCAGGTGGAACCACATCACATCATACCACATCATAATATATAGATTTTTTTTCTTTACAGTGCAAGTAATTTTCATTTGAATAAGTGTATTTTGTCAGCATGACTGGGCTGATTTATCAGTTACAAAGTGCAGTCAGTGTAATATTTCTCACACTTCAAAAATCTGAACGCCTTCTAGTTAAAAGGTCTTATAAACGTGAATTCAACACAAGTTGACGTGTTTTACAGAGCATTTACCCTCCACAGTGGAGCTGTTTCTTGAACTACAACCATTTGAAACATGCATGTTAATATCCAATCTGGCCTTGTTTTGGTGCCATCAAATCAACCTTGGAAAGATGGAGGAGGATGGAGGCAGGGCAGAGGGAGAAAAAGAGACAAATATAGAGAGAAAATGTCTATGTTCAGCTCTAATCATTAATCTGTTGTGTTGAGGCAGCAGACAGCCTCTAAAAGCCTTATTGTATTTTTCATTAGTGCACAATCTCCTCCAAGGCCATATCAAATGTTTCCATTTCTCTCTCTGCTCTTAATTTATTCTTCATTTCTTTTGATTATTCAGGACTTAAAAATATCATGTTGCTCCACTTGCACTGCAAAATGGCTGCAGAGCAGAATGACTTTAGAGAGCATTCTGCAAGGTTCTCTTTATATCTCTTCTCCATTAACAAGAGTATGAATGTGCTGTGAGACCCACAGAGCCTCACATATGAATATATACTCAGTTGGTGGTTTATTAGGTATATTCTTTTATTATACACCCAGCTAAAACACATGTAGTCTAATACAACAGTCCTGCAATAAATTCTACCTCCATGAAGGTTATAATCTTCAAGTTTTATTGAAATTGTTTAAGAGAGGTATTGATTCAACTGCATGATAATTTTGGAGGATGTGGTGTGTGGTACTGTTGAAGTGCACTGCATTATACAAAGTGATATTTCTGCTATTTGGCCTATAAATAGGGTGCAAAAAAACAAGAAAAACACCTGTCCACTTAATGCAGTACAGTTCAACAGCACCACAAACTGCAGCCTCCAAAATTATCATAAAGTTGAACACCTCTTGGACAGTTTCAATATAAACTCAACATTATAACTGTCAGGAAGGAGGATTTATTATAAGAATACTTTGTTAGACTGCATTAGCTTTCGCTGGGTGTATAATAAACTGCCATCTGAGTGTATGTGACTATACAGTAGCTCAAATATACTGCCAAGAGCAGATGCTGATCCTTTGTTTTTTTAATCATTTATAAATAGTACTTGTAGTACCATAAATATAATAAAAGCAAAATAAGAGATGCACCTTATTTACTTTGCTTGTTGTATTTCATTTTATTTATTTCTGAGATTATTTTTAATTTAGTTACAGTTTGACTGTTTTACATTCAAGAACTTCAGGAATGTTTTTTTTTTTATTTCTGTTTTATTTTTATTTCTAGGAATACTACAAAAATTGATCCTGAACAATTTCTGTCACATCACTGGTTCTCACCACAGCCACACGCCTGTCTTCAATAAAACTGAAAAAGCAGATAGTAGGTAGTACTTTGGCCAGACTTCATAAAAATAAGATGATGCACACTGTCATTGCCCTGGTTACTGTGTTTTGGAAAGGATTGGTGGGAATGAATGGTCTTGAGGGAGTTATAAGCAAGACCTATGCCTTTTCAAGGAACTGTGAGAATTCTTTTCTGTATACCAGTCTCCAACATGGTTGTTGATTTGAAGGAGAAGCTGTGCAGAATAATTAATTATAATGAACTACATTTGATGTGCACATAAACATGGGTGCTTTCTGTGGCTATTTTGCAGTAGTTTAATTATGGTCACACAAAATTTGAAATTTGTGTGTGATTGTGGCTTCACATTGACGTCATTACTCCATTTAGAGACTGCAGATGGAAGAGATACCTGCTGCCTTCAGGTGGCTGAGACTCACCAGAGTAAAGGAAAAGCCATCAGCATAGGCTGCTAACTGCTGTGGATTAAAGATGTTGTCTTGCCATACCATATTGGCAATTAAACTTTAGATTTTCTATGTGATGACATATCAGCTAGAAGAAGAATTTATGATGAAAAAGAAAATTAATAACATTAATAAAGGTTTGTGTGATTTCATGAGTATTTTTTCATGTATGGCTTCATCAAATAATGTGATCAACATACTATGGGAAAAAAGTTTGCTGAATAATTGCAGGTAACAGACTGCGCCAGACGCAACTCATTCTTGGCACCAAGATTCCACTGCACCACTGGATAGGTATCGCCACACCCCCTACTGTGCCACTCCTCCCACGGGGGTGCATGGTGAATCATGAAGACACCAAACCGACAGTCAAGCAAAAAGACTGATGAAGACATCAGTTCACACTTGCCTGCACATAACAGAGCTAAATACTTTATTCTAAATATATTAATAATATGGCCCCCCAAAAACCCCAATTATCCCTGCACCATTAGTGGAATTATCATTGCTGATGCAACTGCTATAATTGATATTCTGATAAAATTATTATGAAAAAGTCTGCACGGCTCTAGTTCAGGAAGAGGTGATGTCATCAGTGACAGTATTTTTTTTCAGTGAGTGAGCTGAGGGAGAGCTCTGCACTAGGCTGCTCTTGATGTCTCTGAACTTGTGTGTATGCACACATATGCACACGTTTTACGTTAACCTTGGTGACTCTGTAGGTGATTTTCTCAGTAGCAACTGGTTTGCATGTATGGCTATCCTGCACAGTGCATGGTTTGTGAGTACCCTAATGGAGTTTCTATTTGTATTTGGTAATGTGGTCAGTGTGTATCTGTGGCCTTTGGACCCAAGTTTGAACAGCCACTGTCCCTTAACATATCTGTGCATGTCCCTGTTCTGCAGTCATGATTCACGTTACTCACACAACTGTCAGGTCGGACTGGTGACACTGTGGTGTTTGTGTGTAAGTGTGTGTGTGTGTGTGTGTGTGTGTATGACTGTCCTTCATTGGGTCAAGGTAATTTCTCCCTGTGAGGCTGGCGGCTCGTATGAGCTGTCACATACTATCAATGTTATACTTAGAACAACCTGCTAGTTGACCTCTGTAAGAACACCCAGGACCCACACACATGCACACACATACACACACAACAAATGTAAAGTATATTTTTAATGTTTCTTGTTTGAACCTCAATTGACCCGAGACTCCTCTGGTCAACTTGATTTGTCTTAACAGCCTCTGAGAGCATTTCATATGGTACACGCTCTAACCTATATTTCCCATTTAATGTCAGACATTAGCAGCTGTTGGCATGCTCACTATATCAGAGGCTTGTCAGCTAAATGGAGAGTGTGACATGAAAAATTCAATCTGTGGAGATGAGGGTGAGCAGCTCGTCCTCCACTCAGTGACGTGTCAGACATCAATCTCTCTGTCTTGCCAAGTTCAAATGGTGTCCTGTGGTATTACTGAGGGGGACCTGCTCAGACAGATACACCCAACCACTGTGCTGTGGAACAAGCGCTGGCTGCTGTGTTAATATATTTATGCTAATTTAAAGCGAAATTCCAAAGAGATATTTTACTGTAGGCTTTGCTCAGTTTCTCAGCCAGATATTAACCTTTTATTTCAGACTGCATCACATCCAATCAAAATGATCCAAATCTGACATGATGGGTGCAATGTATTTTTTATGATAACATATCAGTAACGTCAGTAACTTATTTTTATACCATTTTTTTGTGTGCAGGGAGTCAACAGGAGTCAACAGGAAGGTATGTGTATTATTGTGTGTGAGGTGCGTCATTATGAACATGGTGTTATTAATTCTTAAAAAATCCTATGTGAAGGTATTGTCAAGGGTACAGGATAACATTTCTGGACTTATATATTGTACTTTTCCAATGTTCTTTAAAGTGTTACAAATATACTTTTGTGTAAGTAAATATATTTCCAAGCAAAATTTGCATGCCTTCCAACAAAAGGAGTTTTAACAAGACCTACATTTAGTTGTTTTATTTTTACAAACTGCAAGTGCTTTTTTTCTGGGAGCATTACCTCCTCTTTTTGCCCTGGACTTCAGGGGATGTTAAGTTACTTCAGAGTAAATTGAATGTAATAACATTTGTACTTTTTGGCATTAAAGTTTAATATGTTTTTATGCAAAGTTTGCAAATTAGGTGAGAACACTGAGCAAGGCAGGACTGCTGCTTAGCTTGTGATGCAGAAGTGTACTGTAGAGATCATGATGGCTAACTTTGCCTACAATATTACACAGGCACAGAGAGCATTTACTGTATGCACGACGGACCCTGTGAATGTTTGTTTTTTCTATAACTGCAAATGTTTATAAATGGCATGGTGTTACATGCATTCACGACTGTCTCATCTTTCCTAAGGTGCACAGGAGGGCATGTTTCTGGAATCTTTCATTTGAATAAGCAGAGGAAGAGCTGAGAAGTGATAGCCAACATAGCTGAACAGACAAGCCTTAAAAAAAATTAAACTTAAAAGGAAAATGTAAAGAAATTATGTCACAGTAC
The DNA here is from genome assembly GCF_017976425.1 of Toxotes jaculatrix. Lineage (NCBI taxonomy): Eukaryota > Metazoa > Chordata > Actinopteri > Toxotidae > Toxotes > Toxotes jaculatrix. Next base: position 14,862,742 of record NC_054413.1, on the reverse strand, counting down.
AGCACAGCACCACCCACACTAAGTAGAAATACCATGGCAACGAACAAACAGAAGCTGGGGGACTACAAAACAAGCTGAGACTCACACAGCTGGATAGAATGCCTAAATATAAACACAGTCCCATCATGCAGTCATCACACAGTCTGCCTCTGTCAGTCTATAGAAGCCACACTGTATAATCAATACCCGACAACAAGAATTGACATGCACACCCTCTCTCCATGGTTGTACCACTAGTATCCACACTCACAACATACAACTGTTTAAAAGAGGTTTTGGTGGAAGCCAACATGCTTCCACACCTATGCTTCACGTGGTAAATCCAACAGTGTTTAAAGGAGCAGAGCAACATTTTGGGAAATACATTTATTCATTGTCTTTTTGAGAATGAGAAACAAAATATATATATATATATATATATATATATATATATATATATATATATCAGTCTCATATCAGTGTGTTTCAAACGTGTAGTAACATATGATGTGATCTCATGCTTGCTTCAGGACAGTAAAATATTTTTATAACCAGTGGGAATGATTCACAAAGATAAAATAACAAGAGTTAGGTTGTTCATAAAATATGACTGTTGTACAGGGACATTTTTGGGGCCAAATCCTTCATAATTGCTTTTGGTTGCAGCTAAAAAGTGACACAGTCTACATTCAGGCCAAAACATTACGATAGGTAGTTGTAGTCTCTTACTGTTACATTACCATTTGAATAATGTAACAGTAATAAGTAATTACAGCCTCATTTTGATAAATCCTTGGGTTCAGCAGATGTTGCATGGCTGTGTTTGGCCCTGTCATTGGTGTAATGACCGAGACAATGAGAGTATGAAGAGGGGTAATCACCATCTCCTCAAAGCTGTAGGGTTGTGTGTGTGTGTGTGGGTATGTGCCCTTGCTCTGTGTGTACAGACTGCATGTATGCCCTAAACGCAGAGCTGTACACACACAATGGTCTTTGCTAAATGACCTAGATAAAAGAGGCAATCTGCTCTTCCCATCGTGCAGGGAGTCACTGATGGTCCAACTCTATGCATCTATCGCTCATGGGCACGCAGGCAGACGGTGACTCTCTGACACAGAAAATCAAAGCAATCAGACCATCAGCTAGAATCAGAACCCTTCTGGAAATGTTTGATTTGTGTGCTGTGTTTAAAGGATAAATCCACAGTAAATGACAGGGCCGGAATCGTCTGCTGCTCTGGTCTCTGTGGGTTAAACATATTGGACTTCTGGCCACTAAAGAGGATGATTTGTTTATTTATTTATTTTTAGCTTTTCAATAATTTGCAACTCACTGTGCAAAAAGAACGAAAGAATGCAACGACACTGAAAGTCAGATACTTAAATTAAAGAGCTGAGATATAATGTTGGATTGACAAAATAAGCTTTGCTCCTTGATGGAGCTCTTATAGAATCTGAGAAGGAACAAGGATTCTGCTGGGAAAACTGGAAATGAGACTGGTTTCTTTCTATTTTTTATATGTATACATTCATTTGCTCTAGTTGGTGCTGCAAAGCAGCGATCTGTCTTGTTGTTTTCTCCATATCATGGTATTTTATGTTATATAGCCACAAAGCTTAAAAAACAGAAGTTTTCTAGCACAGTGGGATTATTTGGATTGATGAGTAATTCTATATGCAAGGTAAAGCCCTGCTCCGTCAGCCTCCAGCTTCTCTCAACACCCTGCCCCTCTCTGCCTGCTTCCCAGCTTGCCACCTTGCCCACCAGTCTGCCATTCAGCCACCATCTTCTCCCAGCTCCCTGCCTCCTTCTGCCAGGACAGTCAACGCTCATCCTTTCCCTTCTAACCATCCATAAATCTTCTCACTGCTTTTGGGTTTGCTTGTGTAATTGTAACAGTATATTTATATTTTAATGGAAATACTGTCCTCCCAATTTACCGATACATACAAGTGGGTATAAGCAAAAATGATAGGAATAGGAAAAGAAAATAGAATTAGAAATGGGTAATAATCCGTGGGTATTTTTCAACTAACAGGTACATATTCTAATAATAAGCAGTATGACCTGCTGAGTAACAAGCTGCCATTTGGGAGGAATTCAAAGGACTTATATTTTATGTATTTATTTATTTTTTCCTGGTACATTTGATGAGAACAGGTACTCCTTAGCAGTAGACAGTAGATTTTTACCCCCTTATTCCCTAATTACTTGTTCCCTTATACCTATAAGTACAGCATATATAAGAGATATTCAAACTTTAAAAATGTGAACTCATAATGTTTTAGTTTTCAATAAACCATAATGAATATGAATTCTATTAGTCTGACCCACAGTATCGATAAAAAGAGCAGTAAATGTAGGAAAAGTAACTCACAGCCAGGTAGAGAGCAGCGTAGACACTGAGTGCAGCCTCCTTGGATGGGAAGGTTTTACGGGCCCGCATGATGTCATCCTGGTTTCCTGTGCAGGCCTCCTGGTGGCTGATGTAGCGCAGAGCCTGCTGGCACCCCAGTGCCGTGTAGTTTGGCTTACAGACTGTCAGGAAGTAGGGAGCAAGGTTTCCTGTCACTACCTGGCCTGCGTTGACAAAGATGTCAACGGTGAAGAGGCCAAAGGTGTAGACTCCTGGGAACAAAGGAGAAGACAATGAAGATGATGGGAAGAAGTGGAGAAGTGGACATATGGTAGGCAGAGCCATCAACAGCAAAGTTGGTGGTATTAAGACTGAAAAGATGGAGATAATTAAAAATAGTGATGACAACAACAACATGCTAATAACCTGAGCACAACATTATGAATGCCTTCAAGGACAGACTGTCTGAAAATGTGCACTGTTACCCCAATATTAAAAAAAAAAAAAAAAACATTACATGGTCTGTGGCTATTCAGAACAACTGCACCGACGTCAGTGCTTGTGCATTGTGCTTTGCTGGCACGGAGGAAATAAATTCAAAACTAAAAACAACCCAAAGGCAAGTACTTTACAAAGAAAGCAAATAATAAAAGCAAGAATAAAAATAAGAACCAGAACTTAAGATATAAACAAGATAAAATGATTTAAATAATTGCAACAATGACATAAGTTAAGGAAAACCCATACAATGTCTTAGTGTCTTATTTTAGCAAGTGGTTTATGCAATCAAATCCAATTCTATGTGAATAAAAACAACAAATGTCTCAAATTCTCATTGATTATGCCACACAAATTTCAAAAAGGCAGCAAGAGATGTGTTTTATTTTTCTATTTTATAATTTATATTATAATGTAAGCCAATCCAGAAATGCAAATTTTCCAATAATATCTCTGGTGTGTTGTGTACTTTGAATGAATGGCAGCAGGGAGCAACTTACAGTTGCAACAGTTAGTAAAGTAATGAATTAGTTGATTACATACAAATGAGAAAACAATCAACAGGTAAATCAATACTGAAAATAATTGTTAGATGCAGCCTGCATACAACTCGACTGCCCTGGTTACTTGCTGCATTCAACTTGTATTATTCATTCATTCAGTGGTTTCTGTAGTTGCCTTTGTCAAACGGCAAGTCATTATAAACAGACAAAGGTGTGAAATAGCTGTGCGAGTCTATGAGAGTCATCCTTGTTCTCCTTGCTTGCTGCCACTGACCTCAACACCTCACCTGCTGTCATGTTTACATTGGGAACATGGAAGGCGAATGCAGCAAACTCTCACTGCTTGACATAACTCTATATAGATTACATGTCTGTGCATCCCAAAGCCTCGACATACTACAGAGAAGAGAATACTCACAACACACCCACATCAGGATTATCACACCCAGCACAGTGGTGAACACATATCACAGTGGTGTTATCGGCCATTACCACCAGTTAACTCCCATGCTATTTTGTTTTATTCAGCCTCATTTTCTTTTTCTTATTAACTTTTCTAAAGTTCTACATGCATATTAACAATAATGCAGATGAGGCACTTATTTTCTTATCCCACAAAATGATGGATTGGGTTTTACATGATCCATTTTGTGCAGAAACAAAGATTCAGTGTAACCCCTCTCTGCAGCTCTGCTGCCTCCCCTCTCCTTAATCTCCTAAAAAAGACACATTGTGCTGAGATATTGGCAAAGTGCTTCATAAAGCAACAAGGGTGGGACATAATTCATTCAACCTACTTGTATCTTCAGTGTGAATAATTCCCTCTAACTCTAGAAGAAGCCTATCTATCCCACAGCAGAGACCCGTTGTTCCTCACACTGTGTGACGCTGCTTAAGACAGGCCCGCTGTCTACATGGACACTTCAGTACCATGAAAACAATCCCTTGCTGCTCACTAATACCAAACACACACACACACATTGTTTAACAGTCACCTGGGTGTCACCATCCATGAATTCATACTGCTCTTAACCAAACCAGCCAGGCTTTACGTCTCAGTGATTGAAGGGCTTTAATAGAAATAATTGCTTCCCTCCTACGAGAGCCCGGCCCTCTGTCACACTAAATTACCAAACAGGTGCTTAGTCAGACAACTCTCTCTCTCTCTCACACACACACACACACACACACACACACACACACACACACACACACACACACACACATACACACACACACACACACACACACACACACACACACACACACACAGAGAGGAGTTCACCATGCCACAAAAACACACACACTTCCAAGATGCATTATTTGCTTGGGCAACAATAGTAGCTTTTCCAGGTACTGTCAAGTGTTTGTGCTGCTGCAAACTAATTCAGCCCAGGCTTTGAAGCTGGAAGCTCATGAAAGCAGGCAGCAAGGCGTCACGGCCATTGAGCAAGGCATGTCTTTCTTCTTCTTTCACACAAGTTCTTGTTTTAAATGTCACTGTCTAAGCCTTTGCTTTTCCTTTCTCATTCCTCATCAGCCAGACAGAGGAGCAGTACGTGGCTCCAGATGCTGACAGGTCCATTTCTTAACAAGCATCAAATAGATTTTGTCAAGCGTCGTGTGACTCACTCGCCGAGCATAGCTCAGCGTTCCGACACTGTCCCACTTTCACCGATACGAACATGTAAGTGTGGGCACTCCGTGTTTTCTGGATGACTTACACTCACTAGTTAACCCCCTAACACCCATCCCATTCAGCTTTGGGAACACAGAACAGGACAACCAAAAATTGCTTATTAGGGCATAAATCTAATTCAGTTTGCCTGCTTCAAACAATGCCATAATCTGCTGCAGAGCTACTGTTTTGCCATGCATGTGTATGTGCTCTGTAGTCTACACATGCTTATAGGGTGTGTGTGATCCTTCTGTTCCTCCTGTCTTATAAAGTATATCTTTGCAGGTCTGTGTGCGTGTGTGTGTGTGTGTTGGAGGATGAGCAGGGTTGAAGCACTGCACCTCTTCTTTGATCTGTTGCCAGTCTCTCTACAGTGCTGCAGCATGATGCACAACCTAGTCAGTCTCAAAGTTATCACAGTTTTCCAGGCTCCCCCTCTGCTCACAAACACTTTAACATGCACAAGTCACAGGAAGAGACCTCTGAACACTGGTCAGTGTCGAATATGAAGATGATACTAAGCTCAATGTCACAGGACAAGACAGTGTTTAAGCATGGATTTCTATGGCAGTTAAATGTATTCATCTGAAAAAGACTGAATTTGGATTGTTTTCCTTGTGACCACGAAGATAGATCAGTTAGTATTCACTACACAAAACCGGCAGTGAAATCGGTTAATATTTGCAAAGTAGGATTTTAATCAAGATAGAGAGAACTGATCAGGTGTGTTGATTTAATAATTGATTTTCAGTCTGTAATAGGGCTGAATACCAACAACAGAGATCCTCGTATTTCCTCTGACTTCTTGCCAAAGCCTTCCCTTTTTCTTCCCTTTGTTTTGGGAAGAATTCCAGGATTGTTTGTGTGTCTGTTCACCTGTGTGTTGGTTTCCACTGCTCATTAACAGAAGTGAAAGCCCTGGATGTTTTGGTGCCCTAGACAAACTGTTCTCTCTCTTTGATCTCCAAATCATAGAGCAGAGCATCGTTCAATAGATGTGGAGAAGATTCCACAGAGAGATGTTGCTCTTAAGAGTTATGGGAAATAGCTGATGGTTCTTTAGCTTCCCCCACCCCCGGGTGGCTGAGGTGTGTCACAGGTAGGCTGATTTTTTTTTTGTGTGTGTGTGTTATTCCCCATTGTTCTCTGCCACCTCTCACCAATTACATATTTTGTTTGAAGTATCACAAGTTAGAATGTTTCCTATAATATTTTCTATAGTGATTAAAATAAAATTAATGCTGAGTGGGTATATTTGTCATTTGAACTGTTGAGGCAGGAATGAGGAAGGTTTGGATTGGATTCAGACAGCCTCTCTAGCATGAACAAAATACATGATCATCATCATGCTCTTTTATCAACATTGACTACAGACAAATCCAGGTTGTAGACTGGCATATAATATTGTATTGTATGAAGTAAAAATGTGAATTGCAGGACACATTGAACACACCTTCTCTATTGTTGGCATTCAACCCTACTCCAGACTGAAGCACCTTTACCAGGAAACGGGCCCAGGAGTTCCTGTACAATTGCTCATTTATCGAAAATACAGTCATCAAATTATCATTAAAATCATTAAAATAAAGGTTACAAAGAACAAACAGACAAGCTGGGAAAAAACAGAAGGTACAAGTGTCTCTTCCATGAAATCTGTCTTACCTATTTTTTTTCCTTATGCTTATATTTAAACTCTGAGCAACTTGTCAACAAAGGATGGACCAGCCATTGATACAGACTGAGTGATACGGTTACATGAGGCAGATGGTGAGCTGTCACCCCACATATCTTTTGCTAGCTTGGTCCTTTGTTTTACTTTTTATTTACTTTTACTTTTTTTTATTTCATACTTTAACAGTATCATGTGTCCTGTATCATTTGGTAAGTGACAAAAGTGATCCAAGACAAACCAGACCCCAATGGATCATTTTTGTTCCTGGCCTAGACCAACTAAACCAAACGTGTGAGAGATATAAGTATACTTTCAGTGCTTGGATTGTGTTTGTTTTGTGCTTGCATGTGCCATATTACAAACACAATGCACAATGAGTGGAAAGATCTGCCATAATGTTCATGAAATATAAATTAACAGTCCTAACAGTGTTTTTTCTAATTTATGTTCATTTTACTGTCTTCACTGCTCTCTTTTGTAGTGTGCCAGTATGTGTTCTTACAGCTGCACCATTGTGAGAACAGCCCTTTTCCTGTTTACAGTATAAACTGCTGATAAGCTTCGCCAATGGGCATCATTATAGCACTTCGCCTTGCAGTACTGATATGAACGAATCAGCGCACAATTCTTTTGCACTGGCAACAGTTAGGAAAGTGCAGAGAGGAACACCACCCACTAAATGTGCAAAACAGCTGTTCTGCTTCAGTGGGAGGAAATGCCTCAGTCACCAGGTAAATATAAAGTGGTCAGTGTAGAAATGAATAATACCACTTCAGTTTTGGAAAGCAAGCTAGTACTAGCATGAGCCTGCCCCTGGTTCCCTGCAAGGGTTATCTCAGAGGGTAAGGAGTAGTGACCTATGAGGTTGTTTAAGTTTGGAGGACTTGTTTTGTACATCATGCCCACTGCTAATGACGCAACACTTTATCAAGACCGGAAAATGTAATCTATTAGTCAACAATTCTTTAAGGATCTACTGAATGTGATTCTAAAGAAAGAGAAGGAAAGTGACTAACTGCTTAATGTACCTGGGGGTGTGTTTGTTCATGATCATGATTGATTCCTGATACATGTGAAAAGAACAGGTCCCAGATTAGACTTTAGATGCCTAATCATTTGACAAGAATATTTTTCTATTAACTGATTAATTCCTGCTAAAGTTCAAATTTAATGTGAAGTTCTTGCTCAGGAAGAGATGTGATTAAAGTTTTGTTTGTGTGGAATTAACTGAAGCACGATATGGATTAACACATAATGGGGAAAAATGACCACAATCACAAATTCAAACTATTAATAGCAGCAGGAATGAGAGTGCAATATGGAGGATGGAGAAAAACACTGTGGAGGCTGAGGATTATGATTTTGAAAGACACAGAACATTTTCAAAAAGTGCTTATGATGCAGAGCAACCTTGGGAGGGAGGTCGAACCCAACCAGAGGAACAGGGAGGGATGTCTCTGTGCTGAGTGGAATCAGACGGTCAAAGAAGAGCTGCACTGCATTCAGCAGCTGCAAACATTTGAACATCAGCAAAACTGCAGTCTCTGGAGATGCTGTTCTTGACAGAGGAGTTTGACATAGATTATAAAACGCTAATGCTGAGAGGTGGGAACAAGAGAGGAAGGCTGGGCAGCTCCCTGGGACTGTTGAGGGTTGATTATAGAGGACAGCTCTTGGTGAAATGAGATCCTGTGAGTTGTCCTGCGGGTCCAGTGGTTGCACAAACTGTGGTGTGTGTGCAACATGGGCCTCCGGTGAATCATGTAAACATTAAGAATTCAAATGGCTGTGACATGCTTTGGCGTAAAACCCAAAAATCCATGGACAGCCTCCAAACTTTTAGGTGCCCTGCAATGGTTCACCACAGCTGCACTTTAAAATCCACTTATACATTAACTCCAGTGGCCTTAACTCACAGTGAACAAAATTTATGCCAGATTTACATTACATAATGACAAGGGCCAAACCAGACAGATGTGAGGTGTCAGGAACAAAGCTGAGCATTAGGCATGACCATTGCTATTTAAATACCATGTTGAATGTCATGGTGACAGTCAACGATGCTGTGTGGGTATGTGTGATTTTTCTTTTTTCTTTTTTCTTTTTGCCTTCTCTCACCTTGACATCACCGGTGCACCAACTGAAGTTTCATGTCCAAGAGTAATGTTTTTATAATTCTCACTTTCTACAAAATCTCCTCATGGGAGTAATGGCATGGTTAAGGTCAGGGAAAGATTGTGGAATATTAATTTCAGGTTTGTAACAAGAAGCAAACTTCATCCAAAACCCAACCTCCACACTTTTACTTTACATCTCTCTGCATAAAGGACATATTACTTCTTGCACTTGTTGCCACTGGGTGTAAATTGTGAGGTAGAGACGTAATTTCTAGGGATACTGGCTTGGAGTGTGAAATCACCCTCCGCACACATATATCTCCGGTTCACATCCACACTCAACCTCTTTCTACTGACTAGGAAAGAAACACAAAGAGCCCCTGACACCTCCCTAACACCAACTTCATGCAAAATGTGAAAAACAGCAACCTGTGATTGGTTGGGGTCCAAAGTGTAGCCTAGCATATCTTTTGGCAAAGTCATAGAAAGAATTTAGGATCCTATGATCACCTAATCCATCTATCTCAACAGAGAAAAACATCCAGTGGTGTGAATATTAATATTATACAAATTCTTTCCTCAGTCATGTTATTATCCAAATGTCTAGTTTCTAAATGCCTGAGAATGTTTTTCGTGAGGACATATACAGAGGAACTGCTGCTGAAAAGAAAAGGTCTTTACCAATAGTGTTGGTGCACTTTAAAACTGTAAACTAGCAGCGCTGTGTGTGCCTCAGGGGCTAGCCTCACAGCTTTTAAAACATTTATATTACATAAACTCTTTTACATAATGTCACTGACGAAGGGGCTGTGCATGAACTTCCTAAATCTAAAGTTCAACAAGCAAAGCCTTAAAATGCATGAAGGTAAAAACACACTGCCGAAGTTGAGTGTGTGAGAGCACCACGACCCTCGACTGTGCTCTAAATTTATTCTTTCACACACAGCATGACCCTGTGAATCATTATTCAAAGCAACAGCAGGCCTGAGCGAAAGGGGACTACATCTGCGATACGTCCAAGCCCACATGATCCTGAGCTGCTCTCCAGATGTAAATGCTGACAACAAGCATGTGCAAGCACACATTATGCATGAGTACACACACTCACAAACACACAAAGAAATACATACGCATGGACAATGTGTCACATGTGGACAATAGTACACTTGACATTACCAAAGATAGGGAGAGAGGCCAGAAAAAAGCAAAAAAACAAAAGCAAAACACAAAGGGAGGATCTGGGAGCAACTGTGTTTGAAACAGTTCAGCTTGTGCATGACAGCTGTAGAACACAGCAGGACATTCTGGGTGAAAGAGTGGCAGCTTCTCCCTGACGCAAGGCAACATTCTATACGCTGAGACATGCAGTCAGAATTGCCAAGCGGACTCCATTATTATCAAATAATAAAATATCAAAATAGAGTAGAAATAAATTAGTATAAATAGTACTAGTAGTATAAATAAACAATCAAATCCTCTTGTGTGTGCCGCCCATGCATTTCATTGCATATATTGATAAATATGATCATGTGACAAATAAATCCTTGAATCTTGAATCAAGAAAAATAATTTGTCCACATGAGCTCTAAGGATAAGTATCACATCTGTAGTTCATGGGTAGGATAGGTCTCATGAGAAAAATGAATGAACATCTCATGGAAGCAAACGCAGAAATGGCTTGAGATGGGCGGCGATGTCACGTACAACACACAGCTGTTCATTTTCCCATCTGCTCCCCCATCTGTATGGATGTGATGTGTCATCCTCACTATGATTTTGTCACTCAGCTCACCATATAATGCATCCTTGGCAAGTACAGATCTCTATCCATTCTACATCACTGTGTTCCTTTGTGTGGGAAACACCCACTGGCTATCAGATATCATGTCAAATGTGTACTTGAGGACAGAAGGATCCAAGCTGAAAAAGACTTGGGACCTAGTCCCATTTGGGACTGTCTCATTCTCTGCATGGAAGTCCCAGGTGCATCCCATTGAGAAGTGTAATGAAGTGATTGTGTGCTGTTCTTTTTGTGAATTGGGGAAGTTAGTGGTTTATTAATTTGTGTGCAGATATATAGACATAAGTATTGGCTAAATCAAAATTTTGACCTGAAGATGGCGCTAGAGGAAAAGTCAGGAGATAAACAAAATTCATACATTTCATTTTGCAAGGGAACACGATTGGCTATACCCACTTTCATGGCAATCAATCCAATAGTTATTGAAACATTTCTCTCTGAACACAAAATGTTAATATGCTGGTGACATGAGCGGAAAAATCAGGGGATCACAGAAGTAGTTTTGATTTATCTTTTGGACACCATGTAAATCTGTACAAAATTTAATGTTGCTATACGTTAGTCCAAACTAAAGTGGTGGACTGACCAACCATGGATCAATATAGTGACAATGCCAGACTGTGGCTAAAAACAAAGCTAGTGAGCTGTGAATACAATTCTTGAGTAGTTTTGGCTGAGTCAGTAAAATTAATCAACTGCCCCATATAACTTGAAAACTATAGACAGTAGAGTTGGGCGTTAGCGAAATTTTCATACCATCAAACCTCCTCCACATTTTACCCCGGTCAGGTGATGTCAGGCGAAAATATTCCCTACAAGTACAATTTGAATTTTGAATCAAAGACATTACACGTGAGGACAAGTCGGCTGCAGCTACAGCCCCGCTCATAGATGCCACAAGTGCGCAACAAGATGCCATTGCTTCTCCATGATTATGGAGGCTTGAACTTCTCATTAGAGATTTCAGCAAAATCTACCCTGAGTGGGCTAAACTGGCCAAGATAGCTTGCGTGATCCCTGTCTCCAGTGTGCCAGCAGAGAGAGATTTCTCTATGCAGAACCGCATCAAGACGGCGTCTATGGGATAATGCGCATTGCAAGTTGCGGAGAGATACTGCACACTTTTGATTTCAGCTGCTGTAGCCTATAATTCACTGCAGCAAAATGCATTTTAAAAAAGCCTGAAACATGTCAAGGGATCTTTTTCAATTTGTTAATATATATATCATATATAATTTTTATTGCATATATAGGCTATTTGAAAACGCATATAGTGAACTGACTTTTCTTTATTTCAAGTTGCCAGCACGCCGCATTATTAAAATGGTACGAGCCAGTGCAGATGTGTTTTTTGTTTGCAAATTGTTTTATTTGAGAATACTTTCTTTATATTCATGTTAAAAGAGCGCACCTTTGTGCAATGTCTATTTTAGAAGTTACGCATGGGAGTCAATTGACGGCACGTATTTTATTTGATACAGCCTATACTTTTCAATAAAAAGATTCTAAATTGACATGCTTTGATATCATTCTTATATATCCTGCATATCATTTATAATTTTAAGCTCAGTAAATTCAGATAATACAAACATTTAATAAAAACATTTGTCCGGTAAATTGAAAACCTGCCGGTCACGTTGTATGGTGCCAAGTTTTTCTAGTGGAAACCCTGAATTAAAAATTATGAATGCAAGGTTTAGACGGTGTCACCAAACTGTTGGCTTGTGCCTACACCATTCAGAAATTGAATACCAAACACTAATACTGAAACAATAACAACACGTCACGTTCATAAACTTTATCAAACGTCTCCAAAAGTAAAACATATTAAACTACTGAAGTAAAACTGAAAATTCAACCACACAAGGCACTAAGTAAATTATGTTTAATACTTAATCCTTATCTCCTCTATAAGTGCTTTGCACTTTTTTTTTTACTGACAGTATTGAAACTGATACCGTTGCTATTTTTAAGACCCCGCGGTATACCTTATTACCTTATTACCGCCCAACCCTAATAGACAGGTGACAAATTTAAGTAAAAACCTGATAAAATGAATAATTTAATGTAACATCAGATGCATCCATACAGGGCACAGGGCTTTTTTCAATTTAATATAAAATGATGTGAAATATATGCTTTTGACTTCACTGTCACGAGATCTCAACCCATCTGAGAACCTATGGGAGATTTTGGAACAACATGTTAGCTAACACTTTCCACCACCATTATCAAATAACAAATCGTATGTGGTTGTCTGTCTTTGTGTGTCAGCCCTGGGATTGACTGGCGACCAGTCCAGGGTGTACCCCGCCTCTCGCCAATAGTCAGCTGGGATAGGCTCCAGCTCCCCCGTGACCCTGACGGATTAAGCGGTAGAAAATGAATAAATGAAAGAATGCTGTTCATCCCTCCAGTTGAGTTCCACACAGTTTATTACAAGGAGCACTGAAGCTGGTGAGGTATAGTGAGCAAAACAACTTACTAATGTAAAAATCTTTAGACTGCCCAATATTTTTTTGATGGTCACCGTCACATTAGGTGATTGTACATGAAAATCTAGCTGTGACTTGGCCTGGCGGAGCAGACAGATCATGACCGATCATTACTTGGTGTGGTACCAACAATTCTTTCACGTCAGTGTGTTTACTACTCTGTGGCCGTACTGGTCAGCAACGTAGAACAGCTTGAAGAAGTTGTCAAACTAGGTGACAGAACAGTTCTGATACACAAATGATTTCGGTTCAACATCATGTGGCATTGTCGCCTCACTGATGCTGTATTACTTATCTTCAACTCACTATACAAGATGAAACCAGCAAATGGTTCAACTTTTGCTCATTTATATTGCTTATACCCCACCTCTGTAATGTTAGGCATCAGTTTGATATTGTGCAAAATACCCCAGTATACAACATTTTGAGTTAAACTTCCTTTCATTTGTCATCCATCCATATTCAGTGTTGTGATCATTTTGTTCTATATGTACCATATGTTTTTAAAATCCTTACTCACTGTACCTTGTTTCATCTACTTTCTCTGCTTTATCAGTCATGAAGAAACAAACATCATATTCCCCATGAATTACTGAGACTGCCAGCCTCAATTTAACAGTCCTCTGCTGTACTGGGGAAGCAGGCAGCTCCAGTGTTGCTTTATCAGCAGATGCAGTTGGAGCCCTGCAAAGCAGGCCCATTACTACATTTTGTACCATCCTCTTGCCCTGAAACTTTTGAAATTATGCCCTCTGATCCCACACAAACAAAAATCCCTCCATATATAAGTCAAATCAACTCAGGACTCCTGGCTCCAAAGCTCAGAGAGAGGCAGGCAAGCAACAACCCACAGCCTCACAGGAGAGCTCTGCAGCGCAAGGAGTCGCCCAACAGTGCACAGCAGAGTCTCCACTGGATTCATTCATCTGCTGTTCACTGTGCCAGCAAGCCTGCCAGAAGTATTTATCAATAGCCATGGATCAAATGCACCATAAAACACACAGGCGGACACACTGTATGTAATTGGATTTCCAGATTGTGTATGTTAAATAGTGTTTTGTAATTTGGGATAACTGCTGTTGCTAATGCTGCTGTAAAGAGGCACTGACAGCTCACCACAGACCCATTAGCTGATGTTGGTAAAGAGAAGCAAATGCTGCACCTCTTATGCAGTTTGCTTCAGTGAGCCGTAAGCATTTAGTTAAAGGGCAAAGGCACTTTTCTCCATTCCCCCTGCTAAAATTAAAAAGACAACTGCCTGCATTTCTCAAACACTGCATGCAGAACAAACAGAGTTGAAATAAGTGCCCCAGATGGGAATGGTATTGTACAATGGCGCCTTTTCTAAAAATACTTTCAGAATACTAAAATACTTTTGTCCGGGGGTATACTTCTAAACAGATTCACTTGGAAAATTTTTTGGATTGAGGCATTCAGGAGACAAATCCAAATCAGCTGCCCTAACCAGATGGGTATTCTATTCCAAGCTTCTGATACTGTCTCTAAAAGTCAGATTCAAGTGTGATTCAACCAAAGTGTTTGTCAGAGGATCTGAAGTTCCCGCCTCCTTATCCCTTCCTGATGTCACAACAAGGGCCATCCAAGGCTTATGCTGTGAATTCCCTGGCAATTTTCTCTTTCTGTGAAGACATGATTTGTGCCCTGCCTTGAAATGTGGCCATTCTGAACAGACAAGAACATTTTAGCTTTTAGACGTGGTCAGAACACCGGCTTGAAGGATGAACCCAGCCACCCTTTAAAATAAACAAATTTTCGTTGGTTATGTCTTAAATTTTTCAGTCAAGAACAAACAAACAGTCCTGTTTCTTTTGATGTAGCAAGACTAGATTACCACATATTTCTTCAATGAATGTTTCATCTAGCAGGGAACACAGGATTCTTACTGTGATGCTCTATCACTACTGAAGAAACACAAAGATACAAAGGAAACTCTGCAGTTGAAGCTGTCTATTCTCCTTCCTCTGCTTTGCAGGGTAAATATGACTTTAACTAAAAGTCACGCTCTTTAAAACTGACATCAATTAACACTAAGACATAAGCCTAATTCAGATATAACACTGTACCCATGTATAATACATGATAACCAATTCCAGTCTCTTATGGATGAAAGGAGCTTTAGCCTGGAATGAGAGGCCTGTTAACATTAATGAGCAGCATGAATGGCATGTGGGATGTATAAATGTGAGGGTAAACCCAGGCCACCAAGTAGATTCCCCCTCAGGGATCTAGGTAATAATCTTCTTCTGCAGCTTTTTCTGTTGCTTCCACTTAAGGACAAGAGAGGATGAGAAGAAGCCAGTGTTGTGCTTCAGTGTGTGTGTTTGACAGACTGACACTCTGCGTGTGTGTCTTTTGCTGTTTTACCTGCTCCAATGTTTGCATGTTTGCATATTTGTATGCACCTATACTGTCCGTGCTACTGCATAGACTTACAGGAAGGTGTGTATACAGGTGCATATGAGAAAATGTGTGTTTTTGGAAAGTGTCATGGTTTATCGACATCTTCTGACATTCATGGCTGTATCCACAGGCATCTTCACGTAGGATTTGTGTGGAATGGGTAGATCTGTGTGTAGCTAGCATGCTTGCCAAGTCAGATAACACACAAACTCACAGGACTGTATGTGTTTGACATTAACATTACTGCCATGAATGAGAATATACAGTATATGAGAAAATAAAATTTAAAAGACAGGCAGGAAAATTCAGGTATGAAACTGGCAAACATACCATTGTGAGCCTGATATATATTCTTATTTTATTTCAAGTTTTATTCAGTAGAGCCTCTTAACTCCATACACGTCATTAATTGATGATTTAATCACTGGCACTGTCGCTTGATGCCACTGAATTGCTTTATATGGTTATCTGTTTCGCTCCATTTGTGGGCAGGCTTCATTCACAAAAATGTAACCCTAAAGTAAAAAAACAGAGCTTAAAGTCCTGCTGTTAGAAATCATCAGATGTCATCAGATGACCACATCACAAAATTAATCAGTGTCAGAGACCCAAAAAAAAGCTGTGACAGCTGTGACAGCACTGAGTTGAACTGTGACAGAGATGAAGAGGGAATAGTCTGATATGAAATTATATGACAAAAATGCAAAAAAAATCAAAACAGTCCATGACTGAAATGGGAGGCGATCAAGAAAATGTGGCAGAAAATTCTAAATACGGGACAACTGATGGATTTGACAAGCTGTCTGAAATCCCACACATGTACCACTTAAGAACAGATATAAATAAGAATTGAAGCCAATTGTGTTGCAAGTGCCAGTGAAGCAATAAATTAATAAAATAAATAAAGTAAATGATCTTCCACTTGGGGGAAATCTTTGTTTATCACTGAATACAGGTTTGTGCTGCTGCAAAATATTCATTCCTGAGCTAATCAGAAACAGGGTTCATAGTCTCCATGATATCTAAGCCACCTATATTCAGTGAGATCATGAAATGCAGTTAAAAGATCCAGAAAAGGCAAGTAAGATCACGAGTAAACCCGAACGTAGCCTGCATGTCTTAGGACTGTGAGAGGAAACCAGTCTGAAAAACACTGAAAAATATTCCACATATCTGCATATAGTTTTTAAGAGGTGAATGGGTGGTTGTGTCTGCGAGAGCAGCCATCCACAAAAATACAGCAATTGTGTGTCTAAAAGCACAGAGCAGTAAAAAAAGCACCAATCTAGAGTAACTACTAGACATAACAACTTAGACATAGTAACAACTAGACATAAGCCTCAGACTTACCAAGGAAGCGGAAGGTCCTGCGGACCAGTGGGTTGAGGTAACAGCAGTCCCCAGTGGCCACTGTCTTCTCTGACCGGTCGAACTCTTTGGATGTGTACTGGACCAGGAACAGTACAGTCTCTGTTATGGTAATCTAGACCAGAAAAACAGAGAGAGGAAAAAGTATTTTCATGGGCTAATCAATGGTTTATTTGTGAGTATGAGTTGTCACTGTTGGCAACACACAAACACACGCGCATGCACACACACACACACACACCCCACACACACACACATCAAGTTTAATAGAAGCCAGCTACTGACTGTTGGTAGAAAGGAACACTGATCTCCTGCTTTGCTGACCCATCCAGCTCATGGAAAGACAGTGTCACATGCCTGTAAATCTGAGCTCAAATGTAGTCAGGATTTGTACTGTTGCAGGGCATGTCTGCATTTTTCAACCTACACAGCAAGTTAAATTTTATGAATTTTAAAATTGAATTTGATTTTATGTAATAAATACATAAAATTAAAATAAATGTGCAAAATAAATGTCCACTGGACACTTCAGTTGTGAAGAATTTGCATCCATATGAGCTTTTAAACCTTCTGGCATGTATTTGTCTGTAACCAAAATCAGTGCAATGTCAATATGTGACAGCTGCTGCACTTTGCTGCCAAGAGCTCCACAGCTTGCCAGCCACATTACACCAGCTACTGTTCTCCATCAGACTGCAGCCACCAGTGACCTCACACATAATGACATCCACCGGTACAACATTTACTGTAACACCAGCAGCTCAAAGATCAAAATTGCTCAGTATTACCAGAGCCAGTGTCTTGACAGCAATCCAACTATGGTAGACCAGAGACAGCTACTGCTGCTGGGAGTCCAGACCAGCTACCAACATTCACACATCTTAACCTGATCAAAGAAAGTACTTCTTATATTTATGTCCAGCAGCCCCGGGATTCCCCAATCAGTCAGTTAGCTGAGTAGAAAGTGGGTCCCACTCGTGCGAAACAGTGCTGCTTTGTCAAAAGAGAGATCTCTTTATAGAATTCAATCAAGGGAGAAGGGCTTTGTTAAGAGAGGTGACCAAAAAATGAGTGGTCACTCTGGCTGAGCTCCAGAGATTCTGTGTGGAGATGGGAGAAGCTTCTAGAAGGACAGCCATCACTGCATTACTCCACTGATCTGGGCTTCATGGCAGAGTGGCCAGATGGAAGCTTCTCCTCAGTGAAAGACAGACTGGACTGAAGGTTTACCTCCAACTGGACAATGACCCCAAACACACAGCCAAGACAATGCAGGGGTGGCTTAGAGATAACTCTGTGAATGTACTTCAGTGGCCCAGCCAAAACCTAAACTTGAACCCAACTGAACATTTCTGGAAAGATGTGAAAATGGCTGTTCACAGACAGTCCCCATCCAGTCTGACAGAGCTTGAGAGGATCTGCAGAGAAGAATGGCAGAAAATCTGCAAATCCAGGTGTCAGCACCTTTCTAGGTTTACTGAGTAAAGGGTGTGAATACTTATGTCAATGTAATATTTCAGTTTTTCCTTTTTAATAAATTTGCTTTTCATGTATTTATTGTATATGCAAAGTGATCTGTTTAGATTACCTGATATTCACTGACCTCTAGAAAGACAGTATCAAACTGTGTAACTATACCTAGATAGAACACAACTCCATCCAGGAATCCCACAATCTCAGGGAACCCTGATCAGAGGGAAAGGAAAAATGCATTAGCTGTAGAAAAAAACAAAAACTTAAACAGACGCTGAGAGAGCACCATACTGTTTAAAAAAAACAAAAAAACAAAACCCTATAAACTGACAGGTAACTGTGAGAGTGAAAGTCTGTTTATTTTTCTATCTTTATTCTCCATCGAGCCAAGACAGGACAGGACAGAGTTAGTGGGGCAAAAAAGCAATGCAGCTCTGAATCAACAAATAATAATGAAAAAGGAGCTGATCTCATTCTGTGGACAGGCATAGCACAGCCTGAGGAGACTGCATCCACTGCCTGTCTGCTGAGCTTCTGCTGCTCCAAAACTGCCAAAATTACATAACTTAATAACATCTTCATTTTATGTAACACTTTGCTGTGTCTAAGATAAATTAGAACACCGTTACATAAGAGGAAAACAAAATAAAGGCCAAATAACAGGTATAAAAGGGGGGAAAAACATATTACACTAGACACTTAAACATTTCAAGCTGTTTTAGTATCTTAAAAAGTCTTTGGAGATTTTGAAACAATGCAAAAAAGTTAAAATATTTTCACATGTACTTTTTTTGCACTCAAGCACCCATAAAAGATAAAAACTCACCAAGTGTGTTCTTATAATTGCAAGCTTCAGCAGGTAGGTACTGGTATTATCCTTTGAGTCCTGTATTTTACCCTACTTTTTCACAAAGCACTGTTTGTCTGTTTGCAGTGTATCCATGGATGTACAGACAACTATTAATGGATTACTCTGATACTGAAGAAATCTAAGAAAGATCTAAGTTAATAATATCCTCTGGAAGTGTTAAGTCTCACTAAATTATATCAATGTGTTTCTGTATTCCAGGATTTGACTTAGCTATGGTTCAGAAAAGCACAATTTTTGACTCAAATTTGCCTCAGTTAGTATTGTGCCCTCACATATATCCCTCTGCACCTCCCCTTCAACTCTCCAGCACCCCACCGGGGAGGTGTTTGTCTTTCTCTTTTGTCTTTGCCCTAATGAATGCCCATCTCTACAACAGGTAGTCTGTAACTTACTTGATAGTTAGGGTTATTGTGGACTAATGACTCAAATTACAGAAGTGCACAGTGAATATTATATTGCCCACCTCACTGCCCACCTCCCTCTATAATGTTAATACTGTTGAAATGGTGCTTAAATTTCAGTTGGCATGGCAGATGAACTGTTGAGTAAAAGAAAAAAGTCACTGACATCTAAGAGGTGGAAGACATGGCTGCAGTTGAAATGTCAGTTGAAATGAAGGCACCATCAATTTCTTCACTTTATCAGTTAAAAATTTTGTACAAATGTCAGTTGACATATAATAGGTGGAAGCAACTGAAGCGTCAGTTAAAGTGTACATGAGGAAAACAATGGTTAATGACACAGCTGAAAGGCTCTCATTGCTTTGAAGAAGAAAACTTTAAGTCCTAACACTTCAGATCAGACGTTCTGTGAGGGAGGATGTGCTTGTCAACATTTTGATGAATAATAAATTAATTGTGCATAAAGTGTGGAAACTGTGAAAAAAAACAAAAAACAAAACAAAGAACAACAACAAAAAAAACAAAACAAAAAAAAACGCCCCAAAGCATAGAACAACCCTGATCACCGATCAACCACAACATTTTATATAAACATACACACTGTATATACACACACCACCCAGCTCTTGTAGGCATGAAAATTGAGTCATTTTACCTTATGGAGTTCAGCAGTATTCAAGAAAGCACACAACCCTGACCAATAAAAGAATACAGAAAAAAGCTTACCAAGAATAAATAATATGATATTTCATTCACAATTACAACATCCTGAAAAAAAGCACTCTGATATGGTAATACAATAGCACCCATTGCACTCTCCAGAAAATGTGTCCAAAAACAAGCCATCTCATTCCTAAAATCTAAAGTCCTATGTTATTGTTATTAGTATAATTATTATTGGCATAATGTAATTATTTGAATATATACTTCATAAATATGTCTTAGCGACCAGGTGTGCTCCCAATCCCCAAGATCATTCCAAGAATAGATAATGATATAGTAATCTTTAATACAGTAGTACTACATCAATCTACTGATAATTTCAGTGTTTCAATACAGATTGATTTCTGAAGGAAACAGTGAATTTTGAGTTTGAGTTTCAGTTTAAATTGAGAACTTGGGCCTGTTTGAAAGCTAAAGTATGTTGTACAAAGGCATATTCATTCAACAGCACTATAGAAATAGAACCATCACAGTTTACTCAGTAAGATGTGACGTGCTAATTGGCTGAGTCTAAAAAGGAAAGGCTTGTTAAATGCCATAACTAGAATCTAATTTCAAGTTGCCAGCGGAAATCTGCATGTAGTATATGCATGAGCGTGATGAGTTCAGAGGTGCAGCAACAACAGTGCTTTTACTCATCGTATTGTAGGTGTGGTAGATTATAGATTGATAATAACCCCGGTGCAGTTTTGTCAGCAGGCCATTTCCAAAAACTTGCAACAGGAACAGAGCCACATGGGCCATTTTTCAACAGCAATCCAGGCTGCAGGCCTGGATTGGCACTGCTGGCTAAAGCTTATTGTGTTCTCAGTAGGACATGATAAACACTATTGTGGCTGCTTGTCTCCAGGATATGCCCCATGCCCTGGTGTCTTCTAAGCCCAGAGTTGGGCTTCCAGCACTTGGCTGATTTCATACTCAGTGTACTGAGGGATTAATCTTTAATTTACAGGTTGCCCTCACTGGGAGTTGTACCAACAACCTCCTGACCTTGCCTGGTCTGAATGTTTCCACCTGGGTGAACACCCAGATGCATCAAGTCTTGTAGGAGAATACAGCTCGATGCGTCGAAGCATGTATATGACTGTGCTCATGCGCCCTTCGGTGCGTATGGTCACAATGGGTACTGAGGCCCAGAGCTGAAACCCACAGAGCTGCCACACATTCAAATAGTGCCACAGTGATTTATTCAGGTTGACTGGTGAAGAGGGCAGATGAGGTAGAGGAGGAGAGGAGAAATTAAATCAAAATACTTCAACTCAACTTACAAAGATACATATCTATATATACCCACACATATAAACATTCAAATAGTGCCACAGTGATTTATTCAGGTTGACTGGTGAAGAGGGCAGATGAGGTAGAGGAGGAGAGGAGAAATTAAATCAAAATACTTCAACTCAACTTACAAAGATACATATCTATATATACCCACACATATAAAAACATTTTCATGTCAAGGAAATGTTTTGACTTGGGAGGTTCATTCAGAAAGGGTTTTTTTTTTTCAGAAAGTGAAAGTCTCTGCATAGCATTGTTACCATCATGTGACACTGAAATTGTCTACTGAAACATTAAAGCCCTAATTAAGATTGTCTTCTTTGTTTTTGGCTTGCATTCAGCCTTTATAAATCCTGGGATCCCTGGCCAGATTAACCCACTAGGTGAAATGAGGTGGGACCCTACCAAAATTACTGTTTCTAACACGCACTGTTAGTAATCAGTAATTAGCTTGTTATAACTTGATAAAGCACTTCTACAAGATGGGTCCTCAAAATTAGGTGATAAACAATATAATAAAGGTATATCATGTTTCTGTGGTGCATACAATATTAACAAACAAATTTGGTCAACATTAAATTATCCTAGCCTCTAGTCTTGTCCAAGTACAGACGCATGACAAAGAAGAAACCTGAAAAACAAGCATCCTGAGAAATGAACATCCATAGGATATGAGTGGTCACTGAATGATTTTATGTCCTATGGCTTTCACAATTATCAGATCTCAACGCAATTGTACATTGTACACTATGGGAGATTTTGGACCGGTAGATTAGACAGCGCTCTCCACCACAGTCAAAATAACAAATCAGGGAATTTTTTTTTTTAGAATGCTGTCCGTCCCTCCAGCTGAGTTCCACACACAGTTTATGACAAGGAGCACTGAAATTGGTGAAGCAGGTACCCCTTAAAGACAGGATCTGCCCCCAGGAGTGGTGTATGACATCATCAAGACATCACATGTGACAGCTGTGGGGAACTCTACATCAGTGAAACAGCAAGGACCCTGGACAAGTGATTGAATGAACAGAAGGAGCAGAAGATGGGCTGTCTGTGAACACCCAGGGGTTAAAGGTGGCTGGAATGATTTTGAACAGCGTTCTGGCACTTAGTAAATAAATCTGATCGGCAGCTTCACACACAGTGATGTCAAGAGAGCTCATTTTTCGTGTGCTGCAGCCTGGTATACCTTCAAGCTGATGCCATCGAGATACTCAACAAATGAGAAGGTAATGTTACCCCAGTCTGACACCCTTACACTTAAAACACATCCTTTTTCTGTTCTCATCCTGGCTTGATGCCATTACACTCATACAAGGACAAACCCAGCCCCAGCCCAGCATGTGGGAGATTTCAGGTTCCTCCACAGGTCAAATCCCACCTTGTGAACACCAGACCAAAACCACACCACTCTGCCACTGGGAAATGGTCAATGACCAGGAGTCAGGGGACACATCTTTGAAAAGGGGCACTGGTTACTTGATGTGCCTAATTTTCATACTATGTGATGACAAATTAGCTATCTCCATGACAGCTGAGCAACTCCATCCACTGAGGAAGAAATTTATTTGAAAGCTCTGGAAAAAGTGAGTAAGTGGCTAGTAAGTGGACAGTGATGTGGGTTATTTTGGAAGAGACTGACAAATGACCTACACCTTGTAAACACAATGCAGACCATTTCAGGAAACCAAAGTGTTCAGTATTACTATGCATTTCACATCAGAACCAATAGCAGCTTATCTGTGACAGTCAAAATTTCCTCTTGACTAGTATTGCATTCTATTGAGGCCACAGAGGCACAGTTTCCTCTACCTTCCAAGGCAGGGGTCAATAAAAGCCCCTAGGCTGCTATGGAACAGCCACAGTCCTCAGAATCTAGGTTACAGTCACTCTAGATCAGGGGTCGGCAACCTTAAATACTCAAAGAGCCATTTGGACCGCCTCCCACAGAAAAGAAAACACCCGGAGCCACAAAACCCTTTTGACATGAGGACAAAAAATTAAAAACGTTTTATTTTGATGTTACAAGATCACCGTAATCCTCAAATTTAGAATTACATTTTAAAAAATGAACAAACTAAAATAAAAATACACTTAAATTAAATACTCATTATTTAAGTCCTAGGGAGCCAGAGCAGGGGGATGAAAGAGCCACATGCGGCTCTGGAGCTGCGGGTTGCCGACCCCTGCTCTAGATAGATGGTCAAGCCACGTAAGCCTCATCAGTCATGCTTCTGAAGAACTCCCTGGCTAAAAGAAAGACTATGACTGATAAATATACACAAGAGACAGATAAAACTGAGTGTGCTGAAGTTGTTCCTGCTAAAATATGATGTAAATGGCTGAATCTCAGATAATTTCCTTGTGTTCTTGTTTGAACTTTTCCAGGAATGGTAAGTTACAATAATGATGCTTAACCCTCTTCTGCAACTGTTTCAAATTAAAAGCCAGACCAGAGCAAAGGCAGCAAGCATCTAGTTTAATTGCTTAAAAACAATAATAATTTCTATCGTCTGAATAAAAGCCAGTGTGATTCCACTTTGGTTTATACTTAGCCAAATACATGCATGTTTGTTATTCGGATCACAAATCTGACTGCTGTCCATCTTAGACCCCATTTACACCGAGTCAGTTCTTGCATCTTGGGTGATGTGATTGCTCCATCCCATCTACCTTGTTTAAGACACAAATGTTGAAAAGATGTAAATGCATTTGACTCTGCAATGTGCATATGTAATCTTTAGTCCTTTCATAGTATAACAAATCCATTTTTATGCAGGTGACACAATCTTGTATGCATTTAGTTTGTCTTCTATTGTCAGTCACATCATAGTATTTTAAAGTTATATAAGAAAGCAGCTGGACTTGCTTGACGTTCTTGAAGATGTTTCATCTCTCATCTGAAACACTTCTTCAGGTCTCACTGACTGGTAGGGAGTCCCAGGCATTCAGCCTCCTGAGGGTCTATTAACTCCTATTCAACTCAAGCAATACATTTTTTACAATCTGCCATAAATGTCCTTAGACGATATTGCTGCATAATTGCAAGCATGTACTGAATGCTGACAAGACAAAATGTGTTTTATTCTCGGACAGAATCCAACAAATGAACAAATTTTGCCTGCTGAAGTTCATTTTTAAAGTAAGTCCAAGTGATGGGTGGTGTGCAAGATTTTCTGTAGCTAGGATTTTTTGATCTACAGCACCATAATTCCAGTTTGCATCCCCCTGTCATCCATACACTTAACTCTACTGAAACTGAAATTCTCCAGTCTTATATATACCTGGGAATTTGGTAGGACCAAAGTCTCACTTTTAAACAGGAAGTGGAGCAACTGGTACAGAAAGATAAAAGATAAAAATGGATTTTCTTATATCAGAATAAAACATATTTCTTTCCTGAAGACAGGAAAATGATTATACAGTACATTTTGTGTGCTTGACACCAGAAATATCCTTAAGTCCTTCTTATGCTGTTTGCTCTAACTTCAAATGACTTGATATTTGAGATAAGTATCTCATCACTGTGTACTATATGAAAAAAACAGGAAAAGAGGAGAACCCCAATCTATCAAGTTTATTATTTTTGAGGGTCTCCTGCAGGATATTATTTCTCTTCTCAAATTCAAAAACACTGGTCACCGAGCAGATCTCAGACCTTAACTTGAGTTAGCCCTTGGGTAAATAATAAACTTTGACAGACTGCGTTCCACTATTTTGTACTTTATTAATTACTAATATTAAGTAATATTTGTACTGTAATCCAAAGATTATACCAAGATATCATTCATAAATTGTACTCTGGTTAAAGATAAACCAGTTCATTTATTAGGAAATGAAAGCCAGAGCAGCCCTCCTCCACACCCTAACCACCCTACACCCCTGAATGTGTTCTCCCTCCTTTAATGACATCACTGTGTAGGATATATCTCATATAAATCCAAGATGGAGTCTCTGGAGGCTAGAGTGGCTAGCGTCATTAACCCTGTGAGACCTGAACTATGAAAGAATGGTCAGAAAATTCTAATTTTTCAAATATGAACTCTTTATTTGTCCCTTTGACAAAATGTAAAAAAAAAAAATAAAAAAAAAAAAATTCTAAGTATATTTTTTGTTTGTATCACACATGTCAAAACATTTAGAAAAGTGAGGAGTGTCTACCAGGAGTCAGTATACGAGCATAAGAGTTCATCTAAAAGGGTTAAATGCAAAGTTTATGCTTGATGGTGATGCAATGAGTCCCAGAAATGTGGGTATCATATATGATACGTACGGGCTCACAGGGTTAAACTTGAGTTGCAGCTGAATGCAGCAAAGCTCTCCTGTGACACAGTCTGATTGCAGCCAGCAGTGATTTGAGGCAGTGATAAAGGTGGAAGTTGTGTGCCCACAAATTCAACAGCCCAATCAATTTTTCAACCCAAAGCCAGATGTATGCACCTCTATCAGCTGTCATCAAGTCTCACATTAAGATTCAAACTGATCAGCAAAGCACTGATCATAAGACCTGATCTGTTTGTGCTGTTAATTAAGCAGTCACAAACATGTTAAACAGGTGTCCTTTTATCTCTTCCTGGGAGCAAAGTAATGTGAAAAGGTGACTAAAGGCACTAACATTAGCATTCTGAAGATCAAAGGATGTCAGTGTAAGATAACAGCAGTGAACTGATGACCAGCTGTTTCACAGTTGCCAAGGGGAAGTCTGATGTAACAAACACACTGACATGGCAGAAATAAAAAAGCAGAGGGAAAAAAAAATTGGACTAAAACCTCAAAACAATTGCAGTTCACCTTTGCAATTTAAAGAAACAAAAAGGTTAAAAATTTTCAAGGATTAATGACATTTATTTGTGCAATTTTAAGGTCCTTTGAGCAACAGTTTATTTGTTTTCAGTGAATGTCCATTTCTGTATTCTGTATTTTCAATATTTCAGTTAGCTGCAGTGTCATGCTTCTGTTTTATGCATGACATTCTGCTTGATTTGTATGTGGCTTGCGGTTTGTTTTATATTGTCTCCATTGTACTTTTAATGCAAATGTTTCATGTTCTTTGTGTCTCTCTTTTTGTCTTTTATGGGGGTTGTCTTATGACAAAACCAAACCAAACCAAGACTAATTTAAATAGACAGAATTACATTGCACTGTGCATGCCATAATCAGCACAACCACTATGCCGTTCATCTGAATGATTGGGCTGTGTTTTTTTAATCCAGGGCTGATGTTGATCTGAACATTGCCTTAAAGGTTGGGTTGGGTATTAAAAGGTGTCATGGAGGTCAGACCCTGTTAAAACACATGGGTTGGATAGAAGTTCTTGGTGTTTAAGAGGCGATACAAAGTCAAGTGATAAAATGAAATGTCTGTTGGCAGTACAGCCTAACAAACCTGTCAGTACTGAGAGCAACTTTGTTTAACTGCCTTCTCCTCAGCTGCTGACTATAACCACTTGTGTGTTTTGAAAAGTAATAGCACAGACTATGAGGATCCCCCCAACAATGGGCATATTTATGACAGTAGTAAATATTTGGAGTGAAAGTGATGTGTGTAATGCAAGACAGAGCAGTTACATTTTAATGCAGACACCAGAGAGCTTGTTACTGGCAGATGACACTGTGATTCAGCTGAGCCGTTAACAGACACAGTCTGGACATGAGATGCACATGGATGTTAAGTATTAACTGGGCTATAGCTCTAAAGCTACACATGAGTCTCTGAGTCTCTTCAGTGTCTAATCAGTGTGGTGAAGTGATGTTGCCATGACAAGGTGCTGTAACACCCATCACCAAGCAACAATGTTGGCTTTCTAGAAGCTGCTGTATTCAGTAGCTTATTGCCTCTTTGCACTGTGTGAATACGTCTGTCAGTCACACATAAAGCAAGACAGAGTTTTGAGAGATGAAATAATACAATTTACCTCTTTTAAATTGAATGAAATCTAACTACTAACCAGTAGTTTATGGTGGGTAATGTTGGAGAACATTAAATAAACCCTGTAGAGACAAGGAATCCACAACCCTGCTGTCTTCATCTATCTTTTAAAGCACTTTCTTTTTTCTATGTGAAGGGAGAAGAGTGACCTCAGGTCTTTTATTGCTGATAGTTTAAAAAGAAAATATTTATAAATAACTGTTTCTTTGTGATTTAACCATTAGTCTGCTGGTTGCTGATGCCATGGGTGATTTCATGCATTATAGTTTATTTGAAGTGAAAATAAATAGATACATTGTTGGCTTTTACTTCTGGTCCATTTTGTCTCATGTTCACACTGGCTCACTAGAAACAAATGAAGAGATTCAGACAAAACCAAGAGATGCTGACAAAACACATGATGTCCTAAATCACTGAACATCAGCCCTATGTGGACCTGCATAAGAAAATCTAATTCTGGGACAGACAACAGGTCATGCTGCACTTTACTGAAACTGATGTGTTAATTTATCCTCTGGTACCACAAGAAGCTTGGGATGGCATAATGATGATGATCATTACTATTATTAGTCGAGACTACAACTACACCTTGTATAAAGTATCACAGTATCACTTAGTAAAGACTTTAAGTAATGTGATTACATTTTTCAGTATCAAGTAATGATATTTAGTAATACTTTGGGGGCTGGCTTGTTCCCTTTCTTTCCCTTGATCAAGGGCTGATATCTGTGATGAGTGTTCGGACTGGTTTGGGATATGGCTGAAGTGTGGAGTAGGTGGTAAAGTTGGATGGTGTGTAACTGTCCTTCTAAGGTCAGGACTTCTGGAAAACTGCGTGAAGTCACCGAGGCTGAGCTAGCTGCTGGATAATTGTCAGCCTGCCAGCTTGTTAAACTGCAATATCTTGTCTTCTGTCTCTGTATGTGTTCAATTCAAAAAGATGCAATGTGTGGGTGTGGAGAATTTGGAGTTGTTTGAAGGAAGCTTTGATGGAGATGGCAACATAGTTACAAAAGCAGTCAGGAGTAATGCAACACATTACCCTTACAGCTAAATAAATAGTAATTTAATTACTTTTTCTATGAATATAATGAACTGATAAAACACAAGTTCAACACATCTCATTTTTAATGCTTTTCACTTTCAGGTGCTTGATGTGCACCTGTTGTCATGGTTACCAAATGATCTTGCATTGTATCATTTATAAAGGTTTAGAAGATTTGTTAACAATTCAGATCTGCAGATGGATTTAATAAGTTTTAATTAATGCACTGACAGCACTGTTTTATGGTTGTTTCACTTTGCTTTCATACCACAAAAAAAGTGTTTTCAAGCAGCCTCCATCTGAAGCAAACAAACTGAACCAAATGGGCATATACATGAAAGCATCCTTTGATTCCTCTGGTGCTACTGATGCTACTGTCACATGGCATAGACATTTCAGAAGAAAACAGAAACAAGAAGAAAATAGTCCCATTTCATTCACTTTAAATGAGGTTGTCTAATAATGAAGTCTTTAAAGCCTTAGTTCAGTACACGCAACTTGCACTTTGATCATCATGTATTTACCATACTATTTTTGTAAAGTTCTATTATTATTATTATTATTGTTGTTGTTGTTATTATTGGTTTTGTATACTAGTGTTGGTCATGCACTTTAGAAGTCACAACTTATTGCATGTGATATCATTGAGAATGGCAAGAAGTGGCTGAAGGGCCTCCTGATTTCCAAAAATCCTGAGCAGCACTGTGACAGCCGCAGGCCATTTGTCCCACTTTCTCTTCAGCTATAACACAAGCTGACAGGGCCACAGTGACAATGTGCTGCTTGTTTAGTCCCTTAACTACCTCCATGCCCTCGCTCTCCGTCTATAGCTCTCTCACTGTAGAGCTACTCCCCACCAGCTAAGTCAAGATGACAGGGCCAGAGTGACCCATGCTGATTATTTACTCGACTGTTTCACTGGTCAGGGCTGAACTTGTTCACTCCTCCCATTCTCTTTCTCCATCCCTCTCCCTTAAACTCTCATTTATTTAATTTTTCACCAGTCTGTCAGGATACTAATCTATCTTCATCAGCATGGCGAAGCAGAGTGTAGCCAACAGGAAAAGACAATGACATTGAACCAATATTTATTTGGCCAAGGGTTTTCTGGTCAGTGTGCCTGCCTCTAGATACAGTTTTCACAATAAAGCTCAATGTCTCAATATGTCTCCATTTACAAGTTAATTGGGCTTGAAGTGGCAAGTTTTAACAGAAGTGAGTGAGAGTGAGATAGTGCCTGATATGTTAACAATAAAAGAGGCCTCTGAGTACACTGATACAAAGAGACTTTGGGGACTGAGGGGAAGCAAAGTATTTCATTTTCAGCCACTGAGGCATGAATGAAGCCTCTAGCCTCTGTAGTTCACGGTGATACATGGATGTTATTTTGGAAATAGCTATGAGTAAGTACCCAAATCAACCACCACAGCTGAGGAATGAAGAATTAAGATGGCATGGGAGCAAAAGGGGACGTCAGGCGACATAGATGAGGTCAGATGGAGGCCCTCTATCCAGATGGAGATCCTTTATGCAAAACTTGGAAAAAAAAAGGAATCACACATTCACTGACTTGTCTCTGATGTTCATTGATGATAATTGTCAATAACTCTGCTCAAATTCAAAAAAAGCTATACTGTCACTTCAGATCTTGCCTCATAATCATCATGTTTAGATGTTCTCTAAAATGTCATAATCACATAATTAGAAAGGTTATACAGATCTGGTGGTCTCAGGCCATTTTTTTGGTCCAGACCAGAGTCGGATTTACAGCTTTGCCACACCAATGGAAACCACTCTAAACGAACCAACAATTCCACTGACCTAAACAACCATATACACCTTAATACGACCCATAAGAGCATACCAGCAGCAGCCACATTGAAGCCTTCATCATCATGGTACATTAATGGTAGAGTAATAAATACGCAGTTAAGGTTGTGGAACAGTCACAAAATCTTCTGTGTGAAAGTCCTGTATTTTGTTAACCCGTCACATGACTTCCTTCTTTTCTCCCATGATAATTGGGTCTAATAATACAACATAGCTAAGGGTCGTAATAAGCTGCCTGCACAGAAAACATATGGGGTTGTTTTTTTTTTACTGGAAAGTCTCAAACGAACTGAACCAAACAGGAAAACAGAGTTTGCCAAATAGGGGTTTGATTCAAAAGCTCTCTGAATCACTTCTTGAATCACCCGTTGCTCAGGTTGGAGAAAGTATCAGCAAATTAGAGTTTTGTAGGCAGGATTAGGCAGGAAATCATCCTCCTGGGACACAGCCCAAAAAATACGTTTATGAAAATTTGTGACAAAAAAAGTGTGGACACAGCTGTACAGAAATAACAAACCAGCATCGCCTACTTCTTCTTCTTACTTTGACTTCTAATGAAGGCATTTCTGAGTAACATGAGATCCTGAAAATAACAGTATATGTTGAGCTTATAAGACATGAGGTGACTAATGTGGAATAAACAAAGTCGATAGAATAGAACAGGAAGGACGGATTTATAGTCTGGTTTACTTCAATTATAATCATCATTTAGTTTCTATTAGATTTGACTTTGTCCTTCTATAACTGTTAGTGATAAGACACCATTAAACTCTGATGCATATCTCATCCACTGTTTCAACTTTCAACTTTGACCATTCTGACCTATCCAAACCTAAAGAAGTTGTTTTTGTGCCTAAACCTAACCAAACCTTAACCACAGAGTTTTCACATCATAACTTTACTTTTCAACAGTGATTTGTAATGGTTTAGGAAGGCATAGACTAATGTCCTGATAATAGGGGCATAAGATTAGGGCACACACAAAAAGACCACTTCCCAAAATCAACATAATTTCATCACAAAAGTGCAGAGACATAACTTGTTCTGAAAGACATGCAAAGTCATGCAACTCTGAGAAACAACTGATAAAATAACAAAATGCATTGATGTTTGACATTATTATGAAAAAAGTAAGGCCTACGTCGCAGACAGGAACAATGGGTGTTCTGAGGACATGGTCTCAATTCTTTTACATTCTTTCTTAACCTTCACAAAGCCAACTGTGTCCCCAGATCCACAGGAAGCAGACAAAACAACATGATATTTCAGACCACCTTCCCCTTAATCAAGTGAGTGATATCACAATCAGGCCTCACAGTGTTGTTTCAGGAGAGGGGATATTATCTGCTGTGAGAATTGCTTGTTTATTAAGGAAATACTCTTTTGTAAACATTTTCAAATCAGTTCAGCAAACTCACTATGGAGAGCATAGTTCCAAATCAATTAAGTCTGTTTCTTTAATAGCACTATAGAGCATACAGTTAATCCATTAGATGATAGCTATTATATCTCATGGTTAGAACAAATCCACTTTGATTTTTGTTAGATTTTATTAGATATTCAGTGCATTCCAATGCTGTGTGAGTCAGCCTTGTGTTTACTCTGGTTTGTGGCTTCTATCACAATGGCTGTCTATTTTTACTGCACCTGGTGATTTCCCTCATGTTCCTCCATGACCTTAAACACTTAATCACAACATAACCTGTAATGACAGGACTGCAGATTCTCATCTGCATTCACTTCTTGTCTATTGCAGTATCTGTGGGTGGAGAAGTGAGTATCTCTGCCTCTACTAAAGATTTTTTCCTGTCTGGTTGTTTCATGTCAGCCTCTTTTATTCTGAAGGACTGACAACAAATCTGAGGCTTTTTACAGATGGTTTAGAAAGCTGAAATATTTTCTGTACACTGGACATGTTGTACTGACTGCTTGTTTGTTTGTTTGTTTTTGCCACGTTTCCAGATTTCAGCTATTAACGTGACAAGTAAGCAACTTCCCAGTACACAATGTGGTACTTCCTCTTATTTAATGCCTGGTAGTGAATATGTGATGTTGGTGTACTGCCAATTTACCCTCATAATGTGTTGATGTACCCACTGAATTTTAAAAATCAGCACACAGAATATCGACAGATAAAACAGATCAACTTATGAGAAGCACCATAAATGACATATTAGGAGGAAAGAAGCAATGAAATGCCATGATTCCTCCGAGTTTTAGGTTTACACTTGCTTCATATTTATAAGCCAGTGTTTCAACTATCTGTGACACTCAGTGGGCCACCAACTCTGCTCACAATAACTCATTAATTCCTGCACATGCTTCACAATAAATGCATTTTAATGTGAAGTCAGCAGTAAATCTTTACTGCACTTACTATTTATGACATATATGATCAATTTTGTTTCTTTGTCAACTCATATAAGAAAGACCTCAACAAATATGAGGTAGCATATACAGATTTTAAAGGGAAAAAAATATCACTGGTATTGGATCAGTACTGAACATTGAAATAACTGAAATAATGTCACTGTTTAAAGAGTGTCTTTGTAGTTTCTTCTTCCTCTGTGAGGTTTGCTCATAGTTTGCTGTGCTGAAATATGCAGTAAAAAAAATCATACAATCTAAAAACTTCTCAATAAATAGACATGGCATGATGGTTTATTTTAGCTTGCCAAGACATATAAAAGAAAATTGATGAAATGACAAAAATTGTTTGAAATCACTTGTATGTTCCACTTGAACATGAATCTGTTCATTCAAATGATTCTTATATGAGGCCCATTGTCTTTGACTGGTAAAGTATTCATGGAAAAGAAACATCATGAAACAAATAAATAAATAAAAGAAAAAGAAAGAAACAATTAGGGCAAAGAATGAAATGTATATTGTGATAAGTGGCATATTGAAGTTGGATTTTCCTCTCAGTGGCTAGATGCTGCAGGCTGAGGCTCTGTGCCAAACCCTGTGCTCTGCAAACGCACATCCATCTTTATGGCACTTTTATTCTTGGAAAGAAAACAGTTTACTGAGAACAGTGGGAGCCAATGTACTGTAACACACTTCAATGTTTGCTTTTTTGTCTTCACAGAGTGGAGCTGAAAAACTATATGGACACCCTGTTGTCTTCTGCACCACGCAAATGCTGGATAATGTGGGTGATTAGGAATTTGCAGATCTGTTTGTTTGTTCCTACATTGTTTAGTTACTCAGTTTGTCCTGGAAGCTGCTGAAGCAGTTATTATGAACACTAGGGGAAAATGTGCCTTCCAGTTTGCAAGAATAAAGTACACTGGAAGTGAGCTCTATTAACTTATAATTGTAAGTAGTACTGTAGTTTGACCATTCCAATGCAGGTTATATGTGGGCAGAGGCATAAAATTAGCAACACTCACTCCTCCTTAATACCCATTATTTGAAAAACCCTGTCACCTAAAATTTATGGTCACATAAAACTAATTTGAATTACCAAATGTGTTTAGGAAGGAATGTAATGCCTCTTGTATGGCATCTTTTACTAATATGAAGAAAAACATTTATACTGAAAGAAACTGTTAAATATTAATATCATTTTACAACTGCTCCCTTAAAGTATCAGCTACTGCAAAGGTTTACTAATTCATTCACTAAAGGCCAGGTGGAACTCTTTGACTAAAGCCACTGACACACCCAACTTAGTAATAAAAGAAAATAATATAAAAATAATATGTTTAACAGATTTAGTTGACTGAGTAATAACCTACATATATAACTAACATGAAGGAGGAGCATGAAGGACTGACAGAGCTGAAAATCAATGAGAGACTTTCTTCTGCAGCAGTCTGACAAACATCTGCTAATAGCCATGTTAATAAGATCAGTTCACCCACACAGGTCTGGGATTAGCTGATCATATTGTTGTAATCAGAATGTGTTGGTATTTGTATTTTTTTAAAATGCGTTTAGAATAATATGATGTCACAATAGAAATCGCCTTAGTGTGGCCATTCAAAATGTGATATTACAATATTTCTTCATGCAAGACGCATTGGAGACTCGTCTGGTTAGTTAAACTATTATACACATCCCAGTTTTCAGTGAAATTGGCTTATTATGTAACAAGGAAATTATCCAAAATTATACAACCAGTTAATATATTCCATAATTGGGTGAAAATATTTGTTTTAATTCGTGTTGATAAATTGGCTTTAAGATGAACATGAATTCACATTTACATGTCACTAAAACCTCAATGAAACAAGACATTCATTAATTTATGGATTTACAAAGAGTAGGAGCAACTCAGTCCTGGCAACTTAAGCTTAAGATTTATTTTTCCATGGTTATTACATGTGCAAGAACTAAAAGCTTGTGGTTACAGTAAAAGAAAATGTCAAAATGTGAAAACTGACCTAAAGCACCAGACAGGATCCACTGCCACTGATTGTAATGTGTAATATATTAATATATTTTATAGAAAACATGCTTGATTTGGATGCTTTAAAGCAGAGGTGTTCAACTCTGAGGTGTCTCCCCAGGAGAGAGCGCTTTCTTCACTATCAAAGTAATCCAGTAATAGTTGTCTGTGCATCTATGGATACATAGTAAACAGGAAATGCTAATAGCTAATTCAGCATACTGCGAACAGTGCCCATTTGCCAAAGTGTAAGCAATTATGGCCTAAAAAACAGGGATCTAGCTGCAGGTCACAGTTAACTTACTGACTCCATGGCAACATTATGCTTCCTGTTTATATCCTCCAATGCAGTTTGGGAGCAGTAGTCTCAATTTTGTCTGATGGAGGGCCCACAGTGTCAGACTTTGAAAACCACTACCAAGGAGTAAGACACTTAACCCCCGGCTGTTCCAGTGGAGATTGAAGTTGTGCTGAACAGCAATAAGGTCTGAAATGTGACTATGGAGACTAGTATTTTTGAAAAAGCTCACCTAAAATGACCAGGGCCACATTGCCAATTTTTCAAATTGTTGCTTTCTGATTTTGAAAAAAATCAACTTGATTATTCCTGCTGAACACATATTCCACCATGTAACTGGCTGAGTTTGTTCAGTTATCAGAACAAATCTGTCTAAAAGCTGTGTATGTGTAACACTGTACACAGCAGTGTTAACCAAATCTTAGATAAACATCAAAGTGTCCTATTCTCTCTTGGAGAAAACATCCTCTGAATTCCCTCCATGCAAACTGACTGGCGTGGCTTCAAAACGCACACATATAGTCCATCAGCTGACAAATTACTTTTAACAAATCAACTGGGTTTCACACCCAATCCACACGATGTGTCTCTTCACGTCTGCCTCTGAAACAGACTGTCAGCTGGGAGTGCTACTGTTGAGTGTTACACAGAATATTTCATGATTTTCAAGCTGCCAGCCATATGTATCACTCATCTACATGTGGATTCTGAAAAAGCAATTACTCAGACTGCTGAGGGCCTCTCTGAGCCAAGGGTAATGTACAGGAACAAGGACGTGAAGTGTCAAAAGAAAGTTTCTTACACTGGGGGAAAATGGTGAGATTCATGTTGGGTGTAAAGTTGAAATGAAACTTTGTAAAATCTTCAAATGCATATGAGTAATTACTTTGCTTCACTGACTGGCTGAATTGAGTTTTTGCATAAGTGGATGGGAAATCTTGACAAGGTGACAGGCAGCGTGTGATGTGTAGACGCACAGAGACAAAACTGAAGTTTGAATGAGCACATGTTCATGACCTGATTATCATGGGTATCAGTTACTCCACTGTGAAAAGTGTGCTGATTTGGTAGATGGTCATGCGTGTAGAGCTGGGCAAGAGTTCAGCCATATTCAACAATTCTGCACCTCACAATTTATCTGTGGTAGAAAGTAATTTACTCTAGTATTTTTGTTACACATTTTTCTATTTACAATTCTGTATACAATTTTACAGTACGCCTATTTGAATCCTTGAAGAAAATCTGTAAAAACGGACAACTGTAGATGGCGAGCTATGTAAATGGACACACAAGAACATCAGTATTGGACGAGTCTGCCAAACCCTGGATTACACTCGGGGAGAGCATCTTTGAATTTCCTGCTTTCTATTATCTGTGTATATACAGCATGGGAGAAAAAAGTAAAAAAAAAAACAAAAAACAAAAAAACAAACAGTATTGTGGTTGCTTTGATTCCCTATAGTGGCTGGTAGGATCGCCACAGTATTCAGTTTTGCTGGTGTTACATGGTATTCAGGCACACAAAAGACATGTCTTTTCTTGTAAAATGTTTGGTGTAATCTGCAACACCAGTGTTGTTGACACATGTTGACAGCAAGTTCAATGGATTATACCAAAGAACTGCAACACTATTCATGCTTCTCCAAGGTAATACAACAATCATATAGGTTTATGTTATGATAATCAGCTGTAATTACTTCAGCTTTGTTTCTGAGAAACTATGCTCTCAATACTACAAAGCCCATGAGTCTATGAGTCATCGTTGCTATGGAGAATACACCCATCAGCCACAACATTAAAACCAGTAACTGGACTGGTGTAAGCCAGTCAGAGGTGCGAATCAGAAGGGTGGCAATTTCAACTGATCCAAAATTAACCAATAATTCAAAAGTGAACTGATTACAGCTGCAGATTATGAAGTCACTGTGATCTTTAGATTCCAACCAAGGTTAGCTGCGCACATCAGCGAGTTCAGTGATTAGATAGCACCAAAATGCACAATGCTATGAGTTCTACATTGAAGTTTTAATGTCCACAGGCTTGTACCTTTAACTTTTTATGAAAGAACCAGATATTTTCTAACATAGCTTTTCATCCTTTGCACTAATGGCTCTACTGGGAGAGTTTCATGCTTATTAAACCCGTAGAAGAGCTCCAACTGTGAGTCACATGGCACTGGAAATCAGCAAAATGAATAAAATGATTGGATGATGAATCTCAAAGGCAACCAAAAGAATGTTGCAGAATACTTTAATGGTACTAGCCAACATTTAGAGCTTTACTACAATTTGCAGCCAGTGGTAATTTATAAATATTAATTTGTAATTTATACCAAATATGGATTAAACCACAGTAGAAATTAATCCCTCACATGAGTAGATCTTCCTCATGTTTGAGTAGCCACAGGTAAAATAGGGAAGTCAGCATTGAGAAATGGTCTAAAATATTACAGGATTTAATTTTTTCATGAGATTTGTAAACAATGAGACAAAAAAGAAAAGAACACCATTCTTATTCTTCAAAAGGGAACTAATTCACTATGGCACTTCAATACTGATATGGTTTTGCAAGAGACAGATTTAAAAATTTAATGGTTAAATTCTACAACAGGGAAAGAGATATCCAGACTTTTAGCCTCTAGTATGGGTCAAACTCCCAAAAAACACTTCCAGTAGTACATCATCTTTTCATCAGATGCTCACTGCCTTTGACATGTTGTCTGGGAACATGTCAAATTTTTAAAAGATATCTTCGGGGCTTTTTCTGAAACCTGATCTACTCTAATTTTCAGCAGGTACCCAAAAGTAAACATGCGCTCTGTTCTGTACAATTACATCTTCTAATACTTGCTCCGCATCTGTGCCCATGTTGTACTGAAGATGCAAACTTGTACACTACATGTTGAAGACTGTGTCCATCTGAATGAGAACATCTCAACTTAATTACACCAAAAGGTAGTATGCAGTGTAATGAAGACTGCCATCAAAGAAAAAAAACTTCTGGGGGCAGCAGAGGAGATAGAGGCAAACTTATCAGAATCAGAATCAGAATCAGAAAACTTTATTGCCAGGTATGTTACACATACAAGGAATTTGACGTGGTGTTGTTGGTGCAAGTTTGAACAAGAAAAGAAAGTTTTAATACTAAAATAAGAGAAAGAGGAAAGTACTAAGTGGAAGAAAGTCTGTAATAATAATAATATAATGTGCAATGTTGCAAAGTGGAAGTAGTGCAGAGGTAATAATGCCTTATAGGAGCGTTAATATAACACATACAGTAAAGAGCCGAATTATGTTAATGTAACATAGTCTGTATTGGGGAAATGACGGTCTGTGCTGTTTGGGGGGGAAGGGGGTGGGGAGCTGTGTTGATGAGGGTGGCGGCAGAGGGAAAGAAACTGTTCCTGTGACGTGAGGTTATGTTGATGAATCTGTTCCTGTGACATGAGGTTATGTTGATGAATCTGGTATAAGGTAGTGTTGCTGTTTGAGACTGTACTGCAGGATGCCTGCGCGTGCATGTGTGGATGATTGTAGACAGGCAGGCAGGTGAGCGGTGGAAACAGACACAGAGGTGTACAAACAATCCTACATGTAGCCAAAGCAGAGTTACTGTGTTTAAATGCTTGGCCTGCACTGTCAGCTTCAGACCAGCTATTGCAGAAGTAATCATGGCACTTAACATTCAGGGTGCACTGCAACCCTTTTGGCTGCATTTCATAAGTTCATTGCACAATCAACTTGTAATTGGCAGAGCTAATGAAAGAACAGTGAAACATAACTTGAGCATCATTCATTCAGGGGTCATGCAGTTATTATAGTGAGAAAAGGAAGTCACTGCAGTCCACTTTAAATCGGATCCTGTTATTTTGTGATTATGATGGAAGGCAAGGATCAGACAGAAACCAGCAGGAATCTAAGCAGAGGTTGTTTTTTTTTTTTTCTTAAAGAAAAATAATCACATTAGTATTCAAGACCTAAATTGTCTCTGAGATGACAGCTTGGTGACTAATAATTCATCAGACCAATCAAATAAAAACAGACATCTGAAGAGATCAAATCAATACAGATTCACAGGCAGGTTTTCCATTTGATCTTTCTGACTGGGCTCTGAAACAGCAAGTCTCTATATATTATCTTAAATGTGATCTTACCATTTTGGCATAAGATGGAGCTAAGCTCATGCAAAGGATGCTATATTTTCTCACACACGCACACACATATATCAATCAATAACTTTATTTGTCCCCTGGGGGGGCAATTCAAGGCACGTGAACATATATGTATATGTATATGTATGTATGTGTGTGTGTGTGTGTGTGTGTGTATATAAACACACACACACATATATATATATATATGTTTATATGTATATGTATATGTATATACATATATACACACATATACATATACATATATAGTCCATATGAAATATGTATGACTGAACTAATAAGATTATGCTGATATTTAAAAGGATAATGTTGCTATGCATATGCAACCGTTCACACATTCGCCACAACTTTATCACATAATTTAACGCATGCATGTTAACCTTGTGTTTACAGCTTGTTTACTCTGCCCCAAGTGTACAAAAGAATCAACGCAGCTCGGAAAAAAACATCACAGCATGAATTGCTCAGGATCAATAATAATCACTTTGAGATAGCAGCTAATAATTCTTCAGATTGGTATACTCATCTTTCTTGGCTCCACTTTGAAGAAATCAAGTCGGTAAAAAATAAACAGGTAGGTTTTGCGTTTTATCTTGTCTACTGAGCAATGGAAACTCTTTATATGCCATTTGAAATTTCTGACATATCATGGTGCAAAAATTACGCAAAAGTCTGCAGCAATCTACTGTATATGGAAGCTGAATCATGCCAGAATTTCTCTGGACAAAATTCCTTCGGATGACAGGTAATAATTCATCAAATTGACCATGAGTCATCTCTGTTTAATGTGTTCTGAAGAGATCAAATCAATACAGATAAACAGGCAGGTTTCACATTTGATCTTGTGCATTGAGTTATGAGAGGCAGGCTGTGTATGCAATATAAAATTTGATCCTGTCTTTTTTATTATTAGTAGTAGTAGTATATATTTTTACATAATATTATGAACCGAAGATGAGGCTAAAGTCAGCAGGAATCAGTAAGAAGATGCTATCTAAATGGAAAAAAAAAATAAAATTAAAACAACCAAAAAAAAAAAAAAAAAAAGATCAAATCAGGACCAACATTCATTCTAAGATGACAGCTAACAACTGTTCAGTCTGACCAAAATCAAATCCATATGAATGAGATTTTCTGTGTTTTTTAAGGGAAATGATTTACAATATTCTCATTATCATTATATGCTGTCAGTTATATAGATAGATAGATAGATAGATAGATAGATAGATAGAGAGAGAGAGAGATAGAGAGAGAGAAAATTTTCTGACACACTGTGTAGAACTATCTATAGTTCTACACAGTGTCAGAAAATTTTGAACATTTCTCAAGCTCCTAGAGCCTGAGGTGACATGTAAGAAGACCACCAAAACCTCACACTGGAGAGGCTGCTTGATAAACGATCTAAAAGATATTAATAATCAATCATTTATTCAAAAAGCTGGCCATTTGTCGGTTGACTTTTTGATTAATAAACTAAGGTTTCTGTGCTACAGTAATTATTATATGAAAATAGTCCAAGGATGAAGCAAAATGCAGAACGAATTTGGATTCTATTTGAAAGCCACGTTTAGATTTTTTTTTCTATTCTCTCTTTTTTTTTATGTGACTGTTCAAGTGACCGTCGGTGTGTTTAAGAATGGACCATCACTGAACCTGTGGGTCTAGTGGGTGAAGTTTGCTGATGAACTGTGCACTCACCAGCAGTGTGGGCAGCCCAGCCACCACGGCGTAGAGCAGGACGGGTGGGACGGCGCTGCTGTCCTCCGGTCCCAGGTAGGGTTTGGTGTAGGTGGTGTCGTAGCAGAAGAAGCCCTGCACGTGCACGCTGAAGGTGTCGGTGTACTCGAAGTAGTAGGCCAGCATGACGGTCCCGGCCATGATCACCAGCTGGAAGTACAGCATGATGCAGACGAAGAGCGAGAGACATTTAATTATAACAAAACCTCCTCTCTCTCTCTCCTACCCAGCCTCCTCCTCCTCCCCGGCGGTTCCGACTCCCGCTGACCGACTCATGACGGCTTGGCTGCACGCGACTAGCCGCTCTCTGATCACGGTGGAGGCTCCCTCGCCTTGGTGTCCTCTGCTCGCTGCTGCTGCGACTAGAGACTGTGTGCTTGCGTGTGTGTATGTGTGTGTGAGAGAGAGAAAGAGAGAGAGAGTAGGGGAGGGAGAGAGTGGGGAAGAGGAAAAGA
Source organism: Toxotes jaculatrix (assembly GCF_017976425.1). Taxonomy (NCBI): domain Eukaryota; kingdom Metazoa; phylum Chordata; class Actinopteri; family Toxotidae; genus Toxotes; species Toxotes jaculatrix. Next base: position 14,821,245 of record NC_054413.1, on the reverse strand, counting down.
CAGTGGGTGTGCGAGGGTGTGTAAGCGTATGAGAGATGAAGAGGCTTGGCTAAAAGCCCTTCCCACGTCTGTGTGTGTGAGCGAGAGAGACAGATTCGAGATACCCGTGAGCAAATAGGAAGATTGACAGCTCTCTCTCTCTCTCTCTCTCTCTCTCTCTCTCTGTGTGTGTGTGTGTGTGTGTGTGTGTGTGTAAACTGGACTCAGAACCAAGACATGCACTGGAGAAAATGGAGAAAAGATAAGGAATGAAAAGAGAGATGAAGCTAGTGTGTGTGCCTGTGTGTGTGTGTGTGCCTGTTGTTGTTTAGAGGTAAAATGTGTCCAGTCCACTTGCAGACGCTGAGGCTCTCTGCTCTAAATTCAGCCCACGTTTCATCAGATAAATTAGTCAATAAATAAAACTGAATGAGCAGAATCTGCATGATGTCATATCCATTGGTTTCCACTGAAAAAAAAATTAAATCAAGGTTTTCTCTCTGTAACGTGTAAGTTATTGCTTGTAAGTAGTGGTTAAAGAAGAGTTGGGGTGAGGGGTGGGGGGCACCCACAGTCCTCAAAACCAACCTGAGACTAATATCAAGTTTTGGCAGCCTGCAATAGCCAAATCAGGAGGGTATCTTTCAAAGATCCTGTACTCTTTGTATTTCATTTCATTGTGTCAAAGAAACACTGTCAAGGGAGATGCACATACTTGTGTACTATATGTACATGTGTATATATATATATATTTTTTTCTTTTTCCTTTTTTTTCCGCAGAAACTGGACTGTGTCTGTTCTCCCTTATTTCTTGCACTGAAAGTGTATTAGGACGGGATCTCTTTTAACAGCCAGTAAGGACAGGTAGAATGATTATATTTGATGTATATAGCATGTACAGTACCTACTGTCAAGCATGGTGGGGGCAGTATCATGGTTTGGGGGTATATGAGTGCTGCTGGCGTTGGTCACCTCATTGTCTGTGATGGCGCATTGAACTCTGCTAAGTATTGTGCCATTCTCGAAACCTACATGCTCCCTTCTGCACATGCACTGTTCCGTCGAGGTCGAACCTGGATGTTTCAGCAAGATAATGCCCCTTGCCAAAATCCAGGTCAAGTTGAACTTGGCTGCAGGAGCACAATATCCAGGTCTTAGAGTGGCCAGCTCAATCCCCGGACATGAGCCCCATTGAAATCTTTGGTGGATTATCAAAAGGCCTGTTTCAATGCAGAAACCAAAGAATTTGGAAGAATTAAAAACAGTAATTCAAGAAGAATGGGAGAAGATTACCCCTCAACAGAGTAAAAGGCTCGTGGAGAACATGCCAGCCAGGATTAAAGTGCTACTGCGTGCTAATGGCAGGAGTACTAAATATTAATTTTGTTATGCGATGGTTTATTTATTTTTTGTTCAGTTTTGAACACATTCTTTGCTATTTGTTAACTTTGATGTCGACAATGTTGAGAACTGACATGTTGACACCATTAAGAATTTAGTTTTGCTATTTTTTTCTTGATAACAATAAACAAAAGAAATCATTTGTTTTGTTTGTGTCTGTCTGATGCAGCCACACCTTGTGAAATAAAAAAAAAAAATTCAGATTTTTCTGCAAATATTTCACGATAATGTTTGAAATTGTGTAAAATTTTAAGGGTTTCTGAAAACTTTTTTCCACCACTGTCTATACAGCTGTAAACAACTACATTCAGTGGAAAGTAGCTAAAGCCTGTTCGAAAAGCTAGATGATGTAATATACTAATTAGCATAATCATGACACAATTGCATTGAATTTGCATTCTGCCTAGTGTTAGCCCTTTACCAAATTCCTGATAATGCTTTTCTCATTTACATGTCTATTTTTGTTTTTGTTTTTTTCTGTTGTCAGACAATGGAACAAGTATGAAATAGTGACTGAAACGCAGCCCATGAAGATGACATGTTAACCAGCAGTCACCTCCAAGCCACTTCCAAGCTGCTGCTCTGCTCTGCTAAAATCCTAATTTTATAATCATGACGTCGCCTGGCAAAATCACCACCCACATAGGTTAAAGACAATGGCTGTGCTGTGATTTCAGCTATATTGTAAAACGATCACAGAGAAAAAGTTAGAATCTGTCACTTCTATCTCATTCACATCTATGTCAGCTGCTGTAAAGTCATACTGAACAAGCTGCATAGGGAAAGCCCAACCTCACACTTGTTGGGCAGTACTGGCGATTCTCTTCCACAGAAAGTTGCTGATGATTGTGCAGGAAGTGGCTAGATTTGTCAGTAGGTGCTTTTTTTAAAAAAAAATAAGTTGCTAGAGGGATCTGAAAAGTCAGTAAGTACTCAGTACTCAGGTGATGCAATGGAAACTGTCTGCGCCAATTAATTTGAAAGAGCAACAGCCAGTGGGGAAACTCCAACACTTGGCCAGCCAACCAGTGATGTAATTTCATAAGTCAGTCAGTCAGCAACAGTCATTCACGTTTATAGGGCCATTTACCTCTGACCTGTCTCCTCATTCATGTTTATAATCTTAGCTTCCTAAATATTTTGTATTGGAGATGTCAGCTGCCATCTCCAATGTATTGATTCATTATGGATATTACAATAGTATTTTAAAAGATATTTGTGTTTGTACTTGTACTGTATCAGTAATTTTGAATGCCAGCAATAGGCAACACACTGTATGTGTTGTGTATGTTTTTTATTTTCTTATGATGTCTTCCTCACTAATTTCATGTGTTGCATATAACATTTCCTGTCAGAGAGTTTCAGAAACCATAAAACAGATCCCATTATCCCATGAACCCAAGGTTATTTATAATTCTGCCCTCATTCTGTATCATACATTCAAATTTATGTTGACTTTTTGGTGTACTTTTAACATTTACTTTTTTGTTTCACTCTGTTCTCATCCTGTTTGCTCTTCATACATTTATACTTCCTGGCATGTTGGAATGGTTGTGTTATGTTCAATACCTCCCACTGGCTCTGTAGTTATTTTTATTTTATCTATTTATTTATTTTTTTCCTGTTGCTGCAGCGACCCCATTTCCCCAAATGGATCATTGAAGCCTCATCTTATTTCATACTCCACAATCTTTCTGTCTCTTTCTCCAACACCGGAAACGCATTTATTGGCTCTACTGACACGTTAAAATCTATAAGTGAGGACTCAGAGGAGATGGAAAGACGCATGGAGATAGACAGACAGACATAGATGGAGATGCAGATGGAGATGCAGAGGGTGTGTTGAGTCAGGTGGGTACACACTGACAGCTCTGAGTAATGGCTGCCATCACTGTGTCACTCTGTTATCACTCTCCATTTTAATACTAACTAGGCCAAATCTATAGCTTCTAGCTTCATGCTCAAACATGTCAGAGAGATGTCTAATGATGCATTTTTTCTACATAATAGCATCAGAGGGTGATTAATTATAGAATGCATATATTAAGAATCTGCTGTTATTAAACTGACAGCTGTATACTTCACTATAAACCCTAGTCTTTATGACCTCAAGGACATTATTTAGGCAATTATCTGTTTCTTTATGTGGTTTTGGGGGTATTCAAGAGGCTTCATCATGGGATTGATAGGAAAAATCATATGACAATAAATATAAACATAACACTATATTTTATTTTAAAAAATATCAAGCTCTGCAAGTGCCTGGATCTAAATGCCAACATTAGCCAAATGCTAACATTAGCTAATTTTAGGCAGGAATAATGCTTACCATGGTCACCATCATAGTTTAGCATGACACTAATATTTGCTAGTTAGTACTAAACACAAAATACAGCTGAGCCTGATGGTAATGCCATTAGTTTTTAAGGTATTTGGACATAAACCAAAGTATTGGATATCTGGACCAAATTTTATGGTAATCCATTCAAAAGTTGTGGAGCTATTTCAGTCTGGACCAAAGCTAGCATGACTGAACACCTCACAAACAGAAACATTTTGATGTGTCGCAATAAAATGAAAAAGTAATATGCATTAAACTGTTGCCACACCATTAGAGTGAATAAAGCAACATAACTGGAAACCTGCATTTATCTTGGAGGAGATGTGTGGAATGGAAAATGTCCAAAGAATGACATCTGTCTGCAGACAAAGAAAGTCAGAAGATTTTCCCAGAACTATCAGTATACTGACATTAATGAAAAAGAATGACATAATCAAATTAATTTCAGTGTTACTGTGGCTGAATAGAGCTTTAAATTCAACTGCTGTCATTTAAAAAATGTCAGCCAAAAAGACAGCTTGAGACACCTGTGACACTTCATATATCAGCCTGATGGTGATCATGCTGAACATTCAACACAGTTCCAGGACAGTTCATTGTTTTTCATTTGGGGTAAATCAGATTGATTCCATTAAAGCTCGAGGTTTTCCTGGATGTATGGGAGCGCTGACCTTGGAGAATGACATTTATATTTTAATGTATTCATTCACCAAGCACTTTATTAGGATCATCAACCCAAAACAGGGTAGGGTCTCTCTTAGCAAAACAAAAAACAAAAAAAAAAACAAACAAAAAAACAAAAACTCAATTCTTCATGGCATGGATACTGCAAGATGTTGGAAACATTGCTTTGAGATCCTGGTCCATGTTGACATGATTGCTTCACATAATTTCTGTAGATTTATCAGCTGCACATTCATGCTGCAAATCTCCTGTTCTGCCACATCCTACAGGTGTTCTACCGGATGTCACTGTCATGTTGAAGAAAACAGTTTGAGACAACTTCTGCTTTGTGACATGGGGCGTTATCATGCCGGAATTAGCCATCAGAATAAGTAAATTGTGGCCATAAAGGGTTACACATGGTCAGCAACAGTACTCAGATAGGCGGTGACATTCAAACCATGATTGATTGGTACTGCAGGGTCCAAAGTGTGCCAAGAAAACATACCTCACACGATTACACCACCACTACAACTAGGCAGGCTGAATCCATAGATTCATGCTGTTTACACCAAATTCTAACCCTACCATCTGTAGCCTCAACAGAGATCAAGATTCGTCAGACCAAGCTACATTTTTCTAGTCCTCCGCTGTCCAGTTTTGGTGAGCCTGTGCCCACTGCAGCCTCTGATTTTTTTTTCTGTTCTTGGCTAACAGAGGTAGAACCTGATGTGGGCTTCTGCTGTTGTAGACGACCTGCTTCAAACTTCAATGTGCTTTGCATTATGAGATATAATACACACACACACACACAAACACGTGACTAATGAAGCAGAAAGGATGCTCCAAATCCAGCCAATCAGAGGGCAATTCATGTAAACTGGTAAGGGTGTGAACACAGTTTAGTCCTCTGTAGACCCATAGGTCCATCTGTCACTGTCCTTCCCAGCCTATGAGGAGTCCCACAGTCACTACTCCACTGCTAAGGCACTGATTGGGCCAAACACTAACAGACTCACACACACGCATTCACACACATACACACACACACAAACATGATGATATATCACAGTTCATGTTCTGCATAAAACGTATACAGTGTCAGAACGGCTTTAAGATATCCATTGATCAAAAGAACATATGTTTGTTTTCTTTTATTGAAGCAGGTGATTTTTATTTGATTTATGCTAATGTTCAGTATTTTTCAGTGTATACAGAGTAATGAGCCTTGACCTCCCAGTTAAACTATCTAATTCATCAATTATTTGAGCTGATCAACTTAATAGTTTTGAACCAGAACCTTCAGTATTCAGAACTAGTAGATCATGAAAAATAAGGTGTACCAAAGTCAGTGGGCTACACCTGTTATTTTGATGTTCCAGATACATATTTAATCAACACAGCATATCTTCATAGCCATCAGATCTGAATCAGGATCCACAGATACTCAGTTTTAAAGGGCTTGGATCAGGATTGTTGCCATAATTGGCACCTTGCTATAAAAATGATTGTACCTATAGGCCACCACTTGAGCAGGGCAGGTTTGACGAATTGGACCTTTCTGGTTGAGTATAAGTTGAAAAGCCATAATAAATCATTGTCAGACCCAAGCAGGAACCAAATTCAATTTGAGGTACTGGAACATGGAAAATGTCAAGAAGTGAAAAAAAAAGAAAAAAGAAACAAAGGCTCTAAGATGCTGCAAGCATTTCAAGAATACTGCAGGAAAGCAGCACAGTGGACGCTCAGCATCTCAGAATCTCACTAATACATAAGTTTCAGTTCAAGGGCCCAAGAATATTTAGTCTTTTGGGCACACAGTACCATTCACCTCAAATCTCAGAGATAAGATATCTCACAGCAGACCTTGATAAACCCAGAACTTTCTGCTCTGAATGAAGCAGGAAGTCAGAGAACGTGTTTGTCATTGTGGTGGACTGAAGCTTTACAAGATTCTAGAAATGTTTCTATCAGCTTTTAAGAGAGTTATAAGAGTCATAAGAGGCTATTGTACAGCATACTAGACAATCTTCACAAAAAAATATCATATTGTGTAAAATGCTATAGATAATGTCCTCACAAGTAGTAAGTAGTAGTAGTATGTGGGCTGCCACAGTAAATATGACATCACAGCAAAGTATGACAGGCATATTTTCTTTGTCCTTTCCCGCTCACAAGGAGCAGGAGACTCTTCTATCTTCTCCCTGAGGAGCGACTAATGAGCTTTGTTGTCTGGCGAATACAAGTGTTCCACTGAACCTGACAGATACGCAAACAAACTTGTTGAGACCATGAAAGCACAATCAAACACATTTTATACTTAGGAAACACATGGTTAAAGCTAGACCAAAGCACAATTCTGATTACTAATAGAACAAAAAGAAACCTGAGGATTTGCTTTAAACTTTGTCTACACTGTAAACAACAAAGGGTCGCTCATTGTCTGTGGGAAACATACTGTGAATGCCTTTCCCTTTTCAAATAAATAAGACTTCTATTATTACTGCATTTTGTGGGTGTGATAAATGTGCCAATTTTAGGCATTAACCAAGAAAAATCACTATGGTTCCCAGGTAAAGAGTGACAAAGCTGTCATCTCACAGTAACACCAGGATGTAATGATATCAGGCATTAGAGTGGTGATATCATGGCATTTCTCTAAATGCAAATAAGATCTTTACAAGTTAAAAAGTCACCTCCAAACTGTAAAAACTAACAAGGTCACAGAGGAGAAACTATGAGGAGAGAAAATGTGAAGATATTTCCAGTTTATACAACTTTGGTCTTAAATTGATTTATTTTTTTAATTTGGAAGAAACAGTTCTGGAACATTCCAGCCTACTTTAACCTCTGCTTATAACTAAAGATGGGTGACAAATTAAAGGAAAAACCTGAAAAGTGAGTGGAGAAACAGGATGACAAAATCCCCATCTATAGGGCATGAGGGATCACTGAATGGTTTCATGAAAATGATGTGAATCATATGCTGTGGCCTTCACAGTCACCAGATATGAAGCCAGTTGAACACATCTGGGAGATTTTAGACCACTGACAGGACTCCCTACCACCATCAAATGAGGGCATCTTTTGGAGCTGTCTTGTTTTTCAACAAGCAGAAGGATCCTCTAGCAAACAAAACAAAACAAAACAAACCTTGAGCCTTGTAAACAAACAAAATTAATTGAACTGATATATCAATACACCGCTTCCATCAGGAAAGCGGTACAGGAACATTAAAGCAAGCACCAACAGACTTAGGGACAGCTTCTTCCCCAGAGCTGTAAAAGCAATAGCCCCACCACAGTGAATACACCCATATCCCATCCCCCTACAGGACCCTCAAACATGCCCCCCCCCCCCCACACACACACACACACACACACACCCACACACCCCTGCTGATACTGACAACCACACAGAACACAATCAAACACTCACAGCATTCCATACACTGGTCTGGCACTAAGCTGCACTTTATTACTTACTTACCTACTTACTTACTTTACTTACTCTACCTTGTGTTTATATTTTCATAAGTGTTCCTTTCTTTTTAAGTATTTGTGTTATTTATTTATATGTGTGCCTTAAAGCCGGGAGTCTCGCAAAATTTCATTATGTTCGCATAATGACAATAAAGACTCTTGAATCTTGAATCTTGAATTTACATTCAAGTTAAAAGATATGCAAGATATTATCAAATATTGTCTTGACTTGGGTGTCATTTTCTGCTTTCTGTTTACTGTGAATTCTGCCTTCAATCACCCAACTCTGTGTGACAGATTCAGAAGACACAAAACTCAAAATGACTCAAAATGAACTGATAAGCTACCAACACAACATAACTCTGACTGACTGAGAATCTATAAATAGGAGTGTTGTGGTTGAGATATGAGAAATGCTTACATTGTGTTTTATTAGACCATTATGCCAAAGGCAGCAGTGCGACCCAGATACAGTCAATACTTCACTGAATATAGGCATACAAAAATACCTTAGCTAGCAGGCACACATATCACTTTGAAATGCATATCAATCTCTCTCTGTCCACACAAATTAACACTTAGAGATTTTTAAAACTGAATTAAGCTACAGTTGCAAGAGAAACATGACAGGAATTTGCAAAATAAGCATTGATTATCACAAATAAAGGACAAAATATATGGCTTTCTGATTTCTACGGGCGAGTCAAGTGTAGTGCACCAGATTTGATTTCATCATCACGTGTGAATAAACAGCTCTTATTAAAAGGCAAAGCGGCAGAGAAGAAAACTTCAAAGTAACATGCTTCAAGCAGCCCAGGCTTATCTGGCATGTCACACTTCATAAGAAATTCATGCAGTGTCTTTCTCGCGACCCGCTGATGTGAAGGCGGTTCCTGCAGGCCCCTGTTCATGAATGAAAATAATTGTGGCAGGCATGGGAGGAAGTGGAGATTGAAGGCTGGGGCAGCACCGCAGAGAGGCAGCCAGTGCAGCGATGTGTTTTCTACATACATTGTCGTCATTGTGAATCACCGGGTCACATCAAAGAGGATACAGGATATACTGCAATTTGTTTTTTGCTGTTACAGTAGATTTTAGGGTGGCCTGCATTTTAAATGGATGTTAATCTCTTGTGACACTAACTTAATTTTAGAAGAAATTCATAATTCACAATGCAAATTTTGAAAGCCAAATCAAGGCGACCTTCTATTTTAATGACTCAGAGTCTACAGCCAAGCGAGCAGCTCTGTGAGGCTGTGCTTGTGCACAGTGGTGCTTTGAGCAAAAATCTAGTACTAAACACCGAGTTCACCAAAGGCCGATGGCAGTGTCATTAGTTTTGCAGGTATTTGGTCAAAAATCATTTGGTCATTGATCGTAAGTAGTGAAGAAATAGAAATTTTGACCCGATGATAGTGCTACATGAAAAAATGATGTTGATGACCAAAGTTATTACAACTCATCCTAAACATAAATTTCTGAATCAAATTTCATGTCAATCCATACAATATTTATCAATACATTTCACTTAGATTCACAAATGTTGACCTCATGGTGGAGCTAGATGAAAAGTAGAAGATGTAGAAGATGTCAACTTTCCTCAGACACTTCAACCCTAAACCACAATGTCCTCCAGTTGGCGACTCGGCCATGATGGCCAGTCAATGCCCATCTTCTCCTGGCTGCCAGCTCAACTCCTCCCACCTGTTCCAGAGCCAACAAGAGCCTCTTTCCACTGCCTCCCCCAGCCAGCGAGCAGCTGTCGTCCTCTCCCTTCCTGCTAGTTCCAGAGTTGTGATCATCTTCCTCACTGACTGCCCCAAGAAACCCCTGCATCCGATCCCAACTGGAAATAACCAGGCCTGCCAGTCCTTTGTTCTTGCACTGTTGGACCAGGTCCTGGTACTTAGCGGCCTTCCTCTCTTAGGCGTCTTTGCATCCCTCCTCCCATGGAACCATCAGTTTAATCAGGATGATCGTTTTTGCCTCGTCAGACCATAGGATTGTTCATCTTCTATACCGCTTGATCCGTTAGGGTCGCGGGGAGCTGGAGCCTTTCCAAACTGACTATGGGCGAGAGGCGGGGTACACCCTGGACTGGTCGCCAGTCAATCGCAGGGCTGACACACAAAGACAGACAACCACTCACGCACACACTCACACCTAGGGGCAATTTAGAGTAGCCAATTAAATGTTTTTGGGATTGTGGGAGGAAACCGGAGTACCCAGAGAAAACAGCAGACACAGGGAGGACATGCAAACTCCGCAGAGAAGAGCCCAGACCGGGGTTCGAACCTGGACCCCTCTCGCTGTGAGACGACAGTGCTAACCTCTGCACCACTGTGCCGCCCCATAGGACTATTACTAATTAAAATTAGTATGAATCATTTACTCTTTGTTTAGTAATTTATTAAAATTGTGTGTTTTTAGAGCAACCTCTTCACATGGCATCTGTATTGTCTCTATTGACTGTGGACAACCTATGAAAGGTTTTGTTGTTTTTGTTGTTGTTGTTGCTTTGTATTATTTGCTGATACACATCCTTTTGACTCCTGTAAAGTACCTATGTCAGGGGTGTCCAAACTGTTCCATAAAGGGCTGTGTGGCTGCAGGTTTTTGTTCCAACCAAGCACCAGCACACCAGACTTGACTCATTTAATTAACTGATTTCAGTCTTCAGACAGTTGATCGGTCAAATCGTGTGCATTGTGTGTGCAACTGTGTTCATTGGTTGGAACAAAAACTTGCAGCCACACGGCCCTTTGTGAAACAGTTTGGACACCCCTGACCTATGTGGAGGGGGCTGGTCTTGGTCTCATGGTGCTCTGACTCTTTTTCCATCCCTCCTCCTTCAAGAAGTCAGCCAGTGCTCTGAGGAACTTGTCATGATACCATCTGAATTCCCCCTGGTTAAGTGTAATCTTGCATTGCACCAGTATGTGCATCAACATGCCTCTCTCACCCCGTAACTTGCACAGTGGTTCCTCCCTCATTCCCCACCTCTTCTGGTTTGTCAGTGATGCAGAAGGCATCCAGTATCCAAAGATCGGGCTTTGGCAGCTCCCACTTGGTCCAGGCTCCTTGTGATCCAAGCTCCATGCCCTGTGACCTTTGGCCTTGCTTCTCCAGGTGTCATCAACCTTTTCCAAGCCCTTGTCCGCTGCACTTTTCCATTCTGTGAAGGTGTTTGTTCACTTGCCTCACTAGTCCTTCCACTTATGTCATAGGCATAGACACATAATTTGTCAGTAGCCACTTGAGTCGCAGTAGCAGGAGCTTTTTAGTAAGTTCCAGCTAATTGTGTAGGTGTGTGGCCCACACCTGTACTACTTTGGTTTACTCTCACCACTCTTTAGAAGCTAAAGACTCAGATATGTTTTGCAGGAGTTGGTAAACACCAAAAACAGATTGAAAAGAAAGTGAATATTGGACTTACAGACACATGGATGATAATGTTGCTCTGTAACTGCTGAATGTGTAAATAAGCAACTGTTGGCCAACAAGTTTGCCATATCAACTTAAAAGGCGATAAAATGTCTGCTGCACCCAAGTGACCAGAACATTATGGCTGGCATGAACAAATACAGATCAGGCAACAACAGAGTCATGTCATACAGTCTGCTGCTCTGTTTCTTTTTTAACTCTGTGAAGGGGAATGATTATGCTATTATCTATTTGCTGATAGACTTTTAATGGAAGACATTTGTGCTTTGTGTACTGTGTTTATTTTCATTGATAACACCTCAACAGTAATAAAAAATAAACAAATAATGACGGCATAAAGTAAGTGCTACGGATACTATACCAAATTTATCAAGACAGCAGGTAACCATGGGTGTGAGGGAAGTGTTGAGTCTGCATAAACAACAAACAGCATCAACAGCAAGTTACCACAGGAGCAGATCAGAAAATAGGTTGGCTTCCTTTAAAGGCCCCAAACACTGTATGAAAATTCACAGTATATTAGTACAGAGAAATAAAGATTACTGCAGGGACAAAGATATTAGCTTATGTCTGAGATCCAGCCACTGTTAACCCTGCATGCTGGAGTTTGCATATTTATAATGTCTGGGGGACAAAAGTCATCGCTCCTTCTTTCTAACTAAGGCTCAAATCTTCTTCTTCTTCTTACAATATTGATTTATCAAGCTATATAGTATAAACATATTTATAACTATATCAAGCTATATCCATGCTGAGAAACTCAGCTTTGATTGTTTTTGTCATCTCTGTGCTGTTCTGACTCCAACTGGCAAGACTCTGAGAAACACAAGGCCAAATGTGTTGTGCTGTATGAGCCAGTGGCTTCTCATGCATCGCCATTAATACTGGTTCACAATAATTCTATTACATGGTCTCTCTCTATCCCTCTCTTTCTCTTTCTCTCTCTGTCTCTCTCTGGAGGAGCCACTTTCCTGGCGACTGGTGAGCAGATAATTACAAAGTAGATCAAGACTCTCTCTAGGGTTGTTAGTGTTTCAATTAATGATATATCCCAAGAAAGCCTTCATGCTTCCTGGCTTGCTTGGCTATTTACCTCCTCTCACTACCTCAAATGCACAGCCCTCTGCCAGTCCACCAGTTCTGATACCTTGTTTTCAACATTTTGCTAAACCTGAGGAGATGACTGTATTTTACAATAAGCCAGTCTGTCAGTTACAGTATCAGAGGTGCTTTAGTTGTAAGACCTCGCACTACTATTATGAGAAAGTGATTTTTTTTTTTTATCAGTTTTTCTAAAATATCTACTCATGGACCAGCATATAATGAAAGAGAGTAAATAGTAAAATGGTAAATGGACTTCATTTATATAGCACTTTTCTAGTCATGTCGACCTCTCAAAGTGCTTTACACTACAAGTCATATTCACACATTCTACACATACACATTCATACATGCTTTTTCACTGCATGATGTTTTACTAACACACACATACATTCACAGACCGATGATACATCAGGGGGCAATTTGGGGCCACTTTGACATGTGGAGTGGAGGAGGCACAAGCAGCACTACGATATTCTGCTGTTTTCCTGACCCTGAAATGCATTTTACCCATTTGGCATTTTCATGCCTAGCATAGAGCACATGGCACACAGGTAGGTGGAGAGATGGAACCAGATGGGGAGATCTAAGGCAACACAAGTTGTTAGTGTTTTTAAAGTGTGTTTGGTGTTGCACTGAAAATAAACATGAAAAGGTCATGTTTTCAGTCACTCAGTTAGCATTTTGGTGATTCTTGGCAATTTAATATATTCGAAAAGAAAATTTCATTTTCCATGTTTAGGTATTTCTCTGCTACTATTAGGTCTTTAGGTGTCTATGTAGCATTAGGTCATGTTTCTCCACATATGGGTGCCCTACAGTAAGCAATGGTTTGTTGTTCATTTCTAGCATAGCTGAGAGTGTCCAGCCGGCCCAATACCCATTGGCAGTTACCATAGCAACCAAGGTCAATCACAGACCCTCAGAGATAGGACAAGATAGGGCCAAAACACCCCATAACCATAACACCCCTCAGGGTTGTGATTTACACGCATCTTCTCTGAGAAGGACTTAACTGTTTCATAGTTACTCACAACCAGATTTAGGTAAAAAAGTGTTCAGGATTATGTATTCAATTGAGTCCTCACACATGTATGGATGTGATGTGGTTCCATAAAGAATAACCTTAGATGGACATGTGGTAAGTGCGACATTACCAGGAAGGAATCCTTCAGAATTGGGGGGCATTACACTTGTTAACGCGTACTGCTCATGTCTTTTCTCCTTGATCAAACAAGCCTCGATATATGTTGCTGCAAAAGACATCTAGGTCTAGATTTCAGTCACAATATTAATATTAATTTATACCACAATGTGGTGAAAATTTATAGAAACACATATAATATGCACATAATGATGTTCACAATAATGAAATCTGTTCTACTGTTTTGCATTTGTCTGAAAAACTTGCATGGACTCTATTGCAAAAACTTTTTTTCTTCTTCTTTCTTTCTTTCTTTCCTTCTTTGTTTATTTATTTTGCATATTTCTTTCCAGTGTGCTTGGAATGATTAATTGAAAAAACAGAAATTTATAAATCAAAAATGGGGTTTTACAGAATCATCATGATACAGTTCCACTAAAAGGAAATTTTTATTTTAATTACAGGCCTTATTGAGCTATTTTGCCATGTGCCACTATGACTGACACACATTTAAATTTCAAGAAGAATTCAGATGACTGGAATATCTAATCATCATACTCTCCAGTTAAAATTTGCACAATGCACAAAAGTTTCAAACACAATCAGATGATATGTGACAAATCTCTGGCAAATTCTCAGAAGCCCAGGAAACTGCTCTTATATAAGAATACAACATATTAAAAACCAGAAACGCCTGAGCAGCCTGGTGGATTGATATTAAGATGCCAGACAAGTCAGAATAAGGTGGGTTGCAGAGCGTGACTTGCAGTCAGGGTTTAACATGTTAAAAGCTGACACTGTTGTTTAGATTTGTGAGTACAGAAATCTGAACCATACAACTACATGTTGTTAATAACTCACACACATATGGGTGACAAATGAAAGTAGGTGTCTCCATTACTGAGAGATCAAAAATTATTGTCTAAGTACAAAGACGTGTGATCTGTCTAAAGATTTGGTTTAAATTTTGGTCTACTGTTTATCACAACACTTCAGAAGCTGAGAGCAATCACAGCTCCTCATATACTTTTTAAATCCCATCACCTTCATCCATCCATCTATCCATCCATTTTCTAAACTGTTTATCCCACTCAGGGTTGTGGGGGGCTGCAGCCTTGAAGCAGAGTACACCCCGTTCATGCAATGCCCAGGGCAGAGGCTTTTATTTGCTCACTGCAGGTATTCTACTCTATATGGACAAGAACAACTTTTTGTAGCCAGCTAAGAGTCATTTTATTCCAAAGTCTTCAGTTTGCGTTTCTTCTCTATAGTACATGATATATTTTGAGATATGCTTTGGATTGTTATTCTGTTGCAGAATCCAACCTCTTTTCAGTATTACTTCTTTACTGCTCCAGAATTTGCAGATATTTAGAAAAATCCACTCAACCCTCTGTCATTAGAGTCTTGCCTGAAGCGTAATATTTCTACCTCTCTTTTTTTCTCCAAACACACCTTTTGTTATTGTGGCCAAAAAGCTCAAT
Source organism: Toxotes jaculatrix (assembly GCF_017976425.1). Lineage (NCBI taxonomy): Eukaryota > Metazoa > Chordata > Actinopteri > Toxotidae > Toxotes > Toxotes jaculatrix. The sequence continues at coordinate 14,806,206 of NC_054413.1, read as the reverse complement.
GTTAACGTCATCTATCCACAGCATATTTCCAAAACTGAGAAGTCTTGTCACCAGCTGACAATTCCTAATGACAATTCTTTTCCCTAATGAGTCAACTAAGGCCTAATGACTTAAGGAAGTGTTTTAGAAGTAGTGTGAGTAGGGTGTTTTACAAGTATTAGGGCTCCCAAACTTTTTTTGTCACAATTACTGTGACAAAAAAAAAATTATTATTAAATAAAAATATGGAATTAGCTCAGAAGTGCCCCAACTTACAAATTACTTACAACTGTAGGTATCGGTTGCTAGCAACATGAGGTAGTGACAGCATTTGAAAATCCACTCATACCCTACATTTAAATAAACCAATAAAGAGGGCGACACGGTGGTGCAGTGGTTAGCACTGTCGTCTCACAGCGCGAGGTCTAGGTTTGAACCCTGGTCTGGGCTCTTCTGTGCGGTGTTTGCATGTTCTTCCTGTCTCCAGGTACTCCGGCTTCCTCCCACAATCCCAGAAACATTTATGTTAGGTTGAGTGAGTGTGTGCGTGTGTGGTTGTCTGTCTTTGTGTGTTGGCCCTGCGATTGACTGCCCGTAGTCAGCTGGGATAGGCTCCAGCTCCCCCGCAACCCTGACAGATCAAGCGGTATAGAAAATGGATTTATGGATAAACCAAAAAAGAATTAATAAATTTACCAAATCAAATCGACATCTTCACATTCTCCTCTGTAATTTAGAGGGGATCAAAAACTGCCAAATATTACTCTGCTTTGCTATTGAGTTTGGGTCTTTCATAATTTTGTGAGTACTTCAGCAGACATTAACTGATGACAGGGAGTACATTCAGAGCTCAGTCTCAGACAATATTTCTAGCTTAGCTCGTTTTGCAATTTTTAGTAAAAAATTAAAATATGTAGTATCAGTTTAAATCACTGTGAAATGTCTTCGATTTTACTAGTTTTATGTCCAAATTAAAATGTGTTAATGAATTATCTGTTCCCAAATATCTATTATGACTTAAATCAGCAATTAATACACTAATTGTGTTTAATAAAACAAAGTGAGACTAAACTGTTGACTTCTTGCAAGAAAGTCATTGTTTTTTTTGTCCTGCAAAAATAAGTTCTCAGTATTAGAAGGTTCGATGTGCAGAACACCTCACTACAAAACATACAAGGCAGTAATAACCCAGTGTATTTGAATAAAAAAAAAACACTGTACACAATATGAAGTACAGAATCAAACATCTTAATATATGTTTGCTGTTAAAATGCATAGATCTTAACTTCTGATGAGACAACACACATCTGTTGGCTGCCTGCTATTCTGTTCCTGGAAAAGAAGTGGCAGCAGGGCGGCACATGTTCTGTCCTCTATCAGATAATCAAAGTATTAGCGTTCTAATCCAAACTAATTGATTCCTCGCTCCTCTCAGGAAAAAACAAAGCCATTTGTTAACGAGTCAATCTGTACACATGCACCAGATCCAACGTGCCCCACAGGAAATGCGAGGGGGCTCACACAGTAGAGAGTGTGTGCAGTCCTCCTGCTGTGTATGCCAGTTTCACATATGCTGATTTCAGACCGTATTTAAGGGTGCAGTTACTTTTAACACCTAGAATGGCTGAACAGTACATGAGAGTCATACACACCTCACCACATGTGAAATTAAGTGTCTGAGAAGATTAGCAGTGCGCTGGACTACAGAATCACAACACAACCGTCATTGTTGAAAGCCACCTGGCAACAACAAGCAAGCAACACAAGCTCACCTCCCCATGAGGCCCAACTAAGCAGAAGCAAAAGAATAAAGCATGGATATATTGAGTGAGGGCAGCTCAAGTTATGAATGAAAATACGAATAGGAAAATGGGTGATGCACATTGGGGATGTTTGCTGCATATCATTCTCCAGCTATCTCTCTCTCTTCATTTCCAGCCATCTCTCTAATGTCAACTCACTAATAAAGCCATACAATACCTTATACTATACTTTCTTATACTATACATTACTGTTGCATGATGTGTTATTGCTGTTGACTAGAAGAACAGAATGAAAACCAGGGGCCACATTTATCAAAAGCATCCATGGAACAAGTTCTACATGTGTGCCTAGAAACTGTCCATACAAACAAGATGACTTGTATTTATCAGACATGGTGCACTCATAACTTTATGCAGTGAAATCTCACCTGTTCTACATCCATTTGCTCGTGTACCTACAGGTTCATTTCCATACTGTACATGCCCCTGAAGTTGGTAAATATGGTCAACTATATCTCTCTAAAACTCCAGATAAAGGTAGAAAACAAGAAAATTACAGACAGTGAAGTTGAGACAGTCCTAATGTAGTGTCCCAGGAGCAGGCGTGCATGGAAGGGTTCCCAGTGACCCAGGCAGCAAACTTATGGAAATAAATCTCATTTGAAATGTATTTGTTACAGGTGCTATTGTATTTTAATATTACTGGAACCAAAACACAACAGTTTTATTTAATTTCACTATGAGTGACTATGTCAATGAACAACAATAATGTCTGTGGCTTTATTGATTCATCTCAGAGTGTACGTAGTTGTAGCACACATAAGCCATATAGATGTGGTCATGGTGAAAGTTGTGCATGCAAAGCATATTTAAAAAATGCTTCCTGAGTCCTGCCTTCTGTTAGGTTCAGTTTAATATTAGGCATTTAGGGGTTCTTGTCAACGTTGGCTCAGCTTTTAGGCCAGCATGTCTATTAAGTCCAAACACAATGATAGAAAGTTTGAACATCGATGGCAACAAAATTTCCAAAACTGAATTTTTTTCTTAATTGTGGTTTTGATGTAAACATATACTTTTTAAAAGCATATTAGGCTATATATATATACTTCTTATGAGTAAGTATAAATAATCTTAGTATTGTGAAGTACACAACAATAATTCAAGGTGAGAGTATGCTGTAACATATCAGAGCAGACATAGAGATACAGCAGTAGCCTATAATGTGGCACAGTGCAGTATATCATAGTTGATTATTGCTTCCCATTACGTAACTATATTCATGTACACAGTACATGATACTGTAAAGCAATGTACTTTACATACTACTATACACGTGTGTGTGTAACCCTCTTTTGTCCTTGCCTATACTGAGTATACAGCTGTGCCCTCCGGTGGTGAATCCCTGAACAACAAGCGCTCAGACCCACTGTCACTGAATCATTCAACACACTAAAATTCACAACATACACCCTGTTTATACATGTTTCTATGAAATATCATGAAGTATATGATGATGATCAGAAATCTGTCTTATAAACGCTCTTCTGCCAGACATGACCAGAACTGTGATAATAAATGACAGATAATGGGAAACACAATTACTAACCATTATCTTCACTGCTGGCCATATACTGTCCAAACAAAATCCTCAAATCAGTTTACAAATGACATGAGATGAATGATGGTTTGCTAATCTGTCCCACTGATTGTGCAGTTTTCTAAATATAAAAACACGACTCTCTTGGTATAGAAGAAGAAAACAAAAATGAGACAAGGAGAAAGATGAGACCAAAGGGTGGATTTTCCATTACAAATACACAAAATGTACTGTAATATGTTAGGATGTATTGCTATGTCCTTTCCCCAGTTCTACCACTTTGATGGGATTTTACGATAAAGAATGCACTGAATATGTCCTCCAATTGTGGACAAAAGAAGACTAGATTGTCACAGGAAACCCCAAAAAGTTTCTCAATAACTGGCTAACTGATAAAAAAGAGTTGATTTACCGACTTATTTATTGTACTTCCATATAGTTGACTTTCAAGGGACAGAAAAAGAAAAGTGTTGTCAAAATCAGTGCAGCAGAGACCAAGATTTTAATCTGTAGTATGAGTACAGTTCCAAAACCACTGAATTCTACATTTCCCACGATGTGTCTTGATGGCATCTTTCATTAGAATCTCCATGCCTTGGAAACACCTACGTCTATACCCATATCCCACAGATTATAACCTAGGATCTCTGTTGTAAATCCAGTCTCAAAGACAAAACTGAGAAGACCTTTATGATTTCGTCAGGGTTATTTTCTCTACTAATGCTGATGATGACAAAACTGATCTTGATGTATAAAGTTGTATATCAGCACACCTGAAACACCTGTAAGTTAAATCACCATTCTATGTCTATATTAGGGTGCTGGTAGCTAAAGCAACCATACTAGAGTTAAACTCCTTAATTATTCACACTGGACAAAGTAAATTTAAAAATGAATGAGCTTTATTAATTTTACTTGACAACACATGTGATGCAACTATCTGCAATTAACAAATAATGAAACAGGATAACAACCCCACAGCATGTCGGATATACACGCTGCATGCAGCACTGCTCAGTGCCACATGTACAGTCTGCCTAGTAAAGTACTGTCTCATTCTAAACACAAGGCAAGATTAAGAATCACTGCTTTTACCCTCACATTGCTATTATTTCCCAGATGAAGCAGCAATTTTCTACCTTCCCAGAAGTTGTAACTGACTTCCCAGAGGTTGTAACTGAAGTTGTAACCTACTGCTGCTGCTTGAGGTAAACCTGTATCTCTACTGCATTACAATGCTCTCATGAATCATTGTAAACAGTATGGTAATCCTGCACGTTTCAGAAAAACAAAATACTTTTTAAATTGCACCACAGAAATCAATGCATGCGCCCTTTATCGCAACAAAAAAAGCAGTGTGAAACTATAACTATAATGCATGTGCATTTAAGGTTTAAATAGTGAGTTTAAATATGTTACCAAAATCACGATCACACAAAATATTTTTTGAACAATGTTGCAAGGATAAATCCCACAGCTACCTCAGTATTTATGCGGGTAAACATCTTTCCTTGCACCTGGACACGTCAAAACATTTATTTAGGTATAAAAAAATCAACTGATGGTCACACTAAACTAGCATGAAGACATTACTTTAGGCTCTAGGAACAAAATCATCATCATCAGTCATTATTTGTGACTAAATGCTTATTCAAATTAAGAATAAGTCAGGTGATATAAAATATTTGGGAACAAATCCCACAAAAAGAACCAAACCAAACCAAACCAAACCAACCTATTGAATTGTACCTACTGTCAAGTATCATCTGTGAATCCAAAGAACAGTACATCTTATTTCTCTGTGGAGGGGATCACCAAAGTTATTAGGATGCAATGAACTTATTTCAGCCTGAACCACGTGAAGCGATGGAACGAAGGACATTGCCCATGGATTCACACCTCTAACCTGGCTAAAAATGAAACTATATCTCAAGTAGGAGCCAATGGGTGTGGATCTGAGAGAAAAAGAGAGGAGGGAAAGAAGTGCTGGGAGACGGACTATCGCATTGTTGGTTTGGGTGTGCACATGAGCTGTGTTAACAGTAAGAAATATATAGAATAACAGCAAACTTATCCTTTTACTAAAAAGACTAATCAGTGGGTGAATGGATAGACAAATCAACAATGAAAATAACTGTAAGTTGCAATCCTCACTTTTATATTTATCTGTTTTTCACTGCATTCTGAGATTCATTAATATTCAACACTACACTCAGTGGAAAGTTACTAAAAGGGGCCCTAGTCAATTGCAATAGCAATGCAACCACATGAACATTTAGTAGCTGCAGTTAAAACACTATCAACAGAGTGAGAGTCCATCATGCTGATTTTTTTTCAGTTGAAAAAGCAATTATGGACAATTATAGATAATCAGAGTGATGATGTCCTTTGTGGAGCACTGTGGTGATAATGGAGTCTGATTGGTTCAGCCGGGAACCAGAGACATAGGCAAATTTCATAAGTATTGGTTCATCTACTTTTCAGTTTTGTCTCACATGGTGTACTTTCCCTTGACTTTCCCTGCTGTCCAAGTGTCATTCTCTGCTGTCTGAGACACTAAGCAGTTCACATCTTGGGTATTATGCATTAATAATGAGCTGTGTTCAAAAGTAGAGAGTGATGAACAAGGGAGGTAACTTTCTTAACTTTCACAATATTCTAGAGCAATACTTAAAAAGAGCCTGGTAACATTTCTGAGAAAATATCACAAATAACGTGCCAGTAACAATTCAGTTCACTTTCAGCATTTGCTGTTCTCTGTACGTATGAAACAAAATAAAAAATGAAATTACATTACTTGAATCCACAATCTGAATTTCACATCTACAACATGACCATTTTTGGGTGCTTTCCATGCTTCTCTCTAGCTTGATCATTCATTATTCCAACAAAGCAGTGGCAAAAATATGCATTGCAGCCATTGCACACAGTCCTGACTGATCCAAGAGTCTATTACTGTATTGCAAGTGCAAGAGTCCATCTCTTAAACCTTAATTACTGCACAGAAGGGGAGGTTATAGCCACATGTGATTAAATTGTGCACCCTGATCACCCTGATTGTTCCTTGTACAAAAAGCAGTTTGTATATCTTTAAATGAGCTCACTCATATCTCATGTTTACAAGTTCACCGGATAAAACTGCTTACAGAGTCACTTGTCTGTGGCTTCCAAAACATGAATGTTTTTATGTTTGTTTGTTTGTTTGTTTTTTTATCTTAGCTCAACCACATTGCTGGTTAAGGTTTGGCTATGTTTAGGTATAAAAATGACTTGGTTACATTTTACAAAATATTAATTCACGGTCCAATATTTTGTCAAACTGCTCTTTCCAAGAGGATTAAGTTCATGCTCATACTTTGCTAAGGTTAAGAAGAGAATGTGGTCAGTAAAATATAACCTGATCTAAGTTGTTATAATGCTGATGCGATTGAATTTAATTTATCCTGAAAGAAATTTCTGTACCAAAAATGTATGCACAGTAAATATAAGAATATACACAGCAGCAGAAAAAGTACAAGACGATTAAATAACTGACAATCTGAAATAACCGTTGTGGATACTAAATTTGGCACACCTTATTTTTTTCTAATTAGAATAAATTATTATTCTGAAATGAATGAAGTGTAACTGGGAGAAGGCAATTACTGAAACTGACATGACACGATCAGCTGATGGTTTTTCAGTAGCAAAGAGGTTTTACTTTGTCAGATTTGTTGCAACTACAGAGAGACTCAATCATCAAAATACTCACTAAGTGACAGTTGATATAACCGGCCACTGGCAATGTTTGTTATTTTAACTAGTGAAATTGATGGCCAGCACCTACAAACCTAATTACACATCCTAGGCCGTCCTAAACAAAATTTGAGTGGTATGAGACAAAGGTTGTGAAATGCAACCAAGGTTTTATTTTACCCATCTCACACAGTGTGACATAAGATCATTGTTACTACAATGTGCACAGAGGTCTTAGAGTGAAATAAATAATTTTGTTCTGAAATGTGTTAAACTATGGAAGCTGAAGATTCTCTAACCTCAGTTTATTATGATTTTATGAAAAATCTAATTCTAATCCCCTGATACTGACCAAGAGTCACATGAAAACTGAAAAAAACTTTAACTATGGTGAAATAAATGAATGAAAATGTTACTTAATGGTTGGTTTACTCGGTTGCAGAAATGTGTGATTCAATTTTCTTGCCACTAGATGGTGAGAGAATACTTTTTTGTAAAAAAAAACAACTTTGTAGTACTTTAAAGATCTAGGGCTTATCTGTAGGGGTCTGTGTAGAGTAAATCTATACAAACAGAACAATCTATACATACGTATACAATCTATACATACGAACCATGTAAAAGTTCAGAATCATTAAAGGATGGAGGTGTCCATCTAACTCTAACGTCTGTCTTTATGAATCATATCTTACCTCCCCTGCCAGTGAGGTGTACAGTTTCCTTCGCTCTTTTCTACTGAGTCGCTTTGAAGGCATGTTGACTTGTCTCTTCTAATGAGCACTGCAGATAAACAAAAAAAACAGACAAGTTAGAAGAGATAGAATGTGATTCATCAGAAAACAAGTGTAACAGACAGAAATAATTAACAATCAGAGACGGAATCCCAACAAGGATTCTCCAGGACATCATGATGTCTCTTAGTCCACTGAAAACCAGTTAAACCAGCTGGTCTGTCAGGTATTCTAATGTGTGCTATAAATATCAAAATAACATACAGTGCCTATTTTGTATTAGCATTAGTGTTAAACACATTACAGAAGTGGGACACATACACTCTTTTTGACCATGGCAGTGTCTATGCTCACTAAAGGAATGTGTTATGAAATATATTTGTTAAATGACCTTTTTTTAAGTCATGAAGAGGTGTAACTTTAATGCTGTGGTGAATATGGTGAATAATCTCTTTATTTGTGTTGAAAAAAATATATATATATTTTTTTGTAATCCAGATCTACTTCTTGTCATTGGATTTCTGCCAATATGTCTTCCTGTACACTAAGATTGTCTTCCTAGTAACTTTGCACTGCAGCAGTACATCTTCAACAGTGCTAAAGCCTGGAGCTAGCTGCGCCCTACAGTTGTAGGAAGTTGACCAATGTGCGAAAGTGATGGGAAAAGTACATGATAGCAACAGAAACAGTGGGGTGGTCAGAAAAAGACAACATCTGGACTCAGTTCGATGCGTTGGTCACCTCACTGTCTGTGATGGTACATTGAACTCTGCTAAGTATTGTGCCATTCTCAAAACCCACATGCTCCCTTCTTCACATACACTGTTCCGTCGAGGTAGAAACTGGATGTTTCAGCAAGATAATGCCCCTTGCTACGCATCCAGGTCAAGTAGAACTTGGCTGCAGGAGCACAATATCCAGGTCAGGTCAGAGTGGCCAGCTCAATCCCCGGACATGAGCCCCATTGAAAATCTTTGGTGGATTATCAAAAGGTCTGTTTTAGTGCGGAAACCAAAGAATTTGGAAGAATTAAAAACAGTAATTCATGAAGAATGGGAGAAGATTCAAATATTAATTTTGTTATGTGATGGTTTATTTATTTCTTGTTCAGTTTTGAACAAATTCTTTGCTATGCACATTTCTTTGCTATAACTTTGATACCAACAATGTTGAGAACTGACATGTTGACACCATCAAGAATTTAGTTTTGCTATTTTTTTCTTGATAACAATAAACAAAAGAAATCATTTGTTTTGTTTGTGCCTGTCTGATGCAGCCAACCCTTGTGAAATACAAAACAGATTTTTCTGCAAATATTTCATGATAATATTTGAGATTGTGTAAAATTTTAAGGGTGTCCGAAAACTTTTTTCCACCACTGCATTAATGGCTGCTTAAATAATATCAATGGTGTGAGGCCCTGGAAACCCATAATCACAATAAAGACCTGTCTCATGAGAATTATTAATATATTGAGTTCTGGCTATAGTTGGAGATATGCTGGTATAAAAAGAAACCATGTTTTACCCATTAATTTACATCTAGTTGGCAATTCTTTCTTTCTTTTTATAATTTCACATAAGATGTGTAGAGACACTGATGATGCCAGATAGACCATTAATGAATACCATAAATGGTGAAAAGTTGACTCTGATATGAGATTACAACCACAGGGCTGCACACTGTATTCCAGTTTTACCATGAAGGATGAATGCAGCCCTCCAACAATAAGCTGCCTCATGCTTGGATTACAAGCAGGAAAGGTTAGTTGACAACAACTGGAGCAAAGCAAGTTTACATGACCCTTTGTGTTCTACTTATACTTGTGTCTAAAATGTGTTTCACCTTCAGTTAATCTTTACACATGATTTCAATTATCATTTAATTCTAATTAGAACATGGAAGTACACCATGACAGTATTAAAGTAACAGTACAGATACTCTTGATTCACATTGTGATTCAGAGAAGGACCGGGTACTCTTAGTGTCTTGGAGGAAGTCACTTCACACCCTCAAGCTTTCAAGAAAATCTTTCTCCAGAACACAACATCCCTGAAGGGCCAGGCCAGCTGCAGATCACTGCATCAATTCAGAGGTGGCTGGAAGCCAGGACCATTGCCTTTTGGAGGGAATGGCTCCTGGAGGTAAAACGTATGGGTCCCTGTGCCAACAGTTACAAAATTACTGTATATTCTATGAATTGAATGGGATATATCTTTTTGATTTTCTTTCATACAACCTACTACTGGCTATGATCCAATCTTTTCTCAATCCTACTGCAATATAATGTGTTTTGGGGTTTTTCTTTTGTCTTTTCTTACCTCTATACAAGTGGACTTGACTTCAACAGAAAAACACATCTTTGTAGTGGATCATGTCACATCACAGTCAAGAGTAGCATCTAGCTACTATTACCAACAGAACGTTCGTACACCATATCAAAAAATTTGAGCTTATAATCTTTATGTTTTGAACCATGACCTTCAGTATTTTGGATCAAAAAGATCACTCGAATCAGGATCCAGGCCAAAAAAAAAAAAAAATTGATCGGGACATCATGTTACTTCAAACCATGAAATCAAACTGAAAGTGAGCTCACCTTTTATATATCAATAATAATCTCTCATTGCACAGGATGGAAGGAAGGCCAGAAGTAAGGCCAGCCATGTTGTGGGGGAGAAACTGGACTCACTGAATACAGTGTTGGAGAGGAGAATGTTGTCCAAAGTTAGGACAATATTGGACTCTCCTTCACACCCTCTCCACCATGTGCTGATCAGTCACAGAAGCTCGTTCAGCAATAGACTCATTGTTCCACACTGCACAACAGAGCGACACAGGAAATCATTCCTGCCTGTTGCTATCAAACTATATAACTCTGAACTGTAAAAACCACGAACTCATGTATACTGTGTATACTTCATTTTTAAATCATCAACCACAAACCTCATGTACATATCTGCAAATATTAAGATGTCTTTATGTTTTTCTATTATTTGTATTATATTGTTCTGTTTGATATTGGAGTATATGTACACTGTAAGGGGGGTACTGCAATATTTTTACTTGATTTTCATTATACTATACCTTTCTTTTTTGTTTTCACTTCACTTATTTATTTTAGAAACTTTTTTCTCTTACTACACACTCTATGTGCAATTTTCCTCTTTTCTTCATTTTCAATTGGGAGTTGTAAGTAACAAAAGAATTTCCCTACGGGGATTAATAAAGTTTTTCTGATTTTGATTCTGATTCTGACAACTGTCTGCACACAACTATAGTAGTGCAGAAGCTAAAAGTTAAAGTAGGAAGTTGGTCTGTAAAGTGTGATGGACAACAAATCCTCCAAACTAAATCACCTGCATTGTATGGGAATTATATTCACACATGCACACACACACACACACATCCACACGGTTTATTTACAGACCAGCACAGCATGTACACTCAGCCTGAACTCTAGTGACCTTTATCAAGCTGGGAAGCAGTCTGCCTGCCCTCATTACACAGCACCACAGCGAAGACAGTGAGAGCCAGCCTATTCCAGGAGAACGGCATGAATATGTTATTCTTGTCGAACAATGCTGCATGTTTTTGAAAAGTAGTATCCCATGTGGGCCTTTGCTGGAGGCAGACACGACTGCTACAAGCCCTTTAAAATACTTCAGACGGAATGGCTTTGAGACACCATCTTTGAGGTGAAATCTGCATGCAACACCATACACATTCAACAGCAGCTTCAGGAATTTGCCTTGGTGAGCTCATAGTGCGACAGGACAGATGGGCCAACACAATGTAAAAGATAAGCTAAAAATAATATACCTTAAAATACATGAGAACTCAAATAACCTAAGGATAATAAAAATATGAACAATGCCACAAAAAATTACAAAGACAACCATAAACCAAAAAAACAAATTTATCTTAAAATACTATTCGATTACTATTCAACAGATGCATTGTGATCGGATCCTGGTATGCAAATTAGCTGCTAGTTAACATTACTGCTACTACCTGTAGCTTTTACCTGGCCTTCTTGAGTTAGCAAGAAGCCTGACATGCACCTCCCTAGAAATGTAACTACACACTGCAGCGACCCAGGCTGCAACGATTGCCATCAGTCCGCCTGGTATCATAAAATTTCCTCCTATGCATTTACGGCTGCTCCTTCTTCTCTACCTTCTGCCTCACTCAGTTCAGTGGTCATACACACGTCCTCCTCCAGCATCTTCTCTCTTTTCTACATTGCAGTAATTTCAGTTAATACAGTATGTCAATGTTGTGTTCACGATTTGTTTCTGCTGTACCACAGTCAGTTAATGCAAATATGGTCTAGCTGATCTGAGCCCAGTCAATCCCAATGCATTCTGTATGTGTTTACACCTGGCATTACCATGTTTTTCCTCATCGAGATAATGTATCCAGATATAGTATGAATGGGGTAAAAGAATGAGAGTTGTCTGACCTCTCATTTGGTTATATATATATACACAAAATAGTGGGAAATACTGCACGTGTCTGTGAAGATTACATTTCACTAAAAGCACCAGAGGAACATAAGTACTCAGAGAGTAAAAAAGGCTTGTAGGTCTATTGCTGAGACCTGAACCCAGCTCGTACGCATATCTTTTAAGACAAAGACTAAACCCAACTTAAATCAGTCAAATGTTGCTTGCAGCTGCTACGTTGCTTAAAGAATAATCATACCATGCTGATAAAAATCTGTGACGTTGGCCAGGACACTATGACATCACTGTTGGATGTGGTTATACACCCAACAGTGATGTCATAGTGACATAGCAACAAGTCTTTAAAAGTCCTTAAAGTAGTAATGTTATACTCAAAACAGACTACTCCACACAGTATCACCCTTTCAAAGGAGAAGAATCACAGTGAGATGTTTTGATCCCTCATCTCACCACGCCAAAATCATGGTGACCATTTTTATTAGTACACGTTTTATTGAAAAAAAAAAAACAATGAAAGCAGTCAGACCCCTTGTATTCTGACTCTTTCATCATATTTTCAGATTTAATCCATCCATACACAAACACCTACAGTTTGGCCTGTGAACAAAAATAACTGATTAACTGTTGTGTCAGTTAACATCATCAAACTCCCCAAAACCACACTGTATCCCTGAACTGTATTAATAAATTATCCACATCTCACACCTCAGCCACTGTCTTGGTATGAATTGTTTGTTTGTGCACATGGGGCAGGGAGACACCCTGGACAGATCATTCAGTCAACTACAGCAAATTACAATTAAGTTGGCGAGAGGCAAAGTTTTAAATGCCTCAGACATGCAAATAAATAAATAAATACACAAACAAACAAACAAACAAACACAGAAGAAACCATTAACGTACTAACTCAAACCTGCCTAAAACCTCCATCCCTGCAACATATGCTCATGGAATGCAACAACTGTACAAAAGACAGAGCAAAACTGCACTCAGTAAGGAAATCTGCTTAGTCCCACTGCAAATCAACCAGTAAAAGATTCTTCCAGTTCATTACCACCAAAGGCTTGTGGAACTAGACATCTATAAGAATGCAACTTTACACTGAACTGTGAGAGGCAGCAATGGGCCACAAGGCAGAGAAGGAAGACCATTAAGACATTAATAACTATGTGCATGTGATCATTCCTTATGTGAATTTTTCTACTTTACATTTTATTTACACATGTACTTTTGGTTGCAGTGTGTAAATAAAACACTTTTTAGTGTTTGAGAGTGACTGACTGTGCCTCTAACCACATTTGTAGTCACTCTGGTCATCTGATCAGGCTGGAAAGTTTTTTTATCTATCTGTTTATCTATTTATCTATCTTAACTGATCAACATTTAAAAAGGCATACTGTAAACTGATTCACCATATTCGGACTTCAATGCTGCAGTACTGGGTGTTCTGTTGATTGGCATGTAACCTCTAGGTTTGCTGTGCTAAAATACCAGAGCAAAATTACAAAATGACACCACAAAAAAAAAAAAAAAAAAAAAAAAAAAAAAATCACTGAAGAGCTGGAACATTCTCAATTAAAAAAGAATGCAACAGTAAGGAGAGGCAGATTACTAATACAGTAATTGTCCATTTTAATGTTTCTTAGATTCATTGTCTTGGCACATTTTTTGACAGACATTACTGCTAAACAGACATTGGCACTTTTTTAATGCTCTACTTTTGAAAGAGTAGACAGCCCCGCCCCTCCCTATAGGCAAAACACGCACTGTGAGTAGGGCCCCACGTTTGCGGAGGGCGCCCCGTTTTGAGCGAGATGCGCAAATTGCGTGAATGATTCGTGCAGCTCACCACTGCGTCAGTAATGTGCACCGCAGCGCAATATGAGATGCACGATGAGTACCCTTAAGTGGTTGGATCTTAAGGTACCCTTAAGGTTGTTGGATCTTGACGTGCTGACGTGGTGGTAACGTATTGTGTCACTTCCTGTTTGCTGCTTCTGCACTGTGGTGTTACGAGTGTTATCCTAGCTTATTAATCAACCCTTACTTTGCCGTGTTCTGTGGTCAATCTCTGAATTCCTGTACACGTATATTGCTTTAGTTAAACATCTGTGGTGCACGTGTCCCTCGGAATCTAACACTACACTCTAATCACTCTATCTCTGGTCCGCTAGCTTAGCTGTTAGCAATGGCTTCTCTCTCTCCTGCTATCTCTCCTGCTGTCTCTCCTCTCTCTTGCACGGTGTGTGAGATGTTTAGTTACTCCTCTGCCTCCTTTAGCGATAATGGTATGTGTAATAAATGTAGCATTTTTGTAGCATTGGAGGCGAGACTTAGGGAAGTAGAGGCTCGGCTCCGCACCATAGATAATCGCCCCGCAGCAGCGCTAGCTAGTCAGTCCCCTGTAGCTGATGCGGACCAGCCTAAATTAGCTACAGCTAGCCGTCCTACGTTAGCTCCTGTCAGCCGTTCCCCGGCAGCTCCCGAGCAGCCGGGAAGCCAGGGCGGCTGGGTGGCAGTCCGAAGGAAACATAGCATGAAACAACGGCCCGTGGTTCACCATCAACCGCTTCATGTTTCAAACAGATTTTCCCCAATCAGCGACACACCCGCTGAGGAAAAAACTCTGGTTATTGGCAGCTCCATTTTGCGAAATGTGAAGTTAGAGACTCCAGCGACCATAGTTAAATGCATCCCTGGGGCCAGAGCGGGCGACGTTGAATCGTATTTAAAACTGCTGGCTAAGGATAAACGTAGATTTGGTAAGATCGTTATTCACGTCGGCGGTAATGACACCCGATTACGCCAATCGGAGGTCACTAAAATTAATGTGGAGTCGGTGTGTAACTTTGCCAAAACAATGTCGGACTCTGTAGTGTTCTCTGGACCCCTGCCCGATTTGACCAGTGATGACATGTTTAGCCGCATGTCTTCATTCCGTCGCTGGCTGTCTAGGTGGTGTCCAGCAAACGACGTGGCCTTCATTGATAACTGGAAAACTTTTTGGGGAAAACCTGGTCTGATTAGGAGAGACGGCATCCATCCAACTTTGGATGGTGCAGCTCTCATATCTAGAAATATGACAGATTTCATTAGAAAACCAAAGTCATGACAACCCAGAGTTGAGACCAGGATGCAGAGTTGCAGTCCTACACGCTTCTCTGCAGTTTCTCTAGAGCTGTCACCCACCCATGATTCTCATGATTCTTATTATTCCTACCATTCTAACGATTCCCTTTACCCTATAGAGACTGTGTCTGCTCCCCGTCAACAAAAAGTGCATAAATTAAAAAATGCAAGAGGTGTTACTCATAAAAACCTCAAAAAAATTTATACTACAAAAGCATCTGAACCTAAAAACACCACAATCAGATGTGGGCTATTAAACATTAGATCTCTCTTGTCTAAATCTCTGTTAGTGAATGATTTGATAATGGATCAGCAGATTGATTTATTCTGTCTGACTGAGACCTGGCTGCAGGAGGAAGAGTATGTCAGTCTAAATGAGTCAACCCCTGCTAGTCATATTAATTATCACATTCCTCGAGGCACAGGCCGAGGAGGAGGAGTGGCAGCAATCTACCACTCAAGTTTATTAATTAATCCTAGACCTAAGCCGAAATATAGTACATTTGAAAGCCTTATCCTCAGCCTCTCACATCCAAATTGGAAGACAGAAAAACCAGTACTATTTGCTGTGGTGTATCGTCCACCTGCTGCTTACTCAGAGTTTTTGTCTGAATTCACTGAATTTTTATCTGATTTAGTGCTTAGTGCGGATAGAGTAATTATAGTGGGCGACTTTAATATTCATGTCGATACCCACAATGACAGCCTTAAGACTGCTTTCTATTCAGTATTAGACTCAATTGGCTTTTTACAAAATGTTAACAAACCAACTCACTGTTTTAATCACACCCTTGATCTTGTACTAACCTATGGCATAGAAGCTGAATATTTGACAGTATTCCCTCTTAACCCTGTTTTATCTGATCATTCTTTAGTAACATTTGAATTTACAATAATGAACTGCACAGCATCTGAGAAAAAAATTAACTACTGTAGATTTCTGTCTGATAATGCTGTTATCAAATATAAGGAAGCTATTCCATCTTCATTATCTCCGCTGCCATGTGCCAGTTTTACAGAGGGCAATGGCCTAAACGTTACTCCAGCAGATATAGACTATCTAGTTGATAATACTGCTGCTTCATTGCGTTCAACCCTTGACTCTGTTGCCCCTTTGAAAAAGAAGGTCAGTAATCAGAGGAAGCTAGCTCCATGGTACAGTTCACAAATACGTACTTTAAAACAGATATCACGAAAGCTGGAAAGGAAATGGTTATCCACTAATTTAGAGGAATTCCGCCTAGCCTGGAAAGACAGCTTTATAACGTATAAAAAAGCCCTTCGTAAGGCAAGAACTGCCTATTACTCATCATTAATAGAGGAAAACAAGAACAACCCTAGGTTTCTTTTCAGCACTGTAGCCAGGCTGACAAAGAGCCATAGCTCTGTTGTACCATCCATCCCTCTAGCTCTCACTAGTAATGACTTTATGAGCTTCTTTAGCAACAAAATAGTAGACATTAGAGACAGAATCCATCTCATCCTGCCTACAACTGTTAATGATGTAGGTATGTCTAGAACAGCATCTTTAGAAATGTCTGCCAGTCCTGATTTGTCGTTAGACTGTTTCTCTCCCATAGATCTAGCTGAATTGACTTCAATAGTTTCTAAATCTAAATCATCAACATGTCTTTTGGATCCTATCCCGACCAGACTTCTTAAAGATGTGTTGCCTTTGATTGGCACTCACATATTAGATCAGATAAATCTCTCGTTGGTTACAGGATATGTTCCACAGGCTTTTAAGGTTGCAGTTATCAAACCTTTACTTAAAAAGCCTTCTCTGGACTCTGACATTTTGGCAAACTATAGACCTATATCCAATCTCCCCTTTAATTCTAAAATTCTTGAAAAGGCTGTTGCAACTCAGTTGTGTGACCATCTACATAGGAACGGTTTGTTTGAAGTTTTTCAGTCAGGATTTAGAGTTCATCATAGCACAGAGACAGCACTGGTGAAAGTTACCAACGACCTTCTTATAGCATCAGATAATGGACTCGTCTCTATACTTGTCCTGCTAGATCTTAGTGCTGCATTTGACACCATTGATCATAATATCCTATTGGATAGATTGGAACATGTTATTGGGATTAAAGGAAGAGCACTAGACTGGTTTAAATCATATCTATCAGATAGATACCAGTTTGTTCATGTTAATGATGATCCCTCCATATATACCAGAGTAAGTCATGGAGTTCCACAGGGTTCTGTGCTTGGACGGATACTGTTCACCTTATACATGCTTCCCCTAGGCAATATTATCAGGAAGCATGGAATAAATTTCCATTGCTATGCGGATGATACCCAGCTATATTTATCTATGAAACCAGACGAAACAGATCAGTTAACCATACTTCAGGCATGTCTTAAAGACATAAAGGCCTGGATGACCTGTAACTTTCTTCTTCTGAATTCAGACAAAACTGAGGTTATTTTGTTTGGTCCCAAACACCTCAGAAACAGTTTATCTAATCATATAGTTACTCTGGATGGCATTAATTTAGCCTCCAGTACAACTGTGAGGAACCTTGGAGTTATTTTTGATCAGGATCTGTCCTTTAACTCACATATAAAACAAGTCTCTAGGACCGCCTTCTTTCACCTGCGCAATATCAGTAAGATTAGGAACATTCTGTCGCAGAGTGATGCTGAAAAATTAGTCCATGCTTTTGTTACTTCTAGGCTGGACTACTGTAATTCCCTATTATCAGGATGTCCAGTTAACTCTCTAAAAAGCATCCAGCTGATCCAAAATGCTGCAGCGAGAGTACTGACTGGAATTAGCAAGAGAGATCACATTACTCCTGTACTAACTTCTCTTCATTGGCTTCCTGTAAAATCCAGAATTGATTTTAAAATCCTTCTCCTTACATATAAGGCCCTCAATGGCCAGGCTCCTTCATATCTCAAAGAGCTGATAGTACCATATCATCCTAACAGATTGCTTCGTTCCCAGAATGCAGGTTTGCTTATGGTTCCCAAAATCTCTAAAAGTAGAATGGGAGGCCGAGCCTTTAGCTATCAGGCCCCTCTCCTATGGAACCAACTGCCAGTTTGGGTTCGGGAAGCAGACACCCTCTCTAATTTTAAAACGAAGCTTAAAACCTTCTTGTTTGATAAAGCTTATAATTAGTTGTAGTTACAGTCCTAGTTATTTATTAAACTTATAGTTAGTCACAATTATCTCTATAGACACTGTTACAGTTAAGGATATAGCCCTTAGTAGGGCTGGCTCAGGCAACTGAATCATCCCCTAGTTATGCTGCTATAGGCCTAGGCTGCTGGGGGACATCCCATGATTTACTGCGCACTTCTTCTTCTTTCTCTTTCTCTCCTCAGACCCACTCTCAAATTTATTAGCCTTTATTACATGTCATTAACTCTGTGTCCTCTCTGTCCCGTAGTCCTGTGCTTGTTTCTCTCTGGTCTCTCTTTCTCTGTACCTTTCTGCAGGTACCTCTGGCTCCGGAGCTGCTTGTCCTATGGTCCTGGCTCCACCCACCTGCTGCTGTTTATTGTTTACAATGATCTATTTCTAACATGTTTAATGTTCCGTTCTGCTACAGATAAATATTTGATTAATATTCTTTGCAAACTGTAATGTAAATAATTACCAGTCATGACAGCTTTTTGCCTCCGTGCTCTGTTTCATAATTCTAATCTGCTGAGCACACATTATCCAATAACTGTTCACTAACTGTAATGTAAATACTGACCCACATTGTCTGTATTATGCTGCATGTCTTTCTCCCCCTCTCCTCCATTCCTAGCTGTCCTATCTTCCTCCTTTTCCTCCTTTCACCCAGCCCGGCCATCGGCAGGAGGGTCCCCCATCTGAGCCAGGTTCTGCTCAAGGTTTCTTCCTGTTAAAAGGGAGTTTTCCTTGCCACTGTCGCCTTAAGTGCTTGCTCTGGGGTCAGGCTCTGGGTCTCTGTAAAGCGCTTTGAGACAATTTTGATTGTGGAAGGCGCTATATAAATAAAATTGAATTGAATTGAATTGAAAGTGCCAGCAAAGCAAAGGGTAATGACCAAGGGGGGAGTTGTAGGTTTCAGCAGTGAGGATCACTTCCGCGTTCAAAAAGCTGCAGTTCCTCGGCTGCCGCTGGGGGCTGGCTCCAGAAGTGAGCAATTCTCCATTGACCCCCATGTTAAAATAGCCAACTTTACAGCCTAAAAAAGCATATTTACAGCCTGGTACATTTTTTGTTTTTGGTCTCTATTGATAGTTTCCACCTCCGTGAACACTGTGAGGGGGGTGAATTTTTTTGTACCACAACCGTTTTAGTGTTATTTAGGCTGAATAAATTGGGGTGTGGTTACGTTGAGTGACAGCCCATAGACGGGCACTGGCAGTTAGCTCTTTGCTAAAGCATCGGCTGGGCTAGGCGGCTACATCCAGAGGCCTCCGGCTACCTCCAGCGGCTGACAGGGGCTGCAGTGTCCGTGTTGGTTTGCCAATGTTCGGATAGGTTTTTGTGACAATATGGCTTGTTGTAGTATAGACTGTACTAACCGACCGTCTAAGGAGTCTGTGTTGCAGTTTTTTCGGTAAGTAAATTTCTCACTATTTTACCTGGATGTTTGCACTAATTAGTACCGGCATATTTTGCCGCTGGCTTATGACTTAATTGCCGATTTATGTTCGCTGCTGATACAGATAGAGGATCTGAGCGAATAATGTTAGGAACGCTGCTGCGGTGTGTTCCATGCTGTCAGAGTCCGTTTATTGCCGGAGTACCAGGTTACAAATTTATTTCGTCTCATTTTTCTGTTTAAAAAGTCCGACATTGCATGGACAGAGCAGCTCCGTCAGTAAGCGGCTGCTGTAACTGTAAGTGGATAGTGGGTGGAGGCTGCGTAGCTGCCGCTTAGCTTGTTAGCCTAGCTGATTAGCCTTAGGCTAGCTCTGCTGCTCCGAGCTACGTGGCCTGGTTCTCGGCAGGCTGACCGCGGCCGACCCCTAGAGTAATCGCCTCTTCGCCAAATATGGAAAGTGCACTCCCACTAAAATCCAAGATGGCGCAGCTCTAATGCCCATGGTTTGGTCACAAAACCGACTCCCCGAAACCAATGGGTGACGTCACGGGTGCTACGTCCATGTCTTATACAGTCTATGGTAATGACAGCTGTAATCTGACACCACGCACGCACGCCGTCATGATGATTAGCAACAATCAACATCGGACCAATCAGCAGTCAGAGGCTGCAGAGCTGGCATTCAAAACACAGTATGAGTCCAGAGCAAAAAAAAATAAAACGGGGAGAAGCTCTTGCTACACTTGAAGGTGGGTATGTTGTTAAAATAAAAGTATAAACCACCCGACTTGTAGTGGAGATAAAATTATTTCCCAGCAGCATCCATTACCGTTTTTTAACTGTCAGGCTTTGCTTTCTGCATTTACTTTTGTTAAACAGCCAAGAGGAGCTGATGGTCACCAGCATTATCTTTATTTTTACAGGATTTAATATTATACTTCCATAAAGTTGAAAGACTTTTGAGAAAAAAAACAGAAGAGTGGTCAAATTAAAGCAGCAGAGGCTGATATAGATATCTTGACTTTCAGACCCTATCAGTCAAATTTTAAGATTCTTGCTCCTACACGTCCCATGATGCAAATTAACAGCGTCTATTCATTAGAATTCCGCTGTCTATTAAATATGTTCCAAACCCCAAAATACCCGTTTCTGTTATATGGAACTTAGTAGTCATCAAGCTAAAGATCAGATAACTCCACAACCACAGGAGAGACAGATAGGCTACAGCTGTTTTCACAGGTTGCTAAGAGCTGCTCATGAGTAGTAAACCATCTTTGATGTGTGAGATACTGTAAGTTAAGTGTTTAATTGATTTATTAAAACAAACTGAGAGTGATTTCAAGATAAACACACTGACGAAGGGGTAACCAACTTCCTGACGATGCTAAGTTCAATGACTATGCTACTGCTACGTAACCAGAGATGCAGTGTCTGTGAACCTCACAGGTAAAGTCACTTTACTGTAGTTGCAGAAAAAGAGTTCCTCCCCCGCAAAGGCTCAACGATGGGGTCAGAAATGTAGGCGGAAGTTAAAGGTAATGTGTTTGAGTGTTGAGTTACTGGTTGTTAATTTTTTTTATAATGACCACTAACCAGACGCCAGAGAATGATTAACAAAGCTCTCTGACTCTTGCTTCACAGTACGTGACACACTGCTACATTTTTAGCTGAGTGAGTCGGTCGGCGGTGGAGATTACCGGTTTCACAGGTGAAGGACATCCACGGGGAGAGACTCCTACCTTGGACAGCTCCAGGAGTTTGTGCAGCCTCTTTAGAGTCTCAGCGAGGAAAAGAAAAAGAACAGCAACGGAAGGCACAAGTTTAACCCTTTGACAGCAACACTATCCGGTTACAGTTGCTCTGGCGGGTCTGCCTTATCTCTTGACACTTTTCCGCATCTTCGTTGTTTTAATTAACGGATCCTTGGTGCTGCATGCACGGGGTCCCTCTGCAAATACGCATGCGCTGCTCAGGTCGGTCTCTGTTGAGCAGAGGTGAGTGCTGCCTTCAAGCAGTGTCGGAAAGTAGAAAAACCGAGCGATCATCTTCCAAAATAAGTTAAATTTTTAAAACATCAGCCGATATTGTTGTAAACTTAAGAAGAGCATCGATGTTATGTTATAAAACATAGATATTATAAATTGAGGTCATTTCAAATATTTAAAATTGCTGGTTTAAACATTTTTTTATACTGTACTGTTATCTGTACTGTGTTGCATTACACAGAGCAGTTTCTGTTATTTAGCCTACCCTCACTGATAACTATGGGGTTGACAAAATAATAATAATATCTGTCTGTACAATGCTTACAGAATTCAACAACAATGCAAACTACAACCTCCAAAATGGTCATACAGTTGAAACAACATCTCTCTAAAACAGTTTCAGTACAAACCGAACATTAGAACCTACATGAAGATGAAATTTATTGCAGGACAGTTGTATTGGACTGCATTAGTTTTAGCCAAGTGTACCTGACAGATAGCCATTGATCGTGGTCCCAGTGTAACTCATTTGACATCATTTATGTGTGCATGCGTCATTTGTGTGCAACCTGTTACGAAAAGAATTTCCATACGGGGAGTAATAAAGTTTTTCTGATTCTGATTTGTTCATCACAGACACATACATTTGTATTTACTGTTTTAGACACAGACACTTGTATCTGACCTAAAACACATCAATATGCAACAGCATGTCTTTCTGACATCAGAGCTTAGAGTGGATCATGAAAGTGGCATTACTCCTCTCTGTATCTGTTCCTGCAGCAGTAATGAGAGTCCTATTACACACACTGACTTACTGTGCATGGGGTGTCCACTTACTTGGCCAGCAGCTACGGAGTAGTGGGAAGAAACCTTGGCAAGCAGCTAGTGTGTCAAAGCTGAGATGTTAAACATCACACTGCAACTCTGTGATGACAAATTCTCTCATCACAACAAAGTACACACTGAAATGTGGCCAGTTAAAAATTAATTAATTAGCACATTATCATATGGTGTTATAAACACAGATGCAGCTAGTTTTATAATGATATGACATACACTACCGGTCAAATGTTTTAGAACACCCCAATTTTCCAGTTTTTTATTGAAAATTATGCAGTTTAATGTCTCATTGTACTCTGAAATGAAAGTATAGAACAAATTGAAGTTAAAAAAGAAATCATGGGATCAATTTATAAACCAAAATGTATTCTAAACCTTTGACTCATCAAAGTATCCATCTTTGGCAGGTATAACAGCTGAACACACTCGTGGCATTCTTTCTACAATGGAAATCAAATATTCTTCAGAAAGTTCTTCCCAACTCTATTGCAGAAGTTGTATGTGGCACTTGTAAGTTGCTTTGCTTTCACTCTTTTTTCCAGTTCATCCCAAACCAGCTCGATGGAGTTTAAGTCTGGAGACTGTACTGGCCACTCCATGTTTTCAAGCTTACCAGCTTGTTCTTTTTTCCTAAGGTAGTTCTGGCATAGCTTGGACTTGTGTTTTGGGTCATTATCTTGCTGTAGGATGAGCCCCTGACCAACTAGGCGCACACCAGAGGGTACTACATGGTGCTGAAGAATGCTGTGGTAGCCGTTTTGGTTCAGGGTGCCTCTCACTCTGTACAAGTCACCGACCCTGGATCCATCAAAACAGCCCCAGACCCAGACATCATGCTTCCTCCTCCATGCTTGACAGTGGATGTCACACACTGAGGAACCATCCTTTCACCTACTCGACGGCATACAAAAATCCAGCATAATGAACCGAAGATTTCAAATTTTGATTCATCAGTCCATAACACCTTCTTCCAGTCTTCAGTAGTCCATTGGCAGTGTTTCATGGCCCAGGCAAGCCTCTTTTTCTTATTCTGACATCTAAGCAATGGCTTTCTTGCTACAGCTCAACCTGTCAAACATGCAACTCAAAGTCTCTTCACAGTTGAAACTGAGACTTGTTTACTAGAACCACTATTAAGCTGTGCTTGAAGCTATTGTCCTGTGAGCCGCCTATCACGCAAGATGTTGACTCTCAGAAACTTGTCTTCTGTTGTGGCTTTGGGTCTGCCAGACCTCTTCCTGTCAGAGTTTCCCCCAGTTTCTGAGTGCCTTTTGATGGTGAAGGAAACTGTACTCACTGACAGCTTGACTTTCTTTGCAATTTCTCTGTAGGAAAGACCTGCATTTTTAAGTGTTATATGGCCTGCCTCTCTTCCATTGTTAACTGCCATTTTCTTGCTATTTGTATAGCAACACACTACTTTATGCAGTACAATACTGTTCACGAGGGCATGGTACTACAGTGTTTTCCAACAATACTTTTATGCAGACAGAGGGGGTTGTAAGTAATCAAGAAAAGTTGGGACACCTGTAGGAATTGGTAGCACCAAGGCTTGATCAACCTCCATTGCAGAACAGCTTTAAGTTGTTAACCCATTTATTGTTCCCTGAAAAAGGCTGTTTCGTATTATTCTGAAATGTACATTATGTTTCAGTTTTGGGTAACCTTACCTTTTTTTTTAACCCTCTGGCAGTTCACCACTTACCTTTGTACCATTTCAAGCTATTCATTGGACTCGAACTGCTTGAATTTCAATAAAAACAACAACTGGAAAAAATGGGGTGTTCTAAGACTTTTGACTGGTAGTGTATCCATGCAGCAGAACTATCCTCTGATCTCTTCTGCACTGCAGAATACACTGATAAAACCACATCATGTCTATCATGCCAGAAGTCAATGATCCTCACTGTCATTTGCCAAAGACTCACAAGTCTGAATATGAGTGTGTTGACCTACACCTTTTTAGATATGGTATTAGGTATTCATATTTTTTATCACTGTTGAAATAGTTTACCTTTCAAACTATTTCAAATGATATCTTATTAAGATTGAAACTCAGTAATGCTTTGCTTCTCCCTGTTGCTGTATCCGATTTGTGTATTGTTTTGTTTATGCTGATTTTGCTACTTTTGTTGTCATTTCAGCTTCCTGTTATTTTATGTTTGTATTTCTTAACCAGTCACCTTATTGGTTTTAGAAACATCTCACCAAAGGACTCTAGCTGAAAATAAGAAGGCACACATTTACAGAAATGTTGATTAATGTGTGTTGTCTTCTGAAACTGTCCAGGTAGAGTGCAGCAAGATGCAGGCAAGAGACAGGAAAGACAAGCAGCACAAAATCATGATACAGGACAGGCTCTAAATTCACGAGAGATCTACTGTCATTAAAAGGGATGTTTTAGTCTGGTTCATTTTTGTTGTTGCTGTAGTAAACAGCTGAATACACATTGAGATGGTGGGGTGTGGGCGGGTTTATTTGGTTCTCCGGGTCTGTAATCTGTAAAATGCCACTGCTCTGTGCCAAATATGATCCTATACTAATCACTGAAATAGTCGTGACAGAGGTTTGGGAGCATGTCTAAAGGATTTGATGATACCTGCATGATCGCTAACATATCCGAAAATGCACTGCAAAATCTGCTTCGAAAAACGTGTGATGCTGACTTTTTTTTCGCTGGCAGAGTCAGTCTGATCCAGCCATTATACGTGTCAGCAGTCAAAACCATCTACTGTCAACTACCTTACTCCCCAGTGCGCCTGCGCTCCTTCTCCTTCTCCTCCCCCTCCCTCCCTCCCTCCCTCCATCGGTGTGGCTTCGTTCTCTACCTGACAGCTTGACGGAAGACATACACAAAATCGTGTCGGGGATTCTTGCAAACAGTGATTAAGGGCCGTGCAGATCTGGGCATCGGGAGCGCGAGCTGGACATTGTGCAACTGTTGTCCTGAGCATCCTGCTTCACACAGCGGCATGGAGCGCTCCTGATCCCGGCAGGAAGCCTGGAAGAGCTCATCCATTCTTCCCTCCTCACATCTCGGATCTGTTTGGATATTTGGAGGCCTGACCATGTCTGCGCGAGAGAAGGGGATCCTGACCAAAGACAGCGTCAGCCTGCTGCCCTGTTTCTATTTTGTAGAGGTGGGTTCATGCTGCATGCTTCTCATTTAGATCTGCTCTAAATCCACATCAGTCAATACTATAGCATAATGAGGATGTAGTCGAATGTAGACGTGGTTGTGCATAACTATCACCAAAGATCCATTACAACACATCATCCCATATTAAGAGGGACTTCTTTTCAAGATGTTTTAATAAGTAGGTGAAAAAGAATCACGTCAACACTACAACGCAATACACATATTCTGGAAAAGAAATGTGCATGTAGTGCCTTTAGGTGAATTTCTTCCACCACAATCTTAAATATATATGATATAAAACATTGTTCCTCTATTACCTGTACAGTGTAGCCATCTGAACTCATAACGTAAAATATGGCTGGATTCACAAAACAAGAAAAAATGTACTGTTTTTTGAATTTCTTGTATGTTGTTTTTGTATAGATTATATATTTGTATGGCACTAAAACCTAAAACCTATATTACAGCTGATATTAGTTGCAACCTCAGTAAAAAAAAAAATAATAATAATAACTTGTGTGGTTACAGTTGGATCAGCATATAAATTCACATATACAGTATACACATTTTAAACACAAATTTGTGTCTTTAGCATGAAAACGCGCCAACAACACAACATAATTTCTTAATATTAACTTTTCCTACAGATGCAAAAGAAGACCGTAATGAAAAACAACAATAGTAAATCATTGAGCAACAGATAAAACAATAGGCAACAATAAAAAATAACAACCAACAAGTACCCCCCCCACCCACCCTCACACACACACCCACACACACACACCCACACACACACCCACACCCCACCACCACCACAAAAAACTAACAAACAAAAACATACCTACATATTCCATATTATTATGTTTCCCCCATTAAAAAGAAAATGGAAAAAGGAGAGTTAATATTTGCAGGCCTAACATACATTTGATAATTTGCATCTTATTTACAGTGCAGTGCATCATGAGCTGGAAATGGCATCACCATTATCAAGTGATTTTACACATAACCAGACTAAGTAGGTTAACATTATGTGCAGCACGACACATAATGCAAACATGATTTGGAAATTTCCACACACAGAATGGCAGATAGCTTTGGTAACTTTTAAGTATGAATTTGTGGTGACAGGGTAGTGCAGTCATGATAGATGTGGATGAGAAGACTCCTTAGTGGGAACAGTGTCTTTTAGTATGGGGTCAGTCAGCCTGAGAGTGACCCCCCCCCCTTTTTTTTTTTTTTTTTTTTGAAGAATATCATGTTGAAAGGAAATTAATTCAAATTGACTGATGATTTCAAACTTTTAAGTACAGATTGCATGCAGCTTGTGGTGGCTGTCCCGTGTTCCCCTGCTGTGTACTTTATGCATGCTCTAATTCACCACTGGCCTGTGGCTCTCCAATCAAACTGGCATCATATATTATAGATTTGCCTCTAATACTGTATGATGGATGCTGTTTGGATGACTGCATCATTCCCATGGATTCTGCTCTCTGCAGTGACTTGGACATGGGATTCATTCAATTTTGGTTTATGTTTGGAGTGATTCATTTACATTTCAGTGCATTCTCACTGCAATTAATATCCCCGAACAAGAAATGTCAGACTTGTGCTTTTCAGATTGCTAAAGCTATTTTTATTTTTACAGACAGCAGGAGGCATTCAAACTAGGTCAATGCTGAAAGTTAATTCTACTCCGTGAACTCCAACACTTGTGTATTTAATTAGACTCACTCTCATTCCCTGTGTGTGTGTGTTAGTGGCTGGTTTCCAGAGAGCTGAGGTGGTGGCCCATTCCCTTCTATCCCATCCTGCTCTCCTGTCAGTTGTGACTGCCATGTCATGCTCTTCATGGCCATTAAAATGCTGATATAATAGCTTACACCTGACCTAAATGTAATTTTGCTGTGCCATAGTGCCCTATTTGCTGTATACATAACTAAATATTCATCAGTCACTACTAACGAGTTAGGGCAAAACAAAGAGAGTTGGTTACAATGAAAACAATGTTTCATGGAATTAATAATAGTATTAATAAAGTGAACTTTGTCATATCACATCCAAATAAGTATACTTACCTGGCAAGCTACAGTATAGACTTATTCTAAAAAGCTCATTTGACACTGGACATATTATGATATACGACATATCTAACAAAAGCTGAATGAAAAAAATAAAGACAGTAATTGATAAATATAAACTCCACTAACACTTTTAGCAGGTGCTCTGATGGTCCACCCTGAAATGCCACCACTTTTGAAGCAGTAGAGCAACACATAGGTGTGGGGAATACATCACCAAAAGTGTTATCACTGTATTTTTTTTTTTCATATTGATTGATGTTGATAATTACAATATGTTTTGGTGATAACACTGAATGCTATTATAACTTACTTGTTTAAAAACAAAAACAAACAAACAAAAAACTTCCAAAGGTACTTTGAAGTTCAAGGGAGATACTCAGTTTAGGATTGAGTCCTCAATAAATCAAATAAAAGTCTGGTATGGGTATAGTGGAATCGGGCTTTGGAGCATGTCAAAAAGGATTTCATGATACCCGTATGTTCATCAAAATGCGCTGACAGGATATACTGTACAAAAATATGTGAAACTGACATTTTCTGCTTGCAGAGACATTCAGATCCATCCATTTTAAGTGTTAGCAGTCAGAACCTGCACTCCCTCTCCCCCGTCTTCCTCCATCAGTGTGGTTTCTAAACAATGATGTATTTTTGGATAAATAACTTCATGCTCTCCACAGCTGACATGGTATAACCTTCCCCTTCAAAAAGGCAAGAGTAATGTATTTAAAAAACAGAGTTGCCACACTCCTGCGGTTTGAACTAATGAAACCATGATAGTCTTGCTGGTAAGCCTGGCTGCTAGTGCTAGCACTAAGAGTTTGGGACTGCTGACTTTGGCTTGTACTCTGTGTGATGGTACCTTTTCAAATGTTAGAAACGATTTGTTGTGGTTCCCGTATTTGTTTGACATCACTCTGCAGTTTATCCAGCTTTAGAAATCTCATCAGCTACATAAGACTTCTGCAGCTTAATAATGATGATTATCAAGATTGTTTTATCGCTTATTTTTCCTTCATTTATAATGTCTTCTTGGTTTCTGGATGAGCTATGGCAAATCTGAGAAAATAGTGGTCATATTGTTGTCATCAGGGTTATCTCAGCTGGTAGCTTGGAGAAAGTCTGTGTGACAAATTGAAGGCATCAGTTTTGAAAAATGTTGATGTTTAACAGACAGGGAAAGATTTGACCCTATTGAGTTGCATTGTGGGACATGCCAGATCGAATAGCACTGCAGGCTAGAAATCCTGGCACAAAAGTGACAAATAAAAAATGAAGTGGGTAAATCTCCTGTCAAACAGTATAAAACATAGTTGAAATATGAAAAATTCCTGTAAAGATTCCTTCAGTACCTCCAACTCAACCAATATGAAGAAAATAAGGCCCCAAATGCTCCTGTCACAAAAGTCATATGATTTCTTGATATGAAGTCATTTACAGATTACAGTAAGCACAACCTGTTTCAATTTTCATATAGGCACTTGGCTATTGTTTTAAGACAGTCTCGAAAAATTGTGAATCTCTCCTTTAAAGTGTATGTAACCTCAATGAACTAATGTAAGAGACAGTAATGTAAATACTGAAATCCCATTACTTGTTATTGGTTATGATCCAGGTTTACGTTGAAGGATGAGCAGCTGCAGATATGATCTGTGTGTTCCCTCCAACAGGCTGGCTGCTCCACTTTACTTTGGACTGTGTAGTGCAGCAAGGCTCCACTGTGAAGCTTCAGGCTGCTTTTCCTCCAAAGTGGAACAAATGGAAGCATGAGGAGGGCTGAACAACTGTTATCTAAAACTGGGGAGAAACAACAGATAAAATCACATGTATAATTGTATAGGGAGGGACATGGCCGCTAGCCCAGATAATGCATAAAGAGCATTGTGTATCTGCAGACAAGGTTAACATTACCTAAGGACAATTTACTCACTGAGCTCTTATGTTGACAGTATTAGAGCTTCCTTTCTGATACACAGCATTTATATCTTCTGAGATAGTCACTCTGTCAGATTAGGTGATCATGATCTATGTCAGATGACATACTGTAAAAAATGTGATTAGTGGTAACTTAAAAATTATGGTAACAAAGTGGCATGTAATATAACTTAAAATATTCTAAATACCTAAGCTTTTATTAAAAGTGATTGAATACATTACGGAAATGTACACAAAAATGTAAGGAACAGTTAACATGTATTGGATGTAGTAATAATAGCATACAAAATTATGAGTTCACACAACCCAAATATTTAATAAACAGAAATCAATTTCACAAGGAAATTTGATTTATGCTTACATCTAGGCATAACACATTTTTATCCAATAAATATCAGTTAAATGAATTTCTGTTCCTTTAATATTGGGGGAAATGAATTTGTATTTAATAAACAACTGGGATTTTTTTTAAATTTATATTTACTGAATATCTGGACAAATTTAATTTATAGTTAGTAAGTACTAGGGAAACATCTGTGATGTCACAGAACAAGTTCACGCTTTTGATGTCGATATCATTTGTGAAATCAAAGAACCGAACAGAATTTATGAAATGTAACATCATCTGAAAAATCAAACCAATATATACCGTCTCATTTGATTTCACAGATGAGATGTAAGTTCACAAGCTCAAGCTTTAGATACATACATACTTAGATACATGGCTGACATCACATTACTTGCATTAGTAATTATATCAGTGGGCAAAATGTGAAAAGTGGAAGGTAATTACATGTGTACTTTAGGTATGATTTGTCATATAATAATAGTCATTTCATAACTCTGATCCACTGTAAGGATTGTCAAATAAATCTATTTCAAAAGTCACATTTGCTAATTTGGATGCCTACACGAACAGCATTTCAAAATTACATTAAAACTTTATTTGACCAAGTCAAATCCAACAAGACTCAAAAGTAAAGGACACAGAGAACAACAACTGCTACTATGTACTTGACTTGAAAAGTTGGGTCTACTTTCAAGGAGCCTCAGCAGACTTGGGATCAGCATAACACCAGCCTCTTCAAAACAGAGAGTGTACTAACCACAAGAGCAGGCTTGACTCGAATTGAAGTGTGATCTGCATCAAAATGCAATGACACAAAAGCCATTGAAACTATTACGACTAAATCTACTCCAGTAAAAGTGAAAAATCTGCTACTTAATTTGGTTTTTACTGTAAATGTTAGCTCTTAACTGAGTAAAAAAATGTTACTTACGTCATAGAACAATGTAAATAAGAGTAAATATCCCTGCATTTGTGGATGATGCAGTTCATATGGTCAGCAACATGCTAGACTGTTAAGGTGGGGGAGGGACAGAAGCTTGCAAGGCTAAGGCTATTCTTACAATTCTGAGTAAACTCTACAGACTGTTGCACATGAAAATCAGAGATCAGAAGTTTCAGAAATATTCATTCACCATCCTATCTGACACCAACAATGCTGCCACAGTCAAAGTCACTGAGATCACTTTGGGATGTTTGATGTGAACATTAATTGAAGGTCCTGACCTGTATCTGCTTGATTTTATTCACTGCACCACTGCCACGTGATTGGCTAATTGGATAATTGCATGAATAAACAGGTGTACAAGTGTTCCTAATAAAGTGCTCAGAAGGTATACATTCATCCAACCATCCATTTGTTTTATTCTAGAGAAGACAGTCTAAAACACTGTTGCATTGCTCAGTAAAATCCTTACTTTGAAAACCTAAGGTGAAAATCTTAGCCCTCTGTACACCATCTGTTATGGTAATGGGCCTTTTGCCGGGTTCCAGATTAGTGACTGCTTTCACATAGTCCCACAGTTTTGAAGTGAGATACACTATCTATTGTTGTATATATTTGGCTGTGTTCTTTATTTGTCATGATGTTTCAATAAACAGTTTAAATCCAATGCATTGACCCATGGCCCTAATGAGGTCATAATTGGCACTTGAACACTTGGAGGAGTTTGAGGAGGCAGTGAGTAGTGTCACCATATGAACTCCCTTCATAGTGTAGTGATTGGTCTGTATCTGACCTGGCTGAATTTATTACAGGTTTTCCAGATTCAAATCTTGAGGTGAAAGCTGAGCTTGCATGATGCAGTCCAGCTTTTGTCATTCTTTTTTTTGCGACTTCAATCCAAAAATATGTGTATCATACTGGGCTTCAAAAACCTGTATCAGTTGACCCTAGGACAGGCACACAAAGAGGGAATAGAGGAAGGACACTGTCAGAGATCCAGTCAGCATGAAGGAAAAGAGGCTGATAGTGAGATAGAACAGTACAATATGTCACAGATAGACACAGTCACGGGGTTGGCAGTGTTAGCAGATGTAGGGCAATGGAGCATCTCTACTGAGCAGCACTCTCCCAGAAGAGGGCTATTCAGAGAAAGAGAGTGTAAGGAATATTAAAACATCCTGCTCTGTGATTTTTCTACACGCCTAATCCTCCACCCTGACTGCTCTGTGAGCCTTCAGTAGATTGCCTCATCACTATCAGAAAAGCCAGCCACATTGAAAAAAATGTTTCGTTGAATTTACTCAATGTTGAAAGTGGTTGCACGCAATACACTCATCTAAATCTAGACATATTTTTTAAGCTGACTGTTTAAGCTAGCTAAACCCATTTAATTTGCTTAAATTCATTATGTAATTCATATATTATGGTTAACTAATTTGTTATTGTACTTTAAATTAAATTGTTTTATTCTGTATGTAAAATATGTTAATTCAAATCACAATCATCACATTTGAAGTCAATGTGCAGAACACTAATGTCTGTATATATTTTTATAGTTTTCACTTCATTGTGGTAAGCTAATGATAAAGTTGCTGGTGATACTAGCAAAACACCTGCTGCATGTGATTTTAATATATGTCTTTTAATATTAAAGCAGCAGTATGCTTTTATTCTACCAGTACAGGAAGGATTGTCAGTGATACTGACGTTAGCTAACAAAGGCTTGATTCGTCACTTCGTAAAGTTTATCTTGAAAATGTATTTTGATTTTAGTGCACTTCTTGTCAGGATAATGGTTTGAAACATTCCATAGATATAAGACATGGAGTAAAGGGTCATTATTAGATCTCTGAAAAAGTAGAATGACGGAGAGTGAATCAGAAAACAAGGAGGACTTACAGCAATTTACTTTTTGCTATTCACAGAATTAATTTAGCTAAATATCACATTTAAAATTTACCAAGTAAACCAGTCTCTTAGAAATTACTTTTCTATACAGTATAACTAAAATGCAACCCGAAATATTTATTTTGTAGGAAACACAGTTGCTGGCTGGATTATGTTCAGAGTTCAGTGGTTATGCTACTTCTTTTTTTGTTTAATGAATGAACGAATGAAGCTGCATATTTATTAACAGCAGTGGATTTGCAAGGAGGTGACTGGGGGGGGATGGTGGCTGTACAAAGTGACATCATCACACCAGAGACTGGGGTTTGCATCCTTAGTCCTGTGGTTTGGTTAAATGTAAATAAACGTGTGTGAAGACGCTGTTTTTTTTGTTCAACAAATCAGAC
Source organism: Toxotes jaculatrix (assembly GCF_017976425.1). Lineage (NCBI taxonomy): Eukaryota > Metazoa > Chordata > Actinopteri > Toxotidae > Toxotes > Toxotes jaculatrix. The sequence continues at coordinate 14,772,699 of NC_054413.1, read as the reverse complement.
CATTATTTTTCCCTAATGTTAACCAAGTGCTGTGGGTGCCTAAACACAACCATAAAAAAGTGTAGTAATGCTCTAGTCACTACAAATGAATATCGTACTGCAAGATTGGATATTTTGGCGGAAAACAAATACATTGTCTGTGAACATTTTACTGATACTTTCATTATTAACATATTTGTGACTTGCCAAGTTGTGTGTCCTACAAAATGTGTTCGCTGTTGCAGTTGAGCTGTATACAAGTGTAATTTCTAGGAGACAGGGTTGTACCAAGTTGCCTTGAGCAGTTTTAACATAATGCAAGATTACAATGAACTTCTTAACGCCAGTAAATGCAGCTCCTTCCATTCTCCCATTGTTTTATCCAAATCATCTCCACAATTTGGCAGACTAATACATTGACTTTCTACTGAGAGACTTGAATCATAAACAGTCGGGCACCTCAAGTCACTGAAAGCTTGATGATTATTGGCCCAGCACCCACCAGAAATAACTGCCAGCCAACTCCATTTTTCACATCTATTATTCAAAGTACTTTGTATCTTCCCTGTTCTCTCATTTCTGTGATAACTGAGGGCCCGCCAGGAACACATGGGAGCCAGCGGATGGATTATTGTCAGGGAAACCTTCAGATCAAATCCACTCTCCAACCACACTACAAAATGACACAATGCCAAAGGTCAAAGTCATAATAATGACACCTAGAGTCAGCAGTGATCATTAAAACTGATGAACACTAAATATTTTTTTTTTTTTTACGAGAGCTAAAAATGTAGTTTGTCCTGAAAGTAATGTAATGGTCGTTGGTTATTAAGATCGGTGGGTTAATGGGTCATTAAAATTGGCCTGTTTTATTGTAATTTGGCCAGTAGAATTTGACATGATTAATGTGCAAGCTTTGGCCAAAGAACAAGTTATATTTTTGAATGAAGTTGTCCAAAAATGTTACAAAATGTCAGACTTGATGATTCCTGTACCAGTCCATGCAGTGATGGCTACCGGTCTGTAAGGAGGATACCTTGCATGATCACTTCACAATTGGTGAAGCAGTCATGATATGAGCACATACAGTAGATTTCTTCTGTCCAACTTTTCCTCTTCTTTGCAAACTTTGAGAACAGCTTGATGTCAGCTTGTCAGTGACTGATGGTTGAGACTATGATGATAAAATACTGTGAAACAATATAAAGTTCTCAACTGTTTTTCTGTCAGTTATACCAAGGTTAGCTAAACCTTTATTAACTCTGGTTGTATTGACAAGATTGTTGCATCAATGGTAAGAAGCATCTTCATCCAGGATTTTAATTCATAGGATTAAGCCCAAAAACGTTTGTGTTAGTTTAATCTACTGTATTCTATATTTTATTTGATGGGTCTTTATTTTGTTTGTTTTAGTAATTAGCATTGGTTGATTATGAAGGGAGTCCTGTAAGTTCCATGTTTATATGGATGAATCAGTTGAACTGTGAACCTTGAACTTTAAGAGTTTGGTCAGGACTTTCAGAAGTCCACACAACATGAATGATTAGGAGCTCAGCAAAAATAGGAATGATTTTGGGGCCTATGCATAGTAATACCTTTAGTTTAACAGATGTCTTGCCATGGGAAAAATGGGGTCTGTGTAAATTTTGACCAGTAGAATCTTTTGCAAGCCCCAAACAAAAGGTCAAGATCAAAATCATGCTGAATCTTCCTTCAGCAACCATATCGACCACAATCCCACCAACTTTGCTCTGCAGCAAAGTGTTGGGCTGACACACCATGTAGGCCCTACCACTGTGTTCTGAACAGCAAATCTTGATGAAATAATTAATGACTAGCTTTCTGTACACTGGCCAGCTTTACCATTAAATTACTTACTTAACTCACCAACAAATAAAAGGAAACCTAGGCATGTGTATAGACATGGAAATGTATCAAATGCAATTGCCTGTTATTTTTATGCTCACAAAATATAAGGATAACATAACATATCCTGCATAGCTCTACTTTGAAGTATGGAGAGTACAGTATTCCTCCTAGAGCTTCATCTGCAGAGCATGAGCAGTGCAAGTGCTAACACCACTGACCTACATATTTCATTTCCACAAGCTGAGATGCTGGATGAGAGGTGAGGGAGGCTGCCACGAAGCCAAGAAAACAGACCTGAGAGAAGGAGGGGGAGGGGTGTGGTGGTGTGGAGCTCAGTGGGGGCTGTGGAAGACGGTTACAATGTGGAGCACACAAGAAGCAATACAATATTTCATCCATTCAAGATCCTTTAGATAGCACACTGTATGAACATCTTTAAAGAAACAATAAAAATGACAGGTTACAGAAATCCCTTTATAGGTTTTCTGGCTATCAAAGTAGTCCTATTTAAAATAAATAAATAAGTAATATACTAAACAACTCAATTTGCAGCTGCTTGTATGGAGCCCAACAGGAAACAGTTGGTAAAATAATAATTCTTTCGGCATCATGCATGCAATTTTTTACTTACCAGCTATGACTGCCATATCCACACATAATGCTACGTCATATAGTTAGCATAAGCCTGTCATCACCAAGAAACATGGGATTAGTACAGTTTTGTTTTTACTTTGCACTGAGATTTTGGTTATACTGTACTGTACTGATATACTTGAGGACCTACTTTTGAAAGTGAAGACCTAAATTATTTCTAACCTCATTTTAGACTCAATTTATGGTCTGCATTTTTCAGCAATCATCATTAAGCATTATATATTTATTATTTTCAGTAACTGCCTTCTTTTGTAGCATTTTTAAGTGTTTATTTTTCTTTTTAATTGTGTAACATACAAAACAGACTGAAAAACCTAGTCGATTAATCACTCAAGAGAAAAATATAATCAGTTAATTAACTGATAATTTCTTTTCCCAAAGAAATATCCAAAGCATTCCATATTTGTAGTCTTTCCAATGTGCTTGTGCATTTTCTGCTTTATTTTATATTTTTTATAAAATAATAATATATTATTATTTTACACACTGCAAAACAATGACATGAAACCCATGTGTCTCCACTGCTGGAAACTCGCAAACGAGAAGGAATCATGGCAGTGAGGAAGAAACAGTCCATACCGTAGCTGTATTTAACAATGCTCTGGGTTACTCTCTCCCCCTCTAAACTGCACGAGTGTTGATGTGTTGGTAACATGCCGCCCCATCCACCACCACAAGTAAATTCTCAACCTGTGGGAAACACTGTAATGTCTATAAAATTGTGATTTCAAGTAAGGGTGGAAATACCAGTAATATGCTGAAACATTCTTCTACGCAACAGCAATTCCAGCAATGCCATGTATTTCACACTTGCATGAGTGCCACTGCTACCCAAGCAAGCAGCATGTTTGTCCGTCCTTGAGGGTAAATATCTTATTATAATATCATTAGTGCCATGCAGTCCGGCTCAGCAGATTTTTTCTTTGACTAAGAAAATCTAAATGAAAATAAATGCTACACAAATGTTTTCTATTTTCAGCCATTTTAGATGATGACAGACAGACTGTTGCTCTCAGGCTACAGTTTGGGTTCAGACTCCAAGATAATAAACCAGTTCAAATGATGCCGAAAACCTTTTCTCGCAGAAAATTGATCAGGAATAGTTAAGGGAATCAATACAAAATTGGACCATTATGTAGCATTGATAATGGCATTATCCCTACATATTACCCTATATATTAGTTGAATATCTTGAGATTTTGGATTGTCGGACATACAAAACAAGCATTTTGATGACATCAGCTTGGGCTCAAACTACGTGTTCACATGTGCATGACAACTGCCTCACATCCATCCATTTGGAGCATCAGAGCACGAGCAGAGATGATTAGAAAAGGCTGGAAACAAACAGTTTATCCAGATGATCTAAACCTCTTTATTCAGAGATCTGACAGAAAGAGAGTGCAAATGAAATGTTGATAATAATCCCTAATAATTCTGAGACCCACTATACAGCAAGTACAGTAGATCAAAGTTGAACTCGAAAGTGGATCTGTAAAGTTCATGGGATGTTTACAATTAACAGTTTGAGTCATACGTTTGCCACAAGCCTTTCCTGTTTTCAGTGGTATTACCATGTTCCCAGAATCTGCAATTTAAGTTTTCCTGTGGACTGACCACTGTTGTGATGATGCAGTCATGTGATATGCAGTCTGACTGTATTCTGTGTTACTCAAGGAAATCCACATAGAATTTTTATTATTGACCCAAAGACTGTAGCATACCTATGAATGGCATCAATCATACATTTTCTTGTACTTGCTCCAAATATCGTAAGTCTTCCCAACACTGGGGCTCCTTTTCTGGAGTGTTTATGCCACTGTACGTAAAGAACTCTCTGAACATTCTCAGATTAGGAATACAGCCTTAAAAGTCATACAGGATGCTGTTACACACACCTTCATTGACATTCATTTTTTTGTTTTGTAATCCTGTCTTTTTGCTGTCTCCCCATTTCTCTAAACCTCCTAATTTCCCTAAGGTTAGCACTAATGTTAAACTGTTTGGTTCACAACTAGATGAAGTGTCCCTGTTTGTAAGGAAGGAAAGAAAGAAAGAAAGAAAGAAAGAAAGAAAGAAAGAAAGAAAGAAGGCAATGATCGAAAGCCAGGACGGAAGGACAAGAAATCTAGTGTGATAGTAAGTAACCTCTGACAGGAATGTGAGACACTTGAAGGGAAGGAAGTCTGCAAACAGAGGCTCTATGTGTGGCTGTGTGTGTATAAGTGTGTATGTATTAGTGGCTCAGCTCCCAGCAGGAGTGTGTTGACTTGAAGAGATCCCCTTTGTTGGGCTCCCAGCAGGGCCCTCCTCCATCACACTGCTCTACTTAGCATTAGTCAAGCGAACAGTGTGCCTGCTGCTGTGTACCAGTGAATCAGGGTATTAAGCTGCATGATAAAGCCCATGATGCTCCAGGCCACATTCAACTCCCAGAGACACATCAAATTGCAGTCCAAACTTTACTGCCTTCACTTACACTTCAGCTTTTTGCCTACACATGCATCTCACTTCCCTGTGGTACTCCCTAATGGAACACCACAGAAACTGGGTGTTGTTAGAAAACATCAGAGAATAAATTCTGACACAACAGAACTGCCGTGTAAAGGCTCATATCTGAGCATTTTTAGGTGCTCACATTTTATGTCAGGTCATAAAACAATGGTCTTGTTTCTGCATACTGAAACACATGAGAGCTGATGAATTGCCAGGGATGTATGTCAATTAATTTCAAAAACAGCAATAACTTCTTGCTTGCAAAAAGAGATAATATTATCTGATGGTCTAGAACAAGGGTCGGAAACCTGCGGCTCCAGAGCCGCATGTGGCTCTTTCATCCCTCTTCTTTGGCTCTAAATAAAATAAATAATGAGTATTTAATTTAAATATATTTTTATTTCAATTCATTGGTTTTTTAAATGTAATTCTAAATTTGAAGATTATGGTGAACATTAAAATAAAACATTTTGAATTTTTGTTGCTCAAAATATGCATCACAACCTCCGATGTGCGACACCCGGCGGCAAGATTTATTGAGCTTTTCAACCCCCGGTAGGTAAACAATGGATAAATCCAAGAAAAGAAAAGTTTCACAGACAACAGCTCTGATGTGCAGACGCTATGAGCTGAGGTTCATAAGCAAAAATCACATTAACTAGGTAAAATAAATATTTTTCACATTGTTAAGTGAAATAGGATTTAGAATTAGAATTTTTTTGTTCAGGTTGACAGCTGACTGCACGCTCTAGTACACACCATAAAATGATGATGGAACACAGAAGCAGACGATATTTTTGGTTCGCTTCAGGTGGATAATTTAAGTTTGGATTTTTATTTCATAAATCCGAGGAGGACTGAAATAGACATTGAGTATTTTATTTTAAAGTTCGAAATGTTTTTGTTACATGCAGAAATAAAATTTTGTGTTCTCTGTATCAGGTCACTGATTTCATAAATGGAACACACTGTAGTTTTTTATACAAAGCATACAGGTTAAAAAAACAACAACAAAAAAAACGATATATGCAGTGCATATAACGATATATGCAAATGGTTTTGTGGCTCCAGGTGTTTTCTATGGGAGACGGTCCAAATGGCTCTTTGAGTATTTAAGGTTGCCCACCCCTGGTCTAGAATCATATAATTTAACGGAAGCTCATGCAAACCAGCACTGTTTTCTCAATAGTTTCTGGATTTTTTAAAGACATCTTTATCACATACAAATGCATTAACAGAGGTGGATAAAGAAATACTGCCAGTTTGCCCCAGTGGCCATTTGCAGTACTGCAATAAATCCACCACTCCTCGCTAAATTTCTTCAGAGATTATCATTCTAAAATTCTAAAAAAAAACAAAAAAACAAAGGAGACAAAACAAAGTAACAACCAATACAATAGCAGCAGTGATAGATTATAAGAGAAGACTGAGGCATGGAGGTACCTAGAAACAAAAGACCAGTGTACACAGTGTGATAAGGTAGAGAAGTAACCAGATGCTAGCCCATGTAGCATTTTACAGGTCAAGGTAAATACTTTGAAATTAGTTCTGGAATGTATGATTAGCCAGTGGAGTGACTGAAGTGACTGAATGTTCTCGTTTTAGAATAGGATTCTAGCAGCAGTATTCTGGGCAAGTTGAAATTGATAACAGAGGTAGACCAGAATAAATGCACTTTTATTCATGCAGTTTTGTTAAGGCACTTTTACTGAAATGAATTTAATAGTAGGTGTTTACATATGTTACCTGTAGGTGGCAGTATAACATCTTTATAAAGAACAACAGTGGCGGCTGGTGAAAAAAATTCTTGGTGGGGCTGATGTGCCGATAAATTTTCCTGCCTACTCCAGTATAAGCATTCAAATCAACAGTCAGAAAATGACTTAAATTCCACAATAATAATTTTATTTCCTTCTCAAAATCACAGATAAAGTATATTAACAATTCACATTACATGTATGCTTTAGAAAGGAACAGTATCAAAAACAATACAAAAACAAATAAAAACGGTATCGAAAACAAAATTCAGCTACAGCTATGATATCAACTGAACCTACACAAATCAACAATGTGTGTGCACGTGTGTGTATGTGTGTGTGTGAGAGAGACAGACAGAGAGAAGATTAACTGAATGGGGTGGAGAGTTATTATTTGTACAAGAACTTTGCTCGTCTGTCTTTCTGTGTGGCAAATTTCTCAATGACCCTGGTGTTGAAGTCAGGAATGTCTCTTGTCAGTTTTTTCTCTATGGAGAGCATGGCCAGAGCATTGAGCCGATCTTGTGCCATGGTGTTTCTAAGGAAAGTCTTTATCCTGTTTAAAGTAGAGAAGCACCTCTCTGACTCTGATGTTGTCATCGGCGTGGTGATGAGGATGTTTAGAAGACTTACGCTTTCAGTGAATGTGTCTTGAAGATTGTTTTCCATCAAAACCTGATAGAGAGCCAATGCACCACTGCAACTCTGGAACTCCTCGTTTTCATAGATCAAGGACAGTTCTGTCTTAAGTCTGGCCTTGTCCAATGAGGGATAGGCTTCCACCGTGGCTTCCAGTGCTGAATCTGGGAACTTTCTGCAGTGTTGCTGGAACAAGTCTCCTTGCAACAGAGTGGCGCTGACGAGGTGCTTGGTGAATGAAAACCTCTCCTTGGCATGGCTCATAATGGTGTCACATACCTACGCAATGACATGTAATTTTTAAAAATATTATGACAATAATAATATGACAATATGACAATATACATTTCAGTCAGGATTACTATATCAAATGGCCAGCATCTTCATTAGATTTGATCTGATTAATATCAGAACAAGCAGCAAGTGCTCACCTCCAGTGCCAAGTGGTGTTGCGTGCCTTCTCCCAGTGTCCTCCGTTTCTTTGTGGGTGGCTCCTGAACAGGTCTTCTGTACTCCTCATCCTCCATCAGATTAGGAACATCCTCCCTGATCCAATACAGGAATTTTGTGAGTAAGTTCTGAAAACTGGCGAGGGATATATTAATCAAACCCAAGGCTGTGTTACAATTACTGGCAATTATATTTCATCTAAACATCACATTATATTTTCATCTAAACATCATAGATACACTACATATTAACATAGCTACTGGGCTGGTCTTGTGTTCCTTTGTCAAACTGCTGAAGCTTTGAGCTACATTTTCTGTATAAAATGCTCTAAAGATTATAGATTATAGATTATTATTATTATTATTAATGCATTTAGCCTACCTGATAGCTTGCATGCTGTGAATGAACCTCTGGGTGGCTCCTGTGATGTAGACAGCATCGATGTTTCTCTTCTGCAGCTGGTTATATAGCATGTCTACGTGTGGCATGATCTTATGAAACAATGCTAGGAAAAAACAAAAAGCTTCATCTTCCAGCATCCTCACATAGCCGCCGGCTTCTCTCTTTGTGGGGCCATCAAATGCTTCTCTGTTCCGGATGGTCTGAAAACACTTCACCAGGTCATCCTTGTGCTCGTACACGGTGTTCACAGCACGACTGTTGAAGTTCCAACATGTTGACGACGCACTTGGAAGCTGATGCGCCACCACCTCATCCAGCACTGCGGTTCTCTTGCTCGATTTTGTGAAAAAAGAAGCAAATCCCCCCATGTCGGAAAAAAAGTGACTGATCTGAGGGATGTGAGAGGTTGCTTGTTGCATTACCAGGTTTAACTTATGGGCATAACAGTGAACGTAGTGAGCGTTTGAATAGATGTCCTGTATCTTACGCTGCACTCCTCCAGTGGCACCCCTCATTACTGAAGCCCCATCATGGCCTGGGCGATCAACTTTTTTTCTTGTCCCTCGGGAAGGATGGTGCGCAGCCTCTCCATTAAGGCGCTAGCTATTGCATCCACACAGGCGTTGGGTAGCTTGATGAACTCGAAAAAACGCTCTTGTATGTTGTTGCGTTGGTCGATGTATCTCAGCACCAGGACTAGCTGACAGTGTGTGGAAATGTCAGTAGTTTCATCAGCTTGGATAGCTAAAAAGTTTGCTGTCTTTACCTCATCCACAATCCGTTCTTGCAGAACTGCCAGCATACAGTCCAGCAGCTCATTCTGAACCGTCTTTGAAATGCCTTTAAATACAGTCGCACTTTCAAGGTGTTCCCTCAAGTCCCGATCTATGGATGCCATTAAGTCCACCAGACCTCGGAAAATTCCGGGATTGTCTGAAGAACCACTCTCATCATGTCCCCGCATTGATAGTTCAAAAGCACCACAAAATTTCACGCAGTCGATGATCTTTGATAAAATATGACGGTTTTTATCCACCTCTTCATTGTGCCTTCTGACAGCGATGCGGTGCCCTTCGTCTAGCTGCGCCGCTATGCTTATCTTTCCAACCACAGCTAGCTTTATGCAGTTTTCCATGTGAACTTTTGATCGTTCGTGCTTCTTAATGCGTTCTGAGAGGTGCTTTAAATCAGTCTGTCCAGAAACTGTCCACGTCAAATCACACTTGTCACTTTTAAAAAGTATGCAGGGGAAACAAAAAAGCGCATTAGATATTCCACAGCCTGTTAGCCAGGATTTACGCTGGAACCAATTTCCGCTAAAGGTCCTGTTATAGGCCTTTCCTTTCTCCTTGGTTGGCTGGGTGATGGTTATTTCGGGCTTGTCAGGTCCCAGCTCCTTAACACATATTTTTTCTACCATCGTCCTTCTCGCAAAAGGGTAGTTTAAAAGGGATCTCACCGAATTTGGTGGAAGCTGCCCCTCAACTGTGGTTAGCACCGCCATCATCACTTTGACTGACTAACCTGTGACCTCATAGCAATCCCTTTCGCGGCATTTCCTGAGTAAGGGGCTAAATTTTCAGCGCCCCCAAATCCTAAAATTACACGACGTTAATTGGCTGAATATTTTGTTTTTCCCCCAGTAACAGTACACAATTGGCTATTTCGCTACAATCGGGGGGCGCTTTTCACTAGCGCCCAGGAAGAATTCTATTAATAGACCAAAATGTTACTAATCTGTGACGTCAGGGGAAATTGACTGTTGAATGAGAGTCAGCTGGTGGAAATGATGTTTATATAGTTTAGATTGCATGTAGGAACACACTATTTAGTAAAAATGACATTGATAATATACATTTTGTTAAAAAAAAATATAAATATATAAAATATATACATATATATTATATATATTTTTCCCCCTCCACATCTGGGAGGGCGGTGCCCCAGCGCCCCCTATGGGCCAGCCGCCTCTGCAGAACAACACAGGAAGTAGAGTAATTGGGTCAACACAGTGTACTAGCATGAAGCATAAAAATATGGTTTTATAGATACAGGCACCATCTTGAAGTTTTTAGCTTTCCTCTTGTATAGTTGTGAATAGTTGCGACTGTGGTAGTGTCTCTGGTGAGACACTACACAGTTTGCTTGGGCTCTGTCCTCTTAGCTCCACAGGTCTGCTCTCTCAGCACTCTTGGCAGCACTAGATATCCACTGGTAAATTGCCACCAGCTCATACTATGACAGTGTGACAGGTCAGTGGTGAAATCGCTTCAGCCAACCATTCAGCATATCTAAAGCAGAAATTCACATAAATAGCCAAGCCCTCTGCAGAGTTGATCCCTGGCTATCTTCCACACACCACTGAAACACTTTGATTTGTTCAGCTGAGAGATCAACACCAGCTTTATTACTCTAACTTTATTTCATGGCTGGGATTGAACTGCTGTGTTATTTTATGGTTTTAAGACCTCAAGCTGGCTGTAATAAACATGAAATAGCTGTTTCTCATTTTGTTTGTTTGGATGAGGAGAATTTGTTCACTAGATCTGTGCTGAGATCTGTGGGAGCACTTGATGTTCATAAGAGCAATTAATTCCACATGCCATCTTCCATCACCCTCAGCACCATCCTCACCCCCTGAGGTCATGAAAACTATTTTCCATGCCTCCATCCTCATTATCAAATCAAATTAGCTTGTTCATTGAACCGTAGTGTTATGGGGACATTTGCAGCATTCACTGCCTGTTTATCTATTTATTTATTCATTGGCAATCTGTTAAAGTTCTTTCTCCCTCAACTGTTTATGACTGAACTCCCTTACACCTTTGTCTCTTCTTTTGTATCCACTGATAGCTGCCGATCCTGGTATCTTCTATGGTCAGTCTGTATTTCCTAGAGTGGACGGATGTGTTCAAGCCAGTGAAGTCTGGTTTCACCTGTCACGACCGCAGTCTGAGCCTGCCCTACATTGATCCCAACCATGAGGTCATCCCCCTGTTGATGTTGCTCAGTCTGGCCTTTGCTGGACCCGCCATCACGGTAAGGATTGATGACAAGACAAAAAATTAGAACTTTAAGTGTTTTTTAAAAGGATTTCACACAGTGAAGTACACTCTCTGGCAGCCATATTGGAGGTGCTTTGCTCTTTCACATGACAGTATTGTGTATTAAAACAACTAGACCCGCTGTTTTACCAGAAGTGAAAAGACATGGTTAACATTTTTTTAAGCTGCCTTTCCAGTTTCTATTTGTTTCCTATTCTCTACACCTGATGCTGATTGTTTTAAGAAAATTATCTTCAGAATTAACACAGCTGTGTACATGGAGATCCAGCCTGCAGTACAGTAATTCCCAGGGGGTCAAGCTGTAGCATCAAACACACTGATACTTACACACACACACACACACACAGCCACAAACACTCACTATTATTCCAGAACACACCAACACATTTTGTCAGGTCAGGAAGATAGATTTCTCTAGGTCAGGAAAGCTGTTGATCCACAGGGAATGACTGATAAGTATGTTGGCTAAGGTAGAAAGAGATGAGTTATACAGCTCTCATTTCATGCACTTGCTATTCAACTCTTTGATTATGCAGAGAGTTTGACAATAATAACTTTTGTGGTATTTCTGTTTTGGGGTTATTGAAAATTGCAAGTCAGCACTGTCTGAGAAAAGGGTCAAGATCAGCCTTCATGCTGTCATCCACTACCACAGTCTTAAGGACTTGTCGCCCAAGGAGGTCCTTGGCCTGATTTGACCTGATTTGGCTCCCTCAAAGTACCATTTCTTCCCCAAGGTGAAGAAGGAGGTGTCATTTTGACAGCGATAATGATGCCATCTCTGCTGTGGACCACTTTCTGGAGGTCCGGGAGGCTGACTTCTACAAATAAGGGATCTCTCTGTTCTGCAACCACTGGGCTATGTGTGTAAATGTAGGTGGGCACTATCTTGAAAAATAAATTTTCTAGGCTTTCTAAAATTGATTCCTGCCTTAGGCCACAGACTTATTACCCCCCCATATATTATCAGCAATGATCCTGCCCACCTCAGGTCACACAAGTTTTCTTGGCATGCACATTTGTTGTGGCCAGCCAGGCATGTCATGAGTAATTTTTGAGTGTGAAAGCTCATTCTTAAGAACACATATCTATGGTAAAAATATTACCGTACCAAGGCTTACTTATTCCAGAACTTTTGACAGCATCCCATGGCTTTCTTCTGCCAGTGGAACTTGCACAGATGTCATCAAATGACATGAAAAGTAGGAAAAAAATGTATACATTGTTCATTTGGTTCAATGTAATATTTCTTAAAGTCTCTGCATGTGAAAGTGTCTTCACTTACCCTGCTGTTTAGACCCCTAGTCAGGTGGAAGCTGGGTGGAGCTATCCTGGGAATTATGTGATCCATGTAGAGAGGCCATTAACAAACCTACGCTGTTTAGTCTGTTCATTTTCCTCCTCAGCATGATTAGTTTGGCCAGATGTGAACACAGCAGTCATACCTGAGTGAAGACCAAAACAGACTACAGGGGCTTTGTGAGGCTGTACTGTTGCTTTGGTTTGGTTTTAATTATTGTTACACTCACCCTTTGCTTTAGTGAGTTAGAAAGGCAGTCTTAAGTTAAGGAATGGCATGGATAAGGAATGGTGTCATTTGTCAGAGGGCTCAGTAGATTTATGACCGCTCAGCCTGATACCCAATGCAAGGCCTAATGATGGGTCAAACATAATTTAACATGGATACTGGACAAGGATACTTCTATATAAATGTTCACTTTTAGTCGCCAGAATAAATCACTGTCACAGGGGCACTGTCCTTTGCTGCCGTAGGTTTGACTAATTTTGAATTATAGCATCTTTTTTAGAATAATAAAAATACACAGTCATCTGTAAATTACAATATAAATATAAAGTTTATTCGTGCTTCCAGCCTTTGTGTGGCTCAAGAGTCAAAACCCAGGGCAAAAATAGTCCTATCAGGTTGCTTGCCACTGCTAAAATTACTGCAGTTCATGCTTATAACTTGACATAGGTGGACATCATTTTTTACAACGTCTTTATAAATTGTGAGTTTCACTATAGAAGAGCACATTTTTCAGAGAGATTTTAGTGAAAAAAGACTGGAGCTGTAAAAGTGACAGTATTGTTGTGACAACAGCAGGGACAACAACGTCAGTTAGTCCAGGACTTTATCATTCTACCTCTGACAAATATCTGGTATGTTGTACTCCACAAATACAGTATAGTAGAAAATTGTCTCTCAATCCAAAACCCAGATAACAAGTTATATATTGTGGCACTTTTCTTACACTGTCACAGTGACACATCACTCCGTCCTACATGCTGCATGTACACATGCTACATGTACACAATACACTCACAAAATGGTGGAGTGTTTGAAAAGAGGGAGATAGTAAACAAAAAAGCCTAATGATAAGTCATGATGCTCAGAGGAGCAGTCACATAAAATTGCTCAGTCACATAAAATGACATGAGCTGATGTTCCTTCCCCTTTTGACTAATGTGCCAGCTCTCAAGCTGTGTCAACAACACTGTTAACCTCTAAATAATGCAGATGAGGCATCCACACTTTTTCTTCATCTTATTTGTAACTGACAACATGTAAGAAGGAAAAAGACATTTTCATTGATGTTACACTGAATGGTGTAATGAATCCATCCACATCATCTACTGCATTGTTCATCAGATCAGACTCTTCCTCACTAACCACTGACTCTGTCTCCCTGTTTGTGACCTTAGTCGTGTTCCATCTGGACTATAGCAGTTATTCTTAAGCTGAGCAATGATTCATTTCCTTATTCAAACTATAGGCTATGTTCACAGGAAGAAATATCACTCTCCACTACATCTTGTGCTGACAAAAAAAAAAAAAAAATCTTTGTCTCCTTGATGACTGTTTCTGACAGCTGCGAGTAGAAACACAGCACACTTTCTCTATTTCTGACTTAACTTGAACAACCTCAAAATTTCATTCTATTTCTTGTTTTTGTTCATAGCAGAAATAAAAACGGAAACTGTATCAGCTCTATCCTCGCAAGGACCCCAAGCACATTACCAGTGAGCAACCGATTCCATAGTAGGATGCATAGTAATCTTTGGCAGAAGAGACACAAAAAGCTAAAAACCACTGCTTCTTCCCAGAAGCCTAGAAGTGCAGTGAAGCTGCCTCACCAGCTTGATGAGGGAAAACTCAACATTGATCAAAGACGTGCACATCTCATACTTCTCCCTTTGATATCACTCAGACAGGTCTTTTTTTTCCTTTTTTTGTACTGACAGACAGCTGATAACACATTTTCCCCCAAAGATCCATCTTCCAGCAACTTGTTGAGCAGAAGATGACCTGAGGCTTTCCTGTCCTCGTGTCAGGATCCCTCCTGCAGGTTGCAGAGTGTTCAAGTGCTTTGACTGTCACTCTGTGTTAGAGCTGCTGCCCACCTGCAAGGCTTATGGAAAAATGAGGTTGACTTTACTTAAAACTATTTAACACAATTCATGATTCTCCAGTGAAATCATAAGAACACACTGGCTAGTCCTGGGAAGATATTCAGTGAGCCCACAGCAGTTTTCGGATGACTTAAAAGATGAAGGTTGTGGTTGCAGGAGCTGTTGAAATGAATTGTAGTGAAGTGTAAAAGCCTAAGTGTAAAAAACTTGCTGCATGGTCTCCCTCTCCTGGTTTTGCAAGCATTTTTAGAGCATTTGATAAATGACTAGAAGACTCACTATGTGAGGTTCTTTCTTGAAAAATACAATTAAGTCATTCGCTTGAATGGAAAAGCATTCTCAGACTTCTTTTTGAACCCCACTGTATATGTAAATATGTAATATGTAAATGAATATTTGAGTTTAAAAGGAAGGTTTCCTTCAAGGAAACTATTTTCACGTAATAAGTACAAAGCATATATAGTGTCTTCCGTGAAACTCCTAAGATTCTAAGATTCAGTCATTAAGAAAAATTATCCCCAAAAAATCCCACTTTTAGCAAGTGAATGTATTTATTGTAATGCTTATGTAATATATTTTTTGTTATCACATGACTGTGTGTAACCGTGGTGTGAGTTTTTAGCCATCCAAGTAGCATTGCTCATAGGAATGGCAGTCTTAGGACCAGGTTTATTGCAGCTTCTGCACCTGTTTTTCACATGCAGATATCTTTCAGTGTATGCTGTTTTTATCAAACAGACACAGACTTTTTATCTGTCACTGCCATCAAATGTCAGCAATTTGATTTATGACCAAATATCTACAATATAATATTCCCATCAGCTTAAAGTGTATGTTGTGTTTAGTCCTGTGCTTTAGCATGCTAACTCACCAAACTAAGAAGGTTAATATGGTAATCATTACCTGCTAAACATCAGCATGATAGCATTTCTATTCCCACACATTAGAAAAAAAAAATCACATTTTGTCTCGACTGAACAAGGATTGAACCCAAATGCACGACTCGAGGACAGAGTTCCAAAAAGAACAGTGCAACATAAAAATCACTTGTGGCGAGGGGCAAAAGGTAACTAAAAATAAAAGACTACAAAAACACTAAATCACACTTAGCGAGGAAAAGGCAACTAGAAAATAAAAGACTATAACAAAACACAAAATCACTCTGAGCAAGGCAAAATAGCAATCTATGAAACAAACCAACAAATCTAGAAAAAAGATACAATGAGCATTCAGTGTGCAAAACCTGACAAGACGAGGATGGTGCTGGTTCTGCTGACATGAGACAGGACCAACTGGCAAGGAAAGGGAGACGCAGACAATAGGTAATGGGGAACAGGTGGAAACAATCAGGCTGGGGAAGACAATCAGACTGGTGGGAACAAAAGACGAAGGGCAAGCTACCTGAAAAACAAAGGGAGAACAGATTACAAAATAAAAGCAGAAATCATGAGACAAAAATAAACACAGGACAAAAAATAAGACATTATTTCCTCACTGTGACATATTTGACGTAGAACATTATTCTTTGGTGGTCAGCTTTGGCTGGTGGGTGCACAATGCCAATATGCAATGCAGTACAAAAGAAAGTAAAAGCTGTGAGGCTATATGAGCTATCTAAAATAGATTTTGTGCTGAGATACGTATATTTAAGATCTACAATCTACAAATTCTGCATTCGTATCTTAAATAATTAATTTTCAGTCTGTGATAGTGGAGGGACTCTTCTGAGTTCTGTAGGATGAAAATAACATCCAGTGTAATGGCCCCTAATCCTGAATGTGTGGCCCATTTCATCTAATATGGATAATTTAATTTAGCTAATTTTTCCTTTTCCAGGCAAAAACAAAAAAAAGGAAAAGGGGAGAAATGAGTTACACCTTGTAATGAGTTGGTGAGACATTGAGCCATTATTTAACATTAAGTATTGACATGTCAATACTTAATGGATATACAATCACTAAGTGCTAATTCTGGGAATGGTCTCCCTTTGCTCTCAAAACAGTCTCAATTCTTCATGAGGTTGGAAACATTCTTTTGAGATTCTGGTCTATGTTGACATGCTGGCATCACATAATTTCTGCAGATTTATCAGCAGCACATTCATGCTGCAAACCTCCCTTTCTACTACATCCCAGAGGTGCTAGATTCAGCTCTGGTGACAGGGGAGGGAGAAGTACACTGAACTCATTGTCATCTTCATGAAACCAGTTTGAGATGATTTTTGCTTTGTGGCATGGTTCATTATCATACTGGAAGTAGCCAGATTTTGACTAAACTTTAATTCAATTCAATTCAATTCAATTTTATTTATATAACGCCTTCCACAATCAAAATTGTCTCAAAGCGCTTTACAGAGACCCAGAGCCTGACCCCAGAGCAAGCACTTAAGGCGACACTGGCAAGGAAAAACTCCCTTTTAACAGGAAGAAACCTTGAGCAGAACCTGGCTCAGATGGGGGACCCTCCCGCCGATGGCCGGGCTGGGTGAAAGGAGGAAAAGGAGGAAGATAGGACAGCTAGGAATGGAGGAGAGGGGGAGAAGGACATGCAGCATAATACAGACTTTAGAGACTGCAGTCACTGAGGTCACATTTTTCCCCAATCTGATGTTTGAATGGATAATTGCATGAATTAAGCAGGTACAGGTGTTACTAATAAAGTGCTAAGTGAATGTAATGTAATTATTGTATACATGTATATGGATATACACTGATCAGGCATACAGTAACATTATGACATCACTGACAGGTGAAGTGAATAACACTGATTATCTCTTCCTCATGGCACCTGTTAGGGGGTATATTAGGCGGCAGGTAAACATTTTGTCCTCAAAGTTATTATGTGTTAGAAGCAGGAAAAATGGGCAAGCGTATGGATTGGACAAAGGCCAAATAATGATGGCTGGACGACTGGGGTCAGAGCATCTCCAAAACTGCAGCTCTTGTGGGGTGCTCCCAGTCTGCAGTGGTCAGTATCTATCAAAAGTGGTCCAAGGAAGGAACACTGGTGAACCAGCGACAGGGCCATGGGCGGCCAGCTCATTGATGCACATGGGGAGCGAAGGCTGTCCCGTGTGGTCCAATCCAACAGACGAGCTGCTGTTACTCAAACTGCTGAAGAAGTTAATGCTGGTTCTGATAGAAAGGTGTCAGAATACACAGTGCATCCCAGTTTGTTGCGTATGGGGCTGCATAGCCACAGACAAGTCAGGGTGCCCATGCTGACCTCTGTGCAGCGCCAAAAGCGCCAACAATGGGCACGTGAGCATCAGAACAGGACCACGGAGCAATGGAAGAAGGTTGCCTGGCCTGTTGAATCACGTCTGATGAATCACATTGTTGCAGACCATGTACACCCTTTCATGGAAACTGTATTCCCTGATGGCTGTGGCCTCTTTCAGCAGGATAATGCGCCGTGCCACAAAGCAAAAATGGTTCAGGAATGGTTTGAGGAGCACAACAGTGAGTTTGAGGTGTTGACTTGGCCTCCAAATTCCCCAAATTTCCAATCAGGCATCTGTGGGATGTACTGGACAAACAAATCCAATCCATGAAGTGCCCCACCTTGCAACTTACAGGACTTATAGGATCTGCTGCTAACATCTTGGTGCCAGATACCATAGCACACCTTCAGGGGTTTAGTGGAGTTCTTGCCTCGACAGGTCAGGGCTGTTTTGGCAGCAAAAGGGAGCCCAACACAATATTAGGCAGGTGGTCATAACGTTATGCCTGATCTGTATCCAACAAGGATCTGTACACACATCATCAGACTGATGAAGAAGGTGCTAAAGAACTTTTATTACAATGAATTGATATTTTTTTTAAATCTGGTTTACTATTTATCCATGCAACAAAAGACCTGCCATAGTGTCCAAGAGTGATAGCAGCTTCCAGGAAAGCATTAAAATGAGAAAATGAGTCTCAATAGCAATCCCTACTCTCTAAATAAGACAAAAAAGAATCAAAATTCCACAAACAGGAAAATATTAGAGAAAACAGCTGTTTCTTATGATCTAAATGTCTCAGATAAACTCTGGTTTAGTGAAACTCATAAGTACAGTGTCTCAGTCTCAGTATTATGCAGATCCCTTGAGGCTGTCTTTTAAGTATTCCTAATCCTTCCCTCTGTCCATCACTAGTGCTGCCTTCTGTTTGCTTCTTTCCAACCATTGTTCATCTCTCTCTCCTCTATTCAGCACTATATACAGTACATTTTTCTCCATCCATCTCTTTCTGCAGTGATCTGTGATCCGAAATGGTTAATTTGTAGATTGCCAAGTATACCACTCCAACACCATATGTCACTTCAGGAGGAGTGTTTATTTCTGTGTATCAGTGTATTACACAGGGAGGAGCTGTCTTGGCCTGTGCTGATGGCTTAAATGAGAGCTTGGAGAGCTACAGATAGGCCAAGCTGGGGCACCACCAACATCAGTCAGTAGCTGACTCAGATGTTACTGTTAACATCTGTCTATGAGCATGATGTAAAAAAAACAAAACAAAACAAAAAAAACATTTAGGCTGGCTTTCCACAATTCATACATGTAAACAAGTGTGTTGCTGTGTGTTGTGTTGACAGATAATGATTGGAGAGGCCATCCTGTTCTGCTGTCTGACTCGGAGGAAGAGCAGTGCTGGGGCAGAGGCCAATATCAATGCTGCTGGCTGTAACTTCAACTCCTTCATACGCAGAGCCGTTCGCTTCGTTGGTACACTGATTTTTCTTTTTTTTTTCACCGGCCTGGTGGTAACTTGGTAACTTTTGCAGCTTTTGCTCATGACTTATATACCAGCACAAGCCTTTGGAAATCTTTGACAGTCATTCAGCTTCTCCATGGAGCAAGAACTATCATTTACTTAAAACTACAGTATGTTACAGTTTTTGAGTGACCTTTCCAATGAGTCACAGAAAGCCAAAGTCAGGAGTTGAAGCTCACAGCTGTCAATCAATACATGAATGTACTTCTAGTGCTACTGCTCTTGCACCAAGCTTTCATATTAGCTGCGGGAGGGTGTTGTTATGACAGACTCAGGGGCAGGAAAGCTCGCTATTCCTGGATTAGCTGAGACAGCATACTCAGTGAGGATGTAGGTGAAGGGCTTTGCATAGGCTCAAGCTAGCACTAGCCTGAATTCTGGAGCTTAGAAACTTTAACTAATGTTATGCTAAGATTTCTGAGCCCAGACATTGTTATAGCTGAAATACGTTGTTTTAAATGTGTATGCTTATGTTGGCATTAAAGCAAGTCCTATCAATTGAACTCTGTATATTGTATACTGTGTATCTATCAACTTAAAAAAACTGTACATTTCAAAGACTGTCAAAACTGTAAAGTTTTAGACTTCTGATTTTAAAGTCAATAATTACATTGCCAGTATACTGTATATTGGCTCATCCAACAATTAATATTATGCCTCAGCACATTTAGCTTGATTCCCTGCTTTTACATGATACCCTCCTCTGTCCTCAGGTGTTCATGCATTTGGGCTTTGTGCCACAGCCCTCATCACTGACATCCTCCAACTGATGACAGGCTACCCGACACCCTATTTCCTCACTGTGTGTAAACCCAATTACACCACGCTTAATGTCAGCTGTGAGCAGAATCCCTACGTCATGGAGGATATCTGCTCAGGGGCCGACCCCACAGCCATCAATCAGGGCAGGTAAGGAGGAAATTGATTGACTGATTTCTTTGATTCTAGTTTCAAATGAAGTATCATTATTAGGATTTAAGCACTAACCAGAATTTATTTATTCAAGTGCTTATTCGTCAGCCCACAGAAAGAATACTAATCACATAACAGCAAACAGTTTCATTTTGTAACCAATTCACAGAATTAACATAGAACAGCTGTCACATAATAAATTTGCAGCTGAATTCACCAGCCACCCACTACAACTTTCACCACTTACATTTATAAGACATTATGAAAGTTATAATGTAACTAATGGCTCTTGAGATTAGAAATTTGTACTCATTTGAAGTGGGATATAATTGTTTAATCAATAAATTCTTCAGCACCTTGATGATTCACAAATTTAGTCCTTGAGATCAGTGCCACAGGTGAATGACCCTTATAAAATAATTAAAAATTCAATGTCGATTTGTGGCATCATGCAGTTGCCATGGTGTTATGTCTTATAGTACCATATGAGTAACAGGTTTCACGTAATTACCACGCTTTGCCTTTATGTCTGTTAAGGATTTTGCTGATTTTTTTTTCTGTTGTTTTTTTTTCTGGAATCCATTTTCATACAAGCCAGAGCAGATTACTTTGGTCACAGAGAAAGAACAAAATTGCTCTTTAATTTCTTCAGTGACAGAGAAATGTGACATAATTCCTGTGATTTAGCTGTAAGTGTCTAAGCTTTTTCTAAGCCCTTTGGGACAGCCTGAGCAGGACTCCATACAGATACTACTCAATACAGACATTACATGATACCCAGCAAAGGTCCTCTGGATTGACACCGGCTGAAATCTTCAGCAATGAGTCTGTTTCTTCATAGCCCTCTCCATTCTAAACTTGACTGAGGTTTAATGAAATTATGCCTGCATGAGTATGACTGTCAATAGCATAGGGATCTGGGCGAGGGGATGAGGCTAGGTTTGACCCATGCATTTGGGACACGTAGTTTTGGCTGCAGAGTATGGGGCTCTAAATATAACCTACTGCTCCTGGCATAAACACTGTCTTCTGCTCTTTGTGTGTGCCAGTTTTAGCATCAGTCCTGCTTCCAGAGCAGCATGAAAAGCTGTTTTGCTTCAGTGTTTGTGCACCAGGGGTATTATTAACCTATTTTAACAGTGGAAATAGTATACTACCTGTCTCCCTTTAGCAAAGGCATGACACACTATGATACATTATGGTGTGGGTTGGAGGTCATCCTACAACATAGATTTAACATAGAATCATAAAATCACTATATATTCACGAAAATACTCTAAGTCTGTTCAACAAATCTAATTGTTGTCCAGCTACTGAGATTTCTAACCTACGAGTGGAACTTTCAGGAAAATGGGGGAGCTAAAGAAAAGGCCAGAGGGTCACCATAGTTGGTAAGAATCATCCAGCCACCTGGGTTGGGGGATTTACCATTTAACTAGCTAAATATAGCTACATCTTGCAGACTGCAGATGATCATATTACAGTTTTTCATATACATTAATCTTTGGTGTTTACTGTGAACAGGTGATTTTTTGTTCCCTGAAATTAGTCTTAAAGATACTGCTGCCCCACAGGCAACATGACTATCTACACCAAACTTGAAGAGATGCGCTGCCTAAAGGGCAAAGTTGGGGAACAAATCACTCACTTGCTGACATTCCATAACCTTCCAGCACCACAGCTGAAACAACTACAAATTTGAAATGAAAGATGATAACACAAATGTATCGTTAGATAGTATGTAACAGTATGTAGATTCAAAAATATTTAAACATATTATCACAATGTACAATGTGCTGTTCCATTGTTATTAGCTATTTTGTATTACTGAATTTTGTTTTACTAATACATTAATGTGTAAGCAGCGTTTTGCTGTTGTATTCGATTGAGTTGGAGATAACTTTTGGCCAGTGTAATTTATAGCATTACATCATAATTGATCAGCTTTTAATTTTTTTGTATGTAAAATGTTTATCTGTGAAGAAAATGGTAATTAAAGCTAGAGTATAGTGAAGTATAAAGTACAACATTTACCTGGAAAACTTACCTCCTGGAAGCACTCAAGGAAAGTACAGTTACCTTTAATTTATACTTAATTAGAGTACTTAAGCAGATCTACGTAGTTATATTCCATATTACATTACATTACATTCAAATTCAACAAATTATGTAATTAAAGATGTCCAGAGAGAGTGGGGGGCTTGGCACATGCAGACACACTGGCCGCTTGTGGACCAAATATTTCAGTGCTTTCATTGTTTTACATATCCTCAACTATTAAAAACAAGATATCTTTTAACGCACTGACACTCAGCTACAACTACCAGGATCTTCTGGAAATTGGTAGAATGGGTAGAATTAGAATCAGAATCAGAAACACTTTATTGCCAGGTATGTTACACATACAAGGAATTTGACGTGGTGTTGTTGGTGCAAAAAGAAGAAGAATTGGACTGACAAGTCCTATAACACACTCAAGTGAAAAATACTAAATAAAAGAAAGAAGTAAAAAAGAAAGAAAGAAAGTACTAAGAGGAAGAAACTAAACAGTCTGTACAAATAGTAATAATGCGCAATGTTACAGTAGATGTAGTGCAAAGATATAGTAGTAATGTCCATAAGAGCGTTAATATAACGCATACAGAGCTGAATTATGTTAATGTAACATAGTCTGTTGTGGGGAAATGAGGGTCCGTCCTGTTTGGGGGGGAAGGGCCACCCCCTTCCCCCCCAAACAGCTGTGTTGATGAGGGTGGCGGCAGAAGGGAAGAGACTCTTTCTGTGACCTAGTGAGACAGAATTTTGTTCATAAGCCACATTTCTTGGATCCAAAAAAGTTGCCTCTTTAAGAGTACTTCTGTCCAATAGTCCAGGATCTATCAGGGTGATGTTTGCAGTGCTGAAGACTGTGATTAGTCAAACACAAACCTTAGGCTGCTACAATGTGCTTCACCTTTGTGTCCATTCATTGCAATGTGAAGTGTATTACAGCAAAACACAAAGCTCAAGCTGACTCTATGTTACTGTTTCCTTGAATGTGAAAATTGTGTTAAACAATGGCATTCTCTTTTAATCCCTTTTCACTATAATTAGCATAATCTTCACAGTTCTTAAGAATGGTTCATAAAAAACGCAAAGAGGAAAGACTTGTTCCAAGATCAGTGCCTGGGGCTGCTTAGTTCCTGGAACTAGTTGGTCAAAAGGGCTAAATAACATCAACAGCAGGTAAAAAGTTATTTCAAACATCATGATATGTATGATATGATACACTGTATGTTGTGGATTAGATTTGATTGTATTATGCAAAGGATAGGTTCAATTTTTTTGTCTGTCTCAAAACAATATTCACTTGCCCACATGTACATTAAAACAGACGCTAATGTATGACAGAATTCGCAGTCCTCATTGCATGGAAGAATGTATTCCAATAGTTTAAAGTCAAGCTCCAACAGTCTAAGTGAATCAAATCAAATAGTTACAGTCTTTTTAGTGCAAAATTCCCTCTGTGTGTTTTACCCAGCCAGTGTTTCCAAGCTGAGCTTCATAAAGGAATACTTTGAACACATAGAGGGAACTTTGTACTCCAAAGAATTTGGAGTACAAATTTGAATTTTTGCTCAGAATGAGGGCTGTGAAATTTGTCCCGTATTGCTTACATTGGAAGCATATTAGGTATGGATCTATGCATAATGATGTACAAAACAGTTTGTGTTGGTTATTTCATTCATTCTATTTTATGCAGAAGCTGTGCCACAATTTTTTATATGTGAATGCAATTTTTATGACTCCGCAGATGTTGTAAGTGTTGGTTTAAGGAGCACACATCTGTAACACACACACACACACAAGCATGCACATGCATTTGCATGCTCATTCACACACACACACACACACACACACACGCAAAGTCAGGAGTAAGGATGAAGGCTGGTTGGAGGAGTGAGTATCGGGAGTTGTCAGAAGTAGGTCACTGGGATGGAGCTCAGTGAAAAACTGGCCACATGTTCACTATCAGTATGTAGCACACAGTGAAGCTCCCACTGCTACACTGCAGTATATGACTGTAGATCAGACGCTGTGTTTATGTTTCCATATATATTCATTTGGTACTTGGCCAGTGGCAACAGATAAAGATGTCACTACAATGTAAAAAATGTGCCTCATCGCTGTCTGACTGCTTTTGTTAAATTATTTTGGGGTTTCTAACATGTTAACAAAAGCTTGAAGAGCATGAAAAGAGGCATCCAATTTGGTTCAGTCCTCCAGCCGAGAACAACCAAGTGTGTATGCAGGGTGGTGTTTGAGATATCTCATTATGTTTGTGTTTCTCTCCACCTCCTGTTGACTCACTCATACTGTACAGATGTGAACGCTGGCTGTGTCTATTTTTGTTTCATCTCTTGTAGAAAATCCTTCCCATCGCAGCATGCTACTCTTGCATCCTTCGCCGCTGTTTATGTTTCGGTAAGTAATGGTTTGTGTCCACGCAAACACTTAGCCCTGCTCATCCACCCATGAAGTGCCTAATGACACAGTACAAGTTAACACAGACACTTATGAGTGATGGAAGATGGAATTAGCCCAGATTTAAGGTTTCGCATAGTTCTTTCCTCCATTCAATTTTTGCTTCACTGTTTTAAATCCACTTATTTTTAAAGCTCACCTTCTTAAGAACAGGTCAGCCCATCTGATTAATAAAATCAGTTTGCAGGCTGGCTAGCTAAGTAATTGGCAGTTGTAGCACATTGCTGTTGCTTATTACTACTGGAAATGTTGAATTCAAACAGTTCATTACAGTTTGAATATTACCTTTTTTCCACCATGTTCAAAAGAATGATAGAATTCTGAATAAAAAGTGGACAAATACTGACGCTATTAAAGATTTAAAGGTGCCTATGGTATCACCACAGCAATTAATAACTGGTATATTAACCACTTTTCATTCTCAAATGAAAGGTTACTGACATTGGAGATGGTGACTCACGCCAATAATCAGACAATACAGAGGAATTAGCTTCTTTGAGGAGATAATTACTCCCTGTGTTTTGTATTAAATGCTGTTATGACACAAAGCAGGAATC
The DNA here is from genome assembly GCF_017976425.1 of Toxotes jaculatrix. Taxonomy (NCBI): domain Eukaryota; kingdom Metazoa; phylum Chordata; class Actinopteri; family Toxotidae; genus Toxotes; species Toxotes jaculatrix. Next base: position 14,747,227 of record NC_054413.1, on the reverse strand, counting down.
ATAAGGACAATAGAAATTAAATCAGTAAATGTGTCATGTGTCCACAGATGTACTTCAACAGCACTCTGACAGACTCATCCAAGCTGCTAAAGCCACTGCTGGTCTTCTCCTTCATTATCTGTGCCATCATCTGTGGTCTGACCCGAATTATTCAGTACAAGAATCACGCCATTGATGTCTACCTGGGCTTCCTGCTTGGAGGAGCTATTGCTGTCTACCTGGTAGGAGCCAGTCCCATCAATGACTTCCCTGTTCCTTGAGGGCCTGTTGAGAGATTGTTGTTTATCTTATCTGATTCTTGGATGGAGATTTTAACCAAACACCTGAATAGTTTTATTGCATTGCCTTAGATTTAATGAAAGTAGAGCTAAGAAATTAATCAAAAATTTATTAGAACCAACCTGGGGTCTTTAGCCAACCTAATGTAAGGCATGTTGTTACACGTGGTAAATTAATTCCTTCAAGCAGGCTTTTACCTACCTTTGTAAAGCAACTGGAAGTATAACGTTCACATCTAACACAAAGCAACAACAAGTCATTTTTAGTTACTGTGTCCTGCCGAGCATCACATGCATAGAATGCACTTTACCACATCTTGGTGGTACAGCAAAGGGTTTCAATACTTTGTCATTATGGATTATTGAGTGCAGATTGGATCTCAATACTTTCTTTATACAAGTGAATGGGAAAGTGGTCTCAGACTATCAAATCATCGGTCGTACATGTCTGACATGGATGTCAATTTCCTACCACTGATATGAGAGTAAAACCAGCTCTGATCAACCCGTCTTTGGAGAAAATCAACTGAATATTGTGGACCACCATGACAAGCGCAGCTGTAGGATCAATAAGAACCAGGACAAACACCCTGCTTATAACAGCACTAATTCTCAGATCATTAATAATTTTGGTGAGAGCAGACTCAAAGGTCTAATTGAAAGAAGTTGTTAATTTGATTACAGTGTACTTTTTCAAGAATTTTGCTCATAAACGACATTTTAGATATTGGTCTATAATTACTCAGCTTTCGCCCCATGTTCTTACCAAATCAAGAATTTTAATTTTACCGTGCTTGTGATTGTGTCGTATCTAGGCTGTCTAGCAACGCTCTTGAGCAGTTGCGGTTCTACATTGAATTACTCCCTGGGCGAGACCCCCTCCGAGACAACCCCCTAACACCCCCATAAGAATAATATACAAATAAAATAGAGAATAAATATTCTGAATAGCACAAATCCTTCATCACAGAAATGAAAACACACTAAAAGAAATCTAATTATAACACTATTGCACTAAGAACAGCAAACAAAAACTAAAACCTGACCCTTCTGGCCTTCCTTGATGCAAAATCATCAATAATGTCATCATACGAAATCTGCTCCCCTATTGAGTGATTGATACTGATGACAGCAAAGCCAGTGAGCCGTTCCTGAGACATGGTTGACCTCAGGTACGACTTGATCAACTTTACCTTTGAAAAGCTCCTCTATACAGTGGATTCCCCCGCCGCCTTTTCTGTTCCATTTGGGAGAGACCCAGAGTCACTCAGAGTGAACTGTCCCCCGTGCCCCCCCTCCTCTTTCCCCTCCTCACACGGCTTCTGAGCATGGCACCTTCTCAGCAAACAGGTGCGCCTGCAGCTGCAGGGATTGCCAATTTGCTTATTCCCCACACAGTAATATGATAGATAATAGAAAACTGCTTAGCGGCGCAGATTATTTTTCTTTTTCACGTGGTTGTGCGGCCCCCCATGTGATGCTGCCCTGGGCGGCTGCCCGGTTCGCCCTTGCCAAAAACTGCCACTGCTCTTGAGTCATTGTTATGCTTCTTTGCCAACCCAAAAACCTGTTTGTTTTTGGGTTGTATGTCTGTCCATTGTGCGGACATAACAGAAATATTACCATCGGCCATGGCTGTCGCCAGTGTGGAGGCATAACAATGGAGATGCCGGGTAAAGAGTTTGCAGAGAGACAGGGACCCTGGGGGCATCATACAAGTGTACAGTGGGTACAGAAAGTATTCAGACCCCCTTAAATTTTTCACTCTTTGTTAAATTGCAGCCATTTGCTAAAATCATTTAAGTTCATTTTTTTCCTCATTAATGTACACACAGCACCCCATATTGACAGAGAAACACGAAATTGTGGAAATTTTTGCAGATTTATTAAAAAAGAAAAACTGAAATATCACACAGCCATAAGTATTCAGACCCTTTGCTATGACCCTCATATATTTAACTCGAGTGCTGTCCATTTCTTCTGATCATCCTTGAACTGGTTCTACACCTTCATTGGAGTCCAGCTGTGTTTGATTATACTGTTTGGACTTGATAAAGAAGGCCACACACCTGTCTATATAAGACCTTACAGCTCACAGTGCATGTCAGAGCAAATGAGAATCATGAGGTCAAAGGAACTGCCTGAAGAGCTCAGAGACAGGATTGTGGCAAGGCACAGATCTGGCCAAGGTTACAAAAAAATTTCAGCTGCACTTAAGGTTCCTAAGAGCACAGTGGCTTCCATAATCCTTAAATGTAAGACATTTGGGACAACCAGAACCCTTCCTAGAGCTGGCCATCCGGCTAAACTGAGCAATCGGGGGAGAAGAGCCCTGGTGAGAGAGGTGAAGAAGAACCCAAAGATCATTGTGGCTGAGCTCCAGAGATGCAGTCGGCAGATGGGAGAAAGTCAGCCATCACTGCAGCCCTCCACCAGTCGGGGCTTTATGGCAGAGTGGCCTGACAGAAGCCTCTCCTCAGTGCAAGACACATGAAAGCCAGCATGTAGTTTGCATAAAAAGCACCTGAAGGACTCCAAGATGGTGAGAAATAAGATTCTCTGGTCTGATGAGGCCAAGATAGAACTTTTTGGGCTCAATTCTAAGCAGTATATGTGGAGAAAACTAGGCACTGCTCATCACCTGTCCAATACTGTCCCAACAGTGAAGCATGGTGGTGGCAGCATCATGCTGTGGGGATGTTTTTCAGCTGCAGGGCCAGGACGACTGGTTGCAATCGAAGGAAAGATGAATGCGGCCAAGTACAGGGATATCCTGGACGAAAACCTTCTCCAGAGCGCTCAGGACCTCAGACTGGGCCGAAGGTTCACCTTCCAACAAGACAATGACCCTAAGCACACAGCTGAAATAACGAAGGAGTGGCTTCAGGACAACTCCGTGACTGTTCTTGAATGGCCCAGCCAGAGCGCTGGCTTAAACCAAATTGAGCATCTCTGGAGAGACCTGAAAATGGCTGTCCACCAACGTTCACCAGCCAACCTGACAGAACTGGAGAGGATCTGCAAGGAGGAATGGCAGAGGATCCCCAAATCCAGGTGTGAAAAACTTGTTGCATCATTCCCAAAAAGACTCATGGCTGTATTAGCTCAAAAGGGTGCTTCTACAAAATACTGAGCAAAGGGTCTGAATACTTATGGCCGTGTGATATTTCAGTTTTTCTTTTTTAATAAATCTGCAAAAATGTCAACAATTCCGTGTTTCTCTGTCAATATGGGGTGCTGTGTGTACATTAATGAGGAAAAAAATGAACTTAAATAATTTTAGCAAATGGCTGCAATATAACGAGTGAAAAAATTTAAGAGGGTCTGAATACTTTCTGTACCCACTGTAGTTCTTCTGGGTTTCATCAGAGTGTCTGTGTCTGCTAAGCTTCTCCTGAGAGCATCAGCACGGCATCATATTGGAGAGATGGAGAGAGGTGGTGTAGGTGTTGTTCACAGGGTTGACTGGAAATGGGATAGGGAATCCATTCATTCATTCATTTTCTATACCGCTTGATCTGCCAGGGTCGCGGGGGAGCTGGAGCCTATCCCAGCTGACGGGCGAGAGGTGCCAGTCAATTGCAGGGCTGACACACAAAGACAGACAACCACACGCACACACTCACACCTAGGGACAATGTGGAGTTTGAATTAGATTTTATAAACGCAAGTTTTTCTGTGAGTCAGTCTGAAATAGTTCAACAGTTCACCTAATTTGGTTATCAAGTAAAACAAGCATTAGATTAAATGTTTTACTCTAAATAATATTTTCTCTTTTCTCTTTTGCCAGGGGTTATATGCAGTTGGAAATTTCCAGCCAAGTGAGGAGGCCAGCAACAGTCCCCCTCCGCTGCTACACCGACCCCCCTGCTCTTTGCCCCACATAAGCCAGGAGGCTGTCCTCCATCACCTGCAAATGAAAGCTAGCATGGCTGGGGAGCCAGGCATACCCACATCCCACTCTGAGGGCCTCCTCCACCGAGGCCTTCAGCAGCAGAGGCCTGATGACAGTCTGAAACGGTCCAGTGCAGATGTAGAAGTGATCTCCCCCCACAGCTCCCAGAGCAAAGATGCCATGGTGACTTTTAGCCACACTCTTCCCCGGGTGCACACCCCCCAGGCTATGGCAGCATATGAGGAAGCAGCCAGACGTCATGCTGCCACTCTCCACCATGCCTCCATGGACTCTAGCCGCTCAAAGCAGCTTCTGTCTCAATGGAAAAGTAAGAACAGCAACCACAAATGCTCCCTGCAGGTCCCAGATTCCTCCTCTTCTGTAGACTCGTCATCTGGCCAGTCCTCCCAGCATCCTCACCATCATGGCAGCATGGAGCTCCGATCTAGCTCTGAGCCACTGGCTATGGGTCTGAATGGAGGATTTGATAGTCAAGCATACATGTCGAAACTGGCCACAGGTGCTAGTACCACCCTGCCTAGTAACTGTAGTGGCATCACTGGAGGGGCCAGGATATCCATGCAATCTAGACCTGGGTCTTCACAGCTGGTCCATATACCAGAGGAAACTCATGAGAATTATAATACCACCTCCCCAAGGACAGTGGGAGGAGGAGGAGGAAATAAAGGGATGTCAACAGTAAATAGCACAGTTCAAGCTAACTGGCAAAGAGCAGCAGAGAAGACAGCAGACTGTAGGACTAATGATAATGGGCAGAACACCCAGCCGCGAATCTTGCAAGTGATTGCTATGTCCAAGCAACAGGGCCTACTACAGACCCATTCCAAGAGCTTAGATGAGAGCAGCATGGGCTGCAGCACCACTGGGAGTTGCCAGGGCTCTGCTCGCTACAGGGTGCTAACTGATCAAGAACCTACCAGCACCACAGGGCCCAGCTCACTGGGCAGCACAACAGGCAGTATTTCAGGGAGTACTGGAGCAATTGTCAGAGTAGAGGCTCACCCTGAAAACAACAGGCCTGTGATCCAAGCTCCATCCACAGATGGAAGCGGATCATGGAGATGGCGGTCCCTGGATCATGGCACTGGAACTGGCGGAGGTGCAGGGAATAGTGGAGCAGGAGGAGGATCCGGAGGAGGAGGTGGGAGTTTGAGGCAGTCCTTTGAGCTCAATGATCTAAATAGAGACTCAGAGAGCTCTGACTCAATACGTGAAGGGTCCATTGACAGGAAGCGTGCCAATCACATCATTACCACCACTGCCACTGTTAGCACCCCACCCATAGTCACTGTTCATACCCAGAACACTGGCCAGTCAGAGCAAAGGCTCCACCCCCAGGGTCTCTCTACTATAAGGGTCACACCAGGGGATGGTAGTGGTTCTGGATCTGGAGGAGGTGGTGGCGGAGGTGGAGGTGGTGAGACTGCTTCAGAAACCCACTCAGTTGCCTCCAGTCGGGAGTCCACTCTGCAGAGAAAAGGCAATAATATAATCCTGATTCCAGAGAGAGCCAACAGCCCTGATAATGCCCGGAATATTTTCTACAAGGGAACGTCGATGACTCCTGTTTTCAAGGACTAACTCATAAAATGACTTAAAACTTTTGAGAAGATGTAGCTAATAATGCAACACAGCTGAAATTTCAGAGAACCCTATATCTGTGACAACACTCAGTATTACCTGCCATTGTACATATCATAATAACTTTAAAAGAAAATGTTTTATTCAGCATGAGATTTTTGTACCTGTTTACACTAAAGCACAACCTTTTAAGTGTTGTAGAAATAATCACTGTGTACTTTTGTGGTCACTCCTAAGGAAACCTATTGTAATGTTAATGCTGTGCCAGTGCTTTGGGGATAGGAGAAGCTTTTTTAAACAGTTCCAAACAGTTTGGATATAAATCAGTACAAAAAAAAGAAAAAAAGTAGCACAGTAACATTAAAACTGTAGCAAACCACTGCAAAATAATTGTATCATAGCTGTGAAACTAGTGTTTACTTCCCTGCACTGTAAATACTATGTATGAAAAATTTGAAAAGGGTGCTACACCAGAAAAAAACTATTTACTATACAGCATACTATATAATTTGAGTAGATAAAGAATGATTTATTTTACAAAGACTGAAAAACTATGACATTAATATGTGACAGAGATATGTTTTGTATTTAGTCTTTTTTTCTGTACAGATATCACATACTCAATACTGTTTTGAACCATAAGTGTGCTTAGCATTCCTTCTGTAGCTATGAAGTCAAATATGCTGTGACTTGCACTGATATATGCGTTTACTGTACCTTGTATACTGTAAACCCTGACCTTATCTTAAGATCCTGTACTTACATTTGGATGTCCATGTCAGTCTCCTATCTACAGCACAAAAAAGCAGCAAAACAACGCAGTATTATGCTTCTTTATACCATAAGATTAATAGTACACTTCCAGAACTCAATGCAATACTGACCTCAAGCTTTCCAACTGAATTTGGCAGGTTTCAATCTGCTTACAAACTGTCTTTGTAGCTTTCAATGGAACATTTTGACATTTTGCAAAATGCACTTCCTTATGTCAAATTTGCAGCCTTATGTTAATAATAACAGAGTCACGAAGGGGAGTAGCTCTTTCAGGGGTGTCCAGGGTTCAGAAATAAAAACCATGCCAATACATTTTGCATAGATATGGTTAGGTAACTGGCGGGTGGAGCACTTAAAAGGCTGGATTAGAATGAAACTCTCCCACTCTATCACACAAGATGAACAACTGTGTTAGAAAATAAATATTCTTTGATTTGAAAAAAAAATTTTTTACATGAGCTACGAACAACAAGTGGAAGCCAAAGATTGTGACTTTAAAAAATAATAATACAGTCTACAGCTTAAATTAATTCACTTTCAGATTCTTGGTCAATTTTGGTTGAATTCAGCTTCTATGGTGCCTTATGTTCTCAATTTAAATAATGAAGTGTTTAAAATTTGCTAAAGCTATGATTCATGCCTCTGACTGGCTTTCTCTCCTAGTAGAGATAGGATACCCAGAGTTTAGTTTAGTTTAGAGCCATCCGCCACATCCGCCAAACTAACCCAGTTGACAGAATTGTTATAGCACTTAGGAGGCTTCAGTTTTTCTATTTCTAACATTGGAGATATCAATAAAAGAACATTTAGAAACAGCAGTTTACAGTGGGGAAAAAAAACACTTTGCCACTCTGAATCAGTTTTATCCCTGCGTGTTAGCTACTGAGATAAAGTCTGTTTGGGATGTGTTTAGCCTAGCTTAGGACAAAGATCTTCCTGCAGCCTTTGCACCCAAAAGTTTTTTTCCAACATTTCTATTTATGCAGGGTAGACCTGATACAGAAGATAGAGGCTATCAGTTTGCCCATTTTTCCAGTCTTTCTGCTAAGCTTGGCTAAACACATCCAAGACCTATCTTCTCTTCTGACTCTGATTGAAATAGCAAACAAATATATTTCCCAAAATGATTAAGTGTTGCTTTAATCACCTGCCTTGGAAACATCTGAGCTGATTTTACATCTTAGTTCTTTACTAGCAAAATGTTGTATAAAGCAATGTGCTCAGCATAGTAGTAAAACTCAAACTCATTTTGTCGTAGCCTACATTTACCGGTGCTACATGTAGCAATTTTCAAAAAGAATATACAATATTGCTGTCAAATTGTGATACCTCAGTATAATAATCATTATCAAATGAAAACATATTGGCATCTTTGGCTTTGCTGAACAGAATAAGGATGTAATAGATGATTCTTGGTGGGTTTAGCACTCCTTCTACCATTTGCCGTATGCACTGGAAGAACAGCACCTTCTCCCAGTTTTGTGCTGTAATTTCCTCTTGTGCCATAAAGTAACCAGCAGATTTTCTACCAAATGTAACCTAATGTGTCATGGTATGTACAGTTGAGGCCTGTAGAGGCTGTTTTATCAGAAACCATCAGGTTTGTTTATGGTGATAGTAATTGTCTAAATTCTTTTTTTTTTCTTACATTAATATACAGTACGTACAGGATAGAGACTGTTGGGAAAAAGCTGAAGGCAGACTGTTTCTCAGTTGAGGAATGACAAAATCTGTTGTTTACATTGATTTACATTGTGATGCATAACATTAATTTGTATCACTAGTTAAATAACCACCCACTGCATATAAATTAAATTTAATACATACACTCCAAGATTGGCACCTATGAAAATATTTTGCCAGAGTAACTATATGAGAAATTTTGCCAAAGCTAGAACTTTTCATAGGAAAAAACATAAATCATCAAATGAAATTTTCAGTATTTGTATAGCAAACCTGCATTATATTGTACATGAGTTAATAACATTTGCATGGTCACTTTTCTATAGTGCATATCACAAGATTTTTATCATAAATGTGCTTTTATTTTGAATTACAGAAGTGTTTAACAGTATGTACTTTATTTATGTGTTTCATAGTGAGAGTTATATGACAATCTTTGTTATCTAAGTACTGTTGCCCTTTAAGGTCATTACTACCGGCTGGTAGTCCCACAACCCCCCCCCCCCCCCCCCCTTTTTTTTTTATCTTAATGGAGCTGCCGCTCACCCAGGATTAAGTTAATCTGAAATGTGTATTATTTATGTGTTACAAACATGTAAAAAAAAAAATAGCTCTTTGACTCTCAAAAAGAAAGTATTTATTCTTTAAGCAACCCAGGTATTGACTATTTTAAATACAGTCTTTACAGTCTGTATTTAAACATTAGGCTTTGACTGCATCAAACGCTTAAGTGGCTGGATTCGGCTTTAATCTGCATTTCAGACTTCAGAATAGTTTCTTGCACACATTATTATCACAATAATTAGGTGTAGGTGCACTTGTTTTGCCCTTAAAATGTCAAAACAATGTGTGGAACACAATACAGTGAAGGTTTAAGGAGTTAACTAAGATTGTGCCATTTGTCAGTCATGTGACTGTAGACATACAAGCCAGCTTGGCTGGCATGTCCAGTTGTGCTCTTTACTGTCGTACACAGGTGCAGTTTATAGAATTGTAAAATCATCAGATATATACTTAATTTTTCTCTTGCATTTTTTGAGCTTTTTTACACAGCAGTCAGTGGTGGTTCAACATAATACAATTTAGGAATTAAAGTTATCAGAAATTACATAAATATACTCTATACACATAAAAGTGGCAAAAATATACACAATCACACATAACAACAGCAGAGAATGACAATATAAAATACAAACAATATAATTTTATTATTTTAGAATAATAAAAACAATAAAAGAATAATATACAAATAAAATATGTAATAAATATTCTGAATAGCACAAACCCTTCATCACACAAATGAAAACACACTAAAGGAAATTTAATTATAAAACTATTGCACTAAGAGCAGCAAACTAAAACTAAAACCTGACCTTTCTGGCCTTCCTTGATGCAAAATCATCAATAATGTCATCATACAAAACTTGCTTCCCTATTGAGTGATTGATACTGATGACAGCAAGTCCAGTGAGCCCTTCCTGAGACATGGTTGACCTCAGGTACGACTTGATCAACTTTAGCTTTGAAAAGCTCCTCTCTGCTTGAGCCACAGTGACTGGCAGAGTAAGTGCAATCCTGAGAGCAGAATTATCAGAAAAACAAAACCGTGCAGGAATTATAGGCCTATATACTACCAACCTACAGATTGGAGGACTACATTCAAATTACAGAAAACACGCAGCTGTACAAAAGTACAGGAGGTCATTTTCAATTCCAATATAGGACTAAAATCAGTACTGAAGATTTTTTCAGTGCGAGGGGCAGTGTACACCCTGGACTGGTCACCAGTCAATCGCAGGGCCAACACACAATGACAAACAACAACACACGCATACACAAAGACCTAGAGGCAAGGTAGCCAATTAACCTAATGTGGGACTGTGGGAGGAAGCCGGAGTTCCCGGAGAAAACCCATGCAGGCACATGCAAAGTCCACACAGAAGAACTCAGACCAGGGTTCAAACCTGGAACCCTCTTGCTGTGAGGCGATATAGCTAACCACTGCACCCTGAAGATTTCTTATGATGCACAATATTTATTTGAGAATACCATTTCATACCAGCCTTTTTACAGAAGACGTATCAATAATAAGGCTCCCATTTATATCCTCTATCTACAATACATGATTTATGTGAAACCAGCCTGTATGACGTCACCTAAACATTACAAAGTTGAACTTGCATAATGTGAGGGTGCAAAATACAAGTTACAAGTTGTTTTAGATCAAGGCCTTAACATTGTCCATACTCCCTTTATGATAACATATATGAATAATAGAACTCCCCACACCACCCTCCACCTCTCACCCAGAGTAACATGTCTAATATATATATTGGATATAAAGAAAAAAAAGAAATGACATGACTATTTCTATTGAATTGTTTTAGATAATTTGTCTGATTTAGAGTCTGTCCCAAAGGAAATCAAAAAGTGTAATGTGACACATGGGTAGAAATGTAGATCCAATGGGTAAAACTGTGAATGGATGCTCTCTGCATGTGTAGCCTCTTGTGTTGTCCCTGGATGAATAATAAATGTTTTCTGATACTGTGATTAGTTGTATGAATTCTATGCAGCAAGAAAAAAAAAATTATAAAATTCACCATCAGTTGAGTTCAAAAAGAGAAAAAAAAGCTCAAATGTTACTTTTTTGTGTAACAGTCAAATATAGCAAAGTATTGATTGCTTAAAGACAGCTGAACCTATCAATCACACTGAGTATTCAGAGCATGTTGACCAGGGTAGATGACAAATTGTGCATTGTCTAAATGATTGGAATAAATGTTTGCTATTGAAACCAATCAATGTATGTACTCTCATCCATGTCACCATTGTCTTTTCAGACTGACAGTACTTAAGTGCCCTTTCTAATTATTACACTGCAATATCTACATATAGACATATTAGTCACCAAGAGTCATCAAACCTCAATTCCAACTCGAGTCTCACGTCTGTTACAAAAACTAAATTCTCAGAAAAGATGTGAAAAGTGAATAGGTTAACCAATGACTTGACTTGATATGACAATGACTACAGTTTTCATATCATGAAACATGCTGTTTCTGGATGATTTAGAATGCCTAAATTTCTAAAACTTGTATCATGTTACTTTTTATCTAGTGTTTTTATCCTTGTGTGCACATCTGACCAAATGAATTTCCCCTTTTGGATAACAGTTATAGATAAATAGTTTAGATAAAATTAAAATCTGATTTAGTTTTTTTTTCTTTGATAACTAAAGGAATTGTGCAGATTTGTATTGCATTTCAGTGTTGTCCAACAGAGAGCTGCACAGACCTGCCAATACTTATACAAAAACTAATACAAAGCACTGTTTACATGAGCAGTTGGAAGGGAGTGTGGAAGGGAACCTTTTTGTCAAATAAATAAACTTGTTATAGGTGCAAAAGAACACTGTTTTAATGTGAAAGACTGTCTGTTATGGCTACAATCAGCTTGTGTCAGCAATGATAAGCTCTGTCTACGGTCCTACGATTTTTCATTTTGATAATGCATCTTAATTCCAATCTTTTTGGTGAGTTTTGGCAGTTATGAAAAATTTAATCAGTTATTAAATACCAAGAGCTAAATAATTGTGTTTCTAACATGTTGTAACAATGTCTATTGTATTTTTTAGGCATTTTAAAACTTCTATTGATGAACATAACCCAAACATAATTTTTAAAAAGTTTATTCTGTAGTCACTACACAAGTTTATATAGTATTTCCAAATTTAGCATGTTTTGGCTGAAAATAAATAAATAAATAAATAAATAAATAGAAAGAAATATTCGTAAGTAAACATTTTACTGACACATTCAATACCAATACTCTGTTGCAAAATAGCTGTATATAAAACTGACTTGTCAGATCTTATCAAAAACTGCATTGGCTGCTGTGAGTGGATTAATCTCTTCATACAGAAAATATACTGCATTGTAATGCTTTCTGAGCAAAACCCCAGAGCTGTCTACTCCCTTTTTGCCCCAGATGTGTCCTTTGAGATGAAAGCCTAATAATGCAGCATTAATTTCACACATATTTAGGCACATTTTTCCTCTCTTTCAAGAAGATCTCGTCTTTTTTTTCTTCTCTGCCCCAATTGCACTCTCTGTTGCTTTGTCTCTGTGGCAGTGTAACAAAATTTGTTAGCATTGCCATGTGTAATTATCATCATTTAGTTTAAAGTAGGTCACTGAAATTACCTAAATGGAAGAGTTGAGTCTACAGAAGAAAGCTCAACTAGTTGAGAGTCTTGGTGGAATCTATATGGCAGAGTAGCAGAACTCAGACCATCAAAGTGTGTGCAAATATACATACATGACATGTAGACACACTCAGATTAACACACATAAAAAGACATGCTCTGAAAGCAACTTTATTAAAGAAAATCATTTACAAAAAAAAAAAAAAAAAAAGTCTATACAGAAATGCAAACATAGAAAAGTTCTATCAGCCAGGCTACAAATGCGCACATATAATACTTGGTCAAAAGTTGGCAGCAGTGAGTGGTGCCTGCAGAGTGTCATTTTGTGTCACTGTATTTAAGGGATATTTTCTAGGTGAACTACATGTCTGCACTGCAACTATTGATTGAAAACATGCTGAAACTGAGGACAGTCTGTCTGAATCCCATATAGACCTTCATGCAACAGATTCCCACTGACACCCATATGAGGCCATTACAGGAAAAAAGATAAAAATAAAGAAATAATAATCAAAATATAAGAAACCAGGTTTAGATGCAGTACATCATATATATATATATATATATATATATATATATATATATATATATATATATATATATATATATATATATATATAAAATGGCTTACTTAAGTAAAAATAGTAATACTATAATATAAAAATGCTTAATTACAAGTAAAAGTTCTGCATTGAAAATGTCACATAAGTAAAAGCATAGAAGTGTTATTGCCAACATGACAAAATATAGGCTACTTAAAGTATCCAAAGTAAAAGCATCTATTGATGGATTATTATTACTGATGCATTAATGTGTGAGTGGCATGATTCACTTTTATACTTTTTGGAGTTTAATAAACAAAAAATACATCATATTTTAAAAATTGATCATTAAGTACAGTACTTGAATAAATGTATTTTCACAACTGTGTATGACTAGTCATGACAGGGACCAGTGTGCATCTAGAAGGTACTAAATGACAGACTATTATATTGATGACACTGAAGGGATCAAGCCATAATGAGACTGCAATTCAGGAAGCCAAGCTAAGTCCATCTTTGTCAGTGCCCACTGGGTCAACAGCCTGTCTTTCCCAGCTAATGTTTCACCAAAACCTGACACCCCAGTCTCTTGTTTCCACCCTCTGCAATGGCCCAAGTATGATGGAATAGGGATGCCTGAGAAAGCTGTGAGCCAATTTTAGAAAAGTCACCAGGGATTAGTTCCTGGGTGCACAGTGACCTGGGACCCATTTCGTGGCTGTTCATAAATATGGACTGAGACTGGTAATCTAGTATTAATTACAAATAATGATGGAATTGTTGAATAGTGGAAAAGATCATGGTTTGGGTTGAAATAAGTACTTCATTAAGGCTTCATCATCATGGTTACAATAATATTACTGGTTGATATGTGCACTAGTGACTTACCATCCAAAAGTGCATTTAAAATAGGATGTAGAATGCTGGGGGCACAATAACTGTGTCCTTTTGGTCCCATTTGGGTGACGGACTCAACAGCATTCAATATTCATTGCAATCAGTACAGAAATATGTTCTCTCTTAGTGTGACGACACAACACAGTGACATGGCTAGGTTTACGAAGAGTTCATGCTAAACTAAAACTAAAGATTTACCATTATAAAAGACTTAGAAGGCTGCTCTCAAACCATCCAGTCATGTCAGATTTACAGTGAATAATTCAAATTGCTTCAATCAATAATTTAAAAATACACACTGGAAATACTAAAGCTATCTTATTCAAAAGGATGAAGAGCCTGACAAATTATTTAAAGGTGCAGTGTGCCTTGTCCTACATTAGGTCTTTAGAGATTTGTTTCTGCTGTGAGTGGGGAGGGGACATATGCACTGTACGGCTTCCAGTTGCATGTTTTGTGATTTTGGTACACAATGGTGTTTTTAAAGATCAAAATGTTGTTCTCATTGTCAGATTTGCGTGGCTTGAGGTCAGCTGTTAACATTTAAAAAACTGTTAAATCTGAATTGCAAAATATTGTACACATTCTCACTGAATCAAATGATTAAATGTAATGAGAAAGGGTTAGTCATATTGTTGAAAGTACTGGAAATTACAGTACCAGCAGCTCTGTACAGCTTTTAGATTCTTCTTTGCAATTCTTTTTGGCTCTACAGCTGCAAATAGGCAGTCACTTTGTGGGGGTTGACATGCATGCCATGTAACGACAGGATCCAATTCCTGATCCCTGCCAGGATGCATGTCAAACCCTTCTTTCGCTCCATCGTTTCCCTCTGCATTTCTATTGTAACTATCGAATAAATGAAAATATAAAGACAATCTCAATTTTAAGAAACACAAAATATTGAAAAAAGAAAATAAGCTTTTTCTAGCTCCACGCAGCACAACCAAAGTAATCACCTGGCTGGTCAACATGGTGTAGCAGTCATCAGCTAAAGAGCCAGACATCACTCTCAGAAGTTAGTGAAGCTCATACCAGGGCAAAATGTGAGAGTGGATCGTAGCCCTACATTTTTCAGGTGGACTTCAGCTCTAGTAGTAGGCCTATATATATAATTAGGGAATTGTTTGTTCTGAGTACTGACCGCTGATAATTTTCTTGTTTGGTTTATGATGAAACTCAAAGCAAATAAAATTCCACATAGAACTTAATGCTGCTTGTAAAGCTCATTCAAAAGAGGATCATTCGAGAAAACAATCCAGGTGAACATACCAACATTTTTACAAACTCTTTTCTTGTGTCTGGATTATGGCAGTTGGGATATTAAGACGACCCTGTTTAGAGAGATTCTAAAGACTGAATCAAACTGAAAATGTAAAAGTGAAGGTGATAAACCTCAGCTTTACTGGGCTGGAGTAGTGTTGACTATAGTTTGGTGTTCCTGTTTAAAAGTCACTCCAGCCTTTTAGCAGAAATCATAGCATTTCCCGCAACACCAAGTGAACTTATTCTGAGGGGAGATGATGTGCCTCCCTCTCAGAATGATGTTTTGTTGGACAGAAATGTTGCTGGCAAGAATCCCATTTTAGTTGTTTTAACTTATGATTGTCTTACCCTGTGCAGACAGCCTGCGGCTGAAGATATGTGTGTTTGAGAGTGTGTGTGTGTGTGAGCGAAAGAGAGAGAGAGAAAATGCAGATGGAGTAAGAGCAGGTTTTAAGAGAAAATAAGTGAGTGTAAATTCTAAAACACCAATTGTGCAAAGTGTTTCATATAATCTATCCCAACAGTTGTACAAACAATGTTGCCAACTTAGTGATTTTTTTTCTTTTTACTTGTTTATAAAAATGCTTAGTGACAAATGCTGCAAGTTTATGGACAGATCTTAATGTGGCTGTGGCTCTTGGGACTGACATTCATTGAGTTGGGGAGAACAGCAGCACATTCAGAGAGGTTCTATCCAAAAGATAGTATAGGTTGCATTACGGGAAATGCAAGATTCACTTTTTAATTCACTTTTTTTCTTTCTTCCTTTTTTTTTTGAGCTCCCCAACCTTATAGAAGTGCAAAACAAAAAACACTGCATCACACTGGAGAGAATGCTCCCTGATGCAACTATACAGTGACCTGTGTAGGGTAAGGCTCAATGCCCCCTTATTCCAACCACATGATGGGAATATTTTTTAGTGAGATCTTTTTTTTATTGTCTTGGCCTTGTTGAAGTGAATCCTACCTCTATCTTTTTCTGTCTCTGGCAGCTAGGGACTTGGTGAAGATGGGTTTATTTCATGTTGTGTTTTGGCTCCCACCAGACAGGGCAATAACAGACAGAAACTGATACTGCAGTGCAGAACATAGTCACAGCTAGTTGTGATAAAATACTATGTACAAAATGCCAGATTTATGTATTATTAATGCCTTAAACATTTGTCACAGTGGTATGTTCAGTGACCTTCTCTTCGTATTAAATGGCCAGACCAGACACCATGAGCCACACTGACTGGTCATCTTAGTGATGAGTCACACAGCCACTGACTCCAGCTGACCTGCTGTAATACGATACATGTGATACAAGGCAGCATTCTTCAAACAGATCTCTTCCAGCTGTCAGCAGCTAAAGGTTATGCCTTAATTTGTTCTCTCCCACATATGCAAAGAGACTATGCTCAATGGACACAATGGATACAAAGGAAGTAAGTAAAGTTTATTTATAAAGCATCTTTCTGGATCAGAAGTCACAAAGTGCTTTGCAATAAAGAATAAAAGACAAAGCAAAGAACTATAAAATTATTAAATAAAACATGCATATAAAAAAAATATACAGAACAGTAGGCAAAGGAAATTCTAAAAAGATGGATCTAGAGCTGCTTTTTAAAAGGCATCTTCACAGGGTTCACAGATCTGAAATCTAATGAGAGAGAATTCTGAAGTTTAGGAGCCACAACTTCAAAGGCCTCAAAGGACTCAAAACTGTTAGTTCTGAGTCTGGAGTGAGGAACAACCAGAAAGATGATCAGAATATATATTACCATGCAGGGCTCTAAACGTAATCTCAAAAATCTTGAACTGAAATTTAGAATTTGATGGGGAGCCAGAGTAAAGAGGTCAGGACTGGCATTACATGAAAACTGTAAAGATGTGGTCAAGAGCTTAGCAGCTGTATTTTGAAACACTTGTAAATGATCCAGGGATCTTTTGCTAAGACAAGTGAATAGGGAATTATAGTAGGCACTGACCCTGACTGAGGATCAAACAATGGAAGAAATGGAGCAAAGACTTTCCTGCACCTTAGGGACCCAGCTGCCGGGGGCACAAATAAGGACGTCTGTCTTATCAGCATTAAGCTGTGGGAAAGTATAAGTGATCCAAATTTGAATTGCTTTTGCTTTGAGACAGTTATGACAATTCTGTCATATTCTGACGGTCAAAAGAGATTTATAATTCAGAGCCATTCAGCACTAGCATGTTCATCTTTCACCACATCACACCTAAATGGAACTCTGACAGCAGTAAGCTTACACACAATCTCCCGCTTTGCTGAACGGTACAGTGGGAAACCATCAGATCACAAAGCCAAAAATTGTTTTAAAGTGTTATTTCATGCCAGTCCTGACAAAGGCATGAGTTTCTTCTTGCACTGGCACGATCTGACAAATAGGCTCATACACAACATAGGTCAACAAACTTAATGGAATCTAATGCCATTGCATTCATTTCACACCAACCATACAACGTATAGTATTTTTTCAAAATTATACTGGTGCTAAGCTTGATGAGATCCTCCTACACTGACTGGTGTATGAACTAAATCTGCCTGTGAGGCAGACACTTAAAACTCAGCTTTAAAGACGGCTGCAGCTTTATGTTAATTAGCATCATGATATTAAACATTGGAATGAAAAAAGGTCAACCTGGAATTGGAAGACAAATTAATGGCTACATACACCCACTGGATTATAATCACATATAAATACCTCAGCTGTACTCAGTTGTATTGGATTTAGTAATGACTATGTATTTTCAATTTACAATTCAATTCAATTTTATTTATATAGTGCCTTCTACAGTCAAAACTGTCTCAAAGCGCTTTATAGAGACCCAGAGCCTGACCCCAGAGCAAGCACTTAAGGCGACAGTGGCAAGGAAAAACTCCCTTTTAACAGGAAGAAACCTTGAGCAGAACCCAGCTCAAATGGGGGACCCTCCTGCCTCCTGCCGATGGCCGGGTCGGGTAAAAGGAGGAAAAGGAGGAAGGTAGGACAGCTGGGAATGGAGGAGAGAAGGGGAAGAACATGCAGCATAATACAAACAGGGTTGGCAATGGACAATGTTAGAGGGCCAGCATTTAAATCCATATTTTATCTGTAGCAGAGTGGAGCATTAAACATGTGTTAGAAATGGATAATTGTAGACAATAAACAGCAGCAGGTCAGTGGAGCCAGGACCACAGACAGAGAACATGCAACTCCGTAGCCAGAGATACCTGCAGAAAGGTACAGAGAAAGAGAGACCATGGCTTCACCTTTGTGAAGCCATGTGTACCGTAGAAAAATCTAGAGAGCTAACACTAGGAGGCTTGATGTTATACAACATAGGTAGACTGAACGATTTGGTGATGAGTATTTAAATCCAAGTGTTTAAATACTGCAGTGCTGATGGGATGATGAGGAGCAGGTGTGCTGGCCGATCCAGTCAGGAGGAGGAGTTGAGTGGATCAAGTGAGGCGTAGAGATGAAGGCCACGCCCAGAGACACACAAACACAGACACACACAGAAAGTGGGAGAGACAAAACAAGTAAACACAAAATAGGGTGGGGAAAACAGGAGATCGCAAGGAAAAGGGGAAAAATCCTGTGGTCACAATAGTTCCCATGGGCAGTTACAGTACATTACAGTACATTTTTGAGATGCACATCAGCTACGACACATACCCCAGAATACAAAACTATACATAAATCTACCTTGACAGTAGTGTCAACCAGTTTTGGGGATGAAAAGAGAGGACCTTGTAGGCAGCTTGGTGTTTGATTCCTTGATAACTACAGAAAAACTGATGTTACCTGCAAAGCCTCAGGGTCCTAACAAATGTGCCTGATTCAAAGTGAATCAGAGCAGAGATAGGAGAAAGCAGGAAGTGTATGTGTGTATGTAGCTAGGGAATGCAGCATGTCAATGATCTGCCTCCATGAATCTAGTAAAACAAGGACGTGTGTGTAGCAGGTAGTCTGCATGCTATTTATATAGCTGTTTCTCCGACGTGGGATCACAGACAACATAAAGTGTAGCCTTTGATATCAGAGCAGAGAGAAGCTGTATGACCCTGCTCGCAGTCACAACTCAGTCCACTCTGCCATTCAGCATGTCAGTGTTATTTTCAGACATGCTTTGCACACCTGTCACTCTTTGTTTTCCCTAAAAGCAGTCAAGGAAATTGGTGGTGTTATTTTCACCATGCAGACCTTGAAACTGCTTGATCAAAGGTGTCACGAAAACAGACAGCAGTGTGAGTCTACAATAAACAAATATTCTCTCTCATTCATTCCCTTTTCATTTTAATTAGCCCCACTTCTCCTCCTCTGTAGCCATCTCCATCTTTCTTCCTCAATGTTTCCATGGCAACAGAGTCCCTGACTCAGTGTATATTGTCTCCAAAATGAAAAACCAAAAGCTCTGTGCCTTGAGCTGGAAGCACAAAAAGATGGGATGATTCCACCGCTTCCACCGACCAAACATGGATAGCTGTTACAGAAAATATACAATCCCTGTCTTCCAAATAGGACGAAGAGGTGAAACTGAGTTCTTTTATGTAACTCCAACTTAAGCTTTAAAGCCACTCCCCTTTAACTATTGATGTAGTGGTAAATGAAAACCAAACGATCAGTGGCAGTCGGTAAGCATTATAACGGCATTATAGAATCAAAAGAAAACCAAATTTCATTTTCAGAAACTAATCAGATTATGGATAGGTCATATTAAGAATGAATGGAGAGGAAATGTGCTTCCGTTCCTCTCCTGTGGGTTTTACATTACAGCTGCTGGTCTTGTCCTACTTTCTCTGACTGAAATGTTCAAAGGAAAAGCGAGAGGAAGAGAAGCAATGAAAACATGAGAGATCCTCAGACTTATTCAGAATCCTGTCTCAGAGATGTCTCATTTCTGTCTTATATACATCCTCCATACCCCAATCATTTGTTTTTGTCAGGTTTTCATTACATTTGTTGCCATCAGTATTCAGAATGTTACATTTTTATGCCAATAAACTCAAATACAAAAAAAAAAAAAAACAAGTGTACGTGATGTAATTTGGCGTAGATATTACAGTTCCATCCAGTGATATATTAATATCGGTAATAACATCTTGAGGACACAAAAAAATTTATTTCAATAATACTACACGTGTGATGTGTCTTCTTCACAGAAAAAGGCAATTAACTTTTTAAAGATTTTTCTGATTTTATTTCTGTAACTTTCCAAATCCATAATCTGACATTCACACCCACTTCACGCTGTGATTTACCAGTTGTGCTGAGGTCAGAAAGAAGCCACGGATTGAGCTTCTCTTTCTATCGCTTTTTTTTTTTTTTTTTTTTTGTTGCACACACAACTATTTTCTTTTCTATATTTAGTCCAGCACTATGAATCTCTCAGTCCGGAAATGTGCAGCGTTATCCCCGTGTTTAAATAGTATCGCATCCAGCTCAGTGGGCCATGTATTTGATCATGTGTGTCAAAATGGCTGGAGCCATTGAGATCAGGAGACTGATCATCAGCGTATTAAGAAAATCAGATACAAAGTGGACATTGCCATAGACAGCTTACAGACTTAGTTGCGCTATGGGAGGAGTAAAGATTGCATGTCTTGGGGAGCATTTACATCTTTTTAGCATCTGGTTAGAATGAGTCTCAAATATAGTAGTTTGAACAATCAGATTTCAATCTGTCTTGAATTTGATTTTTTTTTTTTTTTTAAATAACTATCCAGTCCAACCAAATTAAGTGACTCACTTTGAACAGAGTCTTTTGTTTTCACAGTATAATTAAATTACTGTCAAAATGATACACAACCCTCATATTCTGTCTTATCAACAGCACGTGGTGTGAAGATGTACGGACTGTTCATCAGCACTGTTCGCCTGATGTGGAGTTTTTGATGCTTAAGTGCCGTCCCTACTACCTACCAAGGGAGTTTACATCTGTGTTTTTGGCCGCGATCTACATTCCTCCGAGAGCCAACTCTGCAGCGGCACTCGGCAAGCTCCACGACGTCATCAGCGCACTGGAGACGGCTCATCCTGACGCTGTCTTTATTGCTGCGGGCGACTTTAATCAGTGCAATTTACGGACTGTATTTCCCAAATACCACCAGCATATAGACATTCCCACCCGTGACAAGAACACTTTGGATCATGTTTACACCAACATAAAGGGTGCATACAGGGCCGCACCCCGCCCCCACTTCGGACACTCGGACCACATCTCTTTGTTCCTGTACCCGGCCTACAGACAAAGACTCAAACAATCAAATCCAGTCACCAAACAGGTTCAGCTCTGGACACCTGAGACTGAGGGCACATTGCAGGACTGTTTTACTGCTACAGACTGGGATGTGTTCAAAGCTGCAGCCACTCTGGAGGACTCTTCTGTCAGTGTACAGGATTATGCTATGTGACTGGGTACATTAGCACTTGTGTGGAGAACATCGTGCCCACCATCCAAGTCAGGAAGTTTCCTAACCAGAAGCCCTGGATAAACAGTCAGGTACGTCACAAGCTGCGTGCTCGCTCCACTGCATTTACATCTGGCAATGAGGCTGAGTACAAAGCTGCAAAGTACGGACTGAGAAAGGCCATCACAGCTGCCAAGAGGCAGTACAGAGAGAAGCTGGATGGCTTCTATTCCACTGCCGACTCTGGGCGCATGTGGCAGGGCTTGCAGCACATCACGGACTACAGAAGCAGCACCAGTACCATCAGTGCCACAGACAGCCTGCCTGATGACCTCAATACATTCTACACCCGCTTTGAGACCTCCACCGCCCACACAGACAGGAGGCCCACAGACTCTCAGACCACTACACCCCCCTCACCCCCACCAGTCGTCTCATCAGCCCAGGTACACAAAGCCCTGAAGAGGATCAACCCCCGCAAGGCGGCAGGACCAGACAACATTCCTGGACGAGCCCTCAGAGCATGTGCCAACGAGCTGACAGACGTTCTCACCTCCATATTCAACCTCTCCCTTAGCCAGAGAACTGTTCCCTCCTGCTTCCAAGACCACTACCATTGTCCCCCTCCCCAAGAAGAGCCCCCCCACCTGCCTGAATGACTACAGGCCAGTAGCACTCACTCCAATCATTATGAAGTGCTTTGAGAGAGTGGTGCTGCCCCACATTCAGAGCAGCATCCCGGCCACACTGGACCCCCTGCAGTACACCTACCGGTCCAACAGGTCCACCTCAGATGCTATCGCCGCAGCACTGCACATCTCCCTCTCACACCTGGAGAATAAGGACTCCTACATCAGGATGCTCTTTATTGACTACAGTTCTGCATTCAACACGGTCATTCCCCACAAGCTCACACACAAACTGTTCTCCCTTGGACTACACCCCTTCATCTGTGACTGGCTCCTGGACTTTCTGACTGGCAGGCCTCAGTCTGTCAGAATAGGGAACAAGACTTCAGCCAGCATCATCACAAACATCGGCACACCACAGGGCTGTGTCCTCAGTCCCATCCTCTACACCCTGTTCACCCACGACTGTGTGGCCTCTCACAAGGACAACATCATCCTGAAGTTTGCGGACGACACCGCCGTGATAGGACGCATCACTGGCGGGAACGAGGCAGCCTACAGGAGGGAGGTGGCCACTCTGGTGACATGGTGTGAGGACAACAACCTCACCCTCAACACAGACAAGACCAAGGAGATGATAGTGGACATGAGGAAGGAGAGGAGCACTCATCAGCCACTACTTATCCGGGGTCTGGAAGTGGAGAGGGTGAGCAGCTTTAAATACTTGGGGGTCCACCTCAGCCACGACCTCACCTGGACACTCAACACCACACAGCTGGTGAAGAAAGCTCAGCAGCGGCTGCACTTCCTGAGTAGGCTGAGGAAGTTTGGCATGTCACCAAAGATCCTCAGGAACTTCTACAGCTGCGTTGTTGAGTCCATCTTGACCAGCTGCATCACTGTGTGGTACGGCAGCTCCACTGCCATGGACCACAAACGCCTGCAGAGAGTGGTGAAGACTGCGTCTAAGATCACCAGGACTCCTCTGCCCTCTCTGCAGAGCATCTACCAGCGCAGAGTCCACAGGAGAGCTGCCTCCATCATCAAGGACCCCACCCACCCACAACAAGGTCTGTTCACTCTCCTCCCTTCAGGCCGGAGGTACAGGAGTGTGAAGTGCAGGACCACCAGACTTAAAAACTCTTTCTTCCCGTTTGCCATCAGACTCCTCAACAGCTGACAGGAGTCTGTAATAACAGGCTGCAACTTTTGCACATACTGACTGTTATTATTTATTACTGTTCTGCACCTTAATAACTGCACACATACCGCACTGTTCACATAACAGTTCTTTTGCACAGTCTTCACTTCACTCTCAGCTGAATTTGCACAACAGCTGATTTGTATATATCAGTACAGTTTATATTTTATGTAACTTTTTTTCACTTATGCTCTTGTTAATATTTTGTAAATACTATTATTTATCTATTCTATTTTACTTACAACGTTTTGTATGGCATTCTGGGTGAAGAGCAAAGTAAGAATTTCATTGTACAGGGAAACCTGTTTCCTTACTGTGCAAATGACAATAAACCCTTTGAATCTTGAATCTTGAATCTTGCTCGGGAACATGTTAAATTGTTCAGCATTTGCAGGGTCAAAAGTGCAGATTACAGAGCTGGAGAGAACCCTCACACCTTCCTCAACCACATTGTTACATAAGGAGGGGGAGGATGAGTAAGGCATGACTATATTAGAACTCAGCTATGCTTTTTTGGATGAGTGATATTCAAATTTACAAAAACCCATCTCCTACCTTGTGCAAGTCAATACAACCTAGGCAACCCAAGGGCAGTTTATATGATGGGAAGAGTAACGTGTAGCCACCCCAAATCACATTTAATTGGACAAATGTGTGTATATTCTCTCATATTTAGGATGAGTCATCAAAAATTAAACTTTTATAAGAAAAGTTTAAGGATTAAGGTACCCTTAATCCTCTGTTTGATGGTAAAATAGATATTCTTCAAATAAAAATCTATACACTCCCACATAGTCATAAGCCAAACTAAGGGGTGGGTCTACAGTGGGATGGCAGGGCCTTTCATGTGTGTTATTTCAATATTATTTATCCATTCATTCATTTTCTACCGCTTAATCCGTCAGGGTTGTCGTAGCCTATTCCAGCTGACTATGGGCGAGAGGCAGGGTACACCCTGGACTGGTCACCAGCCAATCGCAGGGCTGACACATAAAGACAAACAACCACACCCGCACCTACGGGCAATTTAGAGTAGCCAATTAACCTAACCCATGCATGTTTTTTGGGATTGTGGGAGGAAGCCGGAGTACCCGGAGAGAACCTACGCAGGCAACATGCAAACTCCACACAAAAGGGCCCAGACTGGGGTTTGAACCTGGAACCCTCTTGCTGTGAGGCAAAAGTGCTAACCACTGCACTGCCCTTCAATATTATTTATTCAATATTTATTTGTTTCTTGCCATGAATTTTTTACAAAAAATGTGTTGTGATCAAGCCATCTTTATTTATTAAAGACCACCTAGAGGAGATGTGTGTCTCAAGAGGGTCTGGTTAGATAAATTCAGCAGATTAAAGGACGGCTAGTACTCAAAATGCCAGTAAATGACTGGAATCACTTCATCTGCATAGCAGAAAGATAACATGTAAGGGAAGGGTTGGCACTTGTTGTTTAAAAGGCTTTTCATCACCCTAACTTGGTGAGACAGAGACTCTACTTTGTTGTGGTGTTTCAGTGTGTGCTTTGCTATCTACCTTTTAAGTGGGAGATTAATAATAAGAGCATATGGCATGTTTCTTTGGCAGCTTAAGAGTTCTGCTCTTCCTCAGCTTGTGTAATGGGTCCTTCGAGAGCTTGTAAAAAAAAAAAAATAAAATAAGCACACTTTCCTTGAGAAAGAGGAACCTGGAGATGTATTAGGTGTTATTTGAATACATTTTGTTTTTCCCACTTGTAATTCAGGCAATTTGTTTTTATTTTTTGTTTTGTACATTTTTGTTTTGTTTTAGAATGTCATGGGTGTCAAGAAACTGTGTGGAGAACAGCCACTAATCTTCTGATTTTCTATGCTGATAGTTAATATACTTAACAGATCATATCTGTGTTGTTCCATGTTTTTGTCCATTCAATACAAATCATACATATTGACATTAATTACACGTCTTTGCCAAAGCATACCATCAATTTGCAGATTGATGAATTAGCTACTTGTTTGATGATAAATTTATAACTGCTATATGGCAATACAACTATCATCAGTGACTAGTCAAGTCAAGTCAAGTCAAGTAGGTTTTATTGTCGTTTCAGCCATATACACAGTACATAGTGAGACGAGACAATGTTTCACCGGGAGCAATTGGTGATACACACAACTGTTACAACACAGTATGGACAAGACAACGTAATAGTGCCTACATACACTATTTGAGACTACACAGATTCAAACACACAAGTGCCTATCCACAAACATACCTACATACACACTTATTTTACTTACACACACGCACACACACCCACCCACACACACACCCACACACACACGCTCACCCACACACTCACACCCCCCCACACTCAATCATATTTTACATACATTACAACACAGTTGTAAACACAACAGGTCAGAGTTAAAGTGACCTAAACAAACACGCTAGACAGGGCATGGTATTTTAGCAGAGCACTGTGGCTAGTGGTATGATTGCACAGACTGTCCTAATCAATCCTAATCAATATGAGGTAGCAAATCAATATAGGTAGCAGCAAGAAATTGCACGAGGCATAAGGTGCGGTGTGCTGGTTGAACTAGGTACGTAACTACAGTCCAATAGTCCTGACGTTGTTTAGCAGTCTGACCGCCTGGGGGAAGAAGCTCTTCCCCATCCTGGAGGAGCGGGCAGTGATGCTGCGGAGCCTTCTACCTGATGGTAGCAACGTGAATAGTCCGTGAGAGGGGTGGGAAGTGTCTCTGATAATGTTCTTAGCTTTCCGCAGACAGCGGGAGCTATAAATGTCTGAGAGGGGGGGCAGAGAGACCCCGGTGATCTTTTCAGCTGTCCTCACAATCCGCTGCAGGGCCTTACGGTCTGCAGCAGTGCAGTTGCCATACCACGATGTGATGGCGCCGCTGAGGATGCTCTCAATTGTTCCTCTGTAGAAAGTTGTGAGGATGGAGGTTGGGAGATGAGCTTTGCGCAGTCTTCTCAGGAAGTACAGACGCTGCTGGGCTTTCTTTGTGATGTGTGTGGTGTTCTTAGTCCATGAGAGGTCGTCTGTTATGTGTACGCCCAGAAACTTTGTGCTCTGGACAATCTGCACGGGAAGGTTGTCAATGCACAGTGGGGTGTGTGTGTGCAAAGTCCGTCTGAAGTCTATGACCAGTTCTTTTGTTTTGTCCACGTTGAGGAGCAGGTTGTTGTCAGTACACCAGCTGCTGAGCTGTGCCACCTCCTCTCTGTACGGGGCTTCGTTGTCTCCGCTGATCAGGCCCACCACGGTCGTGTCATCAGCAAACTTGATGATGTGGTTTGAGCTGTGCGTTGCCACACAGTCGTGGGTGAGGAGTGTGAACAATAGCGGGCTGAGCACGCAGCCCCGGGGTGCTCCTGTGCTCAGTACTGTTGTGCAGGATGTCTTGTTCCCGATCCTGACTGCTTGGGGTCTGCCTACCAGGAAGTCCAGGATCCAGTTTCGGAGTGTTGTGTTCAGTCCAAGTTCACCTAGTTTTGTTATCAGCTGTTGAGGGATGATGGTGTTGAATGCTGAGCTGAAGTCAATGAACAGCATCCTAACATATGTGTCCTTCCTGTCCAGGTGAGAGAGAGCCAGGTGGATGGCGGTGTTGATGGCATCGTCTGTGGAGCGGTTGGGGCGGTACGCAAACTGCATTGGGTCCAGTGTGGCTGGTAGTTGTGACTTGATGTGTCTCATTACTAGCCTTTCAAAGCACTTCATGATGGTGGATGTCAGTGCAACTGGGCGGTAGTCATTGAGACAAGTCACTGAGGGTTTCTTCGGGACGGGGATGATGGTGGTGGTCTTGAAGCAGGTGGGGACGACGGTGGTGGACAGTGAGATGTTGAAGATGTCAGTGAGGACGTTGGTCAGTTGATCTGCACACTCCCTCAGCACACGACCCGGTATACCATCCGGCCCAGCAGCTTTCCGTGGGTTGACTCTGAGTAGGGTCCTTCTCACTTCAGAAGTGGACAGGCTGAGTACCGGGTTGTTGGGGGGAGGGGCGTCCTTTCTCACCACCGAGTAGTTGTGAGCCTCAAATCTTGAATAGAACTGGTTTAACGCCTCTGGCAGGGAGTCATCGCCAACGCAGGAGAGTGGGGCAGGCCTGTAGTTGGTGATAGCTTGAATGCCCTGCCATAGGCGTTGTGTGTCGTTGGTGTCTGTGAAGTGGTTGTGGATTCTCTGAGCATGAGTGCGCTTTGCTGTTTTGATGGCCCGGGACAGCTCAGCTCTTGCCTTCCTCAGAGCTACCTCCTCCCCAGCCCTGAAGGCAGCATCCCTGGCTTTCAGTAGCGCTCTCACCTCTGCAGTCATCCACGGTTTCTGGTTGGGGCGTGTGGTGATGGTTTTGGAGACTGACACATCCTCTGTGCACTTGCTGATGTAGCTGGTCACAGTTGAGGTGTATTCCTCCAGATCAGTGATGCCGTTGTAGGTGGCTGCCTGCTTGAAAATGTCCCAGTCAGTGCACTCAAAACAGTCCTGAAGGGCCAACATTGCATCCTCAGGCCAGGTCTTTGTCTCCCTTCGGCTTGGTCTGATGCGTCTGACAAGGGGCTGGTATGCCGGAATTAGCAGAACAGTAGAGTGGTCTGAGTGTCCTAGGTGGGGGAGGGGGTCAGCTCGGTAAGCCCCCGTGATGTTTGTGTAAACACAGTCCAGTATGTTATTTCCTCTTGTAGGAAAGTCCACATTCTGATGGAATTTTGGTAGGACTTTCTTCAGGTTGGCATGATTAAAGTCCCCGCCAACAATAAACAATGCGTCTGGATGTTCGGTTTGGAGTTTGCTTATGGCTTCGTACAGATCTGTTAGCGCGTTGCTGTTAGCGCTAGCACTTGGTGGGATGTAAACACCAGTTATGAACACGGATGTAAATTCTCGTGGTATGTAGAAGGGACGGCATCTAACAGTTACGAACTCCGCTAGCGGCGAGCAGAAGTTGGAAACAAGCACCGCATCCCTGCACCATTCGTTGTTAACGTATATGCACAGCCCGCCTCCCCTGTTTTTACCTGACAGTGTAGCATTCCTGTCGGCTCGGAAGGCTAGCAGGCCTGGTAGCTGAATAGCGGAGTCCGGTATACTGTCGTTGAGCCACGTTTCCACAAACACGAAAACGTTACAGTCCCTGTACTTCCTTTGTGTGTCCCGATGTAGTTGGATATAGTCCAGTTTATTGTCCAGTAAGCAGACGTTCGCTAGCAGGATGGAAGGGACGGGTGGCCGGCTGGTGTTAGCTTGCCACCTAGCTCGGATCCCTGCCCTCTTGCCGCGCTTACGGGTTCTCGCACACCGCTTCCGAGGTCTCCTCTCCCGGCAAGCCGGGTTTGTAGGTCTCGCCGGCTGATGTGTTGGTTCCCGCAGCAGGCGAAGCTCGCGAAGTACACCGATGGTGGTTTCTGGGATCGGAGTAGATGCATTTTCTCCGATCTGCAGCAGTATATTCTTGTTGTAGACCTTAATTCTTGTTGTAGTAGATCTTAGTTCCATGTTCTCACAGGGAGAAAACATAACAAAACATAACAAAAACACCAACTTTTGACCCCGGTGTGGCCGCTGCGTGTTGACGCGCCGCCAGCTGGTCAGAGCGAAAACACATCAGCTGAAAAGCATGGAAGCTGTATAAAGCATATCAGAATCAGAAGTCTTTACTGTCATTGTACAAGAATACAACGAAATTATAGCAGCCTAGTGGTGTTACTCCAAATCTAATATAAAAAAGTATGTACAAATAATCTAAATAAGAGTAAAAATAAGAATAGAAATAGAATAATACTTATATAAACAGAATAAAATAGAAGACAAAGGTGATATTTGATCATTTGTTGCATTAAATGGACTTCCGTTTAGTATTTTTTACTTCCATTATGCTGGAGATAATGAGACAGACATGTAAAAAGAGATTTTGGGTCAATCTGTGAAAACAAGAAATTCTACATTTCCCATAATGCATCTCAGCCATTCCTGCTTGATAAATAACTAAATCTTCCAATTCCACATCTCCAATTTGTAATAATTCTGTTGTAAATTCATATTCTTCAAGACCAAACTCTAAACTCCATGGAATCATCTGGGTTATTTTCTCAGTCTTGAGACTGTTCCTCCAGACTTATAGAAGACATGAAACAACTGTTTTGAGTGCATTTGAGTACCCCATTAAAAGCTCTGAGATTTGATTCTCAGATCTTAGATGCTGAACTGTTATCGAATGCAAAGTTCAAATTTCAAAATTCAAAAGAAAATGATATTGGCAGTGAACAACTTCAGTTCCCCAGAATCATATTCCAACTTTGACTAACAAAAAGTTTGTGTGACGTTAATGTGATGAAACTCATCTAAGGTATGTTTAAAGTTACTACATGCTGATTTTGACAGAGCTGAACTGAAACCAGCTGCTGTCTGGAAGTTCATCAATGGGTTGACAGTGCTGTAATGGTCTGTATTCACTGGGATAAGCCATGCAAATCAAGTGGTACAATCTTTAAAAACTTGACCAACATAAAGCTAAAAATTAGTATGAGTAATCATTGTTTCCCTGAAAATGTGCCATCTGAGCACACACATGTCATGACACACTGAGGCAACTTTCACTGTAGGTGTTACACATAATTCAGTAAAATTATCAAACTGGAATGACTTCTGATTCATTGTGATGCACAGAAAAATCGAGCACCACATGTTGCAAAACCTTTACATTTATAGTTCCACTCCACTAGTTTAGTTAAGAATGAAATGTTTGGTTGTGTTTAACAGGCTGTGTTCAACAGTTGTGTATTGCTTGGTGTGATGCACTCTTTAAGGGGGCAGGGAATGTTGAATTATTTTTGAGTTGTGTAATTTAAAAGTAGGTTGCCCCAAAAACAATGCAAATGAATGCACAGTGTCTTTATCTAGTTTGAGTTGTGTGATGCATGAATGAATCGTGAATGCCTATTCAGCATCACACAGCAGCCAGGAGTTATTTATTGATGAAAACACAGCTCCGTCCATCCACTTATCAATCCCATCATTCATTCATATATTTATTTGCTCATTCCAACATTCATTTATTCTTTCATTCATTCATGTTGTCCAAAAGTGGGTCATCCATGCAGCTTACACACACACACACACACACAATAGGGCCCACGTGGTTCCAGCTTTGGTGACATCCTCATTTTTCAGAGGAACATGCCTTGGAGGAATTCAGAGAACATACTGAATATTCAAAGATTTGGCGCTGCATATTTCTCTAGCCTTCCATGAACAGCAGTGTTATTCCAATATTCGGTGTTCTAACTGTGGCAGGATATCAAAATGTCTGGCACAAACCACTAATGAATTGTGAACACTACTATACTGAGAGAATCCTTTTGGAGCTTGTGATTTTGTAAAGAGCACTGATGTCTATTAATTGTAATTATTTGAGTTACTTCTTCACAAATCCTGCTTTCTCTATGAATAAAGGAAACAAAGCTTAACAAAGCACAGAAGAACTAAGAAGCAACAGTGCTGAACGGTTGTCTTCTACAGACAAATTGTGACACCTGGTGGTTAATTCATGGTATTAAAATGACACGGCTTGATAACAATGTTTAAGTAGCTTATTATTAGTCGTTTAAATGTTTTATGCTTTGATTAATGGCGCAGTTAGAATGAAATGTGCCTCCCATTCATTTATATGTGCAAAGGTGCAACACACATTCGCTTTGGGTTGCAAATTGATACGCCCTGCTCTTTGCCACAACTTTGATGCGTGAAATCACATCACATGCAAAAAATAATACAGAGAAAAATACAAGCAGCAGAAGAAGGGATCCTTTTTGGCTGTGGTGGGTGTAAGAACAGTGACAGAGGTTATGACAGTAAAATGTAATGCAAAATTGCTGTTTATTTTACAACTTTGTAGATATAAAATTATGTTTGCAACCTTAACCATACTATTTCCTGTCCCCTCCTGCTTTTGATGACCTGCTTTTGACAGATTATGCCAAAACAGTACCATGGGGGGAGGCAACATTTTGACACACCTACTCAGTAAAGGGTTTTTCTTTATTTTTGCTACTTTCTTCATTGCAGAACAACACTAAAGACTATGAAACTATTTCAGAAATAACACTACACTACAATGACAGTAAGAACAAAAGTGTTAAACAAACCAAAATGTGCTTCATATTTTAGATTCCTCAAATGAGCCAGTGTTTGCCTTGATGACAGCCTTGCACACTATTGCAAATATCTTAACCAGCTTCAAGAGGTAGTAACCTGGAATGGTTTTCAATTAACAAGTGCACCCTGTCAAAAGTTAACTGGTGTAATTTCTTGCCTCATTAATGTGTTTGTGTCCATCTGTTGTGTTGTACGGAGGTAGTGTTGAGGTACAGTGAACAGCCCTATTCAAGTACTGTAGTAATCCACATTATCTTAAGAGTAAAAAGAGAGTACGTCATTACTTTAAGACATGAAGGTCAGTCAATCCAGAGAATCCAGAGAACTTTGAAAGTTTCTTCAATTGCAATTGCAAAAGCCATCAAACTCTATGACTAGACTGGCTCTCATGAGGACCACCGCAGGAAAGGAAGACCAAGTTATCTTTGTGGCAGAGGATAAGTTCATTAGTTCATTAGAGTAAAAGCCTCAGAAATCACCAATTCAAGACACATGGAAGTCAGAATTTCAAATTTCCAATCTCCAAATGCATCATTATTTTGAAATAGCGAATAAAGGTAAAGTGAGTAGGGAGTCAAAACCATGGTTAACACTGGGAGAGTGCTAATTGTGATTGTTGGGAACCCATTTGGCATGCACTGGGGCAATAGATTCATAACTCTCGACTAATGAGTGTTTTATATCCTTTTGATCTACATACATTTCCGCTTTTTTCCTCTCTTTTTAGACTACAACTTAGCAATGTTGGATGCATGATTGGTGGAGGATCGTATGTCACATGCCAGAGACTTTTAAATGAGAGTCACATGTCTGCTATGAAAATTAAACCTTTCTAAAATCTCAAAAAAAAAAGAGCTTTGATTTTCATCCAAATGAGCTCTGCAGTTTTAGTGTTCGACTAACAAATTCACAGCATTTATGTGTGACTTCCATCTATAGGGTTAAGCAAATACCTCAAGCTGCAGTCTGTCTTGTCCACGTGTTTGTGCAATAAGTGGACAGAAAGTAAATTGTAACATAAAAACATAAAAAAGAAGTGGTTCACATATGGATGAAATGGAAAATAATGAAATTAATGAATGAAATAATGAATTAATGAGTGGGGTGATAACAGCAATCATGCAGGGGAGTGCAATATGTTAATGAACTGGTCTAATATGATAGCTACAAGTAATCTCAGACAACTGATAACAATTTAAATAGTAAAACTCTGGGTAACTAAGATAAGATACACAAAGATGAAAAGTAAATGTTTAGATTATAAAGTAGCATTATCTGTGCATATGCTACTAGTCATGCAAATACTCAAAATAATACACTGTATTTAAATCAGTTCTGATTTAGGAAGGCAAGCAGTGCTTGACCAGTTACAGTTCAAAATAGACATAAATTAGAATAATACTAAAGTGGAAGCGATATCTCTCCTTAAATCTCAGAACAGTGAGGAGAGCTGAGAAACTGCAGAAACTGCTGTTAATTTACTGTTTCTCTAGTTCACAAACTGGTGACCCAATGCCATTTCTTTGAGATACATTATTTCCATGGAAACTTACCGTAACATAAGTCTAACCAAAAACAAAGTATGAACTTTGAAATGTCATGTGAAATGTTGTGTGGACCTGAACTTTGTGAATAATGTTTTCTACTCACTTTAGAGTTTAGGGGCTCACTATAATGAGCCTGTTCATACAAACAGCTGTGGTAAGTTTTATTTTTCTATTGAACACTCATCTCTCACACGCACACACACAAACAGACACACCCAAACACGCACACACAAAGACAGAGGATGTCTCACTCTGTTGGCACAACCAAACCACAAGTACAAGTACATTCATCATCACAGTGTGAACAGCTCTTTATTTACTCTGCAGCAGAGACATCAGGCAGAATGAGTCAAATACACAAGACTTTATTTAAAATATTTAGAGCTCCACAGAAACAACACAACCAACTGAAACTTTAACAAATGATGCCCTGTTGTAAACATAGCCATAAATTCTAACCACCATCTCACTAATGTAGCAGTGAACTCTGATCTGTTCAGCTCAGAAGTGATGCTTGGTTGTGACTACCACAATATCAGCACAGTCCTCAGCAAATCCCTGTTCAGCCTGTGTGGGTGGTGCTGTTGCCTTGGAGACAAGTAGGTCATTTCCTGTCAGAGGAGTTAATCAGAAGTATTAAAAGAAGCAACAACAAGGTAATTAATTAATTGTAAATAATAATTACCACTACATAACTGCAATGGATAAAAACAAACATTGTGAAATATTTCAAAGATTGATTATTGTTTGTGAGGAGAGTGTATGACTCAGAGTGTTACCTGTGGGTCTGTGTTGATACAAACACACCATGAGTGGAGATAAAGTATGGACAGAACACCAGTAGATGGAAAACCAGTCTGAGCTCAAACTGGAGCAGGGATGAGGTAGCAGACGGGGCTGTGGTTGTAGGTGGACCTTTAGAGAAAACTCCATCAGGTCAGGTAAATATGGGGATGAAATAATGAAATCAAAGTGAAGCCCCTGACCTGTGACAGTGATCCAGCTGGGTGGAGACTCTCCATGACTACTTATGTTACACCTGTAGAAGCCTTCATCAGACTTGGAAACATGGTGGATGATCATTTGACCTGTAGGCTCAGTTCTGATGAGAGAGCCATCTTTGTAGAAACCAGCTGGGAGGTGGGAGGGAGTGGTCTTTGTTTTACAGCGCAGAATGATATCATGTCCCTCCATCACAGGGAGAACAGGACTCTGCAGGATCACTAATCCACCTCAACACAGAGACAAATAACAGCATGTCATCCATTTTCACACAATCTCATCAATATTAACTCCACAGTGTCCTTACCAGTAACTGTAATGTTTATGGTGTTACTGGTTGCTCCTTCTCTGGAGTCACACCAGTAAACTCCACTGTCCCATTTGGCTGTTAGACTGATGTTACAGGAAGAATCAGCTCCGCCTTCCCAGTCAACTCCACACTGAGTCATCTGCCGTTTGGTTGTGTTCCTCCTCAGCGTCCATCCAGCAGAGTTGTTGTCCTCCTCACATCTCAGGGAAAGAAACTCTGCAACAAATAGCTGAGAGCGGCTGGGACTCACTGTCAGACGAGCTGGAGGGCAAAGAAGTTTATAAAACACTGAATGACAGAAAGAAGGACCACAAGAAGGTGTCTCACCTGCCAGAGTTCCCAGTAGAAATATATATTTGTATATTTGTATTAATTTATTAATTTAGCCAACAGTAAAGTTCTTGTCAAATTCACTCCAGCAGCCACAGCCAATAAAATCAGTCTCCTCTGGTGTTTGCAATCATCTTTTTGTTGTTTTCAATTCAGCTTTGATTATTCTGTCTGTTCCGATTTTGTGTTTGTTGAGAGAAATTAATGGTTTTCCCATTTACTTCAGAAGTCACTGTGAACAGTAGAGGAACTGCACCTCAACACAACAACAGCAGCTCTGAAAGACACATTTAGCTGAGGAAAATTCTCACTAGGAAAATATTCTTATTAAATTTCAGTTTGTTTCCTTTATAATGCTACTGATGTAACGTAACTTATCATGTAGGTGAGGACAGAAAAAACATTGTAGGATTTTCATTTTCAAAATGCCATTAAATTCAAAACGTAGTTCAGTTAGAGATCTGTCTGAGTGAAATGATCCGGTCAGTGTTGGGAGTGTTTTTTTTTGTTTGTTTTTTTGTTTTGTTTCGTTTTGTTTTGTTTTTTTTCTGATAAACCAATAAAGAGCAAGGAAACTCACACTCTTTGTATTCCTCCACACTAATTTATGTCTCAGTGTTTCTCACATTGAACCAGTCAGTTTCAGACTGTGAAAGCAGAAGTCTTCTGACCTTGGTCTGTTGTGCAGCACAGCAGTGAGGTGGTCAGACCTACAGGGAAATGACAGCCACACAGGTATGTATATCATCATTATTAGTATTCTTATTTTGAAGAACAGATTTTCTATAGTGCTTAAATTATGAATTATTTTGAGAAACTAAGACGATGTTGATGTCTTGACACGTCCACCATGTGTCTTTGACATGAGGCTAAATTCTCAAAAGATAGTTTGCATGTATTATTACCTAAGGACCATTTCCTCATTAAAACCTTGTTTTACTGTGTATATGTGGTCATATTGTGGTCACATTTCCAAATAAAGTGGGGTTAAATGACATACGTAACAAGAAATAGATTCCAGATGAATCTAGCAGCTGCTAACACTGTAGCTATTTGTAGCCTCTAAAACATCACACGTTAGAAGGTTTAATGATCTGAAGTGGTTATGACGTCTTTTACATCCAGTTAAAAGTAATTAGTAATTAATTACAACAATCTAAATTAAAACCCCTGAGACACATTAATGATTACATTATCAATACCATGACGTGATTGGGATTTTGTTAACAGAATATTATGACTTATTAAAGCTGCAGGCATTTCCTGCTCTTATTGTCCGTATGTTTTAATAATATTTGATGCTATGACCTTTCTATGTTATACTGTGTCTCTCCTTGATTCTTGTCCAAAACCACACACATGCTAGACATTTCATTACAGAATTTTGGACAGAACAGATTATACTTACAGATCAGCCACTGAAGAGATGTTTGTTCCATTGTACCACTACGAGATGTGAGATCAAACACTGTCAGTCAGAGCTGTGAAAACCACACAGCTCACACAACCTGGTGCACAAACTGGTGCAGCAGCTCTGTATTTTTTCTTCCTGTAGTTTGCAGGGAAGTGATCACTTAGTTTTGTAATACCAAAGATCAACACTGTTGACTGTACTAAAAACAGTTTCTTGATCGAGTTGTCATTTAAATCAACTTGTTTCCCTACAGTTACAGAACACGTGGTACAGTGGTAGATTTGAAGAGAGCAACGGGCGATCAACATATCTAGTATCACTTTTTGTGGTATTACAGCAGTACTTCCACAGAAATGAAGGAGGAAAGAGGCCACCCTGTCTCTACTACTATGTCATTAACTTAGTATTTACTATATAGTCATTTTCTCAAGCTGCTCCAATTAAGCTCCTAATGATCCACCTAAACATCATACTGTAAGGGGCTGACTCAGAGTGGACAGACACTCTCACTGCTTAACATGACAAGACAAGAGGGCACATGGCTACTGTTATGGCGTATTACGAAGTGTGGGCTTTTCTTTTAGTCTGTTTTCTGGTGTCTGCCCCTGACGGTTGCAGTTAAACATCGTTCATTCCTTGGAAATAGACTGTAGTGGATAAAAGAAAGAACTGAATTACGAATTCAGTTACAAATAATTCTATTCATGATGGATGATTGTGCCTCAGTGTGTATGTATGTTCTGGGCTAGGCAAAGGAATACAATCAGACGAAGGACTGATTCTGACTTAGGACTGATCAGGAAACCTTTCTGTCTGTATTATTGGTATCTGTTGATACAGCTCAGAATGCACTGCAAAATGCTCTTAATGTTAGCGAAACATGTATTAACTTTAAAAAGTATTACCTTGAACTGTTTAAAATATTAAAAGATAACCGTCTGTCAGGACTTCAGACGAATGTGTTGAAGTACTTTGATTTGTCAGATATTTTATTTGCTTGATTTGTCAAAAGCTGGCATTCCTGTGTTATTTTATCCATGTACAGTTTCCATATCAAAATACACACCAATAGTGTGCTGAACCTACAGTAGGCTTAAATTAAAACTATTTTCTTTTTAGCAGCTTTGTATCCCTTCATCACCTAAATATCACCTGCATTGCAGCTCACATTTAATAGCTTCCTGTTGCAGAGTGTCAGGGTGTGGAGGGAAAAAAAGCCTCCCAGCATTCACAAGCGCAGCGGCCTCATACACACAAGGATTATTTTTTCTTTTCTTCTGACTTCCTAATGTTTCTCTGGCAGAAGCAAAAAGAAAGGCATGACAGTCTGTAATGCATAATGTTGTGTAATATATGTACATTTTGTGTAGAGTGCATGGAGAAATTACAAATCCCCTGGAAGAAAACTTGAATGCATTTTGTCACATTTACACTGGGATAGTGGTTCACTTCTGGTTCTTGTGGTCAAAATCAGTATCACACACTCAGGGCCTACTTTACGTTTCTGAATATTGAGTTTTCTCAGTAAAATAACATTCTTATAGTAAGAAACGTTTGTATTAGAATTGTCAACCAAAGTGTCTATTGTAAACCTTCATTAGAGCTGACATTCATTTTTATTTGTAAACCTTTGTAAACCAGCATCCATCTTTTAAAGACCAGGTCAAGCTGCAGGACAGACAGATGAAAAAATGATGATGTGTCTTTGATTCTGATGAATGTGACCATTAAGGACGATGGAAAATACAAGTGTCAAGTCATCCAGAAAACAACAACCTACAGGAAGAAAGCCAGTTTTAACACTTCAACCCTCAGCCTGAGGGTTGAAGTCTCAGGTGAAGTCCTAAAGTCCAGACTCAAGTGCATCTGAAATGCAGCTGCTCGTTGGTTGTTGATGTGAGAGCAAGCCATCATAGATCAGATGTGTGTTTCTTACAGATGTTGCTGCTGAGACTTTGTAGAAAACAGCTGGTATGAGTGATGTGATCAAAATGCAGTCTATCAGTTGGTGTTCTTTTTGCTGTAATTTTTTCATGACCTTCAGAAAACAGATGGAGGACTCACAAAGCAGATTGTAAGAAGTGTACCATGCTGTGTGTGTCTAGTGATTTCAACCTATGAAACAGTTGTGTTGTTATCCGTGAAGGTTCAATGTCCCACCCATACGAAGAGGAGAATGTTGTAGGTGAGTGGGATAACATTGTAAGTGCCTGCCTGTCTCTTTCTTCTCTATGTCTGAACCAGCCTTGGTTCTTCCTATTTTGCTTACATTGCATGAAGGCAGCATTAGCCCATAAGGGTCCGGGGCTGATGGGAAATGGAGTTTGATAAAGACTACTAAAACACAGAAATATTTAATGATATTGCTGTTTTTATTGGTGTTTGTATGTCCATCTGTCTCAGCCTGGCTCAGATATGATCAATAGGTCAATAGAGGGCACTATTTGTCTTTGAGTGTGAGAGTTTCTTGTGAGAGTCTGAGCTTGTGTGTCTCCAGGTACACTCACTTGTGCTCAAATGCAGCCACAGACACTCCTTCTTTAATGTAATGTTAAGACTGCAATTGAAGTATGTTATGAAAAGTTGGGTTCTTATATTTATATAAAATGATATTGTGTTGAATGGATAAATACCTTTAGTAGAAAAAAAGATGGAAACAGATGATGCAATTTGTTTACTGAACTACAGTGTTAATTTCAAGTTATTAAGCTGTGAACTGTTTGCATTGAGATGCTTTTGTAAGATAAGATTCATTATGCATAATTGTGATTACTCTGTATATGCTGTATATTCAGGCAAGCATGTGTGTGAAAGTGTTTGCCTCACATGAATACACTGTCTGCCTGTGTGTGATTAAGTGGATGTGTGACAGTAGGAGAACTGTGGGATGGAATAAGGATCCTTGTGTGTGTGTGCATGTGGGTGGATGAATGGATTGTTATTTGATGGATACAGCAGTCAAAAGCTCCTGATTTGTAATTCTTATCATTTCAACATTTCTGTCTTGTCTTTTCAAGCGCAACATTCCTCTGTTTGGATTTGGTTCTTGGCAATAACAAACAGTTTTGAAGTGGGGCTCAAAAGCAGAGATTCAAGTTAGCTGGTCTTTGATGTTTTTATCCAAAACAAGATATCTAATTGCCAAATGCAATTTAGTATGGACATATACTACACAGTCCCCCAGAGGACCAATCTTGTAGGATAAGCCAAGTGATCATTCTATATTTTTCTCTTGGCCAAGAAAACCAACATTAAATGTGTTCCACAAACAAGCAGTGTGTGTCTTTTCCTCAATGACACAGAGTTCCATTGTCCAAAAACTATTAAAAATGTATCCATGACTCACGCCATTGAAAATGAAACTATATAAATGTTTGCTATTGTTAAAGATGCTGCTCTTAAAGTAGGAACCAAATGGCTTGGGGGTGAGAGCCACAGACAAGATAGGGAAGTCAGAAAGTATTGAAACTCAGACAAATTCATTGTTTTGATCTATTTATGGGATGTTAGAAAAAATATTTTCAATTCAATTCAATTTTATTTATACAGCGCCTCTTATATAGCGCCAAAATTGTCTCAAAGCGCTTTACCTGGGTCTCTGTAAAGTTCCTGTAATATCATTAAAGTGAAATCATATATATCAGGTATTCAACTAAAATTTTTTCGAGGTCCAGTGAGAGAAAATTTCCTCAAGTGAAGGTCCGGAGTTTCTCCTTCTTTCCCTATTTTACGCCTCCACTTTCTGTTGCTAATTGAGAGAACTGAGCTCTAACTTCTCCTGCCAGGACTTTAAATCTGGGCTGGAATGGTGTCAGGACCATCGTCTCTCCCTGTCTCCTGCTCACTCGCCTCTCTGTCTTCCCTCGCTGTCTCCCACTGACTCGCCTCTCTGTGTTCTCTTCCTGTCTCCGACTCACTTGTCAATAAATATCATCTCCTTGTATTGCTAACTTCCCTTTCCACCTGTCACTCACCTCTCATCTCTCTCATCTCTGCATTCAGAGTCGCGTTTTCACTCTCAAATTTGTTTGGCTGAGCAGCGTCACGTGGGATGGCTTAACTCGCATGCAATTGGTCTGTAAGGTCCGCTAAGCAGATACCATAAAGACTAGAAAAGCTGTGCTGGTTAAAATATTAGCGCCCCGTCATAAACTAGAATCCCTCAATAATTTATTGATGGTAGGTCTGGGTCCTCTTAGTAACCTCTGATATATATGTTCAGACTGTAGCTCTGCACCAAACACCCTTGATATCGGGCTTTTCATCTCAATCACAGAGACAAATGATGGGTTTCATTCACAAAATGCTGAACTATTCCTTTAATGTATGAACACAAATCAGCTAATTTCAGTTTTAACAACTTCAGGCTGAATAAAAGTGACAGGGTTGCTGGGTGGTAAATCCAAATTCTACATGGGGTGGGAAGGGTCTCAATGTCTATTATATCAATATCAGCCTTAATCTTCTCACAGGTATGAATCATAAAACACATTAAAGTTAAATTAACATAAATTGCTAATTAATTGT
Organism: Toxotes jaculatrix; assembly: GCF_017976425.1. Taxonomy (NCBI): domain Eukaryota; kingdom Metazoa; phylum Chordata; class Actinopteri; family Toxotidae; genus Toxotes; species Toxotes jaculatrix. The sequence continues at coordinate 14,706,559 of NC_054413.1, read as the reverse complement.
TATTATCACTACAACTGCAGTTAGGATCTTGTGGTGCCAGCAGCAGTTTGTTTCTCAGCTATGTTTTCAGCTGTCTTGTTGCTTTATGCTGCTGAAGAACAGATCACCCATCTGCTGCTCTTCCATTCATCCATTCATCCCACCTTGTCCATCTTTCCATCCATCTGTTCATCACTGTTTCCCCCAACTGTGCTCCTGGTGAAACAGGCCTTTTGGATGTTTTCAGAATGAGGTAAAAGGCTCAACATAGTCTGTCTGAGCATGCACACATAAGCACTGCTCACATGAGCACAGTTTAATATACAAAGACTTTGTTCTCCACCTGAACAATATTATTTGCATACAGACAGTGTCATGGGAATCATGATTGCAGGTAAATTGTGAAGGATTATAATTACATTTCAAGTTGGCAATGACAGAAGTAATTTTTTTTTGAGTCATCAACAGTGGTTGCTGTGATGAAGGTCTAACAAACCCAGATGGCTGCCCGTAAATAAACAGGCAAACAGACAGTAAAGACACAGGCAGCATGTAATTTAAATTCTATGTTGTCACCTTTGACTATAATCAGCACATTTTTGCCTTGTATTGCCACAAACTACAGCCCGTTCTAAAGAGAGTGAGTGAGAGAGTAGGTTTCTTGAAATCAAACAGATAGTATTAGCAGTATTTATAATATTCAATTCAATTCCAGTAAACTGGTATCAATGCTTTACTGATATGTTGTCACAGTAGACTCATCTGTGTGGCATAGTATTGTAAAAACAAACACACTGCCAGAGTAATGTTTTTGAAGACATTGTTTGCTGCTGTCATTGTTTATGAGCTTGTCATTGTTTGATAGATGGCACCTGTCCTGTGTGACAGAGCTAATAAAGTCTGTAGAACAGAGCCAGAGCACCGGAGGCAAAACATGTAAAATTGTTGAACACGGTAATATCAAGCTGTGGCAACTGGCACAAACTGTGTCACAAGCAGCGGTGACTTGGTAGGTGGGTATACTGTAGTCTCAATGGACCTAACCCCCTCAGGGTGGTCTCCCTGACCACCCTTAAATGCCTAACTAGTTTAATTTGAAGGTAATATAATGTAACATACTGTCAAATGTAGCTATGTGCCTGTCCTTTAGTACTGTACACATTACACATTTCAAAATAAATTATATATAATAGTATACATGGGGTACACTTGCCTGAATTATGAGTAGCCTACTTTTACTTTTGATACATCAAATACATTGCGCTAACATTTTCAATGCATGACTTTTACTTGTAATGGAGTATTTTTATATTGCAAGCAACAATATTACAGCAACTTTAAGGATCTAAATACTTTCTCCAGCACTGATAAACATACTCATCCCAAAGTGCAGCAGGACAATGCTGTCATCTAAAGTTATGTTCATCTCATCAGCTCCTTCTGGAGATGGCTCTCCTTCCAACTCTAACTGCCATTGGTGTATTTGTTTCCAGATTGCATTTATCATATTTGCAAAAGGGTGAGCTGTGGAGCTCACGATTGTGGAACTTCAGCTGCATTGTCACTTGTTCTCTGAGTTTGTCCTTTAGGCTTCTACATTTCACAAACTACATCTGCACTGCACAAAAAAAAGTCTACAACCAATATGTCTGCGCCATGTCTTACCAGCAGGAATTGTGTACTCAGGACAGAATACATGACCCATGAGCTATTTCTGTTCGGTGGTGCTAAGTGGCTGGCAATGAGACTGCAGTCACTGGCAGAAGACTCTGGAAATAAGAAGCCAAAATTGACAGTGAGGCAAGATATGCTGTGTCACTAGAAACTACTGTGTAAAATGTCTTAGTCTTCTCTGTCCGTTCACACTCTTTTTTTCCAGGCAGTACTCCACTGTACAGTATTGCCCATGCAGAACTGATACCTCAAATCCTCTTTGTGTGTGGAGTACCTATCCTGGGAGAGCACGGAATATTTTCTTGAACTCCTCCTTTGTGCTTAAACAGAGAGTCTGCAGGTCTCAATTTCTTAAAAAGCATTTAATTCAGTTCCCTGAATTATCCATCTGCCAGTACTGTAGTATTAGTCTGTTCATTATTATCATCTTGTGGAATCCCTCTGACTCTTCCTCTCTCCCTTTCTCTCTCTTTCTCAACCCAACCGGTCCAGGCAGATGGCCGCCCACCATGAGCCAGGCTCTGTTCAAGGTTTCTACCTGTTAAAAGGGAGTTTTTTCTTGCCACTGTCACTAAGTGCTTGCTCATGGGGGAAATGTTGGGCATCTGTAAATAATATAATTAAGAGTGTATTCTCAATTTGCTCTATAAGAAAAGTGTCCTGAGATAACTTCTGTTATGATTCAACGCAATGTGAATAAAACTGACTTGACTTGACTTTTCCAGTCTAGAGAAGGCTCCGTGACTTGTTCACACACACACACACACACACACACACACACACACACACACACACACACACACACACACACACAAAGGAAATGTCTCACCTCCTGCCAATGCCCCCTACCTGTTACTTCCACAGAGACAGTGGAAGAAGACCTAAACATGCAAGCATTGTTACATATTTCAGTTCCTGTTTGAAACCAGACATGGTCAACATGCTTGTGTTCTTTGCTAAAGACTAAGAAGTTACCATCCTGATTGTCCACACTGCAAATCTACTTTGCTGGTCTATTCTGTACATTTTTTCATCTTTTGCATCTCTGTCCCTCCTGGAAGAATCTGGAAGAAAAAAAAAAAGACTTTGCTAAAAGCAAATTGTTCTTACTATTGAATGGTACTTGGGGCCCAAATCCATGATTTTCTGTTTATTGAACAGTGGAAATAATAATTAAAAAATCTACTATGAAGACAGATATTCTGCATATGTATTTGAAAAAAAAATCTTCACCAAGTATCATCACCTTAACCCACTGTAATCCTGAGGGCAACAGTATTTGGTAGGGTTTCCCAAGGAAAATTGGTCCCAGAGGTTGGGCCAGATGAAGAGCAATTCATTCAACCTGAATGGACAGCTTCTTGTGACACCTCGCCGGGACCAGGGAAACCTGGGACCCCTACTGGAGCCAGACCTGGAAGGAGAGTTTGCTGGTGGTATCTGCTGGAGAGAGAAAAAAAAAAAGCCTGCAAAACAAGGGTGGGAACCTGGGTGTGCTGATGCCTGGCATTATAGGCTGGTCCTAAGCTGGCAGGAAAAGAGTTGGAGTTGGTGCAGGAGGTGTTGGAGAAGGAGAGCTGTTTGACCAGCATCGCCATACATTCCCTGATGAGGCTCTGAACACCACTGTGATGGCATACCCCATGCTAAACAAGGCCAAGCTCAAGACTGAACTTTCCCTCATCTATGAAAGTCCAGATTTCAGGGGCTGCTGTGGTGCACTGGATCTGTACCAGGTTCTACAGAGCTACAACCCCCAGGAAACCTTCTCTGAGACTGTGGTTCTTTTGAATGTCCCCATAACCACTCCCATGACAACAGCTGAAGCTAAAAGGTGTTTCTTCACCTTAAAGAGAATCAAGATGTTCCTGAGAAATTCAATGGGACAGGAACATTTGAATGCACTGGCCATGCTTTCCATGGAGAGAAAACTTGTCAGGAACATGAATGATTTCAATGAGAGGGTAATTGATCACTTTGCTGCCTTGAAAGAGAGGCAAGCAAAATTTCAATACAAGTGAGTGATGTGATATTAAATGGTGAGTTTTGTTATTGTACTCTCTAAATGTTGAATTGTAAATAGTTGTATTGATTGCACATTGCCAGCTGAATATAACTGTATATACTGAATATGCTCTGTGATGATTTGATTTTAGTATAATTTGATTTGATTTTCAATATGGCATCATTCTCTTATGTGTATTGCCATGGTTAATGTGATGATGACTGTATATAGAATAAATAGTAGGCTATGGCAACATTGATTTCGTTCATTGAAACAACTGCTGCACCTAAAATAAAATGATGTCAGATGAAGACAGTGGGATTGCTGTGATTAATGCAGGTCTTTTTTCAATTTCAGAGGTATAAATGAGGATAAACTAGTAGATGGCAATGTATCTGCTAATGGCCACAGTGGAAGTGTTTCATCGTAGAACCAAAATAATTGTACTAAAGAAATTGAACTATGCCACGAACTTGATGCAGCTACACAAAAATATTGTACAGCATATACAATTCATGTCTGATGCTGCCATCTAGCTAGTGGTTGAACAGGAAAGGTGACCAGGAAAAAGAATTGAGGCAGAAAAATTATTTTTAGATCTCTACTGTGGGTCTATAAAATAACAAAAAGCTTAATATTCACATTAAAAGGTCTTACAAATAAACATGCTGATCTGGTGTCATCCCTCCAACTGCTGTATGTCCTTACTACACTTTCATTTTCATGTTAAACAGCTACAGATCAGGCTCTGCGTATTTCTCTGTAACATCGTTATCATTCGATGTAAGTGCCTCTGCTTTGTTGCAGCTCATAGCTGCACACATAATTCCTCTCCAGGACAGAATGTGAGTGGGTGGGAGGCTGTGGATCTGTTATGAAGGTCTCTTCAGAAAGACAAGCAGCCTTGCATCAGGCTCAATGACGCCAGCACAGATGCTACATACATTTCCATTCATTAGAGACAGAGTGGAGAATGTGGCATGGTAACGTGACAGGAGAGGCATGCATTTGACTGGAGATCTCATCTCTTCCTGTCTCTCTTTCAGGGGATTTAAGTGTGCCTTGTAAGTTTGTTGCTTTTTCATTTCTGGTGGTTATTTAAACAGGCATCAACTTTGTAAGATTTACCACGTATTCTGCTACCCCCAACTGGTTTCAAAATCAACAAATACAGGTTAAAAGCAAGTGACATAATACAAACCTTAAGGTGGGTCCTCTCTTATCTTGAGAGCATTGTCTCTTTGTTTTTACCTCTGTTGCTTTAGGTTTTAGCTTGTTGGTAGCATGTTCCTAAATGAATGTGTTTAATCATATTGGGACACTGAAAATCTGGGGGAGGTAATATTACACAAAAAAACTACATATTACAAAGAGCGGAAGAGTGGGGGCTTAATAGAGGAGCAGCAGCTAAGTCTTCCCCTGGGGGAACATGGCTATGTTACAGTGTTGCATATGAATCTTTCCCTGATTATTACCTAATTTATCAAAGCATGTTCCATTGTGTTTGTTTGGTGATCAGAGTTTCTCTATGACTCAGTTTGCTATTTTTCATGTGTTAGAAGAGTGAGGTCATGATTAGAGGTAGATCACGATGCATCATGTAAATCATGTTTTGGGTAGTCCAGTGGGGAACCTGCCTTCGATAACCGCTCTCCCGTCTGTCATACATCCCATGGGGATGATCACAGAGGATTGAAAAAACAGGCATGTTTTTGTCTTCCAAGGCTGTACTGCTCAGTGTGTGCCACTTAACATTCAGTGTCATTCATTCTCTGCTGTAGCCACTTTTCCCCTGTCTTTGTTGAAAATGATCACTGTGGTTGGGCTGCCCAACTGGTGTGTTTATAAGGGCTCTATCTTTAGACTGGAGCAGCTAAAACACCCCACTTCACTTCAGTGGTTGCCATGGAAACGGGAGTGCCAGCCCAACAGCACTAGAGCAGTACTGGTGTGTCGATGATGAGAACAAGGATAATGATGAAATGATGAAAATGACTGTGCCATGAATGACTGAATAAGTTAGAAGATCTCAGCAGGATTACTTAGCTCTTCGCACCATTGGGCTCTGATGGAGTCTTTATATTGGACTGTGATGATCATGTCCACAAGAAGATGATTTTAAACAACTTTTAGGCCTTCACAGATGAGGAACGGCAATCTGTAATTCCATAACAAAGGGACAACATCCCTTCAAGCAGCTCGTGAAACATGATTGAAAGCTTGCAAACAGATCCAATTGTCAACTGCTGTTTACAAGGTCAAGAATGAATTTTCATTCCCAAATGTATGCCCTATTTATGAAAGTTAAAAAATTAAATCAAACAAACAAAATCATGTAAATTCCATGCAATTTCTTCATTTATAAGGGAAATGCGTATTAGTCAATGTCATCGGAAAATGTGTCAATGTTTGCCAGCTGGCTAATTTTGAGATGCAGTCCTATGACAAGCTATTTCTAAAAACCAATGAAATAACAGGTTAAGAAATAAAAACATAAAACAGTAAGAAGCTGAAATAACTACAAAAGCAACAAAATTAGCATGCACAAGACAATACACAAATTATACATTGCAACAGGAAGAAGCAAACATATTAATGCAACAAAACACATTCCCACATGCCCACATTCACTATTCAGTGCATGCAGTCATGCAAAGCAGCAGACACACGTGACACATATAGCAACATGTGTCATCAGTTAGGAAAAAGCCAGAAAAGAGAATGAGCTTTAAGAAAATATTTGAGAGACAAGTTTGGCCGCCTGATAACCTTGATCAGGGACTTTCAGAGCTGAGGGAACTAGACAGCACATACCCGGTCACTCTTGGTGACAAACTGAGATTTTGGAACCTCTAATAAGGCTCAGCCAGAAGATCTCAAGCAGCAATTAAGGCAGGAGCCTGACAGTTTGAGGCTTTAAAAACAAGCAGTAAAATCCTAAATCCAGTTCTTACACTCACTGGTAACCAGAGACAAGGATTATTATGATGTGGTCACCACTTTATACATTTTGAAGAAGCTGCAGTCTTTGGATGTTTCACCTGCTGAAACCAAAATAAAGTGAGTTGCAACATTAAAGTCTGGAGGAGATAAAAGCAAGTATGGCCTTTTATAGATATGCAAATGAATGGATGACCTGATCTTAGTTAAAATGTCTGTTTGACAAAGCAGGACTGCCCCACTTTAGTCACCTTAGTATCAAAAGACAACTTTTAGTCAGCAATTACACCTGTGTTTCGGGCCTCTTTTTAAAATAATAATAATAATGATAAATAATAGAAAATCTATTTTAGGAGTTAGGAGTTTCCACATGTGTTCAGAAGCCAGGTCTTTAGGCAAATACTTTATCTTTTATTGCAACTTCTGTGAGATACACAACACAAACTTTCACATTATAAATGAATCCAGCACAGATTTCACGTGGCAAGTATTTGATTGGCCAATGCAGCATCTTACCAGCTGCCACTTTACTGTGTAGCTGAAGAACTTCTTACACTTTCAGATTTTGTCCTAGACTGCTTGGAGTTATTTTGCCAGACCTCTCTGAATTGTCACCCCCGCTGCATCAACAGAGAGGCCCTGTCCAAAGGAATAATTGATTTTCAGGGCTAAAGTAAGTCTGAACATGGCCTGGGTCATTAAGTACTTGGTCTGAGATTTTCCAAGCTTTTAAAACTCAACTGCATGACCCACTGTCCAATACACTGTAAAATAAAACAAACAAAAAAAAAAAAAACAGAAAACCACAGAAAACCAAAAATGGACAAATCAGAATCCAGGTATGTGATTTTATACAAGAAGTTTTCAACAGTGACAGTAAATAACATTGGATTTGTACAAGCACTCTTTAATTGTGAAGACACACTGTCTGAAAAGCAGCTCCATGGTAGGCATTCCCTCTCTCTGGTTTCTCTTCAACCATGTACAAATTTGGACTGGGTAATGTTACTATGGCAACAACAAAATCTCCAATTAAAGCTTTTAAGTAGCGCAGTATTTCAAAAGGAACACAAGAATAAAGCACAATTTTCTAACAATGAATTTGGATCAAATGGACTGATGGCTTCTACATTAACATGTATAGTATTCTGACAACCTGATAGTTTACAGAGGGTGTGCCTTACACTGTAAAAGCAGGAGTGTGCCAGCTGTATTCTTGATCCAGGATAACTGGAGTTGAGTCACAAAGAGAAAGACTGGCACAGATATGTGCCTATACACATTTCACTGCTCGCACTCTTTGAAGCTAAATATGGAGAGGAGTGGTACACTAATTGTATGTCAGCTCTGATGTCTGTGCACGTCCATCATGGGCATGGACAGCTGAATACACAGACACACATTCATAGACAGAGATTTACCCTGTGCTGCAGACCAAACTACATTTATAGTCTTTAAAAAAACAGAACATGACTATATACTGGCATGTGCAATTCTATGTTCATTTACATGACAAAACATTTTGAAGATCAAGTTAACTTAAAGACATTGTGGTTTTGACCACTAGTAGTGCTATGGAGCATTTTTTTTTTTCTGTATGAATTTGTCCTTGTTTTGCTTGTATTGTGCACAAGCACAATGACTTTTAAGCACCAGAGAAATGTTTGGCTATGCTCTTTGGAGAATTTATGGCTCATTGGAAACAGACTTGTACGAGTTATTACCAGATAAACTTGGCATCTATGGAAAGATTCTTCATGCACAATTGGGTCAAAGTTAGGCATGGACATAATGTTGGTTAAAACACAACCATCTGGTGGGTGGAACAATAAAAATATAATGCCAGTGACAAGCCAAAGACTAGCATACATTACAGTAAAAGAAAGTCTGGTCATATTCTATATTTTTGTTCTTCTCAACAAATTCTATTAAAAACCAGTGATGAGTGTGTACAATTAAGTAATGTGTGTGTATCCAAAGACTGACATATCTTATTTCTTTGAGTCATAGAACAATATAGTTTTCGAAAAACTACTAAAAACACATCAGTGAGCCACACCGTTGCACCATTTAGTTTATTTTGACTCAGTCCCACATTCACCATCGTGCTACCCGAAATAACATTATGTATCATTTTAAGCAAGCTCAACATGGTACAGTGAGTCAACCAGTTAGCTCCAGTGGTCAACTGTGCAACGAGAAAATCTATTGTGGCCCAAAAAATGTTTTCCTCATAGGCTGTTGACAAGACACCTTGATGTGCAAACGGGGTTAATTATTACTCTATGTATTATGATTTTTTTTAAAACCATTAAGGTTTAATTATAAAATTAACCAACCATTAACCTTGGAGCTTACCATAACTGTTTGTGCTCTTTCAGTACTACAAACCTACAAACTCATATATTCAACTCACAAACCAGTTCTTGTACAGACTTGCTGCCCTCTGCATTTCCCATATATGCCAAACTGTAGTCTGTACACCCCAGAATGTAGAAGAGACCATTTAAGGGCTTTGGTGCTTGGCAGCTCCATTCGTCTACCAGAGTCAGACAGTAGGTTCACTGCTTTGTACTCTGTTAACCTGTTAGTTTGTAAGCCTGTGGTTATTTCTATTTTATTACTCTAATTTTAGAGTTCAAACTATATCTTTGTGAAGTGTTTTAAAAGATTTTACATCTTCAGTAGGAACCAGTGGGTTTGGGTCTTGAAGCCTATTTTATTGAGTACCGAGAAGAGGACTAAAAGGTTCCTGTTATTATTATAATTGTTGATATTTACATTTACATTTATTCATCTGACATATGCTTTAGTCCAAAGCAACATCCAAAGCAAGGAGTAAGTCTTGGGCTGTCCCTATAAACAGTGCCATGTTCTACTTTGCACATGTGCTACAAGGCTTGCAGGTGCATGAAATAACATGTGATGAGCAAGTATTCTCAGAAAAGGTAGGTCTTCGTTCAGCTGACCAAATTGAGCTTGGCGACTTGTTCGCCACTGAGGGAATACACAGGAGAAGAATTTGTATTGAGAAGATCCTGAAAACCAAAAAAAAAAAAAAAACACGGATGTCTTACATCAGACAAAGACTGTCATCCAAGGAAAATCAAAATATTTTAATGGAGTGCATTATTTTGTCACTGCCCAGAAATTTTATCCCTCGCAAGTCACCTTGAGTTGTCTGATGATGTGAATGTGGTAGTAGCCTTTTTATTTAATAGCCTTTAAATGGATGAAAATGAAGAAACTGGACACCAGCACAAACAAATTAAATGTGTGTATCGCTGTGCATTTTATATCTGTGCATATACCTGTATTGAGTATATGTGTGTGTAGGTGTGTGTGTGTGTCGGGGGGGTATATGTGGGGGTGGGGGGTGGGGTGGGGGGGGGGGGGGGGTGTATGTGTGGGTGCCCGCATTTGTGGAGCAGTTGTTTGGCAGAGGTATTTCAGGCACATGGTTGGACTCTGTGGCAGAGTGACAGGGAGCAGATAAAGACAGAGAGAGAGAGAGAGAGAGAGAGAGAGAGAGAAAGAGAGAGAGAGAGACAGAGAGAGAGAGAGAGAGAGAGGGAGGGTGGGAGGGAGTCTTCCCAGTCAGTCTGAATCTCTCTGAGCCTACACAATCTTCCAACACAACCCCAGGCTCAGTAATGCTGTGAGAGTGAGCTGTACCTTTCACACACACTGCAATCACCTGCTCGAGGACACACATAGCACACACCCGGTGAGTAGACCTCTACATCACTGTTGCTGTTTGTATTTTGCCACACTAATGTCGAGCATCTATTTGAAGCTGTGAGGTTTCGACTGTTTGTATCCACTTGTCAGTTCGGAGGGATTATTATGTACAGAAATTGCCACAGTGTTATAAACTAGTCTCTGTACATAATATCTATCATTAGTAAGTTATCTAGAGGTAACTGGTTGTTGTTGGGAAGGAGATAAAATGAGCCACGGGGGTCTCTTGATTCTATAATCTTTTAATTCCTTTAAGCTGTTGGCTGTTTGCAGTGTCTCAGCAGGGGTCTGGCTCTAACTAACAAGTACTTTTACTCATGGATGGGCACATACACGCAAAGAGCAGCTGAAGAGTCTATAAAGTCATTACTTGATGTCTTGTCATTTTTTTCATGTTTCTCAGAGATCACATTTAAAACACAAAAAATGAATATCTTTAAAACTGACAAGCTGACAAGAAAATTGCATGTACAGGATGTGGGTGTGATTAATGTATGTACACACACACACACACATGCACTCCCACATACATGCTGTTGTTCTGGGCTGCCTGCAGTGAACCATGTCACCCTGCGCCCTTTCCTTCCCACTCATCCCAGTCAGATCAACATTTCAGCACATGTGGCAGAGCTGGAGAGGAAATACACTAATGAAACAGAACTCCTTTTCATGCTTGTATCAGGATCAGAAATTGTATTTTTATATAGAATGCACCCAACATAAACAAGTTCTAGTGATGTATTTTTTAATACCAAATACAAATTATTTTTTAACAATTTATATTTGCTTCAGAGGTTTGAGAGCATAATTCCATTCTTCCCTCACACAATAACACAATAGCTCAAAATGCAGGGAAATACGTTTATTTGAGACTGATTACGTGAGAGATGTACAGATGGTATATCTCACTCTCAGATGATATCAATTTCATGTCTGTGTGAGTACAGACCTGGAATCAGCCTGTAGTTAGTTTGAGTACTGGAAGGAGTGGAGAAACAGCTAGCCAGGCTCTATCCAAAGTTCTTTTTTTATTTGAATCTCGTCTGATTAATTTGTACATACACAGAAACAATTTCTGGTTTTAGGGGAGTTAAGCACTGGAACTACTTCTTAGCAATCAACAGTTCTTCAAGAAAGAACCAGGCTAGCTGTTTCCCACTGGCCCCAGTCTTGATGATTCCAGCCATGTGCTCTGCACTTGCTAACAGACAATGACATAGTAGAGTGGGGTCTTATTTTTGTGGACCAGCACAAGCAGTGCTCCAACATTTCGGTAATTTCCTGACCTTCAAATTCGTTGTGCCCATCTGTGTTATTTTGGTGCCAAGCATAGAGCACATGCTGTATAGGTGGAAGGAGAGTCACAAACAGGTTGGAAGTTCATTCAAAGGAGGCAGCACAACAAAACAAGTTGTTGGTATTTTGGAGCAAAACGTGTCTTAGACTTTGAGCCAACAATCTCAGAACCAGGTCTGTGTGTTGTCAGTTTGCTTCCACAATGCTTAAAATGTAAATAAACCATTTCAACTAATCTCACCTCAGTTTAAAGCAGGCACTTCTATAAACCAGTCTGTATTTAAAAAAATTAGTACGAGTAATTCTTACAGTATCTGTTGTCCACAGCTGCTTTACAGTGCATTAAAAGCCTCTCCTTCAGTTCATTAAATTCCTGCAACACATAAATGTAATAAATGTATCTTCACCCTCTGATTTGAGAAGTGTGTGCACTATAATGCACTGCCATTATGTAAGTTGGAGATGTTGGATTACAGTGGATCATCAATCCTATGTCTCATTGATTCCTTTTTGGAATGTAGCATTTCATATTTTATTCTTTATTCTTTGATCACAGTGCAAATGTTGTTGTAGAAATTAAAAGTAAATAGTGTCAAATTACCTCATCAACATTTTTGATTATCATTATTATTATTATTATTTTATTATTATTATTATTATTAGCCAGCCCTTTTGTACTTTGCGCTTCTGTACCTATATGAACCAGGTGGAAAACAGGCGTGCTTGGAGATGACCACAAGGAGACCTACCTCTTTGTGCTTTCATTGTTAATATTGGGCCCTTAGACTCAGGATTTGGTGGGTCAAGACAAAAATTTGAACTAAAAGAGAGTTACTATTGCGTTTAAATCAATCACAACATGCATGACTATTTGCTAACATGTTAGCACTATGATAAACAATAAAAGCCATATCAATGTAGTAGAGTAGAGTCATTTTAAGGACTCTAAAATAACTGGATTGAAGACTGTTGCGGTTAGTTGGCTGCAAGAAGTCAAGTTGGAGGTGATAATACTTCTAATGTTTCTTAGTTGTTTAAGTTTCCCCATGATCTTTTCTAAACTAACCAAGTTCCATTCAATTCAATTCAATTCAATTTTATTTATATAGCGCCTTCCACAATCAAAATTGTCTCAAAGCGCTTTACAGAGACCCAGAGCCTGACCCCAGAGCAAGCACTTAAGGCGACAGTGGCAAGGAAAACTCCCTTTTAACAGGAAGAAACCTTGAGCAGAACCTGGCTCAGATGGGGGACCCTCCTGCCGATGGCCGTGCTGGGTGAAAGGAGGAAAAGGAGGAAGATAGGACAGCTAGGAATGGAGGAGAGGGGGAGAAGGACGTGAAGCATAATACAGACAATGTGGGTCAGCATTTACATTACAGTTAGTGAACAGTTATTGGATAATGTGTGCTCAGCAGATTAGAATTATGAAAGCTTTACCACGGGTTACTGTAACCATGACAACAATGTTGTTTTATGATTTTTATGAGATGTTCCTATGGATCAGGATAGGGACAAATGCCTTTTATTGTTGGTCTGGTTGGAGGAATTGTTGGTACAACAGAACAACCTACATCATATCCATATGAAGTCAGTGACACTAAATAAGTGTCAAATAAAGTTGCGTAACACCTTGATAAATTGGTGTTCAGCAGACCATGCAGCAGACTAGTGATGGCATCTGCTGTTAGCCTGTGCACTGTTAATCCATCAGAGATCAGATTAAGGACAGAGGAGCAGGGATTAGACGTCAGGAGGACCTTGGCCGAATGGCCAGACAGACAGGGACGTATTAGGGTCATGTCACTGCATGGACTGGACACTGGCATGGATCATGGACAGAGCACTGATCGAAAGACCTGAAGGGATTTTATCCAAATTCTATAGGCAGATGAAAATGTTAAGTGTTGTGAATGTAAAATTGTCACTAATCTCCACTGTGGGGTTCTATGGGTTATATTACCTTAACAGGGTGTTCACAACAGTCATGTTAAGACCTGTTTATTAGATCTATTGAGAACTTGCTGCTTAAATTTGGTTCGTGGTTTGTGGAGGCTACAGATGGGAGAGTTTGGTGACTCCAAGAAGTAATACTGAAAAATATGAGGACACAGATTCTGAGCACTGTGAGAGGATAATCAGCAATTTTAAGTTTGCAGAGGACTCCCCAATATCCAGCTGTGAAGCTTATGCCTGTACGCTTTTCTTATGTAGACTGAAGTTAGAATACAGGGCCAAACAGGGTCAAAGGCAAATTGTTAGATCACTTTATGTTACTGGTAAGTGGGCAATCAATTAAAACAAACAATAAGGCAACAACTCACATCTGACCCAAAGAAAGCCCACTGTGGGCTTAATGACAGGCACAAAAACAGAAGGGAGTGGCTCACCCACATGACAGGAAATTCTCATGATCCTGAGACATTTATACTATGTAGTGCAGTCATTGTAATTAAATGACGCGTTACCCAGTGTGATCTGTGATGTATTACTCAGTGTAATCCATGCTTTATATACCACGTGCAACATACTTTTGAAAACTTTTCCAAGCATTTGTCTCACATTGTCTGGCATATTAAAGTTTCTTTTTGAGCTAGCCACAGCTACAGGTGTTTTCCCACCTCTAGTCGCAGGAGGCAGTAACAAGAGTATATGTTTGGTTTTATCCTTGACACACATAAACACATAAAGAGCCTGACCGCAGAAAATATACTTGAATTGATTATGCATTTGCTGATATATCTTGCCTGAAACTCTCTTTACTGTCCATACCCAAATCTATGCCCATGGGTAGTAACAAGCATATTCCAGCTTGCTGCAGTGAGGGGTACCTTCTATAATCAGGCAAAGATCACACACTCAAAAATATGCCCTGGACAAATCACACAGATGTAAGCTTTTGTTCTTTAACAGAAGCATGTTCAAATAATTTCAAATAGCTTTGCTTTTAAAAGAGAAAACACTTAAAGGGTGAGGATTGCAGCAGTAATTATGGTTCTCCAAAGACACATAAATATCCCTGCCAGCCTGTTTGGAGAAGGGTTTTATGGGTAACTGCAGGTCACAGAGGCACGCAAAGAAGCCGTTGTGCACATGTCCCTAATGTTAACAACGTGAATCATGTAACACAATGTGTCAAAGACAGCTGAGTGATTAATCAAATTCCTTTTAGGGAGGCAGCTTCAAAATGGAAAACAAAAAACATGAAAACATTATACACAAAATCCATATATGTAAAAAAGAGACAGCCATGCAAATCCCTTTAAACAACTTTGTATAAATTTCGTCTACATGCACCAGGTTAAACTGGTTGGTCTTCCAAATGTTCACTGGGTAACCTTCACCAACTGTGATAAAGAGCAGCATACAACAACTAAGCTTTTCCCTGGGATGCTTCCAGGACAGTCTCCCACACAGGGAATGAGACAGTCTCAGTGCTACCTTGGTAGAAACAAACTAGTCTGGCAAAATAAAAGTTGACAATATAAGAAAATAAGAACATTTAGAAAAAAGAAAAAGAAAAAAGCTCTTAGAGAGAGCTTGGGTAGGCAGTGGCATGCAGCCAGTTGGAGACCATGCTGGCAGACTTTTTGAACGATGATGATGATTTAGAATAGGAATAGGTATACACACTTTTGCTTTCAGACACTGTCAGATAACATGTTGGACAAACTAGCCTGTTTCAAGAATGTTACTAACTCATATATTTGCTGCTCACAAGCTGCATATGCAATTGCTGTACAGTTCCCCAATGCCCAAACCACTACCTCTCCTACCTCAACTACCTGCTTTGTGTTCAGTGTAATGAGAGGTAGCTTTTCATGGGGAGGGGTGAAAAGTGAAAGTCTGCAAGCCAAGCAGCTTTGGAAACTGCCCAAGCAGCATGTGCAGCTTTTGCCAGTGACTGTACTTTTGCCTAACTAGAACACTGTAATTACTTTTAACTATTAGTGCTCTAAAAGCACCCACAAAATGGTGTTGGCTCTTTTGGTTTTTGAATAGAAGAATAGAATAGAATGCCTTTTATTGTTATTATACATCTTTTACATGTACAACGAGATGAAAAGCATCCCCTTCTTCAGTGCAACATGTATATTTATACAACATAGAATAGAATAAAATAAAATAAAATGAGATTAAATAAGTTTAGTGCAATAATGAATATTAATGAATATTGCAGTTTTGTCCTTCATTAGCATGTAACCATGGCATTTATTATCAGCTCTTTTTTCCTTGGTGTACCTGCTCAGTTCAGGCATTGCATTGCAGCAGTCCAGGTGGACTGATGTACTTTCTCTCCCTTTCTTTCAGCACCTGTCAGGTGGCTTTGGCTGAGAACACACCTCCAAACACATCTGTACTGTTTCTAAATCCAACTGTATTTGACTGCGCTTCACCCATATTCATGGTCTGCGTAGGGTGACCTGATGTCCCGCTTTGTGCGGGACAGTCACGCATTTCCATCACTTTTCACACGTCCCGCAAATTGAGATGCTGTCCCGCATTGTTATTGACAGTCAGACTCCAGTTTTGAAATGCATGTTTTATAATCTGGCATTTATCAAATAGGGGACGGGGCGGGCTGTTTGAGCATGTCAATCAAACTGGGACGCGGGTCGCGGCCAGGCACGCCCACCAACAAGAAACAATGCAAGTCAAGTCAAAACGGCATGCAGCGTGAGACATGGACGGAAGCTGAAAGTGCATTGTCTGTGTGGGCCCCTGCCTACCTGCAATTGTTGCTGTGATAGAGCTGAAAGACTTTTGATGGAGCAGAGTAGAAATGTTTATTTTTTTAGAAGTTCTTTTAGACTACCTTGATGCATTGGTATCCCACATTGTCCCACGCAAACGTAGTCTTTGTCCCACATCTGGTGAATTGGGATCTGGTCACCCTAGGTCTGCGTGTTTATTCAACATGATTGACATGTGTTAAGGGATTTTTTCCCTCCATCAGCTCTCTTTCAGGAACAATGTGTCACCTGCTTCAAACACATGTGCGCACTCTCGTGCACACAATGTCAGGTTGGTCCAACTGCAAGCCAGGCATCATCTCTATTTTCAGCAGTGCTGACCAGGCCTCCATAGTGTCAACAGGTGGACAAGCTAACCAGCACTATGACGGTCAGGAGCCTCTTCTCCTTCCGTCTTCCCTCTATCACTCAAATTTCAACCTTTATTTAATCTTGGAAGGGATCTTCCCTATGAGATAATTAAAGCCTAGAACATATCCTACACAGCAAACGCAAAAGTGTTAAATTTCGAGTGTTGGTGTTGGGTGTAAAAAATACAGTCATTTCAACTCTTGTTTAGTCATTTCAACTACAAGAGAGTTATTCCTTAAAAAGTGTTAGTGTTGATCGTGGGAGTCAAATCTGAACAACTCTGTTCAGTGTTAATCGATCGTTAAAGTTAATCGTGTTAATCGTTAGTCAAAATCAACAGTGACCGAACCACAATTTAGTGTCTCTGTGACGTGTTTGCCTCACGACACTGGAGCACATACCAATGACCAGGACAGTAGGACTACTCTCTTTTCCTCACTTGGACTGTGAAGAGCTTTTTCATGTAAGTAAACCAAAGATAATATGTGCTTTTAATTACATTTTCAATGCAGCCGTTTTTAGGGGGATGAAGTGGGCAGGAAGTTAACTATGTTGACTAGTTAGCCAATTCACAATGTAAAACTGTATTACCTAGCTAGCTAGCTAGCTAACTTAACGTTATATATTCAACTGAAGTTATAACGTTAAATATGAAATTAGAATAAAGACTCAATTACACTGGTCCGCAAAGGCTAACGTTATGCAGCTGAATTAATTCAGAGCAAGGGGGCTAAGGCTTGAGTGTGTGAAACTGACCTTAGCAAGAAACAACGTTCATGTTTCACCTCATGACAAGGTAGGTTTCATGTTCAAAGCGCAATGCTTCATGCGATTTTTGGCAGATAAAGTTTTCTTTTTTGCGAAGAAATTGCTATTAACACACACAATGTGCTTGATAAATGCATGCACCTTTGTCTGTTTCAACGCCGAAGACACACCAATGTTAGCGATTGCACGTCTTCTGTGAGGGGTTTTAAGCTAGCGCCATCAATGTAACACAAGCATATGCTGCAGACGTTTCATTATTATATGGTCTTATTGCAATGCATTGAATGTATAGGGGGGTTTTCAAATGTTGGATGTTTCATAATTGCCAATTTCATGTAACTTCAATGTTTTATTTTGAAGGACTTAAGTTTACGTTTGCATTTCCAATGTCATGGTTTACTTTTTGTAGGTGATGGAAAACTGTCGGTATTCATTTGAAATTGTCTTTAAGTCGGGTTTCACCGTAAAATTTGGCAGCTTTTTATAAAGGGAGAAATTGGAGGTTATGGTATGACAGTGCAGCAAGTGTAATGCAATTTTATTGTATTGGAGTATTTGCACTTTGGCATCTCTTCACACGAATTTGAAGTTAAGGTACTTAAAACATGGTATTGACACTGTTAGGATTTAGCGTTGTATTGTTAAGTTAATCTTTTTGTGCATTAATCTACTAAATATGTTAAATGTGTGTATATGGTTTGAGGTCTGTAAAGTGAACTGTTGAGACTGTTAGTGTAGTGGCATTACTCATCATGTTACACTAGTGTTATGAAAATTTACTGTAGCATCAGATCAATTGTACCCAATTCACAAATGTTCTTTGTTTTCTTTATAGTACATGTTGGTGAAGGTGACATATGGAAAAAGAAGTATGTCAAAGCTGAGACTGAGAAGAGCTATGAAGACTTCAACACATTTCTTCAGATAGGTTGGTATCACTTTTCATACATCCCTGAATGTTTGAGAAAACTGAGCAGTTGCCACAAAGTTCAATATATATATGGTGTTGATCTGTTTATATGGATATTAGAAAATACAAACATACTTCATTGTTCTTCATCTAATACTTTCTCAGTCATAGAAAAACTAGGTCTTCCACTGGAGACTGAGCTGCACTTGACAGATGAATCAGGGACAGAGGTGAATGCAGATGTGTTTGTGGAGCTTTTGCAAGCAGGGAACCTTATAGTTACGGTGTCCACTAAAGAGTCAACAGGTGAGACTTGGCCTTGCCATGGAAACAGTGGATCACTAATGGTGAATATTGTGGAGGACTATTTAGTCATTGTGAGTGTGTATATTTCTTTCAACTGTGTTACAGTTGTCCTTCACAGGGCTTCGTTGGAGTCACCTGTGTCAGACATGTCATTCTTGAATGTGTCAGACTCGTCCTCTGTGCACCTATCCTCTGATTCATCAGATGCAACTGTGATTGTTCAGACAAACGGAGAAAAAAGAACGCATGCTGAATGGGAATCTGCTGAAAGAGGTGTGTAACTGCCTCCACTTTTTTTCAATGAATGATATATCAGGTTATTAATTCTCTGATACTGTGCAGATGAGATGTGGTTTTGTTGTTGGACAGGCTAAATTAATTTATACCTTTCTGATTCTTTCTCTTTTAGATGTTTAGAGATGCTCTCCAGTCCAAGCCGGGGGGACAAGATGTTTTGGATGAATATGACAAAACCAAGGCATTGAAGGATATTACACGGAGGAAGATGGTTCAAATCTTTATTTCCTCAGAAAAGGTTGATTCCAAAGCACCATTTTATGATACATTATCTGCGCTGCATTTGTAAAGTAGGTCCCCTCCTTCATGTATGGTGCATGAGGTTTGAGGCCAAACATAATTTTTTTATTTGTGAAGAATTTCAAAAATATTACAAAAGCATTGGTGAAACAACACCAAAGACAGCTAGCTTACCACTGGGAAAATTGTAATTTTCAGAGATTTGAGTTTGGTCCAGTGAAGAAGGTAATCATTGACAGCTTGGAGGGTTGTGAGATGTTAAGTGCTCTTTTTAATGTGAATGTATACTCAACCACTGTGTCAACCATTAATTGGGTTAAAAACTATGGAACAGAATATCTGATTGGTATGTTTGTTTGTATCAGAACAAGTATAGAAATTCCAATTTTCAGAAAGATCACAATCATCATTATAAATGATGATCAAGCTTTCATTTTCACTTGCATAGTGGACACTTTATTTTGATGATCACTTCAATGCATACTGTGTTGAGGACAGGGCAGATTCATTAGCTGTTTTTTTGATGAAGGAGTTGATCTATAACAGACCCTATGACAAACAGTTTTCTAATGAGATGGAAGAAAAAACATACATTGTGCCACATTGTCATATTGTGTAACCTGTTGTTTTGGAGTGCTTCTGTTGTTGGGACATTATAGCAAAGGCAGTGCTGTTTATATGTTGTGCTTGTTTGAAATACAAGTTGATTCAAACTATAAAGTTTTGTGTATTGTGTGTTTTTTTAAATAATTTTTAGTAGTATGTAATGTTTTGGGGAGTGAAATTAGGATTACTAATTAATTCCCAGTAGTGTTGTTTAAAATAGAACTTAACTACATAAAAGAGTTAAATATTGAGTTATATTTCACATTGTCTTTAGTGTTAACATAGTTTTGACTTTAAATGTCAACTACTGAAAGTGCTGCTTCAGCTCTCACAGTGTAAAAATATTTTTCAAAAGTGTTGAATTAACTCGATTTAGTGTGGACCAATATAGACACTTTTAAAGTGTTGAATTTAACTCTATTAGAGTTGAATTGACACTGCTGATTTTGCTCTGTATGCTAGACTGAATCATTTCACTCTTCAGACCAAAACGTACAAACACAAACAGAATTACATCACCTGTAATGGTCATTACAATGAAAGAACATGGGAGCCAGTTCAATGGTATGATTGATTTACAATTCATATTTGATACATTTGCCATATTGTGGCTAATCTCTCTAGATAAAACGCTGATAATGTGAAAAAAAAAGGATTGTATTAGACCAACCTTTTCCATTAAGATATACTGAGGAATGAAGGCTAGTGGAATACAGAAGCTATCTTAGGACTAAATTGGGACAACTCTCTGTTAAATGCTGACAGCAAACTGTACAATGTCCGTAACACTTATACATGCATAGCATATGCTATTGTATGCTTGTATACTTTTGTTTTACTAAGAACCCATAAGAACAACAAGGATTGCTGTAGTATAAAGTTAACATGACTAACTTAATGCTAATAGTCCATCTAAACAACAAAATATGTTGTTGGCCATTTCATATTGATAGGACATCATGTGTTAGTGTGTGCACAGACAGAACTCAAAGCAAATGTTAGAGGTGGTGGATTCAAAGTCAGTGGAAAGATGTGATTTGACAAAAAAAACTTTCTGGGAATGAACTGAAAATGAATGGTAAAAATGTTTCAACTTGAGTGAAACCTTTGCACATATCTCAGGGCTTTATGAATACTTCATGGGCCTGTGGAGACAAGAAGAAACAGTGGAGGTATGTAACAGAAAGAACCACAGTTTCCAGTGAGTTTTGAGTCCATCCAGAGGTTGAGCTGAACACAAACACAAAGTTAGTTGACTGACTGTTGCAAATGTAATTTATTTCATTACTAGATTGAAAAACAAACAAAAAAACCCGTCAATTTCCTGTGTCAAACTCACACCCTTTTTGATTTATCAATCTGCCGCTGACAGTCTTCCGACAACTCTACCTCAGCAACCACACCACCACACTACTTATGCTTTTTTGATCAACAAGAGTCATAATTCACACAGCCAAGAGAAGTTTATGTCAGTGAACACAGGTTATGTTGACAGATTTGCTTTCATTTTCTACTTGACAACAGTCTTGTTTTAATGTGTGTGTGAGTTCTGTGTGGTTATTGAGTTGGATAGTTCTATTGGAAAATTATGCTTTGTAACATAAATGTTGACAGCCACTGTTTTTTCCCAAGCCCAGCATTCCTCCAGTTCTCATCTCCTTCCCACTTCCTGTTTCTTTTCCAAACTGCTGACAGATCTGCTCAACATTGTTACATAAACTTAATCTATATTGCTTGAGCCAGGTGTAACTAAAAACAGGTGCAAGTTTGAATAATTTTTGTTGCATTAAATCAAGACAATTTATTTGATTTTTTGTGAACAGGACAGATTCATTGAGTATGATTCAGAGTATGACAATGATGAATCTCACAGTCTATTAATGGCATATTAGAAGCTGTCACCCAAAAAAGCCTTGCTTATTCTATTTGATGATGTATTTTAAAGGTATGTATGTAAATGTATGAATGCAAATTAATTAGAATTTTTCCCTACAGTTGATAAGTAGTTTATGACTAAGAGCTAAGGTGAATGATGTTTAATGGTAGGAAATAGACCTGCTTATTCTATTTGATGATGTATTTTAAAGGTATGTATGTAAATGTATGAATGCAAATTAATTAGATTTTTCCCTACAGTTGATAAGTAGTTTATGACTAAGAGCTAAGGTGAATGATGTTTAATGGTAGGAAATAGACCTCAGATTTTACTGTGTGAATGCTGTGCCTGGGTTAGCCATGTGTGAGTGAAAGATTTTAGACAGTATGTGTGTGGGTGTTGAAGGGGGCTGAGCATTGAATATGTAAAAATATAATCGCCTACTCACATACATTATGGTATTTAGAACAGACTTGTACTGACATGACTGGAGTTCATGTGATCCCCTCCCTCTCAGCCAACAGTGTGAACTGTGTGGACTATCAAGGGCATTCTGTCTACACATCCTGTATATGTTTTTGTATTCCTTTAAACAGCATGTAATCAGTTAATAAACTAAAAGTAATAGATTTAATATATGAGTAAGTTAAACTATTGTATTTGCTGTGGATTGGTGGAACTGCTTGTAATTCCAGTGTGGCAGTTTTTTTTGCAAACCATGACCAAAACCTTTTCCTGACCTAATCTGCATGGCAGTAGGTCTTGGATGTGCAGATTGTGTGGGCCAGCGTGAAATGAAGAACTGCTGCGTCTTCGTTTTCATTGATTTGTAGCTACAGAGCAACAGCTGGCTTTGCCACTGAGCTGTATAGGCTAATTTGCTGCTGAAATAACAGGGAATCATCACTGTCTGGTGGTATTTGTGGTGGTGATTGTGTGTTTACACCCACTAGGAAAGGTGCATGAATGCTGTGGTTGTGTCCAAAGACTTTTCTCTACTCGAGGACTTTACAAAACCTAAAATAGATATGAACATGTACATGGCGACTGACTATACCACTGCTGTGAGACAGGCTGCCATTCTTGTACCACAGCTTCATGCATTCCAATTATCTTGACAAGGAGGTATTGAAAATGCCATGCATAGCACTTTTGAGTCAGTATGAACTCTGCCACCTTTTAGTTGTACTGGACATGAACCTATGTATTGCCATGTATCTGGCATACTGAGGAAGCAAGCTGCAGTGTACATGGACTGACATAGAAATTTACTCAGCTCAGGTGCTACTAGCAATACATAAATAAACATGTCCCTGCTTATTTATCGCTGAGAATCGTGTTCCCTCCTACAATATGTATTTCCAGCACCTTAACATTTCCTGTCTGCAAACTGATCCGGTATTCACTTTATGTAGAGCTAAAACTCCTACAACTGATGACCTTTCTATAGCAGGATGCATGAAGTGGCATTATGTAAAAACAGCACAGTTACAGACGATGGCATTTTTTGAAACAGAATTTGGATCAATGGAGGGCGAAGGATTGAAGAGATTGTGAAAGATAGACACTCATTGTGAGAGCAGCAGTTAAAGTTTTCCAGCAAATAGCCTGTCTGTAGTTTTGCTAGTTATTTGTAAGTCTTATGAATCCAGTTTTTCCTGTAGGTTCCACTGTTTGAACTGTGTTGAACTAAGATTCAGGTTATTATTTTTCACTTTTTAACACGGGTGGGGAAACTCAAGCTGAGCTTAACCTTGAGTAACCACAGCCATTGAAGCTGTATTGGAATGGCACATTAGGCTGATGACATGCTTATTCATGCAATTATTCATGCAGAGATATGCTTATTCATCCAAACCACTTTAAGAGCCAATCTGCAGCTCCTGATCTAACAGCTCACTGTGGTTGTTTCTGCTTATACTAGTCCTCCCTGCAATATTTAAAACTGATCTGCTGATAAAATACCGCAAAATATGTCCATATTCAGATTCTGATTCAGAATCAGAGAACTTTATTTGTCCCCGGGGGGCAATTTAAGGCACATTGAGCAGAAAGAGGTTGTGGAGACTTGATGTGGATGAAAGCTGCAGAAGATACTAGTAAGTGAGTAAGCTTTCACACTCTAGAAACAAATACGCACATTTTTGAACCATCCTTCCTATAGAACTGCTTCAGCTCAGTCATCTTCTTAGGATGTCATTGCACAGCATACCTATTGAATTGAGGCCTGGGCTCTGACTGGGCTGCTCCAAAAGGCTACACTTCTTTGTTTGAAAACATTTTATAGTAGATCCACTTTGATGTTTAGGGTCATTGTCCTGCTTTTCTGTTTTTGTTTTTGATTGTTGCTTCCTCTGTGGTGTCCTGAGCATTCTGTGTCATGCCTTGGGAATTATCTTAACTGGGCATAGACTTCTAGGGAGAGCAGCCACAGTAATAAATTGTCTCCATTTTGTATATAATTTGCCTAATGGTGGACTTACACATGTATAAATTATTTGAGATTACTTTGCAACCCTAATTCCCAAATCTAATTTTTGATTGTAAGTGTTCTGAGATCCCTTTTTTGGGCATGGTTGACATCAGCAGATGCTTCTTGTGAATAGCAAACTCAAAATGTTTGAGTGTGTGTTTTTGATTCAAGCCATCTCTTAGAGTATGTCTAACCTGCATCTTTGCTCTTGTTTCATTGATTGAACTCCAATTAGTTTTTGCTGATGTCATTAGCCTTGGGGTTCACATATTCTTTTCTAAACTGCACTGTGGATGATGATGATAGTTTAGATTCCTTTAAACCTACCAATACATACAGTAAGTACCAAGTAAGAGATATGCTTACTAACAAGTCGAAAATATGTTGATACTGAACATAGTATAATGTTCACAGACAATGTCTTTGTTTTCTGTCAAAATATCCAGTCGTGTGGTAAAATATCAATCTGCAGAAATAACAGCATTATTCAACTTATTTGATGGTTATGTTTTGGCGCTTAGCTCTTGCTTAGGGAAAGATTGTGGCCTGGTTTAATACAGGAAAAAAAAAAGCTTACAGTGACTACAGACACAGTGTTTATTTAGATTTAACCAAAACCACAAGCTTTCCCTAACCTTAACCAAAGAACTTATGTTGCCTTAGCCTAACAACTAACAGATTGTCTGCCATCCACCCCGACCACCTCCTGGCAACTCTGCTGCTATTAATAAATGTAGCGCTTCATTTATTCAAAAAATATGCTGTCTCTGAACATAATCCAGCCAGTAACTGTGTTTCCGTGTTTTCTAGGAGATAGGGTTGGTCTTTTCAGGAGTGTAAGTGGCTTTTCATAATGACATTCGGATTATATATTTAAGCCATATAAATAAACTGAATACATGTAATTGTGCTGTGTTTAGTCTCACTCTCCAATGTGAATTCATGTCAGGGTACTTAAGGTCTTATGGGGGCCAATCCCTTCAGTTTTCTGAGTGGTCAGAGAGGCCCTTATTGGCCCCATATTATCATTATTTTGTTTAAAACCCAGAAATATAAAACATTTAATAGTGCGCTTACGAGTGCTACTTATAAACAACTTTTCTAGCAATATTTATGAGCTTTCTCTCTAGAAAACACAGTTCACCACAACATTTAGATGATAAGTATTCAAGGTTCAGATGGCCAATGTTTTAAAAATTGGATTGTATCAGTATTTAAACTTGTTGCTGTGTTTTTCTATGTAAAGGACACACTCCCTGCCCTGTCTCTGTATATATTGTAAATATGCTCTAGATAACAAGTGCATTGTGGAACAAGTGGGTCTCTGTGATGGAGTGATGGACAGTGAGTTAACAGTGACAGCAATGTCACCTAACTAAAATCAAAGGCTATAACATTGCCATAGAAATTTTGGACGCGTAATTCTTCTGTTAAATGTTCATTGGCAACATTTTCAATAACATTTCAATATCTGTGGCAACTACAGAAGGTTTGGGTTGTGGACTGATGGTGATTGATGTTTAGTACAAATTTGACATTGTGTGACCAGACATTATGAATATATTCACTGATTTTAAAATGGCTACATAGGAGACATAATAGAAATGGTGTCAGTGTCATGTTGCATTATTCTATTCTATTCTTTCAACCTGTTTAACCGAAGAATCAGAAGAATCTTTATTGTCATTGCAGAATACAGGTTGTACAGTGCAACGAGATTTAACAATTTAACAAATTAGTTAGAAGTCAGGTGCTTTGCATTCTTTCTTTCACATACAACTTCAATGCAGAATCCATCCTTTCTTTCCTTTGGTCTGTCTTTTCTATTCATAATCAGAATCAGAAAAAACTTTACTGATCCCCGCAGGAACACTGCTTTGTTCCAACTTTTCAATATGCAGTACTACTACTACTACTACAACTAGTAGTACAATAAAAACAAACTACTATAAAATAGTAATAATGATGAATACACAGTAAGTGAACAGAAAAAGGTATAAACGCAAATGTGCAAAAAGTAAAAAGTAGTGTGTGAGGTAGAATCACAGTGGACAAAAGCGTACAAAGTAGAATAACAGTAATTTAAAAGTAAAACAGACATACTGTGCAGAGGTAAACTAAATAAAAAGTGTAATATGGGTCAACAATAGACTGTGGGAGTTGTAAAAAAAATTGTTCAATATCAGCAGAAAGGGGATGAATTGTATATCTGGATGACCACAGGAAGGAAGGAACTGCTGTGGCTTTCAGTGGATCACTCATTCTGAGTTGCTGGCGTGCTCCTCTGGCTAACCAGAACACTGTGTAGAGGGTGGGAGACAGTGTTCTGGCTAACCAGAACACTGTGTAAAGGGTGGGAGACATTGTCCATGATGGAGAGGAGTTTTGACAGTATCTTCCTCTCAGCGACTACATGCAGATGGTCCAACTCCAATTTCCAGGACTGAGCCAGTTTGTTTAGTCATCAGTTTGTTTAATGTGTTGGTATCAGCCACCCTCAGGCTTCCACCTCAGCAGATGACAGTGTAGAAAATGGCAACCAAAGACCCATAAAACAACTACAGTGTGGTGCAACAGATGTTGAAGGACTGGAGTCTCTGCACAAGGAACTTTCTGTGAAGAGTTTCTCATCCAGTCCAGTTTTCTGTCCAAGGGGACACCAAGTGTGCTCCTGTACCATCTGTCCCAAATGGAAAGAGGAACAGCAGGACTCCAGGTGTCTCTTGAAGTCCACCACTATCTCCTTTTTGTTGATGTTGAGCTGCAGGTGGTTCAGCTCACACTGGTCCCCAAAACTGTCTGCCAGTCTCTGGTACTCTGACACATCCAACAACTGTAGCTGAATGATAGCATTCAGAATGGTAGCTGAATGAAAGAAGTAATTCCATGATAAAACTTTGAGTGACGTGTTTCCTAACTCCCTCTCTCTTTCTTTCCTCCTGCCTCTCTTTCTCCCACAGTACATTACTGCAGACCTTGTGTCTTGTTGAGTTCTCCTTGAACCCAGTTCTCCCTTTTCAACAGAACTGTACTAGGCCATTCTGTTCTCGTCTGATTTACTGTCATGCATTATAACACAGAGTGCCAACACAATCATGTTACATTCCCTACAGTCATTGCGGCATTCCTCAGGCCTGGCTCAATCATCGCTCTGACATGTGACAAGTACATGCTACTTCTCTTTCTGTCTCTCTCCCTGTCAAAGATGATGTACATACTTTTTGTTATGATGTAGCACAGTAAATTGTTGGTGGCAGAGACAAATACTGTTCAGAAGTAAAACATTCACCCACTATGTAGTTGGCCTTTTATAGTATATGATATAATTTGATCAACTATACTTCCAGTCACATTATAGATACCAACAATAACCAACTATGAATAAATAAATAAATAAAAACTGTACTGTAAAACAACAAATGTACTATGTCCCCGTGCTTGAGTGACATTTTATAAAAACTACAAGACTCCTTTCCAAAACATTTTTCTAAAGATTTATTCAAAGAGTCTCTGGGTTAGGTTGACAGTGCCTCAAATCAAATGATTTAATGATGTATGAATGATTATTTACAATAATAATACTTAAATGAGTAAGATGAACATTTTATTACTGCTTTTTATTGTTGCTATTTACTATTTGAGGAGTTTTCAGTAACAATTAAAAAAAACTAAAACTTTGTAGCGACAAGAAAAGATCTACTATTAAAGAGCCCACTTTAGGCTTTAACTCTACCTAAACTTTACCTCACATTAAAATTTAATCAGTTCAAGTCCAGTGGAAAACCTTAAAGAATACAATGGTAAGCAGCAATCTGCTTCCTGGTAAACATTATAGAAAACTGGCCTTTTTCAGGAACTAGGAAATTGGATTTATTTACAGCTTTCCTGCAGCAGTGGAAGGAAAGTTAATGCAGACTGTTCCTACAGGTGTCCCAACTTTCGCTAATTACTTAAAAACTCTGTCTGTATAAAGACAGTGTTGGAACAAACTGTGTTACTACACCCTCTTATGCATTATTAGGACAATATTGTACTCCAGGAAGTAGTACTGTATATTTCTATCAGAATGGTGAGAAAAAGGCAAGTAACTAAGGAAGACAGACTGGTTAATCAGGGGTTCATCCTATAGCAAGATAATCCAAAACAGCAGAAGAAAAAAATTAGATGGTAGCTTCACATTATGGAAGACCAGCACAGTCTCCAGACTTAAACTCCGTCAAACTGGTTTGAGATGAGCTGGAAAGGAGGTGAAAACAAAGCAACCTGCAAGTTCAACAGTGTTGGGACGAACTTTCTGAATTTAGATTAAATTTAGTTCAACATAAGATTCCATGATTCCTTGTTTTTAAAATATCCAAGTGCTCATTTGTTCTACGCTTAAATTTCAAAAACAGTGAGGCACTGAATTACAGCACCTGGAGAAATGGGGTCTAAAAACTTTAATGGGTACTGCTCATTATTGTTTGACTTTTGCTGCTGAGTTTAAAGTTTTGACCCTTGTCCTCTCACTTCTGCCTCCAGTTAATTCACTGTCATGTACTCTGTCCTGTAGGTCAATATGGAGGAGGCTGACCTGCTGAAGGAGAGGCTCCAGGCGATCACGGTAAGGACCAGTCCCGTGCCTATGGTAGTAATATGGTGAAACTAGGATACAGATATTCTCTGTGGGGGGCACAACAACATTCAGCAAAACACAACTTTTCAGGAATCATAACATTTCAGATTACAGAGACAAAGACAGACAGAACCCAAGTCAATTCAGAGTTTATTCAGTGGATGTGTTTAAGTGGGTTGATGTTAGATTGGATGAGCTGGAGGGATACACTAAACTTTATGTTTCTGTGGTTGGTTGCGATGGGTTGTTTTGCTGTCAGGCAACTGATAAAACTCTGGGCATGTGTTAAAGTTAACTAGAATGGCCCTCCAGATGTTACTTGTTGAAGAGTAGCCACCCTTTCTCCTCAATCCTAATTCTTTTAAATGTGCTTTCAAGGGTTCCACAAAAATAAATTATGCTATATGTTGAAAGCATATCAAGAATTGCATCACATGAAAGTCTCAAGTTAAAATATTCCCTTCTAGTTTCAGTATCCTCTTTCATCCTTTCAAACTCAGTTTAAAATTTGGGCAAGGACACTGCAAGGTAGTAGTTCACAAAAGAAACACGAAATGACACTGAACTGTTGCTAGGGAGTTGGGTTATGTCCAGTCACAAACTAGAAGTGTTGTCCCACCTTTTAATAATCATAAAAATAAAAAATAAATAATCTTAAATGTTGTTGTGTTTTCTCAAATGTCGTGTTTTGCGAAAGTTGTTGTGTTTTGTGAAAATTTTAAGTCTGTCTTAACACTTGTTCCATAATGAACATTGAATGGGTAGACTGTGAAGATATCCCTTCCTAATATGACTTCAGTGTGAGAGACAGGATATAAAATCCACAGTCTTTGTTCTATGTAAAAAATACATTTTAAGCTCAGCTGATGTTACTGTAAAATGAGGCTCCAGCAGTCTGAGTCAGACAATACAAGTGGGAATTTTACAGGGAAAGTTACGGTCTGTTTTTGTAAGAGGGAATTTCATACTAAATCCTGGAAGATAGTGTACCCTCTTACCATATTAAAACAACTCAGACTGCTGAAGCCTCATACTCATTCAGCTGAATGTTAAAATACATTTTTCCAAAGAACAAGGACTGAGGATTTTGCCCTCACGTCTCTTAAAATGGAATCACATCACAAAGGAAATTCTTCAACTAAGAGGGGAAAGAAAAGGAACAGTTAAAGCAAACAGTACCCTGTTGTGCATGTGGACTTGGAAATATTATTGTACGACAGTCAAAATTGTGAGCATATCCTTTAAAGAATGGGAGGATACATCCCTATTCATCCCTACTTTTTATCTAGCCCAGAGTTTGTTGCGTTTTTTTTTTTTTTTTTCCATTCACCAACCTTTCAGCCATCACACACTTTCTGCTCTGCTACATGAAAGAGACGCCACATCCACTGGTCATTGGTTTCATTAAAGTGTGAGGTGCAGAATCATCCAATATGGACATAATTCTCAGGATACTGGTCTGGGAGTTTTCCATTGCTAAGAGTGTGAGGAACTGCGTGTCTCCTCCAATAAAAATTGACCTAAGGACTGACCTCAAATCTGTGCTGCACTGGGGGGGTTGCTGGTTCCCCTGTACCACCAGTACTATTTGTATTCTTCATCCAATTGATGAATGACGCTCATATATTTCGAGCTGTTAATTTGGATTACAGTTTCAGAGAAATTCATTTTAGCAATTATACAGCGTCTGCGGTGCCTTTCTTAAAATGACAAGCTTTTATTAAACCCTGTAATCTACAGTATGAACAACTAATTCTAATGTGGCTCATATGCAGAATTGAGTCAAAACTCAGAGCAACAAGGAGTGGCTCAACTGATAATGTCTTTCTCAGGTAAATAATGTTCCTCTGTATTACCCTCATTGGAATGTCTGAAAATTGTTCCTTATATGTCTGGCAATAGAAGTAACTGCATCCCAATGATTCAGTGCTGTGATATTTAGTCTGAGGAGGATGTCATGATGCAGCACTGAAGCAGAGTCTGAAAATAAAGAAAAGTGTGGGTGTGTTGTTGCAGGATGACAGAGCTATAGAGGAAAACCTTCAGAATTCTGGCTATAGCTGTGCAGGTCAGTTCCCCTGACAGTGTGCAGGGAGGCAGCACAACTGTGGCAGAAAGAAGGTAACATGATATAAGAAACAGGAAGACAAACTGACAGTCATTTAAGACATAGTTCTGGAGCCGTAAAGTGATTATCATCCACTTGAGAGAAAACCAATCTTTCTCTCCCTGCTCTGTGTGTGTGTGTGTGTGTGTGTGTGTGTGTGTGTGTGTGTGTGTGTGTGTGTGTGTGTGTGTGTGTGTGTGTGTGTGTGTGTCAGGGTGGGGATCAGTTTGATTCACTCTCTGTTCTCAGATTTTTTAGAAGTTCTTAGTCTGTCCATCACAGCAATAGTTTAATGCAAGGGGGAATTTTGGGCTCACAGGGTACTATTGTACACCTTTAAACTCTAGTGCACACAGCCATTGCTCCATCTTTACAAACCTTTCTACATTTCCACTGTTCTACAGACAACTTTTGATTATAACTACAACAGGATTGAAATTCTTGAGGAGATCCAAAATTTTCCACAGATACATGAAAGATGTAGAATAAATTAATTTGGGGGAATAGATGGTGCAACCAAAAACCATAAAGGGTGAGAACTGAACATTTCACATTTATTTTTATTAAGGATCTTTGTTGCTTAAATTCTTGGAAATGATAGATATAGAATGTTTAATATAATTTCTCAGTGATTTCAGAAAGTCTAAAAACAGGTCAAATAACTAAGCCTTATATGCTAAAAAGAATATTTCAGATGTTTTATGATTTTATTGATTGATTTTATTACTCTATTCACACTAATTTCTCCCTGTTGCAAAAAGCTCTGGGTTTGGGGATTTCAACTGGGCTCAAAACTGAAGAAGTTTTTAAGAGAAAACTTATAAATATACTTTTGGAGAGCATTGCCAAAATTGAGCATTGCAAAGAATGTTTAATACAAGTGAGTGGTGGTGCTTTGCAGACAAATTAGACTCATCTGAAAACCCCATCCACCTGACATCTGTAAGTGGAATACAAACTTGACAAGAAATGTGGGTCATTTGATCAGCAAGCCTCTCCCAGTTAATTATCATGGTGCCAGTTGTCTCTGTAAAGTAGTTTTCATAGTCCAGACATTTAAGCAAACTGATGTCATTGAGTTAGATAGAGTCAAGCGCAGACAGAGACTGGGCTATAAATACCAGCACACGTCATCAGGGAGATCCCCTTTCACTGGGGCTTAGTACCACACTGATCCAGGATCCAGGAGCTGATTTTAGCCAGCAGTGAACCTCCTCAGTGTGACATCCAGGAACACAGGGCTGTTTTGATGCTCTGTGAATGATTAAAGCCATTAAGTAGTGTGCTTGTTTGTGGTTATCTGGGTAGGACAAACATGTGTCCAATTTTAAATGACTTTAAATGACACTCTAACTTCATTTGACATGAATTAACTTTTCTACAGGAGGTTCTTAACAGGGGAAAGTTGTAGTGGCTGTAGTGAACAGATGGACAAACACACATGTAAATACACACACAAGCACACACACAAACAACAGGTACGCTGGCTCAGGCCATGAAGGTTGTATTGCTTTTTAGCTATTTATGGCTGATGGTGTCCAGCTGTCAGCTCAAGGTTGGAGTGTCAGCACGAGAAGACAACAGGTGGAATAGTTTCCATGCTGTAAAATGTACACATGATGCAAACATGTGTTTGATTTGCCCCCACAGGACAAAAGAAGAATCCAAGAGGATATTGCCAAGAAAAGGAGACAGATCGAAGAGGAGAAATTAAAACTCCAGTACATTAAGGTACATTTTTCTATAACAAGAAAACCGGAAAATGTAATGCACCAGATGTGTCCAAATGTGGTTCCTACATCTTATTCTACCTACTAAAGAACACTACAGAATAGAACTGTGTCTTGAGCAGACACTGAAAGAGACTGTAAAGACCCCCAGGAGAAACACTGGAATGAGGGTTTTGTGAGTTCATTTACTGCCTCAAAGCTAATAAAAGCTCAACAATCTCTGTTTCATTTCTGTGCAAACTCAGACACAAACACAAAAGACCAGACCTTAATTTCAAAATTATTACCTGTAATCCCTCTGCAGTAGCGTTATATAACCTTGTAATATTGTTTTTATTCTACCTACACCTATTTCACTCTGTTCCAAATGAGAGTGTTTGTATTTTCACCTTCATTCACGTCAGAGTCAGCCTCTTCTGGCCCACAACCACTGTTTATAAGCACTAAAATTCTAAGCCATTTGAAACCCAGAATTTTCATATAGAGAAGACTAAGAGAGGCATTAGGCTACTCCAAGTTATCATATGGAAGCAATAAACTATCTTTTATTCAAAGCTGCATTAAGTAATTGTATGACCACCGGGGGGGCAGAAAAAGTCCAAAACAAACTCATAGCAGGGAGGTTTTGAGCCAACTCTCGCCATTTCTGACACTGTAGCTACTGCTGGTGTTGTATTGGAGTTCATTAGGCTGAAAGGTGTTTCTGAGACTTTGCTGTGATCCCCATTTTCATTATCGTGGGTTTGGCAATGGAAAGGTACTTTCTAAGCAGCTTGTGTGAAATGAGAGACAATGTTATTAAGTCACATTTGGCTAGCTTTGCTGCGCTTTAGAAAGGGGTCAGCTAAACTGGAACTTGTAGGGATTTAAAAATGCTCAGACCCGATTCCTGTGTAAAAATAAGAAATTCAGTTAAATTGTAGCTAAATTGAATATATGTTGAAGTTACCTGAAATAAATCTATCCACCAATGGTAGAGAAGAGAAACACAAGATAACATGTACACAGAATCAATCAGACAATTATAAAGGCTGTCTCATTTTTGGTTCACTGTGATTTATTCACTTGATTCATCAGTGATTGACATATAATAGAAAAAGTATATAAAGAAAAGTAATAATAATAATAGTAATATCAATTGAAACCAGCTGTTCTGTCCTTCACCACCTTAGGTTAGATTGGTTTTCAATTCTAGCATCCTTTTAGGAGCATAATGATGTTTATTTATTTATTTATTTATTTATTTTCGGGGGGGGGGGGGGGGGGGGGTTTGCAGCCTTGAGTTGTGTTTACAGTCTTCCTCTTGGGCTGAAGTTACAGCCTCAGCTAAGTAAAAGGTAGGATAGCAACCTGTCTCAAGCCTTGAATGCAAAACCCAGGGCAAGTATAGAATATAGAAGCATTAGCTTCTGTCTGAAAAAAACATGATTGCTGTGAAGCAAGCTACAAAATGAGCACAGCAGCATTTTCATCAACTCTTCTCTCTCCTGACTTATGGTGGCTTGACAGCAACAACCCTAGTGACACCAGCACAAACTAATCCGTAGAACTGTGCTCTTACTCTATACCTTTGGTTGTCAAACCTGTCCTGGCATGCCTCCCTTCAGAAGCTGAAAAAAAGTTCATGCCTCTCCCCAACCCACAATTTTTATCAGTCATTAAGAATGATAATAACTAATGAACTAATAAAAGCAGATCCAATCTGATCAGCAGGTCAGCACGATAGCATCAGCAAACTCTTGTTTGTTTATTTTCCTTATACAGATTACATTAATTCGGCATTCACTCCATATTGCTCCCCTGGTCATCCACACCCCCCTTAATTTGGCTCTGTGCCTCCCCAGGGGGCCTACCCTACAGTTTTGATGGTCCTCAATAGTGAGCTCTTGTACATACTGCACACTTAGACTGTGCTTACTGAGGGATGGGAAACTCTGAGGGCATCTAGTGGAGAGGTTGGTAATAACAAGAGTTATAAAGATCCAGAGCACAAGGGAACAGAGACATTGTGAGCCTGAAGGGGAAATTTGAGACAAAGCAGGTGTCACCGTGACACAAACAACTTTTAAAATGTGAATAAAATACTGAATACTGTTGGCATCTAAAACTGAGGTTCCTGTGTGTTGGTGTGTTTGACTGACAGAAAAAAGCCCTGAGGGAGCAGTGGCTGATGGATGGCCTGAGTCCACAATCAGAGCAGGAGCAGGAGGCCATGAGGCTGCAGGCTCAGGATGAACAACAGCAGAGTGATCAACTGCAGAGTAACATCCTCAGGTAACCTGAACCTGAATGCACCTGGAAACTATAGTTAATCCCACAGTACATCCCACACTGGACACAACAGGCAAAGAAACTGTCAGAAGGAATAAAACACGTGGGTGAAGGGATTTATATTTGGTTCAGGTGCACTGATGCCTGAAAAAACAAAAGAAAAAGTCCAGGGATTTCAGTGGGGAAAACAGATTGCTGCAGAAAACAGAATTTGGAGTCACTTCAGTCAAACTTTGAAATGCAAAATGAACTATACGAAGAGAATGTTCACATAAACTGAACTATGATGGACGATGATAGAGATGAGTGAATTAGTTTCTTTCCTTTGTTCCAGGAGTTGCTTTGACCTATTTAAACTCTTGCATACAATGAGGTACCTAAAATCTGATCACTGAAACAAACAAAAATAAGATAAGCAAACAAATAGTAAGCTAAGTAATTCAAATAATTTCAACTAAATTAAAATAAGATACTTACAAGCTGTATGTTTTCCTCTATCATAAAGCCATAGAGTGAGAAGAAGTGAGAAAAAAACTGAATGCTTTTTCCTGCATTTCTATACGCTTTAATCACTTTGTCAAATAACATATTACAATTAAACTTGCAATGGTGCTTTCGAAAATAATGGCATATTTTAATGGCTGACCTAAAACACCAGCTGACATAAGGAGTGAGGGGAGATTAAATAAGACACTGGGATGTACCCATTAAAAGAGCCCACTTTCATCTAATTTCCTTTTCTAACTTTTATTAAGTGGTTGGTATCCAGCATAACTACCAACTGATCTACATTTTTAAACTGACATGGGTCTGCTTTCACCATCAACTATCTTTGTGATGGCTCTAGTGATCAGGACACTTACTGACCACAGAGTAGCATGAATGGCAATGTAAAGCTAACTTGCCATGAACAGCTACTGTCATACTTTTGGCGTCTGATGCTTTGACAGTTTCTTCAGTAGAAGCACATTCATGGCCATTTGAGAGTTTTTTTTTCATGGGTATGTGTGCTGTAGCTGAGGTATCAGCGCTAGAGTCTCTCCCACTGTGTTTGTGTGTCTGTGGGGGTTTGCCACTACTACGTATTCATATGCAACTACGTATGTTTGTTGCAGTGAACATTACCATTTCTAAGTCCTGACATTGAGATGTTGGTGGGGCTTGGTGATGGGTTGTTAAGTCTCAAAGAAAAAAAATAAGATGAAGAAGAAAAGAAAAAGGTAAAGAAAAGACAGAAATTGATAAAATGGATCTTGAAATTTGACATGTCCTTCCTTCATGCTTCACAGCACATAGTGTAAAAGAATTCCTCACAGAAATGCAGTGGTTTGTTTGAATGTAGAGGGTGTAAAGCCTTGTGTGTGTTAGTGTGTACAGACACTAAGCCATGGCTAAGCAGCCCTGCAATGTAATGAAGAGAGGGTTAACTGTCTGGGCTTTGACTGACACACATCCTGCTCACAGGGAGTTCAGGTGAAAAAGTCTCACCCTAATCCCTCACTGCTTCCCACGATGACCACATACACACAAACGCATGTAGAGTGCCAGCCTCTGGAAACAAGCCTATCAGTGAGTGGGTGATGGTTCAAGACACTTCAGTTTTTTTGTTTTAAAACTGGTAACTGTTTTTAATGTTGTGGCTGGCCAGTGTATGTTTTTCTATGAGAGGCTGGAGAGATCATGAGTGTAATTACTCTTGAATTATAATTAAGTTCATCATAACATGCTTTCTTTTATTATGATCACAAAATAAAATTCCCAGTAACACTGGTTATTTTGAATGAATGTTGCCAGTAGTGGAAGAACATTTCATTTCCTTTACTCAAGTAAAAGTAGGAATGCCACAATTTAAAACTACTTTGTTACTAGTAACTAGTCCTGCATCTGACTCAAAAAGTCAGTTATCACCAAAATTTAATGAAAGTAACCCAAATCAAAGTATTCAATATGCAGCATGGCAGCTGCTATCAGACAGACTATTTTACAACAGATGGATTTGGAATTGTTATTCCCACTGCATTTATGTGTTTGTCTGGTTGAGGTAAAACTAATTTAACTATTTTACACACTGTTGGGTAATTTATTCTGAAGCGATTTACAAACTGATTATTCAGTTTGTGTGTACATATTGCAACAGCTCTATCCTTTTTCTTTCTTCTTTTCTAAATTTTAGTTCTTAAACCCTCTATTTCTTAGTCAACTTTTGTATATAGCTTATTTAATAGCAGCACTCGACAACCCGACTATTTTTTTACCAGTTTCACTTGCCTGGACACCTATTTTATTAACAATGTGTGTCGGAGTCGGAGCGCGTCTTGTTTACAGCAGAGAACAGCTGATCGCGCTGCGGAGCGCCTCGGGGGACAAACACATGATCCCAGCGGAGCTGCTTCGTAAGACTCGACGAGGACGCCGTTCAGGAAGGAAACTCCGGGAAAAGAAAAGACGCTACAGGCCTGTTCTCCCCTCCGTCATCATGGGAAATGTGAGATCTCTCCCCAATAAGATGGACGAACTGGCGGCTCTGACCCGGCACCAGCGGGAGTTCAGAGAGTGTAGCGTCATGGTTTTCACGGAGACCTGGTTAACCCCTCATACCCCGGACTCCATCATTGCATTGGAGTCTTTTCATCTGCTGCGGGCGGACAGGACGAAGGACAGTGGTAAGAGGAAGGGAGGGGGTCTTGCTGCGTTTGTGAACGAGAGATGGTGCAAACCAGGACATTGTGTGGTGAAAATGGAACTGTGCAACAGAGACATTGAACTGTTAGCTGTTAGCATGAGGCCATTCTATCTGCCACGGGAGTTCACACATGCTATCGTGATAGCTGTGTACGTTCCCCCCTCTGCTAACTCTGACATCGCCTGTGACACACTTCTCTCAGTTACCAGCAAACTGCAGACACAGCATCCACAGGCCCTCTTCCTCATCTCAGGTGACTTTAACCACGCTCCACCCTCCTCTGTGCTACCAACATTTACACAGTATGTCAACTGCCCGACCCGAGACAACAAGACTCTAGATTTATTTTATGCCAACACAAAGGATGCATATTCTGCAACCCCCCTCCCCCCCCTTGGCAGGGCTGACCACAACATTGTTCACCTACAGACTGTGTACAAACCCATAGTACACAGACTGCCTGTGGAGCCCCGTGTGGTGAAGAGGTGGACCACTGAGAGCGAGGAGGCTCTGAGGGACTGCTTCAACACCACTGTGTGGGCTGAGCTTGTTAACCCCCACGGGGAGGACCTCAACGCCATTACTGACACCATAACAGACTATATAAACTTCTGCTGTGAAAACACTGTGCCCTCCAAAAGGGTACGATGTTTCACAAACAACAAACCGTGGATTACCCCTGACATTAAAGCTCTTCTGAAGGAGAAGAAGAGAGCCTTCAGGTCAGGGGACAAGGAGGAGCTCAAGGCTGCACAGAAAGAGCTGAGAAGGAAGATCAGGGAGGGCAAGGCCAGGTACAAGAGGATGGAGGAGCAGCTGAAGCAGCAAAATATCAGTGGGGTGTGGAGGAGCCTAAAGACCATCTCAGGCTTCAAAACACCCCACTCCCAGGCTGAGGGGGGCCTGCAGTGGGTGAACGACTTGAACCAACACTTCAATCGGTTTGACCAGCCACCCACTACTCCCCCCACACAGCTGCCCCACACCTTGTCAATTGGACAGTGCCCCACACCCGCAGCCCTTCACACCTCCAGCTCAACTGAACAATGCCCCACTCCTACAGCCCCCCACACCTCTTGCTCACACCTCACTATTTCCCCACCACCCCATGGACTCAGTAACCCCCCCAGCCCACCCCTGTCCTTCACACCTGCCCAGGTGAGGAGAGAGCTGAGGAGGATCAAGGCACGGAAGGCAGCTGGACCAGACGGCATCAGCTCCAGGCTCCTGAAATCCTGTGCAGAGGAACTGTGTGGGATCATGGGGCGAGTCTTCAACCTGAGCCTAAAGCTGAGGATGGTACCACAGCTATGGAAGACCTCCTGTGTGGTACCAGTACCCAAAACACCACATGCTAGGGATCCTAGCAGCTTCAGGCCGGTGGCTCTCACATCACATCTGATGAAGACACTGGAGAGACTGGTCCTGGGCCACCTCCGAGCTGAGGTGAGCTCAGCGATGGATCCACTGCAGTTCGCCTACCGACCCGGGATCGGAGCGGAGGACGCTGTGATCTTCCTGCTGCACCGTGCTCTGACTCATCTGGAGAAGCCTGGCAGCGCTGTGAGGATTCTATTCTTTGATTTCTCCAGCGCATTCAACACCATTCAGCCTGTGCTTCTGAGAGACAAGCTGGTGCGGTCTGGAGTGGACTCACAGCTGGCAGAGTGGGTCCTGGACTACCTCACAAACAGGCCTCAGTTTGTGAGAGCTCGGGACTGTGTGTCTGACCCCCTGACCTGCAGTGTGGGTGTTCCCCAGGGCACGGTGCTTGCGCCCTTCCTCTTCACCCTCTACACTGCAGACTTCAGACACAACACAGACGGCTGTGTCCTGCTCAAGTTCTCTGACGACTCTGCTATCGTCGGCCTGATCAGCGACGACGATGATGCAGAGTACAGAGGAGTGACGCAGGACTTTGTGGACTGGTGTCGGCCAAACCACCTCCTCATCAACGCAGGGAAAACCAAGGAGATGGTGGTTGATTTCCGCAGACACCGGTCTGCCCCCCCACCGGTGAACATCCAGGGAATGGACATTGAGAGAGTGGACTCTTACAAGTACCTGGGTGTTCACTTAAACCACAAACTGGACTGGACTAACAACACAGATGCACTGTACAGGAAGGGGCAGAGCAGGCTCTACCTCCTGAGGAGACTGCGGTCTTTTGGTGTGAAGGGGACACTCCTAAAGACCTTCTACGACTCTGTGGTGGCTTCAGCCATCCTGTACGGTGTAGTCTGCTGGAGCAGCAGCATAACCGAGAAGGAGAGGAAGAAGCTGGACAAAGTCATCAGGAGGTCCAGCTCTGTCCTGGGCTGTCCTCTGGACTCAGTGCGAGAGGTAGGAGACAGAAGGGTCCTAGCAAAACTGTCATCTATGCTGGACCATGAGTCCCACCCCCTGCAGGACGTCCTGTCAGCTCTGCAGAGCAGCTTCAGTGACAGACTGCTCCACCCTCGGTGTGCGAAGGAGAGATTTAGAAGATCTTTCCTTCCTGCTGCTGTCAGACTCTATAATGAGCATTGTTAACACACATACTGATTCCAACTCCATGCAACTCTAAGTGCAATACCTATGTGCAATAACTCAATTATTAGTGTGCAATATTATTGTGTATGGAAGTCACTCAACAACCTCCAGCCCATATTTATTTTACTTATTTATCTATGTATGTATATTTACTTTTTACAGCAGCTGTTCTCTTAGTTTAGTATCTTGTTTTGGCCATATTGGTCTTACTTATATTTTACTTTCACTTACTGGACTGTAATCTTGCTGTTGCTAAATGCAATTTCCCCACTGAGGGACTAATAAAGGATTTCTTATTCTTATTCTTATTCTTATATTAATTTCATTCATTCATTCATTCATTTTCTACCGCTTAATCCGTCAGGGTCGCGGGGGGGAGCTGGAGCCTATCCCAGCTGACTATGGGTGAAAGGCGGGGTACACCCTGGACTGGACGCCAGTCAATCGCAGGGCTGACACACAAAGACAGACAACCACACATATGCACACTCACACCTACGGGCAATTTAGAGTGGCCAATTAACTTATCCCATGCATGTTTTTGGAATTGTGGGAGGAAGCCGGAGTACCTGGAGAACCCACACAGGCACAGGGAGAACATGCAAACTCCACACAGAAGAGCCCAGGCCGGGGTTCGAACCTGGAACCCTCTTGCTGTGAGGGTTACCTAACCACTACACCACCATGCCACCCACATATTAATTTGAAAAATTAAATTAGTGACAGCTGTCAGATAAACAGTAAAATAACAAGTATAATACTTCCCACTTAAATGTAGTGGAGTTAAAGAACAAAGTACCATAAAACGGAAATAATTAAGTAAAATACAAGAACTACAAGTACAAGTACAGTACTTGAATAAATGCATTTAGCTACATTCAAACACAGATTACTGAAGTTTACTTGTACAGCAATGACGTGCCAATGATGTGTTCGGTTACAG
This sequence comes from Toxotes jaculatrix, assembly GCF_017976425.1. Classification (NCBI taxonomy): domain Eukaryota; kingdom Metazoa; phylum Chordata; class Actinopteri; family Toxotidae; genus Toxotes; species Toxotes jaculatrix. The sequence goes on along the minus strand of NC_054413.1, from coordinate 14,665,462 downwards.
GCACAAAGGTTTATTTTTGCTGTAGAACCAGGACTCAAATTCTTACTGAGTAAATTTAACATTGTCAGTTTTCATTGACACTGACGCAAAGTGGTCACAGCTTATCATTAGGTGGATGCTTGGTAAAGCAGAGGGATGCAGCAGCTTTACTCAAACGTTCCATCATTGTGGGATAACAATTGTTATATAAAGTTAGCTTAAATGTAAATACAGTCAAACAAAGCTCCATTAATGGTGCTTAATACAAATCCTCCAGCATCTGGTTTATATGCTATATCAATAATAAATTCACACAGAGAAAGAAACAGTTTTTTCAAAGGTGACTAAGGTGGCTAGCTGATCAAGCCAAAATGGTTTTAGTTTGGCTATTTCAACACAATTTGCCATTTGTGATGTTATCTTGCATTCATGCTTTAAATAAAGGCAAAATGAGTAGAGAGTTGAGTGCTGATCATGTGATTGCAGTTAAGCCCCAGTTAATATTTAACCCAGCCTCAAAGAATCAGAAAATCCAGACTCATGTCAAATCATTAACAGTCTTATTCTGATAACTCAGACATTTTGTGTAAAGAACGGGGAACTTTTCCTTCAAATGTAACCGAAATGAAGTGATCTTGCAGTCACACTTTAAATAAAGTCAAAATGAGCAGAAAGTTAAAACCATGGCAAGCATTCATATGAGTAGTGATCCTGCGTACTGAAGACCACATCAGGTTCCTCTCCAGTTAGCCAGAAATATGAGGCTGCAGAGAGCACAGGCTCACCTGACAGCTGAACACAAAAGACAAATGGAAAAAAAAAAAAAACTCAGCCTACTCTGAAGAATTTCTGCTGAGGCATGCAGATGGTAGGGTCAGAATTTGGCATCAGCAGAGGGAATCCATGGACTCACCCTGTGTTATGTCAACAGTCCAGGCTGGTGGTGGTGTTGCAGTGGTGTGGGGGATATTTTCTTGGTCACTTTCAGATAGACCTGTCACGATAACAAATTTTGCTGGGCGATAAATTGTCCCAGGAATTATTGCGATAAACAATCATATTGCCATTTTGAGACCATTTTGAACTAACATAATGATAATGGCACAATAATTCCATTAATTGAATTAAGCAAATGCCACATTATTAAGTATGTTGTCTTTCACGCTGTTGTACAGTTGTGGAACTGCCGGATGTGACATGTATGTTCTCCCAGGCAATTCGTACTGGCTGTCAAATGTTTGCAGCATTTTTCGAAATGCCAGCTTTTCAACGATATTAAAGGGCAGCATCTCTTTAGCAATTAAGCGCACGACACTGTCTGTGAGTGCGCACCATTTTGCACTTCCCTGTTTGTATTTTTTTACTGTATTTAAATGCCCCAGCGATTGTGGACTGTCGGGAAGACAGAGACAGCTCATCTGTTGTAGTTTTTTTTTCCCAACTGGGGAAACTGCATCGGATGATTATGTTTAAGGTGCAGATGCAAGTTTGTTGTGGTTCCGCTTTTACGTTTTAAAGCAGATGTGACATACCGACTGGCACAAGTTCAGTGGTTCACCACGGTCATTTGGCTTAAACACAAAGTGCTCCCACACTGCAGACGTTGCCTTCGGCTTTGAAACCAATTCCATCCTCCCTCTGGCTTGCAACTCCTCATGGGGCTCTCATGCTGCACTCTGAAACGAGACTACGATGCGGCTGGCAAGTAACTGACACAAGATTTCACTCGTCATTATGCTAAGGAAACGAGAGGGGTCAGTCGAGAGTGATGCACCGGTTTTGTCCACTCTTTAGTAGAGAGAGAGACACGAGGAAAACAGACAAGCAAGAAACAAGAAATTATCGCAGCTGGCAAAATTATTGAGCTCATTTTAATTTATCGTTGGCAACATGAATGTGCAGGTGAGAAATCTGCAGATATTCTCCCCAATGGACATATAAGACACTTCTTAGCATTTATAATCTCATTATTATAAGACTGCTATGAAAATTAAGGCTTGTAAAATCTCTTTAAAAGCAGCTTTAAATGCATAAAACAATTTTCAGCAAATGGAGTTCTACAGTCAAGCATTAATTTTTTAGTGTTCAAATGACAAATTCCCATTTCAACATCAAGTTAAATCCCACATGTTCTGGCTTCATTTGTCTTGTTATTGTTGAAAACTTTAGTTGAATTTGCGTATTTTTGCTTACTTAAATCTGCACTGGTTCTTCTTTATTGTATAAACCTATTTTGTCTAATGCCTTTTTATGTGTTGATAACTTAACAAGAACAGGACCAAGGCTGTGGAATACAGGATACATATATTCCTCATAAATGTTCAGTTTGCTGTTCTAGCACATCTACAGTTCGTGTGCTTGTAGTATGTGCAGTTTGCATCGTCACAAATTTTGGAAGATCTGCAAGGACCTACAGTCATGAAAAATTTAGGACATATTCAGTTCTTTATTAAGAAATGTTCACATATTGATGTCTAATCGTGTTTTTATTTATCTATGGAAAAGAAAGTGATTTAATACACATAAACAACAAAAACTAACCTTGTTTTAACTCATTTAACAAAAGATGTCAACAAAAATGCGTATTCTGAGGAAAAAGTTAGGACACCCTACCCCCTAATAGCTTGATTGATTGTAGAGGCATCCACTTTCACATCAACAGTAGCAAGAGCCTGCTGTAAGTCCCATGATGATATTTTAGGGCTTTTGGTGACTATTTTTAGCATCTTGTGGTCTGCTCTCGGGCTGAACTTGCCTGGACAGCCAGACCTGGGCATGTTGGCAGTTATTTTGTATGTCCTCCACTTGTAGATTATTTTCCAGTCAATGGAATGGCTGATTTAAAATTCTTTTGAGATCTTTTTAAATCCCTTACCAGACTCATAAGCTACTACAATCTTCTTTCTGAAGGCCTCAGACAGCTCTTTCAATCTCACAATGGTGTTCACTCTAAGTCAGGAGTACACTAAACTAAATGTCCGGGGTTTTAATAGGGCAAGCCTCCTTCAAAATTCTGAGTAACGATGTTCTGATCATGTGCACCTGATGTGATACACGTGTGAGATTTTAGCCATTTTAAATGGGAATAAATTTGGGGGTGTCCTAATTTATTCCTCACCAGAAATTGATTTTTTTTTTTATTACATTTTACAGAAAGTTTTAAAAAGTATTTTCTTCAGATTTAATTGTTAAGTTACAGCTCTGAAAAAAATTAAGAGACCTGCTTACAAAACTAACACCGTATTGTCCTTTTTTAACAATCACACTTAATTTCAAAATTAGAAAAACACCGACATATAATGCAGACATCATGTTACTACCGCTCTTTTGCCACGGTCCACACCGACACTGCTAGCAAACAGGCTAACACAACAACGATTTACATTGTATATACATGTATATACATCATTATACATGTTAAAACTTTCACTCTTACCTGTAAAAGGGGGGAATAATAAGAATGACACAGAAGCGATGTAGTTTCAGTCGACTGTGTTGTAGTGAATGAGCGCAAGCTGCGCGTCCCCCTCAAGGGGGGAGTTGTAGGTTTCAGCAGTGAGGATCACTTCCGTGTTCAAAAAGCTGCAGTTCCGTGGCTGCCGCTGAGGGCTGGGTCCAGAAGTGAGCAATTCTCCATTGACCCCCATGTTAAAATAGCCCACTTTTCAACCTAAAAAAACATATTTACATATTTACTGGTACATTTTTTGTTTTTGGTCTCTATTGATAGTTTCCACCTCTATGAACACTGTGGGGCGGGTGATTTTTTTTTATACCACAACCGTTTTAGTGTTATTTAGGCTTAAAATTCTTACATAATTACATAATATGATTCTTACATAATCATATTAGGGCGTGGTTACGCTCCATAGACAGGCACTGGCAGTTAGCTCTTTGCTAAAGCATTGGCTGGGCTAGCTGGCTACATCCAGAGGCCTCCGGCTACCTCCAGCGGTTGACAGGGGCTGCAGTGTCCGTGTTTGTTTGCCAATGTTCGGATAGGTTTTTGTGACAATATGGCTTGTTGTAGTGTAGACTGTACTAACCGACCATCGAAGGAGTCTGTTGCAGTTTTTTTGGTAAGTAAATTTCTCACTATTTTACCTGGATGTTTGCACTAATTAACATATATTAGCATATTTTGCCGCTGGCTTATGACTTAATTGCCGATTTATGGTCACTGCTGATACAGATAGAGGACCGGAGCAGCTAATGTTAGGAACGCTGTTGTGGTGTGTTTCGTGCTCTCAGAGTCCGTTTACTGCAGGAATTCTAGGCTACAATTTTATTTTGTCTCATTTTAAAAATTAAAAAGCCCGACATTGCATGGACAGAGCAGCTCTGTCAGTAAGCGGCTGCTGTTGTTTGACCCCGGCTGACCTGTAGAGTAACCACCTCTCCGCCAAATATGGAAAGTACACTCCCACTAAAATCCAAGATGGCGCAGCTCAAATGCCCATGGTTTGGTCACAAAACCGACTCCCAGAAACCAATGGGTGACGTCACGGGTGCTACATCCATGTCTTATACAGTCTATGGTCCCCCTCTACTGGCTGAGTGAGACTCAGCAATCAAACACAGAGCAATAGATTATAATAACCCCGATCTGCAAATCAAAGTACACTTTTAACTTTCCAATCCCTTTTTTAATAAAACAATAAATTAGCAAAAATTGTAACAGGAAATTTAACAGGAAAATGAAGTTTTTTATAATGATGAATTCATCTGTTTTCCTACCACGGATGGCGATGAATTACAGCTTTTTTATCATCATTACATTTATATATATAATGGTTTATAGCCATTACAATCCCATCATTCATATTGACCATTACACCGAGAGTTGCTGTTCTTTCACTACCTGGGTCTGTTCAGGTCTGACTGTGCTCAGGTCTGGTTAGGATCTTCGAGGTCTACTTTTCAAAGTTAATTCATGCAAACAGGGTTCAGTTAGCTTTTCCTCTAGTCCATTTTGGATTTGGTTAAATGGACCTGCGGCCTCTACTGACAACATATCTTTCCAGGATCAGGGTCCCAGATAGTCCCCATAACTAACATACACACTTCTTTATTTAACAGAGAGTGTGTAGCTGTCAAAAGCTCTTTTGCCCAACTATTAGTTGTTCTAAAAAAAATATATATATATATATATATGGGGATTTAAGAAAAAATGTGATATGGTCTAGTTGTATCAGCATGAGCCATGGGTGAAAATATAACACCAACATTGCCAAGTTCATATTACCTAATCTCCTTGTTCTCCCTAAATGTTACATTAAAATGTTAAAAGATCTCTTTTGGAAAATAGCGTGGTTGTTATAGTGATATGATGATAAGATACAAAAGATACATTAAAATATGAATAGAGATGAGTGCAAAATGAAACACATTTTTCAATTTCAATGCCAAGATTGTGTCAAGCAGACATACATAAATGAAACTATGACAAAAAATATGCACTATAGCATTGAGTAGGACTGTCAACTAACAAAAGCAGGACGTTCTGTGGGTAGCATAAACAGGAGCAAAGCAGGAAGTCAGGTAACATTATTATGGAGCGACAAAGTCAAACATTAGACTTTAACATGGGAGATTCTTGTTTATTTTTGTTTCTATTTTTATATATTCCTGTTGTATTTTTAAGCATGACCATGTCTTCATCATTGTCATAACAAGGAAGCTCCAATATCCTTAAGAAATTTTTGTAACCTAGACCATGATCTTTCTCTAAACCAAAGCAAGTCACAGTTGTCACGTGATAAAATGAATTTAAATTGACAGTGACTTCAAATGGTTCTGTATGGCAGTAACAAATGATGTCATACTGCAAGAAGGAGTGTTAGATAAGAAAACACTTATTCTCTGTGTTGTTCTATGGGGTCATGGAGAAACAGATGGACACTTGAGGAAGTGAGGGGTAACATTTGTACATAAAATACATACATATCCGCACAAAACCACACATCTTTTTACTGTGGAAAGAGCAAAAAGAAAAAAAAAAACACTTAAGTCCAGTTAGCTTTATTTGATTCTTTCTCTCAAATCTTTAGCGGAGAGTAGATCCCTCAGTTGTCATCACATGACCTTAGTATGGAACTTCAGTCATGTATTTTACTAAATATATATATATAATATATATAATATTTATATAAAATAAAATTGTAAATTACCTCAAGTGTAAATTTGAGATAATGACGTGGTAGTTACAAGTGGTTCCTAACAAAATTCCTAACAGCTGCTGTTAGTTAAGCACTGTTGAAAAGGTTGTTTGGCTAAGTGTTTGTTTCAGTAATCAACACAGTTTATTGTTCTCTTGTACAGAATAGAAGAGGAGATAAAGGCCTTGGAAACACAGGAGCTCAACATCTCTGCCAATGAAGAAATAGTTCTGAAGAGGTTAAAAGAGGTGGAGAGAACTGCCGAAGACATTATCAAGGTAGGCTCAAATCATCTGGCTGCCTTTTAATACTCTGCTAGCTTTACTGGCTCTTACACTGCTGTGTGTTCCTTGCTGATTCTGGGTTTTAACAATGCTAACAATGTGCAAATTTTCACCTTCAGTCAATGACGCATGATGATCTAACAATCCTTAAACTGTCATTTGCCGATTCCTGATTTGAGAATAAACTCAAGATATGGGTGTGCATTTTTGAAACAGTGCTCCTGCATTTCTTGATATGTTGACCCAGCATTGCAGCTCATGTAGAAAACACTGTGCACGTAACAGGCACTTAAACTTTTACTTCTCAGTCGTTAAAAGTTACTTAGTGCTGAAAAAGTCACATCACTGCTTTCAGCTCTGAAAACAATGAAGCAACAATAGCACTTTAATGGAAGTATAACAAAACAGAAATGTTATATAAAGCTTCTGTATTGTAACACTACTTAAAACCATTTTTACTTTCCATTATGGACAATCGGTGCTTTAACTCGATACTTCACACTGCACAGTGGTCAATAATACTATGAGACAGTTCATTAAAAACTGAATGATAGTGTTTTCATTACAAAGTATTTTGGAATTTGTGCTCACACATATCTGATTGGTCTCGGAGGCTATAGAAAGTTCAGACTCTGTGTTGGCTGCGACAGGTAGAAGGGGTTTCAACTACATGAATAGATTCAAGCACTTTCTCTGATATTTTACTAGAAAATCCACTGTTTTCTACTCTCTCCATGTTTTCTGTGGCACTTCCTCTAATCTCTGCTTATTTCTAACAAGATGCGCTCTCTGAGGACTGTGTGGGTGTGCTTTGGTTCACAAGAGGCTGCTTTGAGTGAATAGGGTGGCAGGTAAATGGATTGCTCACATGGTGGGCGTGCAGTGTACAAGGACTAATGTGCATGATTTGTTTTCTGGTTGCTGCCAGTACTTAGTCTTAAAGACACAGTAAAATAACTGTAACTTTAACGTGATATAGTCATGGACTGCTGATACTAAACACTAGTAATCTGTAGCACTTCTGGGATATTGACTTTCTGCTGCTCTCGCCACTTTGACCCTCAACTACTCTGTCTTCACATGTAGGAGCTAAACGCAGAGTTCCACGCAGGTAAACATTTTGTGGCATTTAAGTGTGTTGTGCTTGGTTAATTTGTTGTGTAACATTTTCTATATACATTTCTGTGACAGTATTTCTTTCCTGAAGACTAACATAATATATAAGATCAAGCTGTATTGACATATTTGACATTATACATCCTTTTAATATCTATACCTGATTATCCTTGAGGTTGTCAGATCTTTCATCATGTTACATACATTAACAAAACATGAATGTTAGTGATCTAAATAGTCATAATATTACATCCTGATACACTAACCTTTTTAACCTTTTTGTCGAACCTTTTAGACTAAAAAGGTTGCTCGTTTTTAGGCCCATTACTTGATTTAATGAGCATGATTTAATGTACTGTACTGCATATTTTCTGCTAGTCATCATCATCTCTAAAATCCAGACGTTTATTTTCTTGAATTAACAGATGTATTACTTTCTTTTGCTTTAAGCTGTTTTCTTTCAGGCTGTTATACCAAGATAATGATTTAACTGTTTAGTTATCTTGAAATAACTCTCAACCATTTCTTTGTGATTAAAGCTAAATGACAATTGAGTAGTATTTCTCTCAAGACTGAGAAAAACTGACTTGGATAGACCATAGAGAACACATTCAGAGATAAATGTAAAAGTCCTTCTGACCACAAAACTATATTTCATAGTTCTAAAACTTTGCGAAAGGAAAATTTCAAAATTCTGGAGAAGAACACCAATTTGATTTCTTTCAGAATGAAATGTTCAGGTGGACGTCAGTCTACCTGATGGATATCAGTCCATGTGTGAGTTGGCAGCAGGGGGAAACACCTGAACTGGTGCCCAAAAATACCACTACCAACACTTCTGAAGCTCCCTAATTAACAATTAAATCTTGTTGGATGTAAATACATGAGTATACAGTTTTAGGGGGGTTTTAGGGGGTGTTACATGTTGGAACTATGTCTTGACAGACAACAGTGTGTCCATTCACCCATGACCGTGTTCATCAAAGTACCTGTGAAACACTGTGGTGAGCTGTAGAGGTGTTTGTAGTTGTAATTTTGAACTCTGGGCAGAAAGGGGCTAGCTGTTTCCCCATGCTTCTATTTATTCTAAGCTAGGCGAAACACGAATCCAGCTCTGTACTGCACACACAGACATGAGACTGATATCCATCAGAGAATATTTCTCAAAAATCTTGAAATGTCCCTTATTATCTTGGGATAAAAAAAAATAACAAGACCATCATCATTTGTTGTCCTGTGATAAATATACCTTGGTCATGAACTTGGAATTACAAGATCCTTATATAGTTATTTTTCAGAATACTTGGCTTTCATACTATTTTCTTGTATTTCACCAGTAATATATTTCTCCTCAGATATGACACATGTCCCTTCACCACTCCCAGATATCCCATTATTCATCCCACTGACAAAAGCAAAAACCCCTCCTGTATGTAAGCTTGGTAGTGAAGAACCAAAGAAAGGTACAGACCTCATATAACTGCTGCATAGGCTTAAAACAGTTTCTATTTTCCTGGCTGATCATACAACTGTCAGGATAGTGTGTTGAAAACACGTGGTACACAATGGGATAGAAAAGAATTATAATTTAAGCGGTGGACAGATTTTTCATGCTCAGTGGCAATGTCACAGCTTACTTTCTCTTACTCACTTCATGGTTATGCAGACATCAATTTTGCACTCTTGAGGCATAGCTGTCTGCCTAAGATTGGCTGCTGTGACTGAAAACACCTCCTGGTTCCATTATGCTATTTTAAAAGCTGTAATTTTACATTTCCTCAGGATGCAAATTATGAAGCAATTATATTTTTACTGCGTGGAAGAAGAAAATTTCCATGCCTACCATTATGGAACTTTGCTGAAGTCAAACATAATTGAAAGCAAAGTTTTCATTAGAGGAAAAACAAAAGATGAGAGCCCACTGATTGATTCCCTCAATAGTGCAAACAGATTTATGTTAGACACTGCTGTGTCTTCATTACAGTCAAATAGACAAAGACATGACACAGATATACATATAGACAACCTAAAATCTTGACACCAGAGAGTACTTTTTCACTAACTTGTTGGCTGAACAGGATTTCAAATTGATTGGGTAATGAGTACAGGAGTGGAGGCTGACAGAGCCTATACCTAAGATGACTCATTCACTATAATCATCAAGACAGAATCAAATAACATATATATATATACCTTAAAGTTACTTTAAGGTGTGTGTGTGTGTGTGTGTGTGTGTGTGTGTGTATATATATATATATATATATATATCTTAAAGAAACTTTAGTGAAACTGCATGATACACTAGCATGAAACCAAGTTTTGTGTATATGTTGCAGATTCGTGTTCAGACATACAAATCTTAGAAGACTTTTTGCACTATTAAAGCCTGCAAATCAATCAGTGCACTCCAGTCTTTTTTTCCCCTCTGAAAGTTGATATGTGAGAAGCATCTGAGCTGACAAGACATGTAGGGCTGCAATTAATGATTCATTTTTACTATAAATTAGTCTTGAATGATTATGTGAGTTACAGCCCATTGCCTTACACTGATCTCGATTTAAATGTAATGTGTAAGCAAGGTATTTTAAGACAGCATTATGCCAGTTTTCCGTACATGCATTGAGTTTTACCTTTTTTAACTGCAAATGCAACATTGAGAAATGTTCAGTGAAAATGTTACTGAACTATATTTATTTACTAGTCTTTAATTATAGACCTTCATCTGAGTGTGTTCTCCATTCCAGCTACATTTGCTATGGAGATCAGTGTGGAGCATGATAAGAGAACGGGCAAAAGTCAAGTGGTCTCCACAGCGTCTATCACCCCAGAAACCATCCAGGGGAGGGGGTTAAAAGTATATGATGATGGGTGCAAGTCTGTATATGCACTGCACCCAGATGGAGGCAAAAATCCCAGTGGAACATTTAGAGAGATGACACCCACAGAGGTAGAAGAGCTGCTACGTCAGGCCACAGATAAAAATGTGCCCACTGAGGTGCAATACCATCAGCCTGTCTATTCTGTACCATACACAGGGAACAGCAGGCCCTCAACACCCAGAATGCCAAATAAAACACAGAGGCAAACTCCAACACCTAGCACCAGCCCCTTCCAGAGTGCAATCTCACCCAGAAATGGAGCTCAAGTCCTCAAGGAGGAAAACCAGCACAGACAAGACCTGGAGGGAATGAAAATCCAGAGCAAAACACCTAGCCTCATCCAACAACAATCCATATCAAATGTTCAAAAATCTGGAGAAGAAACCAAACTGCCCTACTTCCACATTACAGGACAATCCAAGAGTGACAAATATCTAATTCCACAGCCTGACTTCTGTGCCAAAACTCCACGAGGACTCACCAATAGCACAATGGATACGAGCAGTCCAAACACAGCAGCTCTGGTCTCAGTTAAAGCTAGGTCTGAAGGAATGCCAGCACCCATACAACCACTTTACAGGGCTGTAGATAGCCATAGCCCTTCACGGGCTAGCCACAAATTGGAAGTTGGTCCTGATGGCTTGATAGAGATTTCTGGTGATTTCAACAGACACTCACCCTTCTGTGCAGAGAGTGTCACCTCTCTGAACCTTGTCAATGCCCTGCCAGACGAGCTGGGATCAGAGCCTGTCACCATGATCTTTGTGGGCTATGAGAACGCTGACAATGAGGAGGAGGAAGACATCCAGGCAGAACTGGTAGTCATAGCCAACAATGATGATGATGATGACAGTGTTGAAGCTCAATATGTTGAAAATGAAAGTGACAGGGAGGAATGTCTCTCATACCACCCAGAGGGATACAAGAGCAAAGTCTTCCAACCTAAAGTGGGTGTAGCCAAGGTAATAGGCTGCAGAAACATTATTGAAGATGCCTACACACACTGTGATGATTTAGAGCTCCACAAGCCGACGTTCATCCACAAGCCTGGAAAGCACAGTCCCTATCTGCAGGGACGAGGAGTGGATGAATCTGCAAACACAGGCAGTATAAATATGGAGAAGATGAAGCTCTGCTCAACAGGAAGATAAGACAGAACTTCACCAGCTGCTGAGAAACTGGGTTGCTGAAGAAACAATGTAGGAATAGAATTTATTCTGGTTTCTTTCTTTCCTTTTCATTCTTTCTTTCTTGTCCTTCAACATGTTTCGCCATGGCTCATAGACTAGAACACATCTTTTGTGTAAATGCACAACCCTCAATCCACTTCTCAGCCTCACACCGGATTCCCTTCTCATATTACAGAACAGCAACAACTTTTCCTTTCATGCCATTTGCTGGAAACAACCTTATCTTGTAATGTCTGTGCTATCTCCTGACTGAGGGAAACAGCAGTCAGCCTTTGTGTCTGGATGATTCCAAAAGTTTCATTGCCACCTCCTGGCAAATTAGTTTCATTACACATTAATGTGAGCACAGAAAGTGTGAAAGCCTGACCAGTGCAGGTAGTACCATGGTGCCATGGCCTACCTTATACAATGTTTATAAGTTAATGTTTATAAGTCCTACAAAACAGATTGATGAATGATAAATAAATAAAGCTTTTATTAATGCTCTATAGACTAGTATTAAGACATTTGAACATTTTTTAGGTTGCCAGAGATGCTGCCTTATAGTCTCCTCCAGAAAGACCTTTTAAAGGACACCTGGACCACTAACATTGTTATGGTGAAGGAAGCCTTTATTGATGCCATGCATAACATACATAATCTGATGACTTATTATAAAGTGAGTGACCCATGACCTTTTAACATTAGATTTCAATTTATGAGTTTTAATGACTGACTCACTTTCTAACCAATGTTAATAAATTGATCTTGGTCCGACTGCAGCACTTTACCAGAAATACTCATACTACATAATCATACAATTAGCCAAAGGGATTTTTCACAATCAGGAAAACCAAACCTCATTTTTATAAGTGCTTTGTTACTGAGCTACACTATGTATGCCATAAGTATTTGGACTCATACTCTTTTACTTTTGGCCCGAGTCTTTATTTTTCCTGCTTTTGGTTTCTTAATTCAAATCAAGGAAAGTGTTAAAACCATCGTATACAGAGTATGTGTTCATCCCTTTCCCGTTTCAGCATGACAATGCTTTTGGGCCCAAAACCACCTTCAAAAGGAAAGGGTTTCCCCAGTTTGCTGTGGAGGTACTTGGGTCGCCTCATGACCTCAAACCCATCCAACACCTTTGGGATGAACTAGAACACTGACTGTGGGTCAGGGCTTTAACACCCAGCATCTATGTTGGACCTCACTAAATACTCTGGGAGTAGCTAAGCTGAATGGGAGCAAATCCCTATTGCCAGCATCTGGTGGAAAGCATGAAACCAGAAGACTGGAGATATCATAGCTACACAATAAGGCCCATTGTCTCAGAATCAGATGTTCAGTTATCCCATATGAGAAATTCAGGTACGTAAGGTACTTAAGGTCATTTATAGTGTTAAAAAGCATTAATAAAATGTTTATTTGCATTAATAAAGTTTGTGACAACTTTGAAACACTGATTAGATTTGGCTTATTTTTAAAGTGGTGCCTTTTTGTCAAACGAAAGTGTACATCATGTGAGAACAGAGAACAATATGTTTTTATTTTGCTTTGATTTGTTTTGTTTTGTTTTTTGTAACAGCGTAAACTAACTGGCCTGTGTGCTATTACTTTATGATTAAAAAGGTTTCTTCGTCAACTGATGGTGACAGTGTTGTTTTTTGCCTTACCGTTGATTTCAACATCTTTTATCAACTTAAGAACATCTGAAGATTTTCCTCCATGCTAATACAATTAACTGGTATCATTTAAACTGAGGTCTATTTATTATCAGTCGCCATGTTCATCACCAGCGCTAATCCAACTACAAGAGCAAGAAAGGTCTGTCAATTACTTTTAGCTTATAAAGAGGTTTACATGTGTATGCCTAAGCTCTTCTGTATGAAGCCAGGACAGCAGGTTTGCTCTGAATTCCATCTGCATGGACACAAGCAGTGACAGCTGAGTGAACTGAATGTTGTTTTTCTGTTCCTCATGTAAGACACTTGTCCTTGGTTGCTTTCTCTTCCCCTGCGTCTCTCCGTGGCATTATGAAAAACATGGAGGAGGGTGGAAAAAAAAACAAGGTGGCACTTTAGATATTATGTCTAAAGGATACAGTTATATAACAGCAATTCCTTATGTAAGACAAAAACCTGAAAAAGTGAGAAACCCAGGGCCATGCATTGCTATTACTGGTACTAAAATTCAATATTCTCCTTTAATCTGTCTCTCCATTGGCTGTAAGAGTGTATTTAACCACTGTGTGGTTAAATATTTCCTCCTAAAACCACTGTGTGGTCAAATACTTCCTCCTAAAACAGGAATACACATGCCATGTTAAGACAGAAAACATTAAACATTTGCAAACATTTGCATTTTGGTTCATGCAGTGGTGGTTCTACATTGAATTACTCCCTGGGCAAGACCCCCTCCGAGCTGAACTTGAGCAACTTTAGCTTTGAAAAGCTCCTCTCTGCTTGAGCCACAGTGACTACTGAGAGTAGGATTATCAGAAAAACAAAACCCTGCAGGAATTATAGGCCTGTATTTATAATATGAATGAAATGTGCGTTATTTGGAAGAAAGTCGAGGTGACTTTAGCCCACTAATTCCATTAGAGTATTGCTCTACACAGTGGAACCCGCCCTTGTCCACGCCCCCCTCCTCTTTCCCCTCCTAACACAGCTTCAGAGCACAGAACCCTGTCAGCAAGCAGGGGCGCCTGCAACTGCAGCGGGCGCCAGTTTGCCAAATCCCTACACAATAATATGATAGATAATAGAAAACCGCTTAGCGGTGCAGATGATTTTTTTTTTTTCACGTGGTTGTGCCGCCCCCCATGTGATGCCGCCCCGGGCGGCTGCCCAGTTCGCCCGTGCCAATAACCGCCACTGGGTTCATGAGATGATTCATATTCCATTTATCATGCACTGAGTCAGTAACACATTGTGGAACAGCTTCAAAACAAAAATCTCAACCTCCAAAGTAGTTTTGGAGACAACTGTTCACAGAAATTAGCTAGTGGATTAGCTAGTGGATTACCACAAGCAAAATTTATTTTACCTTTATTGTATTAAGGTGGATATCGGTCCTTCAAATTAAGAGACAACAAAAAACATTAACATTATCACAAAAATTAATCTATTCTAGTTTTTTATTTTCTGATCTCAACCTCTGTGGTAAATGTTTAGCGACAAAGCTACTTGGGTGACAATGATGTGAGCACCACAAATAAAATTCCAAAGAACTTTTCAAAAAAAGATGCAAGAAAACCTGAACAAATAAAAACTAAAATCTTCCCATGCTTTTTGACTGAAAAGCCAGCAAATACCACAAACATTCTTCTTCAAATACACCAAAAACCAAAAACATCAAGTCTACCCACATCAGTGGACTCTTTTCTGTTGATAGGGCACACAGCTGACAATTATACAGCTGTCTTCCTCGGTGCAGCCTTACTACAATTAACCAGAAGAGATGATAGATCCTCATGCTATTATATAAAAATGGCTGAGAATAAATTTTAAAAAAGCAGGTGATGACCTTGAGTTCTTGGGTATTGAGTGTTGCACGCCTTTCAGGGCACAAGAGCGCAGGGCATACAAACATGACATGACAGGGTCCTATGGAAATAAAACAATACGCTTTATTGTCATCCCAAAATATTAAGCTGCAAGTTACATAAAGAAGATCCATCCATCCATCCATTTTCTATACTGCTTGATCCGTCAGGGTCGTGAGGGAGCTGGAGCCTGTCCCAGCTGACTATGGGCAAGAGGCGGGATACAAACTGGATTGAATCAATCAATCTCAGGGCCGACACAGCCGACACAAGACAGACAACCACACACGTACACACTCACACCTAGGGGCAACGTAGAGTAGCCAGTTAACCTAGTGTGCATGTTTTTGGGATTGTGGGAGAAAGCCAAAGTACCTGGATACATAAAGAAGATAACTGATGAAATCAAGAAGTGTTTGTAATGAACTTACTGTGATAGCCTAATTGCATTGATGCTACCTTTGTTTTACAATAAATTAACAAAGCCCATAGCGGAAAACCGTATTGTACTTGAGTACTGCTTCCAGTACTCAAGTAGAACTATTTAGGGTTTTATATGCTTTTATTTATATGGCTGGTAGTTTGTTTGGTAATATATAAAAAGCTGAAAAAGCGGGAGAGGGTGAAAGTTTTTGTCACTGTTGGACTTGGAGCGTACCATTGCAAACTTCAGTCATGTCAAATTCAAAAAACTACCAGTAGAAAATATTAGTGTGCTCATTTTGGGCAAGGACTAATTTGACTTTATTTGGCATGATAATTTTGTTTAGATTTGATTTCTGCTCTGCTTTCATCAGAAATTCTAAGACACTATTTAAAGTACATAAAGTCTGCATGTGTTGCCACAGACCTGCAGAATTTTATAACAGATGAAGGAAGAAAAGCCACTACATCTGAAACATGTCTGGTGCTGCTTACTGTCCAGTAAATGACTAATAAAATTATCATAGCGTCTGTAATTGGATTAGACAGCAACACTTAGGCTGTGACATTGCAAAGTTATATAAATATCTTTTGTAGATGTTACTCTTTCCTGTTTTAATTTAACCTTCGTGTACTACTTGATTCTTGTTAAGTGTGACATGAGCCATATTTAATGGTGTGTCTCAAGATGTTCTGGTGGGCTAGTCCAAGTCAAAAATCCCAGGCAGATTTACATTCCCGCTCTGCTTTTGTATTTACCTGCTTTTTGTCTTATTGAGAATTTGCTTATTGAGTCACAGAATCTGTCTGCCCTAGGTTCACAAAGTTCACAGAGTTCCTCAAATAAGTGTTAATAGATCTACAACACCCATGTTCTGGAACACTATCTAGCACTAGCATTTGACTAAAAAGTCCACTCCTCCCAGGAATTGGGAGCTTGCTTGTCAAGTTGAGTCAAATCATTCACATTTATATTGCTCTTTTAAAAATAACAAAAGTTAACCCAAACTGCTTTACAGGATTAACAGTATAAGTATGCATAAATAAAGAAATGTGTAGTGCAAGGATAAAATCAAAATAAATGCAAGAAAAAAACTAAATGAAACCAATAACAGATTCAAATTCAATAAAAGACATTGAAAATAATATAAGAATAAGAATAAGATGAAAGTAAGCATAAGATGTTAGCCTGTGAGTCAGCCATAGTGACGTCTTCCTGTCACTTATACTAGCTTAATGGCTCTGTGCGAGAAGAGCAAGAGACCAGAAGCACGTTCACAAATTGACAGGCTGCTGTGATGTCCTACTCGTAACTTAGGCTTTCTCTGAGCACTTTAGCCAGACCTAGCATCCATCTGTGTGGGCATGTTTAGTATTAAGGTAGAGGCAACATTCAGATTTTTATTTATTTATTTTTTTACAAAAACTGCGGTAACTGAGCCTGATATATCCATTTCGCAGAGGTGGATACTAACTAAATACATTTACTGAAACAGTGTATTCAAGTACAGAACCAGAACCAAAACAAGCTGAAGTAGCTACAATAGTAAAATGGTGCTTACACATTCTTGCATCATTATTAACAATATAATAATGTTATATATAATACTATAACAGCCCCATGGGAAAATTTGCTAACAAGTTCTTCATATCAAATTAAAAGATGATGATATGCCACTGTTGTTACAACTTGTTTCTGCTGCCTCCAAGTGGCTAAAGAAATTAGTCATTGCAGGGTTAAGTTTTAAAAATTCTATCTAATCGGTTATCCAAACTAAAGCATGGCTCTGCCCACCTCAAAAATTAAAATTTACAGAAAAAATCACTGCCAAATCAACAGGCATTTTCATACGAGACAGACACAAAACAAAGTCTATGCAAATGTTCTCTGTTTGAAGCTCCAGCAAAACAGGCCTATAGGGCCAAAATGATTTTTCAATTATAACCCAAACTCTTTAAACAAATGGCCAATCAAGCTTTTAACATTCTTCCTACAAGTGGAGAGAAATAAGTAAGTGGTTCATATCAGTTCTACTGTGGGATAAAATGTGTGTACAAGCACAAGATGAGCTCCTTTTTGCCAGAGTCTATGTTCTTCAGAGAAAGCCCAAGTATTGGCTGTCTCTAGTACACCCCCCTTCCTCCAGCCATCCAATCAGAGGAAGCAGCAGCCAGGCAGAGCTGCCAGTGTGAAGCTGCACTCAGAAACAGAAAAGAGCTCATCTGCGTTAGCCTGCCACACTGTCTCAGGTAGGTTCATTAATACACACACACGCATCCAAAAGTTTGCAAAGATTTTCCTTTGTGTCAGAGTATAGATCCACTCTGCTATATCTGCTGCAGCTGCTAAAATGGAAATCACGTCATGTGTTTGTATTGATGAGGACGGAGCGATGGTGCAAGCCTCCCAGCAAAGCAGAGTTATTGGGTTGATAATATGCTGTGTATCGACTAGCTGCAGTAGTCTGTGTGTGTGTGTGTGTGTGTGTGTGTGTAGGTGGGTGCGCGTGTGTTTGTGTGTGTGTGCTTGTGTGGGCTTAGAGGGTGTGAGGTTAAACTGTCCTTGTAAGGAGTAGATGAATGCTTTAATTTTTAGTAACTTAAGTTCTTCATGGTAGAAATTATATTTTCAAGGTGCATGCATTCACCAAACAACACTGCAACAAGTATTTTAGCCATTACAGCCAGTCCTTGAGTGCACAGCGGAGCAATTAAGATTGGCAGATGAAAGTGTCTATAGTTGGCTGAAAGTGATGAGCAGGCTTTTTTAGGGTTTTTGTTTCAGATTGTTTTCAGATTCATAAAAAAAAAAAAAAATGCTTGCACAGATTCCCATGACGTTTGTGTTATGTAAATTGCTGCACATCATCATCATCTGTTACATATTCATCTTGGTTACTGTGTAGTCCATGACCATCTATGAAGCAGTCTATTTTTCCAGTTATAAAGTGCATGAACGGTTAAGGCTAATGTTGTTACCGAGGCATCTTATTTTCCACAAATGACAAATTGCCAAAGTGTTGGTTATTTCTTTCTGATTTCTTTACCCTTTCTGTGGCTTAAAAAAAAAAAAAAAAACCTCAGTATTTTACTAAAACAGCTGGTCATTGTAGTTTTGGATTTAACCTTACTCGAGGAAGAAAGTTATTTGTTGGTGACAATTGTAAACCCTGTAATGATTACATGTGAATTCCTAGTGTAGACAGGGATGGAGCCAGTGTTTTCAAGGTTTTCACAACCAGTAAATGAAAACTCTTACGTGTGTCAGTGCCTGTGTGTAGCTGCAACAAAGATTTACATACACACACAGGGACACGTGCACACACAAAGCATGTGCTGTATCCCTTTGACAGATTTGTATCCCTCTGAGTGAACCTCCACTGATGTCTCTGTCATATTCATCTGTTAGACTGAAGCTTTTCATGTTGAAGTGAATCTAGTCAAACACAGCTCTTCAACACACACACATCTCACGCTAGTGTTCACACAATGGCCACTCTGGGATGCAGATGATGGCCTGACTCTGCTCCCTTCATGTACTTCATCCTCAATGTCAAGAGCTGTAAAGCATGATGATCCTGTCAAACTGATGGAAAATGATTCTGCTGTGGGCTTTTAACTGATGCATGTGTGTGTTTGCGTGTGGGTGAGGGTGTTATAATGAAAGAATAATGCTTTTTTCTCAGTTTCTGCTGCTTTGAAGAAAAAGAAAGTCCTGACAGCCCACATCTTTTCATTTAATGTTGATAGGTTGAAATATATTCAGAAGAAATAAGGCAGTGTTGTAATGGAGGGTAAAAAGACTCAATGATTTCTTTGTTTTTAAATACAATTTACAACCTAAACTCATCTAAATCTGCTGTTCTGATTCCTTTTGCCAAACAATGATCACAGACTGGACAGTCTATTTTCCCATAACATCACTGGGGAAAGGACGTAGATATACAGTAAGTAGATATAAGCCGTTTGTGTAATGCTGCATGGTGCACATAGGTTTCATGCACATTAAGTTTCCCCTGCTGTTATGTAAACTCAGTACCACTGATACGAGAGGTGCTTTATTTCCTTTTTTCTCCAAAATTTAAACCAATCGCTCCCCATTTCATGAAGATGTCAGGCCTTGAGTTTGGAGAATAAAAACTTCCAGATAATGCTGGCACGTGTCCAAGATCACAACTTTAACGTGATATTTTATGAAGAACTAAATGTCTCAACTGCAGCTTGGATATTTATTATTTCCAGAGAAGTGGGCATTCAGTTTAAATGACAAATCACGAGTTCCTTGTCTTTCTTGATTTTAGTGACCCTCTCACAGTGATAATCATTTTAATGGTTTTCATTTAGTGTGCGCACTGTTCCCAAATGCTGTTATAAAAGAAGAGAAGGACAGCAGACTGTGAAATTTTTACCAGAAAAACAACAGTATCAGTTTGTTCAAACACTTAAAGCAACCTTTTCCTGACAAAAGACCTCTGTCAGCTGTGTGAACTATGAATGTTGTGTGTCAAGAGCTATGATGTACGAAGCTTAACAATGACATTGTTGCCATAATGGATGGATGGATGTAAGTGCTTGACAGTCTTCTGTCATCTCTTAGAAACAGTCAACATTCTTTTTCCGTTTGTCTGTATTGCAGCAGGCTGAGAGTGAAATCGAGACAGTGGACAGACAGAGCAGACCTTGAGGAAACTATCTTGTTCAGACCCCGAGAGGCTACTTTGAGTTAGTTACAGCTTCAGATTACAGAAATCAGGTTTCATGTTTACATAATGTTTAAGAAATTAGCTCATAGGAGAAAGCCAGCTGCAGCCCAGTTACTCAAGTGCATCAAAATACAATGGCTGTTATCACTTTTTTTTTTTTAACATCACAGCACTATGCATTCTGGGGTTTTTCCATAAGAAAAGCCAGCAGAGTTGCGGACTCATGCAGCTGATGAAAAGTCAGGTCCATTTATTTGCATAGCAAATTCATACACATGGGAAATCAATGTGCTTTACAGTAAAATATGGAACACATTAAACAAATTAGAAAACGCATAAATAAATTCTCCACACATACATAGAGGGAAACCTAGGTAAGAGCCATGCCATTTAAAGCCTTGTAAACCAGTAGTAATATTTAAAAGTCAATTCTGTACTGGTAGCCAGTGAACTGTTCTCACTACAAGATTAAAGTGTTGTATTTTCCTAGTACAACCCCAGCACTCTGAATGAGCTTGAGCCTACCCATGTTTCTGTTGTTGTTGTTGTTGTTGTTGATGAAACTAGTGAAGTAATTTTAGACTGGGACAGGAAGTCTAGAGATGTTTTTCAAATGGTAGAAAGCTGTTTTCATAACAGTGGTGACATGATGCGGAAGTTCATAATAAGTAAAATAATAAATGGCATCAGTAAAAGCACCCAGATTTCTTACATGCTCTCTGTGCAGACATCACAGTGGTTGATGTCACCAATGCATCTGACAAGCTCATTTACAGGACTGAGGTTGTCTAAGGAAAGTGAGATATACATCTATGCGTCATCGGCATGGGAATGTCAGGAGGCATTGTGATTCTATAATGCAAAGAAAGGATTCAAAATATTAACCAGAAAACTCTCAGAAACCTCTTACATTTGTAGAGTGTATGTAGGAACCTGGGACTCTGTATGCTGGTTTTCGTTTTAATTGATTTCATTTCATTTACTGAATTAGTAGATTATTTAATAAATCAAACAGTTTTAAACCTTTTAAACTAATGCTTAATAATAGAGGTGGCAGATCAGGAAACATTTTAATTATTTTGTAATGGTTATTTCTAACAGGGGGGAATGAAAAAAATGTGTGGAAAATAAGTGCATTCACAACAGTTTCAAAATAGTATTCTTGATTTCTTTTTTTGGCTCCGTTATGACTCTCACTATGAGATGGAACACACGCTTTTGTTTGGGACTGTCACACAGTGTGTGTGTCTGTCATTAGGAAACAGCCTCAGGGAGCCTCATCTCCACTCTCAGGCTCATCTTAATGACAGTTCTGCCAATACTCTTGTGTGTGCACATGTATCTTTAGCACAACTCTACACACAAGGCCATCAAGGTTTGGTTTCACTCAATTACCACTCCACCAAAGCATCACCATATGGACTGTATAAAGCAGAAGTGTTTGTGTAGTTTGTTTCTATCTATCTGTATTATTTAGAAGCTGTTCTCTGGATATGATTTCTGTGTGGATGTTCTACTACATGATGACGGTAGGTATGGTTTTCCCCTATGTTATGTTGGATAGAGGAGCAGTGGATTAACCCTGTAAGTGGAATTTCATCTGCAGCCACATAATTATCATTCTTTTAACTTGCTCTGATTGTTCTCACTAACTTTAAAAAGTTTAATTCAAACAATATTTATCCCAGAAAGTAAATATAAATTATTTCTGAGCTTCATCATTGTTCTGGGTGAGGGCATCTACCAGCTGACTCATGTTTCTCTAGAGTTTGGCTGTTCTGGCAGCTTGTTGTAAGACCTAAAGGAGCTTTAGTAAACCTGCAGTACATGCTATACAGAATTTAAAGTGTCTCAAATCAGGTTTATGAATCTGAAAAAAGGCACACATCTAGATGTAATATCTTTCTGTTTGACAGCAAATCCTGTGTAAAGACCATAACCAACAATGTGTTTCTCAGTGTGTTACCTCTTAATACTTTCTGGCTCCTCCACTGTCTGTAGCTCTTAGCCCCAAACCAGCTGGTTCCTACTGAAGACATAACATCTTAAAAACAGCTGAATAGTTTCATTTCGAAAAACATTTTCTGAAGCTGGTCATTGTGGCTTTTAACAAACATTACTCAAACAGCAGGAAATAGTACTGTTATGGTGTTTTTTATGACAGTAGTGGAGCTCAATGGCACAGAGGAATAACATGTATCAATTGCATCGTTTTAAAATTCATGCTGCTAAATGTTGTTTAAAGTGTTATTTATTTGTGAAGTTTCAGATAAAGATTGGGCATCGTTGGTGCTCTTGGATTAAAGAGCAGTTCAACACTTCAAAGAAAACCTTAATTTCAGCTAGTAGAGGACTATCAGAATGTTTATAAATCTATATCCATTTTAATTCTGAAAAGAAGAATCTATAGCCTACAGTGTAAAGAGAATGCTCACTATGTATTGAAAGCATTTTTTCTCACAAACCTGCTACAAAAGTATGAAACTGACATCAAATAAGATAAGAGCACGAAGATACAAAAAGTTCAGTCAGTAGTAGTGAAGCTAATAACTACTGACATTCACTCAGACTCAAGCAGCATCTTTCTAATAATTGAATATTAAAATCAAACAAGGCCCTGACTCAACACTACAATGAACCACGTTTTCATGAGGATATGTACAAAGCACAGTTATGTGACTGGAAAACTCAAAACATGTCTGTCAGAAGCTGTAAGGTTTTGGAGGAAATATAGTTGAGTAAGTTTAGTTTTTCCATGTATTATCAATTATTCAGGGAATTTGGGGATCATGTTCTGGAGGCATAAAACAAGTAGAAACCATAGCAGAAAACTGATATCTGACTTAATTTACAATGAGATTTTCAGAGACTTTCTCAACTTCACAAAAATATGTAGTGTTGTAATGGCAACAGTAATTACATAATTATGTAATCAAGTAATTGCACAAACTAAAGGCACATAGTTAAATCTTGCTGTGGTACTTTGAGAGTTGTGATTAACATTTTGGAAGATGCATTTAAGTATCATCTTAAAAATATGTATTTAGCCTAGCTAAGCACAAGACTGGAAGCACGTGGAAACTGCCAGCCTAGTTGTGTACAACAGTAAAACGCTAAGTCCTTAAGTCACTAACCTCGGCAACTCAGTAAAATCTAACCCATCATTCTATCTAAAAAGGTAAAACACCTGCTGGGGTTTACTATCCATATTCTAAGATTAACGAGGGTCCACTCTATGACTTGAAATTTAAATTCAAGTTCATAACAACGGCAAACATTGATTATTAATTTATTGTCTTTCAAAAAACTGCAGCTTTTAATGCGTCATGACAACTGTTTCTCCTTTGTCTTGGCAACACCCACACTCTCATTTGAAATCATCTGTCCAGCTTCTTGGCTGTAATCTCTGCTATCTAAACACATTTAACTTAACATTCTCATAGCTCCATGACTTCAGGCTGTCTACCTGCTAATGGATAATCTGCAATGGTTTTGGGTTTTGGGGAAACTATGTTTGTCAAAGATCACTTAAAGGAGAAACAACATTGTATTATAAATATGCTATCTCTTCCACTAACAAAAAGACTGAACAACATTACAGACTGTTAAATAAGGAAGTGATGTGGAGAGAATTACGTCATTGAAACTTCTTCCCTGAGTTACTTCTCAATCATAGCCAAACTCTAGTTTAACTATGGCAGAAGCTAAACATAACCAGGTGATCTTTTGCTGTTCTGACTTTATATACTTCAGAGTTGGAAGCCATATATTTACTCTTGCGATACAGCTTGGCTTGCAATTTCCTTGCGCTTAATGGTGGACACATAACATGACATTCTAATGATACCAGACTTGCCATGAATGTAATCAGCCTTCTTGGAAAATTGCTTATCAGTGTCCTTTTTGCAATACTAAAAAGGACATGTAAGAAGGATTTGCTCCATCCAGAATCCAGTGGTATGGTCTTTTATTTCCACAAACAGGGTCAGGAGTGACTGCAAAAGATGAATGTTTTGGGCCACAGCAGTAGTACTTCGGTATTGTATGTGGTCCTTCAAGTGTCGTAAACATATGATCAGGATTCTTCTGAGTTTTCCAACATGACAAGCTGATTTTTTTGACCACTTTTCAAGTGCATCTTGAACGCAGCACTGCTTCCCATCACATTTAGCAGTCTGCTGATGAGGTGGTGAGGGGGAGGTGGAGGAGGTGACAGCTGAGCAGTGCACTAAGTGTCAGGCCTGTTGATGGTTACCATGGCACTCAGTCTGTCGCATGCACGTGTCCTTGTGGGCGTGTTAGTTTATGTGTGTGTGTGTTATCAAAAACTTCCACTGGCAAACAAGGAAGAGTGAGTGGCCAGTTGTGGATATAAAGCGAGATAAAAAGGAGAAAATAATTTTATTGATTAGCTTGATCATTTTATGGTGAACCTTCCTATTCCATACTGTTTCTATCTTTCTTTCTATCCTGGTGAAGTAATTTACACACTAAGAAGATTATATTGTTGGTTGATTCAAGCATTGTCACAAGAGCCACTGCAGCTCAAACACTGATGCCAGTCTCTGGTTGACTCTGCTTGGTCACATTACGCAAGAGCAGGCTTGATGAAAGGAATTTGCCTACTGTATCTGTTCCAAAGAGAGATGTGGAGAGAGAGGAAGGCAAAAGGATTAGAAACTTGGTGGAGAGTGGACTGGCGCTGGCACTGTTTGATGTTTGGAGTCAGCAGCCATGGGTATCCTATTAAATACTCTGAGCTTTGCAGTGAAAAGAGCCCACAGGCCCTGGTGAGCTGCTGGCACGGCACATGGCAACAGGAACACATGACCTCAGCTGCAGTGCAATGTGGATTCAAACAGAGCCTTCCATAGAGTGGGACAGCAACACAGGTGCAAAATACCAATATCCAATTTTTGTGTTGATCAAATAATATTCAGTATTTACCCAAGAATTTCACAGTCATGGTCATAACATCAGTGACTGCAGCTGTCATTGCAGAAAACAGGTTGATTCAGGTAGATTCTTTGCTGAGTATAGTCTCAAAGATCTCATTTTGCAAGAGAATATCCACTTGTACTGACTGCAGCATTATGAAAGAGAGAGATGGTTATGTTTAGGAGAAGATCATGGTCTGGTTTAATACAAAAAAAAAACGTTTGCAGTGACTTGAAACGAGGTTATTAATATTTATTGACTTGAAATACACAATTATTAATATTTACCATGCTTTTTCCCTAACCAAAGTGCTTTTGTTGGCTTCTGGTGTCACAGTTCTGAGATTTGTACAGCCAACATTCATCCCACATCTTTAAACATACAAAAATGTCTTTTTAAAATAAATCAGTCTATAACTAATATCGGAGGCAGTCATGTAACAGTCAATGAGAAATTAGAACAGAGAATAACTGCAGTAGGTGATGTTAAATTGTGTGATGCAAAAGAGGATGATCCTGGAGTTCTGCAGAATGGTCCTGAGGCAGTGAGAGGAGTGAAAGAATTTTCTAAGAAACTACTGTAATGTAAATGTCCAAAAAGGTAAAAACACATCAATGCCATGATGTGGCTCAAATAGGATTTCATTTAATTTCAACACACCATGAACATACACACTAGCTTATTTTGACTCAATCCCACATGCATCATTCTGCTACCCCAAACACTCACTAAAGCACCAAATGTGGATTGATCCACCTCTGAAAAGAGTCCTCAGCAAATGCAGTAGATGAATATAGAATAATATTCTACATAATAGTCCTATTAGTCACTGGATGTACAATTTTAAAGTTTCACATTTTGGCTCCCCCTCGTGGTATTATCCATAAAAACTATCTATTATCCAGGTAGTAATGGTAAAAATTGTTACCAACCCTGAATTCCCAGATTTCAGCTATCCAAAGGTTTTCAATGGGATTTAGGTCAGGAATCATCGCTGGCCAGTTTAAGCAGTCAGTCTTTTCCTTTTCAACCATTCTTTTGGGCTGCTGGACGTGTGCTTTGTTGTTTGACACTGGGTAACACATTTTATGTTTTAACACATAAAATGCCTTAGAAATCTTCAAATCACATCATTCCTTTGATACATTCAGTGCCTTCAGTACCAGACTAAACAAAGCAGCCCCACAGTGTGACAGAACCTCCACCATATAGATAAGTTGTTCTTTTCCCTATGAGTTTCATTTCACCTCCTATTAACAAACTGATGCACCACATTCCCAGAAAGTAGTAGTTTGGTTTCATCTGTCCACAGAATATTACCTGAGAAAGACTGTGGCTTAGCAATGAGGGTGAACAATAAATGTGTACATTTTGTGTTTGTAGTATTTCATTCATCACTTGTGTAACTCTTACCTTCTTGAGGGATCATTGTAAAATTAAGAACTAAATATATCAATAAATAGTCTAAGTTGTAACAACACTGCAAACAAAAGTTAGCTTTTGCGGGAAGTATCACTCCATTAACACTGCCTGTGGATGCTCTAGCTTTAGTGGAACTGTGACACTTTTTGGAGCTGTGATACATTACTGATGCACATTTTGCTTTAAGACAAAGGCACATTTCTGAATTTATTATAGCTACTAATAGCACATGCAAATCCCAAGTATAAACCCATTTTGTAATGTTTTGAGTTGTTTGTCCACAAAGGTGTACGTGGCTGCATGAGGCTGCAAAAGAGTGCAGCTAAAGGTGAGCTCAGATGCCTAATTTACATTTTGCTGAAGTGTGTATTTTTGTAGCCACAGTTACCCACAGTGAGCTGGGAGGAAAGTGAGTGGTATTCAGGGAGTGCATCTTAAAATTCTCAAGGAGAAAAGTCAAGGAATTAATGTAGTCAATAATGACTCTCACTGTGACTAGTAATAGTAATTTAAATGTTGGTGAGTGCATGTGGGAACACAGGGATTGTGGGGCTCAGCTAATTATCTTGCAGGGACACTTCGGCAGCATGTGGGAGGTAGACCCAGTCCCGCAGTCTTACATAAGAACAGATATAATGCCATCTAATTCAGCTGCTTTTGATGTGCCTTCTCTCTTTCTGCTCATAACCCACTTAGGGACACATTCGCTCAGCACAGCAACAGCAAGCACAAACAACATAGAGACACCCCTCACCCCTCCCCCCACACACCCCACTACTGCCATCATCACATCCCCTTCCCTCTGCAGATCCATCTGAAAGTGTTTCTCCCCCTGGCACAGAACATTTAAGTGCTGTCCACGGACAACTTTAGTGTGCTTAAAGATTTGTTCTGGAGGATCTGCTAAAGTCACACTGGTTGAACAGTCACAGTAACATCCTGCACTGTTATGAAACCATTCCTCTCTGTGTGGTGTTGATAATGACAATGATAATGATGACCACTAAAAATTAGTATTGCAACAAGTAAAATCTTCAGTCCAACAATTCAGGGTCTTATTTCCATGGAGAACAACATTGTTTTTACTGTATTTCACAATAAACATAAATACAATCAAACTATGCTGGGTCACATAGAGTGCAATAATGAACAAAATGTCCACATAATAGCCCTGGTGTGTCTTTCAGTGGTTGAGTGTGAGTCATCATCTACTATCTGTTCACATGATAAAGGCTTTGCTGGTTATTTCAGGAGATGCCACACGGGCAAATACAAAGAATGGACTCGTCATTAGGTAAATTCAAAAATATTTTAATTACAGGGAGACATTGAAGGGAGACAGGATGAATGATACTGCAAATAATGCTGGGGTAAAGTAAGGGTTCTATGAAAACATTACTGATTATTTGTATGCACAGAAGGGCAAAATAGTACGAATTAGTAAGAATTTTCTTTCTCCTTCCCAGAAAATTGATGTCTCTTTTCCTTTTTTTCTCTTTTTTCAGAAAGCTACCTTGGTGGATAGAGAGGCAGATGGAAAAGAACTGAACGAAGGTTGCGGCACAACTGAAAATCACAACTCGTTCTCTGTAACCATGGAAACCACTGAACAATCAGAGCTGCCGATGGACTGTGAAGTGGAGGTCGCTGTGGCTGATTCACCTGAGCAGGGGAAGGATTTCAGTGCAGATCATGAGCAAGTTTGTTTAGAGGCAGACTCATCAGATTACCCAGGGGAAAAGGCAATGCTTGGCACATTATTAACAGACCTGCCAACCGGAACAACTGAGATTGACAACCCTGACTGCTCTGAGACCAGTGTTTGCACTGAAATGCCTTGTCAGGATCAAAAGGAAGTTTTGATATTAGAACCAGGACACGAAGCGCTCAACAGGAATGAGTCAATCACCTCATCTGTGTCTGACACACTCTCCAGTGCTGACAGTGTTTATGAGAATGAAGCCCATCGTAAGAGGCAGGACACACCAGAACAAGATACTGAGCAAGAAAAAGTCCCTGAGCCAGAGGCAGACCCTGAACCAGAGCAATATCATGACCCAGAACAAGACCCAGAACCAGAGCAATACCCTGAGCCTGAGGACAACTTTAACTTGGGGCAATACCCTGAGCCAGACCAAGACCCTGAGCTAGAGCCATACCCTGAGCCAGAACAAGACCCTGGGCTTGAGTTATACCCAGAGCCAGAGCAAGACCCTGAGCCAGAGCCTGAGGCTGAGGATAATGAGTTTAATCCTAAAAATGAGAGCTATAGAAATCTGCCAACAGACACTGAAGAAGACCCGGAAGCCCATGAAATCCTATTTGAGCCACCCATTACAGAGGAGTCAGTATTAGAGCACTGCATTAGAGAAGAGGCAATGTCTGATGTATCCAATGAATCCTGCCATGACCTTAACCCTGATGACATTGATGAATGCCTGAGAGTTGAAATTGCAGCGGCTTCCTCTGATAGTGACACTGACGAAAAATGGAGAACAATATTCTCCTCTTCTATAAATAAAGAAGATGATGACTCATATTTGGATAGTCTTCAGCTCAGTGCCCAGGAGCTCTTTGTACAGAAAGTTGAGGTGACGGAGTTTGAAGAACAAGACAACAACTTTGAAGAAGTCTGTTTTGAGGTTCCACAAGTGGAAGAAGTTCTGGAACAACCCGAGGATATAATTTCATTCCCCACTCCTACACAAGAGGTTAAATATAACCCTTTAGGCCTTCATGGTTTGTCCAAAATCTCTGAAGATGAGAGTGAAAATGGCAGAGATGCCAATCATAACCATACCATCCTCCAACAGCACATCAATGCAGATCAGAACAAGAAGCTACCTAAAGACTTCTGTGTGATACAGGAAACTAAGAGTGAGAATGTTAGCACAGAGCATGTGGACTTCCAACTGGCTCGTAAACAGTGGCGGGAAATGGAGGAGCAAACCAAGAACAAGATTGTCTTACCTACAACCAAGCAGCCCAGCTTCCACGGCAGCCACAGTTTCATGTACACACCAGTCCGTAACATTGAAAGAACACACAAGAAAGCACATGATCTGGAGAGCTTAAATCTAGCTGGGGACTACCCTCACACCCAATTCAGCCCTTGCTCAGAGGATTCTGGCCTGGATGATTCAAGTTATAGGTCCCCTTATGATGACCCAGAAACACCAGTTGAAAGAGAGATCCGCATATCAATGGAGAGGGAGGAAAACTTCAGGAGAGAGAGAGGTCTGTCCAGGATGGGCAAATCAACCGATTGTGCACCATCACGAAGTATCCCTAGATCAATAAGCACTCCACTGACACCATCATTCATCATTACCTCCTCACCCACTAAAGAACCTCTGAAACATGAAGTGTCAGCAAACAATGTTATCATACTCGACCCCAGCAATGATTTTACTTCCAGCCCAAGACACAGCAAAGACAACGTGGCAGCTCGGTCAGGCGATTGGCGTTCTGAGGACAACAGCTCCAACCTCATCATCCTCGAGACATCCAATCTGATTATTCGCAGTGCCTCAGAGTTCTCTCTCAACAAAGCCTGTGACCAGCCCCAGGAAAAAATGTTCCTGAACAACCCCTTTTTCAAGCTACGTTCAAGAAGCACAATATCACTGGTGGATGAAGAGATTAAGTTGGTGAAGCAGAGGGAGGAGGAGCTGAGAAAAGAGAGAGCAAACCTGTATGGCAAAGACAGGTTCAATACAGAAAGGATGCTGTCAAATCACATGGACACTTTGGCATTTGACACTTCAGGTATGTCAGCAAAATACTGATCATAAAACAATACATTATTTACAACACTGCACTCATACTTTTTCTACTTTTACCTATGTGTGTGTGTATTGATTTAAGTTAATAATGATCTTTGTTTTGATGATGTTTGTTTTAGCTGATGTACCAGTGAAGTGCAAGTCCTCACCATCATCACCAATGAAAACAGCCTACAGGATGGATCGTTCTGCTTTATCCTGTGATCACAGAGTAAGCTCTTGCTCAAACACTTTCATCTTCAAAATCATAATTTACAAGAACAATCATCAATCAAAAATAATTGTATAAGCTTTATGTTTTGTTACCTGATGAAAAATATTCATTTGCATAATGCACATTTATCATTTAAATGTGTATGCATCAATCAATATACCCTGTTTTAATAAAAAATAAACAAATAAAATTAAGCCTGGTAACTCTGAACATCAATAGAGCAGTATTACCATGTAAAACTGATTTGCTTATTCCACCTTCAGTCTAATAACCTGAGAGAGGAAGTGGATGTGAAGTTGGTGGTGGAGGAGGAGGAGGTGGTGGAGGAAGTGCTTTGAAAGCAGGTAAACAATCAGCTGTTTTTCTCAGTTTCCAGAGGTCTACACAGGTGGAAGACGCAAGAGTGCCATGGCTCTGCGCTGGGAGGCAGGCGAGTTTACAAAAAATGACTGAAGAGGAACAAGTCAACTGTGTGCCATTTAAGGGCGATTGATTGTCAGTGTTATTCTCATTCAAGTTAGATTCAGCGTTGCAGTTGTTTGTTTCATGTTGTGACATTACCTAAACTCTCTGCTTCTGTGATGCTTCGGGCAAAAATAGCAAGACAGTGAGAATTGTTTGTAGCCACATTAGATTGGTCAGTTCAAAGAGAACTGATATGCAAAGTATTGTACTAGGACATGGATAACACTTGATTCTGGCCAAAGGATGTACATTTTTTTCAGATACCCACACAGTTCTGACATGTCCTCATTACACCTGAATCAACACTCATAGCTGGAAGGCTGCTGGTTTCAGCTCTTACTAGGCTACAGCTTGCAGTAGTAATAATTATTACAAGACTGACAACGACTGTGCCAACACACACTTTCCATTTAAACCAAATTATGAAAAAAAAAAACAATGTTAATATTTTGAACTGTGGGAAGTGGATATGCTATAAATAAGGCAATTTTCTCTGATCAGTGCAGGTATCAAAATAATTCAATCTACAAAGGCTAATCCAGGTTGTCAGTTCATGTGGCATGTAATGGAGAACAACATTGTTTTTAACGGTGATTCTCCTTTTGGATCACCCCTTGCCTACTGAAGAGATGTTAGCCAGTCCAGGAAAGCAGAAGCTCAAAAAACTGCCAGTGGAGGAAAAGAAAACACTTTTAAGAATATTCTCTGATTTCTGACTGGGCCTTTATTATAAGCCTAATACAGTGCTCGCATGCCATCTGTACATTGAAAGATGTATTGGTCACTGTAATGCCATTCACAACTGCCACAAGGAATGATTACAGCTACCAAAAACTCTTTCAACATAACATGTGACAACTGTATTAAGACTGACTTGAAAAAATCTGAACTTACTCTTTAAATAAAAGATAATTTGTTGACAGTGAACTGAAAGTATTTGCAAGACAGCTTTTTTTGCTAAGATGCCTGAATGTTAGACAACTGTTTTGTTGAGTCCACTCTTTGCTAAACTTTTCTGGACATTATAAATGCAAAACAGATTTGAAAACATATTTTGATGTTATTGTATGTCTTGATAAAGCAAATGCTACATTGCTCAGTGTATATTAAGTGTATTTTCGTACTATGCTATTTTGTTGCAAATGATATTTCAGGGTGAGCTGGATGGACATAAAACAGCACGATATACAAAACACATTATACCCATACCTTTACCCAAACAATTCATATAGTGTATGTCAAGATTTTAGAATAAATTCCTATAAAAATTTCAGTTTTGTCACTCACTGAGTGATACTTCAGGACAGTTTGAGTTGTCTGCCTGATCTAGGTCCACATTATTCTGTATGACCTGTGATAGGACAATCTAATAAATACAGGTATTTATGAAAGGTGCTGCCATAGCACTAGAGATTCAGTGAGACTAGGTGGAATATGGACTTCCATTGTCTGAAATCTCATGTCAGTGCTCTGGAAATTCCACATAATCAAACAGGTTTCCACAGATGAAAGTATTTTATTCTTTATATAATAGCACTATAAATGACTGTTGACTTACATAGAGTGAGACTTCAGTATGCTCACATATACTTCTTGTGAATGTTGAATCAAATTCTTACTTTACTTTCCACACAGAAATTCTTTCAGTTTTTATGTAACAGGGCATTTGTAGGCCAGTATTCATTTTAAAGCACCTTTCTTTGTGGTTCCCTTTATTCTGAATTGCATGACCACAAAGGAGACCTTTTCAAACATGATTTTCTTAAGTATCAAATCTGCTGATTTTAATAAAGAAATATTCATCATTACTTACAAAGCCTTGATATTTCCAGCTACTCTGAAAAGCAGCTTATAAGAGCTTTCTTGACCTTAGATTCAACTGACCTTAAATAGAATTGTTTTACATTTTATGTCTGTATGCTTCATTGTTAAAGTATAGCTTATAAATCTCAAGGATTACTTCCTGATGTTCACACATTCTGTGAAAAGCCCCTGCCATGGATTTTTAGGTTATTTGGGCTCTTTATGATTAAATATGCAGGGGCTTTTCACTTTGTATTCCTCATGCAAGTACTGAAGAGTGTAACAATAAAGGATGTATATGAAGAATGCTGACTAGCTTTATTTGTTTGGGTACAGAACATGCTCTGCTTATTATGAGATTACTCGTGCGCCAAGATGACATTTTAGGCTGAGGGTGGCACAAGAGAAAAGTTGTCGGATGGCTCATCTTCTGTTGAACACGCTCATTAAATTTCATTGAAATCTAGCCAAAATGTTTAGATATTTTTGTATACATTCAAAAATGTGTCTATGATGGTGGTGCAAGAAAAAAGATCATAAGGTCTTCAAAAAACATTATGATTCCTCTCGGATTATCTAGTAGTATGAACATCCATAGCTAGGATAGTTTGGTCATTAGATTTAGAATTTAAAAACCTTGTCATGGACCTATGTGTCATAATGAAAATTTTGACCTGATGCTGGCACTGGATTCAATTTAGTTCAACAACAAGATTCCATAACCATTTGTTTTCAAAATTTCCCATTGTCTATTTGACCTATATTTCAATTTCAGAAACGCTGAAACATCTAATGATTTAGATTTGAATAACAGCTGGAAAAACTGAGGTGTTCACAACTTTTGACTGTTAGTGTATTTTTTTTTCCTTTTAAATAATTGTTCAATTTATACACAAGCAAAACTGTCATCAGTCAGTTTCAGCTGACCTGCAGTAAACTGTAACAGACACTTCCAACAAGTCTGGGTAATATTTTAATGTTACCTTTAAATAAGTTTGGCTAATAAGTTTGTTTCTTGTCCCGCTGGACAATCTTTTGAACACAGTGATGTGTCAGATCTCAGAATTATAACAAATATGATTGATGAACACAACTACAAAAACAAGTGAAACCAGAATTATCTTTTAATTAAACCTAATTCAACCAATTTAAAGGAATTTTTTGTGATCAGACAAAAACAGGCATGGATGCACCAATAGTAGTATGATAAATAATCCTTTAATCTCCCTCTCTTTCATTTGCATTTGTGTCATGATTATAAATTTGCAATAGCTTTTATAAATGCAGCCAGGAACCCTGTATTTCCTATCAGGAACACCACTAACACCATCTTCTTGACTGGGGAAATCTGAAAGAAATTGCATTGGAGAATTAGTAAAGGTCTAAAAGAAAAAAAAAACAGATTAAAAAAACAATGAATAAAGCAAGGCGAGTCTCACCTCTCCATGCTGCCACCTGCCACCAATATGAGCAAGCAAAATATTCTCTGTGTCATCACTCTTGTTGTTTCCTGTGGATTTTTAGTCAGATATGTCTGTTAGGTAGAAAATACTAAAACACAAAATGGTACATATAGTTTTAGTTCAAATAAATCTATTTCAAGAACACTGCAATGAACAACCTGAACATTACTACTCAGTGAAAGAACACAGCCTTCAAATGATGGAAGAGTTCCTTCTCTCATTAGGTCTTTTGTTACAAGACTTCTACAGATGGTTGACATTTCAAAGCTATTTAGCATTCACATTCACTCACACCTACATAAATACACCCACCTCTGATACACAAACAGACAGACACATACACACACAACCTAATAATCATTTTTGACTTTAGTCATAATGTGTTGGAACAGAACAATTGAATTTCTCGCTGCAGGCAGCATCAGCACTCGCGGCTAATTGAAACAGGTAACACCAACTGTTTACTCCAGGCATAAAGAAATAATCCACAGCTAACCAGAGACAGAATTCAAAAGGAAAAAAAAAAGAATATATTGAAGCATGCACTGGTAGCATAGCGGCATTTGATGAACACAGTTGGCAGTGTTTGTAGATGGGACACCAGTAAGAATTATTCTGCTGCACTAGTGAGTCCTGCTGCTGACCATCAAGTCCTCACAAATTCAACTAAGATGAACTTTGTCAAAATACTTTTTTTTCTGATAACCAGATATTTCATTTTCATTTTTCAGTCTGTCACCATTCACTAACACTTGCCTGTAGTGCCTCTACCTCTGAGTCTGCAAGGGTGGATTAGTAGAAGCAGATCTGCCAGCACAATCCAAAGCAGCCATCCAGTCAGCACTGCAGGAGACCAGGGAATGGGCAACAACAGCGCTTGCTGAGCAGCACCCAGGAATACACACACAGCTGGGAGGGAGAGAGGACCAGTCAGTGCTTGATCTGGAATTTCAGTCTCAGGCAGGATGAAAGAAAAGCATTTAGGTCAAGGGACACACAATACACTGTACACTTTACAAAGTGATTCATATAGTAATAGAAAAAAGTATGGATGCATTTTCCAAATCATTAACTATTTTTTTGATAGCATAAAGCAAAACAAATCTAAAAAGTAGAGTTTGGTAATATTCTGCTGTATATATTTCCTATTCTTTTCCCCATTCGCAGAGCCAAACCAAAAATAAACTGATGTCTCGAACAACTATTATCTACATTTCCGCAGCCACCATCCTCAAAGGGATCGCGAGTCCTGATAATGTAGCAATGACTTCTGAGTACTCTTGGAGGTCTGGCTATTATGGGACAGTGGGGTTGAGTATATTGAAAACAACTACCATTTAAAATAACAGAATTTGCCATTATGAAGTTCATGTATATGTATCACGTCATGGAAAACAAGTCTTCATGTCGCTTGCAGCAATCACATACAATTTCTCTAGAAAATGCACTTTCTAATTGTTCTTCTTACTGGCAAGTATCTGGCCAGCTGTGCCTGCTCCAAAGTGTAGCCAGTTGAAGATGATCCTCCTGCAGATGCAAAGAGACGGCACCTGGCATGATTTCAGTTAACATGGATGAATTCAAAAATCCACAGTGCTGCTTTTCACAGGACCGAAAAGGGATAAAATCCACTTACTTGAGACAGTGATGAGCCAGTCAGGAAGTTATTAAAATCTGGTTTTAGGTCTTACCTGGGGGACTCTGGGACTGGCCTGAGAACTGCCATAATAGGCTGGATGACAGACAGAGCCATGACGGCGCAGCCTATGTAAGGGTGAGAGCCTGCACCCTATGAGGAAAGAGAAGACAAGAGAAAACACAGATGAAGAGGAGCTGCAGTGACATTCTTTGCTTTAGATAAAAGCAGTGGTGGTTCTACGCCCCCCCCAAAAAATAGAAAAGACATTTCACACTAACAGCCGTGTTTTAACAATATTTATATTATAACAATCTCCAACTCCAACATTGCCAATACAATTTAGAAATTAAAGTTATCAGAAATTACATAAATATACTCTATACACCTAAAAGTGGCAAAAATATACACAACCACACATTACAACAGCAGAGAATAACAACAATATAAAATAAAAACAATATAATTTTATTATTTTAGAATAATAATAAAAAAAAGAATAATATACAAATAAAATATAGAATAAATATTCTGAATAGCACAAACCCTTCATCACACAAATGAAAACACACTAAAGGAAATTTAATTATAAAACTATTGCACTAAGAGCAGCAAACAAAAACTAAAACTAAAACCTGACCTTTCTGGCCTTCCTTGATGCAAAATCATCAATAATGTCATCATACGAAACCTGCTCCCCTATTGAGTGACTGATACTGATGACAGCAAGTCCAGTGAGCCCTTCCTGAGACATGGTTAACCTCAGGTACGACTTGATCAACTTTAGCTTTGAAAAGCTCCTCTCTGCTTGAGCCACAGTGACTGGCAGAGTAAGTGCAATCCTGAGAGCAGGATTATCAGAAAAACAAAACCGTGCAGGAATTATAGGCCTGTATTTATAATATGAATAAAATGTGCGTTATTTGGAAGAAAGTCGAGGTGACTTTAGCCCACTAATTCCATTAGAGTATTGCTCTATACATTCCATTTGGGAGATACCCAGAGGTGAACACGCCCCCCTCCTCTTTCCCCTCCTCACACAGCTTCTGAGCACAGCACCTTCTCAGCAAGCAGGGGTGCCTGCAGCTGCTGGGGGCGCCAGTTTGCCAAATCCTCACACAATAATATGATAGATAATAGGAAACCGCTTAGCGGTGCAGATGATTTTTTTTTTTTTCACGTGGTTGTGCCGCCCCCCCATGTGATGCCACCCCGGGCGGCTGCCTGGTTCACCCGTGCCAAAAACCACCACAAAGTGTGGTCTCCGTTAAAATGTTCTAATATAATAAATGGAATAATAAAACATCAATAAACACCTTTACTAGAGCCAGTACTACTTAGTCACAATCACTTCCACGTCTACTACTGCTACATGCTATTGCTGCTTCTGCTGCTATGCTCTTAAGAATGGTTTCAGTTTATTAAAATAATTCTATCAGCTGTAATGATATAAAATCTGATGATCAGACAGGTTGTCAACAGTTTATCCAGATCAGTGGAGAACCATTTTATTTGGAAGTCAAACTGAAACACCTGCAATGTTCATAATAATCCCTAATTGTACTAGAAAATTGTGTGCACACAATTACCATAAGTACAGTAGATCTGGAGGGAGGAGGGAGCTAACCATTTGGAGGTGACACACTCAGTAGCCTCCACACCCTCATGGAGGGAGCTTGTGTATGTGTTATTATGTAATTTTTCCTTTTATTATTATTGTTGTTGTTGTTGTTTTTATTATTATCATCAGCATTGCCATCATAAACATCGTAAGTCATTTTTCCGTTATTTCACCCTTTATTATCAAAACCCAAGCTGTCCCTCCACTGAGCTTAGATTGTAGCAATTCAATTAGAGAGTACAATGTTATCTAGCTATAATTAGAAAGTTATGTTAACTGATATGCTGGACAAAATTATGACATTATTACTTACGATTAATATAAAACATCTTTAACAACAAAAAAATAAGTAAGAGTCTGGAAAAAAATGCAAGTAAAAATACAGCAACTGGCAATTTGTAACTGGCAATTCTGATATGGAAATATGGAAATTAGACATGAGAAAAGGATATTCTATGATATCCACACTGAAAAAAATGTTTTGTTGAATTTACTCAATTTTAATATTGAAAGTGGTTGCACACAATACAATTCATCTAAATCTAGACATATTTTTTTTAAGTTGACTGTACTAGTAAATTCAAATAAATTATATAAGCAGTTTCAGCACAAAAAGTCTGAGTATTTATTATTCTTATTTCCTTAGTAATTTTAACTAAACCCATGTTTAATTTACTTTAATTCATTATGTAATTCATATATTGTGGTTACCTAATTTGTTTGCTACATGTTATTTAATATTAGGATTATTGTAAGTGTGCTGGAAGAGATAATTGATATCAATTTCTTGAGAAGGTGCAGTCCACCAGTATAAAAGTGAGGAGGCTGTGGTGGCCGGAGGCTAGAAGAGAGAAGAACAGCTACAGAATACAGCTCCAGATTGTAGCTCCTGCCATGGGCCCAAAATTTATGGGTATAGCCAGAGAGGCAGTTAAGAGCAAATTCTTTTGTTGTGTATTATTTTGGTTCTTCTCTTGAGAAGTGCTCTTGAGAAGTGCTCTTGAGAAGGTTCTTGAGAAGGTTCTTGAGAAGTGCTCTTGAGAAATTTCTTTCCCCCTTTTTTGCTTACTTTTGTCTTTCTGGTTGGCCCAATGTGCATTTTTTACTGTGAAGTTTTTGAACAAGACTAATTTTGTCAAATAAAATGGAATTGGGAATTGCTTCAGACTGCCACAGCTCATTGTTGTATACTGGGTTTCTCAGCCACCCCCACACCTACATATACATTTTGATTGTTTTAAATAAAATTGTGAATTGAATTAACATATTTAACATATGTAGAATAAAAGAATTTAATTTAAAACACAATAACAAATTAGGTAACCACAATATATGAATTACATAATGAATTTAAGTAAATTAAACTTGGGTTTAGATAGAATTACTAAGGAAATCAGAGTAACAACGACTCAGAATTTTTGTGCTGAAGCTGCTTACATAATATATTTGAAATTACTCAAAAATATTAAGTACAGTCAACTTAAAAATATGTCTAGATTTAGATGAGTGTATTGCGTGCAACCACTTTCAATATTAAAATTGAGTAAATTCAACAAAACGTTTTTTTCAGTGAACGTAGTTGTGGATCAGAAAAAGATAATACATTTTACATAAAGACATTTTGCATCTTAGTTGTTATATTTTCAGACTGGATGTCATCAAACAATGACATGAGCCACTTAACCTACTAACTAACCTAACTTTTTTACACCTTTTCAGAGTTTAAAAGGCTTTGTGAGGAATAGTTGTCCCAGCAGGAGGACAGGTATCATAGACATGACAGAGGAGACAAGAGTTCGAGTGAATCTGCCTCAATACTCACTCTGGCCATAAGCACTTAACTCTGCATGCAAGCAGTGCCAATTAGGACAAAACAACAGTGTCTGTCTGTCAGCATAATCCTGACAGTACATGTGAGGTACATTGATGCACATTTAAAGCTAATATCTGAGCACCAGAGACAGCAAGACAACACTATGACATCATTCACTTAGGCACTGTTGGAGAAGACCAGAAACAAGTAATACAAGTAGTGCAAGTCCATCTTATCCATACATTGCATGTGTTTGTATTAAAACTGAACAAGAGAATCTAGCACTGAGTTATAGAAGAACTACATTCTTCAATAAACACATCCAGAGTATCTTTTCAAATGTTCACTCATGCTGAAATTATTGTTTGTTTGGTGCTAGATTGAGTCAGTGGTATGTCACGGGGAAAGATAGACCCCTAGAGGCCACTGCAAAACATTGCCAACAGGGTTAGGGGCAGAAAGATGGATTTACAGTCAATGATTGATGCCAAGGAGCTGAAAATAATTTTTATGTTCCAAGTATGGACATCATCTAAAATATTAAGTATGGCCTGGGCTAGAATTTACTAACCCTACTCACAGGCTTAAGAATAAAGGCTATCAAATGTATTTAGACTAAAAATATTAAGATAGGTCACCAGGACTCTGAGGTTGTTTAACAGTAGATCTTTGAAGGTTGCAATACAAAAAAGAGGCAAGTACTTCTGAGACATGAGCAAAAACATACAATTAAAAGCACTGTAGAGAGGTTTTAGCTTTTTATTTGCAGCTGCTGCCTTCTCATAAACTGTTACCTTAGAGACTGAATGAGCTGCCAAATGATTTTGATTGATTTTTAATAGGTTTCCTCTGATCATCTACCAGGAGCAGAATCCCCCCCAATTTCAGCCAACTTCCCATAATTTCATCCTTATTTACATATTTCTATATCGTAAGATACAGAATAATATCATTGGATTTTAAAACTACATCATTTCATGTGTTAATTGTTGCCAG
The DNA here is from genome assembly GCF_017976425.1 of Toxotes jaculatrix. NCBI lineage: Eukaryota > Metazoa > Chordata > Actinopteri > Toxotidae > Toxotes > Toxotes jaculatrix. Next base: position 14,625,045 of record NC_054413.1, on the reverse strand, counting down.
AAATATTAAAGATTTCACAAAAGCAACATGATTTTTCAATGAATATTGAGCTTTTACAAACAAATTACTGAGAAAATGTCAGGAATGTTTAGAAAATGAGAGGTAAGGCAGCTGTAGGGTAAATCTGTGCATCTGACTGACTAGCCCTCTCTCAGAATATGTGTTAATAATGTAATCCTACACTTCTCTATAAGTGGAAGTGGAAGATATCTATAAAACTTGGGGCATTATTTTGGCACCAAAGGTCCCATTGAAAAGGCTGTTGCATCTCAGTTGTGTGATCATCTACATAGGAACGGTTTGTTTGAAGTTTTTCAGTCAGGATTTAGAGTTCATCATAGCACAGAGACAGCACTGGTGAAAGTTACCAACGACCTTCTTACAGCATCAGATAATGGACTCGTCTCTATACTTGTCCTGCTAGATCTCAGTGCTGCATTTGACACCATTGATCATAATATCCTATTGGAAAGATTGGAACATGTTATTGGGATTAAAGGAACAGCACTAGGCTGGTTTAAATCATATCTATCAGATAGATACCAGTTTGTTCATGTTAATGATGATCCCTCCATATATACCAGAGTAAGGCATGAAGTTCCACAGGGTTCTGTGCTTGGACTGATACTGTTCACCTTATACATGCTTCCCCTAGGCAATATTATCACGAAGCATGGAATAAATTTCCATTGCTATGCGAATGATACCCAGCTATATTTATCTATGAAGCCAGACAAAACAGATCAGTTAGCCATACTTCAGGCATGTCTTAAAGACATAAAGGCCTGGATGACCTGTAACTTTCTTCTTCTGAATTCAGACAAAACTGAGGTTATTTTGTTTGGTCCCAAACACCTCAGAAACAGTTTATCTAATCATATAGTTACTCTGGATGGCATTAATTTAGCCTCCAGTACGACTGTGAGGAACCTTGGAGTTATTTTTGATCAGGATCTGTCCTTTAACTCACATATAAAACAAGTCTCTAGGACCGCCTTCTTTCACCTGCGCAATATCAGTAAGATTAGGAACATTCTGTCGCAGAGTGATGCTGAAAAATTAGTCCATGCTTTTGTTACTTCTAGGCTGGACTACTGTAATTCCCTATTATCAGGATGTCCAGTTAACTCTCTAAAAAGCATCCAGCTGATCCAAAATGCTGCAGCGAGAGTACTGACTGGAATTAGCAAGAGAGATCATATTACTCCTGTACTAACTTCTCTTCATTGGCTTCCTGTAAAATCCAGAATTGATTTTAAAATCCTTCTCCTTACATATAAGGCCCTCAATGGCCAGGCTCCTTCATATCTCAAAGAGCTGATAGTACCATATCATCCTAACAGATTGCTTCGTTCCCAGAATGCAGGTTTGCTTATGGTTACCAAAATCTCTAAAAGTAGAATGGGAGGCCGAGCCTTTAGCTATCAGGCCCCTCTCCTATGGAACCAACTGCCAGTTTGGGTCCGGGAAGCAGACACCCTCTCTAATTTTAAAACGAAGCTTAAAACCTTCTTGTTTGATAAAGCTTATAATTAGTTATAGTTACAGTCCTAGTTATTTATTAAACTTATAGTTAGTCACAATTATCTCTATAGACACTGTTACAGTTAAGGATATAGCCCTTAGTAGGGCTGGCTCAGGCAACTGAATCATCCCCTAGTTATGCTGCTATAGGCCTAGGCTGCTGGGGGACATCCCATGATTTACTGCGCACTTCTTCTTCTTTCTCTTTCTCTCCTCAGACCCACTCTCAAATTTATTAGCCTTTATTACATGTCATTAACTCTGTGTCCTCTCTGTCCCGTAGTCCTGTGTTTGTTTCTCTCTGGTCTCTCTTTCTCTGTACCTTTCTGCAGGTACCTCTGGCTCCACCCACCTGCTGCTGTTTATTGTTTACAATGATCTATTTCTAACATGTTTAATGTTCCATTCTGCTACAGATAAATATTGGATTAATATTCTTTGCAAACTGTAATGTAAATAATTACCAGTCATGACAGCTTTTTGCCTCCGTGCTCTGTTTCATAATTCTAATCTGCTGAGCACACATTATCCAATAACTGTTCACTAACTGTAATGTAAATGCTGACCCACATTGTCTGTATTATGCTTCATGTCCTTCTCCCCCTCTCCTCCATTCCTAGCTGTCCTATCTTCCTCCTTTTCCTCCTTTCACCCAGCCCGGCCATCGGCAGGAGGGTCCCCCATCTGACCAACCTCAAGGTTTCTTCCTGTTAAAAGGGAGTTTTCCTTGCCACTGTCGCCTTAAGTGCTTGCTCTGGGGTCAGGCTCTGGGTCTCTGTAAAGCGCTTTGAGACAATTTTGATTGTGGAAGGCGCTATATAAATAAAATTGAATTGAATTGAATTGAATTGAATTGAAGAACCTGCAAATACATTGTGTTGGTGTCTGCCCAAAAAACTGCAGCCTCTGTGGTGAGTCAGGATGAATAAATGCTTGGATGGATTCAACAGTGTGTCATTCACACCGCAGAGCAGCATGTGATTAATAGGGATGAGTCATTCACACACATGCTCACCACAGTGCAACTCAGGGAACACACACAGTGTTAGCTACAAGTTCATTCACAGCAGAGGAAGATCATTTACAGGAACACTTTCTAGCTGGAGAAAAGACTACCTTCTGATTAGTTTGTCAAAGATAATTATATCATGTCATCATGATGATTATGCACAAATTGGCATTGTTAGAATATACACACACACAAATCACTTCACCACAACACCATCACCATCACAGACAAAGAAACATTACAAAGGTCAGATGATTTGATAAACATAGCCATGATATTTCGGAAATCTGGTAAAGAAACTACGTTGCACCAGGATGAATTGTAACAACTAGAGATCCCTTAACTTTTCATGTAGAGTCATCTTCAGATTAAAATCTTTATGTGTCCAATACTTTGGTTTATGACCAAATACCAAAAACTAAAGACAACCCCATCAGCTTCAGATCTACTTTGTGTGTAGTGCTAATTAGCAAGTGTGAGCACACTAAATGCTAAGCTAAGATTTGTGAGAAAATATCCAGAGCTGACGAGGTAAATGAATACTCTCTCTTTTATGATAGACAAGAGGGAGCCTGCCTATTTCAATCTGTATGTGTGAATGAACCATTAAAGTCTCTTGCACCTCTAGCATCCCAACTGGAAAAACCACAAACTAGCATGGATGTTCACAACTCAGAACAGGAAGGCTCTGCAATAGGTGATTAAAACCACCTAGAACATCATTGGTACCAATCCACCAAGGTTTGGTGACACTGGTAAAGTGAGATGCCTGCACAGAGCCCAAAGCATACTAAAAGACTATATATTCCCCAGCAACATAGGAGTATCTGCTGCCACCAGACTTCAGAGCAGTTTCTTTCCTCAGGCTGTGAGACCACTGAATACATCTTCCACACCACGCCACTGTAATTGTTTTACTTTTATGACTTCTATTCATTCATTTATATAACTTTTGTTTTTTGTGAGAAGCAAAAGGACTACATCTGTAATTTGGTGATACAGTCTTGCGTTGCATAATGATAATTAAAGTGAATTACTGTTTTAGTTTTCAGACTACAAATGTAAAGTTTGGCCTGAGGGGTGAGCTACAGAAAAGGTTCCTGTGGTCATTAAAATGAAAAGGGTTCATCCCCTTTCAAAAATGCATGTACAGAGCAATTAATAGGACCTATTAGATAATGAGATAGCCTTTGTGAAAAGTTGGCCTTTTAGTCTGAGAAAGTCTGTCTCAGAAAACTGTTATGAAGAGAATTCTTTAACTCAGCAGAAAAAAAAATATTACGTTTTGCAGATTTTTTATACTAGTTTTGACTAATATAAATCTATATACACACACACAGTCAAAGGTCCAGCAGCGCAAGAACAAGCTATGATGACACAATGAGTTGTTGTGGAGACATGTGTGGGACTGACACAAAGATACACAGCAAAAGATTTTTAAATACTAAGAGCCAGTTAGACAGATGGAGGGGACAGGTGGACAAGTACGGAGGGGGTACAAACACACACTTGCACACAACACACACTGACAGTACCTTGCTCCATCCCCTTCTGTATATGAAAGGCAGGGTGAAGGCAACACTGGTTAGGACCATAGCCAAAACCATCATGGTTCGATGGACCTACAGAAAGAAGGAAAGGGAGAGAGAAGGGGTACTATTTAAATACTAGATGAAGAATTGGTCACTATAGTGTTATGTCCATTGGAGATAGACAGTAGCAAATAGATCTAATTATGGAAATTATATGAATCATTATGTTAATAGAATATATTTTAAAGCATATCCCATGTTTGGAAGCATGTTTGTAAGTTGTTATTTTCATTGTAATGGATATAGAGGCGCTCTCACCTGAAACCAGGGCCAAAGGTTTTTGTAGTGGCGAGCAATGAAGATGGCTGTGCTCACTGTCCACACCCAGGCAGTCAGCATTAACACACCTGAGAAGACGGACCACTGATTTGTAGATGTTCAGAGCCAAAATCTGAGATTCATGAGTTAGTAAATGTGTGATGCAAATGTGTAAGATGCAGTATGTTCGACCGCAAAAGTCATTTATAAAACTGTCATGATTGTTTGTGGAAAGTCTTCAATCTGCATTTGTCCTTATTCATTTATTCTTTAATATTTTGTTACTTTTAAGGTTGATTTGTACTTCTGCATTAGGGGTTACAGCATAGCTATGTAGTCTATGCACATACAGCTCTGGAAAAAATTAAGAGACCACTGCAAAATTATCAGTTTCTCTGATGTTACTATTTATAGGTATGTGTAAAAATAACATTTTTGTTTTATTCTATAAACTACTGGCAACATTTCTCCCAAATTTCAAATAAAAATATTGTCATTTAGAGCATTTATTTGCAGAAAATGGCAAATGGTCAAAATAACAGAAAAGATGCAGTGTTCTCAAACCTCAAATAATGCGAAGAAAACAAGTTCATATTCATTTTTAAACAACACAATACTAATGTTTTAAGTTAGGAAGAGTTCAGAAATCAATATTTGGTAGAATAACCCCGATTTTCAATCACAGCTTTCGAGCATCTTGCCATGCTCTCCACCAATCTTTCACGTTGCTGTTGGGTGACATTATGCCACTCCTGACGCAAAAATTCAAGCAGCTCAGCTTTGTTTGATGGCTTGTGACCATCCATCTTCCTCTTGATCACATTCCAGAGGTTTCCAATGGGGTTCAGGTCTGGAGATTGGGCTGGCCATGACAGGGTCTTGATCTGGTGGTCCTTCATCCACACCTTGATTGACCTGGCTGTGTGGCATGGAACATTGTCCTACTGGAAAAGCCAATCCTCAGAGTTGGGGAACATTGTCAGAGCAGAAGGAAGCAAGTTTTCTTCCAAGATAACCTTGTATGTAGCTTGATTCATGCATCCTTTGCAAAGACGAATGTGCCTGATTCCAGCCTTGCTGAAGCACCTCCAGATCATCACCAATCATCCACCAAATTTCACAGGGGGTGTGAGACACTGTGGCTTGTAGGCTTCTCCAGGTCTCCGTCTAACCATTAGACAACCAGGTGTTGGGCAAAGCTGAAAACTGGACTCATCAGAGAAGATGACCTTACTCCAGCCCTCTATGGCCAATCCTTATGGTCTTTTGCAAACCTCAGCCTGGCTCTTCTTTGCTTCTCATTGATGAAGGGCTTTTTTCTAGTTTTACACAACTTGAGCCCTGCCCCTAGGAGCCTGTTTTGAACTGTTCTCACAGTGCAATTCACCCCAGCTGCCATTTGCAATTCTTTTTGTAGGTCACTTAATGTCATCCTACGGTTGCTGAGTGACATTCAAATGAGTTGACAGTCATCCCGGTCAGTGGAGAGCCGGTTTCACCCTCTGCCAGTCTGTAGCTTTGTTGTCCCCAGTGTCTGCTGCTTGACCTTGTTCTTATGAACAGCCATCTTAGAAATTTTAAGGATGCAAGCAACCTGACGCTCACTGTATCCCTCTGCCAGTAAAGCCAGAATTTAACCCTTCTTTTCCTCAAACAAAACTTTTCTTTTCAACTCTTTTGGCATGGTCAATAGTTATTTTTTGATTGCTATTACTTTTGAGGTACTACTAGCACTGTTTTTGCCATCCAGCCAGTCCTATTGCAAGAGGATAATGATGACCACAGCAGTGGTTTTTATACTTGTCCTCATTAAACAGGATTTGGTTCAGGTGATCACCTCATCAGTACCTCATTAAGTAGACTGAGGTGTGCTTGTGTTGGAATTCAAGATACATAGCAACGGAATGGCTGTCATACTTGTAGAGATACAGATTTCAGAAGAATTTGCAGTGGTCTCTTAATTTTTTCCAGAGCTGTAATCTCCCCAAAAATGTAACCACATGTAAGAGCTGCAGTGGATATAGAGATGGTGACAACAAGAACTATGATTGGTCAGCTCTTTTTTTTTTATCTGACAAGTTTTTGATGATGGCAAAGTCTTCAGTTGTTAAGACTGAAGACAACATGAGGCAATTTGAAAAAAGATTCAATGATGTGCTGCTTATCAGTTACACATATCTGACATATATACTGCAATACGTCAGTCATCTCTCACACTGAATTAAAGAAATAGAGCAGTGACAGGTAATGGTCTCCAGTATTCAGTAATGGAACATGATGGAACCTCCCACTGTCTTTTAAATCAGCAGTAAAGGACACAGTTACTGTAGTGAATACAGATTAAACACAATATGGCTTGATCACTCACAATACATTTCTGTAGTGTTGTGACAATAGTATCAGTGGGTGCAATCCAACTTTAAATTAAAAATTACAATGTATTTAAAACTACACAAAAAACTATACCATTGGTATCTATGGTGGAACTCTTGTTAACCCCTTTCTTCAACAACAAGTTCAGCTTTTTATGGAACAGAAGTAGACATGCAATTAGACCTATTTGTGACCTTAGTATTCTGTAATTTAGACTGTGATTCAGTCACATAGTATTATGTATGAAAACCCTAAGGGAAAACATTATATTATACCCACTTAACAAGCAGCAGGTGGCATGTTCAAGAGCATTTTTATAATCTCACAGATACTTTCTGCCCGATATGTGATAATATGTTTGTCCAGTGTGAGACCAAAGTTAAAATTCACAATAACTGCACAATAAAGAAAGAAAGAAAATCTTATCTATGATGCCTCTGAGGGAGTGCTTTTTTATTTACACACAGTAAATACCTGATACTGCAATTAAATTTCACCCATTAAGTTGAGCTTGAAGGTTCATTCTTGATCTAAGAAACAGAAGCTTGACCAGTAAGTAGTCCATCTTGCAATGGGATCATGACCCCTGTCAACATGCTGATGTTCTGACCCATAAGTATTCAGTAGTCATGGGTCAGACCACACCAATCTTCCAACTCAGACTTCATTTTGCTCTCAACTGTGCACCAAGTTTTGTGATATAAATGCCTGCCAAAGTACTCAAAACCACCTCTGTTGGGGTTCCTGCAACAGTAGGTAGGTCTCCTGGGCCACATTTTTCCATGATGAAACACACATACACACACACACACACACACACACACACACACACACACACACACACACACACACACAGACTCAAAAGCTGAAAACAATACCAGACACACTGCCGTGGCTAGTAATAAATAGATATAACCCTCAGGGCCAATTTTACATTTTCAGGCCTGCTATGGCTAAAAGTCAAAGAATTCAAAGACTGCAGTATGTTATTTTATTTGTCCAACTCTGTGGTACTGTGAGATGTAATGAAAATGGCAGTCTAGCCTTGATCTTTAGATTTATAGAGTTTTAGACTAATTTAATAATGGTAATATACAAAGCCTATACTGGAACCAGAAAATGTTTGTCAACTAACCATGAAACTTGATCAGCAAGGGGGAGCGAGAGCCACTTAGATCCTCTGGATGTCCAGTAATCACCTTCTGATTGGTGGAGATGAGAGGCTGACGATCATGTCTGAGGATAAAACCTGTGGAGTATAAAGTTTTTCCAACATGAACCCTGCACTAAATTTACAAAAAATTAAACATTCATTTTGTGTAAAATGCACAAGAAGTGTAACAAGAATGTTCATGTTTTAGTGCACCATTGTTTTCTAGCAGCAGCTGAAGAGGAAACAATGTATGCTATTCTCAGCAATCTGACTCACACAAGTATTCCCACTGAAGGCATGACTAGTCAGATAGAAATACACACGGACCAAGCTGTGAACAACCAACATCACCTCAGCCTTCAAAGTGTTTCCATGAGTACAACAGCAGACACGTGGAGAGAGCTCAGTACAAAAAAGGGAGAATGAAACTTGTGCAAAACCTGATGACTCTTGTTATCCCAGCACGATTTGACCATGTTCCAAAGAGCTTCTTGAGGTGTCATAGAATGCTTGGCTTTTGCAGTCTTCAAGTGCAACCATAAATGTTCAGTGGGGTTGAGGTTAGGTGACTGTGGAAGAAAATCCATGACAGTCAGGCCTCCTTGATCTTCTCTGGTCTTCAAGTAGTTCTTGCAAGGTTTTAGAGGTGTGTTTGGGCTCATTACCCTGCTGCAGCATGAATCCATTTCCACAAAGATGCATAATAGTGGGTATTGTTCTGAAGAATGGAGGGGTGCTTCTCCTTGGTGTAGACGATTTGGTGCAGGTGTCCATCTCCAAAGAAGGCAAGACATCCTCAGACTTGAATAACCACCACCACATTTCATTGTCGGTTTGATCACACAGCTTCTCTCTCCTGCTCATCTTCCTATACACTCTACTGTCATAAATCTCAAAGTTGGATTCATCAGTAAATAGGACTTTTTTCCCAGCCATCCACTGTGAAATGCTGGTATTTCTTAGTCCACCCCACATTCTGAAAAGGTCAGTTTATAATAAAAATGTCTACTATGAAATAAAAATGAACTGAATGATAATGAATTGAGCTTTAATTATTTCTTAAATTGTTTTATTGATATATTTTACACAATGTTTCATGGGATTGTTTGAATATTTATTTAATACTGAACACTTACAGTTAAATATTAGCTTTCACATTGTCTTACCTTGGTGAGATCTACCATGGACCAGAAATAAGAAGTAGCTCTGGTTTAAGTTGAACCTGTCAGGTAGAAGGATGTTTCTATGGAAACGACACTGGATGACCCCATCGGCCAGCCTCCAAGCCTGACCCCAGAGAGCCTCCTGGAAACAGAGAGGTCGGTATTGAAAACTGAGTGTCACAACATACAACCACTGTTACTGTATGCTGATGATGAGCTGTATGTCTGAGTGCACCTCCATTGCCAGCTCAGGGTGTGTTCGTCCAGAGGCATATGCAGCATTGATGGTAACTCTGCCTCCATTATTCACACACAAATAGACATCATCATTCCCCTACAAGGACAGAAACATTTACATACATACAGCAACATACATTTAGAGCTCATTGCTTTCAGTCCCCAAAAGTTGTGTTTATTACTGTAACAGGGGCTTATAGATGTAAAAACACTGGTATGAGTGTGCTGGGATATCAAGTCAAAGCCGGACTCTGATATTTCATAGTTTGCCTCTTTCTGCCCTTCAGTAATCATACATATCAATCATATAGGAATCATACATAGCCTGTTTAGTAAACACAAGCTAGAATTTCTGGGTGTTTAACTTAAAGAATTCTGTCTTTAAAAGCCACTAATATGTGAGGATTTTGGTGGTAACAGTGTTGTTGACATTTCATTATGAAACTCACCATCCATTTATCCAGAGATAGGGCCATGGACATGTAACCTTCAGCAGGCCCACTGAGTTCAAACATCACACTACATCCTGCTTCATCAGTGGTAAATGACAGGAAGAAACAGTGGGGATCTGACTCTGGGTGACAGCCCACTGGGTCTCTGAGGCAAGATTTACTGTGACCACACCCCACTGAACTAAACTGAGGAGGAAGACGACAACAGTTCAGATATGTAGCTGGCATTCTTATTCTGAATTACAATGAAATAGTTATTCTGGATAATGTGCAGACCTTCCAGTGAGGTCTGTGTTGTATCTGAAGTAACAGGGACATGGTTTCTGGAAAGATTTGATGCTATTGGATTGGAAGTGCCATATTTAAAAGCTGTGTGCACCACAAACTAAATTCCATTGACCTAGGTAGACGTAGAAATCTCAGAGACAGGTATCTCAAAATATGGACAGGTAAAACTACAACTACGTGCATGGATAGATGCCACTAAATAATTAATAAAAAACGAATAATTTTGAGGATACAGCTTTTGTTGTTTTAGACTGTATTTTATCATATTTGTGACAGTTAAGTGGGTAATAAAAAAAAATACACAAAATTTTAAAACCTCTAATCCTCGTTGTTTGTCCTCAGTGATAATGTGAGATACTGACCGGTGCGGACAGAGCAGTGGGGCTGGTGGTTTGAGCAGGAACAGAAGTGAATGGAGCAGCAGTCGCTTCTGTCAGAGAGACCACGGGACCTGCAATCCTCACCCAATATACCCTATACCTATGCACCACTGTCACACTGCAAAAACAAATCAAACACACCTTGAGATACCAAAGCATGAAATATGGGGAAAAAAGTATGGCGTCAGCTTCTCCATCTTCACAAACCTGTATGACAAGATCTGTCAACAAATTCATGATTGAAAATAGAGTCAAATTATGTATTTTAAATTACGCTTGTTGGACAACCCTTGTGTGTAGGTCAAACTTGGCTCAAACTGAAGTGTAATGCATACTCACAGAAACTGGACTCTTTGTGGAGGGTTCATCGGTGACTCCCACACAGCCTGAATTTGAGTCTTTTTTGTGCTTCTCTTGTGGCTCACCCCAGATTGCTTCAAATGACAGGGATTCACAGCACCACACACAAAGAGCAACATCATTAAACACAATGTTGAGCCATACTGAGGTGGCATGCCAGGGCTGGCAGCTTCTTAGCTGTTGTTTCAGCTCATGGCTGCATACTGTAAGTAATAATTATGTGCAATAAAACAGGAACTTCAGAATTTTACATGGAATTTTTTTCTGAGACTGGAAACAAGAATCCCAAAGGCAAGTAATATCATATATTTATTCACTTTAGTCAAGGCTTATTTTTGTTCATTTGTAACATTGGAATGTTTGTCAGTATGCCAGTAGGTGATCAATGTAGCTGTCCATGAAAGGACAGGCGTTCAGTGTTTTCTCTGATTTAATTTACTCCATTCAATAATTATTTTAAATTCCATTTTTCCTATTGCTGTTAATCTACCAGCTATTAAACTCAGCATCTTTCACAATGTGAGAGCAACAGAGGAGTGAGTCTAACGTGACATTGTAAAGATGGAATTAGTGCCATGGAGATGTACAGTTTCTAATCATGACTTTATCAAGACAGCAGGAAAGGAGGCAGAGTTGAGTTTGTATCAGAAAATTGAAAGAGGGTCTGGGTCTTGTATAAGCCTGTTTCAAATAAAGCTCTAGTTCTCTTTGCAGCTGAGATAAATAAAGACACCCAGCATTATTTGAGAATTCACATCATGTTTTTTGTGTTTATTGTCCAGACACCATGCTGTACTTTCAGTGCCTTCAAAAAGTATTCATACCCATTCAGTTTTTGAACACTTTGTGTTGTAGACTTAACTGTATGATCATTTTTGTAAAAAGCAATGTGAGTTCTTTTAGTTCAGCAACAGTGAAAATAAATGTACTACTTTTTTTTGTAGAAGTTTGGTTTAACAAAAGTGTATTTCTGTACCATGTAAATTCTCACACAGTGCTCCTATTCAACACAGGCAGAAGGCAAGTAATAACAAAATATCTGCACTATCGAGGTAATCATTAAATTTAAGGGGGTGAAACTCCTGCACACCTGAGTGTGGCCACACTGTAGCAGCTGGGACTCATGAGGGTCACTCAGGATGAAGAAACCCACTGCTGGGAAGTCCAATTTCCCAGCATCCCGAGCTTCTATAAGGAACCCCCTGAAGAATGTGGGGTCAGAGGAGGCAACTTGCAAAGATACTGCCGGTGAAGAATAAGAGAAAAGAGAGATTAGGAGAGATAATTTGTCACTATAGTGGCTTGTAGCATTTACTGTAAGTTTAACAGCCTACCTGTGATGTTGTCACCAGGACTGAATGTGGATTTGTCCACAGTGATACTGTATGGAGGAGGGTCTGGGCTGGGGTCGTAACCATGTTGAGGCACCATGTCTCCACAGGCCACACTCACCTTCCCATTACTGTACCCTATGACGGGGTCTCCACATCCAGTCAGTACTGCCAGCAGGAAGTATGAACGCCACATTGCTGATGCCTACAGCAAAAAGAGAGAGGTAATACAGGAACCTACTAGACCTGTGATGATACTTTTTTTATCGTCCTCTACAGAAAAACAACAAGTTGGTGGTTTGTTCACACATTTATTTATGCTTTGTCTTTTTGTTTTTTTTCTAACAAGCATCTTCTTGTGGGCTTGTAAATTATGACTGTTCAGTTAACAATACCCCTATGTAATTAAATTTTGTAAATTTCAGTTTATTATGGAGTTTAAGTATTTTTATAATATTTCAAAGTCCTAAATTTCTTGGGTTAAATAAAATATGGACAATATGGAGCAACCTTTTAACAATTAAATATATTAGGCACTACATTCCACTGTAGGATGAGTTAAATGGCCTAACTGAATTATAGGAGAGCTCATTAACCTGACTAAATTTTTGGGTAGACCTACGAAAAAGAAAAAGAAAAGAACAAAAACAACACAAAAAATCAAGCATGACATTCAACCACTAAAACTAATTTTTCTGTTCAGGAATGCAAGTTCACTCAGTTTCAGTTTTTTTGTAAAACAGTAAATCTGAAAATTAATGGCTAAAAATAATAATGATATTGTAGCATATCATTTCAGTTAAAGAGTTTCTACATACTGGTGTATTAACCATTACAGAAACATAAAGAATGATTTTGGTAATTAATTTAGGGCAGCTGTGGCATAAACCTTACATTGGGTGGCGGTCTAATAAATTTGTTAAGCACTGTACTTTTCATTTAAAAAATATATCATATGCATCCTAATGCAGTGTTGCTGCCACCACAATGATTGGAACATAGTTTGTGGGTGTGCAGTGGTTACATTAGAAGGTGGGGACTAGGACTTGGGACCATCTAAGTGGCTTCTCGTCAGATTCAGTGGCCTGTTAATATTGTATTTATCATCTCAGATGTGATTAGTTGAGTGTGCTTCAGTGCCTTCAAAACGTGTAGAGCTATCTAGGGTAGACACAAGTATAGTGCAGTATCCTAAGAATAGTGTATGTTTATAGTGTTTTATTTTATGTAAAGTTGTATACATTTAATGCTGCACTTTGAGGATCATGTGACAGTCACATATCTATGGTAAAAATAAATAAATAAACAGAGAGAGAGAGAGAGAGAGAGAGAGAGAGAGAGAAAGTACAATAATGAAAATGTTGTGGAGAAGACATCTGTCTCCCAATTTGTCTCCCATATAAAGCTGGGAGGACAAAATGTTCAAATCAGCTGTTTCGGAAAGCAATGACAAATAACTTGTTCAGTTATTTAAGTTGGACTTGTTTGCACCTCTTCAACTGTGAACAATTTTGCGTTTCTCTTTTGAAAAATCTGTGGAATTGGTGGTGCTAAAATCTGTGCTGTTCTTTGTAAAATTATAGCTAAAAAACATACATACATACATTAACATGTATAACATTAGAATAGCCCACTTTCTTTAAATATAAATTCAGTCTGTGTAAGAATTAACAGATGTAGCTGTAGAGTTAATAGGGATAATAAACACATACAAGAAAAACACAAATAGCAAAGAGGAAAAGCCTTTAAATGCCATACCACGAAGATAAACGAGAAGTCGGTGTGGATCTCCAACGTGCAGCTGATTCACTGGCTGACGTTATCTTTGTACAGACAGCAGGGGCATGCTGGACAGAGGCTGATTCACTGTCATCAGCTCCACAGCACAATCAGCCTACTACAGGTCAGACAGTTTAAAAGGCTCACTGAGATAATGTCAGCCGCTTCATCTGAAACATAAACCCTGGCCTCTGCTGGGGAAGAAGCTGTTAACTGACAACTTTGCTTGTAGAGTGATAGATCAAAGGTGGTGGACACGGGTCAGCATGGGACCGGTCTGCAGCTACGCAGCAAGCTGCGACGCACTATGTGCTCTGACGCTCCCCTCGTGTATAATGTGAATTGAGCGCCCATGACCCATCGGTTCACCGGTTGTCCCTCCTTAGACCACTTTTAGTAGATCCTAACCACTGCATACCGGGAACACCCCACCAGATCTGCCGTTTTGCAGACACCCTGACCCAGTCGTAGCCATCACAGTTCGGCCCTTGTCAAAGTCGCTCAGGCCCATTTTTCCTGCTTCCAACACACCAACTTCAAAAGCTGACGTTCAACTGCTGCCTAACATATCCCCGTTGGCAGGTGCCAGTGTGAGATAATCAATGTTATCCACTTCACCTGTCCGTGGTTTTAATATGATGACTGATCGGTCTATATAAAAACGTTTAGGCCTACAATACAGTTATATTCTAGCACCGCATCTCATTCTCATCCTTTACTTTTCAATGCTTACTTCCTTTTGACTGTGCTGAAAAAGAATTAAGCTGTTGCCAGAATGGCAGAATAAGTATGGCTCATACTCATTTGTTCTTATAAAACAAAATATAACCTTCCAAGACAACAACATATCTATTGTCACACAGCTGTGAGAAAGTTCTGCTCATCTAAATGCAAGTGTTTGGGCTTACCTCCACCCTGTGCTGGCCCTGTGTCCGTTTGTGTCCACCCTGAATGCACAAAGTCGTGGTGGCCCTCAGAGAGCAGACTTCTGCTGCCTTCACTTCCCAGGGAAGAAAATCGTACATGTGAGACTTCCGCTGTGAAATATACGTTCCCTCAGCTTCCAGATACTTGGGAGCAAGGATGGTTCCATTTCTATTCTAGAAGAGTTATGTCATCATCTACCGCTTATCTTGGTCCAGGCGCAGGTCGCGGGGGCGACTGTTGCCCAGCCCATAATGCACCTAAGTCCTACGGCACCTCCGACAGGTGGTGGAGTGGGGCTCAAAACCCACAACCCCGAGAAACCGAGTCTTGTGCTCTACCAACTGAGCTAACCGGGCGGTAATCTCTAATAGAGTGCTATTCATTTTAAATAAATAATCACAACACTTTTAAAGTGACAACTTAAAGTATAATTGCATAAAGTGATTGCTTCAGTACATTTTGGTCCATTGCTCAACATTAAAATTCATGCTTTTCTTCCAAATATCTTCATTTTGCTCAAGTGTGCTAAGGCAGACCTGCTGGTGTGCGAAAAAAAAAAAAAAACTAAGGAAAAATTGAGAGCAACAAGAGAAGACTTGTTCTGGTAGAAGACAGAAGGATAAATGGTACCTGTCATTTTTCAACGATTTGCAAATTATGGATATTACTTTTTCAGCCATACCTTTGATTTAATCTTTGTGACTCAGACTGAAATAGCCAATAGATTTCATCATGTTTTTACATGTCTTGCTTTCAGCAATTCAGTATGACAAGTTTATTTCTCATCTCTTATCAAGAATTATTAAGTTGTTCCCAGATAACATTATCTATACAGGGGAAACGAAATCTGTTAGAGCCATAAGGCCTATCACAGTTGATAGCAGACACTGAAGGATTAAATGGACTCAACTATGTCCAGTCTGAAAGGTAAAATCATACATCACATTAATGACCATGTCTAAAATATGTACAATATATAAAATACAAAATTGTCATATGTATGAATCAGTAAGTCATATGTCTTCTGGATTCAACAGAAAATGTGGAATGATTGTTCTTTGTTAGATTTATTTTTTATTTTGTAGTACTACTAAATCACCAGCAAGTGGGGGTATTGCTGTGTGGATGGATGATATGCATGCACTAAGTCAGCCAATGATGTGGCAGCAGTGCAATGCATGTAAAATCTTGCAGATACAGATCAGGAACTTCAGTTGATTATCATTTGTCCTGAAAGCTGTCGCTTCCATTCCTGGATACTTGTGTGGGAGGAAGTGCATCTCTTTATAAGCAGTGAAATGTTTGACAGCCAACAGGACTCACCAGACAGAGCAGGAAGGGATAAGGTCAGACACAGACTTTCTGGCTGAATTATCAAACATTACAAAAAAGGGCAAAGGCAGGCTGGCAGTGCTTAAAGACAGAGGGAGCAGATCAGAAGGTCAGGTGGCTGTGAGGTGAATAATAGAGGCAGGAAGAACTGGTGAACAAGTGAGGAATGAAATGATGAAAATGGTAATAATACACAGGACTATGGACCATACAAAGGAATCAGATGGTAATAATAATAATAATAATAATAGAATGATTTAAATATGTGTCATAATAAATTCTCACTGGGACTTAAATTTGATAAAACGTGGTTATAGTTAGGTGTTAATAGTTGAGCCTTTTTTCTAACTCTGGAGGGCTTAACTAAACCAAATTATTTTTCAAGTATTTCTTTCATTTGTTTGTTTGTTTGTTTAATTTTGCTTTATTTTACTTGCAGATTGTGTTCCACAGGACATGATGCCTGGATTTGAATAAGTGAGTAAAACACAATGTTTTGACAATGTTAATTAAGAAGAAAAAGAAAATAAAACGAAAAAACATAAAAACCGATTTTAGATGTCAACATTCATTTAAAAGGTAGAACAGAACAAAAAGTCATGTGGCCAAAAGTAGTGGATGACTACAAGGTCAGCCAGAATCTCACAGCCAGAGAAGGTAAAGAAAGAACACCGCATTGTGTTTGCACTGACAATGCAAACAATAACTTGCTTTATATTTGACAGAGGTCTGCCCATTGAAGAACATCCTCCATTAACCTTTCATGCATTTCTGAGTGTGCAGTGTAGCTACACTGGTCCAATGAAATGATGGCCATGCTTCATACTGATGCCACTGAAGTTTTATTTTTCTCTCTCTGACTCTGCTTCTTCAGAGGACACAGTGAAAACTACAGGAAAGGACAACTTTTTAAAACATATATCTTTTCAACTCCCTTTCAATCATTTAAGGTAGTTTTCAACGGTGCACTGGCTAAATCAGAATCAGAATCAGAATCAGAATAACTTTATTAATCCCCGTAGGGAAATTCTTTCTGTTACTTTAACTCCCAGTTTAAAAGAAGAGGAAAATTGCACAGTGTGTGGTGATAGACAAAATTTCTAGAATAAATAAGTAAATGAAAACAAAAATAAAATAAATGAAAAACAAAATAACAGTATAGTACAATGAAAATCAAGTAAAAATACTGCAGTAACTCCAATGTCAAATGTCAAACAGAACAATATATACAACTAATATACAAATAGAAAGATAGGGCATCTCAATATGTGCATGAGGTTTGTGGTTGATAGTTTAAAAGATAACGTATACACAGTATACATGAGTCCGTGATTCTTACAGTCCAGAGTTATATAGTTTGATTGCAACAGGCAGGAATGATTTTCTGTGTCGCTCTGTTGTGCAGCGTGGAACAATGAGTCTGTTGCTGAACGAGCTTCTGTGATGGATCAGCACATGGTGGAGAGGGTGTGAAGGAGAGTCCAATATTGTCCTAACTTTGGACAACACTCTTCTCTCCAACACTGTGTTCAGTGAGTCCAGATCCTCTCCTACAACATGGCTGGCCTTCTTGATGATCTTATTGAGTCTGTTAGTGTCCTTCACCCTCAGACTGCTGCCCCAGCAGACAACAGCGTATAGGATGGCACTGGCCACCACAGACTCATAGAACATCCGCAGCATCGTCCGGCAGATGTTAAAGGACCTTAGCCGTCTCAGAAAATAGAGACGGCTCTGGCCCTTTCTGTAAACAGTGTCCACGTTTTTGGACCAGTCCAGTTTGTGATCAAGGTACACCCCCAAGTACCTGTACTCCTCCACCATGTCCACATTGACCCCTTGAATGTTGACAGGGGTCGCTGTAGCCTTGGTCCTCCTCAAGTTCACCACCAGTTCTTTTGTCTTCATCACATTGAGCTGCAGGTGGTTTCTCTTGCTCCATGTGATAAAGTTGTCTACAACCGTCCTGTACTCACTCTCATCACCACCTGAAATACAGGTGGTGATGAGAGTGAGTACAGGACGGTAAACATGTTAGCACGACAGAAATGTGCTTAAATAAAACATTCATTCATTCATTCATTTTCTACCGCTTAAACTGTCAGGGTCGCGGGGGAGCTGGAGCCTATCCCAGCTGACCTAACCTATCCCATGCATGTTTTTGGGATTGTGGGAGGAAGCAAACTCCACACAGAAGAGCCCAGGCCGGGGTTCGAACCTGGAACCCTCTTGCTGTGAATTAAATAATTTATCCTCAAAATAACAGTTTACATTTTGTTCTTATTTACTACCAACAATACACTTCTATTTCACCTGTAATTTGGTAAAAAAAAACATTTGAAAAAAAAAATGCTGTTCTTAATGTCACCAAGGAAACAACTTTAACTGAAACTGAAGGTAAGATGTGCTTTGGGGTCCCCAGGGTTAGTTTAAAAAAATATGTTGCAGAAAGTCATCAACAGTGGTGGTTCTACATTGAATTACTCCCTGAGCGAGACCCCCTCCGAGCGCCCCCCCCCCCCCAAAAAAAAAAGAAAAGACATTTCACACTAACAGCCATGTTTTAACAACATTTATATTATAACAATCTCCAACTCCAACATTGCCAATACAATTTAGAAATTAAAGTTATCAGAAATTACATAAATATACTCTATACACATAAAAGTGGCAAAAATATACACAATCACATATAACAACAGCAGAGAATAACAATATAAAATAAAAATATAATTTTATTATTTTAGAATAATAAAAAAATAAAAGGATAATATACAAATAAAATATAGAATAAATATTCTGAATAGCACAAACCCTTCATCACACAAATGAAAACACACTAAAGGAAATTTAATTATAAAACTATTACACTATGAGCAGCAAACAAAAACATAAAACTAAAACCTAACCTTTCTGGCCTTCCTTGATGCAAAATCATCAATAATGTCATCATACGAAACCTGCTCCCCTATTGAGTGATTGATACTGATGACAGCAAGTCCAGTGAGCCCTTCCTGAGACATGGTTGACCTCAGGTACGACTTGATCAACTTTAGCTTTGAAAAGCTCCTCTCTGCTTGAGGTGAACTGTCCCCCGCGCCCCCCTCCTCTTTCCCCTCCTCACACAGCTTCTGAGCATGGCACCTTCTCAGCAAGCAGGGGCGCCTGCAGCTGCTGGGGGCGCCAGTTTGCCAAATGCCCACACAGTAATATGATAGATAATAGAAAACCGCTCAGCAGCGCAGATATTTCTTTTTTCACCCCCATGTGATGCCGCCCCGGGCGGCTGCCCGGTTCGCCAGTGCCAAAAACCGCCACTGGTCATAAAGGTTACAAAACCATGTGTTTCTTGTGTTCAGTATACCTTGAATGAACTGACATTGTCAAAACATAAACTGTCTTTGTAACATGCAGCACTCCATACTTTACAGAGAGAGAGAAATATTCCTCAGTAGTTCTGGAGTTCAGCAGACAGCCACAACAATGCTCTGCTGCCATCATGCGGCAAAGAACAGCACCTTGCCACACCACCACCGCAGCTATTAGACGCCGTCTGTTGTTGTTGTTTCCATGGCAACAGTCTTCCGTTACCTGGCGCTGGTGAGAACCAGTTGAGGCAAACAACAGCGCAGAGAAGCATCAGAAAGGTCAACAGAACAAACATGAACAGTCTCTTTTCCAGGTAGGACTCAGTACTTTTATGTTTAAAATTTTCCAAAGAGAACATCGAGGCTGTTTCACTTTCACTTGGAGGACAGTAACAGCTGGCAACAAGCTACCTTTTTTTTCCTTAGCATGCTATAAAGCAAATACCAATTCAACATATTCTGCTGCCATTTTGTTGATTTGTTCTAGCAGGGATGCCCAGATGAAGAGCATGGAGAAGACAGTGAAACATACTGAGAAGCACCTGGGTGAGATCTGCTACCTGCTTGGTTCCTATACCAGGAAAACGGCCAAGCTCAGAGACAAGGCAGACCTGTTGGTGGCTCAACTCTTTGACTTCTCCAGCACAGAAGATCCGGAGCTCCAGATCGGCCTGAAAAACCTGGCAGAAGATCTAGCCATGGTTCAGGACTACAGGCAGGCTCAGGTCAGGGACACTGTAGCTATCCATGCATCAGTTCTGCACCAAACTCTTTAACACGTGGTTGCTGTCATAATGAACACTTGCTTGTTGCAGATAGAGAGACTGGAGACAAGAGTTGTTGCTCCTCTAAAAGCCTATGGAGACATAGTCAAAAACAAACGGGTGAGTTTGGATAAAGCTGTGCAATAACAGTACCAGTATATCTGCAAGAAGTTCATAATTGATTTACATATTGGCATAAATATAAGAACTCTGGTCCTAAGATGACTTTCACTTTTCCAACAACTGTTTTTTGAAAAACACTTTTGGAGTCATTCTGATAGGAAAGTTTCACTGAAATACTTCAACAGAATGTAAACCACACAGTCAGTCACACTGTCACACACTCTCCAACCTCTTAGAAATAGACTAAAGGTTCTTATAATTAGTATTTTGTTTGCACTGAAGAAGAAAAAAAAAAAAAAACGAGTGAGATTTTTACATTTAAAATCTAGGCTGACTTGTTTTCAGTATGGGTAGGATTGTCTAATATTGACTATGAAAGGCATTTTTATCTTATTTGGGGTTATGTTTAGCTAGATAAAAGAGACATATCTGTTACCGACCTTCCAGTACGCTTAATTTAACCTCTGACATTTCAAGACAAACGCATCTCACATTTCAAGTTTTAGTCTTTGAGTGAAGGTATCCTCTTAACATTATCTCTGGACAAAATATTTGTCTAAAATATCTAATTTGGAGGGGTGGCACGGTGGTGCAGTGGTTACCACGCCTCACAGCAAGAGGGTGGGCTCCTCTGTGCGGAGTTTGCATGTTCTCCTTGTGTCTGTGTGGGTTTTCTCCGGGTACTGCAGCTTCCTCCCACAATCCCAAAAATATGCACATTAGGTTAACTGGCTACTCATGTGTGGTTGTCTGTCTTTGTGTGTCAGCCCTGCGATTGACTGGCGACCAGTCCAGGTTGTACCCCGCCTCTTGCCCATTGTCAGCTGGGATAGGCTCCAGCTCCCCACAACCCTGACAGATTAAGCAGTATAGAAAATGGATGGATGGATAGATCTAATTTGGAAATATCTAGTCTCAAAGTTTAATCAAATCAAAATCAAATCAAATCAGGCTTTATAGTCACTTTGCCGTACATACAACTGCAGCGCAGACAAAATGAGACAGCGTTTCCTGGGATCAGGAGAGTGAAGGTCAACATAGAGAAATAAAATAGTAATAATAATAAAACAGTAATAATAATAAAATAGTAATAATAAATACTAAATAAGTACTAAGAGAAGTAAAGAAAATAAACACACTCAAACCCCCCCCCCCCCCCCCCCCCCCCCCCCCGAACATATTGCAAGACGCCCATTGTGCAAAAATTGTGATGTCCATAGCAGGAACTGTCAATAAAGTGCCAGTGCTGTGCATAAGAGTGACCAGTGCCAGGTAAAACACCCATTTAAGCTGTCTTTGGTGGTGATTCAGCTGTTCAGTAATCTAACAGCTTGTGGTAGGAAGCTGTTGATGAGTCTGGAGGTTCTGCCTTTTATGCTCTGGTATCTTTTGCCCAAAGGTAGCAGTTCAAAAAATCTGTGGAGGGGGTGTGAGGAGTCCTTAACTATGCACAGGGCCCTGCTCCTGCAGCGGCTCTGGAAGAGATCTTGAACAGAGGGAAGAGAAACTCCAATAATCTTCTCTGCCCCCCTGACTATTCTCTGTAAGGCTTTCCTGTCCGCCATACTGCAGCTGGAGTACCAAGTGGACATGCAGCATGTCAGGACGTTCTCCACCATGCCTCTGTAAAAGGTCCTGAGGATGCAGGTGGGGAGAGAGGCTTTTTTCAGCCTCCTCAGGAAGTGCAGCCTCTGCTGGGCCCGCTTTGTTATCGCTGAGGTGTTCTTCTTCCAGCACAGGTCCTGTGAGATCTGCACTCCTAGGAATCTGATGTTCTCTACTCTCTCCACGGGGTGGCCCCTGATGCTGAGGGGAGCGTGCTCAGGCTGAGTCCGCCGGAAGTCAATGATCATTTCCTTGGTCTTATCCACGTTCAGCACCAGGTTATTCAGTCTGCACCAGTCCACCAGGTGATCTACTTTTTCCCTGTACATTGATTCGTCGTTTGCCCTGATGAGCCCCACCACTGTGGTGTCATCTGCAAACTTTGTGATCAGGTTCCCCTCATTTCTGGCTGCACAGTCGTGTGTCAGCAGTGTAAACAGTAGTGGACTGAGTACACACCCTTGGGGAGAACCAGTGCTCAGCGTTATGGGTTTGGAGATGTTTTTCTCAACCCGAACAGACTGTGGTCTCTCGGTCAGGAAGTCCTGGATCCAGAGACATGTGGCGGTGTTCAGGCCGAGTAGGAGGAGTTTCTCCACTAGTGTCTGTGGGATGATGGTGTTAAATGCTGAGCTGAAATCGATGTACAGGATTCTGGCGTAGGTGTTTTTGTGGTCCAAATGAGTGATGACTGAGTGCAGGGTGGTGGATATTGCGTCCTCTGTGGAATGGTTGGGTCGGTATGCAAACTGGAGGGGGTCGAATGAATGCAGGGAGGCTGGCTGTGATGTGTGGTTTGACGAGCCGTTCAAAGCACTTCATCACAATCGGTGTTAGTGAGACATTTTTTGCATGAATTCAGTTTTTTCTGCATGATACATTCCAGTGATAACAATACAAACCTAGTTTTAGAGTGTGTTATTAAAAACTTTATTTTATTATATTTAATGTGGTAGTAAACGTAAAATTTGATCTGATGATGGTAGTAGAGGAAAAATCAGACGATTACAAAAGTTAATGGGTGTACCAAATTTTGTCTCAATGCATCAAGCAGATGTTGAGGTATTTAACTAGATACATGAAAACCAGCTGGTGGTGCTAAGGAAAAGTCACAGAGTCATGCAAGGCCATCTGGAGATCATGAATACCAAATTTCAAATCAAGAGGGGAGGTATAAGTAAACATGTCTTTTTTGGCATGTAATAAAACAACATGTAGTGCCTTTGTCTTCTGAGCACAGGAACTTCTAACTGGCCTTTTTTGTGTGTTATGTGTGTTCTGAACAAAGCTGACATTGTATCTACCATTCAGGCAGATCTGAAAACGTTCAACACTGACCTGAACAGAGAACTGAAGGAGATGCAGAAACTGGAGAAAATCAGACTGAGGAACCCAGCAGATCGACAGAGCATTGTATCCTTCACAAACAGACATTTACTCTTTTCATCACCACATATTCATGAGAAATTTGATTTATTGACTTATTAAACCTCAGGGAACCATTAAGGGGTCATTCAGTACAAACTAATGCTGTTTTGCCAAACCCTGTTCAGTCTAAAAACACTTTTTGTTACTTTTTGACAAGTTTAATTTTACTTTACCTCATAGGTATAATGAAAATATGGCAACACATTACTTGATGTAATATTAATATTTAAATGATAATAATATAAATTACTTTCACATGTAGGAGTCACGTTTGTTAACAGCTTATGTAGAAATACATTTGAGAATATTTTCTTGACAAGAATTGTCAGTCTCAGGTAATGTAAATGATTTTATGATCAATTCATGAATATCATCACAATACCAAGCCTTCAAGCCCCTCATACAGATGGTGAGGTAAAGCATTGTTACAGTTCCTGTTAATTGACAGGCAGAAGTAAATGCTCAGAAAGCTTCCAACAACGCCCAGCGCAGCATCAGACAGCTGGAGGAGACCATCACAGACTTCCAGAGACAGAAACTAGAGGATATCAAAGTCAGTCTTGCACACACACTTATACACAGACATTCTCCAGCAGGTAAAGCGTCAATGTTGCACTGACAACAACCACTCCTTTGTGTTTTTTTTTTGTTTGTTTGTTTGTTTATTTTTTTGGCAGAGGATTTTCACAGATTTCATCACAGTGGAGATGCTCTTCCATGCTAAAGCACTGGAGGTCTATACGCACACATATCACAACCTGGAAGAGATGAATATTCAAAAGGATCTGGAGGTATTTGATGTATTTCATGATCCAAAAACAATGGTAAATCAGTGGAACTCAACATAAATTGTGACTACTGTAACAATGTTGATTCAAAGTAGGTTTTTCTATTGTTTATTATTTATTCCTTGCCATCTATTTATTCCATGCTATTTTTGTGTTGTGTGTAACTGTTCACGTGCCTTGAATTGCCCCCCCAGGGGACAAATAAAGTTATTGATTGATTGATTGATTTTTTAACATATACTGTGCCATATGGCAACTTGTCTTATCCTTACTCAATGTTGAATTAAAAATTTTTGCTATCTGTGATGTACACTGTCATTCGTCAGCAAATAGTTCCATAATGATTTATCTCCGGGAGATCAACTGTTATTTACAACATACAGTACCGAGTAGATACACTCCCAAAAAGGACAGACATATTTGGAGTTTCAAGCTTTATCTTGAGATGATAATGACTGATAAAAAGGACATTGTTAAAGGAATAAAATCTTGAAACTCTCCCTCTGTTTGCGGAATAAGCATTGTACTGACTTCCTGTCTCCACAGCTATTTAGTGGACGGCTCAAGATGTCTGATGCTCTGGCTGGGCATCTGGATAACCCTCTGAGCAGTCACTCTTCTCCCCTCATGAGCCACTATCCAAGTCCTCTTGTGGCCACCCCCAAAGGCCAAAGCCTCAGGCCAATGCTGGCTCCTACCATAGGCCAAAACAACAGACAGCAACACAGCCAGTTCCCACAAAAAGCCAGTAAGGTGAGTTCTAATATCTTAGTTACCATAGTGGCAGAGTGAGAGTGGTTGTTAAGATAAGGCAGACAATTGGTCTGGACTGGTCAAATGCTGATCTAGTGTCCTGTCGGCCATCAATAATTGTACCTGACAATTCTTACGTTATTTTTATTTGCAGTCTCGCGGCACCTTACAACGCCAGAGAGGCATGGAGGAGGAGGAACCGGAGGAGGAAGTAGAGGATGAAGATGAAGAAGAAGAGGAAGAACAGGAGATGTATGAATCAGAGATAGAGGAGGGTCAGCGCATCAGCAGACAGTCGTATGCTGCTCAATATGCTCAGATGCACAGATGGAAAAAGTAATAGCCTGTGCAAGGAAACATACACATATACACATACATGACTATTTGTACACAGTGCTGCACCTGTGTAGTTGAAAACATTGTGTGGTTATGTAGTTTCTTCCACACTGAAATAGGTATGCTGATGACTGTACAGCTTTCTGTGTCTTTCCATCAGCATTTATTTTCATTGTTGCTGTCACAAAGGTGCAGCCTTTACAATATAAATAATGTAATAATGTAATAACTGAAATCTCTTTTGTTGAGGTACATAGTAATTACTCTAGTTTCTTTCAAATTCTTCTTTCAAAGTTAATGAAATAAAAAATAATAGAGCACTGACATTTGAAGAAAAGCTTGTTTTTACAGGAGTACTTTTTTCATTGAAGTTCCAGAAATCAACATTGAAAGCCAGCAATCATCTGAATGACAAGTTTAAATGTTTCACTGTTCTCAGGTCAGTCATAATTAGCACAGAAACAGGCCCTAAAGTTGTCATTTATAGCCATTTTTGAGTATGTGTAATATAGATGCACTTTAGATGCATATTGTTTTGTAGAATTATTGCTTCATTTATAAGCATTCAGATGTCTTTCTACTCTGTGATATTTATTGTGTGCTTCTCTGTTTCATATTTGATGATTCTTGGACATGTGGCCATAATGTTGGGGGCCTCTCTTGGCTAAGAATGGTTCAGGTTAGGGAACAATCTTGGTTACAATTGTCAGAGAGTCACAGACACAAACTTCAGTCTGCTGCATGAAAGTAATGTGCAATATGTTCATCTGACACCCTGACCTCCACATCTCATTTCTGACTTCATAAAGGACACACTACTTCCTGCGCTGGTACTGGACATAGGTGATGAAGTGCAGAATGGTCCAACATGTATGTAATTATGTCACTTGAAAAAACTGGAGGCCTTTATCATGAGTAAGGCACAATGTGCCAAAAAGTGGATTTCTAGAGCTCAAAATAAAGAGTTTGCATCAGAATTATGATTGAGTGGCTTTCCTTTTTTATTCCAAAGTCTTGCAAATTTGCCACTGTTTTGGAATGTCCCACCTACTTTGGAAATTTTGATTTTATTCCCCATGTGCAGAAATCTGGATAAGCTTTAAAACATTGTGAGTAACCCCACTACACTGTTATTCTGACTATAATCAGGAAACTGTAGTATTATATAACCTTTTAAGCAGGTTTCTGTTCATAATCTGCTATCTGTACATCCATGTTTTCAGGTTGATTGATACAGTACAAAAAGAAACATGATAAATTGGTATTATAATGATTTACTTGTGAGATATACAAGACAGGTTGAATATTGTTTGGTGAGTTCATGGTCCATTATTGGCTCATCATCATGAGCTAATAAGCGAATGGTACACTTCTCACCAATATCCCAGTGTGCAAATGAAATCATCCAACTCATATCAAAGAGCTGTCAAGCCTCATCCCACTGGCCTACTTCTCAGGTGTGTTTGAAGATCTCCAGTCTGCTCCAATATGCACAGTGTGAGCAAAGAAATTTCTTTGTCACTACACACAACCCATTCTCCTGTCATTCTCCTGTTATTCTGCTAAAGCTGAAAGAGGCTGGAAGGTGTAGGAGTCTCAAAAGAGGTGGATTGTAAAGTGTGGATGCAAGGCTTTCAATCAGTAGTCTGTGGGGATTTAGTCTGTAAAGAATTTTTTTTTCTCTTGTCTTTACAGTAGGCTTAAATCAAAGTTGCCTCTTTTGACTGACAGTACAAAAGAAAAGCTATTTTTGCTCCATTTTTTATCTGAAAATTTACTGTTATTGTTTCAATCATTCAGATGTGAAAATTACACTTCTACCTATTTTTGGTCTTAATCTGAAGTAACTTATATGATCAGTATTGTGATGAATGGAAAAACATCCTTGGAGGAATCCTCCTATAACAGTTCTAGTCCACTTCCCTTGTTATTGGACTGTGTGAATAGTTGAGGGACAAAAAGGAAGTAGCACAATCAAAGAACAGAATAGGATTTGTGCTTGTGATTTCATAAACCTTTTCACAAGTACTACTTTGTAATTAATGAAAAGGGTATTCTGTACAAAACCGACACCTTGCAAGTTTCTGTTTATGACTTTTTGCCCTGCCAGCAGCCAAGGCTTACAGTAGTAAGGTTGTCTGATTTATCAAGTGTCAGTTTGCCATGCACTTGGGTATGGATGACTATGATCCCCAGGGGATGACTTTTTAATGATTTCAGTGCTGTCCTGACTTTTCCTGTGGTGTCATCAACAGATCAAAGTTTCCGCTTTACCTGCTGACATGTATCTCTTGAACACTTTACTGATATTAATCTTCTGGTATGCCTGTGAAGTAAACTAGCATATCTTTTGATATGCTAGTTTATCTTTTGAAAGGATTAAAAAAAATGACTGAGAGTTGTTGACAAATACACAAAATGATAGGAAATTCAGAGTCACACTCTTTAATCTTTCTGACAACTGGTGAGGAACACAAAAAAGTACAACACAGAGACAAAGACTTCCACAGCATTCCCGACTGTGTCAGTCACTACACTGGATCCTGAATTGAATTAAAATGTCAAAGATATGTTTGAGGTGACTTATACCCCCTTCATGCAAGAGAGATGCATATCATGTGAGCCTATTCAACACGTTTGACCCATTTATATGAGACTGTAAGCAGAGACAACAGTCTGTTTAAACGTAGCTGTATACTTCAGTGATAAACCAGATTCACTGAAAAACCAGTTAAGTTTCAGTTTCTGTCATGTGCACCCACACTCTCTCCAGATGTCAGAAGGTCAGCTGATGTTCATTGACCCACTATTCTAATTGAACACAGACCCGTGTTACTATGTGGTTCTCATGCTGCTAGAATGAATTCCCTCTCCTTTGTCCTCATAATGACCACCAGATCCTCCTTTCCACCTCTAAAGGACTGGATGTTTTACATTCTGCATTGTTTGTTCACATCTTACCTGTTGGATCAGTACTACAAGGTGACCTGGAAAGGACTGACATTGAAAGGAGAGGGACATCAGACATCAGTCCTTTCCATGTCATCTGGTAGGACGCAGTTCCAGAAGGCTCCATCCTGGACCCTCGCTTCTTATTGCTCTGCTTGCTGCTGTCATTCACTTGCATGGCTTCTCCCTCCACTGCTATGCAGACATCCAGCTTACCTTCTCATTCCCCCTATCAGACACTCACCTGGAGGTGCGCATTGCTGCTTACATGGCTAACATCTCAGAATGGATGTCCTGGCACCACCTAAAGCTCATTCGAAACAAGACTGAGCTTTGGTTACTCCAGGAGACAGGGTCCACTCACAGAGACCCTTCCATCACCACTGACAACACCATGGTGGTGACAGCTTCAGAGGTAAGGAACCTTGAAGTGACTCTGGATAATGAATTGTCAACAGAAACATTGTTTTCCTCCTTCTGGTACTCAACCTTCCTAAGCCACTCCTCTTCTCTGTTCTTTGCACTAGCTGCAGGCTAAAATCCAACTCTTACTTATGTCTCATTAAAAAAAAAAATCTCTAGGGACTTGTACTTTAGCATAGGAAACGCTTTTAGCCATGTGTTTAAAGGGAGTTTTGGAAGATACTAACTCTTGTTCCTCCATGATTTGAATGCACTTATGGTGAGCAGCTTTGAACAAAAGTGTCTGCCAAATGAAAAAACCAAAGTAAACCCCTGTATTGCTTCGGCTGATAATAGGCTACTAGGCTATCAGCTTTTAATACAAATGAACATCTCAGTGCTAAAAAAAATTAAATAAACTATAAAATACTACTTGGATGCAACACTCCCTTTATAATCTATTTCCTGTACCACTAATCAATAAAATATATAAGCTGGCATAAAACTGCAGTGGGGAACTTTAACATTGTGTTTAGTTTGTGTTAGTTTGTGACTGTTATCTTTGGCTTTATCAGTTTGAATGATCCACAGCTCTGTAAAGTGTTGTAGTAGCGATTACTGTGAATTGGTTTCAGTTTGAAAGATTAAGGAGAGATCAAACAGAAGTGAATAACACAATTTCTTGGGGTAAGCAACAGAGAGTGCTTTGGTGATTAGACTCCACCAGTTTGAAGCATCTTCATTAAGTGTAAGCCCATATGAAGAGACAGGACAGGATCTGCAGAAGTCTAGATGCCAGTGATGGTGGAATAGACTCAGCAGGCTGTTGATGGGACAGCAGGTCTGTCTTTCAGCAGATCTGAAAGACAGACCAGCAGAATTGCAATGATCTTTAAAGAAGAGCATCCAGCGATTGACTCGAGACCGCAGACAGAAAAATCACTGGTCAAATATGGTGATGTTGGGATTGTGAATGCAGAGGTTTAACAGCAAGGGAAGTGAAAATGATGGAGAGAAATAGGTCAGGGGAATACAGCCAACATTAACCCATAGAGGAAAAAAAGCAGAAAGTGAGGGAGGAGAGCTTCCTTATTCAACTTGTGCCAAAGATTAATAAAAATACACTGAGGAAGATGTGACACGTTTTAAAATAAACACTGCTGCATTTCATACTCTCATGCTGCAGACGGATTGGTTTTCTCCATTTCTGTTATGCAAATACATTAGCAAAATCTTGAATCTTTTCAGAGTCAGAGAGTCAACATGAAGTCTGCAGTAATTTTGTCAAAACTGTATTACTGTGGAGCACTGACGTTCATTCTTGAGCTTCAGAACAGTAGTTTGACAAAGCAATTTTAAATCACGGTCCATTTACCTGCTTTTTCAAGAGTTCAACAATATCTTACAGACTTCTGTCATGGTCATATCATATCACTCCACTACAAATAAACTCTATCTGTTGAGGAAGACTGTAAAACTGTGTGGTTGAAAGCAAGTGTAAAGCACTACTAAGCTGACCTTGGTTTAAGAGTTTTAAACACATTAAGCCAAACCTGTCATATCCACCAGCATGTCTTGACAAAAAGCAGTTGTGCAAGAACTTTTGTAAAATTAAATAAAGTGTAAAATTATCAAAAATTTAATTTAGATCAGAAAATATCAGATCAAACAATATGTCAACATGCAATTAATGCCAGTCTTAAGTATTTGACAATTTTTGAGACTCTGTGCTATGGAAATGTTTAAGTTAGTACCCAATTACTATTGAAGTTTGATACCCTGCCCTGGTTGTTTGGTCATTTGGACACAATCCCCAGTATTCCTAGCATTTATGTACACATCCAGTTCTGCAGGTGTGAAGGTTAAGGTGGAGAATGAGTGTGTAGCACATCTGATTTTCACGCTGGAAAATTGGCCCCAGACCTGAAATCAACGACTGTCCTATTCTCAACCATAACTATTATGTTTCCCCAGCCTTTTGATATATGCAGAAATAGTGGAAAGAAAAAAAATTATGTTGTCAGACATAAAAATAAGACCATTGTCATTGTCATCATCAGCGTTGTGTCTAGTGATGGAATTGGAAGGCTGAGACAATTTAAACATGAAAGGAGTACAAAGAAAAGAATGGAAAATATGTCTACCTGGAAAGGAAAAATGTATTCAAGAATCTAAACTTGTACTGCATGATTTTGAAAAATGTTAACAAAAATGGTAATAGTAAAGGTAGTTGAGGAGCTAAAACTTGCAAAAACAATGGTATGGCAAATTATTGTGATGTAAACTGTTTTTGGTCGCTGTTACTTAAAATGCTGCTGTTCAGCTGAGCTACAGAAGATTAACTTGTCTGCTGTACCTTGAGTACTACAACTGTTAGCATGATGCATCTGATGTGCGCTGCTGTCAATCTTTAAGTATATCAGTGAGCAGGAGAAAGAGATACTTGGCTAAGCAGAGACAGCAAGTGCTTGAAATCTGTGGGCCACCAAAACAAACAAACAAACAAACAAAAAAAAAAATTAAAGCTGCAGATTCCTTATGTTAATTATAGAAATTTCACACAAGAATGAAAAATACCCTCCACAATTTCCAGAGCCCAAGGTATTGTCTTCAAATTACTAGGGTATTTAAGTTACAGAGATATAAAATGAGTTTGCAGCTTTGAACTCAATGTGCCCACTGGCCTGCTGAACAATGAAAAACATATTATTATTTAATTAAACAAATAAATAATAATGGAAAAAAACACCCCAATTGAGGGCCACACTCATAAGCTTAGGAATGTTTAATATTCCATATCGTCAGAAGCTAAAACATTTGAACATAAAGGTGAACGGAGTACATTTCACTGAATGCACTTACAGAGCAATATCACTGGGCTGCATTGATCTGAAAATGAGATTATACCGGAGACCAGATACACAGAGCAGGAATACTGGATATCAGAAATACAGGTAGATAAAAGAACATCTCTGTGTGTGACGCTGTCAGCCAAGTAGCACAATGAAACCTCAGTTCCTGAATCTGGTTAAATATAGCTGGGTTCTTCAGAGAATTAAAAAAAAAATCTTCACAGTAGTTTTTCATCACATCCATGCATGTCATTGTAAGTCATCCATGGCACACCTAAAATGGCACTTTAAAAAAAATCAAAAAAGAAAGAAAAAGAACAGGTTGTTTACTTTCATTGACACGGTAGGTATAAGGAAGAGTCGAGGATCAGACTCAAGGAATGTGTGTTGCTGGAGTGTGTAGGTTGCTGCTGTTTGTTTGAATAAAAAGCTAATTTTCTCTGATGAGTTGAATCTTCTTTGGGCTGCATTTATGTTTTTGTTTTTTTTATCAAGTGTTTGCACAATACCACAAATGCACCAGAGAAATACAGAAACAAGTCCTGGCAGATGGAGATCACAAAACACTTAAAAACCCAGCTGAAATGATCCTGAAATGATATATTTGCACAGAGAGCAGAACAAGAAACTTTATCCCCCTACTCAATTTTCCCTTTTTTTCAGAAGCAGACATAGAACAAATACAAAAACAAATCATCTGGCACTGTGAAAAGTTGGCATCTGTCAAATCATAAAATAAGAGAACAGTGGAAATGAACGACATGGTTTTGTCGACAGGCAACGTCTTCACAGAGGCAGCACAGTCAGGAGTCCCACGCTCACTCGCAGCAGTACAGTAGTAGTATTAGTACCAATCGGCGTTTGATTGAAGGTATAGTAGTAGTAAGTTAAGCAAGAGTCCACTCTCCCTGTTTGACTCAGTGTCTCCATTCTCAAGTTTGATTGTTAACCAACCTATAAAGTGCTTTCAAAAAATAATCTCCCCCTCATCATAATCATCCTCATCTATACAATAAATCGGTATATCAATTAGGACAATGTTACAAGTAGGAAAGGAAAGAGAGGAAGAATTAAAAAGGGTCTATTCAGGCACCAGCAGAGAGCTCTTCTCGTTCTCTTCCTCTGTTACTTCTCTCCACAGCATTTCTTATTATTTATGATGTTATCATTTATGATGTTTTTTTTTTGTTTTTTTACTTCTTGAAGGGTGTCAGTCTGCCAATGTTGTGCCAGAAAGTGGAGGTTTTGCGCTTGGGTTCAGCCAGCATGAAAACCTGCTGCTGGGGCAAAGCAGTGGGGAGAGAGGGGTGTTTCTGTCGCAGGAGGAAGTCGTAATAGGGTCTGGTCACAGCTGAGGAAGAAGGAGAAAAACAGAAAATATAATTTCTTATAACATTCTTATGCGATATCACAACTGAGAAAAGCTGACGGGAAGCATACATTCATTATGTATTCTAGGTCTGTATCAATGAAATGTCTCAGAGGCCTGAAATGATGATACAGGGATATATAACTAAACTGTATTTGACTTGACTTCGTCAAGCCCTGTTCTTGTTCTGCTCTGTGACTTTCACCTTTGACCACCAAAATCAGATCCTTTAATCCAAGTGAATGTTTGTGCTAAATTTGAAGAAATTCCCTCAAGGCCTTCTCTTCAAGAGAATGGGATGTATGAACAGATGTATGGAAGAACAACTACTTTGCTTTTACTTTGTTTGCTGCTATCCTGTGAATAAAACTCAATACTCCCAAAAGATGTTTCAAATTAAACACCTACTAGGATAGGAATGGTTATTTCCTTTGGGCTAATAGACTGCTTCAAATACGAAATAACTGTGCAGGAAGTGTTGAGTTTCATTGGCAGTAGCCTAACTCCTCCAAAGACTATCAAAGTAGAAGCAACTGGTAATAATAAATGAGAGCAGTGAGTTTGCATTGGTAGTGAGTACAGTATAATATTACTCACTAACAATCTGAGTAATTTATAAAAAAAGAGCAGGTAAACATTGAGGAATTCAGTTTTCATTCACATCAAAATCATCCACAGTAAATGAAAATACAAACTCATCCAGGAACAGGGAGACTTCTTACAATAAGGTGTACAAAACAATAAAAACTGATTTTTAAAAAAAAAGTTTAAAAAAAAGGTAATGTTTCATAATTAATTCAATTTACTTCTACTTTGCTGCTTTTTATTGGTTTGCTATTAAGATAGTGTCTGTGTAACTCAACACTTCCTGCAACCCACCAGAAAAGGGGTGGATTACTTCACATGAGCTGTTGAAATGCTTTTGTCGGATAATCAGATTGAATTGAAATTTTGTTTTCACTTCAGGAGCACACTGTGATAATGTAAGCCTTTTTCTGTTTGGTCCTGTATTGATCCTGCATTTTTTTTTTCAGATGATAGAGAAATTGCAAGAAATTGTACACAACTGCAACAACAACGGCAGACAAATAAAAACATGCAAATGCAGATTTTATGCATCCTGTAAATTTACCTTAAGCAATCAGTGTAGCCAATGAGAAAAACTACAAGACTTCATCAATTCACTTTTGGTTTTTCTCTATTGAATACAAATCTTGTTTACATTCACTAATTGCTAACTGTCTCTACTTCCTGTTATTTCAAACAAAGTTAAACTACTCTCTATAAAATATTTCCTGCAAATGTTTCATATCACAAATCATAACAGGATAGGGGATGATATCTTCCTTTGACCTGCTATAAAGCCTTTAATGTGAAAACATCTCTGCACAAAGTGTTTGTATAAAGTGTGAAGTCTTTTATTGACAGTACCTTCACATCAATCAAAGATCAGGAAAATAGAAGTGATGCTGATATTTATTTTTAAAGATCTCTGTTGAGAAAATGTGTGCAGGAATCTTCATAAATAACTCGGAAGGCAGATGAGTATTTTTAGTCCCAGTCAAACCTTTACTGTGATTCTGTAAAGAAGTGATTCTGAAATGCTTGAAGAATGCAGGTACTATTCAATAAAAAGTGCTACTGCATTATAGATTAGTTCTTACAGTGTATATATTATACAGTGTGGTAGCCCATGTACAAGCCCAGAGACAAAGGAAGATGCATTAAAACCTGATCTGAGGGTTATTATATTCTGTGATAAAAAAGAAATAACACTTTTGAACAATAAAGTGTATGAAACGTCTACACAGAGACTCAGGTACAGGTGCATTGGGCCTTATCTGCAACAACTCAAATCCATGCATTCCAGTCAGTTGCCTTTGGGTGCATACCTTTGGGTTTCCCAGCTGGGTGGCTTTTACAGGCATTCAGCATGGCCTGTTTCTTCTGGACCTCTGTGAGAGAGAAGCCTGAAAATAGAAAATGAAACAGGAAAACATGATAGAAGACTTGGCCATTGAAAGAATGGTAGACAAAAAGCATCCAAAAGCATTAGGTTCAAAATGTCATGTTGGTTTTTTGGTTGGACAGCAGCAGTGGGGCCAGCCCTATAAACGCAAATGTTTGTAGCTATCATTTTACAAGTAAATATTGCTGGGTGAAGAAGTAACACCACTGGTCAGCCAGCCAAGTGTTAGAGTTTGCCATTGGCCGCTGCTATTTATAAATGTGCAAACAGTTTCTATTACATCACCAGGCATATAAAGGCAGCGTACATGCCAACTTACCATCTTTGTCACTAGACTTACTATTCAGACCCCTTGAGCAACCTCTTTTCAAAAAAGCATCAAATCTAGGGACTTTTTGGACAAACCTTATCTACTTTCTGTAGAAGAGAGTCGCCAGTATTGTTCCATGAGCGTGAGGTCGCGCTTTCCCTCTGCACACCTTCCTATGTGTTTCATTCAATTCACTGCATGGCTGCTGATACAGATGTGAATGTGCTTCTAACCTTCTCTCTGCGTGATCATTTTACAAGTAAATACTGCTGTCTTTATAGTCTCTATGGTCTTTTGTAAGTACTTTTGTATGTACTTTCGTAATGCAATAGCAGTCACTGAAAGAGCTTTACAGGAAATGAAGAGATAGAGTGACATAATCAGATGCATCAAAGACGTGCAAGTTATACAAAGTCTACCAAGATCCAGCTGCTCACAGCTCCCCTCTCCTTAAAACAATAGCACATGGTTCAA
Source organism: Toxotes jaculatrix (assembly GCF_017976425.1). Lineage (NCBI taxonomy): Eukaryota > Metazoa > Chordata > Actinopteri > Toxotidae > Toxotes > Toxotes jaculatrix. Next base: position 14,589,397 of record NC_054413.1, on the reverse strand, counting down.
GGTTAAACATATAGTTCTTTCCAGGAAACATATTTGAAATTATTAGGAACTGGGCCTATAAAATAAAGCATTACCCAAATTTCCAGGCAAAACTGACAGTAGCAACTTGTGTGACCTCAGTGAATCACTGACATTCAATTTGTCTGTTCTTTGGATCAGCATCATAGAAATACATTAACTGCTGGTAGTCCCACACTTCCTGACACACCACCTGAGGATATTAAAGAATTAATGCAGATGTAATGGTGGGAGAAGAAGGGAGGATGTGAATTACATTATAGTTTTTGGAAACAATTCTTTGGTTTGTAGAAAAAGAAGCAAGACTGACAGGTTATAGAGAGCATGTCAGAGACCACCAGAGTATCACAGGTTTGATTTCAGAAATCAAACTATTCTAGTCTGGTTTAGTTTAGTTTTGATTCTAGTTTTCTAACTATTTCTATTCTGATTACAGGTTCTCAATTATTAACAGATCCCGAGGGCTAAAAGGGCCAACACAAACAGTGCTTCTTTTGAGGCAAACATGAACTATGCATGCATCTGACCTGTCTCACGGTCATGCTGGACCTGCTTCCTCTCATCAGCAAAGGCTCGGAGCCAGCGCTGCTTCTGCTCAGGCTTCTTGGCACACAGAAGGTGGACCTCATCACCAGCCAACGATCGCAGCTTCAGGGCATTCTTCACGCTGATGTTGAAGTCCTTCTCCTTGCCGTCCTCCACATCTATCACCTCCATGTGGTCCATGTCCATCCGACCCTTGTAGTACAGCATGTCCCGGCGCAGGAGGTCCTGCAATGATGAGAATGGCAAATTCACCCAAAACTCCTTTGGAATAGTTCAAGATAATAAAATAATATGCTGAACCAGCAAGAGCCAGCGTGGTTGACTGGTAAATGGTGTTTTTTAAAGTGTCTTGTTTTCCACCTCATGCTGCTCAATGTGCCTTAAATTGCCCCCCGGGGACAAACAAAGTGTGATCTGAATGGTGTGTTTGATACCACAGGTATGAACTACAGTGCATCCGGAAATTATTCACAGCGCTTCACTTTTTCCACATTTTGTTATGTTACAGCCTTATTCCAAAATGGATTAAATTCATTTTTTCCCCTCATCAAAGACGTGCAAGTTATACAAAGTCTACTAAGATCCAGCTGCTCACAGCTCCCCTCTCCTTAAAACAATAGCACATGGTTCAAGGTTAAACATATAGTTCTTTCCAGGAAACATATTTGAAATTATTAGGAACTGGACCTCAGTGAATCACTGACATTCAATTTGTCTGTTCTTTGGATCAGCATCATAGAAATACATTAACTGCTGGTAGTCCCACACTTCCTGACACACCACCTGAGGATATTAAAGAATTAATGCAGATGTAATGGTGGGAGAAGAAGGGAGGATGTGAATTACATTATAGTTTTTGGAAACAATTCTTTGGTTTGTAGAAAAAGAAGCAAGACTGACAGGTTATAGAGAGCATGTCAGAGACAAAATTCTACACACAACACCCCATAATGACAATGTGAAAACAGTTTTTTGGAATGTTTGCAAATTTATTAAAAATCAAAAATCAAGAAATCACATGTACATAAGTATTCACAGCCTTTGCTCAATATTTTGTTGATGCACCTTTGGCAGCAATTACAGACTCAAGTCTTCTTGAATATGCCACAAGCTTGGCACACCCATCTTTGGGCAGTTTTGCCCATTCCTCTTTGCAGAACCTCTCAAGCTCCATCAGGTTGGATGGGCAGTGTCGGTGCACAGCCATTTTCAGGTCTCTCCAGAGATGTTCTATCGGATTCAAGTCTGGGCTCTGGCTGGGCCACTCAAGGACATTCACAGAGTTGGCCTGAAGCCACTCCTTTGTTATGTTGGCTGTATTCTTAGGGTCGTTGTCCTGCTGAAGGATGAACCGCTGCCCCAGTCTGAGGTCAAGAGCGCTCTGGAACAGGTTTTCATCCAGGATGTCTCGTTACATTGCTGCATTCATCTTTCCCTCTATTCTGACTAGTCTCCCAGTTTCTGTCGCTGAAAAACATCCCCACAGCATGATGCTGCCACCACCATGCTTCACTGTAGGGATGGAATTGGCCAGGTGATGAGTGGTGCCTGGTTTCCTCCAAACATGGCACCTGGCATTCACGCCAAAGAGTTCAATCTTTGTCTTATCAGACCAGAGAATTTTGTTTCTCATGGTCTGAGAGTCCTTCAGGTGCCTTTTGGCAAACTCCAGGCAGACTGCCATGTGCCTTTTACTAAGGAGTGGCTTCTGTCTGGCTACTCTACCATACAGACCTGATTGGGGGATTGCTGCAGAGATGGTTGTCCTCCTGCAAGGTTCTCCTCTCTCCACAGAGGAACGCTGGAGCTGTGACCATCGGGTTCTTGGTCACCTCCCTGACTAAGGCCCTTCTAACCCGATTGCTCAGTTTAGACGGCTGGCCAGCTCTAGGAAGAGTGCTGGTGGTTCCAAACTTCTTCCATTTACAGATGATGGAGGCCACTGTGCTCATTGCGACCTTCAAAGAAATTTTTCTGTACCCTTTCCCAGATTTGTGCCTCAAGACAATCCGGTCTCGGAGGTCTACAGACAATTCCTTTGTCTTCATGCTTGGTTTGTGCTCTGACATGCACTGTCAACTGTGGGACCTTATATAGACAGGTGTGTGCCATTACAAATTATGTCCAATCAACTGAATTTACCACAGGTGGATACCAGTTAAGCTGTAGAAACATATCAAGGATGATCAGTGGAAACAGGATGCACCATCAATTTTGAGCTTCATGGCAAAGGCTGTGAATACTTATGTACACGTGATTTCTTGATTTTTGACTTTTAATAAATTTGCAAACACTGTTTTCTCATTATCATTATGGGGTGTTGTGTGTAGAATTTTGTGAGGAAAAAATGAATTTAATCCATTTTGGAATAAGGCTGTAACATAACGAAATGTGGAAAAAGTGAAGCGCTGTGAATACTTTCTGGATGCACTGTAAAATGAGTGGAGCACCTCCATCAAGGTCAAAACATTGACCAAAATGACAAAAAAATGCCCTATCATGCAATGTCAAGAAAAGTACAGAAAAACTCCTGGATCCAACTCCTTTAAGCAGATCCACACAAAAATGTATTGGGTTCTTCCCCTGCCCATGCCTCATCCCTCCAACAAGTTTTGCATAATCCTGCTGACAAATAAACAAACCAACAAACAGACATGGGTGATAACACAACCTTCTTGGCAAAGGTAATTATACTGCTTTGCTCTGATATTTAAAAGCATTTTTCAGTCCAAAGAAGTTTGACAAATAGTTGTTGTTCTAGAGTTTGTTAATAGAAGTAAAACTGAAGGATTTTTATTTTTATCTTTCACTTAAGTCCTGTGAAAGCAAAATTAGTATGAATCTGAAACAGTCCAAAACGGAACTTTCAGCATTTTGGAAAATACGGGCCTGGTTCTTGTCAAGGTTCATTTGTTTGGTTAACCCATTAGAATACTTTGTGTATTTCTCATATGTAAACATAAATTAACCATTTGTTTTGCAAATATCAGGTGTTGTCCCTCCTAACATTGAGGAAAAAACAAGCATTGGAAGAATCCTGTGGAAGGCTTGTACTTAATATAGGCTTGTAGTATAATAAACTGTGCATATTCAATGTATTACAATGAATCAAACCTAGTATTCCAAAAATTCTTTGGGTGTTTAATCGGTGGTCTGTATTTTCATACATTCTGAATTCAATTCAATTATATCTTTCTTTACCATTTTGTTTCATTACCACTTGTACAACACAGTTGTACAAATGGTAAGTGGTGCACAGTTCAAACTAATGGATGGTGGCCAACAGGATGAGAATTATGTAGTATTCCAAAAGGAAAGAAGGATTCTTTTCTATTCCAAAAATCTTGGAGCAACAACCACAAATACTACCCTGTGAGGGGTCAAACTGGGTCATCAAAATGAACTTGCCATACAGCTACTATACCTTTATTCCTTCTTTTTAATAGGATGATTTTTCTTGCATATAGTTATCAGTATAAAACTATATAAAATTCAACTCAAAATGCAGAGGCACCTTTTTGCAGTACACCATCTGATGGTCAAAGAGGAAAAACATTCTCTGTTGACTCTTGGCCTGAGGCTGGGACAGCTTGGTCAACTCTCCAGAAAAGATGAGATCAGAGCTCCTGCTGAGGACGTCTTCACCCTGTATGGATCGAGACACACAGACACACGCACGCACACTGTTTCTTGTTCCAATCAGTGAGAGACCATTTCAGAACAAAGACACTAAGATGCTTCAGACCCCACCTCCCAGTCCTCTATGGAGCTCTGCCAGTGGGCGATCTTGTCAATATTCTCAAGACGCCGTTTCCTCTCGTTGATCAGCCTTGCCACATTCTTCATGGCATTCAAGGCTGCCTCCACATCTTTGTAGTCTCTAAAGATCAGAGAGTGACATGAAGTTTAGAGAAGATTTAAAATATAGAGTGACTTTTGTAACTATTGAAAGATTTGATCTTTTCATAGAATTTTTTGACAGTAAGAAAATATAGAATAACCCCAGCTGTATGCTTTAAAACGGATGCCCTCACCTATAAAAGCAGAATCTGAACCAACACAAACATGAACTGGGATGCCACAAAGTAATTTATTAACTAAGCAGATTTGTTGGAATTTACCAAATCATACAAAATACATGTTAACTACACACAGCAAAGTAGAAAAGATAAAGATGTTTCCAATTTTTTTTTTTTTTTACAGAATTTTATATTTTAAGGACACAGCACATGACTATTACCTATTGTAAAATCATTGTTTATCATTACACATACTGTAGAACTGTCAAATTCCTGAGAGGTTGCTAAGCAAGGTTGTTGATATATTTTTTTCATCAAACTACTGCTTCAAAGATAAAAGTGAATATTCAAACTCAGAATTATGGAAACTGGCCATCCTGACTATCCATCCATGATGACCACTAAGAACTGGCCTTTCTCTTGAGGAAAGAATAACTGATGGTTCATTTTGATACCTGCACCTATGTGAAGCAGTGGATCTTTTGAAAGAGTATGCAGTTACCTGTGCTGTGGGTTGGTGTATTTGAGCAGCTCAGCCAGCTGCAATGGGTACTTGCAGATCTTCTGAACTGGAGTGAGCAGGAAGCCATCCAAGGAAATGTCGATCATCTTCTGGAGCAGTCGGCAGGCTTCAAAGAAGAAGACGTACTTGTTGACTTTCATCAGCTTAGACAGCTGGACGCAGGCATTGGGGTGGTTGTTGCAATACTCTGAGTAGATCTGGAAATCTGTTTGCTACACATAAAAGAAAACAAGAGAAAGGGTTAGAAGAAAGAGAGAAATTTGGGTGGACTAAGACTGTGTTAGATTTAACTAGATGTTCCTAATAAACTGACAAATGATATTAGCTTGAGGGTTTTAGAAAAATGACGGGAGTCAAATGAATGAGAGTCATAATAAAGAAGCAAAATGAAGTGGATCAACTCATAAGAGAGCTTGCTCTAGAAAGTGAGGTTTTAAACTGTTGTGTGCCATTTCTTTTAGTAATATCCCTCTGATAGCATAATTAGAAGCATATCAGCTTACATGTTCAAGGAAGCAGCAACCAATCTCACTGAGGTGTGGCTGCTCCTTGTTGAACTTCTTCTCCAGGCCTTTCAAGAACTTCCTCTGGAATCGGTAGATTTCTTCAATATTGCCAAAGATGGTACGAAGCTGCTCTTCATTGAACATGTCAGTCCTTTTGCGGCATTGTTTGATATAACCCTTAGGGAAACAGAAACGGGTTCAGAACCTGCTGGGCAGATTTCATTAATTTATTCTTTTATAAGCTGCTTGCTCCTGCTGGTAAGGCCATATACTCGTTGAGAATGTTATGTATATTGTCTATTTTCTAGGTCATAAAGATTGTGTGTGTTATTTCCAAATATGCAGATATAATAAGGTGGTATTTGTTTGATTTACCTAGGAAATCTGTACATTTACATGGATGACAATGCATGAGTTGAATCAGAACCTTTACACATCAAAGCAAAACCAGGGCTGTGGATGGAAAAGTTCATTTAATTGATGGAAGAAGCTTAAGACTGTTGACCAACATCTCTGACAACTAAATAAACTTTCATGGTTTAAAGTTCTGTGAAAACCACAAACTACAAATCTCATTTCCTTTAGGTTCTGTGGTACCAAAAATTGGAATTCAAACCACAATAATGCTATATCATGTAAGTTGGTTACCCAGCCACCTGCCACATCCTTTACATTTATGACCACAATGGAAATATTTTTTGGGATTTTATGGTCATCTTTGATGTTTTTGAAGTCTGTGAAAATGTGTGATTTGGTCTCCTCCTTCTCATTATAACATCAAATAACCTAAATTAAAATTAATTTATGGTTAGGTTAGTTTCACCATTGACATAATTACTAATGTAGCATTTAGTCTAAGAGTTTTATAACTCTGTATAAACAAGTGTCTAACAGTGCATAAACAAAGCTATATATGATTTGAAAATAAAAGTTTTACATCATGGTTTCACATGCATTAATCCTGACCTCACAGATGTCTTTCAGGTGCTTGATGTAGTCTCTCTCTGTGCTCATGATCTCATTGATGACGTTGGTCCTCATCTGCTCTTTGCAAGGTAAACCAGGTCCCAGCAACAAGCCCAGACCTGCCTGGTCCTCCTCTCCTGCATGCGCCTCCTCCAGGTGTGCCAGATACTCCTCCATGGGTTCATCCTGGTTCACACGCAACTGAGAAGAACACAGGTAACTGTTAAAACCGGGAAGAATTTTGATTTCACCTAAAAAAATAACTTTGCTTTTAAAGTTCCATTTTTTTGTTTCTGGCTTACAGCTGTGCAAACAACTTAATAAAAGGAACAAGCATGCCAACATTTTGATAAGCCCGCACTCTGTAAAGGCATTCCTCACTAGTTTTTTTTTTTTTTTACTTTAGACACTTGAGTAAAATAATAGTGTACTGAGGTTTAACTTTAAAAAAAGAAAACAAAGAAAAGAAAAACAAAACAAAAACACTGCATTGCAGCAACTGCATTCATTAGTCAAACTAATTAAAAGCCATATGGCCAGTAATTTCAGTATCTTCAGTAGCTTGGACACAGTTTGTCTCACCCGCACAAAGCTTGCAGGAAACCAGCCCTCGCTGTCCATGATGCGACCCCACCACCACTCCTTGTTAGTGGCATCCACCACTTCGATGACATCACCGGCCTTGAAACCAAGCTCCTGGTCATCCATGGTGACATGGTCCCAGAGTGCCTCAGCATACACCACACTGCCATCACTGATCAGCTGCAGAGGAAGCACCACAGAAAGGACACAGGTCAGGATTCTATTAACATTATTTATAGTTTTAGAACATGATATGATAAGAACTTGCAATAAAATGTGCTGTAATATCAGGATTGCAACAGCGGCACTGTTAGTCATTCAGTGAATATCAAAGGTCTATTACCAGCCACTAAAATGACAAATGATGGGCTTTACTGATGTAACCTGACACAATTACAGCTTAAAACCTTCTCAGTTCAACTAGTTCTCTTCTTCTGCAACTGTTTCCCACAGGCTGACAAATTATGAGCTGTGTTTAACCCCAACAAGTGAGACCGGAGGGTTGTTCATGAGCTGCTCAGACATCTGACACTTGGCTTGGAGTTGGCTGAAATATGGCATTACAATAGAATGACTTTCAGATGGGGTGAAGACTTCAGTTAACCTGTACTCATATCTGTGAGACTGTAATAGCATATCTGTAAGGCTAAATGCTAAAATTAGAAGGCTAACATGCCAAAGTCTATCATAGTAACATGCTAATGCTTAGTAGCTATAATGTTTACCACATTCACTATTTTAGTTGAGCGTGTTAGCATGTTAACATCTGCACTAGTGGTAAAATAAGCAGGAAACCCAAAGCACAGCTGAAGGTGATGGGAATGTCATTTGTTTTGCAGGTATTTGGTCATAAACCAAAGTGTAAGTCAAACAAAAATTTTGATTTGATGGGAGGATCACCACAGTTATTACAATCGGAACGACATTTAATGACAATCCATCCAGTTCCTGAGACATTTCACAGCACCAAATGTGAATCTGAGCTTCCTTGGGTCTGAGAAAAAAATAAATGATGATGTGATAAGTGACGCCAGTAGGGTTTTCTCAGCTTGGGCTTGAAAATGATAGGTTTATAACAGAAAGTCTTCATTACAAATTGGAGGTATGGACTTTTAACAACAGATGAGATGTTGGACTGATAGTGGCAAATTTTAAGTGGCAGCAGTGCTACCAAGTCATAGTGTGATGTAATATCAATTAGCCCTCTAACTGACACAATAATGCACTGTCAACATTGGCGCATAGCGTATATTATGTGATTTGTGATATAGTATCATATATGGGGTTGGAATACAGAGAAGGTGTGTTTAGTCCATTCTGTTTTGCCTCTCACAGAGCCAGTAGACATTCAGCACACCTAGATCACTCTGTAAGACCATAATGCTCTACTGCGTGTGCCATTCAGCTTTGATGAAGGCTAACTAGGAGATTTAGATGGAGGTACAGTAGAGGGAAGATACAACACAAGAGGTAGAAAAAGAGGAGAGAGCAAGTGTGAGACCAGAAGGAGATTGAGCCAATGTTATTGATGAAGACACTGCAGTGGTCATATTTCACACCGTCTCATAACCACCACCAGTTTCACTGCGTCAACATGGCCCCAGGCTCCACAGAGACCATCCATTATGCTGCTCAGCCTCTCATACCTGCAGAGGCAGCACAGATCTTACTGGACCACATCAGCCAAGCATCCCTCTTCTTTGGAGGCTCATCTCTTTCAGGGATAGAGGAGAAAGTCTGGATGTCTTTCACACTACCTCACTAGTGTTGTTAAAGACATAGTCATTTTATTTTTCTCTCTGTGATCTGGCTCTCAGCTCCACTGATACATCATGGTGATGAAGAAAACAGACGATGTGGCTGTTGCTAAGCAACACACCCACACCATTTTGCCTCTCTGCTGCCTTTCTCTCCAGATTCCTCTTTGACTACATGACACCACAATATCCTCTTGTTATGATAGTAAACTGCTACAGCTTGTTGTACAGCGATCAAGTATAAAGACAGTGCTCACATGAAAGGGGTCACTATGTCACTATTCTAACAACAGTGGCTAATTGATACACATGCATACACACACACTAACCCAAGCTGCTGTGCCCCCGTTACCTCACCCTACTACCCTGATGTGAGCAGCTGAGCAGCTTGAGCAGCACACATATACACTGTTGCCCATAAACTTAGAATTAAATATATTTTACCTCTTCTCATGAAATGATTGTGCCAATGTGATTTATTCTTGATAGATAAATAGCTTCTCAAAACTTTATTGATAAGTCTCTTACAAACACATTACTGATGTGTATAAATAGGAATAAAAAGAGGAATGTATGGGCAACAGTGTATATGGGACTCAAATTATACCTGTGATACCGTCTGATAAAACATTGTTTGATGTTTAAGCATCAGAGACAGAAGCAGAGACAGTTCAGAAAGGAGATGTGCACAGAATCATTTCCTATGAGTTTTGCCACTGCCCTGGCCCTTTAGGAGACTAGTGGCAGGTCCTGAGTCTATTCATGCCAATGGGAGAAGAAGTGAAAGAGAATATTATAGACTGATACAATCTTATATGGGGTTGATATCACATATTAAGCTACCAGATAAAAACGATTTTACTGTATCTAATGTTGTATTGTTTTGTATTGTGTTGCTGTATTGTTTTGACATTGACAACAGTCCAAAAATTAGTGTTAAAAATGCCCAAGATTCATCAAGCAATATGCTGTAAATATGCTGTATTATCCTTTACAAAAAAATGCACAGATAATAGTAATAAATTAATAAATTAGCTTTTAATATTAGCTACTGTCCTGTTTCATCCCAGCTACAAAAGCCTGAATGAGCAAGGTGATGTTGTTTTGCAATACCCCTCTAGCCAGCTAATGCTAGTTACCAGTAAAATACATGATGTTATTGTGAGTATTACTTTATTTGGCCTTTATTATACCAGGAAGTACCACTGAGATTGAAAATGTCTTTTCCTGACCTGGTCCAAACCACAGCAGAGGTTATACAATCAACATGCAAAACACACAGCAACAATAGAAATACAAAGTGATAAAATATATAGCTTACATTTATCACACTTTAAAACAAGGTGGCGGGATGGGAGATGGGGTGACCACGGTCACTTAGGAGACAGGAAATGTATACTCTTTCATACCATTGAAGCAGCTTCTAATTTATAATCTTTGTTATAGAGCATCTTTGGTTTGATGTATTATATTTAATATTTAATGAAATCTATGCCAAAAATATTCTAGTATTAAGCTTGCTTTTACTGACTCTATTGACCTCTTCAGGCCTCCAACTTTGTGAATGCAATCTGAGAAGAAAAAAATCCTCTGATTGAACTGCTCACAGTTTACAGATGCATACAACATATACTGATGGTCCCACATGGACATTGCTTCACTTTAAGGGGTCATTAACCAAAGAGCCTGGGAACAGCTTGTTTATTTCATGGCTTAGTTATGTAAATTAAACTGGTAGGAAGTGATGCTCCCAAAAAGCTCTTTAATACAAAATAAATAAATGACAATGTAAGATGGGGTGTCCCAATGTGAGACACAGTGGCGATTTTCCTCTGCAGCCACTTACAAAAACAGTAAAAACAAAAACATTTTTAAAAGTGGAAGCAAGTAATTTATTATCATAAGGAGAGTCTAAAACAAAGTCACAGAAACACAGTCATGAGATACCATCAGCTTATAATATTCTGATGGCTAACACTTTTCTACAGACATGAAGCAACTTGAAAAAACCATATTTCAGGCCATCTAATGAATCCAAATTAAATATTCATGTTCCTTTTACGTCTACTAGTCTGGATGCTTTTTTTTTTTTTAAACAAGACAATAGAGGAATAACTTGGCTCTTTATTTCACATTTAACATTTCCCAAAGTGTGTCCAACTGCACAACTTGTCAACATTAACAGAGTAACAGCACTCTCTCTTTCTTAACGTATAAGAAACATTGAGCACAGACAATTTTAAGAGAGGTGCAGGATTGATTATTTATTTATTTATTTATTTATTTATTTATTTATTTGAGGATTTTAATGTGACTAAAAATGTTTTTAAATGTCAAAGAGCTGCAGAGGTCTCTTAAGGTAGTTAAGATTAGATCCTAGAAGGCTGCAGTCCAGAAACAAGAGCCAAGCTCTATTTTCTGTAGCCTAGTTCCCCATTGTTTCATCCCTAACTGTGCCTAATTATATATTTCTATATAAGATTGTTGCTAATTTCATGTTTGTTATAAATAACTAACCCAAAAACTGCTGTTGGTGTTGTTGATGGTGCTAATATATAGATTTAATTTTTAAGAAGATCAAGATCAAGTGGCTGTGGAGAACTATAATAAGTAAGCTTCACCCATATTTTAGACAATGTATCATCTCAAATAAAAATAAATATAAAATAAATTTGATTGATTGATTGATAAATTTGTTATGTAGAGGCTGGAAGAACAGGGGTGGGGTGGGGTGGGGTGGGGGGCGTTGTAAATACAACATTAATTCCACTCACTTTCTCTTTTCTAATAAAAATACTGTTGTCATTCACTAGTTATGTGCAGTTGCTTGTACACGGAAGTGTCAAATTAAAATCCTTCCTGTGGCTCAAAGACCTCCCTTTCCTGTTACGCTTACAGGTGTTAAATTTCAGAGACTTACCTTAACACTACTTCATAAAAAAGGAAAGTGGAAGGATTTGGAGGTAATTTGTTGATATATAAAAATGGACATCATACTGAATTTATCAAGACAACAGGTAAACAAATAATATCTCAGCAGGTGAATTTGGTACAGATCTGGGTTACTGACATTCACAAAATGATGGTCAACTTTTGCTAATGAATGGTATGATACACTTTTGGTTTTCCAGCACAGCTAATGTAGACATGGAGGTGATGTCATCTGTGCTCCTAAATCACATATTTGCTTTATGTTTAAAAGCAAAGCACCTATTTTGATAGATTTATTTTATTTTATTTTAGATTCATGGATTATAGATAAGATTTTACTTAGTCATTTTATATGTGGCTGTATTTCTGTTATGGTGCAAGAATACAGATTATATTGGTAATCGGAAATGTAATGTAATGTAAATGTAAAACAGTAGTATCAATTTAAATAATCCAATCTATCCTTTTTAAAAACCAGGCAGGATATGGGAGTATATGTGAAAATACTGGTGTAGACCAAATAAGTAAAAATCAATAATTTCATTTATTCCCACAAGAAGATTACTGGGACAGTAAACTGTCTTCCTGTCTTTTAGCTCTAGTCTCTCACTTCAAATACTGTATCCTGAGATGTTAGCTGTTTACCTGAACAAACTCCTGTACTGCAGAATAATTTAGCAACAGTAGCTCATGTTCATGTGCAAATGCACTCCTCTCTAAATGTTAGCTTCTAGTAGTATTTACAAAAAGACAAATGGTTAACTGAGTGGTCTCTGATCACAAAAATGTTGATACTTATATTACTAGTTATATGATTGTTCTTTTATATAATATTTTACCAAATCAGTGATAAAATTAGCACACAAATGAACCCTCTATTAGTACTGCTAAAGTTGTATGTTCAGAATACAATCTGCCATGGTTATCTAAGAGCAGAGGAGTAAAAGGGTCACCACAGTGTATGTTACATCACCTGAAAGACCTCTGTTATACTGTTGCTTTTTAAGGTTTGGTTGCTCCAAACCAGACAAACAAAACAGAATGGCGAACTACTGAAAACACATCAGTGAGTCATAACGTTGCATTGGGTGACAAGTTCCTTCATAAACACACACTGTTCATTTTGACTCAGTCCTAAATATGGCCTCATGCTGCCTCAGATGTTTACCTTAGCAAGAAATGAGTATTAATCTGTCACTGCCAAGAGCCCCAACCAAATGCAACGATTTCTCCTGTCTCCTGACTCTAGATACTTCTAGACTCTAAGTGTTTTTAAAGATTTATGTCTTCATTAGGAGCCAAAGGGCTTAGGAGTATGGGAAATCAGAAAGCATTGAGAGACAGATCAACACATTGTTGGTTTTGTTCTATTTGTAGGATTTGTTGATAGTTAATAAAAAAAACAAAAAAACAGAGGCAGATATCTGAAAACCTGGACAAATCAAACCAAAACGTTTTGCACTGATAGAGAAATGTTTTCTAGATATCGAATTAATCTACCCTTTAGAGGCTTCTAACCTCATACAGAACAACCTCCTCTTGATATATTTCTGAGGACACACATATACATGCACACACATTATCCACTCTCACACTAAATGATCTTCGCTCTGCTCCTCGTTGTACCTGTGTTCTGCTGCTGCCATGTTGGACACCCATCAATCCTAGCAGCCCGGCTCATCAACAGGGCAGTCCTCCTCTGCTTCAGGTCCCCCTGTGTTTCAGTTTATCTGGTCTCTTCTTCCATCTAGGAGCATGTGTTTGTGTGTGTGTATTTGTGTTTGTGTGAGAGAGTGTTGTGTGTGTCTTTGAGTGTGTGCTCTACTGGAAGGCCAGCAGGAACATGAGCACCACATTGATGATGATGAGAAGCATCATGATCAGGAACACCACCACCTTCTGGGTCTCTGGGGGGAGGTTGCAGCGTAGCATGGTGTTGAAGAATCCCATCCTTTGCCTGCTCCACCTCCCCGAGCCACTGCCACGAGCCATCAGTCCCCTGGCCTCCTCCTCTTCCTCCTCCGCAACACCACCCCTCCCCCGTCTCCTTTCCCTCAGTGCTGAGCCTCCACACCAAACCGCGTCACCTCGTCGTCCTCCTCGACTATCTCCGTCGTTGTCCTCTAGTGCTGCTCTTCTCCTCCGCTCAACTCTGGCGGTCGCCTCCTCTGCTTCTCCTGCCACTTTGCCGATGCCCAGCGTTGCCCCGGCCTGCCAGTGGAGGCTGGGTGCCTATCTGTGTCAGCGTGTGTGAATCTGTGCTCTGTGAAGCTTTTTGTGTGTTACGTGATGAGCACCCCCCCCCCTCCTCCTTTACTCCCTTTTTCCTCTTTGAGGAACAGTCACCTCCCCTCTGTTTCTTCTTTCTGTCTTCCACCGATTTTCTCTTCCTCTTCCTTTTGGTCCCTCTTCTCTCTCTCTCAGTCAGGATGTCAGTATGAAAGATGGAGGATGGGATCCTGCATCTCTCCGGTTCATGCTCATGCCTCCTCGTATCTAGAGAAAGGATTCTCTTATCCCTCTGTCCTCTTGCTCTCCACGCTGTTCTTCTCTCACTCTAGCCTACATATGCTCAGTCGTTTCTGCCTCAACAACCGGTCATTTGTTCTCCCCCTGGCTTGTTTTTTCCCTTCTTCTATCCCTTGGTCTCAGCCCACCTTTTCTCTCCGTTAAGCTCCTGCTAAAATGGTGCTTGGTGTTCTGCGTGGAGCCGTGCTGCCTCAGCCATCCATCTAACTACCAGGATCACCCTCTTTTCTTTTTTTCACCTTCCTTTCTTTCGTTTTTTTGTCTGCCCACCCTTGTATAGCCAGCAGCCAATCAGGATGCAGAATGTGTCAGCGTATCCTGGATACCAGAGTAGCTGAGGCAGGGACATAGCAGCCTCTGGGAGGGTGAGAAGGGAGTGGGGTGGGTTGCTGGGATGAGAGGGAGAGAGGGAGGGGTATGATGGAGGCCATGCAGAATAACGGGCAGATCTCAAGGGAAAAGGGAAATTGTGTGTGTGTCTGTGCTTTCAGATGCTTTCATATACATTTACATTGATATGATATTTGAGAATAGTATCAAAAGACAAGAATGAATTACAAAGTCTCTATTATAGATGCACTAAATCAACTTAAAATATTTAGTTTCATTGACTGAGCGTGGTGCTGTTCTATATTTTTTTTTCAGCAAAACCAGTGGAAAGACCAAAACTAACAGTCAATCTTTCAATACTTTCTGACTTCCCCATCCTGTTTGTGGCAGCTTCCACCTTGCCTCCAAGCCCACTGGTTCCCACAGTAGACATCTTTAAAATTGGGCCATAAATATGTAGTTTCATTCAAAATAAACAAAACAAAACAAAAAAACAAACAAAAAAAACAAAACTCTCAATAATTTCCAAAAACAGCTGGCCACTGAAGTGTTTATCAAATGTTACTTAAAAAGGAGGAAATTTCAATTTTGGGGGACTATATTCAGTGGTGGATTACTACAAATTTGGTGTTCTAGTGAGTACCTCTGGTGTTATACCATATTCTATGACCATCGTAAAATGTGAGAGCAGGTGGTACTGCATTGATGCATTCATGTTAGACTGCACAAGCAGTTGTTACTATTAATGTTATATCTTGTAAATGGTGTGAAAAAATGTGAAAAAAGCCAAACAATACAATAAACAAAACTTAGCTAGCTGTAGCATATTTTTGTTCTAATTCCAGGTGCAGTAGGATCACAATTTCTGATGGTCTATGTCAGATGATGTGATCTTCATTCTAAAGTGCTTCTTTTGTCCTGTGATTTTTTGGGAGTATTCCACTGGATGCAGTAATCAAAATTTCTGACACAGGCCATCAGAAACTGTAGTGTACTACTGTGTTTGAATAATAACTGAATAAACTGTGTTCATTCTACTTGTACAAACTAACATTCATTCAAAAGCACCCCCTGCTGTGCATGTGGGACTGGGTCAAAATAAGCTACAATATATATCGTCATGGTAATGCACCAATGTTTTTAAAATAAAGACCACAAAAGGAACAACTACAGAAAAAAAGACTGAAAAGAATGTGAATCTATGCTATAATATTTCTCTACTATGTGCAATATCGCTATGTGCAATATGCCTTTTACAATCACCATGTGAAACATCACATACTGAAAGTGACTGTGTGCCTATATTAGGCACCTAATTTTTTAAAACTTCTCAGTATTTTAAGTGTACTATCTTGCTCTTCTTTTGTATTATTTATTTCTTGGTTATTCTATTTTTTTATTTTTTTATTTTTTATTCTTATTTTATTCTTTAAACTTTTTAGTAAGCATGACTCAGGGGGGATGCACAAGAATTCCAATGCACATGTACTGCAATGTACACTCCTGAACAAAATCTTAAAACCAGGGGAAAAATTACAAGTATTCACATTTCGCGCCGGTGAATCGTAACCTGTCCGTCTGGACTTTGCAAGAGAGCACCAAAAATGGGACACTGAAAGGTGGAAGAAAGTTTTATTCTCTGATGAGAAAAAATTTAACCTGGATGCTCCTGATGGCTTCCAATGTTATTGGCATGATAAGGAGATCCCACTGGAGATGTCTTTTACATGGCACAGTGGAGGAGTCGAATTGGGAATTGCTACAGATTGCCTCAACTCTTTGTTGTATACCGGGTTTCTCTGCCACCCTCACAGACACATCCATTCTTGGTTTTGGTCTTTTAATGAGATTTGTTAACAGTAGAAGAAACAGAATATTGCAGTCTTATCATTTAGTGATAGTTAATGCTGCATGTGAATAAAAAATGTATCTAATTTTAAATTATTTGTTTAAAAGAGCAGTATATATGGGGGGGAAAACATTGTTGTCACACACCTACAATCAAAATATATATTGAATGACATATTAAATGTGCAGCCAAAAAAACGTGCTGAAGAAGTAGCAGTACTTTTGTCAGCCTTCCTCATTTTCAGGCAATGTACAGCATACCAGCTTCAATCACAGGAACAGGGCCACTATGTAGCCTGAGAGGCAAAACCTAGGTCAACACTGTCCACACAACACAAATTGCTGCTTGTAAAGCTCACTCCAATGAGCACATGGTAATAACTGATGGAGACCTACAAGAAAGAGCATTTTCCAACATTATCAACTCCTCTCTTCTACCACCTTGTATTATGATGGCTTGACAGTCAGAAGACATCATTTAGAGATTTTAGTGAGAAAATCAAAGTAAAAATATAATAGTGTGGTGACAAAAATTGTGGAAATTACACATAATGCTAAGGTGCATGTGGCCATTCATGCATGAGACACAAATTCATGAATGTATAGTAATTTATGCATGTATGTTAGTGTTTCTTCTCATCTTTCCTTAATTACCCTCTATCCCCTCACACTCAGAGTAAAGCTTAATAGAGGATTAGCTGTAGCATTTACCATGATTATCCGACCTGTTTTTCGCTGGCAACTGACCTGTGGAAGTCAGTGAGCCGTTGTTTTCCCTGGTTCCATCTCTCCATGGCCCTGACCTCATTATGTAGGTGGAATCACCACAACAAACCTACATGCTCTTCTCATTCATTCCCACATGTTCATTCAACACGACAGAATCCGGGGTGACATATAAAAATCATTGGTTTTGTCCAACAAACGGTCAAAAACCCAACAATATTGAGCTTACAATGATATAAAATAGAGAAATGAAGCAGACCACAAACAACAACAAACATACGCACACAGTAGCCTTCCTGCCACATCTCTTTGCAGGCATCTCATATTTCAACACACATTTATGAGTCTCCACTGAGTTAGCCTTCCTCTCTTGAGCAGCAACAAAGCAGGTTTTTGTTGAGACCCACAATTTAAATTGTGTTCCTATATAACAGACATCATTGACCCACAGGATGGCAGCAAAGGACTGACTCTGTTTTGTCTATCGAATGCTCAGGAAGAAGAAGAAAACTGTTCTGATTGGCTGTCAATCTGTTACTATCCGCCCATTCAAAGGAGCGCAGGGAAAATGCTGCAGAACGATGAAGAAGGAGTAGAAGGCAATAACTAATGAGTAAATTATTTCATACGTGAATTCAATGACAGATTATTATCAACATTATTAAATGACTTCAATTATAATCCCTCTTCAGTCCTGAGTAATGTCTGCAAGGTACTCCTTTCAGGCTGCATACAACCTCAACCAGCTCCAGCCTGGGAATAACTGAAGGAAGTTCAAATTGACTCAATATTACAAATACATACAGAGATCAACTTTTTTTTTTTTGCAGTGTCACACTGTGAGCTCCGAGTACTGTACTGTGAGTGCATATATCTCCTCTGTAAATCACATTTCACTGAGACTGTGCATAAGCAGAGTCCAGACCAGGTATCCATGACAACCAAATAATCCAGCAACCTCAGAGCTTGTTTTTGCCACCCCTCTTAGCCAAAAGGAAGTGAGAGCCATTTTCAGTCCTCTGCTGAGGCCAGGCTCTGTTCCACTTGCTACAATCCTAAAGTTGTATTTTGGTCAGTGACTGCATACACTCTGTATACTACCACTGACTTTCACAGCTTTCATAACTCTTAGTTTATGCCATTTCCTTTCAGTTCAGTTCACCTAAGAAAAGCTGTAAAAGTAATTAAGTAATTAAAATAAGTCTTGAGGATGACAGTGGTGGTTTAAGGACAAGCAGGTTTATATGAAATAAAGCCTTCTTAACAATGGGTAGGCAGTAGCCAGGATATAGACACTTTCCCTCTGCAGTTGGGGAAAATACGAATTTATGTCCTGTAGGCCCAACAATGAACCAACTTCTTTCGCTCCCTGGAAGGACTGACTCCAACAGTTTTGCCCCTCTAATTCTGTATAGGTTATATTTTATATATTTTTTATTGTAGTAATGTTTTGGTGGCTCATAATTTGTAATTTGTCACAACAGCTGTTCCTCAAAACCAGAAGGAGGAAGGAGTCTGGAGAGCCTGAATTCAGTCCCAAAAGCATATGACACTGACCCACAAAAACTCAAAACCTCAAAAAAAGAATTAGGAAGAAGGCTTCTCTACTGTTATTGCTGCTGGTATAACATATAGTATTTGGTATAAAGACATCTTAACCTAAACTTAACCATGTTCAATTTTTGTATCTAAGTTGACTGTATCAAAGATTAAACCTAAACATTACCCATTCTTAATCCATCATTATTTAAAAAAAAAACAGTAATATGGTGCCCCCAGTGGTGGAATCAAAGAATGCATTGTGGCAAAAACATCACACGGAAATACTTATGCCACCAGAATAATTTGAAAGATGTCACAATCACAATAGTAATTCTAAATACAGCTGCTTTAACCTTGACCTAAAACCACTTTTCCTGGTTCCTGGGCCAATCATGTTGCTTCTAACGATAACCCTGGTGAAATCCAACATTTGGTGGTAGAGACCACATCTCCACACTGCCTACCTCATTGATGGCTAGTTGCTCCCCTCCGCCTCCTCCTGGGTGTCCAAAGCGATGTCCAGAACTGCGAAACTCTTCATACAGCAGATCCTCTTCGCTTCCCAGCTCGTCCCCAAGTCCTGCCTTCTCTGACGCCCCATCAGGAATAACCACCGCTGGGACATGGAGGGAGGGGAGAGGACAGAGGAGAGACAAAGACAAAAGATAGTATGATTAAGTGACTTGCAAATGATGTGCTACGTTTTTTATTCAGCCTGAAACTGTGGGTGCTGAATGAGTTAATTGATATTCTTCCCCAGAAAAAACCATTGACTAAATAAATGGGTCAGTGCCCTACACATACATCTGTTTACATACAAGAATTTACTACTAACTGTATTGTTAAAAAAAGAAAAGCCTGTCTGAGTTCATGTGTCCCAGTAGCACGGGACAAAAACTGTCACTTAGTGAAACAACAGAAGCCAAAATGAATTTTTTCGGCACAGATGGGTTTCATGTCAGGATGTACAAAACCCAGAATCCACAATAGAAATATTCTCCAGTTTGACTTAAAAAGAAAACAATATGCTGAAATGATGAATCAGTTATAACAATATCATAATAAACTTTATCCATATAGCACCTGTCTTGATATAGATGTAGGGCCCGGAGTCTAAAAATATGAAAACACAAATGAATATCAGTCGATCATTTTAAGCCATGCCTAAAAATCAGCTTCTGCTTCCTTCTATTGAATTTATCGTGGATGTTCATCACTGTAAACTGAATTATAGGTTTTACTTGGTCAGATAAAATTAAAGCTCACTTGTGAGGGAAATTCATATTTTTTTTGACATTTTTATACACCAAATAATTAAACAATTAATTTAAAAGAAATCAATATATTTATCACTATTAAAATGATTGGTAGTTATAGCCCTAAATCAGCAAACAGAGGGAGCTTCTATCAAATCAAGGAGGGCTCTTCCTGTATGACCACAAACTAAAACATCACAAGTACACTGAATTATAGGTAGAATAATTCATTTTAGGCCTTCCTTTAAATGTGCCTCAGCATGCTCAGGAAAAAAAAAAAGTGTGTCATTAGTGTCATGCACTGGCTGCTGGGACAGTCAACTGTGAAAAAGACACAGTGACAGTGCAGCTGAGCTCAGACATCCCAGTGGCTATATGTTATTGTGCCAAAAAATAAAAAGAGAAATGGAAATGGAAACACAGGCTCTGGCATCAAGAATGAATACAAATCTGACCTTTCCTGGTCTATTTGTTCACAAGATAACCGTTTACATTTAATGTAACATTGTCCTTATATATAAGACATGGATGAAATATTTTTTTTACTTTTTTAACACTAGACTTGTGCAAGCATATTTGCAACCAGCTTCTGTGTTATTTTAACAAACTGTAACATGCATATTTTTTTTCATTAATGCCTAGGTTTCAAACAAAAGTACTGTATAATACAGGTGACATAAAAGGCTACTTTGACAATTAGGCAGATTTGAAGCCCCGATTGAGCCATTTGGTGCCAGTACAATCAACACTTGATTATCACTATTCAATTACATCCTGTAGCACCTTTTACTCTGCACTCTAACAGGATCAGCTAAAGCTATGCTAAAGCTAAGCTATGTTGAAATCTCCACTTAGTAACCACTGATGCTGTATTTTAGCTAAGTTTGAACTTATAAACAGCTGATGCAACCAACTCTTGAACATCTCTCCAGGGATTATAGACATTTACAGTCTTAGAGCATTTACTGAACTGTTATCAGCAGTCTCACAGCACCCTGGGGTCTAGCAGCACCATGTCAATGACTTTTAAGTCGTAACCATGGAGATCTTTCCCATTGCTGACTTCCTACATGAACACAACATTATCTATGGCAGCACACAATGTACCAGGGTGCACAATGGGCTCAAGTAATGCAGTTTTTCAATATCCAGGTTTGCTGCTTCTGGCCTGTTTTTGACAGTCAATTATTGGTTAGTGAGAATCATTCACATCTGATATGATGTATATAACGGGGATTAAAAGAAAGCAGAGAAAAATTGTTCAAAATTAAAAAATAAAATGGGCCTAATCAGCACCACCCTCATTCCATACTAATGTGAGGTTTCAACAAAACAGGCTTTGTGCTTCCTCCTGTTCCAGAAACATCCTCTGTAGTGTCTGATCTCACAGTTTTTGGCTACCTGGCTGATAAGCTAAAAATACACTTGCTGTCACACCTCATCATAGGCGTCACCCTTAGCTGCCTCACCAACAGCTGTTGCCACGGAGGATGTATCCTTGGTGACAAATCACCGTGGAGACAGAAAGAGACAGATTTAATGAAAGAACACATGAAGTCCTTTGGGCGATACAGAAAAGATGCACTTGGAAACAAGACTCAGCTATTAAAGAATGTACAATAAGATGCAGTTGGGTGGGGGCATTGTTTTAAAAGTGAGTGGGGTGCTTCTTTTTCCTCCTCAGTGAGCAGGAACAGTAAGCAGTCCTCTCAAGTCAACATCTGGCACAGCATATTGAAGGTAATGTCCTCTTGTGCATACATACAGTAGCATCTTACACATCATGCAACACTATTTAACAAACAGCATGTAACAGCACCATCACTTCCATGGAACCATGGAAGATACGTAAGCTGCCCTCATGGGGGCAGTGTAGGACACTCTGACTGGTTGTGTGTGATGGTGTAGAAAGATGAGCTCCAGGTATTGACTGCCCTTTATTTATGTGCAGAGGGATGCTGCAGTCTGGCTTACAGTAGCACCAAGGGGTGAAAGGAGGGACACCACATGAATCCTCCACCAAAACACTGCTCTTCATTGCTGTGCTGCTGGGGACTCCTAAACAGCAATGGAAACATCAAAAGCTACCTTACTTTAGCTTGAATTTCATATTACATTAAACCCCCCCCATTCAAAATAAAGATTTGAGATGGCATTTTTTTTTCAAAAGAGCAGAGTGGGTGATCAATAAGAACAATGCAATATATTCACACAATAAATACAGTGTAACCCTTTCCACTGAACATGCAAATGAACACGTTTCCAAGTGCAATAAGTTATTTATACACATATAAAGGATGGTACTTCCTCTGATAATGACTGACTGATAATCACCTATTTTTTCAATGAATTTAAACTAAACTAAATCTTTTCCTGACAATCTTACAAATTCAAACAAACATTTTCGGAGAATGACATTTTCTATAGTCGCATATATTTAAAGAAAAATGTTTGGTAATCCTGTTTTAATATTCAGTTTTTTATCTGATATATTCAATTATACCCTGCCATGTACAGTAGCTGGGACAAATCAACAATCTGATGAATACAAAACTGATACATACTGAGGAATGTAACAGTGACATGAGAAGCGTTCTTCTCTGCGGTTGTAGTACAGCAAACAAAAGCAATCAGTGTCATCTTTAGAACAGCAGCAGCTTCACAGAGGCCACCAAGTCACTCACAGCAGGGAGGGAGAACTAAATTGCACTGTTAACTGTTTGCTTCTCGTTTTACTGGTCAGCCTGTCCTTGAGCCAGAGTATGTGTGTGTTATTATGACTACGATGCTGATGAGATCACATCGCAAAACGTGGATTTAAATGGGTTTTTGTGTGTCTTTGTGTGTAACCACAGGAAGATGAAGCCGAGGCAAAGCGTGTCAGTGTGTGAGTTTGGACTGTAGCATTTAATCATCCTGAGCCTCTGGATGTGGGTTAGCCACATTAGTGGATCAGATTTGTCTGCATAGAGAACATTCAATACTCACTGGCACAAGTGTGCATGTCTTTGTGTGTGTTTGTGTGTGTTTGTGTTTGTGTTTGTGTTTGTGTTTGTGTTTGTGTGTGTGTGTGTGTTGATGGCTGAGGAATTCAAGCGTAATGGTTCCATTTTCATTAGATGTGTGTGTGCTGCAGCATGGCACGTGTCTACTAGCAGCACGTGAGTGGACAACCTCATACCACTGGCTGCCCTCAACCACTTGGCCTGCAAGAACAGTAGATAGTTGGATAGCAGTATAAAAAAAAGGAGAGCATCTGTACCTTAAATGATAAGCCTGACGACATTCTATATGTCTTCAAATCCCAACAACAAAAACCAACAAATATTGTGTGTGTCCAAAGCCTGACGTATCTTAAAAAACTATTAAAAACACATCAGTGAGCCACACTACTGCACTGGGTGACATGTTCCTTCATTACCATGAACACACACAGTGTAATTTAATTTGAGACAGTCCCACATATACTGTTCTGCTGCCCCAAATCCTCACTAGAGCACCAAATATGTATTAATCTGCCACTGAAAGTAGTGCACTACTACTACTAAGGTATTATCAAGAGCACACAGTAATATTATGAGCTTGTAATGTGGTGCAGCCGTCCTATTTCCTCCTTCCTTTCCTTCCTATTTTCCGTTTCCTAAAAACTACTGTCCAAGAGCTTTAGGAAAACATTAAGCCTTTAAAAAAAACAATGAAACTACATATCTGGGAGGTGTTTTATTTATTTATTTATGAAGATTTATGTTTTCAGGAGAAATCAGTGGACATGTGGCCACCGGTAGCTCTAACGGGGTGGTAAAGTTCGCTGATGATACAGTGGTGGTGGTGGTGGAATAGGGGGTTGATGGCTGCCATAACACAAGCACATATCAGTTTTGTCTGGAAGAAACTGCATTATTAGTGAGTGAACGTGATGGGCGAGTCAAGCTGGTCCACAGTGTTTTTCAGACAGCATCAGCAAAACAGCTCTTAAAATGTTGCATCATACATCGAGGGATCTAAGATCTCAGGGTGATCTAATCAGAAAACAGACTCACTATTTCATATATCTGAATCTACTGTCGCCAGGTCATGACCAACAGATTTCATGTTCATTATAAAAAGTTTATAATAAAATGGGTCTTGGTCACAAAAAAAAGGCAGTTACAAAAAAAAGCAATTACATTATGATGACTTGCACCAACATGTCATATAAACATGTGGATATAATGTTAAAATATGTTTATAATATCCAGAATGCTCCTTATAACACAAAAAGCATACATTACTGCTGAGTATGCAACATATACAGTATATACACACATATACAGCACGTACTATACATACAGTAAGCAGCATATGTGAATGTGAGCAGTAAGTGTGAATATTCATTCTTTACTAAATAATAGTTTGACAAAATAATTGCAAGTTAAGAGAACTCTGAGTGAAGATAATCCCACCATTATAACATTTTATGTTTCACTACATGTAAGACCCAGTGATTATAGTGGATGTTTTTAAGTGATTCGATGGAATCATCTTAAGGACAAATCTGGGAAGTATCTGTGCATTTTATTAATCTAGTATAGTACTTTGTGTTAACACAAATGACACCTTATATATAAGGTGTCATGACTATATACTTATACATAGTCGTATATGACTTATGAATGTATGACTTCATACTAAACCTAAACACAGAACCCCCAATGGCATATCCACCAAACCAAAAGTTCTAACATGCCAGAAATCTATAATACATCTGTGTCTGTGCTCACAAACCTGGACTAATGCATCATCTAGGGTGCGCTATAAATATCAGTTACATTAACTGTATATATCTGTTATATATATATTGTATATGTAGATATATATGTACGTGTGTATACATGTGTGTATGTATATATATATATTTATATATGTGCAATTGTCTGCTGCTATGTGTGTGTGTATGTGTATATAAGACCCCCTCCTGTATATATTGCATTTCTCTTACAAATTTATTTTTTCCTTTATAGAGTGTATTTATTGTCTCCTTGTTACTGCTGCTACAAACGAATTTCCCCACGGGGATTAATAAAGTATCTCTATCTATCTATCTATCTATCTATCTAAATCCAACCCATCATCCAACAGCCGGATCATTAATTGTTCAAGCTGTTAATCAATGCCTGGACCACCTCTCAAAATGAGCGTCAAATGACAACTGACCTGGCAAAAATTTGGCCCCATTCTAAAAGCAGGTTAACATGGTGAGATATGAGAACAGTGATATCACTAACATGAAGTCAGACAGGGTGGAAACACACCAGTCAGTTAGCCAAACTGATTGGGAAGAAAACATAAAGGTAATGAGCAAAATTATTGCCCAAATTGTCTGTTCAAAGCATCCATCACAGTTTGCAGAACCACGTCCTGCTTCAACATTGAACTACTGTATTGAATGTAACTTTTTTGTGCAGTGGTGGATTATGGAGACATTTTAACTGTGATCACTTTAGGTTAACCCTCCTAAATAAAGGGATTTAATAATCTGGATAAACTGTTGGCTTGTGTCCAACCTTTCTGATCATTTCACTGCTTTCTTGACAAGTAAGACTTTGCTGCAGTGATGTTGCTGTGTTCAGCTATTTTCTTTTTTCTTCTTTCAAGAGAACTGTGTTAACTGATAGAAATGATTGACAAAACTATTAAACTAAGACCCAGTTTGTAATAAACCAGAATTATCCTTTAAGGTTACATGGTGCATAGTGCCGTGCTATTAATGTGCCAATATACCCCATGAAAATCTCTTTAACTGTTTTTACTATCATCTAAAGAAGGTTTATTGTACATGAACAAATTAAATATGATTTGTTTGGGGAAATAGTTCAGTGGGAAACTAGGTAAAGTGTTACATGTCTCCTCCCCTTAGCACAGTGTGATACTACCAGGGCCCCTCTCCTCTTTTATAGGAAGTGACGGATTGGAGTCGGGCAGCGTGCCAAATGCTCCTTCAAGGTGACAGAGTCGCCTGCCGGCCAACTCCTCAGCTGCCACTTCCCTACAGCTCAGTGGGTAGGCTACATTTACGCTCACACTCCACACTCATACATTCATAGATTATCTTTTCACCTCTCTCTAGATGGATTTGCTCTTTGAGGAAAAGGGGAAGAGATTTCTTTGATACCTCTGGATTTTAATCTCCAGCCTAAACTAATGGATGGGGATGGGAATTTTTTAAGCACCGTCGGTTACAAGTTTGGACCCTGCCATGCCCTCAAACCCCACCTGTGCCAACGTGGCTCTTCCAACTTTTGTTCTTAGAACAAAACCGCACAAATGACAGAGCATGTCAGAGTTTGAAATTGGAGGCAGAAATGTAAGAAATTTTCATTCCCAGTGCAAATGTCATGAAATGATGTGTTTACTCAGAGAGCCAGCAGTTACAGCACCTGTGCACAGATTAAAGAAATAAAACATGGCTCTGCAGAAGAGTCTGCACACACACAGAAACACTCACTGGATTTTTCAGGGTGACCTTGCAGGGCTTCTCAACAGTGCAGATTAATTAAAGGAAAGGTTCACCCTTTTAAAACAGAGACTCTCTTAAAGTGTCTTTTCTGGTCATCGCTGTGGCTGCATTTTTTAAAAAAACGAATGTCAATTCAGTTCAATTCAATGTAATTTATATAGCGCCTTGCACAATCAAAATTGTCTCAAAGCGCTTTTAGACTCCCTTTTAACAGAAAGAAACCTTGAGCAGAACCTGGCTCATATGCGGGACCCTCCTGCTGATGGCCGGGCTGGGTGAAAGGAGGAAAAGGAGGAAGATGGGACAGCTGGGAATGGAGGAGAGGAGGAGAAGGAGATGCAGCATACAAAACATGAATGTCCAAAAAGTTGAGAGTAAACTTGCAAACAGCAGTTTGCATATCACAGCTCAGAAATCAAAATGGCATGTCATCTAAAAACAGTAGGCTGGCCTGTCTGCATTAGGATGCTCTGTCAATTTTGGTGTTTAACACTTGAGGCTTTTATTTCTATATGTTATGCTGTAAATGCAAAAGACCCTGTCATGTTTTATCATTCTTTTAGGCTAATAAGACTCCAAGGCTACAAAGTAGAGTGCACTCAGCACACTGTGGCTGATGCAGGTAATTGAAAGATAAGATGCTGATTTTTTTTCCCCGCAACCAATTGGTTGAAGAGCAGGTATGATTTCAGTGAACCAACATTTTCTGTGGTTGACTACAGCCCTATATTTTACCCAAAACCACAAATGTCAACCTAATGGTGGAACTACAGGAAAAGGCAAACCACCAAATTCAGCTGTATACATTGGAACAATGAATGTCTGCACAAAATTTTATGGGAATCCAATATTTGTTATTGGTCCAAACGGAAATAACTAACTTTAAGACTATCTGAATTTCTACTACTTCAGGGAAGTATTTAAAAGAAAGACTAACTGATAATGTATGTTGACTCAAGTCAACAGACTGCAAAAACTACAGCTGAGATGATCAAGACAAACTAGACAAATGCACCACTGTGAGTTTGATTAAACTGTGTCAAATGCTCTGAACAAAGAATCTAGTGAAAAAAAAGAACAAAGGTGAAAGAACACAAATATACGGACTGCACAGCCTGTCACCGCCTCTGCATTTGCCGCTATTTCAGCCAACATGATGAATTCAACCAATTCAGCATTTTGACTGCTAGAAAGGGCCGATTAGAACGGTTCAAACCTTTATTTACAAGATTTGGGGGACATTCAACTACATAAAGCCACCTTGGGGTTTGGTATGTCAGGACCCTAAAGCAGACCCTGCATGTATAAAACAACATCTGGAAAGACAATGACATGCACGACATGCAAAGTATATTCTATACAATAGTTGTCTTTCAACAGGCTTAATCTAAACTTTTAGGGCCTGCTTACTAGCCCAATATGTGATATGTTATTTTTCACTTAAATCAAGAGATGGTCTCTGGGATGTGGCCTGTTACTCTGTGCAGACTTCATTGATCTTGTGCTAATGAACCACATGAAATACGGGATGTAAATTATTAAATACCACAAAATCCCCTGACAAGTCCAGTGACAAAGTGACAAAGGTTGTAAAAACCTGTCTGATTCTATCACTGCAGGATCCTGGAACAGCAAGTTACAACAACACCATCAGTAGAAGCCATAGACTGTATGGACGTAGCACCTGTGACGTCACCCATTGGTTTCGGGGAGTTGGTTTTATGACCAAAACATGGGCATTTGAGCTGCACCATCTTTGATTTTAGTGGGAGTGTACTTTCCATATTTGGCGAAGAGGTGGTTACTCTACGGGTCAGCTGGGGTCAGCCGGCCGAGAACCCGGCCACTTAGCTCAGAGCAACTGAGCTAGCCTAAGGCTAATCAGCTAATCAGCTAGGCTAACAAGCTAAGCGGCAGCTGCACGCAGCTACATCCACCACACGACAGTCCCCGAGTCCGACCCGACTAGCTCGACCCCATGTGACTGTGACACACAGCATACAACAGAGCTCATAATGTTGCTGCTGTGTTTTAAACATGACTGTTTCAGATAGAGAGGTTTTAGATGGAGCTGCAGGGTTTGGTGGAGTTGTGGGGGGAAATTTATTTCTAGCCTGTTATTTAACTGTGAAACAATCATTATTATTTCATATTGATAAAATATATTAAAAAGTTAAAAACATTATTATTGTTATTATTATTATTGCCATTATTATTAATGATAACGATTAAAAAATATGATAATAATAATATATTTAAATGTTTAATATTTAATATTTACCGGTTTTCACCACGGCCTCCACCCACTATCCACTTACGGTTACAGCAGCACACCACCGCTTACTGAAGGAGCTGCTCTGTCCATGCAATGTCGGACTTTTAAAACAAAAAAATGAGACGAAATAAAATTGTAGCCTAGTATTCCCACAATAAACGGACTCTGAGAGCACGGAACACACCGCAGCAGCGTTCCTAACATTAGCTGCTCCGCTCCTCTATCTGTATCAACAGCGACCATAAATCGGCAATTAAGTCATAAGCCAGCGGCAAAATATGCCAGTACATGCTAATTAGTGCAAACATCCAGGTAAAATAGTGAGAAATTTACTTACCGAAAAAACTCCAACACAAACTCCTTAGACGGTCGGTTAGTACAGTCTACACTACAACCACCCCCCCTCACCCACAGTGTTCACGGAGGTGGAAACTATCAATAGAGACCAAAAACAAAAAATGTACCACGCTGTAAATATGTTTTTTTAGGCTGTAAAGTTGGCTATTTTAACATGGGGGTCAATGGAGAATTGCTCACTTCTGGAGCCAGCCCCCAGCGGCAGTCGAGGAACGCAGTCGAGGAACGCTGTAGGTTTCAGCAGTGATCCTCACTGCTGAAACCTACAACTCCCCCCTTGGTAGAAGCCAGGTGCTGTAGTATCATTTGTTCAAATATTATTGATGAACTGCAATCCTGCATTCCAGCAGTGCTGAAAGGAGACATTTCTAAATTTTATGCACATTGCAGAATCCTGCCACAGGTGTAGAGGATGATGAATTCATGACTAGACTGGTATCTAACAATGTCCACAGACAAAACAAAACCCCTCAACTGCTGGTGACACCGGGTGACCCCCTACTCACTGTGTCAGACACAAACATTGCATCTTGTTCTCCTAAGAGATGAGCAACCTTCCATTGAACTCTCACTGACTGTAATGACACCGAGGGCTGGGGTCAGGACGCCCAAGACGACACAGTAGAAAAAATTACCCTTGAGGAAACTGCTGCCACAGTAAACAGCAGTGAAGCTTGCTGTGGCAACCCCCTGACGGGGAACAGCTGAAAGTGGAACAACATATCCAGAGCTTTTCAAAACACCATGGATACATGAGTGGATAGAGTTAGGGAACATAAGCGCCGTGTTAATGGGATGCTTATTATTCAGTCAAACAGCATCCATGGAAAGATAACATTCATGTACATTGTCACCCCTGTTGTTTTTTTTTTTTTAATCTCCATTTGGAAGAAAATATGTTTGCCTTGTCTTGTCTTGGCCTTTTTTATTAGCAGCCTAATATTATTTGTGAGAGTGTTTTAAATGTGTTACAACTGACCAAAACGAAAGTGATACATATGACTGTTTTCTTATCTGTCTCTTCTGTAGTTAAGGCTTGGGATGGTTTAAACACAAAAAAAGTATTTGGTTACATTCAGGGAACAATCATGGTCATGATAAAAACAAAAACACCCTTGACTGTTGGTAGAAAATGGGTAATGAACAGCAGTGTCCTGTGTCAAAGTCAATGCACCGTTAATACATTTGTAAAATTGGAAGCTGATCTGTTATGTGAGCTGGACATCAAAAACACTGCAGAAACATTTGTCCTTGAGAAGAAGAGATATGATTTTTGATGCAAATTGTGTCAGCTAGGTACAAAGAATTACAGGCAGTGAGCTTAATGTCTCCTCACTGTAGCCTGGTTGAAAGCGTACACACATTAGACAGCACAGTAACGTGTCACTGAACAGGCTGCATCATTTGTAGACCTTCTTGCTCTAGGAATTTTGTAATCTAGATTATGGCACTACAGAAACAGAGGGGCCTCAACCATATCGTCTGAAGATGTAGAAGCTCATTCATTGTGATTTTGGGGAGGTGTCTAGCTGGCTGGAGGACACTTAATAGGCTGTCTGATGTGGCTGGCCACATCAAACAGCTCCTGAGTCACAGAGATGAGGATCGATGCACAACACAGGCACCGGTTTCTCTGTGTGTATTGATCTGCACCAAAATGGCTTTTGGTCGTGGAGCCACATACACATACATCACTGACACCAAGGTGAGGTTATCTGGCTTCACTGTCACTGAGAGAACTGAAATGTACGACTATAAGTGGGGTACACATACACACTTACTCACGTACATACTCACTCACACATACTCGGGTTTGGCCGTTTTGTAACTGTAAAGAAAAGTAAGAGGCTCCTTTTTTTTTTTTTTTTTTTTTAGAGATGCAGCTCTGTAACCATGTGGCTGAATGTATCTTAGTGGTGCTTATTGAAATTCAAGGCAGACTTTGTATAAATTGCGTTAGGAAGACTTCAGCCAGGCAGGCCTTGTAGGGTGGGGTGGGGAGATGACAGAGGGAGGTGTGAGGAGAGAAAACACACACGGTAGTGTTGACAGATATGAAAGTGTGACTGGAGGAAAGTATACATCATGGGATCTCAGTGCTCATTGTTGACTGGTGTTACCTGAAAATTAACAAGAGGAAATGCTTTATTACCTGTCATCTTAGTGCCTTTTTTATTTAAAATAATAATAATAATAATGATAATAATAATACTTCTGAAGCAGAATGCCTCATCGCTTCTTGCATGTATATGTAATATACAACTGTAAGTGCCATTCAATGATGTGCCAATGTGCTTTTGTTTTGACTTGAGAAAAACGGCATCTAACACACTCTTAGGGAATGACTTATATAGCCTTATACTGTACCTAAGACAAACAAAAAAACTGTAGGTTGGTCACAGAAAGATCATAGACTTCAAGTAAAGGTTTTTGGCATTGAAATCCCACTTTGTAATCTGACTTCTTACTTTAGACTTTTTTTCTTTTTAAGTGGTATAACAACATCATGCTACTTCTGCCTTTGCTAATAAGAGTCATTATTGGACAAACAGCCATTGCTGTCATATTCCTGGTGAGGACAGCGTCCTAATTTCCGAACAGAAATGTTGAATATTGGCACAAACTAAAAGCTATTGAAAGATGAAAATATTATCAGCCTTAAAAAATCTTAATCGCTTGCTGCTGGGAATAAAGATATATATTCAGCTTTTCCTTTATGTCTTGGCATTTCCCTGATTCTGGGACTGAGGTCAAGACAAACTTCTGATTCCCCATGGCTGCATCACTGAACCAAAGATATCAAACACAACTGCAAAGGTCAGATTCAGACTGAAGAATGAAAAAAAAAAATAAGAAAGATGGATAACCATTCAGCATTTCCTACAGGGAACATAGGGCACTGATGCAGGGAGCATGCTGTAAAAATGCTGACAATAAAATATGATAAAGAAAATCTGGGTGGTTGTCTGAAGTCAGAGAGATGGCCTCATTTTATGCCGATAATAAACAGAATGACAAACGCAAGCAGAGAAGAACCATTTTTGTCAGCATTTTCTGCCTCATTAGGGTTTCCTTTAGGCTTCTGATAGACTTTTAGCTCACAAACTTAGAAACAAACATGCGAACAGATTTAATACCAGTCCATAGGCTCAAATGCAAACAGACAGCAGGTTTACTGGCATATATCAGATGATGTCAAACTGCACAGTGAATACAGATCAAATGTTACTAAAGCAGATTTAAAATTAAATTCATGCCATTACGTCTGCTAACTGCGCTATTTCTTTTATTAAAAGCTATCCTAGAATACTGTTCCTGGGTGGATGTCTTAGGTGTTTGATTATAATGACCTTTCATTACATCAGAAGTTTGATATACTCATTTATAGCCAGTTTATGCTGTAAAACGTATGAAGACTCTACAGGAAAAAAGTCAACTGTATTGGTCTATTTTAATGGTATCTATTAATTTTTTTCTGCAGTATATTACATTAAGTAATTACCAACCTGTCTACAGAAGTTTTCAAATGTCAGCGCCAGAGCCTGCCATTCTCATGCAGGATTTAAGTTACTGTGACACAGGAAATTCACAGGAAACAATGCGTTCATGTACTTCAATCTTACTGTTTGTAATTTGATCTCATTGACAGAGACTTCTGTGTTCACACTCCTACAGCCATATCAGAAACGAGTCATACTGAATATTACTGCTAATGCAAACATAATTTCTAGCTGCTGCTTCACATTAAAAGCAGGTGTCTGGTGAACCACAGAATACCTTTCATTATGTAGCAGCAACAAGATACAGGTAGTTTTCACCGTTCTGTTCATACAAATACCTCTGTATCTGTAATGCTAAAGAAATTTTAATCATCTTGTGGTAGAAATTCATCATTGCATTACTGTAACACCCAAACGCACCCAAAGTGTACATGTAATAAGTTCTTGGAAGCACTGTCTATTTGGCTTCACCCTATGAGCTACTGCAGGACACTACAAAGCACCTGCATAAAGTCCCAGACCCTCTATAGCTTCATACACCTCTCTCAAAGAAGCTTGAATTCCTATCATGTCACCCTCATTTGTTTCTCCACTATCTCATTTCCTTTACTGAACAACTAACCAGCTGCTGACCATACATGGATGCAGTGAGAGGGACAGCTCCTGATCCTGTAAGCCTTGCTCTGGGTTCACCACATACTGATGGGATTGCTCACTCTACCTCCAGACCTGATGGCTTCTTCTGCCCTAAAATCTCTCCTTCACCCTCCCTCCACACTGACCCTCTATACTCTGCCTCTGAGTCTTCTCCTGTGTGCACAGACATCATCCCTGTCTGACTCACCTTCATACGTTCACTCTTCAGAGTACTAACCTTTTAGCTCTCCCCTTCACTCATTTTGGGAACTGTGCACCATTTTAGAAACAGCCCAACCACTATGTTACCTTTTATAATTTCAGTTAACAGAAAACCAATGGCTGCTTGTTTCTTTTACTGCATAAGTAAGCAATACAGTTATGTTATACTATCCACTCTGCTACTCTGAGTTTGTACTTGTTTTTCTTGTTTTGTTTTGTTTTCATTCACTAATTAATTCATATTGCTTCTAATGCCGCTTTATCACAGTTAAGCTCCCATCAGTAAAACATTCTACCAAAAAAACTAGGAATGATGCTCTTTGAGTCTCTTAAAGGCTTTTATTTGAACCATCTGTGGCAAAAGTATTAAGTTTAATTGGCAATTACTGACAGGGATGAAAAAACATGGCAAAGTGTACAAGTGATTAGACACAGTGAATTAACATGACTCTGTTATCATTTATTATGGTATTGGTGCTTTGGAAATGTAAATTATACTGAACTGAATAACAGGCAAATGTGGAGGAAAGAAAAGGGGTCTGTATTAACAGGAAGTTAAAGAAAATCAGAGAACAGGGACACTTCTTACTAAAACATGATCAAATATACAAAACGATTAGGACTAATGATCTGTGTGTAACTTGTCTTCACAATTAGTCTTTAGCTCTATTCAAATAAAAAACTAGCACACCATACTTCAGCCCTGATACAAATAGCCTAGTTGTTGCAGAGCTTTTCTATTGGATTGGATTAGAAAATTCAGAACACACAGGAAATACTGGATCATACTTAACTATAAACACCATCATGAATCACGTAATTTATCAGTAAGTGATTACATTGCGTGATGTTGTTATACATGTTATATCACTGATTTCAGTACATTTAGTTTAAAGCTTTGTTTGTAGCAGTTGGAAATACCAACGCCAGTCTGAGCTAAACACACTAAACAGATATAAATCTACATTACATTATGCAACACAGACAGTTGTTTAAATAAAAGTCAAAGCTGCTTTCCTTTCTGGAAGAGAAGACTACGCTACCTGTGCCATGATGTGCCAACTCTGCTATCTCTAGTAAGACCACCCAGCTATCCTCAGCTGTTCAGTTGGTGGAGCTCCAATTAACAGTGAGTGTCTTGTTGTTAATGCTATGTGCTGTTCACTGGTTCCTACTAGTGCCTACAAAACTTTGTACCTGTTTGCTCAGGAAAATGTTTTTTCTTTTTTTTTGTATTAGGTTTAACTACATAAACTCTCAAATTCACTCCTTTACGCATACAAGCCAGTGATTCCATTCAAAAATCCTAACACTGAAGCATACAGTGATGTCAGTGACAAAATACAGTTGGTGTTTTGCACTCTGGGAGGAGGAAAAACTTGCAGGTTTATTTTCTGGCAGCCTTATTATTCATTCCAGCTCAGCTTAATGAATGATAAGGCTGACAAGTGATGATTTCCAGGTTTCAGTGCATGCCTTACATGATGAGTCAGTAGCAGCCACATATAAACACAGGAGGAATTAAAGAATCTATTTAACAAAGTGAAAGAACACTGATTAGCCAACCACTCATGTTTATGTTACTCTACTTGAGAACATCTTCCCTTGAAATCTTTCATTTCCTAAAACCTTCCTCTAAACTAAGAGGGATTCTAATTTCACTCTTAACCCTTCAATCCAAACCTCATGCACTCTGTCTACAAAAACAACATCTGAACTCCTGGAAATGGCAGGGTATTTTTTAAGATCCATTCAGATAAATCATCCATAACACCAATGTCAACAAACTCTAAACAGTAACAGAATATGACCAACTACCTAAGCAATAAACATCCAAAAACCAATAAGCAAATATGTTATGCAGTCTACATCCAAAACAGCACAAATGTGAAGGAAAAACTTACAAAATTGAGAAGTAAAGCACAGGAAACCACACAGCTATAGAAAACATTAATTCTCATGATGTCAATAAATAGTTCAAAACAAACATAAAAGCCATAATGTAAATTTTTAAAAATGAGAATTTCACACAATTAATTAGATTGCAACATGTAATCTGAACCTTGTGCGTGAATATCTGAAAAACTTCCTATATCTGGGATATAATACACATATATTCACACAGTACAGACACACCCAGCAAAGCAGTGAGAACCAAGGACATAGATGTGTGCTGGTGGAGAGGAAGCAGTGCCTGTTCTGCTGTGTTATTATTGCTTTTATAAATAGTAACAGTGGGACAAGTTGTCCTCCAGAAGTGCCCCCCCCACCCCAGCCACGAAAAATCCAGCTGGGGGCAGAGGACTGGTGGGAAACCAGGGCCTGGGATGACCCTCTATCTGTCCCCTAGCCCCAGGGCCCCAAATCATCCAACCCAGTTTTAGTGCAGTGTGGTCTTGTGGAATATAGATCAGAGTGTGTCAACATAGTGAACACATGCTTTATACATGGAAGGCCTGAAAAGAACTGGCAAGTGTGAAAGTAATGGGTGTGGTGGTTGTGATTAGCAATCGCATTTGTTGTACTTTTTTTTTAATTTCTAGTGTGCTCAGGTCAAGTCATTTTCAGCTTGAATCATGTTGACTGGTAATATTAGAATGCACAGCCATGAGCCATAATTTTAGCTGTTTTGTCATAACCAAGCCATGATGTATGAAAGGGGACTAAAACTGTTTTATGCACCCTAACCCTTCAGGTTTTTACCTGTCTTCCTCTCTGACAAGAATGATATACTCACAAGAATGATATACTGTGCATTAGTATTTTTCTGCATACGCACACATGTATTTATACAGCAAAAACAAAGCACAGCAGCAATTTGCACCTGTAAGAAAGTGTTTTTTTGTTTTTTTTTGCATCTTCTAGTCTTTTTGTTATTGTGAAGGCATTTTTCCCTGCAGCATGATAGGACTATTTACCTTGTTTGTCTTGAGGGTTATAAAACTTGCTAACAAGTTGAAACTAACACTGCATAATTACCATCTCGCACTGAGCAACACTGCATGCACAGTGTAAGAGCTTCGCTTTTATAGAAAGTATTACACTTGTATTACACTTGTGAATTGGGAGCAGATACCAAACAGAGAGTAAATAGGTAAATGCAAGTACACTATAGCTGAAGTTCTAGCATATAGTGGGACAGCTTTCTTCTGCATATCAGTGAATGGATTTCTAGTGCCAATAACTTCGATTAGCAAACATTTAAGATATGTCTTGTTAACTCAAAGTGAATTTATGTGTGTATCCTGTGCATTTGTGTGAGTTTGTGAGTGTGTGTGTGTGTGTATTTGTATGAAGGTACAGAAAGACATGTTTCCAAGGAAAAGAGCCACAAGGGAGATGAAAAGACACAAAATCCTTGTAAGAAAGCAGCGAGGTGTTAGTGTGAGCTGCCAAGTCCTCCTCTACACCTGATATTAACAAAAATCTCTAAGCAGAATTGAGTCTACAAGGGATATAATGCAATGCTACTATGTGTAGCTGTATGTCACAAAAATATCTGTATCCGTATTTATCCTAGAAGTTGTTGTAGGCCGCTTAATTTTTTGCACAAAATTCTTTTCCTGTCATTTATACTCCTCATATGTTTGCTGCCAACAAAGTAAGAGAATATTTTAACTATGTAACTTAATTAATAGAATAATAAAACTATTTGTATTTGAACCCCATGTTAAATAAATAAATAAAATAAAAACAACAAAAAAAAGTCTAAACTGGGGGAGTATTACCAAAAAGAAATGTGAATGTTTTTCATATCTGTTCAGGTCACATTATCTCAGCTTATCCAAATAATATATTTGTATTTAGGCACGATCCTAGTGTCTATTTTGGATTTCTCTCCTTTTCATAGTTTTTTTTTTTTCTTGAAGTTATTTCTAAGTATATATTTTTTTAACCTGTCTGACTGCTCTGGTCATTTTATTGTCCTTTTGGACTGTCATAGTTAAATCGCTCTGTTTGCAGATCTCAGCAGTAAATTGTTCTTATAATAAATAAAAATAACAGACAAAATCCTTTTCCTTAAATGTCAGGTAGAAAGGGATTCCATGTTGGTTTCAAAACAGATTTCCATAACAGAGCGGCTAAAGGAAAATGGGTTAGGGTGGAAGCGCAGAGGTGAACGAGCTCCATGCGTCTGTCTAATATGAGGATTATGGGTGCACTTATAATGACAGTGGATAATGAAGTGGATGAGCAGAGCACGTGGAAGGCTGGAGTTTTAGACCTGGTGACAACACTGGCCGAGTTATCTGAGTGGAGCGGATTTCATCCCCACTCGGCTTAACCTCTCGGCTGATCTGAACGGTTTGTGTGTATGTGTGCACGCATCCTCACATTCACTGGGATTACCAGGCCAGTGAGGTGTAATTATAGTCAGTGAATGGCATTACCTTAAAACACTGCAGGACTTTTCCAGACACAGAGACAATAATCTTTTCAATGGTTCATGACTACACTGTCTTCTCTCACTATACCTTGCCTCTTAATTGGGGCAGCCGCGGCGCAGCAAGTTAAGAGTACTGCTTTGGACTTCGGACAGGTCTGAGATCGGAAGGTCGTGGGTTCGATCCCTTGACCAAGCGCAAAAAAATGGATACGGTGGTGGTGAAGGAGACGCTGCCTCTGCGACCATGGTTATGGTGCCCCTGAGCTAGGCACCGATCCACCCCCAGCTCCCTGGGTGCCTCACTAGGCAGCCCCCTGCCCCAGCATCTCTAGTGCATGTGCATACTTGTGTGCGTGTTTCGTTCACTTGGTGTGGGTAAAATGCAGAGAGTAATTTCCCTACATTTTTCTCCTTGTCAGTGTGAAACAGCCCCAGCCTCTGAAACTTTATTTACTACCAAACTACATCATGTCCATTTTGAATGAAAGGTCATTTCTGTCTTGAAATACCAGTCTAATACGCTTGTCACATCCTCACAGAGAGAATGAGAGCAACATTTACAGCCCTTACCACACACAGAGGAGTGAGGACTCTGCAAATGTGACTGAGCTTCTCTGATGAAGACTTCCAGGCACTGACCAAGTGAAGTGAAGAGGGATGACAGAGTGAAAGAAAGAGGAGGGGGGACTATAATGGGAGGGGGGAGGTGTAGAGTGCGTGCAAGGAAGTGCCAGGCTAAGCTGTGCTCTTTCTCTGGCTCTGTGTTTACAGCCATACATGGGCAGTATATGAAAGCAAGCATGTATACAGAACAAGGACACAAACACAGACTGTCAATAAATGGAATGTAACACACACACCATCCTCCAGCCTTTGTAGGTCTGTAAAAACCTCAACATCTCTCCACCTCCCCCTCCTGCTGCAGCACACCTTGCATTATTGTCAGAGAAATGGGTGGGGGGGGCTGGGAAGGACAAGAGGAATGAAGGGGGGATGGGCAAATGAAGGGCAAGAGGAGGAAGGAAAGGTAGACTGTAGCTCTTTTCAGGAATTTGTAACTGACTTCATCTATCTGTAAAAGTGTTGGGCCTTTAAACATACTGTAGCTCTCTGTTGTTATATTTGCATGCTTCATAATGGCTGTATTTAGACATTACAGAACCAATAAGGCATGGAAGCACTAAACTAAGCTGCATTGATGATAAGGTCTTAATGTTTTTATCGTATTTTTATTTGGTATTTTGCCTGTATTTCATAGTCACAGTAGAGATACAGACAGAAAACAGGTATAGAGAGGGAAGCCCCTTTGAAACATAAACCCCTTTATGAGTCCATTCATCTGATGGCAATTTAACAGCAGTTTGTCTCATATCTGTTAAAGTCATGACTGTAATCTTGCTGCTGTAACTAGTGATATTTCTCTACCACTTCCAACATGACACAGGTCTGGATTGAATGAATGAAGGCTGCAGCAGTGAAACATGCAGAGAAAGGGAGAGAGAGGTGTTTGACTTTTAAGCTCTTATCTTAAAACATGTCTACAAAACACAGTAACTGCAGTTACAGCACTGCACATGCTGTTAAAAATGACATCTCACAACAACAACCACATCTCACAATCACCAATCATCAATCAGTAATGCAGCAAGACAGTTTTCCTCCTCCTCCTCCTCCTCATAACATGCGCTCTCTCTCTCACCAGGTAAAAGTAATTTTGTTCTGAATGACAAAAAATCAACACTTCAAGAAACACATGAAGCCAACAATGCTTTTACGTTATTTCTGAAAAGGGCGAGAGAGAGGGGGGGTATGATGTACAACAAAGCTCCCTGGTCAGAATAAATCAAGGTCCAGCGCAGCAGTCATTTGCTATGACTTTTTAAGAATGCCCAAAACTTCCTCTTCAGTTTAAACCTTAAAAAATGCATATGTGAAAGCCATGTACCTACAGTATGAGAATTCATCACATGTGAAATGCTGTCTCACACGATATTTAATATGAAAATTAAGGTTCACATATGTGAAATATCAGTATATGTATTAAATCTATCACAAGTGAAATAGAGTTCCCCATGACAATGTCCTGAGAAATTTGTATCACTTGTAGAAATGTTCCGTGGTGTAAAGGATAGGATACAGAATTCAGAATTCTGATGCTTTTGTTATATTTTGTTATGTAAAAGGACAATGAAGATGTTAGATTGGGTTTGTCATTTCATTCTAATGTTTCTGTACATGGATCAAGCTAGGAACCTCCTTCAACATTCTAAAATGGACAGTTCTTAAGTTTCAACCTTTTTTTTTGCATTGTCTGAGTTTTTTCTTCTTTTTGACACCTCACCTTGAGGGGAAAGGTGAAAGAAAATCTTTGTAGACATAACCAGATTCCCCTCTAGCGTAACAATTTACAATTGTCTCTGTCACACTGTTTGTGGCTGATGAAACTGGTTTCTTTCAACTTAAGGCATGACAGTTTAGTGATAAACTACAAACTTTTTAAGAAGGCCAAACAAGACATGCAGTTAATTTTTCTCTGTGCATTTAAACTGGTGTGGTTGCAGTACATCAGTGTGATGGCATTAATTTCAGGCTTGCATCATGTTGGAAGTGTTTTTAGGTCCAACTTTGAAAGACTGCCATCTCAACTACAGACAAATGACTCAACTCTTTATTCAAACATGAGACAGAAATGCATATTTACTGCATATAAAAAAGTGCATGTGTCCGGAAAAAACTGGGGGAATGAAATGGGATAATATAAGTAGAAGGTACACACAGAGGAGTAGGAAGAGTTAATCACCAAAACCAAAAAGGTGGTGAGGTGGGGGGTGACAGTCTACTCCTGCAAACAACTCTGCTGTTTTCTTAATTTCCATTCACCTTGTTCATCCTCCTTCATCTATTCTGTGCCCTTGTTTTTCACCTGCAGTGTCTTTGTCTGCTTTAAGTAGCTGTGTCCTCATTCAAACCTCGGTGAGCTCTTTGCGCCTGCTGATTAATCAGACACCATCTTATTACCGGGTCTACTTCTAACGCAAATGAAATTACTTCTCTGACGTGAACTAATGGATATATTCGCCTTATTATTACTGTGATATCAAATGACAGATCAGAGAAACATGGTGTCAAACCTGTGTTTGGGGGCCCAAGATGCTGTGATGGTCTTATGGCGCATTCAGATTTGACGAAATCATTATGACATCAACAGTGTAAGCTCTTCCAGAGCCACCAAGGAAATTATACAAGTGTTTACACCTGATGACAAGTAAACTGACCCTCATGCGTAAAAGTAGTGCAGTTCAGTCCACATTTGCAAACCAAACATTGTCAAGCCAAGCTTATCAATTTTGTGATATTGAGCAAAAAATATAAGGCACATTAATAACTAATCACCAAACAATAGACAGCCATTAGTGCAAGATACTCACTCCTCAGAAATGTCTGTGACTCTTCGCTCACTCAGTAAGGGTCAGCAACTTAAGGTGTGATCTTCTTGAGTCTGACAGGGCCGGGGTCTTATCTTACATACCAGACATTCTCAAACTCTGTCTGTTTTCTGTTTTTAGACAGGACACCAGAGATCAA
Source organism: Toxotes jaculatrix (assembly GCF_017976425.1). NCBI lineage: Eukaryota > Metazoa > Chordata > Actinopteri > Toxotidae > Toxotes > Toxotes jaculatrix. The sequence goes on along the minus strand of NC_054413.1, from coordinate 14,547,860 downwards.
ATATTTAGGAGAAGAACCTAGAGCTCTGTGGATGCCCGATTCAATTCATAAATAGGGTTCTCAAATAAGCCGGTTTGCGACATGTCAGTCCACTCTAAACCCATTAATTTGCAAAGTCTCTGCTTGGACTGAAACTGAAAGTAACCTCCTGTCATCCTGCTTCTGTAATTTATTTTTTTTTCTGCAGTCTGCAGTCACCTTTCATGAAAGGGCAAATGGTAAAGTCATCTAATCTCACCTGCTTGCCTGACATCTTTTTGAAGTTAGAAGTGGGAGGACTGCATTTGGTAAATTTTTGTAGAAGACAAAAATCACACCCTTTTTATGCAGTGATTCGCCAAGTGTGTAAAGGTGTGGGGCAAAATTTTAATTTCTTTCTCAAGCTCTCTTTTTTTGGTGCTTTTACAGTTAAACATCAGAATGTGTTTTGGAAGAGGCTTTCTCAAAGCATAAAACTGTGTTCATTTGTAAGACTAACTGCACCTCAGATACAACAGCAGGCTTATCACCCCACCTTTGACTGTAGCCATTTGCGACAGGTTTAAACCCTTTGCCTTTAGATGTAGTCAAACATCACTACACAAAAACTAGTTTGTTTCAAGCCCACGTTGGTCTTATAATTCAATGTAGATTTGTCTGCTGTGAACAGAATGGCTGACTATTATGGAAAGTCTATGGGTTCACTTTGGGGTTGGACTATTGGGCTGGGCTGGTGGGCCTAAGTTACAAAGCTACAAAGCTATGATAAGAGAAGAACAGCCTATCCAATGAGTTTGCAGAGAAGGTAAAATAGATTGAGCAGGGACAGGGAGAGCGCATTACTGACATGTTGAGAAAGAATGGAACAGAAGCTGCCCATATGTCTGACAGAAAGCAAAAACATTCAGAAGCTGAGAGTTGTACTGACATCGATCTGTACTTCTTGAGAAATTAGTCACGTCAGCTGTCCCGATACAAAGAGCGAACCAGAGTTCAAGGTCTATCAATACTGTTGTAACTGAAGAAGCAGGAATTGGAACTGAAACAGGGTCTGGAGGGCCAGGCAGCCAAGGACAAAAAAGATAAACAGGGAGAGACATGGACAAATTCTGACAAACAGATGGAATCTGCAAAGAGATGTAGACAGACTGAAAGGAGACGTGGACAGCAACTACAAGGGGACGGAAGGCAATGGGAGCCAAAAAACTTACTAAGCATCAACCAGAAGTTTACTTCTGACAAAGGAGGTAGCTCAGGGGCTGAGACAAAATTCTGGTAGTGGAAGAGCTAAAAATTTGCTTGATAGCACTGAAGAGGACAGCGAATGTAAATATCACAAAGAGAAGACATTCAATAATGCAAAAAGAGGCACAGGGATGAAAGGTATAGCATCTAGAAAGAATAGTTGGCAGGGCCAGTGGAGTTCATCACCAAACTACAACGTGGAGATATTGTAACATGTATTATAATTACGTTTTATAATATGCTGCAGATCAGACAGAAAGTAGCAGGGAGGCTCATGAGAGAGAGGTTCATGCTGTGTCACATATGGTCCAGAATTCTGCCAAACCACTGCCATTTTCATAATTATCTGTTTATCAGAAACTCTATGCCTAGATACCTACTACTCTCTACGAAAGGAACAGCTCTAATAAAACCTGTAGATGGTTTTCTGTGAATTGTGGAGTAACAGGGACACTGTTTCGAGAAACAGGTGATTTTTTGATGCTGATGATTTTTTAAAATTCCATTTTTCAATGTTGTGAGCAGCAAAACATCATTCTATTCACCTCGGTGGTATTGGGATAGAGGCAGATAGAACCTCAGACAGAACCTGGAAAAATCTGAGAAAAGGGACAGTGACAAAGAAGAAGCCTTTATGTCTGTTCCAAGTTGGATGTGACTGCGCAAAAGGGCCATCTGATCTGAAGTGATGCAGTGGCAGCTATAGACATTTGTCAACCTGTAATTTAATTGCCAGCCTCCTTCCATCTTCCCAAACACCCCCGGTCCTGTCTGTCCTATCTCTCTGCCTGCCTGTCAGTCAATACCAGTATGAGCAGGCAGAGTGCAGGCTGCTGTACCATCAAGCCTTGCGTCAAACCTGCGCACCCTGCTCTGCCCTTCCCAGTGGCATAGAAGCAACAGCAAGTGGAAGCGAGAGTGATGGATGCAATGGAGAGTCACAGAAAGAGAGAGTTTCAGTCTCAGTTCCTCCCAGCCCGGGGGGGTCGGCATGCCTCGCCATCAGAGGAAATCTATTTAAAGGAGTAAGACTTCTCACTATCCACACGCCAATGAGAGAGCTAAGACAGGGAGGCAATCTTTTCTTCCTCCTCTCCTCTTTCTCCGACAAAGACAAAGAAATAATTTTAGCTTTCTGCGTAGTTGTGGTGTGGCCAAGCCAGCCACTGGGAGGTGGTTGATTACATACTGTGTGTTAAATTAAGTGTTTTAATGCTGCATTAGATATTTGGAGACTGTTATATGCGCCTCTAAGTAAATGAAGAAGCAAACAAAAGGCCATAAACTGAAAAACAGAAAGTCCATTAAGTGAAAATATAGTATTAGTCTAAAGGCGTTATCTACTGTCCAGTAAATGGTATTTTATCTAGTACAAAGCTGTGTGACTTAACCTTGAAAAAAAAAAAAAAATTCAATTCAAAATTCTAATTTAACTTAGAACTCTGATTATCTTATGAGGACTGGAACCACGGGACAGTAATCAAAGCTGGGAATGCTTCTGTTCATAATGATATACTAACCGATGGACAGTACTTATTGTTTTTGCATTAATACAAATCTCTTCGATAATTTTCTATCTAACAACAACTATTAATGCTGTAAAACAAATTGAGAATGAATTACACATTACAACAGAAAAAGATGAACATTACGTTCGTTATAAAGCAGCCACAAAAACTATACAAAACACTGTACTCAAGAACAAAAACTGCAAGAAAGACAAATAAGAAACACGCAGAGAAAGAGAAACAGATAAAAAGTTTTAAGGCTATCATATAAAATATGTATCATAAGGCTAATATATAAAAATGCAGGGCATCTAGAATACATCTACTTTTAAAACTACAGACTTGAACTTCAGAGCCACCCAGTGTGGGGCTATGTTCTAAGAACCGTGTCAGTGCTTGAAGACTAAGAATCTGCTGCCACACTAGCAGCTCTGCAAGGCTGTGCTAAATGCTAACATCAGCATGCTAGGATGCTCACACTGACAATATTAACATGAAGCAGGTTTTTTTTGGTGTTAGCATGCTGAAATTAGCTAATTAGGACTTAACACAAAGTTCACCTGAGGCTAATGGGAATTTCATTATTTTTGTAGGTATTTGGTCATAAACCAAAGTAAGAGAATTTGATGTGACCAGATGATGGCATGAGATGTAAAATTAAGGGACCACCAAAGTGATTACACTTCATCCTGAGGACACATAATGTCTGTATAAAACGTTCCTGACAATCCATCCAATAGTTGTCAACATATTTCAATCTGAACCAAGATGGTGGGCTCACTGACTGCTAAATGAACATTGCCATCCCTGGAGCCATGTCACCAGTGTGGCTGGTGTCTGGCTGGATGTGGCTGACATGATGACCACTAATGGAACATGAACTAACGTATGTCTTCTTTGGTTATTTTCATTCATTTGAAAAGTCCTGAAAGCCCTCCAAATTAAACAACAAAATCTCTCCACAATGATTTCTGATCTGCCGTCCATATCAGCAGAACAACATAATTTGCTGTGCCTTCCAAAACTGTTACCATTAACTGTAGCTAAAATGTATTTTCTTTTATGATCTTAAATCACTATGGTTCAGGTTTGGTTAGATTTACAAATAACAACTTGGTTAGGTTTAGGGAACGATTGTGGTTTGGGGTAAAATTAGTGCTTTTATAAGGTAAGGAGACCTTCACAGCCATGGTTACAATAATGTGGTTGAGGTTAAAGAATAATCATACTCATGGTTAAAAGAAACTAATGTAGACTCTTGGTTGGAAGAAGAAATATCCAATGTCTTGTTGACTCATCTATCTACCCCGACCTCCTCTTTCTGAGGACCTTGTTGCACCAGAACAATATCACTCTGCTTTCCCCTTTGTTTCCATGTCTATGACAGAGGGCTTTGTTAAGAACTGATGTTGGTGTGTTCCTTGTGACAACAGTCTCCTAGAGCTGACTTGCTTTAGATTTCTTGAAGACGACCTTGCTGAGGCCTGGTACTCACTATCTCGCATTCAGAGCTTAAGAACCTTTTTGGATGAAAGGCAAAACATGCAGTCCAGGTAAATTTGCATTACTACCGATACAGACAAATTCTGGCAACTGATTATTTACTTATTATCACCGTTTGTATTTATCAAACTAAAGTAAGAGTCTTACCCCATTTACAAAAACTGTACCAGATACAAGAAATTGCTTTATATTATATACCCCTTGTTTTTATAGTGCCTCAGAATAGGGGGCACTGCAGCACCCTCAGCATGCCCACTACCCGTGCCTATGATGGAAAACTGCTTTCAAAATAAGTCTTTACCAGTTAAAAATAAATAGGACTGCTTAATGATAAGGTAGATGTTTTGACACACTGCATTTACTCCAACAGTTTGCCCACAGATTAATGGCAAACAATTCACTTTCCATTACAGCAATGGACACTACATATCACTGCTGTACTCCATGGTCACAACCTAGCACAAGTGTTGTCAAAATGTACTAACATTTGTCACAACACAACCAGAGAAGAGGGAAGGATCTTTAAGAAGTGCACGGGACAACAATATTAGTCATAAATCAAAGACATTATGAAATGACATGTCTCATCCTTGTGCTGCAATAATTTACTTCCATCAAATTACTCATAATTATGAAAAGAAAAAACAAACACACCAATATTTCAGTTTTAATTTATGGTTCAATTTATGTTAATTGAAAGAAAAATCACTAGAGGCTATTGATTTGTGGAAAAACCTCTCACTTTGTTTGCTACATGACATCATGTGCCACTAAACACCAACCGCCACAGCGCTCCATCTCTTTATGAAGCACACCATGCTCCTCTGACATGACGTAATGGCCTGATTGGAGGCAACAATGCTATTAAGTAGAGTTAATTGCTCCCATCACTTTAGATCATCCTTCTGTTTTGATGCTTGGGTTCACTGCAGGGAAGACTTCAGATGTGCCTTATAACGATCATCTTTAGAGTGATGTGTCCAGACTGTCAAGGGTTGAAATTCAACAACATCCAGTTTGGAACCTGAATCCTTCTGAATCCTTCTGGGGGGTGGCTGTGGCGCAGCAAGTTAAGCGTGCGGCTTTGGACCGCCCAGAGATCGGAGGGTCGCCGATTCGATTCCTCGACCAAGCACAATGGATATGCACAATGGTTATGGGTGGTGGTGAAGGAGACCATGGCCATGGTGCCACTGAGCAAGGCACCGATCTACCCCAGCTCCCTGGGCTCCCCCAGCTACAGCGTCTCTAGTGCTGTGGCCTGTGGTACTTGTGTTTCGTTCACTTGATGTAGGTAAAATGCAGAGAGTAATTTCCCCAGCTTGAGGGATAAATAAAGTATAAAACTTAACTCATCTGATCTAGTTAACTTTTAGCATCTGCAAGTATTTGAAGTTATAAAATATCAATAATCTGCAATTATCTTTAAGCTGTGAGAAAGCAGAAACAGTTTTAAGTGTCTGATTAATGATCACAACCTGTAGCTCCAACCTGAAAATGAGATGAGATGAGAAGGAGAATATATGAAATATTGTTTATAAGTATGTGTCTGACACATTAAATAACACCTATAGCCAAGCTACCTGATCCAAATACTGGAGGTCCTGATTCACAAATATTGAATATTTAACTGGGACTATCAGAGATTCTGCTGAGAGTTAACATCATGACACAAACAGCCCATGGTTTCTCACAGTCCACTTGTGGCACTTGTGGAGTGTGACAATGAAGTTTTTTTTTTCCTTACAATCTTTGGCTGAGTACCAACACCAGATTACAGAGAGCACATTACCCAGACGATATTTAGAAGACTTTGTGCTACAGCCGATATTCTGTATTTTGCTGCCGGCTATGTTGGTCAATTTAACCAGTAAAAACAACTATCCACACAAGAAAAACTGCTAACTACCAAAATATTTTCAATATTGATCTCTGATCTTTGATTGTACAAAAAATAAAAAGAGCGAGGTTCACAAAGAAGCATCAGAGCATAATGAGTCTGGGTATATTCCAAAGTGGTGACCAGTGTGGAAACATTTTTTCAATGTATCTGTCCTTAGTGAAAGTGAAGTCTAGGATTGTTCATTTAGTACTAAGCTGTACCTAAAACCCATCCTTTGTACAAGTCTGCCCACATTCTTTCAGGTTGTAAAACTCTCCCCAGAGTTGTTGTAAGGAAATAAGGATTATACCTTGTGGTCATTTAAAACAGACGTCCCCTAAAGTGAAATGACATCTGTAACTGTTGATCTGGAAAGACCTTAGCTAACCTGGGAGTGAACCCCAGTTAATTGTCCTGAGTGCTTACAGTAGGTGTGCTAACAGATCTTTCCTAGAATGAACTGTTTATCTAAAACTGCTGATCTGGAAATATCTTAGATGGCCTGGGAGTGAACCCCATTTGGTTGTCCTGTTTACATTTGGTGTGACCATAAGACATCCTTTATTGTCTCTCATGCTGGGAAAGATATTTATGGCATACTGACTACAGGTATAAAGGATCGTGCTGGACAGCACTCTTGAGACAACACTGCAGAACACACTGTGAACTGTATGTCTTGTCTCCATGCTGCATGACATTAAAAGACTTGATTCACAACACCCGGTCTGAGTTTCCTTTTGCAGGATTAGACCCTCACATTGTTTTCACACCAGACTGAAAATAAGACCTCAATACAATCCATAAGACTGTTTTACTAGGGCTGCATGATGGCAGCAGGTGGTTGTAGAGCTTGGCTATTTGCTACTGAGTTGATGACTGAACTTTTATCATCTTGATACAAGGCAGTGTGACCATGGCAACCAAAGAAACCTGTGGAAAGGAAAAAAATTCAGGAGCTCATTTTGAGAGTATCTGAGTTACCTGAATTATATACCTCTTTAACAGCAGCAAATAAACTTCTCTGATTGACAAAGTTTTTCTTTGGTCATGTCCTACCAATGTAGACCAATGCTGAGCTAAAGTAAGGGATTAGATGTCAAGCCAGCGGATAAAACTAAAGAAATAATTGCAGTAGCTCTAGTCTTTGTTTCCACTGCCCCATCTCGACTGAGTTACTTCAGCAGAGGTAGAACATGAAGACGCCTTAGGCTGAATGGCTGTTCCACAGCGACCTATTTCCCAGAGAGCCCTGTGCCTCCCATGTTTTTGTGATGGATGCTTTCAGACATCTTTCCCTCCTCCCTTTTCTGTTTCTTGCCACACAGATGAGGACAGTTGTATGCGCACACACTCTGGATCTGTTCTTCCAGGCTTGGTCTCGGCCCCTCATTTACAATGAAGAGAAATCTTAAAACCGTTGTATACAAAGACATTTTAGATAATAGTGTGCTTCAACTCTGTGTCAGCAGTTTGTGTTTGCTTCCTTTTTCAAAATGACAACTGTCCTATGCACAAAGATAGATCCATTAAGAAACAGTTTTCCCACAGAGCCCTAACCTAAACTCCATCTAACACTTTGGTGAGGAAGTGTTAGAAAGACCGACCCAGGACTTATCAACAAATCTCAACGATGGACCTCATTAATGTTCTTGTTTCTGAACAGGAGAAAATCTATGCAGGCAGGTTATAACATCTGATGAAACGTCATAAACTGAAGAAAGAGGGTTGCTATAGCAGCAGTATATCACATATGGGTGAAATGTTCAGGTGTCCACATACTTTGTTTGGCTGTCCTCACACTTTTGGCCAGATAGTGTGTCTGAAAGTGAGCATTTAGTGTGAGTGTGACTGTAAACAATGGCCATTCATGTTGTATGTTGACCAGAGGTGGGAGAAACAGAGAAGAAGTTCTGTTAATGATTTCGCAGCTCCTTCTTGTTGCCAACAGAATTAATTAATCTTTACTACTCTATTTACATTATATATTAGTTGGTGCCCATTTGAATTCAACATAGGACACTAGGATTAACAACAAAGATCTAAAATACAAAAAGGCAATTGTCTTTACTGTGAGCACATGAATGATAAAGAACAACACTGAAATAGCACAGAAAAAAAAATCATTCTGCAGCATGACAATGACGCAAAACATACAACCACAGACATGAAGCACTGTCTTCGGTTACAAGAACTAGCACTCCCACAACAGATGGTCTGGCCCCCACAGAGCCCTGATCTCAACATCACCGAGTCAGTCTGGGATTACATGAAGATACAGAAGCAACTGAGACAGCCCAAATCCACAGAAGAACTGTGGCAAGTTCTCCAAAATGCTTGGTACAACCAAGTACCTTGAAACACTGCAAACAAGTGAATCTGTGCTGTTTTCAAAGCAAATGGTGGTTACACGAGTGAGCTCCTATCTGTCACATGAGGTCAGTGCTGTACAGGAGACAGACATCCTCCTGTCACTTTGCCAGCATTAAATGGAGAGACCGCTCCGGCTCCTTCTAAAAGAAAAAAGAAATCCTCCAACATAAATCAGATTAAACTTCTCTTCTAATCTCCATCAGTGGAAATCTCAACCCTAAACTCCCCACCACTCCATCCCCTGTCTGTCAAGGGCAAAAACAACACAGTCCAGTGCTGCTGATAAGCCAAAGTTTTAGGACATCATGTCTGATTTGTAAACTTTCCTGTACTGGAGTTAATAAATCATTAAACACCTTTACTGATCACCTGGTATGTTGTAGTTCCTTCCTAAAAGAACTTCTTTGGCGCACAAGATGTAATCTGTTTTATGTTTCCTGTTGAACATACAAAATTGTATACACATTAACTGTGTACTGATAGTGTACTGGGCTATTCCTGACTGTTTTCAGGTTAGTACCAAGTTCAGTCTGTCCTTGGTTCCAACAGTTTCCTTCAGTTCATTACTGTATGAAACTAAGGGTACATGAGTATTAGAAATATAAGAGCAGTGACTCAGCAGCCTCCTATCTGCAATAGTTATGACTGTCACTCTGATATAATCAGCAATGTTGATAATTCAGAACACTCAGTCAAGACCGATCAACATTACCGTCACGGCACAGTCCTGAGTATTCAGGTCAAATTTCAAAGTGGACAGTTGTTGTCAACATTGTCCTAGACCAATGTGCTGGACAGATGGACCAACTGACTGATCAGCCATGACATCCTTAAACCCCATTGCTACTGGGGCAAATGTGATGAATTGGAAGATTACTAACAACACTGATTAAAAAAAATACAGCTTTAGGTACAAGTATTTTGACGAACAAGTCTTCCAAACTGAATGGTAAAAATATCTTGTTGTAACTGCCTTCAAAACTGTACTGGCTGGGCAGTATTTATTTATGAGGCTTTTCTGTTCCACCACTATGAGTGAGGTTTAGTTAAGTTTAGGCGCTTAAAGGCCAGAGTCTGCTTTGAGCGAAGTGTTTGTTGGATCATCTCAGAGTATCTAAAAAGTCGCCTGCAACACTTTTCCGAGAATGGAATTATGGGGGCTGTGACATTTTTGTATTTTTTGTATCATTTGGAATGAGGGACGGCACGGTGGTGCAGTGGTTAGCCTCACAGCAAGAGGGTTCCAGGTTCGAACCCCGGTCTGGGCTCTTCTGTGTGGAGTTTGCATGTTCTCCCTGTGCCTGCGTGGGTTCACTCTGGGTACTCCGGCTTCCTCCCGCAATCACAAAAACATGAACGGGTTAGGTTAATTGGCTACTCTAAATTGCCTGTGAGTGTGTGTGTGTGTGTGGTGTCTGTCTTTGTGTATCTGCCCTGCAATTGACTGGCAAAGCGGTAGAAAATAGATGGATTGATGGATTTGGAATGGGTGTAGAGACTTTTGCCTTTAGACAGGGTTGAATGACACATTGTTCAAATGAATTTGCTTCAAGCATGAAGAACCTTTAAAACTACTTCAATAGGGTTTTGGATTGGGGTGTGCCCGATTCATAGATTAATCGTGACGTCAACTTGACGATTCAGCATCGATTCATAATTGTTCAAAAATCGATTCTTTTAATAACGGAACAAAAGTGCAGCAGTTGGAATGGAAAAAAAGTTGCGTGTGCCCCCCGGACATATTAGGAGACGGACCTCAGTCCAAGAGATGACGGCGTGTATCACAGCGTACAATTCACTCGTCAGGTTTAAAAGCAGCAGTGTGGAGACATTAAGGTTTTTATGAACATGAAGACAAAAAGGGCCTTGACAAAACCTACTCTGTATCTAAAGCATGTAAAACAAAAATTAAGTACAATGGCAACACAACAAATATGAGGCAACACCTCGCCCATTACATTTTCTAAATACTGGGAAATTGCTTAAGTTGAAAAATGGCACCTTCTATGTTTTCATTTAATAATAAAGAAAAGATAGAGATGAACGTGTTTTACTTCAATGAAGTGATATTTAAAAATATACATTATTTTACAAGTAACTACAGAGTGAGAAAATAAACATTCTATATGGGAAAAAAGATTAACTGAGATGTATCGATAGTCTGTGAATTGTCGAATCGTAGCACTGTGAATCGTAATCAAATCGAATCGTGAGGTGACTTAGATGGTACACCCCTACTTTCGGAGGGATCATGATACTGGTTAAAAGACACCAGCAGTCAACCTGTGTTGACTTTTAGAGACAGGATGTGAACAGTGGTCACATGCTTTGTGTTAACCCAGTCATCCACTCTGATCTCCTCCCCCTGAGGTTTTTTGCTGCTATAACGGCATGCTTCTGTCTTTGTTTCTGACAGAGCATAGTCATCACTGACTTGAAAGGCCACAGGAGGTTGCTTGCCAAAAAAAACAAAAAAAAAAACAAAAACATTTGAGCAACGGACTAGTGATGTTGTATATTGGTGAGGACAGTTTCTATCCTTGTCCCATCACTACTCGGACAGAACATCAGTTCTGTGTTATGTGCCCACATCTGTGTTTGTGAGTGCTCATGTGAGAGACTGAGACTGCTGCTGCCTAGAAAAAAATGAGAAAGAAGACATAGGATTCAGTCAAGGACACAGCCATATGTGTACAATTTTACTGTATGCGATAACACACATTTCATTACATGTACTGCAATCTTGTAAGTGTGTGTAATCTATGCACATACAACAGTATGCCAACACATATGCTTGTCCACCTCCAAATGAGCAACAAACACTTGCTAATGTTCCAATGGGAATGCAGTGCTATATTCAACCCTCCTCCCACTCTACTCTACATCTTCACCCTCATCCCCCTCCTCTCTGAAATGTACACAACCCATCCTTTACAAGTACAAACTACAGCTTAACACACAAACACACAGCCTGACTGACAAAGCTGCAACAACAACAACTGAGAGTCATGATAAAGCTAATGTGGTGCCATTTCAACGAGGCAGATCCTGGCTAAATGCCACAGTGTTATGAGCTAATATGTCTACCCTCCACTGATTTTGCTGCTGCCAGCTTTGCATTTCACAGCTGTAAAAAGTCCTGAGCTGAAGGCCAGTTTCTCCTCTATTCTTCCTGGGCCTTCATCAGAGCGCTGCAGCAAAAACAGTCTCATGACAGCAACAGAAAAATAAAGAAAAAAATGTTTATATTTCTCCAGTTAAGGTACTGAAAAAAAGAAAAAAAAAGTGTTATGCGGCTGTTCTGGTAGCCTTGGGGTTTCAGACACTGACCATGTAATGCTCTGATGCCTTTGTTGCATGTTATTTATTCTATGTCTCTCCTGTTGTCTCAGTATGGTCACTTTAAAACAACCACGCAAAAAATAAAGAAATGATACCTAGCCCTAGCGCTGAGAGCTGAGGAGGGCAGTCACATTCCTTATATGCCACCTGAGGGCCATCATGAGTACAACCAAACAAGCACATATAAACACACCATATGAAACTGCGCTGTGAAAGGCAAAGCTGTTGATATTTTCAGGCTCTTTCTGCATGACTAGAAAGCAGAATAACCAGCCCACCCAAACACATCAACAACCCTGTCAGCGGGTGTCACATGACTAGCTGGCATGACACACACACACACACATACACACACACACACGGACACTACACATCCAATCTAACCCTGAATAACACACTATCCTCATGGCATCGTGTCAATCTAGTGGTGTGCATGTATGGTCACATACAGTGAAGTTTATGGATCCATGTCCATAAAAAAGGAGACTTTATATTTGCAAGTTGCAAATTATACATTGAAAATTAGTGATTTTGAGGCAGATTTGCACAAACCTGCATTCTGCGTGCAGGGCACTTACCTGTGGTGGAGTGCAGGCTCTCCAAGCTCCAATAGCGAGACAGGACCCCCCTCAAAGTGCCGCCTAAGCTACCTCCTCCTCCACCTCCACCCATACATCCACCCACCCCAAGACCTCCATCAACCATGCTGTCCACCCCTCCGCCTGTCGGGCTCCCTCCGTCCGAGTCAGACCCCGGCGATAGTCCTGAGCTGCCGCTGCTGCCACAGCTGCCCCCTGGCAGGGGCACGCCCCCCTCCGAGCCCTGTTGGGTTCGCATCCCAATCTGGACGCACGACAACAATGGAGGGAAATGGAGGTGGACAGTGAAGAAGTAAGTGGAAATGAAGAGGAGGCGAAGTGGCTGAGCAGGTGGTTTATTCCTCCGGTAGGGAGAGAGCACAGAGAAGGAGGAGAAGGAGGAGGAAGAGGAGGAGGTGGCCTCCTGGCTGATATCTGCTGCACTATTCGCTGAGGTAAGCTTCAGCTGTCAACTTGCTGCTTCCTCCTTCCATGCACAGAACAGGAGAGCTGTAACAGTGCTCCTCTCCTCCCTTCATCTCTCTGCTCTGGATAGCCTCTCATTCAGTGGCTGCCTCCTCCCTCTTTACTCCTGTTTCTCTGGGTCTCTCTACCCATTTGCACACTGCTTCATTTCCTCACATTAACTCACACAGTCAATTTCTTTCTCTCTCTCTCTCTCTCTCTCTCTCTCTCTCTCTCTCTCTCTCTCTCTCTCTCTCTCTCTCTCACTAGGCTGACATCAGTGGGGGTCCTGTAGGGGGATTTCTGCAGATCGACCACGTCACTTGCCTGCTAGCGACAGCGTGGACAGCTCACTAATGGTGCAGGAGCCATTAAGGAGGAGACTGAGAAGAAACAGCCCTCCCTCCTCCCTCAGTCCACCCCCCATCTCCACCCTCCAAACACACACATGCACACACACACGCCATGCTCTATGCTGGTTTTCAAATCATCTACAGTGAGTTACTGTATAGAGCAGATTTCAGATGAAATTTCTGGGCATTTTCAGCGGTACTGAGGCTCAAACTGCAATGAGTGAGATATATGTATTATGTAAATGCAATATGCACTATCTACATAATATCTATTATAGAGATAATTAATTGATTAAATATTTGGTTCATAAAATGTCAGAAAACAATGAAATTGTTAACTGATTAATGACCTAACCACTGTGGTTTCACAGTTAAGCAAACTGAGATCTACAAGAACAAGATTTCTAGCAGCTAGCAAAGTTGCTCTTATAAAAAGAGGTGAAAAAGAGGAGGTTTTTGCTGCTCACAGCACTGAAACATAATAAAAAAAATGATGTGAAGGTGTTGTCGAACTTCTTTCTTTTTTTTGTGTTTAGAATTTTGGATGAACCCACCCTGAATTTATCACTTTAAACAAGACTAAAGTCAAAATCTCCTTACTGGATTTTACTTTAATAATTAGTTCCTTGTATTCAGTCCCATTTTGATTTCTGCTGTTTAATCTCCCTCACAGTGAGATGGTGCTTGTGTGTCAGCTCAGTGTTTTACTCCATCAGCCCACACACACAGTACAAAGTGCTGAGGATAAAAATGTCACAGCAATAGAAGCAGCAGCAGATAGAGTGTAAAAAGACTGATTCTGACATCAAGACAAAGTTACAGTGGCACATTGTACACACACATGCACACACTGAAGGAGTTCTCTTGTACTCAGTGTTGCCCATGAACCTCTGTCATTGCTGTGTCATAGTCAAGGAACAAGCAATGGCTAAATCTACCTGAGGCTAAAAGTGCCCGACTTAACAGTTGACTATCTGACTTTTCAAGATCAGGTCACCCTTACTAAGGGATTTCAGTCCAATGAAACTACCTTAAAGAAGATTACATGAGAAAAAGAGATACAGCCCTGCACAGATTAACTCTGCTTAGCTTATCAGAATGATAATGCATAGCATTGTGTTAAAAGATTAAAGTGGCTTTGTTATGTGTCCGCCTTACCAAAAGACAGCCCAGCACAAAGAGGTGACACTGCACTTGTCTTATAATTCAGCTCACAATCCAATTCAGTCCAATGAATCTAATTATACTGAAACATCTGCAGTAAGACCACTGACCTCACAGCGAAATCATGCAATCTGATGCCTGACGGGCTCAGACTGTGAATGTGTATTCAGGCATGCCCTCATGTGCATGACTGTCCCAGACATCCAACGCATTCAACAACCACAACTAAGTTGTGGACTGTCACTAAGTGATGATAATATAAGGTTAATGTTGCTGCAGCAGTACAGCTATCTATAGATGTTAGACAGTCTGTTAGCTAGTCTGTCACTGCTTCCTCACTCCTTGGGTTTACAGTACAATCAATTGCTAGTTTCCTTAGTACACCGAGCTAAACCTCTAATATTTAGTCTGTCATCAATAATTAAAAACAATGGGTGGACAAAATAGTGGAAACACTCCTTCCATACAACACAAGACAATTCCACGACCATATGAACAACAGCCTTCAAAATGACCAACAATTTTCAAGAAAAAACGGAATATTAGAAACTTCTTGGCGGCAGAATTTACAGCAGGACTGTTGGATTGGAATTGGAAAATATTGTAACAATCTCCCCCTCTGTTCCTGAGTTATGGCAGTGAATAATGGCCAGAGTGTTTGATGTGATGTCACAGTGAAGTTGACCTCTGGGCTTTTGGATATGATATGTCATCACTTTGTTATATTAAGTGTATTTATATTAAGAAAGCTATCCAAAAAATATTGTTTTGGTAGTGGTACTAAAACCTAGTTAACATACCAGACAGTACTAAGAAATCTGATACAACACCCTGTCCTAAATATTTGTTATGCCACATGATTTACAGTACTGATGTAATTCAAATAGATGGGCTTGTTTTGTTTAGACAAGTCTGAAAAATGTAGAAATGTCTTCCCTCTCCGTGTCACAAGAGCCCCAGAAAAAATGAAAGAAAAAAGAAAACTGCTTGTCACTCTAAAGAAACTGATGTCCTGTTAGTATCTGGTTTGTATGAATCTGTTTACTAGAGCTTTGAGTTACAGTGAGAATCTACTGCATCCAGCAGGTTAAATAAGGAACTGCACCGGTTCTGTGTTAGCACCAAAAGGTTGTTCTCTTTAATTATGAAGCTGCACAGTTCCATAAATCATGGACCTGTCAAATATGTTTGTCTAGTGTCACTAGCAGCAGTTCATGCAATAAAATGTGCATATCCATGCAGTGCAATATGTTTGCTGTCATAGAACATGCAAAATATAAATCAATGACTCATTTTCAATTACAACCAACACAAATTCAACATAGACTCAAATCAGCATTTATAAACAAAACCAGCTACAGGAAGCAGAATGAGCTCTGAATGGTCTACTGCACTGCTGGGAGAGTTCAGCACCAAAGCCTAGCCATATCAGCACACCACGATGACATTCATAAACATAATTTTGGTTAGAGACATGATTTAGTAACCACAATGTTACAGATTCAAATGTTCCAAGTATCTAGGCTGAACCAGAGTGTGTACTTACAGGTGTAGGAGATGTTCCTTCTCCAGCCCAGGCAGTCAAGACCAATAGGGGTGCTCTGAGAGAAGCAGTGGGCCTTGAGGGGCATCCCTCTGAAAGCCTTGATGGGCCCTGAGGTGACTCCAGCATCAGTCTGTGTGAATGGAAAAGGACCGATTTCAATCACTGCTATAATCACTGGCATTCATTTGTTTGCTAATAATGAACTGGACATGTAAAAGACTGTCACTCACTGGATACAACTGAGTGATATGGAAAGAAAAGAATACAAGATGAATGTGCATACATGAATTAAAGGGCAGATGAGTAGAGAAAATTAGATTAGTCCATGCATGAAACAGAAAGTGAAGTGAGGACAGAGATGCACAGGCTTCCTATCCAAGAAAATATGTCAGAAGCCACCAGACAACAGACTGCCCAGGAAGAACGGACATTCGGAAGCAAGGCAGAAGGAAGAAGATGAGGATTACAAAAACTTCCAAGGTTTGGTTCTTTGCTTTAGCAGCTCACAGCAATGCGGCCACATCTTACTTTGTCCATGTCTTCAGATATCAGTGTGCTGAGTTGGCCAAGACTCCCCCTGATGGCTCTGGCCAGTTTGTGTTTGTATTTCTTTTGCTCTTCAATCCAGAGGTCATCTGAACAGTTTTGTCTTCGCCGCCGGCCAACTCCATCATGGCCTACATGCACCCAGCAGCCAGTCCTCAGCCTGCCCAGAGCCGCAGAGGCCTTCCCTTCACCCTCCGCCTTTCTTGTTCTTGACTGGATGGCAGGTCGACCACTGTTTTGTGTGCCCTTTTGAATGCACAGTTAACTAGTTAGTCACAGTCAGCTTTTCTATCCCAGTTCTACTCCCTTTAAGTCCCCCAGGTGCAGTGCACAACTTTGGCTAGTTTGTGATCATAACTTTGAATACATGATAATGTAAATACAGTGATATGCAGTCAGTACATTCAGTGGAATGTCTTAGTATGACATGAGATGAGAATGTACAGTAAAATGACTACAGGGTCCTGTACTTGACAGGTACTTGTTTACACTGAAACAGAGTTGGTCAGTCAAAGTTGTCATTTAACATGCAGAGTACTCACACATTAAGGGCTACACTTGTGTTGGCTTAAAAATGAAAACAAATGAAAACGGAAAATGGTTTCATGACTCCACACACTTCCTCTGTGGGACTACCTTCACTTTATCTATTTATTTCTTCTTATTATTATTATTCAAAATGGCATGGCACTGGAAAATTTCAACGTTTAGTTGACATTAGTGTCAAAATGGGCCAGGGGAAAGAACAAGAACAAGTGAACATAAGATAAGCACTCAACGGCTGTGTTGAAGTAGCCTACTTTATAGGCATATTCTATTTTTGTATCATGTGGTATACAAGCCACAAGGGGGGGTAATCTTCAAGTTATCCTGTTCTAGCTCTGTATTATAGGACCACTGTAGGAACTTGAAGAAGTAGGATGACGGTAGCCTGAAATCACAGAATATACCACACTGCTGGAGGCTGAGAGGGAGAAAGAGTTGACACTGCTGTTTCTCTCCCCCGCTTCAGCCCTTGCACAGAGAGCCACAAAGAAAGAGGGATTTGTTCTCTGTCTCAACCCAGACACTGACAGATATAGGTACACTGGCAACAACCCTGAGGCACACATTACCATGCACAAACACCATGAACTACAGAGCAAGAGATTCACAGTGTTTTTTTTTTTTTGGGGGGGGGGGGTGGGGGGCGGTATTTCTAAGTAAGTTAGTATATGTGAGGTTGGAGGAGGTGGGGATGAAGCACTTTTCCCATGGAGCTGGAACCTCACTGGCATCTTGAATAAGGCCTGCTTTATCTACACAGCTTTATAGTGATGTTTAACATACAAAGATAAAGGGCACTTACAACATTAAAGCAGAAATCATCAGAAATTTGAACGTTATCCTAGTAAAATATTTGCATGTTTACATGTAAAACATGTATTTACCATTATAGTTTATATATATATATATAAATCTGATATTTTTTTCTTACCTCTAATTCACTGATGAAGCCAATGGCACACAGGTTGACGTGTGACTGGCTGTCTATTCTGTGCTCGACTGCATCCAGGAGGCTGAGGCTGACACCCAGAGGGCTAGTTGAGGGTTTTAAGGTCTTCGGTCTCTTGGGGGGATCTGTCAATCCCTCCACGCTGACCGACTGACCGAAAAGTATAGGACACACAGAACTGGCCCGCGATGAGTGAGGGTAGCGAAAAACTTTGCGTTGTGCGGCTGGCCTAGGGCTGTTAGGTTTAGGGCTCATTGGCCGTAAGGGGCTCTCAGTCAAGCCCTCACTGGCCACTGGGTGGAACCTTGTCCAGGAAGGCGAATGCTGATGAGTAAGGGTGGCTAGTGAGCTGGGGCTCAAAGGTGAAACAGGGCTGTCGTGATTTGACAGTGGGACTGCAGAGTCATCTAAAAATGGAGGTAGGCCAGACACACACAGTGTGGTAGGTAGACCATTTGGTGAACACTTCCTTCTCTGGCCCTCAGATTTGCACCCATGGGGGCTTTCCTTTCCACTCCCATGTGGAACTCCCCGTTTGGAGATGGGATCAGTGTGGCAAAGGGTTCTGAGGGAGGATGGTGACCCTGGATTGCTGAGCCTATCCAGGAGTGGAGAGGACATAAAGTGTCCACTGTCCAGCCCAGAAGCAGTGCTGCTGTATTCCCCATCTGGCACTGAAAGAGTTCTTTTCAGCAGCTCAGCTTCCTTGGCCTTTTTTAGTTTCCTCCAGGATTGTTTGGCCTTACCAGAGTCCACATCAGTGCCCACAGTGGCCTGCTCCTCATTCTCCTTATCCATTGAACGGGACTCAAACAGGCTGGAAAGGGACTTGTGTGCTTGTGCAAAGCGCATGCGAATGTTTAAACTGTCATTGCTCTTGCTCCTCTTATAGGTTTCCCCATTAGGTGACTGGACTTGCCTAAGGAGGGGGTTGTCTGGGCTTGATCCTCTGTTACCCACCTCGTTACTCCCTTGGCTGACTAGATGACGGACATGGCGAGTGTGGGGAGTAGAGGGAAAGAAACCAGAGTCCTCTTCTTCTATCTCGTAACGCACTGGGGAAAATGCTTGGTGGACTGTTTGGTTGAGGATGTCGCCTTTGACAAAAACCTCATCATCTGAGTTGTCCTTCTGTGGCCCTTGATCAGGCAAAAAGCCCTCACCTCCTCCATCTGATGACTCCTGTGGTGCGTCCTCACTTTTGGCACCCTTTGAGCCCTTAGCCTTTCTAAAAGAAGGCATTTTAGCAAAGACAGAAAACTTAGAGCCTCTATTTCCTGTCTGGCTGCCTTTTGTTTTGCTTCTCTTAATCATTTTGTCAAGATTAGCATTTCTTTCTGAAATAGCAAAGTGAGGATTCTCCAACTCATCGCAGTTACTGCTAGCTGAAGTGTAACACACAGCATCATAGGCAACAGTCATAGGTCTACAGTGCTTTTCACTACTACTGCACAGGACAGGTGTAGCTGTGTCATCTTCAGGTTCTAACACAGCAGTGGTTAAAGACTTTTCTTCCTGTTCAGTCTGGTGTTGGTGACCCTTAGAACTGGAGATGTCCTCTGAAGCGTTAACAATATCCCTTACTTTCTCAGCAGGCCTCATGATCTCATATTCCTTGTTTGCTTCTATTTTTAAATTGTCCTCTGTTGTGCCGCAGTTTTCCAGTGAACGCTCAGCCTCCCAAATCGGCTCTAAACTTCTGACAGCAAGCAGGTTGAGGTTGACGTCAGGGTGAGTATACTTTACTACCCTCACCTCCTGCTGTGGAACTGGCAAGCTCTCCTGTGTGTGCTCTCTGCACTTCTCAGCCAGTGTATATGTCTCTAATGATTCAGATAAGCTGCCTATTCTTCTGTTAGGTAAGCTGTGATCCCCTGGTTGATTGTCTTCTTTAAATTCACTGTCCTCTTCTGATCTTAAGTGCTTAAGGCCGTCATGTCTTTCCGAGTTAGAACACTTCAGCTCTAGACTTCCAACAACCATGTTATCCTCAATATTTTGTTTTTTTAGCTCATCTGCATGAACTGGGCTTAAATGAAAGCATCTATCAAGTTCTTTTTCTTGCACATATTCAGAGTCCTCACTGCTCCAGTTGGATCTGTGGTCTAGTGAAGACAGCGACACATCACATACCTCTTGGGGCTTGTCTACATCTTCCAAAAAATTAAGGGTAACGTTTGTTGATGGCACAACCAGGGCACAAACTATTTTCTCATTACATTTGTAGTCTCTCTGGGCTCCGCCTGAGAAACTGCCTCCACCCCCCTCTCTTTGCACCCTTTTTATACTGGCCTTGGTGTTATTGTTGGAGTCTGAGAGCAGAGAAAGGGAGGTTTTCAGGCTACAGTGAGGTTCAGGAATCTTCAGATCCAGCTGAACTTGCTTACAATGACTAGAAACTGT
Source organism: Toxotes jaculatrix (assembly GCF_017976425.1). Lineage (NCBI taxonomy): Eukaryota > Metazoa > Chordata > Actinopteri > Toxotidae > Toxotes > Toxotes jaculatrix. The sequence continues at coordinate 14,527,481 of NC_054413.1, read as the reverse complement.
ACTGACAGTGGTTTGTATGTCTGTGGAAGTTGACTTTTGAGCTACACCTGGATATTCTCCACTACTGTCCTGAATGGACTCAGTAGCAACAGGACGTGTTGACGTTTCCCCTATCTTAGTAAGCAGATGCTTAGAAAGAAAGCAGGCATTAGGTTCACTGGAAATTGCTTTGGGAATAACTTTCAACTCACTATGCTCAGAAAGATTTGTTGTGCCAAATTGTGACTGTGGAAGACTGACTTTGCTAACTGCTTCCGCAGTTGGTTCCTGGTCAAGATAAACATAACTGCCCTCCCCCTCCCATTCCTTGGTTTGCCAGAGAAGAGAGCAGGGTGATCCTACCCTTCCCTTCTCTCCACTAAACTTCTCTGATAACAGCAGGGAGGGGTCTGCTCCTTGGGTGCCAGATAAAAACAGCAGATTACTCAAGAATGAGTGAGGAGGAAGACATTCCTCAGACACCTTACCCGTGTCAGACTGGATTTGAGCTGAGTCAGGCCTTGGTTCTATGGAGGCTGACTGTGCCTTCCTCAATAGCTTGTCCACTGAATGGAGTTGCCTATGAAAGGGTATTTCTACTGAAGTACCCCCCTGATCTGCGTGATTAAGGATTAAATCCTGGGTTCGACCTGGTTGTTTTGGATCTGGTCCCCTCCCACGGAGCTCCTCCCTGTCTGAGCCTTCCAACAGGACAGGTGAGGCTAGTTTAGTAACCTTTGGAACAGCAGTCTGCTCAATAGCACAGGTGTCCAATGGGAAAGAGGTTGTGGTCTCTGTGGAAAATGTTATGGAGGAACAGATTTCATTTACTGTCCCAGGTGGTGTAGTCCCCTCTGTGAAACTGCCAGCACACCCACACTGCTCCGCCTGGAAGCAGACACCTGACACCCTTGCCTTATCCTGGGGCGTTGTTACACTATTACAAACTTGAGGGTGGATCGCTGACAGTCCTCTGTTGGGGCTCTCTTCACACTGAGTTTGTGAACAGCAAATGTCTACCTTGTGTGCCAGTACACTAATTTGCGTATCCAGTGTGTCTCTCAGTTCTGACTTTGTGTTATGTGATACACTGTTTGTCTTTGTGTCATGTTCATCTGTGATGCTGAGACTTGCTGCATCAATTTCAGTAATTAACCCAGTGTCTGTGTATTTAATCTCAGCTTTAGAGTGTGCTGGTGTACAAATGCTGTCAGATTTTTGTGCATTTATTACATCAGTAAATGTGCCATTGTTACGATTAATCTCTTTTTTGTGATGTGTTTGATTACAGTATGCCCCAACACTCTTGCGTGAGTCCCTTTTGTCCTTGCTGTGCCCTTTTACAGCCTGTACTTCTCTGTCTTCATTGATTATGCCCTGATGTTCTAAATTTTCTCTCTGTCTGTGAGGTCTATCATTAAAATCACTGTTGTATCTATTTAAACCTGTGTTTTTCTCTACCATATATGTGCTGAGCAGTTCAATATTATGTACCTCTACATCCTGAACAGCACAAATTTCTGATCTTTCTTCTTGTTCTTCTTGTGTCTCCAAAAGCGTGTCTTCTGTGTTATCTGTATGAATCATGCATGTTTCTGACTCTGTAGATGCATTCAGTCTGTTGGGATAGCTTTCTTCAGGCTGTGCATGCAGCTTCTCTTCCTGAGTGTCTGGCGGAGTATTTACCTTTGTGTTGTGTTGGCTCAGTACATGTAAACTGTCTGGCTCTGTGCAGCCCTTGACTTGAGTTTCTGTGCAAACAGCCTGTAAACCGGACTGTTCTGGGTGCAAGTCGAGGCTTAATTTCTCTTTATTTGGATGAGGTTGGATCTCAACTGAGCACAGGTCTCTGGTGCTGAGCTTTAGGGGAATATTAGGGTCTAGATGGTTCTCCGGGCTTTTCCTTCTGCCACAACTGGTTTGCCCAACATAGGTCTCTGTGGCATCTCTGTGACTGTCCTTGGTTGTCACTAGCTCTCTCCTTCGGGCTTTACTCTGCCCAGTGCGGAAGCTGCTGCCTGTTGCTTGATGACCATCACAGGCGTCCTCCAGTCCAAGCAGGGCAACCAGACAGTCCTCCCCATCTGGAGTTAAATCTGATAGGGTGTCACTCTGCCATGAGCGAGTGTCAAAGTACTCATCAGATGTGTCGCCGCCTCCTATGCTTCTCTCGCACCATTCCAAGGAGTCTGCACCCAAATCCCCCTCCTCTAAGCCTAATCCTTCAGAAAGGTGGGGGGTGTCTTCAAGGGCTTCCTGAGGCTGTGGAGACAGTAAAGAAGTGGAGGGTGAGATGGAAGTCAGCACAGTAATAACAGTGGGTTTAGCACAACTGATTTTAACCCAAAACAATAAGTCATAAATTCATAAAGATATACAATATTCAGACATGCATGTAACTGAAGTCACATAGTGGTAATTTCTAAAGCAAGTCACTAAAACTGTAAGTGATACTACAGCTATTATGCATATTCTTTTTTTCCCCACTTTTCAAATGTGAATAAACTTGTACTGAATGCATGTGAAAACAGCAGCTAAGTCTCGAGCTTCTGAGTGCCTCTGCGTTCCCTATGGCATGGGATGACTCACAACTAGCTAAGAGCAAGGTAAGAGACACACTCAAGAGACACTCAAGTTCTGTGGTGCACTGGAGAACATAGCAGCATTGATACAATACTTCCAAATCTACCATTAGCAATTTCTATTTCTTTAATTCCACTCAGAAAGAGGAAGCCAAAAACCTAGCCTGCTAGTGTTAGCATTCCCATTACCAGCTGTTTGTTAGGTTGCTGGAATGAACTGATATTATGAACTATTTTCAGTGCCCACCCACATTATTATTACACCAGTCAAATTACAGTAATGACACAGTCATTTGGAGCCAAAACTTCACAGCAGAAAAATTGTTGGTAATTAGAATGATCAAATAAGTAAACCAACCGAAACAAACAAGGAGATATACATTGATTTCTTAGCAGGGATTATTTTAAATTTCAGTCTGTCCTTAAGAATTACTTGTTGTGATTTGTAACATTTATAACACACGGGACAGATGAAATCAAACAAAATGGTTTGTTTCTTAACAGAAATGGTGACATATTCTCCATTTTGTTGATGCTTTGAGTAAAGGTTTCAATCTCAAGCAACAGGTTGCTCTCCCTTTAAAGAACAGTGCACACACACAAACTTGTACTTCTATCTTTGTGAGGACACTCATTGATATAATGCATTCCCTAGCCACTGGCCCTCACCTTAACCATCACACACACGTCCACTCACATGTCCACACTTTCCCAAAATGTCCTCATTAGGTCAATAACTGAAAATGATCCTGACAAAGACAGAATTACAAATATGTGCATACACAGACAAACACATTGCCACTGCTACTGGTACATGTACAATCTTCAATGAAATTCTTCAAAGCCAAAGTTTTACTTACTCTAAAACGCCTCAATACATCAGCTGTATCCAGCACCAAAGCACAGAGGCGAACGGCAAACCAGCTCAGCACTGCTCCCATGGCGTCCCGCACACATATGCTCACACACATAACCACACAGCTCATATACGTTTCACTGGGTCTCCTCTTTCCCAGTACTACATGCCCGTAGCTCCCCACTGCACTCTTCTTCCTTTGTCTTTGTGTTTATCTTCCATGATCACCAATGCTTGCTAAGAGCTTCACGTCTTAAATTACATATCCACCCCTTTCTTCATCTACCTGCCGTGACTGGCTTTTACATAAAGCCTCATGTCTAAGATAACTGTACACAAAGGTAAAAGAACTTCCCTTTTCTCTGCATGTTAAAGATGTGGTCCTTCTGCAGTGGCCAGGCTTAATCTAGCCTCTAAACAGCAGGTACACAGTGATCTCTGTGTCTCAATAACAAGGAAAGACACTAAGAAGACCTGCTATAAATACCAAGCTACAACTTTAGGCAGTGCAGGGTGCATGACAACTCAACTCAAGGACAGGTAACCCTAATGCAATCTAAATCACATTAGGAAACAAATAGCTGCATTGGTTGTACATAAACAGGAGCACAGTCTGCACAGGACCTTATCAATTTTAAGTTGTCTGTAAAACCACCATATCAGTGAAGGACTGTCCACTAGTCTGACTCCAAGCAGATAACTTTCCTCTTCTGATCTAAATTAATAATTATTATGTTGTATAGTGTAAAATCTATGGGATATATGAGCAATGATCTTGGATCTATAAGACCCATTAGAATCAAAACTCAGTTCACATTCAACAATGCAATGATCAATTCTACAAATAAATTGTACGAGGGAAAAAAAAAGCATGACATCCACATCACATGTAGTCTCCCTCATCCAACAGAAAAGTCCTATAAATATTCTTCTAAAATGCAGTCAAATAATGGGAGCAATATGAAAGGTTCCTATTACATGGTCCAAATGTAAATAAAAAAATATAAATCCTGCAGGAATTTGAATTGCGCAAAGTATGACATTACCAAACCTCAAAGCAATCAGTTGCTTCGTAAGGAATAATCATAACACAATAAATTAATAAATGAAAATTAAGTATAGACCCAGGTCACATATTTTCATTTGCTGTTGTAAATACAAAACTATGGATATCTCCTCCAACATGGTGACCACTGTTAGTCTATTTAAGAATATATTCACTTGGCTCACATGGACATCTAACAGATAACGATCCCCACTGACTAGCTGACCACCAATTCCTGAACCAATCTGCCCACCCTAACCCTGACACCCCTCCCCCTCCCCCCACTGGCCCAATGAGCAGGACCAAACAAGAAAAACTGTAATCACTGGCTAATCCAGACATGCTCCATTCACAGAGAAGCCAGTGTTATTTTCTGCTAATTAATTAGAGTTGAGTGTCAAAAAGAAGCTTAAAGGCTTAGCAGAGCTCCCTTTCTACCACATAGTGGTGTGGCTGATTGAGGCACAACAACCTGACTCTTCACCACTGTCATCCAAGCTACAAGTCTACATTATTATCCTCTGTTGCAGACAGAGTCTGTATTTTAGTATCCAAACATTTCCATACAGGCATCTGCATGTCACTGAAACTCTGCAGCTAAGCAAGGGCTTACCGAAAAAAACCACAATCACTGTACCTGTACCTGCAGCCTGTACCTGTAAATCTGTAAGTCGTGTGCAGGGTAAATGTCCCTCTCATCACTACTGTGTTGCTGACAATCATTTGGAGATTGGAGCTCTGCTATGACTGTGCAGAAACAGTTCTAAAGGTTTGAGATTTGAGATTTGTTTTGCTGTTTTAGGTTCAGATTTTATCTTGTACATAAACGTGGGCACTGTCAGGATGTTTGGGAGTTGCAGGAAGGAAGATTGTTCAAGCTGCTGTGACATCACATTTTGTTTTGTTCAACAAAAATTCCAAAACACAAAGATGTTCAGTCAAAATAACTGGTGATTAGTGTGAAATCTCTGCTTTGTGTTGCTGTCTCTCAATTGCTGCTCAGCAAGGAAACAGTAACCAAGGAAACAAAAGGAGGAAATTTTGAACAATTAACACTGTAGCCTTGGAAGACTTCGATTTAATATGAGGAACTCACACAAAGGCTAATATTAGCTTTAACGGAACTTACAAATGCATTTTTATATGGAACAAGGTCTGTGGACTTTGTTCTCCATAACTTACATTCAAATTGCTTCAGGAATTGTAGCCAATATGGACAGAAAGGATCATTAAAGTGACCAGAAACTCTTGCGGTGTACTTAATGGGTCAATGAGTATTGCATTCCGAAAGACTACTGGTGATTTGTATCCAAAACATTAAATAGGGCATGTCTCACGATAAGATTTTGTCTAGGATGATAAACTGGATTATGTTTCATGAAGCATGAGGACCCAGGGAAGCAAAATCTGACAGAATTAATTATGTAAATTTTCAGACATTTAAAATTTCAAAACCAGTGCCCTGTTTAGCTTTTAAGCAATAAAAGCAATGAATGAAAGGAAATAAGTAATCAGCTGAGTAAGTTATGTACTGCCTAGCATGCCTAGCTTGAGGCTCCATGGCAACAGACATACATGATGATAACCCAGGGATTGACACACTGTTAGTGTGCATGTGTGTGCATAGTATGTCTGCTTTGAAATGAAAGATGGGAGGGTGGCAGAACTGCCAGTACATAGTCCACAACCACCCATGATGTCACTTTCACACATGCACATCATCATCTATCATCAAACTGGTATTAAAAGCAGAGCAGTAGATGACACTGAGTGGGAGTCATCTTAAATCTGTGTTTTTGGTCTGGCAGAAAGGGTTGCCATGGAGCCAAGTGTGAATCAGCACATGACTTGGGTGTTAAACAAACACCACACCACACACACACATACGCACCAAGGGTGTAGCTCAAAGCTACTATCTGGGGGGCAGGTCAATCTAAGGCTGATCTTTAGCTGAAAGCTAAAGAGAATTCCATTTGCATACGCTTTTGGGACAACCCCTCGCTTCAGCCTGTCCACTCCAATCTCTCAATATTTCTGATTTTTGTATCTGTTCAGAGTGTATTACTTGTGCATGTCTGAATAATGTATACATATACAGCTATATAGAACACACTCACTCACACACACAAACACCCAAACATACTGTAATAGTCACTGACACCAGTGTTACAGAGGATGCATTACCTAACATCGACAATCTGGAAACACAGCTGATATTTACACAATGATCTCTATATCCTCTTTCTTTAAGAACTGCAATGATAGACACACACAACATGTGACAACATAAATTATTGACTCTTCTTCAACAATTGTGATATGATGATATGAGGGTTAATGATATGTCCTGGTTAGCAGGACAAACAGGTATGTGAAACAAACAAAAAATGACATGTCTAATCATATCTAATCCTTTAAGCTGCTCTGATCATTCATGGATGCATTCATGGATTTCTTAGAAATTCTGTGGCATTGGCCCTTTAAGATGAACTGAATGTGACCTCAGAAGGCTGCGTAAGTCTCAGTCAGAGTAAAGACAAACCAAACACAAACAAGCTTCTAAAGCAAATCCTTCCACACACACACACACACACACACACACACCACGAACAGGCAAACTGGACTGGATGAATGTTTTTACTTAGGTCAGCTAAACCAACAGCAAGTAAATATTGTGGTAATAATCACCATAGTGCATTAACAGTTCAGTGAACAACAAGTAAAGCTTGTGTTGTTGTAGCTAATTGTTGATTTCACCTGAAATTTCAGGTAAGAAAGCAGATGAATGAGATGTTAATGTGACAAAACTGACATTAATATGACAGTAATAACTGTGCACTATGCACTAAAACAAATTGGTGATGAAAAAAGAGATGACTAAAATAGAGTTTCAAAATAAACAGTTGAAAACTTTAAACTTTAAAAGGTTTTTCAGAATACTATCAGATATGGATGCTAAGGAAATGTTCCTGTTATTTGTACGGCTCCTGTTATTTGCACAGCCCTTATTAAAATAATGCACGTACAAAAAAAGGTCAGTGTATCCAACAGCTGATTGTGTATTATGTGTAGACAAAACTTAGTTCATCAGATGATTTTCTTATGGCTCAAAACAAACTTGTCAAACATTAAATAACTGCATTTTAAGTGTATTCTGATTATTACAGCTAGATCACAAATAAATAATTTCACAATGAACTGCCTTGTACCTGCCCATACCTGCTTTCCCCCCTGAAAACATGGGACCTTATGCATTACAGGCTTTGCTACTGAACCACTATACTACAAGAACCACTGAGTATAAAACATTCTCACGGGACTAGTCATGATCTCGAAACTGAAACCTAATCAAAACGAGTACCATTTTAAGACACTTAAAAGGCACAAAAAAAACCCAAACAAAGCTTTTTAAACACTTTTCATGTATCTGCAGGAACTATAGAGCAGTCACAGTAGTGATACCAAGTGGTAAAGGAGAACATCAGTGAGAACTTGAGCAGAGAAACTCACAGGTATGGGTTTCCTTTTCCTCCTGAGACATGTTTTTATTTGCACAACTTAGCCAGGCCAAAACATGCTGGCTAGGTTTACTCCTACCAGAAACAACACTTGCACTGACACACACACACACACACACACACACACACACACACACCATACCTGTTTTTAGATCAGCTTCCACTCTCTGGTCCCCCTCTTCTTTCCCTTTCTGTCTCAAGAACCAACTGTTGCCTCAGCGTTCTAAAACTTTAGAGAGCCACTGATTCTTCTTGACGGCCTGGAGACGCCACCCACACCCAACATGGAGGGAATGTGGACGTGGGTGCTGATGTGTCAGGGCCCCGGGGACAGCTGGCTATTGTGCCAGCAGTGCTCCAATGAGTTCACACATACACACATCAAACCAGCATCCACACTATTTCAATGCGTGCAACCACACAGAGGAACAAGGCTCATCTTTCTCTTCTCTAAGACCCGATATTCCTAGTTTGGCTCCACCAGCTGTGTCCAGGCCTTCACCTCACCACACCTAGCACTGAAGCTGACTTCCACCTGTTTACAGTTACATGCAAAAAAAAAATCCCAAACTGTCCGATGTTTTCTCTGTGTAACTGGAACAATAGCGTGTGACTGACATCTGGGTGGCATCAATTATTTATTCTGATGTTTTAAGAAGCTATAAAGCAAGCCACACACACACACAGACAGAACCTACCTCTAGCAGCGTCTGGCAGAGGATGTAGACTTAATGCTGGCGGACTAAGGACTACTCTTCTGTTCTCAGTTTCCTCCCCTTCTGTCTCTTCTCAATCTAACACTGCTCCCTCCATCACCATCACTGCCCCTCCTCCTCCTTTTGCCCACTCTCTGAGGTCATATCCAGATTGTCACCTACTGTCTTGCATCTCAGCAAAGAGGAAGGAACCTGATCTCTGTTCTGGAGGCTACTTGGAGTAAAGGAGGGTAGGCAGGGGTGGGAGTCCCTGGGGTCGAATATGACACCTCAATATACAGTAAAGCTCTGTGGATGTTCCATTGTTGAGAAAAATGGGCTTGGAACTGTTACGTTGATAAACTGGCATGAAATAAAAATTCAAGGAATGCACAGGTATCTAGCAACATCAAATGACACCCTTTGGACCTAAAATACATTTTCCATACACACCCATTTCAAAGCCACAACTGCTCTAAGTATCAGGATGCATTATGGGCACAGAAGTAATTCTTTTAATACTGCGAGACAGGCTTCCATTACAATTAATGCGCGGCAATGACTGGATAACTTATGTAGTATTTTGTAGTTGCAAAATCAAAGATCAGTGGTGAGGACATTCCTACACAGAGCACAACATCCTTCTCAACAAGGAAAGAGGATAGAGCTGTAGCAGGTCCAGTGTGCACTCAGGGTCAATTGGTACAAGGAGTGGGAGATGAGTTTTAAGACTCATCTCAGGAACAGGACAGATCAATAAAGGCCAGAAGCCTGCCACTGGGATTCCCTCAAAGGGCTGGACTGCCAGAAAATCTAACCCCCAGACAACAAACAACGGGCTGGAAATGGGGTGTTATAGACTGTAGTGTTTATACTGATCCTAAATCAATACTAAGTAAATGGGTCATTAAACCAGTGCTTCCCAGCCTTTTTGACTTGTGGCTCCTTAAAACAAAGACAAAAATAATGTCTATTTGTGCCTAAGACTATGAGTTGTGACGCCAAAAAAAAATTCTATCAAGTTATTGTTGTACCATAAGTTTTTTCTTTGCCTTATAACCCCTCATATCCTCTTGGTAAAAATTTCAACTCCAATTTAAACTCCACACTAACAGAGCCTAGCAGTTTAAGTATGTGGTATAAACCTGATGAAGACTAATGGTGACTGAATTTTGTGAAAGTGGTTATACAAAGGAAACAAAGTGCTTAATGGAGCCCTATAGCTACAACAGCCAGATGTCTCCATTTACATCAGCCACTCAATTATTCATGAGAATTAAAGAACACACAAGCTGCTGCTCAGGGACACACATGGGAGTAGCCATATTGTGGATACATACAAGAGTACCTGGTTGGCTGTATCCCCATTATTAGTATCTGATCTAAGAAAGCACTGGGTTCACTTTTCGTCAAACAAATGAAATTCCTTTTGAATAATGTACACATTATGAGGCACTTATTTAAAAATGTTCTTTTTCTACAATGTTTTCATTAACAGTGAACATTGCTTCAAAATACAGCAGATTAATCATTCTGGTCAATAAATTTGTCAATATTAGCTTATTGTACATACTGTATATCAGTGATAGTATCAGTCAATAATTAATAAAAATTCACACTACAGAGCATGAATGCCACAGGTATGTTTGAGGCCATTTAGCACTGCATGTCTGACTCACTCCATGCTTCTGTTTCCTATCCATCCACCATCATGTCACAATTTCAGAATTACTGTCCAGAAGCATTTTGGATTCAACACCATAAGTGGAAAAATCGTGAACACAGGTGAGGCTGTTTGCAAACTTTGCATGATGCAGCTGCCTTACAATAATGTTATCTTGTCATTGTCTTGGCAAAAAATAAAATGAAATAGGACTTTCATAGAGGAGACCACTGTTCACTTCCTGTGTCAGCATTGTTTTTTTTTTTTATCCATGACTTTTTCACAATCTTAATTGCATATTTAATATTATTATTATTATTATAGCCATGATGAAAAAGGTCCTTTTACTTCAAGTGCTTATTTTAACATGTGCCTACTGCTATTACCCTCCCATGAGTCATTGAAACAAACTGGCCAAACGACCTATACGACCACTTAAGTTGGAAGACTTGTTTTTGGGGCACTTTTTGTCTGTGCAGTGGAGAGATTACAGGAAATGAGACAAATGGGGGATAACATGGACCAACCAGACTCAAAGTGGGCACGATGCTATTAGATGATCAGCATCTTATGAAAGATTTTAAATGCCTATATGAAGACAAGTTAAGCATAGAAAAGTGAATTACAATACATATGGTTATTTTTCTTTGCCTTTTTAATTTTTTTTTCATTTGATTTAATTTTAATTTTTAATCCTTTATTGTCCCTCAAGTTGTTCCCAACTGAGGAAAATTACTCTGTATTTTACCCACACTAAATGAACGAAACACACACACAAAGCATGTACATGCACTAGAGACGCTGGGGCAGAGAGCTGCCTACTAGGGCACCCAGGGAGCTGGGGTGGATCGGTGCCTTGCTCAAGGGCACCATAGTTGTGGTTGCAAAGGGAGGGCGCATCTCCTTCACCACCACCACCCATATCCTATGGACAGGACATGGGTGGTGGGCCAAGGCCGCACTCTTTACTTGCTGCGCCACGGCCACATTTACTTTGTTATAATGAAATGAAAAAAAGACACTGATCAGTCACAAAATTAAAACCAGTTACTGGTTTTAATGCTTTTCATTGTCACATGAATTTGAATCAAATCACAAGACAGAAAAGAAAGGGAAGAGACACATTGCATTTCAGTTCTGTCCAGCAGAGAGCAGTTTAAACCTGTCAATACTAAATACAAAGCGCTACAAGTAGTTTTCATGAGGTGGTGAGACAGAGCACATCTAATTGATATTTATTTCATATTCAAAAAGACAATAACACTTTTATTATGATTTGTGGGCAGAGCTGATGTCAGGCAACATGAATCAGTGAAAAGGTCAACAGCAGAGTTTGCCTGGGCACATTTGCTTTGCTAACTGTCCACAGCTTGCAGTGAAAACAGAGCACTCCAGTTTGTAACAAAGACTTCCTTTCTATGCTTTCCCAAGACTTACCACAGAGGAATAAAACAAAACCTAGCATGGCTAATGAGCTGCAATTCATTCATTTCAAATGTCAGAATACAGTGACAAAAGGAGACTGCTGATGTAAAAAATAGGATCACCAAGAGGATATAACCAGTCTGCTTAAAACAAACTCCATAGACATAGTGTGTGTCCTGACCTAATGTTGGCCCTGGCCAGTCCTGGGTCAAGCTGGGTCATGTGATCCTGAAGAGCAACTGCAGCCTTACAACCTGGGATAAATCCCTTCTGTAACAAGAGATACTTTTATCCTCTTAAAAAGAGAGCCAGCAGTTTTGCACTAATTTATTAAAGCCATTATGTTTATGGTTTGAAAAGTTTGGACTCTGGCACCTCCAAGTGGCAGTAACAAAAAAAAACAAAGAATCTGAACATTTGTTTATACATCAAAAGTACAGTATATGCAGCAATGACAAAGTGAACTTGCCAAACATTTCCTGTAGGTAAGAACACACACCTACTGATTAAAATGCATAAACACCCACACCCACACACACAGTCCTTTCATTTAGCCTAGCTTGTCTCCCCCCCAGAGGCCACTACCATGGAAACATGGCACAAAGGGACAGACCAGTGAAAACAGGCTACAGAGGTCTGGGTAAGAATACTAATAACACGTGGGAAAAGGGAAAGAAGCAGCCAATAATTACACATGATTCCCTGCAGAGTGCATTTATCTAGCCAGTATTTTCTTCTGCTCCAGCACCTCTCACACAAACAAACATGATAAGAAAAATAATAGATTACAAAGTACTTTACTCTATCAACTGTCCAAAAGTTCATGCAAAGACTACAAAACCACTACACTGGGGGTATTAATGTAGCAGTATCATTTGCAAATGTATGTGGAACTGGACCTCAAGTTGCACACCAGCTAGATTGAGTGGGCACAAACATTGAAATCCAGCTATCAAGATTGTGTTGTGAACGTATGCAGTTCACTGAGTACTGAGATTTGTGAACATGTAAAAGTATCTGTAAATGTGTGCTCAGATTTTCCAAGTGTATTGAGGTTTGCACACAAATGTGTGTAAATGTGAATAATCTGTGTATTTATTTGTGAAAACGAATCTGCAAATCAAAAAACAAACAAATCTGAATGTAAATACCCTTTTAGTGAAAAATGTAAGCATTTAGTCTCAAGAGCTGGAGAGTAAATAATTCTAAATTTCCACCTCAGATGGGACTTTTGCTTCTCTGTCTGTAGCATAAGGATTTCTCTGCCCTGAACCCAGGCTCATGCTGCCAGGTCACATACCACTCCACTAGCAATGTGCCCCAATAGCTATACAGCCTCCACACCACCAGTCAGTCTTGGCAATGCTGGATCGTAGTGGATTTGGCTGCAATTTTGCTGCAACAAGGCAGCTCTACAGTAAATGTTCATTTTTGGATATTTTTTAAAAAACATTTTTAGCTGAAATATGTTTCAAAACATATCTTAATGTGGGGAGGTGCTGTCAAAAGCTTCTGTGACCTAGACTCAGCCTCGTTCTTCTAACCAAGGGGTGGGAGCACAAGGCTGTCAATCCATACAGAACGTCAACAGTCTCCTGGTCTACCACTGTGCTCACACTAAGATGTCAAGGCAGTATTAGCCACTGGAAAATTTCATTATGGCCGACTCAGCAAACTCACCTGTAAAATGAAGTAGTATGTGTCTCTGAGAACATGGAATATTAACTTAGCTAACACGCATTTATGTGTCACTGAGAAGACTGAAACACCATGTGGTATTGTCTTGCAGCACTGCAATGAACCTGAATGACATTTTAAGTGTAGGTTTAGATTTTAAAAGGAATTTCAGTGGCATCCCAATGCTAGCTAGTGCTAACACTGCTAGGGGCAGGGCTACACACAGTTAACACAGCTAACTGATGTGTTGGCTAGATAGCCTCCCATGCTCAGTACCTGCATAATACTGCAAATGATTACAAAGACATGTGCATTTCTCATTCACACATTTGTGTACACATTTACAAATTTTTGTATACATTTACATAATTTTGCACAAATTCACAAATATGAGAATGGGCATAGAGACTGAGATTCAGTTTCACAACCACACTTCTGTGTTTAACATGAAGAAATCATGGATGTTTCCAGAGAACTGGATACGAGAGTCCTATCAATATTGGACATTCAGCCCGGTAGCCCAGAATAATAAGCCCATATTGGAAAATTCTGCATGTTGGGCCTGTGGAAGCCATACTATATATTGCAGGACTTCTTGCTGCTGAAGATAGTTCTTTATATAGTTCTTGACTCTGGCTTTTTGCATGGGAGTTGTTGTAGAAAGAATTTGGGACTGATCAGATGCCTCCCTGATGGTACTGTGTAATGATAAGGATAAAATGTTTACATTAGTAGGCTAATGTAATTACATGCAGCAGTCCTGGAATATGCGTGTCCCTACTCAGCATGTTCAAAATCTGAGGGTGGATTTTTCCTTGACTGGCAACTGTTCTCATGATTGAAAGAAACGATTCAGCACTTCATAAACCACAAAAATGTCATTAAAACAAGTTTAAACCACAAGATGAATGACAGAGAAAAAGTCCAGGTAGGTTTGATGCTTCAATGACTGCAGTAACAGTCTGAAATCTGGAATTTACGAGTACTGTTATCTGATAAGAAGAACAGCTGCTACTGCCTGCAATGACAATAAGAGTGGCAAGAAACAGTGGGAAACGTTTCATCGCAGTCTGCAGATTTAAACCCGCTGTTTTGTTTTACCGGTCTGATAAGCCAAACCAACACTGTTTGATCTAAAAGCACAGAAAGCTGCTCCCAGACCGTGAGCTCAGGCTAAGTAAATGCTATCTATGCAAAAAGATTGGAAAAAGGAGACTGGAAGTAAACAAGTGCCTGGTAAAGAGAGTGAACAGTCTACCAAGTGAAAGAGAGCATGTTTCTTTATTTTTTTTTTCAGAAGCTAACAAAGTGAACCAGAGTATATAGCTGCTACATTTAGTCAACTGATTAATCAGTCAACTGACAGAAAATAATTAGAAACTATTTTGATAACCGATTAACTGTTTAAATTATTATTATCATTAAATTATCAAGTAAAAATTCAACAAATTCTTTTATTCAAAAGGTAAAGGTAAATAAGTGACAAACACACTGCATTTCCTGAGACTACTTCCAAATAAAAGTCACCTTGTGTTTCACCAATAGGAAAAAAACAATCCAGTATTCTAGGAATTACACTCATGTTGGACAAATCTGTGATATCCAAGTTATATCCATTGGCAACATTCAGTGCCACCATGGGAAGTAGTGTGTACTTTATGTAACAATGAGTAAAATGGTATGGAGGTCAGGGTAGTGAATGAGCATACAGCACATCTGACTTTCACGTGGGACATCCAGTCACAGTCCTACAAATACTGTTCACTCAATTTTGTTTTTTTAGCCACTTAACCTCAACCAACTCTTCAGAGAAGTGTTTTATCAGAGTTGCCATGCACAAATGCTGGACAGTATATCATACATAGCAATGTACACTCAATTTCCAGTTTATTAGGTACACCTAGCTAAAACTAGTGCAGTAATACAGCAGTCATGCTGTATGAGTGGGTTGTGTGTTTTGTGTATGTGCCCATGTGCTTCCTCCCCAGTAATGCTCCAGCATGGACCGCTGGGCTCCCAGTGGACTGAAGCTGAGGGTGTGGATCATTCGCTGGAATCCAGCCTTGAGATCCACTCACATGCCTCAGTCCTGAATCACACAGCTTAAGTATCAGTCCCCAACCGTCAACACATTACACAGTGTGTAAAGCTGGATATAAAACTGACTTTCTGCTGCAAAGTGGATGTTATGGATTACTGGTTTTCCAGACTTTGTCATGTTTGGACACTTCCATGGAATAAGATACTTAGTGATTGGAGCCCTAACTGAAACATTTGTCAACATTTGATCTCCACATACACTCCCCCAAGAACTTTATTAGGAACGACTGTACCCCTGCTTATTTGTGCAACTTTCAGCCAATCATGTTGCAGTTTTATGCATAGAATCAAGCAGATACATGTTAGGATCTTCAGTTAATGTTTTTATTTGCTCACTGTTCTTAAAATGTCTTGCTCCTGTTAAAACATATTCAGGATCAAGAGCCCTTTTATTTACAAGCATATGCTCAGTGAACTTCATTAATTTAAATTTATGAAATGATTAACTTGCTGATGTATAAAACTCATGGACAGCTGCTGAGAAAGGAAGGAGATTAAACAGGCCTCATCAGACTCCTGTGGGGAGTTCCCACAGTTTGTAAATTTGGGTAGCATCTCTCTTTTATTACTCACTGTGCGTCCAGTTAATGCTGTGAAGGGGGGCTGGTTTGGCAGTGAGAGTAGGTCAGGAGAGCAGGGCTCTCTCAGGCTGATGAACAACCCATTTGTCATTGTGAGTGATTTTCTTGCAAAACATGCTGCTCACACAGCAGTTAATAAATCTGTCCTTCTTTGTCTGTGTCACAGAGTGTGTAATGAAACCATCACCATCCTGGAGTTTACATCGTCCCTGTTGTTAACACTGACTGATTAAAAACTTTCTGGAGGCTCCAGGGTGTCTGAGAGCTTCTGGCAGACCAAGTCTCTTTCAGACATGCACCACTTCATATTAATCTGATAGCAGTTTAACATGTCAAGCTTATGTCTGAATGAACACAACAGCCACTAACAATCACAATGGCAATATTATTGTCGGACCTAGTGACATTTCTATTATACTTCCAACACAGCACAAGTCTTGAATGCCATCAGAGGAGAACTGAATGCCATCAGATTAAGATGTAAGATTAAGCATTAGGTAGGTAAAATATACACATGGTGATTAAATGTGTCTTGTTTCACTTTCTAACATCACTGTAAAAGTCTACATTTATTAATGTAATCATTATCGGTAACACTTTAGAATAATGAACCCTTATAAGACATTTATCAGCTATTAGTAGATATTAGTAGATAGTTAACTAATCATGAACTAAACACTTAAATATAGAGTATTAAAACACTTATTACCTAAGTTATAAGACATTTATAAACTATTAGTAGATATTGAACTAATCATGAATAAACCATTTATATACATTTGTAAATGATTATAAAACCATTTATAACTAAAATTGTACAACATTTATATATGATTTAGACATTATTAATAATGCTGTGCCAACATTGTTTGTACATGATTTATTCATTGTCAACTAATTTTCAATATGATCAACCTTATTAGTAAATTATTGGTGAAATAGTGTAGATGTGTTAAAAAACCCACTGTACCACCATTTGTTTATTCATGTTTAACAGATGATTTGTAGGTATTCATAAAAAATCTATAAATGATTTGCAGATGTTATTATGTCCCTTAATCTAAAATGACGACTATTCATTATTTACACGTCTGTTAATGTGCCACCATTTGTTTATTCATGTTTAACAGATGATTTGTTAGGTATTCATAAAAAAATCGTAATCAAATCGGTCCACACAATCATTGGACCATTTAATCGGTTTGTGGTGTTTTTGGTAGTTTTTCCCTTCTGTCAGCTCTCTCAATATACTGGCCAAACCAGGCATTTTAACAGCTTGGAATATTAAACCTCCAAGTTCACCGCCTACATTTGAATGCATATCAAAGAATGAATGGATGGGCCCACCAGAAAACTTCAATCTCCCACAAGGCAGTTCTACATGTTATATGTCTGTGTGTGTTTAGAGAGCTGTTAGCAGCATTGCCAGGTGTATGACAATTACCATACTTTGTACAATAATTGTGCCCTTTGTACTATATACGATCAATGATGTCAAAAGTCCCATAATGTACGTTAATTTGATCATTGAGTGACACTTTGTATTAGTAGCTACAGCTTGTATGTGCGTCAATTGATGCCTTCCCGTGTTGTGGGAAATTTAAAAAGTCACATCTACAGCGCAGAGGAAAGATACAACAAATCTACAACATCTAAACATCACACTGTCACAAAACAGTTTCTAACATGCATGTTTTCTTTCTTTGATAGTATTACATTAGTGCTTTAGAAATGTTCATTGTGTCCCTGAACGCAGCACCACTTTCAGCCAGCACAGGCAACGACAGCAGAGACTACACATTTCTGTTCTTGGTTATGACTCATGTTCACTCTCCCTCAATATTTTAACATTTCCCATCTGGCAACGCGGCCCGTTAGACACAAGGGGGGAGTTGTAGGTTTCAGCAGTGAGGATCACTTCCGCGTTCAAAAAGCTGCAGTTCCTTGGCTGCCGCTGGGGGCTGGCTCCAGAAGTGAGCTATTCTCCATTGACCCCCATGTTAAAATAGCCAACTTTACAGCCTAAAAAAACATATTTACAGCCTGGTACATTTTTTGTTTTTGGTCTCTATTGATAGTTTCTACCTCTGTGAACACGGGGGGGGGGGGGGGTTGCACCACAACCATTTTACTGTTATTTAGGCTTAATAAATTAGGGTGTGGTTACGTTTAGTGACCCATAGGCAGGCACAGGCAGTTAGCTCTTTGCTAAAGCATTGGCTGGGCTAGGCGGCTATATCCAGAGGCCTCCGGCTACCTCCAGCGGTTGACTGCAGGGACTGCAGTGTCCATGTTTGTTTGCCATTGTTCGGATAGGTTTCTGTGACAATATGGCTTGTTGTAGTGTAGACTGTACTAACCGACCGTCTAAGGAGTTTGTGTTGCAGTTTTTTCGGTAAGTAAATTTCTCACTATTTTACCTGGATGTTTATCATGAATAATAATGACAATAATAATAATAATAATAATAATAATAATAATGTTTTTAACTTTTTAATATATTTTATCAATATTAAATAATAATGATTGTTTCACAGTTAAATAACAGGTTAGAAATAAATTTCCCCCCACAACTCCACCAAACCCTGCAGCTCCACCTAAAACCTCTCTATCTGAAACAGTCATGTTTAAAACACAGCAGCAACATTATGATTTCTGTTGTATGCTCTGTGTCGCGGTTGTACGGGGTCGAGCTAGTTGGGTCGGACTCGGGGACTGTCGTGTGGTGGATGTAGCTGCGTGTAGCTGCCGCTAAGCTTGTTAGCCTAGCTGATCAGCTGATTAGCCTTAGGCTAGCTCGGTTGCTCCGAGCTAAGTGGCTGGGTTCTCGGCTGGCTGACCCCGGCTGACCCGTAGAGTAACCGCCTCTTCGCCAAATATGGAAAGTACACTCCCACTAAAATCCAAGATGGCGCAGTTCAAATGCCCATGGTTTGGTCACAAAACCAACTCCCCGAAACCAATGGGTGACGTCACGGGTGCTACGTCCATGTCTTATACAGTCTATGGTTAGACATTCTGAGGCTGGAACATGTACGTCACAACAAGAGCTAAGCGTTCCAAGCGACCTTCGACTATTGAAGATGGGGAAGGAGCTGGCAGCAGCAGCGCAGGTAACGTTAAGCCAACTGTTACAGTAACGTTACAAGTCCACAGTTCTAAATTCACGTTTGCTGGTTAATTTATTTATTGACTTATTTTATCTAGCAGAATCTGCTAAACTATCAAGCAAGCACAAACAATATTCAGTTTTTAACTAGTTAGCTCTGTTAGCTATATCGGCTAGTCTAGCCAACTTTATCAACAGTACATGTCAGTGTGGTTTGGATAGTTCTGCTAATCCCACATGGTGAATGCAGATTGATGTAAGGGGATAAGCTATCGTAACATGAAACATTGAAAAGCTTGTGCCATTAAGCATGACATGATAATGCCATTAAGCATTATCATGCCATTAGCTGGCATGATAACTAGAGATGGGAATCAGTTCAGGTTTTAAATCGGTAGTAAACCGCTCTAGTGAGCTAGCTACTACATTTTCTATCAATAACCCTGTTTTCATGGACAACTTTTTTTAATTAGAATGATTAAAATTGTATTGAAAAAAAAGATGTCCATGTAAACACAGTTATATGAATTGAGATATTGCAACCTGTTGACGTTCTATCAGGTCAGCAGGCATCCTCCTGTCTGATTCTATCTGGCTGATTTTTGGATGTTTTTCTCACATAAATCAGGAATCGGTAAGGGAATCATTAAAGAATCAGATCAATAAGCAGAACTGATAATAGATTTGACATCCATAACATTTTACCAATTCCCATCCCAAGTTATAATACAGTGTTATAGTAACTATCAGTTTTGGTTAACTAGCTGCCACTGGTCCTTTCTGTGTGGTTTCAGGTAACCTAATGCCACCGTCCCCCACAGCTGTGCTGTCGGCCAAGAAACTGCGCACACAGGCCAAGGAAAAAGATGATGCACAATCCCAAAAAATAGAGGAGTTGACCAAAGTGAAGGAGACCCTGTTGGCATAACAAACAATTTTTAATCTGTATTAGCAGTGTTTTGAATGTGAGGGCTGTTGAAAAGCACTTCATTGTTATTGCTATATGTTGTTTCGTAGCACATTGGTTGCTGTGCTTGTTTTAATAAAATGTTTTATACTGTTACTTGCTCCTAATTCTGTCACTGTTTGATGTCACAAGGAAGGATGGATCCCAAAGTTGTCTACAACATTTATTACATGCGATGAAGAAGTCTACAAATCTTTAGCAAACATTATTAGACATTTGTTAATGATGAATATGGTTCACTTTAGATTAAGGGGTCATAAGAGGTGAGTAAAAGGTCCACAAATCATTTATAAACATTAACAGGCATTTGTAAATATTGAACAGTCTTCACTTTAGATTAAGGGACATAATAACATCTGCAAATCATTTATAGATTTTTTTTTTTTGAATACTTAACAAATCATCTGTTAAACATGAATAAACAAATGGTGGTACAGTGGTTTTTTTTTAACACATCTACACTATTTCACCAATAATTTACTAATAAGGTTGATCATATTGAAAATTAGTTGATGATGAATAAATCATGTACAAACAATGTTGGCACAGCATTTTTTATGTCTAAAGCATATATAAATGTTGTACAAGTTTAGTTATAAATGGTTTTATAATCATTTACAAATGTATATAAATGATTTATTCATGATTAGTTCAATATCTACTAATAGTTTATAAATGTCTTATAATTTAAGTAATAAGTGGTTTAATAATCATTTACAAATGCATATAAATGTTCAGTTCATGATTAGTTAACTATCTACTAATATCTACTAATAGCTTATTAATGTCTTATAAGGGTTCGTTATTCTAAAGTGCTACCTCATTATCTCTTATTTACAAAATCTTATTTAATAAATTGGGAAAACACCGTGATATAATTTTTAAGAGAATTTGAAGGCACTGAGGAGATTGGTGAGATTCTCATATCAGATCAGAAAAAAAACAGTACCTCAGTACTAATGCTTTCTCCATATTTTCATTCAGTGCTTGTGACTTTCTAAAATATGCAACAGAATTCACTATCTATTAACTTAAATTATGAAACTGATGTGAGTATAACAAGGAGAATTCATCCATCTAGCAAAATAAAACATAATCCCACATTATTGCAACCCTCTGGTGAGTAATACAGTAACTGATCGTTTTCTAAGTACTATTGAGTCTCTTATCCAAGTCTTGAAGTGTGGATACAGCTCTCTCCATTACCAACAAGCCCAAGAAGTCCTTCAGCTACTTCTCAATGTTAAACAGATGGGTTTACTTTGCTTCCAGCTTAGCTGTATTATCCACTTGACTACCAGGCGAGCCAAAGTGACAATCTGGTGTTTCAGAATTTCAGTTTCAAAATCTCCTACCGGTCGACAATGTCACAACATAAACATCAGTGTACCTCCACATCACAATATGGACATTAGTTTCACACTGTACAATCAATTTTCAGTATACTTAATACCACGTAAACCTTATGTACTATTTTAGTCTGTAAACTTTTACATCTGATGCCATTTGATAACTTATGATCTGTTCTGACCCATTGTGTTGAGGAGATGAGTACACCAACATTATGTTCCCACAGGTGTGAAATCTTAATCTAGTGACTAGTTACTACAGCTGAAAAATAAAATACAATAATTTCTTCTGAAATGTAGTGAAGTATTAAGTAGAAGAAAATTTAAATTGTCAAGTACAAATGCCTCACACTTGCAATGATTTAACCTACTGCTGATAGTAATGGGGGTGGTTGTGGTGGCAGCAGATGGGAAGCAGCAGATGCTTTAAAAGCTGAAGTGTCCACACTGCTGTCAAAGCCTCCATCCCCACTAAAGCTGATAATAACTTAATGACACTCATGTTCATTTGATGTCTCTGCTCTAACTTTACCATGCCACTATTTCAACTCACTATTATCAATCAGACATTTCCTCACCATTAAAAAACCTGCAGTGTACAAAAGCAGCTGAGGATGGACAGGGAAGGGAATGAGGATAGGGGTGTAGGGGTGGGAGGTTTTGGTTTTATGAGACTTTCTGATCACCATAACCAATTAAATGGCATTGTAATCATTCAAGCAATATTTCTCTGCATGTGATAAAATCACACCTCAAAAGGCAGAGGTGCAAGTTAAAAGGACTCTCACATTGGAGAGTTTGAGAAATAATATTCTGATAATTCTAGTACTAACTTGTCACAGCCTGTTACAACCATCACTCTTTGAATAAATCACACCTGAAATTAGTTCCCAGGCAGGAGCTGTACAAAGTGATTACAATGAGGTGTAGTTATGATAAACAAAAGAAAGTGAGGTAGTCATTTCTGTATAGCATGAGAAACGTCTGTCAGCCTGTGAAGTCAAACTACAGATAGATGTAGTAAGATATGCATCTTTCTACTCAGAAAACTGAACACAAAATGAGAAGTCTTACCTGGAAGATAGTGCGGAGGAAATACATAACACTCAGCATTCTTTAACAATTCAGTCAGAGATAGACATAGATACAGCTGTGTTGCCTCTTCTCTCCCCTCCCCTCCCCAGTAGTGTGATTCTACCCAGCTCCTGTACTGGGTCTTTGGGTACAGGAGCTCCCCTCCCCAGTAGTTTGATTCTACCCAGCTCCTGTATCTGGTCTCTGAGTCTGTAGGAGCTCTAGCTTCACAACCTGTTGCTATTTTCAACAGACTTAGCCCCGATCACATAGAGAAAGAAAGAGAGAGGGAGAAGAAAGTCTTGCCACAGGAGTTATATAACACAGCTTAACCAACAGAGTCCCACACAGGTGGAGAGCTTTACTGTACAAAGAGGAGGCAGGCCACATTCTGATTTAAAGGCACCAGAGAAAAGGTCTTAATGCATTTACATTATCAGGGATGTATGATAAAGATGTCTTTATAAAGCTTGTCTATGAAAGAACTTGTCATGATTTGGCATTTAACCCCTCATCTGGTACATAGTATATGATGAGGACCCATTGGATCAGATCTTATAGTATTAGAGATGTCCCAAACCAGTCCTAAGGATCAGTATCAGGGCCAATCCCCACAAATTTTAGTGAACTGGCACTGGCTAAAATAAAGCTGAAGATTGCCTTATTTAATGTACTCTACTGTGTTGTGTCAACCTTGGCCTGCTAGTGTTGCAGCACTTCTCTCCTTTACCACAGCCAGACCACTACACAAAATGTTCTATGTTTCTAATTGATAGCATCAGGTCAATTTCAGGAGCCACGTTCCCAGTTAAACTTTAATTTATATGAGATAAATAATTTTTATAATTAACTTAAATTTAATTTAAGATCATCCACTTTATTGTATTGAAGGAGGACCTACTTTCCTCAAATAGCTGTTAAAAAAATGGTGTGTCAGATTTAGCTGACATTTAAACAACATTTTGGAAAAATTATGATTAAATACATACGTATTAGATTGCTCTAACTATCAAAAGATATATTAAAACATATGATAACACTATAATATTTGGTATCAGAATGCACAGATTTTTTAAAAAACGTGTAGGCATGAATTCACAAAAACACAAGCATGGTCCTCTCACAGCACTATAAATAATACATCAGTTAAGAGGAAACAATGACTGTCCTGTAACCAAGGGCTTAGAGAGTGAAAACAAAAGGCTAGGAGAGCCTGTGCTACTCCATCACACCAATATGCAACTAAACTATGTGCTTCATTACAGTGAAATCCTCTCAAAGGCTTTCCTAGAAGGACTCATTTTATGCCTTCATTTTCTTTATTTTACCCATTTTATTCTGTGGGTTTAGCTCCCATGTGACCTTTGCTGCCAATTAAAAAAAACACTAACATTAAATTTTAGAAGTTAATGGATTCACTGAAGTACTTGAAACTTTCCTCTTTTCACTGTGGCCTCTGCAGCAGCACTGAACATGTGAAGACATGAGAAATTTCTCCATTGAAAGCCAGGACTGGAATCTCTTTAAAATGCCAATTGTTTGTCCTTCAGCAAGGCTCTGCCCCTTTAACTTTTAACAGCATCACGGAATAATGAATCTCCTACTTTATTTACGGGCTTCACAGCATGTAGGCTAATATGCCGATGAATATACAGACCAGTCACAAATATTTCAGGAAAACCAGCAATATAAAACACATAAACACTCAACAGAGAACATAGCCAGTGTGAGATAAAGCCAGACAGAGCTAGGATCAGGTGACGTGTGCTGTTTAAACATATTAGACGTATTTGGAACATTTCCAGCAAAAAGATTTACAAATGTTTTGGAGAACTACACAGGGTGGAATGTAGAAAAACCAGACAAGGCAAGGATAAATAACACCCCCTGCTGTGTCAAATATAGAAATGCAACATCTTTGCGTGATCTGTTCAGATGAACTCCACTGAAAACTATTTCTCTGTGCTTCACTCTAGCACATTCATCACACTGATGTGTCCAATACACATACTGGTACTGGTCTGAACAGCAGCATTATAGCAGTTTGGGGGGAGGTTTTTGAGAAGGGGGACACCAGCTGACTGACTTTTCTCACTCAAAGTTTCTTCACTGGTGTGGTCTTCTGACCCACTTCTTTAGCTTTTGTCACAACCTGGCAAAAAATTAAATATAAGTCGACCAATATATCCAAAGGCCAGTATAACAAAAAGAAGCCAAAGTTGTCATCTGGTCTACCAGGGAGGGGGAAGTTCCCCCAGAGAGTGAGAGTGAGGCTTCAAAATGAGGAAGATTTTCTTGTGTAGAGCACACCGGGTCCAGGTGTAGCTGACTGCAGCTGATGAAGCTCCATTCAGCAAAACACCTACAAAATACTAACAAAAAGACAACAGGGACACCTAGTGCCCAGGTGGAGTGGTCATAACACCCCCCCCACCCCTCCATAAAAAAAGGGGATTCCCAATAGTCACCAGGACAACCAACTCAAAATAGTATTACGGCAATATATATATATATATATATATATATATATATATATATATATATATATATATATATATATATATATATATATATATATATCGCGCGACAATATTGTTTGCCAGAATGTACCAACAGGCTAATACAAAACTAACTTTACAGTTTACCTTTTGCCATTTTCCCCTTTGTTTTACAACCATTACATATGTCATCTATACTAACCACACGGACCAAATCTGGAATTACCCCCTTCCTAGTCAGTCATCCAATCTCTACCCTGTAACCCAGCAACCCTGATGCCTGCAGCAACAATTTTAAGAGTGAAAGAGATGGGAGACCAAGACTTCACAGAAACAGTAAGCATCTCAAGAGCAAGCTGCTCTTGACAAAGCACCAGCCACAACATTTTCCCAGCATTTGATGTGGCGAACATCCAATTGCAAAAAAAAGAACCACAACACATCAGTTTGCAGTTTGGGCAACACAAGGAAGGAATAAATGTTATCAGATCATGTTCTGTATGAACCAGAGGAACACCAGAGTCAACATAAACCTCAAACTGTTGCAACGCCCACGCAAGAGCAAGAGTCGCTTTCTCTACAACAGAGTAATTCAACTGACATGAGTTAAATTTCCTATAGAAAAAATGTACAGGACATTCAACACCATTTCTGTCAGTCTGGAGCAACAAGGGACCTGGACCTACAAACCTGGCAACCACCTGCAGCTGGAACAGATGATCCATACAAGGTGCTACAAGGAGAGGAGAAGCTGACCATATGTACCTTACTCTAGCTTTCAACAGATCTGCTAAGGGAGCTGCCAAAATTGAAAAGTTCTTGCAGAAACTGCGATAGTAATCCACCAGGACCAAGAAGCACATACGCACCTTCTTGGTCGTGAGCACTGGATATTGCTCAGTCGCAGTCATCCTTGCTTGTACTGGCCACACCTGCCATTGCCCCACTACCTTCCAAAGGTAGGTGACATTTCCCTTCCTGAACTCATACTTTGCCAAGTTGATGGTAAGGTGCATGTTGCACAGTCTATCAGACAGCTTCCTTGTGCAGTGGACATTAACTTCCCAGGTATTGCTGTAGACCACTATGTATGGTACACTGCACACTGACATCCAGACACTTTCCCTCCAACACTGTAAAAACATGGTCACTTGGCTGCACATCAATGTCATGCTCTATCAGATGTGTGCAAGCTGGTACATCACTAAACACAGATAGTTGTTAATAAAAGCAGACAACTTAGATTGCAGCTCCTCAGACAAGGGCCCAAACATTCCAAATTACCCAGCGTTTTGAAGTGCTTTAACCAGTCCTACAACAGCAACACTCTCATTAGGCAAAACCACGCCATCATTTTCATGTACAGACAAATGACGAGACCAATGTCTTCTCGCAGTATCTGCAATTAACACAGGTTTAACAGTCTGCTGTTGAACCCCCCATTACACACAGCTGTGACCCCCTGAGTGTAGTAAGGTTTTAACAGATTAACATAGCAAATGTTGTGCTTTCCTGCACCACCTCTCTGGCAGCTAACAACAATTAGCAGCCCCCTCCTCCCTAACCTGATTTAGATCAATGCAATACCCCTGCAAGAAAGACTTAAGGGTTTGGTGAAACCTTTTCAGTGCCCCTTGGCTCTGAGCATGGTATGCAGAAGCCTGATTATGTTTCAACTGGAACTACTTCAAGACTTGAGAAAACAAATGGGACAAAAATTGATCCCTGATCACTTCGAATCACTTTTGAGAATCCAAAGATGGAAATAACCTGTGTCAGTGCTTTAACCTCAGACTTAGCAGTAATAGTATGCAATGGATATCCAGCCAAATCTTGTGCTTTTGACATATTACTGTAAACAAATAGTTAATGCCAGACTTTGAACATGGCAAGGGACCAACACAACCAACACAATCAATTATGAGAAAAATGGCTGGGAAACAGAGGAGTCAGCTTACTGGTCTAGTTTACCCATCATTTTACATGTATGAAATGTTTTTTTGAGAAAGGCCAAAATAAGTACCAGAGGATATAGCCCGGCATCTTAAGCCCTGACTGACTACATTTCTCCTGTGCTCCAGGATCATACCCTTAGCACCTACTCTCTGAATTTGAACAGGACAACAACTTGGAACATAGGATTATAAACTGTGTTTTCCCCCATACAGCAACCACTGCCTCACCAGCAACTGGTCCTGTAGCAGATAAACCTTCGCAGCACTCTTTCCATCACCATCTACCAGCCAAATCATTCCCCAGAATAACATCCACCCCATGGACTGGCAATGCCCATAGTCACTTCGCTCTGAACCAACCAATGGAGTAGACAGTGGTTGTATGGATCCAGCCTAAACAGCTTCATCCACAACTACTGACCCTTCATATTCATCAGGAAGAGGTTGGTACACTGTCATTCCAAGACACCTGTGTTTATCTGAAGGCTGTAGAGGACATAAAGACCATTTACAATATCAAAGATCAGTGGTGACAAGCCTCATATACAGCATCTTATAAGTGAGAAGGAGGATACAGAGAAGCCAGCATGTCCAAGTGGCACTAAGAGCCAATGGGTACACTAGATGATAGGACTGCCATGACTTAAGACCAGGAAAGATAATGCTAGCTCAAGCCACCAGAAGCTTCCCAGTGGGCTCATTATGTGGTTGAACTGTAAGAAAAACAAACCAGTCTTCAATTCACAAGGATTCAACGCCCCAAACCATTCAACACCTTAAGATCTCTAATGGTTCACCTTAAAGACAGACCCTCCCTTGAGAGCCTGACAGGTTGACTACTCACATTTTTTCATACATGTACAAGTATTATTTTGTCACTATTCAAACTTTGGGGGGCACTGAATATTCCACTGAATCTCAAGATAATGTACTGTACATTTGGGAATCTGAGAATCTGTTCTGATGAAGGTCCCCTTACAGACAAACATGTTATGCTTCTGGAAGGACCCCAGGTTTTTTCTCCTTTTCCTAGTGTTCTACTGTTTTCCCCTTCCCTTGTATTTTCCGTGTTATCTTGTGTTGAATTCCTTTTCTACAGTTACTTATTGCCAGATGTTAAGGCCTCCTTGTGTTTTTGCTCCAGGATCATACCCTCCTGTCTGCCTGCCTGCTGTTTACCTCCAGTCCAGCCTTCTCTCATCATTGGATTCTCCACTTGCCATTCATCACCTGGCCTAATTCATCTCCCTGTTTGCACCTTACCTGCTCTGCTACTATTCTCTTTACAGTAAAGTCAGTTCAACTTGCTCACCTAAGTCAGTGTTCTGCTTTTGGGTTCACTAAAATAATTGGTTATAACAAAACAGAAATCCCTGAGTGAAATAAAGCTGATTTGAAATTGTGCAGCTGTCTGGTGTCGTTTGCATCCCTAAAATCAGTAGTCCCCAGTGAGCTGCAGCAATGACTCAGGCTATTCTCTGGCAGCCCAGCCTGTCTCTTCCCAGAATGCCTGAAATAAATGGCTGTGTCCTGGCCAGGCTGCCGGCTGCCTGTCAGGATTACAGAGAGAGAGAAAGACTGCTGTGGTTCAAGAGCCAAAGACATCCTATTTAGATATTTGGTAGATCCGAAAAGATGGACAGAACAGAACTGGACTGGAATGGGCTGCTCAGACAGACGGTTTCTCTCAGCAAAGAGTTCTACTATGTGTTTACAGTCAGTCAGCTGATGAAACTTCTTTTGAAAGTGGGATTAATGATGTTCTTAATTTACTAAACAGATGGATGTACAATATAACATTTATTAGACAAAATGTTCAGTGTTAAGAGATTAAACTGCTGTTGGACAGTCAGTCCTAAACTGTCTATGGCATCATTTCTCAAATATCATTTTAAAAACAGACAGCATGAGCAAAAGAGTATTTGGTCTGAGGGGACAAAAACTGAAACTTTTACAAAAAAAAAAAAAAGCAGGAAAAAAACAGATATATTCAAGGATCAAGGATCAAGGAACTTTTATTGTCATACCAGTACATTTACATGTTATGGTACGAAATAAGTACTCAGATCCCAGTTTAAGCCATCAAGAGCAATATGTAAGAGCGAAAAATCTAAATCTAAATATAAACATAAACATAAGGGCAAATATAAACATATAAACATTTAAATAAAAATAAGATAAGGAAGCCGAGATTAGCATGTGCATAAATACGCATGTGCAAGTAGGAGGTAGTGGTAGAACAAAATAAAGTATTGCACTTCACAGTATTACTCATTACCTGCTTTGGAAAGTTAAGTGTAGTGTCCACAGAGCTTTCTAGGCACATGATCACACAGTCAAGACAACACCACAGTGGAGTCTCAATATTCCTAAAGCTCACGGCTGACAAGCACTCCATATCTAACCTGACAGAATTTGAGAGAACCTGCAGAAGCCAATGAGAGTTACAAAGTTTGGACTTGAAAATCATAGCGCCATCTTCCACAGACAGCGTGACGTACAGTGTCACGCCCGATATTCATTTACATTCCCAAGGCCCCACATCTGTTGGATCAGGCCACTGTGTGGCTAATATTGTGCAGTTCTATTGACAATAGCCAATAGAAAAAACTGTTGAAATAAGAACTTATTTTAGAATCAGTACAGAAATTTGGTATGGAACATTTCAGCAGTACTGAATTCAATTCTATTTATATAGCACCTTCCACAATCAAAATTGTCTCAAAGCGTTTTACAGAGACCCAGAGCCTGACCCCAGAGCAAGCACTTAAGGCAACAGTGGCAAGGAAAAACAGGAAGAAACCTTGAACAGAACCTGGCTCATATGGGGAGGCCCTCCAGCCAATGGCTGGGCTGGGTGAAAGGAGGAAAAGGAAGAGGATAAGACAGCTGGGAATGGAGAAAAACATGACAACACAACATAGATATCTTTGCAAGAATTTGTTTATGCTACTCATGCTGATCTTCAATGTACACTCTGTACACAATGTACAGAGTTTGTTACAGTGCCCTGTAATCCCAAACTGTCCTTCCACCTCACTTCTGAAAAGCACAATGAACAGCTAATTTTCAAGAGAGAGCTGGAAGGACATTTGGGATCACTGTTTGGTGTTCTGAGAGGAATCAGCAAAAGCATCTTTTATGTGACTGACTGCAAAGAAAAAGAGCAAAGTTGCATCAGAAACTGTAATATTAAATTGGAATTTGATACTTTTCAAATCCCTAGTCACATTACTTGGAGGTTAAACTTTAGCTGCAATACAACGGAGGTTGTTACTTGGAATCTGACTGAAAATGGTCTTTTCAATGAAAACAAGA
Source organism: Toxotes jaculatrix (assembly GCF_017976425.1). Classification (NCBI taxonomy): domain Eukaryota; kingdom Metazoa; phylum Chordata; class Actinopteri; family Toxotidae; genus Toxotes; species Toxotes jaculatrix. The sequence continues at coordinate 14,497,090 of NC_054413.1, read as the reverse complement.
TTGTCTGGTTGATTATATCATGAGTTAGAGCTAAGTGCTTCTGTTTCTTTATGAACAATTCACAAGCACACTATTAGGACAAAACAAGCTTAAAGCTTTGCCTGCTCTGTGCCAGCCACAACGTCTTAGCCTCTACTAGAGCTTGTCAGCCAGAAACATACCAACAGGCTCACACATTAACACCTTGTTTTCAGATGTTGCTTGTTTTCCTGTGTGAAAGACACAGATGTGGTGAAAAAAACTTGCTCTCCAGGAATCTTGATGAGCAACAAAATATAGTGTCTTTGTGTGTCCTGACAGAATGCTAAAATTCTGTCCAGGAATTTAAGACATAGAAGGTAATCTCTGATCAAAAATGAGAAGTAACATAACACTTTTTCAGAAAATGTATTCTACTACCACTAAACATGCATACACATCTGAACATTTCTCAGACTCAACAAGCTGAGAACAATGTGTTGGAGATTTCATCTGCTGGGATAGCTGATTTCCTAGACACAAAAATTTTATATTGAAGTACTCTTTATATTTTCACCTTATAATTGGACCTAATGGCTCATAGAACCTGGCTTGTATGGGGGGACCCCCCTGCCGATGGCTGGGCTGGGTGAAAGGAGGAATAGGAAGAAGATAGGACAGCTGGGAATGGAGGAGAGAAGAAGGACATGCAGCATATAAAGCATGATACAAACAGGGTTGGCAGTGGACAAAGTTAGAGGGCCAGCATTCAGAATACAGAACACTTAGTGGATACTGTGTGCTTAGCAGATTACAGTTATGATAGTAAGCAGCACAGAAGCAAAAAGCTGTCATTGGTAATTACTTACATTACAGTCGGCATAGAATATTAATACAAAATGTATCTTAAGCAAAGTGGAAAACTAAGCACAGTAATGTGTTAGAAATGGACAACTGTAGACAATAAACAGTAGGCAGGTTGGTGGAGCCAGGACCACAGACAGAGAACATGCAGCTCCGGAGACAGAGATACCTGCAGAAAGGTACAGAGAAAGAGAGACCAGAGGGAAACAAGCACAGGACTACGGGAAAGAGAGGACACATAAGAAGGTCTCGCCTCTTAGATTTGTGGTTATATCTCACTCAAAACCAATAATTATTGTTTGTATTCTAATGACACCCTTTTAATGATAGTCTCTAAGGCTCGCACCAAACTTAGCAAACAGGCATTTCTGTTCTCTGCCCCTACAGCCTAGAACCATTTGCAGACAGATTTACAGCTAGATGAGCTGATCCAAATTAGGGCTTTTAAAAATGTAGTGAAGCGTTTGTTGGCAGATTCTATTGGTGTCTCTGGAACTCTTCTAGAGGAACCTTTCTTCTAAAAGATACTCCCTCATTTGGTGTTTTGATGATGGTGGTCTAACATGCCAGTACAAAATCTCCCATAGGTGTTCAACTGGGTTGAGATCTGGTGACTGCAAAGGCCATAGTATGCCATTCACACTGTTTTCCCTCTATGCCCTATAGATGGAGGTGTTGTCATCCTGTTTCTCCACTCATTTTTCAGGTTGCGCTTTTAATTTGTCACCTGTCTGTACTATTACTGGTACGGAACACAACTGATCATCCACTGCAGTACTAGCCTATAGTTAACCTTTTCCACTGTGTACACACTCCAGATTACATTGCACATCAGCAGTCTTCCTCTATAACCAACTGCCGAAACAGCTGAGCCCTGCTCCCAAACAAGGTGTCATCTGAAACATAATGTGGTCACAGGTCACATGTTAAATCTCTGAACAAAGCTCAGGAGCCTGTCAACACATGAAATCAGGGGTTCAGTTCCACTGCAGTGATGCTGCTGCAGCCCTCCAGCTGTAAGGCCCACAAAAACATATTATACCATAGCTTTCATGGTACTGACATCACCTGTCAATAGGAGAAGGGGACAGGGTGGTCCTTCTACACTATTCCTCATTGGTGGACTAGATGGTGGCCTCCGCATATATATATACATGACAATGCATGTGCCGCTGTAACATGCTAAACTCACAGGATCAGGCCATCCATTCAAAACAGAGGGGCTAAATACTGACAATGAGTGTACAAACGGTGGCACAGGCTCCAAGAGCAGAGAGGTTGAGGATGATTTATGGAGCACACTGGGAGCATTTTGTACTACAGGCTGCAGTCTAGTAAGGAACAAAATGTAGAGCATGGGAAAAACACTTGAACCTTCTTCTTAGCTCCTTGTTGCCAACAGAAAAAAACAAAAGCAATAGACTCTCCTTCAACAGAGGAGTTAATTTCTGTTCTGGTTTGACCCAGCCTCAACAAGGCAGGGATGAAAGATGTTTCCATATTTACAGAGAGGAGCTCATCACCAATATATATAAAATCCAGCCCTGCTCAATAGCCATTGGACTCCAGTATGGTATGGTTAAGAGAGACACATATTGAATAAAAAGGCAGAGTAAGATTTTGGCAAACATGCTTAGAGGTGCAATGTGATTTTTCTGCCATAAATTACAACATCTGAAACTGAAATAAACCTTAAAGATCCTGAAACATTTTCAGCAAAGTCTGATTTTAACTTAATGTTCCAGCCAAATTTGCCAAAAACGCCTGTCAACTTTCAGCACAAAACAAAGGCAACAAAACGAAGAAACGAAGGAAAAACAGTGGGATATATTTTCGAACTGGAACGATCCGACTGCAACTTTTGATCATTTATGGACCTAAAAATCATGTTTTTGACTGTATTTTTCCACTGTACATGATTCTTTGGACATTTCTGGACAAAACAACCATTTTTGTTGTTGTTTCTATGCGTGTTGGAACCACAGGGTGAGTAGAGGAAAAATAAAAACAATAAGGGGCGACATTATTACTTTGATGTTTTTTAGAAGATGGTTTAATTGTACCTACAGTTGTTGTATCTTGTAAATGTTTATATCACTGAAAAGATAAGATAAGATAAGATAAGATAGACTTTATTCATCCCACAACGGGGAAATTCAATTGTTACAGCAGCATATAGAAAAAGGTAGAAAACGGCAGTAACAGAAAATATAAAAATAACAATATACAATCCAAAAACACAAAGGAGAAAAAACAAAGGCAAAAAGTACTCAGGTTATAAATATTATATACTATATACAAAAGGTGCTTGAGTCTTTGTAAAGAAAGTGACTGGTGATGTATGTAAACAAAAAAACAGAATTTTGGCAGTGCAGAGCAGTAGTATATGTAACATGGTTTCATTATGTGTTGTCATTGTACAACCTCACAACTCACAAAAGATAAGACTCAGCTTTCACATGCTGTGCAGCATGTGCACCACCTTAAATGTAGTAGTTATGTAGGTACGATAAAACACAGAAATGTCCGAGAAGTAGCATGTTAAAATTTTTTGCATGTTAAAAATTTTAAGGGCTTAATTTTCATGAAAATAGGATACTTTGCAGGACAGTTGTATTATTCTGCATTATCTTTAGCTAGGTGTGCCTAATAAAATTGCAACTGAGTGTGCGTGTTGGACACCCCTTTTAAGTCTCACTTAAGTGTATGTGAAGCTAAGGGCTGAACTCAAAGAACCAGCACAGGTAAAAAACCTGACTGATACAACTAGGGATGGGGCCGATCCGATCCAGTATTGGTATCGGGTTCTGATACCAACATATTTCACGGATCAGAAATTTCCAATCCAACCTGCAGAGATTTCCGATACATGGACCGTGTCTGTGCATTAATGTTGTCTGCTGAAATGACTCCACAAGTGATTCCCTGCCGGCTGCTCTGCTAACTGGCTGCAAAATGTGGAATGGATTTCCTGAACAGAGGCGTGTCTCAATGAGACACGGAGTAATCACTTCAGCGTTCAAAAAGCTGCAGTTCCTTGGCTGCTGCTGGGGGCTGGCTCCAGAAGTGAGCAATTCTCCATTGACCCCCATGTTAAAATAGCCAACTTTACAGCCTAAAAAAACATATTTACAGCCTGGTACATTTTTTGTTTTTGGTCTCTATTGATAGTTTCCACCTCCGTGAACACTGTTGGGGGGGGGGGGGGTGAAATATTTTGTACCACAACCGTTTTACTGTTATTTAGGCTTAAGAAATTAGGGTGTGGTTAAGTTGAGTGACAGCCCATAGACAGGCACAGGCAGTTAGCTCTTTGCTAAAGCATTGGCTGGGCTAGGTGGCTACATCCAGAGGCCTCCGGCTACCTCCAACGGTTGACAGGGGATGCAGTGTCCGTGTTTGTTTGCCAAATGTTCGGATAGGTTTTTGTGACAGTATGGCTTGTTGTAGTGTAGACTGTACTAACCGACTGTCTAAGGAGTCTGAGTTGCAGTTTTTTCGGTAAGTAAATTTCTCACTATTTTACCTGGATGCTTGCACTAATTAGCATGTACCGACATATTTTGCCACTGGCTTATGACTTAATTGCAGATTTATGGTCGCTGCTGATACAGATAGAGGACCGGAGCGGATAATGTTAGGAACGCTGCTGCGGTGTGTTCCGTGCTCTCAGAGTCTGTTTATTGCGGGAATACTAGGCTACAATTTTATTTGGTCTCATTTTTCTGTTTAAAAAGTCCGACATTGCATGGACAGAGCAGCTCCGTCAGTAAGCGGCTGCTGTTGTGTGCTGCTGTAACTGTAAGTGGATAGTGGGTGAAAGCAGCGGTGAAAACATTTTAATATATTATTATCATCATTATTTTTTTATCGTTACATTAATAATAACAATGACAATAATAATAATAATAATAATGTTTTTAACTTTTTAATATATTTTATCAATATGAAATTTGATTGTTTCACAGTTAAAATTAACAGACTAGAAATAAATTTCCCCCCACAACTCCACCAAACCCTGCAGCTAAAACCTCTCTATCTGAAACAGTCATGTTTAAAACACAGCAGCAACATTATGATCTCTGTTGTATGCTCTGTGTCGCGGTTGCTCTAGTCGGGTCGGACTCGGGGACTGTTGTGTGGTGGATGTAGCTGCGTGTAGCTGCAGCTTAGCTTGTTAGCCTAGCTGATTAGCTGATTAGCCTTAGGCTAGCTCGGTTGCTCTGAGCTAACCCGTCAGGCTGACTCCGGCTGACCCGTAGAGTAACCGCCTCTTTGCCAAATATGAAAAGTACACGCCCACTAAAATCCAAGATGGCGCAGCTCAAATGCCCATGGTTTGGTCACAAAACCGACTCCCCGAAACCAATGGGTGACGTCACGGGTGCTACGTCCATGTCTTATACAGTCTATGGACACACCGCTGTTCAGGAAGTCCATTCCACAGTTTGCGGCCAGCTAGCAGGCAAGTATTGAGCAGCACCGTGGCTAACCAACTTTTCAGCACGTCTGCTGTGTGGGAATATTTTGCACTAGAAACACCCCAAAGCAAGACAGCAAGACAGCAACGTGCAACGTTTGCAAAGCCGTTGTAACCTACAAATGGTAATAAGTACCAATTAGCTTGATGCTAATATAATATGGAGAATCCCTTTGACGTGCTAGCGCATTAGCATCAGTCGCGCTACTAACTTTTACACTCAAACGATAAACCAAAGCGGGACACCATAACAGGTAAGTCATAAAGGTAACTCACACACCAACAATATATCACTCACAGACTTATGTCCCTTCCGGGTACAGCAGGAAGAAAATGAACCGTGAGTGAGCTTCCGCCCCTCAGGATATTTGAGATTTAAAACACTTAGTTTCTGCTACAAGAGCCAGTATACTTAATTTGTGCTGATCAGATCAAGCAGCCCTTTTTATTTCTATTTTATTTGGAGAGGGGTGGTGTAAGCGAAGGATACCCATTATGGGTATCTCTTGAATTGAATGAATACTGACTGTTAACAGGATTTCCTGTTTATCTGACTTTGTTTCTTCTTTTCTTTTCCTTATACTTACCTCAAGTTGCCTTTTGCGACATACATGCATACATTTGTACATATCATACTGTAAAGAAGATTTATAACAGCATCATATAAAATCAACAATAATGATAATGATAATATTAAAGCAAACAGAGCTCTGGTATCGGAATAGTATCGTTATCAGCAGATATCCAAATTCAGGTATCGGGATCGGATCGGAAGTGAAAAAATGTGGATCGGTGCATCCCTAGATACAACCAACCCCCAACCACCACAGAGGCCCTGTTCAGACCTGGCATTAACATGCATCTTGAGTGGTCTCATCACAAGTGGACAGCTCTAAATACAGGTGTGAATGAACTAAGGATGCACCGAAATGAAAATTCTTGGCCGAAAACCAAAGACCAAAACACCGAAAGAAATTATTTTGCCAATTATTACCATTGCATTTATGGCTATGATTGTGTACTAACCTCATTAAAATTGCAAGGCATTGCGATTAAATAAATTAATATGAATGTTTCAAAGAATAAATCAATTTAAACAAGCCTGTAAAATTAAACATGTTCTCTCATAAAAACACAAAGTGCATATAAGTCAAGTGCATTTTAAAATTTTCGCTAACATAGTAGTGTATCAAAACAAAAATTGCCATAGCCCATATGTTAACCGTAGGCCTTTAACAACAACAAATGCACCAAGAGTTGCAGCGCTTTAAGTTAAGTTTTAAACTTCCTTGCCTTTTCAAAAACGTCCGCCACAGACTGAGTGGGCGTGCTCGGAGGGATTTTCCTTTTCTGTGCTGCATTCCTCTCGTATTCAGCATAGCAATCAAGATGTTTGGATTTCAGGTGATAAATTAAACCTGACGTGGAGAAATTCTTTGCAGATGCGCCCCCTCTTGAAATTTCGACAATACATGTTTTGCAAATCGCTATCCGTGTGTCTTTCTCAGATTTACTGAAATACGTCCACACCATGTATCACAACATCCTGTTTCGGCTGTGTTGTTTCGGTGATAAAAGTCTTTCGCCCAAAAATCGAAAATGCACTTTTGGGCCATTATTGGCCGAAAATTTTCGGTGGCCGAATATTCGATGCATCCCTAGAATGAACCCAAGATGCTTTGAAGATGCATTTGAGATCCGATCACCAAGACCACATTCGGAGGTGGTCTGGGCTGCATACGGCCACGTTCTTTTAGGAGTGTGAACGCATGAGTCCTGGGCCACATAGAAGGACCGCCCACTCAACTGATGTCCTCTGCGAAGGCAAATATATGTATTCATTCATAAACAAATACAAGTCGCACAAATCGTGTAAGCTGGCTTTGTTCATGACATCTAAAACATTTTTAAAAGCCCATAGAGATATATTACATATTATTATGTCTCAAACATTTTTTTTATTGTGTACAATAAAAAAAATACAAAAACAAAAAACAACTGTATAAACACGTTTGTATTCCCCAAATTATAGTAACAAAAATATAGTTTAAATATCAGGTATGGTTTTGGCACTGATATCAAAACTTTTTAAACAATGTAGTTAAAATGCCACAGTGCTGATGACCTGAAATCCTGATCAGTTACTGGTCTTACTAATCATGGAAATTTTTGAAGTACAAAAGTACTTCAAAAATACTTTTGTACTTAAGTACAAAATGTAAACTTTTTTTAACATTATAACTATTAAGGCATATTTCAATCAGCACACCTCCATAGTGATACTAATTCAACCCAAAGAGAACAAGAATAGCACCACTCTTGTTTTCTTTACACAAATGCGTGAAAGACAGTGGGCCCTCCATATTTCCTGCGTAACCATGAGTTACAGGAGGAAATCATCATGCATCCACTCCTTCATTAGCATAACAAGTGCTGCAGAGGCACAGGCCAACTCTGTGAACCTCAAAGAGCGTCAGTTTGTGCAAAGTGCCCCTCCACTTTTCTCCACCCCTTCCGTTCTCTGCAAGAAGCCACTTAACACTGCGCTTTGTTTCTTCAAACTGAATTATTGATGAGAGGGACATGCAAATCAGTTGTCCCAAGCTCGGAGTCTTGATGAGGCTGAGAATGTACCACCAGACCCCTTCATTGGAATCCATTAGCAGTACCTGGGTCAGTGTTTATCAAGTATCTCAGCATAGGAAATCAAACCTAACTAGCCAAACACTGCCAGAACGATACACATTTGGTCACATTTGGAGTAAAAACATTTCAGCAACTTTCTGAACAAATCAAGAGAGTCCTATCTCCACTGATACTGAAAAGGAGTCCTAATCTTTTAGAGCTTACAGAGGATGGCATTCACAGAGACCTTGAATGGAAGATGTTTGACAGTGCTTGATAACAACTTTTGCACTTGACCTTGTGCAGGATGCAACTGCTCATACAACAAGGCCCTTGCTTTCTTCTTTTCAGATAACATGTTTGTGACAATGATCAAAAAAGGCTATAGTTTCTAATGAGAGGACATGGTGAAAACAATTCTGCACAGCTCTAGTATAGTCTTTGTAAAACAATGTGATTAGATAGGGCTCACTTAAAGCATGACTGGAATCAGCTCAGTCAAATTTCCTATTAATTTTGTTTGTATGTGCAGCACATCCATCTTTTAGTTTCGAGATGTCCACTTACAGCCTATTATGCAAATGGAAAAAAACTAGTTTTGTGCATCCTCAACTGAAACCCCTAGTGATAACAGGAAGTGTTGCTATTTCAGAGTTTTCCCTCTCTGTAAGGATCCAAACTGAAACTGTCAGGAGAACTGCAATATGTCATCATAGTAGTTTCTACTCTGCAGCTGAGAGTGTACAATGACATAATCTCTCAGCGTGGGAAACTTCACAAGTAACTCTCAGTCCTATTCTGGAGTTTTTAATCCTAGTTGAACTTTCTGCAGGATTCTTAGGAGAGATTCTGTCAAACCTCAGGATCAATGAGACTCCTGTTAAAAAGTACAGTTAATTGAATGCAAACAGTCGTGTGTGCCCTCTGAATTGGTCAGACTCTGTGGCCTGGGTCCTAATGAGAGCTGACAGTGAGCTGGACATTGTTAGGAGCAACTGGATGGTGAGAGCCACTGGAGCAAAGCTCATTAACATGGCGTGTAATTCTATGTTCCTCTAAAACCATGAAAAATGATTCTCAGTCTGATCTTTCCACGGATTCACTGGACAGGATCCTCCTCAGGAAGGTCTTGTTACCAGTTTGTGAAAAGAATACAAAGGAATCCTGCCTTGTTCCCTTGTCTGCCCCCCCTCTCACCCTCTCTCTTTCTTACACACACATACATATGCACACACTGTTATGCTGGGCCTGGAGGGCCAGAAAAACCTAATGACCAGGCTAAGAAACCAAAACCACAGGTCCAGAAAAAGAAAAGCAGTCAGTCAGTCATTATACTCCCTCTGGCTCATTTCATCCTCCTTTGTGAGGAATGCTTTCTTTGGCTCTCCCCTTTCCATTCTGCTCACCTACCGGCCTTTCCAACCCCTTTCTCTCTATTTTCAGCTGCTGGAAGAATTTGGGTTAGAGGTAGATCAAAGTACCCAGTCAAACTCTCATAATCACTCTCATAATACAAATGATGTCATGGACGTGGTAGATGAGTAAACAAACATGATAGCAAACAGTCAGCTTCCCCCTCTCTGTGGCTTCACACTGTGACCAAAAAAATGTAAGACCCTGTACTCTGTAATCTAATCCAAAACAGTCCTGTGATACATTTTTAATTAATTCTGATAGTTTTCACATTTGTTGACACTGACAGGTCTGTTTTCAACTCTGTGGTCATTTGGCAGACTGCATTGGTGCAATGGTGTTGCTGTATTGCACTAAAACATACTGTAAGGCCCTAAACCCTAACCCTAACCCTAATATTTGTGTAATTTCATATTTATATACACTACATATGTAAATGATATTCTGCTTTTGTTTCCACAGTTTACTTGGGTTTGCTTTAGAGACTGGAGAACTGTCTAGAAGCTATTTGCTAACCTAAACAAATTTGTCTATGAGGTCCTGATTTCCACCATTGAGGGCTTTGAGAGGAGGGTCAGCAGGAAGCTGCGGAAGCTGCACCCTGGCAACAGAGGCCATGGATGTCGCTAAGTCAAGGAAAAGGCACAGGGTGCTGGTGGGCCCAGTGTCACGTGGAAGGCCTGGCCTGGGTAGCAGCACTACACCTAGCTACAACAGGGTGCAGAAAGACAGGAAGTCGATGATCCAGTATGAGGTAAGACCATCAATTGTGGAGTGAGCCAGTGGGATGGCTAGAATGCGCCCACCTGGACAAGCCTGGAAAAGATGGGAGCAAGTGGCGGAGTGCAAAGTTTCATAGGCCCAGCTTTGGAAAGCAAAGTCCCATGAAATAAAATTCTAGGATGTCTACAACGTTCTGTCAAGCCAATCGAACTTGTTCTGATGGGGGACAGAAAGAAAGAAGGGAAGAAAGAAGAAAGGGACCCTGGAGTACGTTCTCAGCAGCTGTCTGAAAGTCCTGGTTGAGATGTGCTACCACTGGCATAATGATCAAATCCTGAAGGCCATAGTAGAATCACCTGCAGTGGATTCAGCCACTGCAAATGCCTCCACTCAGTAAAGAGAACCATTACTTTCATCAGGGCTTTGGGAGAAGCCAACACCAGCTGACGGCCACCTCCTCCGGCCTGCTAGCAATGGCACAAGACTGGGAGCTGAAAGTCGGCCTGGGAAGGAAACTGAAGTCCCCAGAAACTGCTGCCACAACGCTAAGGCTAGTTTCCAAGCAGATCACTCTCTTGAAGCTCACAGTTCCCTGGGAGGACTGCACAGTGGAAGCTAACAAAAGGAAGAAGGCAAAGTACGCTGAACTAGTAGAAGAATGACAACACAGCGGGCGGCAAGCAAGGTGCAAGCACATTGAGGTGGGATGCATAGGGTGAGCAGGCCAGTCCCTCTGCAAGGCCTAGAACAATGCTGGGCATCACAGTTGCTACAAGGTGGCTGTGGATCAGGAGAGGAGAGCTGTGGGTGGGGTAGCGCTACCTGGACACAAGCTGGGTCTTGATAAACCCTGGCTTGGTCACAAATGAAGTTCAGGTGAATCACAATATGATGTATGCAAAAAGCAGGCAGCTGAGCTCAATGCACAGCTGCCAACAAAAAGAGGACATCGGGCCTGGCTGCAGCCACAAAGCGACTGTGAGTGGTGCTTTGAGGAAAGAATGGAATAATTGGGAAGCTAGACAAGCTCACTGGGATTCAGGTAAGGCCTCCATCCTTTTTCTTGTTGCTCACTGTTGTGGTTGTTTATAGCTATTACAGCTGTATGTCCAAGTGATATTTAAATCCCCTAGATCTAAAACAAATAATTTTATCAGTACTACCTGTGCCTTGACAATGTACACACAGGAAAACTGTGAAAAAAGTAGTTACTTATGCAGATACTGTAACAATAAGGAAGAAGGCTTTTTGTTACTTAGCTATAACATAGCCATTAACACCAGTAAAATCAAATTCCAACTATATGGGCAATATCATGACATTATTGGTTGTGTCATTAATGGCTACATCCCCCAGGTGTTATTCTGTATGTTTCTTACAGTCAACAAATCCCATGAAAAAAACTAAATCAAAAATGTGTTTGTCCATCACTTCCTTACCACGCCTGTGGCGCTCAACCCCACGCCCATATATCATTGAAGTCAAAATCTTTTAAACAGTTCATAAATTTACAACTTCATTTTTTTTTTTTTTTTTTAAAAGGCTTGGTAATTTCTTAAAACAGCTGGTCACAGTAGCTTTATCAAATGTTACTCAAACAGGAGGAAATAGCACATTTGTTGGGAACTATTTTCAGCAGCAGATTAATCTACATTTGGCTCTAGTGAGTGTTAGGGGCAGCAGGATGCTGTAAGTGGGGCTGATTCAAAATAAACTGCAGTGTGTGTGTTCATGGTAATGAAGGGACAAGTCACCCAGGACAACAGTATGTCTCACTGATATGCTCTATGACACAGAAGAATAAGATATACAGTATCTGGCTTTGGATATACACACAATACAATAAAATTCAGTGTGTCCTATTGTGTAGCACACACTAATTGTCGGTTTGGCTTTGCACATCTTATTGCGTACAATGAGCAGAACATGGAATACTGACAGACATATCCTTTAACTTGTCCAAATAACAAGTCTTCCAAATTAAATGCTAGAATACGTTGCTGGTCCATGCCCTCTAGAACTACACAAATTCATTTTCTGGTCTGACACCACTATCAGCCATATGACATTGCAGTTTCAAAAATAAAAACTGTTTTACCGCCATGGTTAAGGTTTGGTAAGCAGAGTCACTCTTGTCATAATTTTGCAACTACCCTTCTGTACATGATTCTATATTTTTAGAAAATAAATAAATAAATAAATGGCATCAATATTTTATCCCATGCAGTAGAGCAGGACATTTCTATGCATGTAAATAATATTGAAAATCTGGAACTGCATATTCTTTTCTGTAAGGTGAAATTACCTCGAGTCTCAGTAACAAGAGCTCCATTAAGATGAACACAAGGCTGGTCAGGGCTTTGCGGAAATGCCAGGTGCAAAACGAACACTCCAAAAGTACACAAACGTTACATATATATGAATATTCATTCCTTTAGCCTTGATTACAGAAGCATAACTGAGATTGAAAGTGAATATGTGTGGCTATTACAGATGTTACGCATTGTAAGATATGTTGCTAGTGTAATCAAAAAAGAGAAAAAAAATCAACAAAATGGTTAAAGTACGCAGTCCAGACCATAAGAATTTGGATATTTACTTTTTTCTTCTTTTTATTCAGACTGTCAATTTGAAATAAAATAAGGGGTGTTTCTCACAGGTAGAAGGTTTGCTTCTACTAAGAATCTAGGCCATCAATTAAAAAAAAAAAAAAACAGAACCAAACTTCAATAGGAAGGGCTTATCCCCACTGGCAAAGCCAAAGGATCAAGTTTACTCCACTCTCTTAAAACAAGTTCTACTTCAAACTGAGCTTCATCACAGACTCTAATGAGTCCCCAGCCAGAGGAGGTGAATATCACACTCATCCACCTCATGAGGTTCCACTACCACAACTATACTATATACATAGACAAGGCCACCAACTGCACTTTTAGGTGACGATGACAGATGAACTCAGTGCTATGTTTCAGTAATAGCTGTTTAAAGTCCAATAACAGTCAGTTTCCTTAATCTCATAAATAGGGGTGTTCCCGATTCATCGATTCATAGATTAATCGTGACGCGACACTTGACAATCCAGAATCGATTCATAAATGTTCAAAAATCGATTCTTTTAATAACGGAAGTGCAGCGGTCGGAACGAAAAAAAGTAGCGCGTGCCCCCCGGACATATTATGAGGCCCTATGATTTCCGCGATCACTGAATCGCGGAATTGGCCGACTAAAACGGAATCTATTTTTAACGCGGAATATCGCGGAATTTGACAATTTGAGTGCAATGCTGTTTTCGCGTGGAAGAGGAACGTGTGTCTGGGGAAAACTGCACGGAGGGAAGCAAATCTGGGTGGCACAACAAGCCCCTTCCACAGACTAAGCCCGTCCCCCTGCAAAACAATGTAAGCATGGCGAAGCGGCAGCCTACGGCTCTGTGTTCGTCGGCGAAAAAACTGCGAAACTCGACGCGAACTGCTCGGCTCTGTACTGAGGGGTTAGCGCCGAGTGTTGCATATTCTGTCAACACTCTGTTGACTGGAAACGTAAGAATAAACGTAAGCGCAGTGACCACATAGTGTCCAAAAATCCATATGAGAAACAATCTGGCTGACATGCACATACAGTAAGATTTAAAAGGATTACTTTCTGGACATGTAAATCAAGATATCAGATTGTAATAGAAGTGGAAATATTGTCAATTTCCTTTCCCTATTTTTTTCTTTTCTTTTTTAACAAATATTTTTTTCATGTACATGTTCATAATAAAATAATCAAATCAGAATCATGTCAGTACAGCCACACAATATATATATTTTAGTATTATTATTATTGTTTTGAATTGAATTGTTATGAATGGATATGTAAAAATATACATTATTTTACAAGTAACTACAGAGTGAGAAAAGAAACATTCTATGCGGGAAAAAAAGATTAATCGAGATGCATCGATAATCGGGGAATCATCGAATCGTAGCACTTTGAATCGTAATCGAATCGAATCGTGAGGTGACTTAGATGGCACACCCCTACTCATAAAAGAATAGAGGTCTAGATGACCACCAGAATTCTCTTTTATAGTTATAAACTACTCCATCTCTCCATTAGTTTCGGGGGCCTTGGCCTGAAAAACGTTGAAGACCCCTGCATTAAAGCACTGTATGTTTATATACATTTTTATCTAGCGCACATGGGAGCAATTTATCATTATGATGAATGTTGAGTAATAAGAACTCATGTAAGAAAATACTGTTATTTAGATGGGACTGACTATGAGTGTGGGTAAATGTACTGGTTTGGAACTGTAAATAAGGTAACAAATACAATTGTTCAGCATTTCACTCTTTCTCTCTGTTTCTTAATCTTTTTTGTATATTGTGTAATTGTATAATATATTGTATAATCTGTACTGTATATTTGGTTAGGTATATTTTTTATGTCACTAACATTAAATAAATTGCCATCACTAATCCAAAAGTAATCTGTAAATAACAGTAAGACAAGGACATGATCCATAACTTTTATTTTCACTTTCAGTTCCCACTGCTCAACACGGCATTAGGCACCTTCATGAAAGGTGAAAGACACAAATCTCCTTAGCTTTGCCTTGCCAGGGACAAACAGTGAGTTGTACAGACTATCACATTATTTTCTGAAAAGTCAGTCTTCAAAAGCTCATGCTGTTTGCTGCTTTCCAACACCTGTCCTTACACCTAAATATTAGCGTTCCTACACGTTTCTTCTAGTTGGTTTGTCATATTACATCCATTTTTAATGGTTCTCTGAAGATTTTTCAGTCTAAACATCTACACAAACATCAGCAGCCAACAAATATTTTAAGACCCCTAAATGCAGCACATAATGTTGATTTTCAGGCCCTACTGATATTGCTGGCTATCCCTTGGCTACCTCTCTGTTCACTCATCTTTGAACATATCTTTACAGACAGTTGAGACGCACTGTGAGATATCTTGGTCCTTCAAACACAGATTCCAAAAGGCACTCTGCAATTGCTTTTGTCAGTTACTCTATGTACCATGCATCTGAATGAAAACACTGTACTGAACAGTACAAATTAGTCACCACATACATTATGACAACTGAGAAAGCAAGAATGTTGTTATATGTGTTTGCATGCTAAAGTCAAATGGAAAACAAAAATAAGCAGAGGAAGTTTGACTCTGTGGTCAGACTGGTACTGTTTAGATTCCATTAGCATAGATGCCACAGAAATAGGACAGGCAAAAAATAAGAAGAAAAGGAGGGAAAGGCCCAGGCCAGAATCCATGCATGTGTAACTCGGCCACAGTGGGCTAACTCTGCTCCCAGTCTGGCTTCACCTTTAACATTTGGTCCTCTAATTGGAAGGACTGTGGTGAGGCTCTGGGAGGAAGTAGAGGAGCCGAGTACTGCTGGCTGGGAAACTACACACACGCGTGCATGTGCACTTAGTAACTCAATTTCATTCATCTGGCTCCTTTCCTGTGCTATGACCGCAGCAGTTTCCAGGTCCATTCAACAACTCAGTGTTGTACAAATTATATTGATATACCACCCATTCTACATTTGCACAGCTTAAAATGTAAGGAGCATACTCAAATACAGTACAGAAGAGGGCGTGATGGTGTCAGAGTGGTGGGTCAGTGAGTGAACACTTGACTCATAGTAATTAGTTCTTGATTGTGTGGAATATTGATGCCTTGTGTTAAGAGTCAGGCAAAATCATATTCACATGTAAAATGAACAATTATATGCTCTGACTAATCCACTTGTTAACTACTGGTGAGAGTACTTAAATTACATCAACTTGAAAATGTCATGAATGAATGTCATTGTCTATGTAAGAATAAATCCTTTGCTGCATTTGATGCATGTTGTGTCATTAAAGAGTCCAGTTTTATTTTCTAATTATCTCTGAGAAGACCCAACAGTTGCATGTAATGAGTATTATTTTAAAGCAACATTATGCACCTATTTTACCTCAAAATAATAGCTTCATTCAAATCATTTTAAGGGTACACTGACTTGTAATAGGGAGAAGAGTGTCTCTTTAATTTCAACTATGTGCCACAAACGGCTGTTCTTGCATTATGTAACCTGGGTTGAGCAAGTACAATATCCCCCGAGAAGTGCATAATGCTTTACAGCCCTATGTTACACAGCTCAAACTATGGGTCTTCAGCTAGCTGTAAGAAGAAGCTAGCTCAGTATTCTCAGTACAGACATCATGGCAGAGGCAAAGAGACTAGCTTAATGGTGTACTGAATGCATATTAATGCTTATTTATCTCCTGCCTGTTATGCAACCTCTCAGTTGAGTCTATAACTGAAAGAGGCATTATTAGCTCAAAGGCTCTTTAAGATCCCCCTCCCTTCATTCATGGCTCTAACAATGATGCTTCTAAATGACAGCTCCATTTTCCATGAATATGTTCACTGCCATATATGTGAGCCCTGAGTAAACAAAGCCAGATGATAACCAGACTCATGATAGCGGTTATCCAAGATGGCTCAGTGAAGCCAGATAATCTAGCAGCTTTTAAGTTTGTAAGCTTTTAAGTTTTTCCATGACATTGTGTATGCAATTCTAGACATGTGATAATTATTATATTATCACTCACACATATTATCACATTTTACTTTAAGGTGAGAATTGTGATGCAAGAAATATACTGATGATCAGTTACCGTAATTTACGGCCTATAAGCCTCTACTTTTTTCACACATTTTGAACCCTGCGGCTTAAACAATTATGCGGCTAATTTATAGATTTTTACGGGCTAACGAGCTTCATGCTGCCAAAACATTTAGCCTCGTCACATCAGACCAATGAAATTACCAGTCACACACTGTGACAGTGGACCAATGAGACTGTTCAAATTAAATCAGATACACTCGCACTAAATTCTTCAGAAAGAGAGACAGACAGTGTATGAGTATTTCTTGGGCTTTTCAACTCTAACTCTGAAGAAGACAACTTCAGCGGTTTTAGTTTGCAGGAGTGAGAAGAAGATAGCATCAATGACTTTTCTGGTAGGCTACTGTATTTTTTATTTTTTTAACCAGCCGTTTTACTGCCATGTTACTGCCGTGTTACTGCTGTGTTACAGGCACTGTTTGGAAAAAAATTATTTAATCAAAAGTTTAAAAAATCTTTCGGTGTACCATCTTTCTGTGTAAATACAACATAGGCACCAGCTGCTTATAGACAAGTGCGGCCTATGTACTAATTTTTTTTTCCTTTTTAAATTTGGTGGGTGTTGCTTATATTAAGGTGCGCTCCATTTGTCTTTAGCATTTTCTCAACCCCGGTTGCTGATCAAAATGGTTATTTAGAGGTTTACAGGAAACATTACTGTAAACTTTTAAAGAATGATGATTCTGCATTAATGTCTAAATTAACACGAAAAAGCAATTATCACTTATTCAACACGGAAAACATGTAAACTGTTCTCTATTAGTTAGGAACTCAAAGGTCAACAAAAAGAGAGAGATTGGGAACTTGCCAGGACACAGCTGAGATACTGTAAGTCAAATGGGAAGACTACAGCGTTTCTCATAGACTTCTGATGGGAAATGGAGCAGCTGAGTGTTTCCTCACTATCCATTCCTCTCAGCTTGGCTGGATGCAAAATGAGACAAATTCCTGAGTATCTCTCCTGTGTTAACTTTGCAACTGTGCACTAAACACTGGACGGCAGCCTGCCACCCTCTCGCCCCACCAACCCCTGTTCAGCCCTAGCCCTCTGAGAGGAATGTGACGGGTTCACCCCAGACACCAATTTACCGATGACTGTGTGTATGTGTGTGCAGAGTTCTCACACTTTTACAAACACAAAGGTCCTGCGTGGAGGAGGGGTCACAGGCCACCTCACGTCTGTTCATAGTTTGACAGAGCATTTGCAAGACAGAGAGAAGAAAGAAGCAAAACAAAGGAAAGAGGCTGAAAAATAAAGGTCAGAGCTATTAGAGCCACTGCTTGTCTGCCACTTGTTAAAAATAAATTATAATCTTCCAAATATTCAAGTAGGAAACCTCATTTCCCCTGTTTAATTGATTCCCATGAAGCAAAGCAGGAAACACCAACCATACAGATTTTATACATAAGACTAAGAATCTGACCAAACACTGCATACCAACTCAGTGCTCATCAGTTTTCCATATGGGTAGGTACAGACATGATTCAGAGTTGCAAAGTAGGAGGAAATATTTCAGGCATTCAGGCTTTTAATAGTGAATGTCCTCTTAATTTTGTCACAGTTATAATGTTAATTCAATCACAGCTCAAGGCTTGAATAGACAAAAAACAGCAGCAGTTTAAACCAATTTACTTTCAAGTCAATTTTGGATGAATTCAAGATCTGTTTTGTGGACAACTACAGTGACAAAGCCTGTCCAAAATGAAAGGGAATCTACATTCCAATGAATCAACAGTCATTCAATAAAAGAAGCCTTTCAATGGGAATTTACAGTGATGAGAAAATACTTCCGGAACCAGCTCTTCTCACTTCGCCACTCCATTGAGATAGGATCTCAGCCCTAATCCGGAGTGGCTTACAATGAGTGCCACTGTAGGATAAATTTTTGGACTAATTCTTTGGCCCACAAAAATAGCAAACATCAGAGTGAGAATAAGAATAAGGAGTGCAGAGGAACATAAGCTTTGGTTTATGACCTGTCAGGGATCTGTTGGCCACCGGAGAGTATGTAAGACCCAGCGAAGCTCTGGTCAAACAAAGTCAACACAGATCCAACACAGTGGAACTAATGAGGCTGCTCATTACATAACAAATTCCTACTGTTGTCACATAAAAAAGACTCTGCAGACCTGAACTCCTCTTCCTTCTCCCTCACAGCTTTTCCCATTTTAACATAGAGAGAAACAGCCTCACCTTAGCCATAGCAGAGCTTAAGAAACATCCTGTGGTGGCTTGTGTTGGTCGATGCAGACAAGCTAAAACACAACTTTCTCTCTCTTCATAGAAGTATCTGTCTCTCCACAGCAGTCTGAACTCATGCAGTCCAACCACACAAGAGAAGCTCATGAGAGAGAGCAGAGGGAGGGGAGGACGGCCAGAGGGAGGAAGGGCTGTCCAGTAACCCCAAGCTGTTTGTAAAGCTGTGTTTGTAATTCTGGCTAGCACTTAACTTGAGGAACATGGTGATGCATTACAAACATATTATGATCCTATTAGGAACAAAGACAAACTTTTCTCATAACCAACCATCAGATAATAAAATCCCAGTATCCTTGCAGTGCAATTTGAATTCCCACTCTAGATAAAAATTTGCCTTGATGTCCTGTCTATTCTGGAGTCATTATAATCCCCAAACTTTGGACTGGAATTTTAAACTCTGAACTCTACAAAAGGCTGCCAATTTTTACATCCAAACTAGAAATATGATGGTATAACACTTCTGAATCGGAGAGCAGCACCATACACTATAATCCTGGGAAGACAAGGCCATAGAGATGGCTACTGCTGTCATAGAGATGATACAATTAACAGTCTAAAATTGGGGGACCCAAAAGAACCACCACAGTCAGTGTTTTACATTGATTGAGGTGAAATAAATCTGTTTACACTACTGCAAAATCATCAGTGCGCTCATATGTGGCTAGTGCCATAGTGCCACAGGAGGGTCAGAATTTCAGAACCACTGTGTATTCTGATATAGGCGTAACCTTGCCTTTGTTGCAAGCAGAAAAGACTGGGTCTAAACTTAGTTAAAAGAGAGGTGTTGCAAAAAAAAAAAAAAAACATGTTTTACTGTTCAAGCATTTCATTAGGAACACCATATGGCCTCTCTTTGCTCTTACAAGTCTCAATTCTTTTATGGCATAGATTCCACAAGATGTTGGAAGCATTACTTTGACATTCTGGTCCATGCTGACATGACTGCACACATAATTTCAGCAGATTTGTCAGCTGCACATTCATGCTGTGGATCTCCCATTCTACCATGTCCCAGAGGTGTTATATTGGATTCAGAGCTGGTGACTGGGGAGGCCACTGAAATTCACTGAAATCATTGTCATCTTCATGAAAGCAGTTTGAGATGACATTGGCTTTGTCACATGGTACAAATATTATGCTGGCAGTAGCTATGAGGAGATGGTAAATTTTGACTATAAAGGGATGAACATGGTCAGCAACAACACTCAGATAGGCTGTGGCATTCTAACCATTATTGATTAGTGTTAAGGGGCCCAAAGTGACCAAGAAAACATTTTCCACACCATTACACTCCCGCCACCAGCCTGTTCTGGTCACAGAAGGTAGGCTGAGTCCATAGATTCATGCTGTTGACACTGTAGTTGCATCAGCAACTTTCTATGCAGTGGTCTGCTGGGGTGGTGGAATAATGGACAGAGACAAGCCGAAGCTGGACAAACTAGTAAAGAGGGCTAGCTCTGTCCTGGGCTGTCCCCTGGACTCAGTGGCCAGTGGAGAGAGGAGGATGTTGGCCAAGCTGGCAAGCATCCGGAGCAATCCCTCTCACCCCCTGTATGAGACAGTGGGGACGTTGGGGAGCTCCTACAGCCATAGACTGCTGAACTCTCAGTGCAAAAAAGAACGCTACCGGAGGTCCTTTGTCCCAACAATAGTCAGACTGTATAGTGTACAGCGTCACAAAGGACTGCTCACTGCTGCTTTCTTTTTTTTCCCATGCTCCCTCTCTTGTGCAATAGTAACAGTTTTTTCTCAAGTGCAATAAATATGAATAGTATTTTGGTGCAATAATAACAGTATTCTTAACAGTACAGTTTTTTTTCTTGTGCAATAGTAATACTCCTATTGAAGTTGTTAGTATTTCTTTTTCATGATATTCATGATGTAGGACATAATTACACCGCTGTGCATTTCATTTCTTTTTATGGTTATTCTGTATACTCTATATTTTAGCTTTTTTTAGCTTATTTGTTACTTAATATCTTTTTTCTAGTTGCTTGTGGTTATTCTGTATATTCTATATTTAATTTTCTAAGCTTATTTGTTACTTACTTTATATTTCTCTAGTCTCTTGTGAAATGTCGTGTTATTTATGTTTATGCTGCTGTAACAACTTAATTTCCCTCCGGGGATCAATAAAGTATTATCTTATCTTATAAAATTCTAAGCAGAAATCCATATTCATCAGATCAGGTTACGTTTTTCCAGTCTTCACTTGTCTGTTTTTGATGAGCCTGTGCTCACTGCAGGAGTGGAACCCGACATGATGTGTTGTGCATTCTGTGATGCTTTTCTGCTCACCACAGTTGTAAGGAGCAATTATCTGAGGTAGTGTAGCCTGCTTTTTTACTTTTGCACCATTCCGAGTAAACTCTAAATACTGCTCCATGCATGAAAATTCCAGGAGATCAGCAGTTTCAGAAATACTCAAATCATCCTGTCTGGTACCAACAATCATGACACAGTCAAATGTATTTGGATGTTTGATGTGAAGATTACTGGACGCTCCTTATCTGTATCTGCATGATTTTATGTACTGTACTGCTGTCACACGGTTGTCACACTGTTAACTGATAACTGCATGAATAAGCAAGTGTACAGGTGTTCCCCAGTAAGGTATCAAAAATCCCTTTGGTTTTGGCACCTCATCTCCAGTACTGCATTGGCACTAGGGCAAGACATTTCAAATTATGCCCTTCTGCATTCAAAATTTTGTCACCAACAACAGCTCGAACATGACTGTAGTATAAATTGTTTAATATCTTAGTTAGACGCTGGAATAAATAGTATACTGTGGCAAAACCAAACTAAACAAAAAAACCCAAAACAGTTCAAAGGCTAGCTGCATGATGTGAACTTGAGTCGATTCTCCTAAGAAAAGCACAAGTCCCACACTGGCCCTGACACTGATAATCTGCTGTAATGTGCTGCAAACAGATGCAAACTGAAACACATAGAGATCCATGCTGGCCTCTCTCTCACTGGCCTATTAAAAGGACTCACGGAGAAGGTGGCAGTTAGCACTTGGCACCAGTGTTGTCCTGGTAGCTTTAAATGCTAAAAACCCTTTGGGATGCCTTCAAGTACAAATGCACTGACTACAGCACTGTGAGTAACTGCCACTGAAAAGAGGACATACAGTTACCAGGAAAAAAATGGCCCATCTGTGCAGACTTCTGGATCAGCTGCACAGTTGCTAGGTTTGAGGTTTTTCCTGACCAAACTATTTTTAACTACAAGCAATGGTTCTCAGTTAAAAAAGAAAAGAAAAATAACTGTGGGAAATCGACACACCCAGGCCATTTTCAGCTGATTTAAAGCATGTCTTTATATCTGACGAAGAATGCAAAAAAAAGAGGGCTCACGAAAAAATACTACTGGATAAAATCAGCCCCAATGTAGGTTTAAATTCATAGTTAAGCTTTGGATTTCACAAATTGATACTAACACCAACACAGGACTTCTGTATCATATGCAATTTAGGCCAAATCATGCTTTAATACCTCCTCTCCCCACAGACTAGGACCTAATGCCATGCAGTTGCAATCAGGCCGCATGATGTTTTAATTGTACATCTAGGTAACTTCCATTTCACGTTAGTTTGCTGTGTCAATTTGCACATCTCTTTATTACAGACAAAATATTTTCCATTTTAGTTACCACTCACTGTATATGTTTGTCCCATGATAATGATTATAATGATTACTCCTAAAAGTTTGAAGAAGATGGAGATTTGTTTTTAAACATAAAGAATTATTACAACACCAGTTGTTTTAGACACATTAAATATGAGTTTATTACTACTGATCAAATCTACTATCAACTTCCAACTACCTGATCTAGATTTGTACATAAATCAGTAATTGTTGCTTCCGTTAAATATACAGTGGAGTTATTAGCATACATTGAGATGTTGGGGGATGTTGTGATGACGCAAGTGAAAACCGCGGCCAGTACGAGCTTGTCTGGAAGGGCCAACATGTCTGTGGTGTGGATGTATTTCAGTATATCTGAGACACACGGATAGCGATTTGCAAAACATGTAATGCCGAAATTTCAAGAGGGGGTGCATCTGCAAAGAATTTCTCCACGTCGGGTTTAATTTATCACCTGAAGTCGAAACATCTCGATTTCTACTGATTGATTGATACTGAATATGAGAGGAATGCAGTACAGAAAAGGAAAATCCCTCTGAGCACGCCCACTCCATCTGTGGTGAACGTTTTTGAAAAGGCAAGGAAGTTTCCTAAAATGCAATGGTACTAATAATTGGCATAATAATTTCTTTTGGTGTTTCGGTTTTCAGCCTTGGTTTCTTCATTTTTGGTTTCGGCCAAGAATTTTAATTTCGGTGCATCCCTAATTAATAACGTATGACTAGTGGAGCAATTAGTAAAGCTAGGCTTGAGCAGCTTGCCATCAAGATTGTTTACCCCAGATAGTTTATTCTCTACTAAGTCACTAACATTAATTAAACTTTAGCAACACTTAGTATCCTGAATTCGAAGCCACACTTTTATTCTTCCATAATGATTCAATTCAATTCAATTCAATTCAATTTTATTTATATAGCGCCTTCCACAATCAAAATTGTCTCAAAGCGCTTTACAGAGACCCAGAGCCTGACCCCAGATCATCAATTGACCCCAAATGATCAATTAATATCAATTCTATCTGAGTTCGTCAGCAGAAATCCAGATTCAACAGACCAGGCTACATTTTTCCACTCTTCAACTGCCCAGTTTTGGTCAGCCTGGGCCCACTGCAGCTTCAGCTTCATGCAATGGATAATTGCATGAATAAGCAGGTGTACAGGCGTTCCTAATAAAGTGCTCAGTGAGTGTATGTGTCCCATCCTTGAAGAGAGAAGCTGTGGTAAAGGATGCTTGGATCAGTTAACTTGATGTTTGTCATATTGATCAAAAAATATGGTGATTCAAGAGTTCTTATGCCCTTGAGTGGACTTACAATAATCTGTGTAGCTACAAATGCATATACCTCCCATTTTTGTCACAGTATTTCTGTCACTGTTGATTGTTTTACTAACTGGGAAAACATCAAAATAAGCGTAACACCACTCCTGAACTCCTGAACCTTCTCTGATTTAAAAAAAAAAAAAAATCTGAGATTTGCAAACATCTCTAAACATAGTTGCAATCATCTCTTTAAAAAATCTGAGATGTTTGCAACAAGAAAGTTGTGTTGTTTCTTTTCACTGCTGTGTACTATGGTTTCTGAGCTCCAAACTTAATGTCACATTTACACGCTCCTCGGATAGACCCATTTCCTGAGTTGGGAAGTCATTCTTCCAACTTTGGTGTGTTTATGTCTTTTTAAGTTGGAATGTGGAAACAAGATGGACACTACAAAGAAGGTATGTTGGATTTTATTGCTCAGAGCACTTAAACAACACGTTGACTATCTGCATGAGGACGCAGAGCAAAGTATACAGCACAGGTGAGCCATGATATATGATTAACTGATGACAACAACTAATATTAACCAATATTAATGTATTACAAATTACATGTTATCAAAAATTTGATATGCAATACATGAATTTGCACCATTAATCAAATTTTTGTTACAATCAACCAAATTTTTACTTTCACCAAGTCTGCGAATACGTCAACAGCTCAGCAAGTCAAAAAACAAAATTTCTGACAACTTTCGGAGTTGTTCCAACTCGAGGGAGTGTTCACATGCATTTCCCCAGTTGGGGACTTATTTTTCAGATTATTCCAACACCACATGAATGCACTATAACTCCTCTTAGTTCCTCTTAGTAATTACTGAGGGTTCCTTATAGAATTTCCTTACACTGTGAGCTCCACTCACTGTGAGCTCTGTTCACCAACAGGCAGACTGTATGAGCTGGGATATCCAGGTTCATGTGGGGGTCACAAGGGGTTGGGGGGGGGTCTGATTTCACTCTCTTGTGCTGCAGAGTTAAGGTGCCTCAACAACATAAAGGGATTTTAAGGGCTTGTGAAGCCAATTCTACTTGACTCTACAGCACTTTGAGTCCTGTGATATGAAATAAAACTTGGCTTTCTGGGTTCTTCTTGAAGAGTTAGGTCACAGCACGGAATAATTATGTCCTCTTCTGAAACAGGATACGATAACTAAAACCAAAGCACCACAACAACATAAGAAGCCTCTTGTGCCATATGGTTTCAACTACTCGGTCAGTAGTTGGAGTCATGTGACCCTTTGAAACTCATATAAAAAGGGCATTAGCAATGATCCCAAAAACATTAAAGCAGGTAAAAAGTGAACAGAGGCTCCAATAAAGCCTCAAATCCTCTTACTCTGTGATGGTTAGTTTTAGAACCTGACACCAAGGTCTGCAATTTATTATTCTGCTCACAGGCTGTTAGTGTGGAATTTAAGAGGTAGGCACCTGCTGAAGCTGACAAATTCGAGGTAAATCCTCAGCATAGTTCACACAATCAGGATACGAAGTTTCACTGATACAGATTCAACAGAAACATTTTTTTATTATCTTCTAAGTGGCCTCGTAGTTTGCAGTGTATAGCACAACTTTAGGCACTCAGGAGCCAAGATGTTTAGACCGAAAACAGAACCTCTGTATTAGTAAGAATGTGTTGTTTCATGCAACAACGAGACAATCAGTGCGCTTACATGCACTTAGGTAATGCAGTTACTGTAGAGAGTCCCCTACCCCGAGCCTTATTTTGGATCCAATCGAAACAGGTTTTTGGTGTATGTGGCTTAGTAAAACAGCTTACTGGAGAAAGGCAACTGCAACCTGGATGCAAAGATCCATGTAACTGAAGTTAAGCTGACAGTCTAATTTGGGTAACATATCAATAAGTTAAGACTTGTCAGATACCAAACCACTGCTCAGAGATTTTATATTATGAGACAGGATTTTATAAAAGTTATCACAGTCACAATTATTTTATCCTCTGTAGTGACAATCACAAGGTAAAGAGTTGAATACACCATTCACAACACAAAATAATCTACAGAACACTGAGATTATGTGCAGATTTCTGATACGCTAAAGGACATAACATTGGATTGAGGCAAAAGTTGAACTAAGTTTAACTGTGCTAATCCAGTGGACTCATTAAAATTAAGGAGTAGGCTGCATTCTTTGATGCAGTTAATGTTGGTCTGAACATGCTTAGCTGTGACTGCTGAATGGGTCAATTCATCTATCAAAGATTTTGATAAATTTGAAGCTTAAGACAAGGAACTCAGAAGGGTGCAGACCTCCAGCACAACCAATCAGTCTCCATGTCCCTTCCCAGTGACCAATGTCCTGCAGTAGAGCTTAAGTTTAAGCTTTTTTTCACTTGCTACAAGTTCAAATGCGCACAGCAAATTGCAAGCCAAAAGTAATTTTATTTATAATTTGAGCATTTTATTACTGAGCTACTGGTGATAATCATATAGATAGATGGTTTAAAATAAATTGTTGCACAACAGTCTGAACAGAAGGCTTGATAATTAAAAAATAGTCTCTCCTGAGTATTTGTATTCAAACTGATATTTTTCATGGCCCAAAGGCACCAAACAGGCTTCAGGACATCACTATTCCACTGCCATGTCCTGAAGTGCATGTATTCTACCTTGCCTTTGATAACGATTCCTGAACGATACCTTTTTCAACACCAAATTTTTTAAAAATCTATTCTGGAAAATCTACATTACACATAACTTTTGAGTTTCTGCACTTTTTCATTCATACATGCATGGAAAACGTGCAAAGTAAACAGTGAAAAAAGTACAGCGTAATAAATGTAACCAACACAATGAACCAGTGCAAATAGTTTTCAGTGCAAAATTAACAGTTTCAAGTCAGTATTAGGCTTACTGCAGCATTCCATTTTATCACTCAGCAATTCTTCTTTAGAAAAATCAGCATGTCTGCTTTTTCAGATGTCAGACAAGCTCGCTCCATGCTAATAGTGTCCCCAGCAGCAGAAAATGTACGTTCTGAGGGTGTGGATTTTGCTTACATACAGAGATAACTTGTCAGAAAGTCAGAAAGCAAAGTGCCTGTACATATTTTGCATTATGCACTGTTAGCATCGATGCTTCTAAAATGGAGCCACGCTCTAGATCTTTTCCACATTTTCTACGGATTTACACAGATTGCAGTCGGAAGAATGCGTGCAGCACAACAGCTTCGAGTGAGCTATGTAGCTCAAACGTAGCTGACAGCTTCGCCACAGCGTGAGCTACATAGCTCAAGCAAAGCTGTCGCGTTGCGCGAATTCTTCCGACCGCAATCCGTATAAAATGTGGAAAAGACCTAGAGCGTGGCTTTGTGGGCGTGGTGTATACTAGTGTTTTTCCTGGATGACTGGACACAGCCAATCACCAGCACTTTTGAGCTTGGCACGTCAAACATGCTGCAAGCTTATTGGCTCACTAACGTTGACGAGATTAACCCATTAGGTATCGAAATTTGGTACTGAGCTAAATGACATTTTCCAATACCTGATAGTAGAACACCAGAAGACACCAGAAGGTTGAGTCCATATGAAGCTCCATTAAAGTCCTCTATGCAATTTTTACAAGGAAAACACTGAAAATAAAAAAAATACTTGTGATCCTGTACCCTGATCATTAACTTGGAACTCTTTAAAACTACTGTCCGGAAAGACACTGTGATAACCCTAGGAATCTAATGCTTTTTCTTCAATGTCTTTCCAAAGGTAAGGGTGATATTTGAGACTGTCCACCAGTAGAAAACATCCCCATAGGTCGTTATTGCAACCCATATTAAGGATTTATTGGAAGGTGACCTCAAATAATAATGACATAGTAATTATGACGGGAGCGAAGGGGGAAGTTAGCTGATGCAGTACATAGAGCAACAAAGTCAGCATTAGGAGGAGGTTGGGTGTTTACATAGAAGACCACTTTATATATACTGAATATATATATAAACAGTGAGGCTGATAAATAAAGGTACAAATAGGAACATAAGAGTGAAATTAAAACTCAACCTACAGTGATCCAGTTACAAGTTGCAGACGTCCTAAGAGGTGAACACGGATGCCTAAAAACAGACCTTTCTCTCTAGTCAAAAACACACATGCTGAGTTTAGCACAAGACACATCTTTGGTTTAGGGGAGGAAACAATCTCAGGTTGGCCCCGGTCAGCCCTGCTCCCAAGCAGGACCACAATAGCATGGGTCAGTGAGGTTAAACTCAGCCTAAAATGGGCAATAACATACCCATGTGTAAACACTGTTATATCAAGGCCAGGGATCAGGGATTTTTTTCTTTTTTATGTACCTACATACAGATGGGTTTTAGGACCCTCGATCTGCACCCCAAGGTATTTGTCCCACTTACCCTTGTAATGCTGCAATGACTGAAAAAGCATCACCTTTTAGACCACTTGTCAAAAAGGAAACAAGTTAAAAAGATGAAATTTCTATTGCCTCCTTACCTGTAGAGGAGCAGACTGGCATCTGAGTTTCTGAGGACAGAAAGAGAAAAGTAACACTGATTAACACAACATTTATGTTGAACATTTATAGGATTTATCTTTTAAGGAACAACTGACTGATGTATTGAATTTCAGATGCTTTAGTCAGTTTGGAATTACAGCAGTTACAGTGAATTCCAATGGTGACCTGACAGCAAATATAAAAGCATCAAACCATCCATTAAGACTTTGCAAACCACTTCCTGTCTAAAGTTCCTGCCCTACTAGAAGGAGCCAGGTACAACATTTTCAGAGCCATCTTTCAAGCCTACAGGGCTGCTTAATTTCCTACACACACACAGGTTTTAGCAGTAAATAACTTTCCTTCAAATAAGTTGCTGTGCAACCTCTTTGTATCACAGATGCTTTGAAAACATGTGGTGACAATGTCATAAACTCCAGTCTCAGTATGAAGTTTCAACAGCGGCTGAAGAAGCAGTGTAACCTCATAAAAAGGCTCATTGGTGTCTTTACAAACTGTATATAAACCACCACACTTCTTTAAGATGCAGCAGTCGTAACATATGGTCTGTCAGCAGTGCTTTGATGAGCATAGAAAACAGGATTCCACATAAAGAAGACTTACAGCTGCTTGACAAAATAAAATGAACACAACACCATATGATGTGTTGAAGTGAGGGTGGTCACAGGGAATGATTGCTCAAATACTACAGTATCACTTGGTCATGTTTGTATGAGGCATCAGTTCAAACTGGTGCCCACTGCCCACACTGAGCCATGCTGTTACTGCTGGCACAGTTTTAAAGGCTATGATATAACGAACAGAAAAGGAACAAGGAGAAGAGCCATTCAATACTCAGATCAACAGGAAAAAGCTCACTGAGATTAAATCAATCCCATATTTAAGTCATTTTAGGAAAATGACATTATAACTCAACGCAGTGTTACAATTTTGCTCTTAATTTTTGTCATTTTGTCACTACTACAAAAAGGGCAACAAACACAACCCACATTTGACTTTAGACCAGACAGAGAAGAAGAATCAGACTGAATACATGGAACATTAGGTCAAATGACAAAAGGAGGCTGTTTATGGATATCTCTGTTGAAAGATGGTCTCTGGGGTCTGGTGACCTTTGACCCTGGTGTGAGTGGTTCTGGTCTGGTGTTCACAGACAGCAGAAGTCTATTTCTTGTATTCAGTCAGTGCAATTTTCAGTTTGTACAATACTTCACAAAAAATATACCAAGTTAAATCACTGGGCTCTACTGAACTATGGTGGCCATTTGTTATATTTTCTAACATTAGGATAGGATAGGAACTTTATTGTCACTTGCACAGAAGTACAGGCGAAATTTCGTTAAGGAGTATAGCCTCCGGGCCGCAGCAAAATGTTTGCGCCACCACACGCTTTCCAGTACATTACAGTACGTAAACTAAGAAATTAATTTTTAAAAAAAAACAAAAACACTACACTCAATTAACTTACAAACCACTGACAGTAAAACTCAATCAGTTAGCTGTCAGCTAAACCAACCAGGTATACTGACCCAAATTGGCATTTTGATCATTTCTTGTCAATTTAAAAGGTTTTGCTGTAGAGAAGTTGTTGAAAAAAACAATCTGTCTATCCATACATCCATATTATACTGTTTATCTAGGTCTGGGTTACTGTGGTACCCCAACTGGCCCTCTCCCTAACAATGGGCACATGAAAAATCCTTAAGCAAGCTGGGACATATAGTTCCTCTGGCATACCCCTGATCTCTTCTCAGTTGGGGAGGGGTTGGTGTGTCCTTCTGACCCTGGGAGCTGTGTTCTAGACAGCAGTAGCTCCTGGCAGGGTCCCCAGGGTTAAATCTGTGATTTACGTGTCGGTGGTTTGCAAGTTAATTGAAGTGTAATTTGGATTTTGTAAATCATGGTTCAGTTTGTTACTATGAAAATAAACTTCACAACTGTAAAACTGACTTCCAATAATGTGCTCTATTCTAAAGAGGAGAGGTATGCTAAACACAAAATCTCATACATATCATCCAAATACATCTGAATGCAAAAGTGTATCTGTTCGGAGGGGCCACACTTAAAGGCAGGGCATAAAGTTTGCTATCTGCGGTGCAAGATGTGATAATAATTCAACTGAGGATAAGAAAGCACACTTTTATTTGAAGTCATGCATCTTGTTGAATTAAAGAAATACAGTTATAGCAGCTATGTGAAGAACTAAAAAAGAGAAGATCAAATTCTGTCTAGTTTCTCACCTCCACATCACTGCATGTGAGCAGTTTAAATAAGTTACAAAAATTGTCACATGCATGTCCTTAATTCCAACATCAGATAAGGGTGTGAAGATGATTTTAGACACTAATTGACAGTTGGACAAACACTTCCTTTGGAGCATGATGACAATTTCATTGTTCTACAAGGTGTAAAAAAGAAAAAGAGACAAACCCTCAATTTAATCAAGAGCACAAGCTTTTCAACTACCACTAAAAGACCATTTCTGAAATGTCAGTGAAGACAAGTGTACAGGCTTCATGTCTGCAGACGTTCATGAACTGAAACTTGGAATCCAACAGTGCATAGAGGAAGTGGATCAGTCTGGCTGGATGTGAGCTGCTATACCTCTGTAGCTGCTAAGCAGAGAGAGCCTGCAGGCAGATTCAAGACATGACTTTGCTTGTCCCTGCAATCAGCATTGCAAACACAAGAACATGAGCCAGGCCCATGGACATTTTTCACTTTGAGGATCTGCCCTTTTCCTGACACACCCTTGTCTTATTAAGCTTGATAATGGTTTTGCCAGGTCAATGAGCACTGAGTCGTGAAATACTTTCATGATGCACTGAAGAGTCAAACATCATGAAGTCAGCATTTCAAGTGCCATGAAAACACATCACTGATTCTTAAATACATATTGCAACTAGCTAATTCAGTCCTTATCTCCTCAAGATAAGTATACACGTAAGATTCCCCTCATTCCCATCTCTGTATTTGCACTTGGTTACTAAAATTGCAATTAAAGCTTGTTAAATGTTGGGCACTTAAAACCATCAAAATGGCAATGTCACTCTTGCTGAAGGAAAATGAGTATATACAATTGAAACCACTGCCATACATCCTGCCTTGAAATGTTTTACACAGGCTTGCATCTCTTTCTCCTACTATGCCAATGAAGGTAACCATTGAATGCTTGTACATGAATGCATGGGGACCCACCCTGAAAAAGAGATGATACAAATAAATAATCACTATGAAAAAACAGCTGCATATGTAAATCGCTTCCAGCAAACAACTCCACAGACCTACAAGAATACACAGAGACCGTCACTGCCTACATCTCTAAGTGCACTGATGATGTCACAGACACCAAGACCATCACTGTTCGGGCCAATCAGAAGCCATGGCTCGCGGGTGAGGCCTACAGGCTCCTGAGGGTGAGGAATGCTGCCTTCAGAGCTGGGGACGAGGTGGGCCTAAGGACAGCAAAGGCAAACCTGTCACATGGCATCAGAGAGGCTAAGAGGCAGTATTCCAGCAAGATCGCGCAGCGCTTCAATGACAGCAGAGACACCCAGAGTCTGTGGCAGGGGATACAGTCCATCACGGACTACAAGCCCACACCGCAGACCACCGACAGCTCCACCTCTCTGCTGAATGAGCTGAACGAATTCAGTGTGAGGAGATCCCTCAGTAGGGTCAATGCACGCAAAGCCCCGGGTCCTGACAACATCCCTGGTCGAGTATTGAGAGACTGTGCTGCAGAACTCACAGATGTCTTTACAGACATCTTTAACACATCACTGAGCCAGGCTGTTGTCCCCACGTGCCTCAAAGCCTCCACCATCATTTCTGTGCTGAAGAAGACATCTCCCTCCTGCTTCAATGACTATCGTCCTGTTGCACTCACCTCCATCCTAATGAAGTGCTTCGAACAGTTAGTCATGCATCACATCAAGTCACCCCCCCCCCCCACCCCGGACCCTTTTCAGTTTGCATATCGGTTCAACCGCTCGACTGATGATGCAATCTCAACAGCCCTCCACTCAGCCCTCACACACCTGGACACTAAAAACTCATATGTCAGAATGCTGTTTATAGACTTCAGTTCAGCATTCAACACAATCATCAATCAGCAACTGATTCACAAACTGGACCAACTGGGGATCAACACCTCGATGTGCAACTGGCTGCTGGACTTCCTGACAGGAAGACCACAGGCAGTACGGGTCGGCAGCAACATTTCCAGCACCATCACACTGAACACGGGGGCCCCCCAAGGATGTGTGCTGAGCCCCCTCCTCTTCACCCTGCTGACCCACGACTGCACACCGTCACACAGCTCCAATCTCTTCATCAAGTTTGCGGATGACACAACTGTGGTAGGTCACATCAACAACAACGATGAGACATACTACAGGAGTGAGGTGAACTGCCTGGCCGAGTGGTGCAGTGTCAACAAACTCTCCCTGAACGTGGAGAAGACGAAGGAGATCATCATAGACTTCAGGAGAGCGCACGCCCAGCACACTCCACTAACCATCAACAGTGCTGTTGTGGAGAGAGTGAGCAGCACCAAGTTCCTGGGTGTGCACATCTCAGAAGACCTCCCCTGGTCAAAAAACACTGCATCACTGACCAGCAAAGCCCAACAGCGACTCTACTTCCTCCGTAAACTGAGGAGAGCCAGAGCCCCAGCCCCCATCATGTGCAGTTTCTACAGGGGCACCATAGAGAGCATCCTGACCAGCTGCATCACTGTGTGGTATGGCACCTGCACTGTATCCTGCCGCAAAAAGCTACATCGGGTAGTGAGAGCAGCTGAGAGGGCCGTGGGTGTCTCTCTCCCCTCCCTCCAGGACATCTACCACACTCGTATCATCCGCAAAGCCCACTGCATAGCAGGTGATCCCACCCACCCGTCCAACAGCTTCTTCAGTCTGCTGCCATCCGGAAGGAGACTGAAGAGTCTCCGGGCCAGAACCAGCAGACTGAGAGACAGCTTTGCCCACCAAGCTGTCAAGATGCTGAACTCTCTCCCTGTCCTGCCGTCCCTACCCCTGAGGACCCCCGCACACACGAACTCTAGACCCTCACCCACATCCCCCCTCTGAACCCTCCCGGAACTACGGACATATTAGTCTATACATCATAGGTGTCAATGTTACTTAGCCCTTGAAACCCCAAAAGACATACAGTGGGGCAAAAAAGTATTTAGTCAGCCACCGATTGTGCAAGTTCTCCCACTTAAAATGATGACAGAGGTCTGTAATTTTCATCATAGGTACACTTCGACTGTGAGAGACAGAATGTGGAAAAAAAATCCAGGAAATCACATTGTAGGATTTTTAAAGAATTTATTTATAAATTCCTGCGTAAAATAATTATTTGGTCACCTACAAACAAGCAAGATTTCTGGCTCTCACAAACCTGTAACTTCTTCTTTAAGAAGCTCTTCTGTCCTCCACTCGTTACCTGTATTAATGGCACTTGTTTGAACTCGTTATCTGTATAAAAGACACCTGACCACAGCCTCAAACAGTCAGACTCCAAACTCCACCATGGCCAAGACCAAAGGCAAGGCTCCCCAACTGTGGGAGCAATTATTAGAAAATGGAAGACATACAAGGTCAGTGATAATCTCCCTCTATCTGGGGCTCCATGCAAGATCTCATCCCGTGGGGTCAAACTGATCATGAGAACGGTGAGCAAAAATCCAAGAACTACACGGGGGGACCTGGTGAATGACCTGCAGAGAGCTGGGACCAAAGCAACAAAGGTTACCATCAGTAACACACTACGCCGACAGGGAATCAAATCCTGCAGTGTCAGACGTGTCCCCCTGCTTAAGCCAGCACATGTCCAGGCCTGTCTAAAGTTTGCCCGTGACCATGTGGATGATCCAGAGGAGGATTGGGAGAATGTCATGTGGTCAGATGAGACCAAAATAGAATTTTTGGTAAAAACTCAACTCTGAGTTGCGTCCCAAGAACACCATACCCACTGTGAAGCATGGGGGTGGAAACATCATGCTTTGGAGCTGTTTTTCTGCAAAGGGAACAGGACGACTGATCCGTGTTAAGGAAAGAATGAATGGGGCCATGTATCGTGAGATTTTGAGGAAAAACCTCCTTCCATCAGCAAGAGCACTGAAGATAAGACGTGGCTGTGTCTTCCAGCATGGCAATGATCCCAAACACACTGCCCAGGTAACGAAGGAGTGGCTCCGTAAGAAGCATTTCAAGGTCCTGGAGTGGCCTAGCCAGTCTCTAGACCTCAACCCAATGGAAAATCTGTGGAGGGAGTTGAAAGTCCGTGTTGCCCAGCGACAGCCCCAAAACATCACTGCTCTAGAGGAGATCTGCATGGAATGGGCCAAAATACCAGCTACAGTGTGTGTAAACCTGGTGAGGACATACAGGAAACGTTTGACCTCTGTCATTGAAAACAAAGGTTATATTACAAAGTATTAGGTTGAACTTTTGTTATTGACCAAATACTTATTTTACGCAGGAATTTATAAATAAATTCTTTAAAAATCCTACGTGATTTTTTTTCCACATTCTGTCTCTCAAAGTTGAGGTGTACCTATGATGAAAATTACAGACCTCTGTCATCATTTTAAGCGAGAGAACTTGCACAATTGGTGGCTGGCTAAATACTTTTTTGCCCCACTGTACATTTAGATATTACATTAGATATAACTTAACTGCAACAGTGAGTCCCATTAGGAATCAGGAATATTATCCACAGGCTAATAGGTTAACAAGCGCTGACTCTACTACCTGCCTCTGGTACATGA
Organism: Toxotes jaculatrix; assembly: GCF_017976425.1. Classification (NCBI taxonomy): domain Eukaryota; kingdom Metazoa; phylum Chordata; class Actinopteri; family Toxotidae; genus Toxotes; species Toxotes jaculatrix. Next base: position 14,461,840 of record NC_054413.1, on the reverse strand, counting down.
ATGAATCTGGCGAGCCCCAAAGCTCCCAGGTGGTCTCTCTGGTATTCTTCGGATATCCATGACATATGAGCCTGCATGTACTGGAGGTGTCGAGGGAAATGAGCCTCTACAAGAACTGGTGTCAGGATTAGCCAATTCCAATCGAGTTTGTGCAGTTTGTATAGGTTTGTAGTACTGGCTGCACCAGTGATGATGTGTTACATCACAGTAAAAGGGATGAATACTTACGCAATTGATTATATCGTGTTTTATACAAGGGTCATGTAGCCATGACAACAGACACACTGTAAATGCTGTGCGAAGTTCACCACACTCTAGTACACTGATTTGGCCTCAAAAACAGGTTTGTCATGTTGCAACTCACCTGCTCTAAACAGGTTCCTCTTCTGAAAAGCCCAACAGTCAGCAAATGATCTCATGCATAAACATAATCATTCAATCTGAAACTCATACATGCTGCTCCATACTTGTCTGTCGGGTCAACTATTTCAAACACTTGAAAAAGATTTTAACAGCTAATCTTTTCAAGGTTCTTATCTGGAGGGATTGATATTCAATCAGAGTTCAGGGAACAAACTAATCATTTTTGAGTTGTGGGTGGGCCACTGCAGTACGCAAACTACCTCCAGAAGTTTGTGTCAATTTGCATTTTGTGTGAGTTTTGTGTTTCTGTTTTGCATCTTAGCAACATGGTAACTAAGGCAGAGAACAGAAACCAATCAGACGTTATACATTTCCTTAATTTTGCACAAGCAGCTTGTCATTTTCCCGTTGGTCGGCTTCGTATGATATCATAGAGTGCAGACCAAGTATATTTACTGGTTCATCTGCAAATGCTCTCCTCTCCCTCTCTCTCTCGCTAAACTGTCAATGGCTACCCACCCACCCACTGCCCCGATCTCCTAGAGGTGTCTTTCTGTTAAAAAGGGAGTCTTTCCTTGCCACTGTCACCAAGTGCTTACTTGTAGGGAAATGTTGGGTCTCTGTAACTAATATTGTAAACAGTACGGTCTGAACCTACTACATTTATGAAAAGTGTCCCTACATAACTTCTAAAATTTTTTGGCACCAAATAAATAAAACAGACTTGACATTTAACATAGTTCTGTTGTCAGATATGGACACTAAAATAATTGTAAATATGTTTTACAGCAGTTGAGGGTATAACCATTCATCAAGTTAACACATTAACAGACTTCACCAGCTAATGTATTTGAAAACAGACCAGAGCTGAATGTTACTTCACCAACAGGATTAGTATTTTGGCCCAAACACTGTGCCAATTTTTAACTGAGGTGACCATTCTCCAAATGTGTAAAAGGTATTGAACCTGGTAAAAAATCTGTAGAGATAAACAGAATTATATCCACAGGCAATAAACTATATTTTATTTAATTTTGATTCGCATTTCTGTCTGTATACTCCTGTAACAATGGACGAATGAATATGGGTCTTTTATGTAGGCTATATCTATATTAGGGTATAGCTAATTAAATGGATGAATGGATGAATCAATTAATATTGGTCGCCTGGTTAGCTCAGTTGGTAGAGCATGAGACTCAACCTCTCAGGGTTGTGGGTTTGAACCCCACTCCGGGTGGCACCACCTCCCATGGGCTCACCACTCGTGGGAGGTGTCATAGGACTTTGGTGCATTGTGGACTGGGCGGCTGTTGCCCCCGTGACCTGGGCCTGGACCCAGATAAGCAGCAGATAATGACATGACAATATTAATATTGGTATTAAGATTACAAAAATGTGCAACATCTATCACAGAAGCCTGTCATAGCTTAAGGTAATGTTTCACACTAATCTATTTCTTCCATAAATATTGATTCAATACTACAGATATTTGATACTACAAGTCAATATTTCAACATCAACCATTGATTTACAATACTCAGAATTGGTTTGCAATGCTGTACAAATCATTAAAAGTAACTAATTGCTGGTAAATCCAGTTGATCTGAACGGATCTGAATCACCCGCTTGGAATGTTACATGAGTCATGTGATGTGTCCAATAAGTTTTCAACGCCTCACCGTCATAACTTTTTCATCTATAGTGCTCTGGGGATCCTGATTGACGTCCCCCTGACTCACTATTCTTACTTGGTGTCCTGGAGCACTTCCAACACAGCAAATTGGCTTTGTAGCATTTTGCGTGTAGCATGTGTGTTCCCTGTTTGTATGTATTTTGGTATTTGTTGCATTTCCGGAGCAAATTTCCCTAAATGTTTATGTGCTTTGTCATTAGCAGGATAAAATTCATACAAACGCATATTTCAATAAACGTTTAGTTTGTATTTATGTGCAAAAATTGTGTTTTTATGGTGATCATAAAATAGTCATAAAGGTACAACAATGAGTAGTATGCAGTATGTTTTTGCCAATCAGGCCAATTTCAGACAGTGTCAGCAAGTCAAGGAGAGTGATCCAGCAGCATGTCAGTCTGCTGACATTGAGGGGGGGGGGTTTAATCATTTGATAGCTGTTACTGGAACTTTCGTACAGCTGAGAGAATTTATTGATTTCATGTGTGTTTTATCTTGAGTAAGGTGCAACAAAATTATTACTTCCTTAGAATACAGATTAGCAAACATAGAGATTCTAACTATAATACAGTCTTATTCAGTATGGAATCTGAACATGGAGTAGTCGCTTCTCTGTTCAGCTTAAAGCTGGACTGCTACATATCTGTTCAGAGACTGTTGGTCAAACGCTTGAGGCATGTTTTCAAACAGTGTACACTCAACACTGAACATAAGAGTTAGCCAGTGCTTGCACTGGGGCTACATATTAGTTATGTCTGATATACTGTAGTATTTGTTTTGTTGTTTGGTGACATGTTTGTGTCTTAGGTGGTATCAATAATCAAATAAAAGATCTTTGGTCGATAATTTATTATTGTGTTGGTACCAAACAGTCCACAACTGAACTGAAGACACAGCTGAAGGTTTGACCTTACTGTAGCCACAGAGGAGCAATGGGCAATACAGTTGTCATCAATTTTGCAATATTGATACAGTGTTTTCCACAATATGACGTAAAACTTTATAATTTTGCTTGATTTTAATTCAAGTTTCCTTTAAATACTTAATTTGGAAAGTAACACAGTATGATATTATACCACTGACATATCTAATATTCAATTACTGCCCAGCTCCTCTAACTTAAAGATATTAGATATACAGTCATGGAAAAAATTATTAGACCACCCTTGTTTTCTTCAATTTCTTGTTCATTTTAATGCCTGGTACCTCTAAAGGTATATTACCTGAAGAATACAATGAACACAACAAAAAATGCAGCTGTTTACATAGTACTTTATCTCCTATTTGACATGCTTAAGCTTAATTGTATTCCCAGGGTATATAAAAGGCCATTTCATGTCATAAGCAGCACTGCACATGCAAAGGCCGAGAGTGGTTTCTTACATTCAAGAAGTAGCACAACTCAGGAGTTGTCAGCTCTCACATAATGCCTAAAACAAAAGAATTATATGAAGCCACAAAGGTAGCCATCTTGGCACTGCTGGAAATTGGCATGAGTGAGAGACATGAGTGAGGTAGCCAAAAAACTGAAGATCTCCAAGACAGCCGTTCATTACACCAAGAAAAAACAAGCCGAACATGGTATTACCAAATTGCTAGCTGGTCAAGGCAGGAAACGTTTTCTACCCCACGAGATGACAGTGCACTCATCCGTTCCTGTGACAGGAATCCCCATCAGACTTCCATGGACCTTAAAAATGAGTGGGCACTGTCGAGAAATGTGACTTGTTCGGCAAGGACAGTTCGAAACCAACTTCTTGAAGCTGGTCTAGTCAGGGCACGGAAGAAGCCCTTCATCAACGAAAGGCAGAGGAAGGCCCACTTACGCTTTGCTGGGGATCACAAGGATTGGACTGTTGATGATTGGGCTAAGGTTCTCTTCAGTGTTGAATCCAATTTTGAGCTGATGCCCACTCCAGCCAACTTACTGGTTAGGAGGAAGCTTGGAGAAGCCTACAAACCAGACTGTCTTGCCCCTACAGTAAAACATGGGGGTGGATCAGTGATGATCTGGGGTTGTTTCAGTATGGGTGGAACAGGGCAAATACAATTGTGTGAAGGGCGAATGAACCAGGTCACGTACAGGGCTACTCTTGAGAAGAGTCTTCTTCCATCAGCTGGAAAACTCTTTCCTGCCTCAAATGACTGGATTTTCCAACAAGACAATGCTCCTTGCCACACGGCAAGGTCAGTTAAAGTCTGGATGGAGAACCAGAACATTAAAACCATGCCTTGGCCTGCTCAGTCACCAGATCTAAATCCAATTGAAAACCTGTGGAAAATCATCAAACTCAAAATGGAGAATCACAAGCCCAAAAACAAAGCAAATTTGTTTGAATTTGTGCAACAGGAATGGGCTGCTGTGACAGCAGAACAATGTCAGAAGCTGGTGGAGAGCATGCCAAGACGCATGGCTGCAGTCATCAAAAACAAAGGTTATGCAATCAAGTACTAACTCCTGTGTGTATCATGTGACTAAAACAGACAGAAAAGAAAGCATGGAATGCCTAAAAGCACTGTTTTTGGCAGTACAATGCCATAGCTATTGATGTAAGAATTTAAGTGTTTTGGTTATAATCAAGAAAACCATGGAAAATGGCTAGATATCAGTTCTTAAATTAAACTCTCATGAGCTATATTTGTTATCATTGTATTTTTCCAAACAAATGTACCCTTAGGTGTACCAGGCATTAAAATGACCAAGAAATTGAAGAAAACAAGGGTGGTCTAATACTTTTTTCCATGACTGTATATTTGAGTCTAGTTCAAATGTATGAAAAATAACTCTCTGCAGCTGAAAAAAAGTAAACGTTTTTTGTTTTAGTTTTTTTTTTTAACATAATCGTCTTAAATCATGATTCAAAAATCAGTCAGCCATTTCAGTCACCAGGGAATTAACATTTTACATTTTTAATTCGCCATCTACCTCCCCAGGCAGTAGCCTACTTCCTTCCATCCAAAACTTTTACAGGTTAATTTCCGACATACAGAAAGCAATGTTATCAATCGGTGTGGGGACTCTTTCTATAAAACGTCATTTGCCTGATATGAAACTTTTCACCATGGTTTATACATCCCCAGGTCGACGGTATGTCCTCAGAAACGGTCTTGTATAAAGTCTGCGCACCAACCGATAATTAAGGTTACACTTTGATGCCAGATTTGTGCCTTCGTTTGTTTGCCTTCGCCGTGTCTCGAGACTGCTCTAAATTTCACAGCCAAACATGAAAAGAAGGACTCTCACCTGGTACCATCTGAACAGAGCCCAGCAGAGCAGGTAAGCCGCCAGGCTGAACTTGGCTGTCCGGTATCTCTCCGGTAGACAGGTAAGATACATAAGCAGCTCCGACCGTCTTCCGCTCTCCCCTCTACGGGTCAAACCGCTGTTCTCTGCGGCCGAGTCTCTGCTACTATCCGTGCTGTCCATTTTTGTTCCCCGCTGCTGTAAGGTTGTCTGTGGCTCAGAGAAACTTCACAGCTTACCTAAAAGTATCTCGGACTTGTGTCGGAGCACTGCCCCCGCTTCTTGTGCTTGCATCGCTGGTATACCGTCTTCATGTCACAATAACGTCAATGCTGCCTTACACCACCCCCTGGTGGCAGAATCACACATGACAGCTCCACCTTTTTTCAAAAAAGCAAACTACATGTAGTGAGCAGTTTTTTGTTGAAACAGTTTGAGATAGGTGTTGATTCAAAAGTGTCATCATTTTGGAGGTTTGTGTTACGGTTGAAATGTATTACGTTATACAGACAGGTGTTTCTACACCAGTAGGGTAGGCTTAATAACAGATACATGTTTCAATGTAATGTAATACAGTTCATCAGCAACAGAAATTTCAGGCTCCAAAGTTAATCTGCCATCACTAGGCATAACGAAACGCACTCAATGTGCCTTAATGAACAACATGAATAGAGAGTATTACTGAACTTTTGTCATCCACAACTGAATTTTAAACTTTAATTAAATTGCAAACTGAAAACATTAAGCCGACACTTACATCCAGAATATGAACCACCTTTTTAATTAAAATGATTTCCTAACAATTACAGTGATACTAACTAGGACTGACACAAAAAAGAGAAAATTCAACACTGAAATATACAGTAGATCGAACTTAACAATCAGTGCATACTGTAGCACACAAAACAGCCAACAATAGATTTTATTTATTTTTAGATTTTATAGATTTTGTTTATGTTGAGTGACACTACATCAGGTCTAACACTGCCTAGAAATAATCTTCCCAAAGTACAAAATTAATTTTTCCATACTAGTCCTAGCTGCAAGTCGTACATTATTACATCAATGCAAGCATGGATAAAGCAAATGAAGAGACACACACTTTAGCTGATTTTAACTTTGTGCAGATCCTCTGCAGTGACGTGCACCACCTGAAACAACACAGTTACACATCACTACATTTTAACCAAGGGCTGAATGTAACAAAGCTTAAAGAATAAAGCACATTTCTAACAGCTCATTTTTGAGTATGTACTGTATAAAGTGGCTCATTTAGATTGCTAGAAATTGATTTTTTCATTGTTTCTTAAAGTGGTTTTTCAACCATTTCAGAGGAAAGGAGCCTCTACTTTTTACATTCATATTTATTGGTCCAAATCAGTGAACCAATGATGTATAATCCTGCTCAAATACTCAAAATATACTGACAAATGCACAACAAATAAAAGCTTTAGTTTTTATTTATTTTAATAAGAGGGAGGAAGAGACAAACGGGGAGGGACATGGAGAGAGAAAGTACATGTTGGGTGAGTTGGTATTCTCAGAAGAGGTAGTTTTACAGGGGAATTTCACTGCTGAATGAGGGGCCACCTCTTAAATTTGAAACGGATGCCTTATAGTCAGAGTGTATAACTCCTTAAAGACCAATTTGGAGTGGACATTACAATTATGTCACTGTAGTTGAGTAGGCATTGTGGTGGCAGCAGAAAACAGCAGAATCAAGTGAAGGGAAAACAGTGAGATCCCCATAATAAGGGAAAAAATGTCTTGTGCCATTAGATGTCAGAATAGAAATGCAAAAAAAGATTACCTTTATTTTTAAAGAATATATCCAGTGAAAACTCTCTCTGAAGCTAAACAGACTTTTATGGTTGTAATCCCTTAAACAGACAGACCGAACTGATGAGTGTTTCCTATTAATTACCTAGACTGTGGAGACGCCACTTTCATAATGAATCTCGAATATTTTTGCACTTCTCATCTTCACAGAAGATCTATAAAGCAGTGTTTGGGCACCATTGCTTCATTGTAGTGGTGTGTGCAGCACATTCATTCGCTCTGCCACTCCTTGCCCTACTCTCTGGTTCCCTCTCTGTCTCTCACACACATGTACATACATACACACTCACACACATACACTCATAGTGGGACTGAGTTGGGACCATCAGGAGAAATCTTGCCATACTGGTGGGCCACTGGACTGGAAAAAGATAAAAGTTTTTTACCATCCCTCATTGTTCATTTATTCACTTATTGAACCTGCCTTCCTGCTGACAAGCCATTAAAATAACTGGAGAAGGTGACCATTTGATCAATATTCCTATGCTGTAAATTGAAATCTAATCAGTTCATTCTTGAGTCCAAGTGAACGTTTGTGCCAAATTTCCAAGTTCTCTCAAGGTGTTCCTGAGATGTATGCCTAACTGACAGACAACCAGAAAATGTGATGTCTCCAGCTACAGCAATTGTCAGCACAGAGGCATAACATCAAGTTCAAACTGTCAAATTTCAGGTGTTATGGTTGGAATTTCCTTTAAAATTGCTTAACTTTACCATACATCCTTTTGATTTGCAAATACCCCTGACAGTGGCTTTGGTACATATTATTAAGGTCAGTGGTGAGAAATGTTAAAGAGCCAGTGTCCACTCCACATGTAGCTAGGATGATTTCAGAGACAAAACATATTGTGAAAAGGGCTCACACTCACCTGATCATGGCAGGGGTGTGGGTAGTCACAGATGTCCTGCGGGAAGACAGAGCGTACCAACATTTTCACCTCTTTGGGGTAAACATAGGTGGGCTGACACAGATTCCCCTCCTTCACCCCAACCTTGTGAAACAACTGGAATAAAAGTGAGCCGAGGATAAAGGAAAAAAGGGGGAGAGTTGTGAATATGCAAGACTAACCCCTGAGCATTCAAAGTCACCAGTAATCATTTATCAGTGCTTTTTTTTTTTAATCCATCCATACATCCGATCTCGGCTGCTTTTCCAGGTCTGGGTCATGGCGAAAGAAAAGTAATCCGGACATTCTTCTCAGCAGCCAAGTTCTCCTGCTCTTCCAGGGTATTCAAGGCCAGATGGAAAATATACAATATATAATACATCCCAGATGGGATAAAATAACGTATACTTCCTCCAGTTTGTTCTGAATATACCCAGTGGAATCTTTACCAGCTGGACATGACTGGAATACCTCCACATGATTGGAGGTATTCACATGAATGTTTTCTGAAGGAATTCTGATCACATGTAGAACCACCTGAACTCATGGCCACCGGTAGTGGGGCGTGGTAATCAGAAGGATTGGGAGAAATTCTGCTGTGCTGCAAAGACTTTGGACTGATTGCTATGAGCCATCTGTAAATTTATAATTTTAAGTCTAAAGTCGGGCCGTGAATGAGCAGTCCCTGCCACCAGCAACAAGTCCTCCAAACTTAACGCTGAAACAAATAAATTGTTATTGTCCTCCAAAACAAACCATATGATCTTTTAATTTCGTTATGTTCTCATAATGACAATAAAGACTCTTGAATCTTGTAACGCATTGTGTAACTTTTTTTTTAAAGTGCTATATAAATAACATTATTATTATTATTAATGTGAAATTAGCATCAGTATCTGAAAGATATAGGTTAAAACTTGTATATGACAGAAGAAATAAATGGCTGTAACACATCTGATTTTATTACATGAATACTGACCAGTTTCCTCTGCAGAAGCCTGTATACCTTCTTCCTGCGAGCACGGTCACTCCTGAGATATTTGGCAGCGTGGATCAGCGACGCTATCCACACAGGAAGTCTGAGAAAAAGAGAAGATTTTGACATTTTAAGTGTATTTAAGTGATCCTTTTTAGAGGAGAGGTTTATGATGACATAACTTATCACTTCACCATCTGATAATGACTGACTCAATAATTGACTCTACAGATACATATATATGTAGATACATATACACATAGCATGGACCATGGTTGGTCGGGTATTCAATCAATAATGCAAACTGATAAAAGCCTTTTGTTTTTAGTTGCTAGTTAAATTTTGAGAGTTACTCATGCTACAGCATGGTCCATAGCAGCAGAATATTTAACTGAATTAACATTAGGCCTCTGTGGCCCAATGACACTGGCTTTTGAACGGTGGCGTTTGAATGCAGTGCAACACAAAGCTGACCTCTATTCATTTTCTGCAATACACACAGGTTTTGTTTTTCAAGGTGTTGTAGCCAGCATGGTGCATGTCCAAACACAACAAAAGAAGTATGGGTAAGAATGGGCAAGTGGATAAGGATGCACTTAACATAATGCAGGTGAACTGAATCACCCAGTCTATGACTAGCTAGTGCAGTGGATGTTTTGGCCAGGGTTGTGCCAGAGGTCTTGGTATTGGGGAGGATATCAAAAGTCTAATAAGCCTATAAAGTTACAAGTCTTCATTGTTAAAGAATATAGAATCTGGTTCTTGATTTTGTGAAGTTAAATCTAAAATCATCAGATTCTTGGCTGAAGTCCAAGTCATGTGATTTAAGTTCATATCTTTTCCATGCAGTTAACCCATCCTGCATTACACTGTGTAATATAATAACAAATCCGTCTCCTTGCTACAAATGACCTAAGTCTCTAAATATCTGGCATTATGAGTCCTAGGATTAGGCCTGCAACTAATAAATATTTTTATTACTGATTAACATATTGAAGTGTTTGTTTTTTGTTTAGCTTTTTTTGTTTGGTCAACTCTTTAGTTTATAAAATGTCACAAAATAGTGAATACCCTCCTAAATTCTGAGAGCCCAAGGTTACATCTTCAGATTCAATTTTTTATTAGACCAAGAGTCCGATAAAAGCCAAAGATATTCAGTTTAAAATAATATTAAATGTTCACTGTGTATGATTTAGCAACATCTAGTGGTAAGGTTTCAGATAGCAGCCAAGTGAATACCCCTCACTTCTACCCTTGCTTTCCAAGCATGTAGGACAATGTGAAATACAAAAGGCCAGTGTTTGGTTTGTCCATTCTAGGCTATAGGAACACGGCAGTGCAACATGGCAGGCTCTGTGGAAGAGGACCTGTTCCCTACTTTAAGCAAACACAATGATTCAGAGTTTCAGGCGATTATACACTAATTAAAACATAATTATGAATATTCAATATTTAATTTCTGCCAATAGAGCCATCTAAATCCTACACACATTTGGGGTTGGTTTCAAAAAAGACTCTGGCTTAGATCAAACTTCAGACATCAAGTAGACGTCTAAATTCATCCGTTGAACAAAGCTGGCTAGTTCTAAGAAACATGGCTCAGTAGAAAATGTTTGCTTTCTGGAAGATTACAACAGTTACAAGTACAGGACAGGTGAACTCAACACAGTACAAACCTGCATCAGAGCAAATGAAGACTGAACTAATACTACAGACCTGTCTGAAACGGGTCCCTGATTTGAGCACCTATCCACTTAGAGCACTAACTATGCTAAATCAAGCTGCTTACATTATTATGTTTACATTACTGAATTAACCATTACAACATCTTCCAGTTGTTTGGTATCTTTTCAGGCTGGTGGTAATATTCTACAATTATTCTCAAAAAGCCACCTAAATATTTATATTGTATCTGTAACATGGCTGCATACATGTTGGGAGATTAGAGAGATTCATGTGTCCACCCTGAAAGGATGGGAAAGTTGAAGGAATGCTTTAACTTACCCAAATGAACAGCAGAGGTCAACATACTCATCCATGAGTAGGTTACTGAGGGTAACAAGGTCTGTGAAGCAAAATACACAGTTTGTCTGAACATGGTTTACATCATACCTGTTCAGTGCAGTGATAATTACAGTGTATGAGGGTTGAGGTCCAGCTGAGATCAAATTAACAAAAGAAAACATGAAATACAGGGACAGTGCTATCAAAACACTCTGGGTGATATTTGTGCTGATGTTCAGTTTAATCATGGACTTGTGCATCACACATATTAGATTACATATTACATCCTGTCACATTATTTTGTTTTTATTGTCATGAAGTAGATTTTTTAAAATATAGCTTGAGTCACAAATAAAAATTTGTTTCATGTACGTGACAAGATTTAATGATACAGTATGCACTACATGTTACTAACAAACAGCTGCAGTGACTTCAGTCTCATTGCTGAGTTTGATGTAATGTTACCAGCTAGAGACAGCCTCATGTTACTATATCCAGTTAAAAACACTGATTTACCAGCAGAGGTGGGACAATGCAAGTCTCAAGCCTTCATTATGAAGTACCAGGTCAAAGTCCATGATAACTCTGTCTTAAACTATGTCTTTCAAGTCCTAAACCAGCAATTGTGCAACCTTAAGATTTTAAAGTCATTTTAAACTTTGAAGCAGAACAACAGTTGGTATAGTACATTTCAAGAAAAGAATTGCATGTTTTTTGTTTGTTTTCAAATTACTCTTACCTTCCAAATAACTTCACATCTTAAATTTAAAATTTGAAAATTCTATGACACGATTACATTCATTTTTCATCTTTGAGCTGGATGTTTTACATGCTGCAAATTTGTGTCACAGCAGTCTTTACTTGGGCATGATGTGCAGGATCAATAATAGATGCAGCTGGATCCATTTTTTGATTAACTGCATTGTCTATTAAATGTCACAAAATACTGAATATTTCACATTTTTACTTGATCAAACAAAATTCACAACTGTTGCTAATTCATCTCGTCCATGGATTAATTGATTAATTGTTTCAGCTTTAATGACAAACCCTTTGACCCAACGTGAACAACCAACTTGCGTGTTCACAGAAACAACCCAGCTCTTTGAGTGCATAATTATAACTTATTAACGAATCTGCAAGAGAGTTAAATTTACTTAAAACTGTCATCTCTACCAATCAGCTGGAATGCAGTACTGATGCCAGGTAAATACAACTAAACTAACATTAGCTTTGTTTCATCTGTTAGATTGACATACTCTTTAGCTAAATTTGGGAAATTTGTTTGATCTAAAACTTAATTTCACTTCATTTTACAAGACGGAGCAATGTCTTCACTAAGTCTCTTTACTCGGCACTCGAAGTAGTATTATTTGGTGAGCTAAATAAATCCAGACTTAGCACACGGTTAAAAGCACAAGAAAGGGCTAAAGTTAATGACGCTACCTGTGACCGCGAGTTAAAGAGAGCAGGTGTTTTGCCGAAGTATGTTCCCCACGCTGAAAATTTTTTCCCTACTGTTGAGACAATGTTTCTCGTGGCGCCCCACCCCAAGTTGCGGTTCGGGCTTAAGTTCGGTTTTGGTTAGACCAAGAGAACTCGTTGGCGTTAGGGAAAGGTTGGGTGAAGGGCAGATAGAAATAGCGACAGGTAAACAAACGTCGACACAAGAATTTGTAAGATTTGTTCAAGTAGGAGTAGGAGTACCTCGTACATTACGAGGTAAAGTCATACATTCATGAACAACTATATTTCACTAACGTTCCGTAATGTAAGTCGTACAGAATGGAAATGCTCAGATAAAACACCTGTATAAATCGGTAGAGGCTAGTATCTGAAGATCTGAAGCAGATCAAATCAGCTACATCTTCACCAGCTATAACATGAATTAAAGGCTCTCATTTTTTTAAATGAAGTGTTATGTGGACATGTTACAAAGCTGTGTCTTTTTAGTATGAAATTCTATCCCTCCATTCCAGATCTACAAGGAAACAGAGGGAATTTCATACCATTAGCAAAACCAACCACAACATAGTAGCCTGTCTTTCCTTTGTCTTTTGGAAGAGTTTTAACTTTCACAGTCTAAAACGTAAATCTTAAAAATGGTTTATACAAAGGTATTTGTTCAGCTGACCTGTCATAAACCAGGTTTCAGATTTCTGACTCGACTTGTGTGTAATGGAGTCAACACTTTGGGACAGAATTCAGTATGAGTCTTGTGCTAAAAATATCACAAGATATGTGATCTACAAAAACAGAATGAGGATGGAAATCGAACATTAGAGAAACTATGATGTAGATATAATGCTCATTCTCCTTTTTTGAATTAAGGATAAACAGATAAACAGATGTCTATCACAGATTGCTCACTTCACCATGCTGGTGAGTTGAAATCCATTGGTGTTGAGTTTGCCTTTTATGATTCACACATGAATCAGATTGTTTTAGGCTACATTGTGAAAAATACAGTTGAAGTAGTGGGTTCAAGCACGTGTCTAATTTTTTAAGATTTTGAATATTTATGATGAAATTACACATAATAGGATCTGAGAAGTGGTAACTTAAGTGAAAAAAATGTTTTGTAATACTATAACGATTCAAAATATGTACATGGGTGTATTCCAGAAAGCGGTTTAAGTTAAAACTCTGAGTTCGTTAATCTTGAGGGAAATTCTTGAGTTTTCTTTTTCAGATACAAAGATCCCTTGAACTCTAATTCAGTCACTGTGTTAACTTAATTTGTGAACTTAAACCGCTTACTGGCAGGTTTTCTTCAGTTCACTTCTGCTGAGCCTGAAGACGCTGTTTGACACACAGTATCATTTCCTCATTGTCAGGAGATCAATTCGTGATCAATGAGTTGAGTCAGTCAGTTCCACTGCACTCCCTACCGATATTTTTACCCATCTCAAATGATCTTGCAATTTCTACACCCCTCTGCCACACACATAAATATCAAGCTATCACCATTCTGAACATACACATACACTAATAACACCCCACTTCTAACTGGACATACACACACCTAAACATACTGCACTATGCAGCTGAACTCCACTTTCTCTATGTGCAGTAACTGTCTCCATGTCTTTCTTGCACTATTTTTTTCTACTGCAGCACCTTTGTATTCAATTTTTATAAGTATTATTCTATTTCTATTTTTATTTTTATTTCTATTTTCATTTAGACTATTTGTACATACTTTTTTACTTTAGATTTGGAGTAACACCACTTCTAGGCTGCTATAATTTCATTGTATTCTGGTACAATGACAATAAAGGCTTCTGATTCTGATTCTGCCAGGTTTGTGTGTTTTATGCAGAATGATTATTATTATGATAAAGAGTGTAAGATTGGCATATGAGAGATACTCAGCTATGATTTGGTAACCCTCCACTTCAAACTGCATTACGCATTGTTGAGCCTGGCAGTAGTAGTTAAGGAGTTGGTGATGAGCCATGGTGAATCTGAAACTCTAAGAACTTACAGTTTAAAATGTCACAGAATTGAAAAGGTATTCACTGTACAAAATAAACATCAGGTTTCATATTTAATTTTCAGTGGTTAAGTGTTTTCTAATTTGTGACCCGAAAATGCCAAATTAAGACATTAGGTCCTTTTTAAAGAACTGAAGCGAAAGTAGGAGTAGGAGCATAGCTAGTACACATGCTCTGTAATCAAACTGGGGAAATATTTACTTTTTAATACTTTTCTCCCTCTGTCCATGAGTGGATCAAAAGCAGAATTCTTACTGCATGTGAGTCATTAAGACATGAATGTTATATAAGAAATTATCTGCAGTTTGTTAGGCAGGCATCATTTTATTCTGAAATTCCTGTCCAGTCTGAGCACCACAGACATGCAAATGGGTGAGCTTTAGGCTCTCTGGTGAGCTCTGATGTCCTAGTGAAAGATCTTGCCATACATTCAGGAACTGAATGAAAAATAATACAAGTTTTTTGACATAATTTAAAGATGAGATTGAGCATCGCCATGGCTCTGTCATGAAACTCTTGAGTTGTGTTGCCAAAATCGACAAAAAGAAAGGACAGTGCTGCAGAGTCTTGGTTCAAACAGAGTAGCAGACTGCCCACAAGTTTTTTACATTTATTTTCTTCTAACATTTCTTTTAACATCTATCACAAAAAGTCATGATACAAATCCATTTTCAGGCAAATTATATCAGCAAACACATTTTCAATTCAAGAATTCAATTCTGCAGTCAGGCTCCTTATGTGTGTGTGTGTCACTGATCAGTGACTAATACCCTCAATAATAATAATGCACTTTCATATCATAAGTCTATAATTATACTTTATTTACTACTTTTTTTTTTTTATTTATTGTAACATCCAGCTTTCTTATCTATTAAGGAACGTCTAGTCTACTTAATAATGAGTGAGTAGACCATTCCAACTCAGGCTTTTTCATTGCTGCTATGTTTTTTTAAAGATTAATGTGAATAGTCACATTAATATTCTAGTTCCACTGGATTAAAAAGGAGGCTCTGCTCTGTATTTACCCATTGCCATGGTGAGTTGTAATATCAAAGCTCCATTGATTGTTTTTTGATGTTTTTTTTCGATTTTTTTTTTTCATTCAGCATGCACAAACTTAACTCAAACTTAACTGAACTAACTCTGATCATCTGTCCTCATTTCAGGGTTAGTCAGTTAGGGTTAGGTTCAGAGTTCATTAAGCCTGTTTTCTGGAACAGGCTCCAGGACTTTCTTTATTACAAATAAAAATAAAATACTTTAAATGCTCTTTAATTCATTTCATATTGTGTCAGTTCATGTCAGATTGTTAATAATCTCAATAAATAAACTTTCATATCTGGTCTCTTTGTGACTTCCCTCTCTTTCCATTTTATTTTAGAATAGAGTCCAGTTACAGATGGCCACATCAACATGACCTAAGCTTGAGACCTTGCTTCAGTGTTTTTAGATCCACAGTTATAATAGCATCACCAGAATGTGATGGCCAGATGCCGCTTCGCAGGGCCTACTGGTCTTCATAGTGTCTCTGTGGGCCCCTGATGACTCTCAGTATGGTTTGCCTCCGACAGCAGCAAGCATCTCCTGCCTCTCTGCAGCAGTGGGCATGTCGGGTCTCACACCTTCTCTTCTTCTCTGCAGCATTATGTTGTGCTACATGGAAACATGGAAAAGGACTTAGTTCTTCATTTACAAACACACTAAATATGAACTGCCATACTAGTTTTACTAGAGTAAAAAACCACTGGTTTCCATTATTAGGAGAAACACAAAAGAAATGTCTGCTCATATAGGAAGCAAAATGAAGCTGTGCTTGTTTGTATTTAAGGGATCATATCAAAGTCAATTTTCAAGTCATGGTTAATACTCCTCAGAGTGTTAAAACAGTTGTACAGAGTCTTCTGTGCTCTGGAGGAGGCTTTTTTCACTGACAGATTTTACAATGAGGATACAGAGAGAAAAGTGGTCTCAGCCAGAGCTCACAAAAAAATTAATAAATAAAAGAGGGGGGCTCATTCCACTACACATGTACATACAGTTTTCATGGTCTTACAATTCTGACTAAGATTCAGGGTGTCTAAGTGTATACTAAAAATGGCCCTGAATTCACTGAAGTTAGCTGTGCAAACAGTCCAAGTGTTTCCTTAAAATCCACAGCAGTATGTCAGTCCAAAATGTTTAGTGAAGATTTAATAGGGAGCAATTCACATTTGGTAATATTCAAGTGCAGACCAGAGGCATTTGAAAATATATCAATAGCCCCGAGTGCTTTTTTAATTTCATATTTATCTCTTTAAACAGAAATAGAAATGTCCATCACATTGCTGTTTTTAACATGAGTGGACAGAATTGGCATTGAATACCCATTTCATATTTAGTGGAGGCACTGCCGGTTTTAAATAAAACTGTAATTGTCTTTGTAGAGATTTTCCTGAATCTAAAAAAAAATTAATATTTTAAAAATAGACATGTTAATAGCATCAAACACTTTAAAGTAATCCAAGAAGAGATGAAATCCTTCCTCCTTTCAAAAACTTGTTTAACTTGAATGGCAATTCATTTGTAGTATCAGTTTGTAATAGGCAAATTGGACGGCAGGTGGGGAAACTGTTTGGAGAACAATTTAACCATTAAGTTTTAGTCTATTTATAGAAGCTTCTGCGCCTTCTTAAGTTTATGGGCACATCACAATGTCTATTAAGATCATAATACATTTTTTTCATGTCCTTTACTGAAGTCAGATCCTTGACTCAGAACATCAGAGAAGCCTCATTTGGCAGGAGTTAGGTAAG
This sequence comes from Toxotes jaculatrix, assembly GCF_017976425.1. Classification (NCBI taxonomy): domain Eukaryota; kingdom Metazoa; phylum Chordata; class Actinopteri; family Toxotidae; genus Toxotes; species Toxotes jaculatrix. The sequence continues at coordinate 14,444,548 of NC_054413.1, read as the reverse complement.
TCAAGCTTATCCCATTCTTCCTTGCAGATCTTCTCAGGTTCCATCAGATCTGATTGGAAGAATCTGTGCACTGCCATCTTCAGTTCTCTCCAAAGATGCTCTATGTGGTTTAACTCTGGGCTTTGCCTGGGCCACTCAAGGATAGGGACATCTCTATATTTGGCTGCATTCATCCTTCCCCCTGATCAGTCTCCCTGTCCCTACTTCTGAGAAGCATCCCCATAGCATGAAGCTACCACCACCATGTTTCACAATAGAGATAATATTAACCAGAACATGAGCAACAGCTTTGGCCAGATATAGTGCTTGGACATAATATCTGGAAGTCTGAAGAGATCATTTTTGTCTCTTCAGACCAGAAAATCTCCTAGCAGTTTGGTATATGCGAATTGGCTTCCATCTAGCCATCCTTCTAGCCATCCGCCTAGCTGCCATCCTAGCATGCTGATCATCGTCCTTCCAACCATTTCTACTTCTGAGGCTCTGTTAGAGTGACTGATGGATTCTTCTTCTCCCTGACCACGGCCCTTCTTCCAGTTACTCAGTTTGACAGGATGGCCAACTCTGGGAAGGGCCCTGGTGATTTCAAACTTCTTTCATTTCCAATTATTGAGGTCACTTTGCTCCTGGAAACACTCAAAGCATTAGAAATGGTTTTATAACCTTGCCCTGATCCGTAATCTCTTATCCCCCTTTGAATGGGATGGCATGGGAGCTTTGAACCCTTCGAAATGGAGAGCAGTAACATAACAGGCTGGCATGCCCTACTGATGCTAAACTTGAACATTAGCAGCTTATAAATCTTGTATATTTTTTCACTGTTACCAAAATGAATAGCTGAATAACCATCAATACCTTTTCAAGTGCCAACTCAAGTAAACCTAGCATGTAAAGAACAATTTTTAGTATTTTAGTCATATTAGGTATGTGGAAATTAAAAAAAAAAAAAAAAAAATCACAAAACTAAATTTGTAAACTGTCTTATGTCAACGTTCATAAGTGGAAAGGTAAGCATTCTTGTCGTCCTCCTCCATGATGGAGGCTTTGGGACTGACAAAGAATACTGTTTTGCCATCCTTCCTTGCCTTGTACACTAGAGGCCGGAGCAGATTTTGTCTCATCTGATCATGTGGAGAGAAATCTTCCTTGACATGCAGTTTCTTGGCCCATAGAAACTGTGGGGTTCTGGCTACTTTCCAAATGAAATCCCAGTAGCGTCTCATGGAGAACTGAATTATGATTCCCTGCATTCATCCATCATTGGCGGGACGGGAAAGTTAGTAGACACTGTTGATGACATCTGGAAGTTTGTTTTTATACTGTGGTGCTGTTTCCCGGCAAATGGAGATGGATTCTGCTCCTTCTTCAGCTAACCCAAACAGATGCAAACCCTGACGTTATTGTGGCAATTATGTTTTGGGCAATTTTGTCATCAAAATTTTTCTGCTCATGCTGGGGGCCTTGGTGTTTCAGTCCTGGTAGTAGACTGGCATTTGTTTTTGGAAGCCATAAAATTTTGAGTTCAGATTCAGATCTTTAGAGATTCCACTTTTTTCATTTAAGTCCAGCACAAAGCAGTGCCACATGTCAACTCTATTAGGGTAGGCCATATAAACTTGTTTTAATTAACTTTAAGCTGCTGTTTTCCCAAATAAATGTACAAGAGGGTTGGCCAATCTGCCAGTTAGACCCCCATCTTGACAGGGTCCCTCTGGAGGAGCTTTGCCAAGTCTGACAAAAATAATGCTGATGATGGCTCAGTGATGTCATCAGGGTTATCTCAGCGTGGGCTTGGAGGGTAAAAATAAAGCCTGCATTGCAAATTGAAGGTGGGGAGTTCGAATGACTGTTAGAATGGCCGTTCGGACAGCAGAGACTTCAGAGGGAAAATGCCAAGGCAAAAGTCGAATATGCAATGACATAGAAAATTGCAGAGAAAGATTAAGATATACATATATTTGATATTGGAATATATGTATATCTTAATTCTGATCCATTCATTAATTTTCTACCACTTAGTCCATCAGGGTCGCGGGGGAGCTGGAGCCTATCCCAACTGACTATGGGCAAGAGGCGGGGTAAACCCTGGACTGGTTGCCAGTCAATCGCAGGGCTGACACACAAAGACAGACAACCACTCACGCACACACTCACACCTAGGGGCAATTTAGAGTAGCCAATTAACCTAACCTTTGGGATTGTGGGAGGAAGCCGGAGTACCCGGAGAGAACCCACGCAGGCACAGAGAGAACGTGCAAACTCCACACAGAAGAGCGCAGACCAGGGTTCGAACCTGGAACCTTCTTGCTGTGAGGCGACAGTGCTACAGTGCAAACCACTGCACCACCGTGCCACCCTATGCAATGACATATATTTCTTTATTTTCTAAGAGCAGCACAGGTACGACAGTAAACCATAGCCGAAAACCTAACCAGCAACAACAGCAGATTTAAAACTGGCGCCCTTTTATACTGCGTTCTGGTAGGTGTAATTGGATGAATACAATCCCAGGTGTTACCAAATATACATTTATAAAACATAAATGACTAATATGAAAATATTCTTATTATATTTAACAAAAAATATTTAAAATAACATGCCTGCTGTAATCTAAACCCCAAATCCCCATAAATATATTAACAAAAAATATATACATAAGGCAATTTCCAGACTCCCCCCCTTTCTTGTCCTGCCACTTGGTCTCGCCCGGAACGACCAACCAAGCACCAGCACACCAGACTTGACTCATTTAATCAACTGATCTCAGTTGATTGGTCAAACTGTGTGCTCTTCATTGGTTGGAACAAAAACCTGCAGCCACATGGCCCTTTGTGGAACAGTTTGGACACCCCTGACATAGACAGGGTCTGCTGGAAAGATAATATGGGTAATACAAAGGGTATGTCTGTGTAAGTTCTCATTCATCCAGGTCATGGTTATCCTATGGGTTGTTCTGAAGACTAATGGACTTCATGTTTGAAGCTTTTGAAGACGTTTTGCCTATCATCCAAGAAGCCTCGTCAGTTCTAAAGTGGAGAGGCCAAACATTAAGGAAAATGTTGTAAACAGTGTTTCTGGATGTGGACCCACACTTGGAACTGGAATCCTTTTCAGACATAGAATATGTAACATTACTGGTTTCTCTTATCTGTTTAAGTAACAGCTTTTGTCATTTATTGTAGCTGTCGGTCACACACTGACTCATGCTAAAAGAGTTACATAAATGTTACAGGTCTGACCTCATCAGACATGAGAACAACACGTCTGAAAGGGCCTTGTACGTAGGGATGTCTCAGCTTTTGTTGCTTCAATTTTGACCATTACTTTGTAAATTTCCCTTTAAATTTAACTTTATGAAAGTGAAATACTAAATCACTTTACTGAGGTTTTCTGAATTTTTTTTAAATTCCTAAACCTTTCTGTGAAAACAGATAAGAAATGATCATTCTTGATTTTCATTAAAACAGAAATGAGATACCACCATGACTCATGGTTGCCACAAACTGCTTCTTTACACCCACTTCTGCCCTCAATGTGCAGATACCCTGACCAACCAGTGGGTATTGTAACATCAAAGAGGGGAAGCTTTGCTGTCCTCCCATCCATGAACAGGTGAGCATAGACAAGCCACAGGTATGGCTGCTAGGAATCAAAGCTCAGGTCTCTGTGATGGTGAGAATGCCATTCAACTGCATTAACAGCTCAGTGTGTTTGCAATTTCATAAATACAGTACCTGTCAAAAGTTTGGACACACCTTCTTATTCAATGGTTTTTATTTATTTTTATTACTTTCTACATTGTAGATTCATACTGGAGACATAAAACCTATGAAGGAAAACATTATGCAATTATGTAGTTAGCAAAAATGTGTTAAACCAACAGGAATATGTTTTATATTTTAGATTCTTCGAAGTAGCCACCTTTTGCTTTGATGACAGCTTTGCACACTCTTAGCATTCTCTCAATCAGTTTCATAAGGTAGTCACCTGGAATGGCTTTCAATTAACAGGTGTGCCTTGTCAAGAGTTAATTTGTTGAACTTCCTTAATGTGTTTGAGACCATCAGTTGTGTTTTGCAGAAGTGGGGTTGGTACACAGTTAACAGCCCTATTTGACTGCTGTTATAATCCATATTATGGCAAGAACCAGTCAGCTAAGTAAAGAGAAATGACAGTCCATCATTACTTTAAGACAGTGGTTCCCAAACTTTCTATGCTGGGCCCCCCCTTTGGTACATAAGAAAATTTCCGTGTGTATCATGCAGCGCGTCCACTGCACATTGAGGGAGACGTGCTTGACGAGCGCTTGCAGCCCTCCCCGTTTCCCAGCCATAGCCTGTGCCCCGTCTGTGCAGATCCCCACACAGTCCTCCCACTCGAGATTGGCCTCTTTCAAGTAAGAATCTATGATTTTAAACAGTTCTTCTGCAATTCCTCCCTCAGGTCATCCCCGTCTATGAATCTCACATAAGTTATCAATAAACAGTCTTTGTTACTGTCAGTGGCTTCATCCATCTGCAGAGAAAAGCGGCTGTCACGCACCTTATCATTAAGCTGCTCCTCTATGTCCTTTGACATATAGATGCACCTGCCGATGGTGTTGTTTGACAGAGGATGTAATTGTTTTGGATGCACATTTGGAGATGCTTCATCCTCTGCTTTTCTTTTGCGTGACAGTCCCGTCAAAAAGTTCTCCATGTTTTGCTAGCAATATCATTTATTGATTAATTCATTCAGTCTTTTCGCCCCTGCGCCCCCCCTAGGGGGCGCGCCCCCCAGTTTGGGAACCACTGCTTTAAGACATGAAGGTCAGTCAATCCGTAACATTTCAAGAACTATGTATGCTCAAGTGCAGTCGCAAAAACCATCAAGCGCTATGATGAAACTGGCTCTCTTGAGGACAGCCCCAGGTAAGGAAGACCAAGAGTTACCTCTGCTGCAGAGGATAAGTTCATCAAAGTTGCCAGCCTCAGAAACCGCAAATTAACAGCATCTCAGATAAGAGCCCACATAAATGCTTCACAGAGTTCAAGTAGCAGATATATCTCAACATCAACTGTTCAGAGGAGACTGCGTGAATCAGGCCTTCATGGTCGAATTGCTGCAAAGAAACCACTACTGAGGAAGAACAACAAGAAAAATTGAGTTGTCTGGGCCAACACAAGGAATGGACATTAGACCAGGGGAAATCTGTACTTTGGTTTGATAAGTCCAAATTTGAGATTTTTGGTTCCACTCGTCGTGTCTTTGTGAGACGCAGAAAAGGTGAGTGGATGGTTTCTACATGTGTGGTTCCCACTGTGAAGCCTGGAGGAGGAGGTGTGATGGTATGGGGATACTTTGCTGGTGGTACTGTTGGTGATTTATTCAAAATTCAAGGCACACTTAACCAGCATGGCTACCACAGCATTCTGCAGTGGCATGCCACCCCATCTAGTTTGCGCTTAGTTGGACAACCATTTGTTTTGCAACAGGAAAATGACCACATACACACCTCCAGGCTATGCAAGGGCTATTTGACCAAGAAGGAAAGTGATGGAGTGCTGCGTCAGATGACCTGGCCTCCACAATCACCTGACCTAAACCCAACTGAGATGGTTTGAGATGAGTTGGACCGCAGAGTCAAGGCAAAACAGCCAACAAGTGTTCAGCACCTCTGGGAACTCCTTCAAGCCTGTTGGAAAACCATTCCAAGTGACTACCTCATGAAACTGATTGAGAGAATGCCAAGAGTGTGCAAAGCTGTCATCAAAGCAAAAGGTGGCTACTTCGAAGAATCTAAAATATAAAACACATTCTGGTTGATTTAACACTTTTTTCTTAACTACAAAATTCCATATGTGTTCCTTCATAGTTTGATGTCTTCAGTATGAATCTAAAATGTAGAAAGTAATAAAAATAAAGAAAAACCAATGAATGAGAAGGTGTGTCCAAACTTTTGACTGGTACTGTATATAAATAAGAAATATTTTTCACTACCAATTTCCTCAGTTTACTAAAAAAATACACTCACCCAGTATTTCCTACAGTTCTTATATCTCTGGAAATAGGCTGAACACATGCTCCTATCATAGTTGTGGGCATCCAAACACTTATGGGAGGCATCACTTTCCTGAAAAGGAGAAGATGTTGCAATAACAGAACAGGATTAGAAATTTAAAGACTCTGCCACATCCCAGCAGCAGGCAGATGTTTGACACAATGCCTAATGTAAAAGGTTGGTAAGCTTACTTCAAGGCATGGGTTAATGTCCTGATTCCGAACTTTTTTTCCATTTTTATCCATTTCGATCTGTGTAGAGATGGACAGTTTAAAAAGGCTCAGTTTTTGCATGCAGACATTTCTCAGAAGTAGGATCCTGCTTTTACCGTTCTCTGTGTGTGTGTCCATTACAATCGTCATTTTTCACAACATTAACTGGGGTTTAATTGTATATAGTGGAATATTACTCTGATTTCTACTGCTTAGTTCATTTTAATATTTATAAAAGTCAGTCTCTATTGGCATAATTGTTGTTATGAAGACAACATTCAAAAGTGAATACCAGTTGTAATACTTTAAATTTGGATTCTATATGTGTCCTCAATGCATTTTTATAAGCTAAATCAAGCTGATCAACAGACAAAATGAAGCTAATTCACATGAACCACTGGCTGATGCACTACAAAATGAATATCAAGACCAATTTATAATTTTTTGATAGTGGAGGTAGACTGCACAAAGGACTGATGAAACCTTCTTGCTAATTTCTTGTTATGTCTCTACAGTAATCCCTTTCATTACTTCAAACATACATTTGGCTTTTCTGTAGCGCAATCTCTTCTTACCTGTAACCCTACATATATGTCAATACCAATTTAAGTACCCCTGAGTCCACTTTCTCATTCAAGTGAATGAAAAAATGGTTTCAGACTTTCAGATCCCACTGGATCTAAATCATGGATCTAAGTCATTTTTCCACCCTATTAAAATGTGCTGTTCCATAACACTTTTTTGCATTTTCAACCGCCTTTCTATGCACACACACAGCTAAATTTGTACAGTACCCTCATAAATAATAGGAATCACACCAATACAGATACTCTATTTGGTTTTCCAAGAAAATGAGATGTTTAAAAAAAACAAAACAAAACTATGCATACTTTCAAAACCATGTATATAGAGTCACAGTCAATTTAAACTAGTTTCATTTTCAGATCAGGTTTACATTTTATCCTAAAATCACTTTGTTTTCTAATGTAAAAGTAAAAACACATTTTTCTTATCATCATTATTATTATTACTACTGTTAAAATGACCTCAGTTTGGTGTTTGAAATGTATGCCGTATTGTAAAACTGCTCTTCCTTCATTAGAAAATATCCTAATTCATAATGACCAGTGGTGTACATTTCACAAAAAAAGATGTCTTACTTAACTTCCATATTTCTCAACGGAGTTTTGCAAAGCAGCCCCCACCCCCTCTCTCCCCTTCTACTATATGTAACGTTGCTGCATTGTAACAAGTTGACCTTCATTGATGTTACCAAACGGGGAAACTTTTAGACTTTTCAGTACTAGAGAATTACAAACGTTAGGGGTGAATGGAGATACACAATACCTACCTTTGACAAATGCCAACTTTTATCCAGGCTAATGAATTGGGAATGCGATTAGTATCCACACCAGTAAAGGTTATCCAGTTTTTAAGACCAAGAAAACTGACAAGCCTATTCACGCTTCCTGTATTCGAAAATGGTGTTGACATTTATAACCCTTTGAAATTTTAGCAAGCTTTTGGCTCAAAAAGCTAGTGAACAGCTTGACGCTACATGTAGCTAACTAGTGAAGCTACACAAGCCATCAGATATAACCTCCCCGCATGCTCAAGGCAACTCTACTCTCGTTGTTACAACAGCGCACCAGGAAAATCACCCATACCGTCACCGACAACTGACAGCAGCATTAGCCAATAGGAACCCAAGAAAAGTAACAACGTAGACTGACAATCCGACGAGCGAATAGTATTTCTTGGCTGCCATGATGGTCTTCCTATCGTTGTAAATTGCACTAAACCAAGTTTAAACGATTGACAGTACATCTAGCAAGTCCAAAAATTGAGTTTTATTGAAAGGGACTGTAACTGACATTGAAGTGAAAGTGGCAGCGCCTTACACAAATCAAAAAGCACAAGAGGGTGGAACTTCAAATGGGCGTGGCTAAATCCTAGTACGGTTGCATCGCAGCGCATACACAATGGCTGCTCGAAAGAGGGGAAAGCAAACAATTTTCAGGCCCGCCGCGTCTAGCAAAAAATATGAGAAAAAAATTATTAAAAATTCGGAAAATAGTTGAAAGTCAAGAAAAACTCAACAGAAAGGATGTTAAAGCGTCCGGGGTAAGTTTGATGTAAATTAAGTAAACGGTTACTCAGTTCTTGAATTAAAATATCGGGGTTATTTAAATTATGAGAGAGGGGTGAGCTGGGGAAAAAGTTTGTGTTAATCAGTACCCAGTTTGGGACCACAGAGAAAACCAAGGGAGGTACAAGTATTGGGAAAAAAAAAAAAAAATATGTCATGTGTGTTATTAGTGTCACGGTGAGTGTCCACGAACATTAAAGACCACGGGGATCAGTAGAATGAAGGAAAGTTGCGTAAAGTTGAACATAGCTCCCACACTTAGTTTATTTTTTTAATATAATAACAGCAGTGCGATGAACACCGACAGGAACAGGCGCACTTGGATTCAGCAATAATGTCAGTTTTCCTGCTGTCTGCATTCACATTTTAATTTTGCCTAATGTAGGCTCCGCTTCATCATAAGCAGTGTCAGCATGTCCTTATCGATTCAAGCATCTCATTTCCAAAACTATAACGCCAAATGCGACCATATAGTGGCCACAGTGACATTTTGTCATGCTGTTTCACTTTTAGTCTAGAAACTATATCGCATTTTTATCCACTCCAGGTATTGTCACACGGATGACAGTTCGGCTATGACCCGCTGTAAACCTAATAAACAAGGAATGGCAACAAATTGCTTGTCAATAAAGTAGCAAAATGGAGGTAGAACTTCAGGCAAACTAATTAGGTAATGCTTGAGATTTGCTTATGCAGCCTGCGTCCCAACGTGTCACACACAGCTTCTTTTAAGACCACAAGTCAGCTTCTGTTCAGTTTGATTGGTGTGGCAGGTTGCACTCTGCACGTTAGTAATTCCTCTTTTACAAGATCTGGTCCTATAGCTGATGCTGATATAACATCGTATAGGAGCCTGTCATGTCAGTGTACTGAGCGTTGAACACAAGCTGGTTGTTCTCAAAAGCTTGAACACTTGAGAGATCAGAAGCCTCTTCCATCGCAGATTTGTTGTCGAGTTGAAGTAGCCATTGTGTTTGTGTCGGTGGTTAGAAAGTTGATACTGAAACAGTTCCTGAGAGGAAGTGTGTTGTCAGCGTTGACTGAGGTCTTTGTTTACACCTGTCCTACACCTTAAACCATACCTACACTTCTGGTCTGTCATGGCTTTAGTCTGCAGCTTTTCTGGAACTGCTGTTGCTTGGTTTTGACCCTTGAGTCTTGAGCCTTTTACATACTGAATGGTTACTGACATCAGTCACATGAGATTTTAAATTCTGTTGAGACTAAAAGGAAATTTTCCAAGGAATATAATTCATTTATTACTTTTGAAAGTCCTGAACTACTCCTACTTCAGCCTGTCATTTTTTATATAAATACACCTAGTTTGAAGCAGTTTTATTTCTTGTCCTGTGATTAGACTTAATTCTTTTATTTGCAATATAGTGCTGCTGTTGTGAATGTGCGTTTTGAGCTGAAAAACCTAGTTTGTGAACATGTGTTTTCAGTTAAATGACAACTCTTCCTAAACCTTGGTCTTACAAAATATATCAAGTAGGCATTTTCATTGTCTGGAAATTAATATTAACTGTAATGTTGTAAAAATGAGTTATAGTACACTTTTACTTTAAAAAATTTTCAACAAAATAATTAGAATTTGGGAAACATTTAATGAGAATCAGAATCATTTTTATTGGCCAAGTTTGTGCATACCTTCTTTTTTGATAAATGAGTAAATTTAGTACATAAAGTAAAGTCAGGGAGAATAATGGAAGTGAGTAACTAGTTACAGAATGCATCCTGTGTGTTAATATTATTATTATTAGTGTAATTAATATTATTCAAAATTATAAAAAGAAAATACAGAACAGAACAGTCACTTTTTTACAAAGACAAAATTTGAATCATACAATGATTTAATAATAAAATGTTGCTTTTAAATTAAGGGTTAGTAATGCAAATAAAATAAGTTGGAGTTTTTGCTAAAGAATACATGACTTTTTACTAATGTGTAAAAAGCACTGATAAGTCTTAATTATTGCAAAGCAGTTAGCACTTATCAGTGTATTTATTTGTAGTAAATTAGTTATTTGTTATGTAGAGATCACTGCAGACACAAGTGCTTGTGAAAACTCTTCATTTCAATAGCAACAATAACAAACATCAACATTCAATAGCAACAATAACAAACATCTTCAATAATAAACATCATCATTCATCTTTCAAATTAAAGAGAAAAGTTAAATTTAGTTACAGTACAGTTACAGGAATACAGAAATATCAGCCTTATTCACAATCAAAATGGGGCAGAAGGAATGATGTTGCATTTGCTGCATGGGTAAATGTACAACTTAAAACTTTTCACCAGTGTACATAAATAATTGTCTTTCAAATCTGACAGATATCCCAGATATCTTAATGCAGATCATGCAAAGCTTTGCTGATTGATAAATCCCCATGTGTGTTTCAATAGTAATATAATCTGAGAATGTATGGTGATGGATGTGATCTATTTATCTGTTTTTGTCTCTCTGCTGGATATCTGCTGTTTTTATTCAGTACATTTTCATCTACTTGTGTTTTAATTAATTAACTGTTAAATGTTAATGTTAATTAAAACCTGAGTGGGCTGGGGCAAGAGCTAAAATGCAATAGATTTACTAGTTTGAAATTCATGATTAAATAATTAAAGCTAACCTATTTTAATTCAGCTGACTGGGACAGATTCTCAAACTTGTAGTGGAAGGTGATAAACCCTTGGGTTGTGTTTGTTACATGATACTAACTTTTGTGTTCCTGGTCTAAATTCTTCAACCCATTATAAGTGTTTATAAATCTATTATAATGCATATTTACCACCTGATGTTGTGTTAGATCCATTTATTCACTTTAATTCTAAAGATTATAAAAAGGTTTTGCACTTCTCTTTGGAACTTATAGTTCTGTAGGCCTCACTGAGATGAGCTAATTGAACATATACAACTAATTTTTGAGTAAAATACATATTATTTATGGGTTATTTTAACTATAGTAAATACCAGAGGAAACAAACTGTGCTATTTATAACAGACCATTCAGTGTCTGTTGAAAAGACATTTATTCTGAATCCCCTCAGTTTTTTAAAGAGTGGTTCAAAATAGCATCTGTGGTGGTCATGGTCAAACCTGACTGTCATAATTTTATTAAGAAAAGATGTAGGGGGAAACTGTTGATACTTAAAAACTTTATTCAGTTACAAAGCTAAATTATGAATATAACACAGCAACAGTAACAATAACAATAACAGTGCCACTAAAAAACAAAAAATATCAGGATATATCATATAATCAGGATTTAGAATCTGTCAATCAATCAACCATGTACATGCCCGACAAGATGTCATGGTTTTTGCATGTGCCTTGCAAATATGTGTGTTGCATTTTAGGCATACAATCCTAATGTTTACATCTCTTGGGTCACAGTGTGCGCACCTCTTCCTTTTGTCTCGTTTGTCCTGGCCCTTGTGTGTCTCTCATCAATCCCGTAGATGCTAGTGTTTGAGGAAAGTGTTGGCGCCTTTGAATGAAAAGCATCACAATGGCTTTCCCCAGCTTCTCCAGGAACAGCCTCTTCTTGAATGTCTTCTTCTAATTCCAGCCTGGATTCACCTCCATCCATGCTACAAGAGCATTGTAGGTTCACACATCTAAGATGTTAAAAAATAACAACATCAGGGGCCATTGTGCAGCCATTCTTTTATATGAATATGAGCCAGTAACAAGGCTTTTCATGTCTTACATAGTAACATTTTAAATATTACATTGTAGATTTTTTTTTCAGTTCATCAAATCTAAAAACTTAGTTGCTTAATCAAATTAATAGAATGAACTACACATTGTAATTCAATGTGAAAAAGCATTTCAGCATCATGCTTTTTCTGTCCATGAAAACATCATGGACAGTACATGAGCATTTAGGGATAAAAAGTAGTGTATCTTATCCAGGTTGTTTCTACTTCTTAATTTCTTTTGTAGTCCAAGAAGCATTAGGCTTCTTATCCTCTTTGGTGCTCACAGCATCATGTCTGCACAGGGTGCTCATCAGAAGCACATTTATTTTTCTCTTAGGCTATAGGACAGAAGTTTGTGTGTCACTGTAATTACAAATATAAATAAAAATCAAGCTCTGTCCTTTGTGGTCAGTGGTGCAGGAAAAAGTTTGAGCTTGTTCCATCTGACTGTCCCCATCATGATTGTTTTTTTCCATAGCAACTCTTGGCCATGGGCATATGAAGTAGGGAAATTATCACATGTGATGTTGTGCTCCACGGAGACCTGCTGTCATGTCCAGGACCACACACTTGGCCTGGTTTACTCAGTATATGCTGCTTGAACGGGCAGCAGCCTTTGAAAGACACCATACATTCATCCAGCAACAGGGGTGTCATAGCGGGGGGAAATATTGGAACTACGTTACCTACCTATCGTCTAAAACAATATAAGAACTTCAGAGCGGAAGAAAGTAGGAAACTGTAATGGGATATAGCATAGTTCTTCTGAATTCAGCTTGGCAGCAGTGTGTCATACTGGTTTAATATTTGTTTACAACATGGCTAGTTAGCTAATATTGTAATATAATGTATTATAGGTAGCTTTCTGATAAATGAAACAGCATTTTCTTCATCAGCATGGTCTTTGAGAACCAGCCAAAGAGAGTGAATCTTCTGCAGATCCATCATTAACATCCTCTCAAGTTACTGAGGATGTCAGACAAGCTGATCTCATAAAGTCCATCCAAAAAGTAATTTCAAAGAGGAGAATTTCAACTATATATATATATATATATATATATATATATATATATATATATATATATATATATATATATATATATATATATATATATATATATATATATATATTATGAGTTTAACTGAGGGAAATAAACTTCCAGCAGCATCAGAAAAGTTAAATAACTCACTAACACAACTGTCTGTTTCAAGATTTCAGTGTCTGAGAGTGGTATTCAGTTTCAGTTTTAATACTTTGGCTACCTATTTAACATATCTATGGATTATGCCTTTAGGTTTCAGAAGTTTTATTATGCTACTGCTGTGGTGCAACAGACTGGGCCCCTAAGCCCCTTTTTACAATATCCAACATGGATATCTCTAAGGTCAAAGCACATCAGTTAAATAAAATAAATAAATACCTGATCCGACTCTGCATGCTATTAGCTAGAGGTGGATATATTTCTGGATCTGTAAACACCAGACAGAATCCCATGTATGCTTGGATTGCTGTCTAGTTTACCTCCTTCCAGTTGTATTTTCGGTATTGATCTCAACTCCAAGTTTGTCATATTTAGGACTATGATTTCAATTGGCTCCATCAGGAACAGTTTTAAACAGGATTTAATGTTATCAGTTTGGGATATGGCATGCCTTGTCGACCCTGGGGTCATCCTGACAACATTCTCAGTTGACAGTCTGCCTCTTCTCTCAAATGGGGATGAAGACGAAGATGAAGGGCAAATTCTCCTTCTTTTACTGGAAGGTTACAGTCTCAGCAGGGTTCTCCTCCTCAACTCTTGATTGCTCCTCATCAGGTGTCTCATGATTTTGGTCATATTCTGTATTGTCTTCCACCTCTGAAACTTCCTAGTCCAGTGTGTTTTCCCTGACAGTTCCATCCTGTTCTTTCTTCTCCTCAAGAGCCTCATGTAGAATCAGTCATGTGGATATTGTGGTGCCACAGAATGAAATGTGGGCAATGCTCAAGCTGAAGCTTTACATAGCAGAGTTCGGAGAAAGATACTCAATATATGATTGAAACACTGTTGCAATTGTTTGCAAGAATAACAATCCAATATTCCCATAAGCTATTGGTATAATATTTTGTCTGGAAGGTGTGGTTCCGGGAGGGGCTTCCCAGGAAATGCAGGAAGGGTAATGGAAGTCTGTGCGTTTGATGGATGTACATGTTGCTAAACTCTCAAGTTTTTACACTTTTTTCTCTCACCATTTATTTTCCATGGCCATTCACTTGTGATTGTGAACTCCACAAAAAAAAAAATCTCCCAAAATCAATGAAAAAAATTAAATTTGTTTAGTTGATCTGTGTCAAGGATATCATGAAACCTTATACCAATCAGATGAAATAAATTATTTTTTTTGACTGGAACAAAACTCAAATTGCATCAGTCTTTCGTGGAGGCCTCCATGTGATCATCTCTTACTTGAAAAGGCATTTCTGACCTACCTGCTTCAAGGTTTAGCTGGGTGACCCTACATAGGGATGTAAGAGAATTTCCACGTTGTTCAATTCAAGTGCATCAGAACTGAGGATACAGCTTTAGCGTTCCATTAATTTACAGATTTTCTATCAAATTTGTATACAGAAATGGGCAGCAACTGCAGAATAATGTTTAAAAATACAAGTCATGACTTTTAAGACTTCACTCTTCTATCAGATTCATTATTTGTTATTTATGAGAATGCCAGTAAAGTGGTCTGCAGTGAGCCGAGGTGTATTGATTAAGGCTTTTACCAGGATATGTCACACACCTGGTAAATCTGTGGCTTAGGAGGGTTCTTCCATTGATCTCTCACCGATCACAGGGTTGGTGTTTCAATCCCAAGCTCCTCCTCTCTTCATGCTGAAGTGTTTGTGTAAGATAGTGAACCCCAAAATGCTCTTGATGGACAAGCCAGCTCCTTGCATGGTAGCTTGCTGTAGTGTGTGAATGGTTGGTGAAAAATTGTAAATGCGCGACAGAAAAGTGTTGCATGAATACAGCCATTGACCATTTACAACTGCTTTCAGATTGTCAGCTCTTTTGTTCCTTACAGCCACTGACGGCAGCAGGACATGTTCATGCTCCAGGTGCTGCTGCTAAAATACTGTAGCTTGATTAAATCATGTGCAACAAACACCAGCTTTTTTTTTTTTTAAATAAACATATTTAGGTCACATAGTTAATGAATCTGCCAAGTCACAAAACGCTGATGGTATACCTTTAGGTACACCTTGCTAAAACTAACGCAGTCTAAGTTTTTGCTGAAACTGAGTAATTTAACTTTCGCTAAGGTAGGCTTTATTTCATGACTGGTGTGTTAGTTAATAAACTGGCAACTGAGTATATATCTCGCTACAGTATCTACAGGGGCAACTGTATAACATGTAGTAATCTCTGGATGCTCTGACTCTTAATGAATACTGAACACTACCTTAACCCTTCACATTAAGACCTTTTCACCAGCAATTCACTGAACAACTTTTTTTTGTGAAGTTACAGGAAATGTAGCCTGAACTTAACAGTAAATCGCTGAATTTTGTGACTGAGTTCCAACTCCTGGTTTGATTTAATAATGAGCCTATAGTCACTCACAAGAGTTGCCCCCAGCAAGGAAACCTACTGTGGATTGTAAAACTCAGAGTTCACTAAGCCAGTTGATAACCAGCTTCACAATATCACAGTTATCCAGGATCATCAGTGTTAGGCACAGTGAATACAGGTAACCCAGAAAGAGATAGATTAAGTTAAACTTGCTTTGTCATATTATGGTATAGGCCTACGATCAGTATTTCTGCTGATTTATTTTCATTTAGGTTTCAGTGTCCTTTGTACTACCAGCAACTCAGTCAGCAACCTGAAATGAAACCATTCAGATGATCTCTCTCTCTCTCTCTCTCTCTCTCTCTCTCTCTCTCTCTCTCTCTCTCTCTCTCTCTCTCTCTCTCTCTCTCAGGCCCCTGAGTCCGGGCGGTGTTGAGCACATAAAACTGGATAGAATAATTGCATCAGTACTAGTTGGGCACTGTGCCCCTGTCCATGTAGCTGGTCTGCCTTAGGGTGCCATGGCCACAGGAACCCAGGGCCACCGTGACCACATCTTGGAGAAAGCCAAGCTCACGCCACCTACAGGGAGGCGTAGGAGAGCAGAGGGGAAGCCGAAGAAGAATTTCCCCTGCCAAGAGTGTCAGAAAGCTTTCAACAGTCTGGAGAAGTTGAAGGTGCACTCGTATTCTCACACAGGCGAAAGACCCTACCGCTGCTCCCACCCTGACTGCACCAAGGCTTTCGTCTCCAAATACAAGCTGCTACGGTACAGACAAGCAGCAGTACATAGCAGGCTGCGGCATGTTGCTTTTCTCTTTACCTTTGATAACATAGTGCTCTGAAGTAGTCAGAATGATGTGTTGATGAATACTAGTTTTCAGCTCTTGTGTTTATGTGTAATGTAAAGCATGCCTACTTAAAACATGATTGCAACAATTCTGAGTGCTCATAGAATGTGTCTGTGTTCCAAGGCATATGGCAACTCACTCGCCAGAAAAAAACCACAAGTGTTCATACTGTGAGAAAATGTTCCATCGCAAGGATCACTTAAAGAATCACCTACACACTCATGACCCCTACAAGGAGGCGTTCACCTGTCAGGAGTGTGGCAAGAGCTACAACACCAAGCTGGGCTTCAAACGCCACCTCGCGCTCCATGCTGCCAACAGTGGAGATCTCACCTGCCAAGTGTGCCTGCAGCCATTCCCCAGCACCGGGGTTCTTCTAGAGCACCTCAAAACACACGCTGGCAAGTCCTCTGGCGGGACCAAAGAGAAAAAGCATCGCTGCGAGCATTGTGAGCGGCGGTTTTACACCCGTAAAGATGTGCGACGCCACATGGTGGTGCACACCGGACGCAAGGACTTCCTTTGTCAGTACTGTGCCCAGCGGTTTGGTAGGAAGGACCACCTGACACGTCACATGAAGAAGAGCCACCCGCAGGAGCTGCTGAGGGTAAAAACTGAGCCAGCTGATTTGCTGGAGCCCATTGTATATGGCTTGGCGTCTGGGGCCATCAAGGGTGAGCTCCCGGGAATGCTGACACCAAGGCCGCACCAGCTCAACACATACACAGGCCCCGTCCTGGACACAGAGCCCTTCCCTACTCCCACACACCCCTTTTCTTTAAAGTACCCGCTGGGCTCCAACTTTACCTCATACACTGTCTCCTCACAGGAGCGGGAGCAGAATCTAAAGGGAGAACTGGAGACCTACCTGATGGAGCTGCAGAGCAGCATGCCCTCCTCATCTTCTGCAGCCCAAGAACCCCAACTCTCCTCCTCCAAACTTGAGTTGGAGCCTCAAGTGAGCGGGCTAGAGGGAGCGAGTGAGGAGGTGTCCTTGTCCAAAATGTCCACATCGGTGGCAGCAGCCACTGCAGGCGACTCTCTGGCCTCATCCTCCTCTCTGATGGACTTCTCACAGCTTTTCAACTTCCTTCCGCTCAATGGGCCTCCATACAACCAGGCAGGGGGCAATGGGGGGCAGGGTGTTGCCTATCCACCCAACGAAGAGCCTGCACCTCTCGTCCAGCTGCCCCCCGAGTCCTCGGAAGGCCCAGAGGCTGCAGAGAGTCCGCTTCAAGGGCTCCCTTCCTCCTTCATATCCAACTTGAGCACACCCACCACACTGCCCCGCTTCCATCAAGCTTTTCAGTGATCCAGTATGTACTGCGCCTGGCACACATGCACTCTCATACACGCATGTCAGCATGTGTGTATGAGAGTGCACACATGCACTCTCATACACACATGCTGACATGCAAGCTACACAACCACACCAGCAGACAGACATCAAAACAAAATGCCAATAACATGTTTGATATTAGCACTTCTGTCCTTTAAATATCTGCTTATGTTGTCATGACAACATAAGACACTAACACATGCATCAGACACATAATGATTCGCACAGCGGTAGCACACATACATCTCTCCACACAAGGGTTGGCCTAATCAGCTTTCTAGTAGCTACAGTTTGGATGTCTTCTTTTCACTTATCAATCTTTTGTTTAAGTTGGCAAATTACAAACGACTCCCTAATGATGTGTTAGGATAAGAGGAGACTTAATTAATCCTGTTCTGCTGGATGTATAGGCAAATAAAAATTCCAAGTTCTTAGTTTTTTGCTGTTTGCTAGTTTTATAACCTAAATAATAGTTTTATATTCTACTTTTTTGAATGCCTGCAGGCTATAATATACATCTTTAATTGCAGCACAAACAGTAGCTCTCAGTCATGGGCTGTGTTCACACAGGTCAGCACAGCTCAGGCACTCACTTAAACAAATTTCAGTGGAGCATTGCTCTGAGCACCGCACCACAACCATTAGTGCAAAAACATGCCATATACACATTACTGGAGCAAAACCTGTGTTTCCTGCAGTAATGTGGACATGGCTTAAGAGCGACAGTGAGAGCTATGACAGTTTAAAGGTGAATTAGTCTTTTGGGAGTTCAGGAATTTTCACATAGATGAATGAAAGTCATTTGATTACAGTGCCATTTTCTTTTCTTCAGAATAGCTGACCTTAGTATGCAGATTGCTATGTATGTTGTTTTTTGTATAGCACCTTGAACTTTGTGATGTCATCAGGCTTCACATGTGACCTTTATTTTACATCTTTCTTATTTGTGGTATGATTGTAAAGGACCAATCTGTAGTTCTTGTATGTTTTTGTCCATTTTCATTGTTTTAATACATCATATAGTATATACTATACACACACACACACACACACACAGTAAATAGAAAACATGCAAAAAACATCAGTCTGGTCCTTTTGATCAATCCATAAAACAGAAGTTCAGCCACATTATTATCAACAAGGTACTGATTAGGAACTACTGAGCAACAGTATTACAGTTTTACATTTCATTCTGGAAGATTTCAGGTCAAGGTCAAATTCTTAACTCTCTGACAGTGGGAACATTTTCATAAAAGCTGAAATATGTCTTTTATTTTGTTTCTTATTATTCCCCAAACCCCAAACCGAAGTCAACCAAACACAGACAAAGTTGGCTGCTAGCTGCTGAAACATTTATTTAGACAGGTAGCTGAAAAAAAAGATCTGTTTCAACATAGAGAGTGAGCTGACATCAATGGCTGTAATCAATGCCCTCTAAACACCCACTCCACTACAAACACAGCATCCCTAGTTGGAGAGTTAATATCAGCCATGTATCTAGATTAACCAGGCACCAGTTTCCACACAGAGAACTTACAAATTGTGCTCTTGATGCCCATGATACACAAACACATTCACTGTTGTGCACCCTACCCAGTCAACCACTCAGCAGAGTTATCTTTCATTAGGAGTGAGCACTCCAGGCTCAGCGTTGCATTGCTAATTTTTTTGGTTAGTCTACTGAGCTGTTCCACTTTCCTCTTATTTAGTCTGTCGTTTTTTAATTTCAAAGGTTATATCAAGGACCACAAAACAAGCACCCCCACAAGGACAATGGAAGTTATTAATGCAGAAATACATAATCACACACAAAGTATCTCCTTTATTTCCTTCTTGTCTGTAGTCAAGCACCTAAGCATTTAGTAGGAAACAGACTTCTAAGAAGTGTAATTAGACTGTCTTGTTTGGGAATGTTGGACTGAAACTAAAATTTTTAGTTGGGGGGTATGCGAAAGATGCAGAAAGTTAATTTTACATCTTCAAGTCATGCGTGTTTATATACGGTACCAAGTACCATTGTATTTTATGTATCATAGAAAGTCAGCAAAAATGGTGTGGAAAAATGAACGATAAAAATGCAAATTAGCGGCTGAATTTAATTCTTTGCTTTTTAGAAAAGCAAGAGTCTATATAGCCTAATATTTTCCCTGGATCCTGACCCTCCTTGATTAAAAAAAAAAACAAAAAACAAAACTGCAACATTCCCTCTGACAATACATTGCAAATATAGCATAAACAATTTACGATGATGTACTCCAATTTAAACATTTTATATTTAAAGAAACCATACATTATTACAGTGCACATTTATGCCTATTAAAAGTGAAATTTGCAATTATGAGATCAGTGGCAATTATAACAAAAGGTTTGTTCTGTTTACCAAATATTGTAGCCATGTTATATCTTTGAAGTGAGAACTAGATATAGAATAGAAATAGACATTTTTCTCATCCAGTGTGGAACAATTTGGAACTCCTCAACTCCTCATGAAGTCAAATGTGATTTTTTTCTTTTTCTTTTTTTTTTTGGTAATTTATCCAAAAGAAAAGGTTGTGAAACAAAGAAATGTTAATAGGAAGTATTTTATGAGTGACTGTTCCACAACTTGACAGTTTTTTTTTCCGTTCTTAAAGCCTGACTCCCATAAATGGTCATAAAAACATAATAATTTTTCAACATGTGCAACGTGTGCAGATGATAAACATTCTTTACTGTGCTCCGCTTATATTAAAACTCAACCTGCAGGTCAACCAAACCAAGTCCAGAAATAAAGCAAATATACTGTAAGCTCCGATAAGTTCGAAAATATTTCACTTTTCAGAATCAGTTCAGCAGATTGACAATGAAAACTAATGTCCACAGCCACATATTCTGCCTTCCTCTGGCATGGCTCCACTTTATGTTTAGATTAAAATGAAAGTCACCCACTAAAACAGAAAACACATTAGACCCATAAGTTTTATTGTAATATATTTTTCATGAAAAGAATTGTTCATGTGAAAAGGTAAATATCAACTCTTTAGTCCCCACTCGGTCTTTTAAGATCAAAGTATTGCTAACAAGCTAAAAACATCCAGTTTTAAGGAATATATTACATTATATAATATTGTGGTGGAAATGCCCCATTTTAGGATTCTCTTGCTTAGCACACAATCAAAGAGTTTGCTATAAAGTGTTCCTGACCAGAAACAGTCTACACTGTCCCCCATTGTGCCCCTTTAACTGCTTCTAGTGCCCTCTAGCAAGGCATGTTGCCGAATTGCTGCTTATGGACAGGTGATAGGGGACTGTAGTGTTGCCTGGGCATCTCCCAGGTATAAATATGTAGGACTGTATGAATGTGAAGCAGGACAGTACTGAAAAATGGTTTAGATTCATAGCAAACCTTTTCTTGATTAAATAAAAGTAAACTTCATTAGGCCAAAGAATGCTAGATTTAGATCAGTTGTCTAAGTAGTCTTTCCTACTTAAAACCTTAAAAGACATTTAAACACACACGCCCTCATACACTCACTGGCAAATCTCTTCAACATGTTTTCCCAGCTGAACCTATAGTAATACTGTATTTACCCATGTATGTAGTTGAGGCCTGGTTTGTATATCTGCTTCTGAGACTTCTCCTTTCTCACTAATACTTGGGAGGTGTAAGAGGCTCCAAGCACTCATAAATTCAGTCCAGAAACATATAGGAATTGTGTCCACACAAGTTGAGTCAGTGGATGGGTGTGTGCCATGTCTGACATACATGCAGGATAAAGGAGTTTGCGTTCTGTCACAGACCTGCAAATACATTTTTGTTTTTGATTGACCACGATCTTTCCCCAGCCTGAACCACACCTGTGTTGCTTTGCACAGAGATTGTAGAAAGCAAGAACTTTAAAAATGCTAGTATCAGATCTGTGGCTTTGCACAATTGTATTATATCTACAGTCTTGTCTGGTGATGGGGTTGGAAAAATTCTGTTTAAAAAAAGCATTAATGTATTAGATGAAGCACAGCATCATTATAAGATGTTTTAATTTTCAAAATTGGCTGAAAACTAACAGTTTAATAGTTAACGGTATATTCTGTGGACAGTCCTCAGTGACAGGGCCAGTGTTACTAGAAAAAAAATGTTGGATTTCTGAAATGATTTCAAAATTTTGAATGCTTTAAACTCCTCAAACAAAATTTACCTTTATTGTACTAGTGTGGTGGTAGAAGTCTCAAAACCAGATTAAACCAAAACTATGTACATGATAGATAAAACCAGGGGGAAGAGAAAATATGTTTTTTCAATTTTAGGTGAACTGCATCTTTAACAGAATTAGTCTTGACATGGATGAATTGGTGTGAACACATCTGTTATTTAAATTCTGAAGATGGTATTTTCTGCAGTCTGGGCTTCCACCCCCAGCCAAACTATGGAGAGGGGTCCTTCTTAGCACTACCTGAAGCTTTTAACTGACAGAATTAGGGTAAAATCGAAGTTATATGAAGTGAAGTTCCACCAAACATGGCATTTATTGCTAATGAAACAGTGGTTTAGTCACAAGTACTGAAAAGAAGACATACGCAGTAGCTGTATTTCTCCCCAGATGGGCCTTCAGTGCCTCATTCAGCCCACATGGTCACAAATGCACATTTCACCTTGTGTTCTTTCGACATTAAGTCATTCACAGATGCCTCACTTCTCAGTCAACAGCATGAACATACTCTTATTCAAATCATAAATTGTGAGCAGATGCTGTGCCTTATTTTTATTGAGATATTTTAACATATTAGCTGTTTGCTGTCATTTAAAATCAATGTGGGAAATACAAAAGGGCCTTTAAAAAATGGCACAATAACATCTGTGATGGAATAGATGCACACCACATATATTTTATACATTGTTTTCCACAATGTATAATAATGTCACATTACAGTAACATCCTCTAACATCACCTTTCGCTTAGAAACCTCTAGATTATGTTAATGACTCCAACATTTCTAAAGATGCATGCTGGAATGTTGCACAAGACATCTAGAATTCTTTTTTTTTTTTTTTTTGACGGCTATTAAAAATAAGGTCTTGGTTTTGAATAATGTGTATTAAGAGTGTATAAACATTATACAACTTAAGTGATGTGTTGAAACAAGCAGATGCAGATTTATTAAGTGGAAAAGGTTCAACATATTTTTGCTAACAAAACGCAAGCAGAATCAAATAGTAAACTACAGTTAGCACTGATGCATTGCTTTGACATGTCATTAGCAACTGCCATTACCTCTACTGACTGTGTTTAGATTTAGAATATCAAATGGCTGTGGTGTTGCTTTGAATAGTTACCACAGTTGCTGTGGTTCATATAAAGTTGTTTAGTTTGGATTATCCTCATTTATCACCTCAGCACTCCGTACATCACTCTGTGATTTTTTTTTCATTTAGTTTGTTTAATCACCTTGGGCAAAATAACTGTTCTGACATTAAAAGATCTCAAAAACATATTTAAAGAGGCAGACTATTGTTGGAAATCAGGAAAACTCCAAATCATGGAGTAACATACAGGATGCTGAGGTCGCAAATGTTTGGGTTAGTTGCCAGTCCTATTCCAGTTACTGTGTTTTCCGGCTGTTATTAGTTATGGGCTTATGACTGTTGCCTACTTTCTTATGCAGTTAAGATTGTGCTAGCAATCACTAGCCAACAAAGCAGGGCTGGTCATCGACTGAAATGTGTGTGTGTGTAGCACATAATCTTGTAGATTTAGTTCCTGATCTCAATCAAATTGGTAATAAAAACTGAGGGAAAATGCACACCTATACTAGTGAGGTGCCAGCTCGTAGGCATACATACAAAGAATGGGAAAGCTGCACACTCATAACTCATAAGCTAATTTTAGACAGTGTTATACTGAGGTTTGGACAACATTTGACAATTAGAAAAGTATCATGTGACCAAAGTTCCATATTTTGGTCACAATTTGCATCACAATTTGCTGATCTAGGCAGTGAGAAGCTGTTTAAAAGAGTATTCTAATAAACTCTAATAAATATATTAGAGTAAATATAGTAGGTAGACCTATAGTTAAAAACTGGGTTCATATTTCTTAGAGTATGATATCAAAATGGTATCATTTTGGAATCAGTATCAAAATGTTGGTATCATACAGACATATTTCAATCAATACCCAGCCCTAAAGACAACATCAACTAACATTACCTTGTGAGCAGTCACAAAGGCAGTGTTAGCTGATATACATTGTTCCATAAAATAAAGATTGCATATTTTATTTGTAGAACAAAACAGATAAAATAGGGACTTTTGTCCCTATTTTATCTTTTGTTTTTATATGTTCAAGGGATATTGGACTGCACAATATAAATGTGAACTTCACAGCTTTCAAAAAAATTTCCCTTCCTCTACAGCAGTTAACAGATGGTGCATCTTAGTTACATGAAATGTTTGATGCATATACAAACACACACACACACACACATACACACACACACACACACACACACACACACACACACACACACATATACACGTACACACACATATACATATATACCTATATGTATATAACCCAATAGTGTTATCATTTACCTCACATACTCATGTTGTTTTTGTGCTCCGGGATTTAAAAATAATAATGATGAACTAGAAGTGTTAAGCTCCCCATTTTCCTTCCTGAATAGTGGGACTCGATGAGACAATGAATAGAGACAATATTTTTCTGGGTTGAGTGAAATATAGAGTTGAATGTGTAATGTTTCAAAGCATTTATGGAACTTTTCTCTTTGTATCTTGTGAAGGTTTGTGATTTTACAAGAGATATTAGCAAGCCTCTTTCTCTCTCTCATATATATATACACATATATATGTATATGTGTGTGTATATATATATATATATATAGTAATAATAGCACTTTTGTAGATTGAATGCCTTCATTTCCAACAATACCTTTGTTTAAAACCTTTATTACATTATAGATGATATATTTTAGCTCTTTCAGAGAACAGTAACATGTAAATACAATATAAATGTTTTATTTTTACAGGTACAATTTTTGACAGTGTTTTTCCTATCAAAGTGTCATTTTTGCTTTACTTGCACAAGTGTTCTGTGTATCTCACTGAGGGGGCTTTTATCAAATGATGTACCTTTAAACAGATTTTTGTAGGTGTAGTTTTTTCACAAGGCCTTCTATGACTTTTCAGCCGCTGGGTTAGGTGAGAGCACAGGCAATAATGAAGCTTAAATGGACAGTTATAGAGCACTTAATTGTTTCATCTTGTCATGGGTTGTTTAGTTGTTGAAAAGACAAACAAGATATATGTTCGGTAACTCCCTTGATAATTATGTCCTCTTCTGTCATCCTTTGACCTCAGTGTAACATTATGAAAAAATATTACTTGATTTCGTAGTGGTTTCTGTCTGAAAGCTGTTGCATGAATATACATATTACAGTCAGCTAACTGCAGTTTTAACTTGATGTATAAGTTCTATGGACTGTATGACAGAATACAGAAGGGGGAGAGTAAAAGCATAACTGTGCATTGAAGTTGTAAGGAAAAAAAAAGTAGATCAGATTTGGAGTTTTGGATCAGATCATGTTAAAAATTCTAAAGCAACTCTAAACTGTCCAGGACATAGACATAGGAAAAACAAAATGTGTCCCATAGTCTCGTTGTGACCAGAGACAGGAGATGCTCTTCGGTGAGAGGCACAGACCTTTAGCAAATCATGTCAAACTTTTTTTTATAAGCTTCATTGGTACCAGTGAACTTTATTGAATGTGTATGTAAGAAACACTGCAATACTGCAATATATTTTGGTATTGGATCAAGCTGCTAACATACTTCTAAAGCTCCTTAAGGTGCTACAGACCTCTTTTCTAGTTTTTAAATGTATCATTTGTACAAGGTATCCAGTTTAGCTGAACAGTTGGCATGTGTGTGCCTGGTTGTACTATATAGCTACATATATTTTATTGTACTGTGATTTTGTAGTGTTTTTACAGACTTGCCTGTAATCCCACCCCCACCCACCACCCCCAATCCCTTCCCGCCTGACTGTTTTGACATTTGGAAACTGGTGGGAGATTGCGCTGAGTGAAGTCACTCAGCAGAGATGAAGACATCAGTGCTGATGCTGAGAAACACGACTCCATGTGATGCCATTCAAAATGTGCTGAGGAGGAAGTTCAGCGACGAACTGCATTCCAGCCATGTTGGTTTTGTTATCCATTGCATTTCAATAATGCCATCCTGCAACAATGATGGACTCATTGCTAATTCTCAATATTTTACTTCAAATCTATTTTACAAACTACTGTTGTATTTTTATAAATATAGGCAAAGTATTTCACATAAACATATATATAAGTAAATATATATGTATATGTTTATAGGTTGTGTAAAATAAAAATTAATGCTGCAGCTTTTATCCGTTGTTTAAACATTGACATCATCCAAAGAGGCAGATTATTTATTGTCTGGCAGAGTAACGTGATTTGACTTACATACCTTGCTGCTATGAGAGAGAAGAGCTGCAGTCGTCAACTCCAGTGTTTTTTACACAATGTAATGAAAGTTTAATAAACATAAGAGAATGACCCAACTGCCAGTCTGTTTGGTCATTCCTTAAAATGTATCATTCAGTATGATTTTGTCTGCATCTATGCTTCTTTGTAAGTCGTTGGAGCCTTTCCATTCGCATCAGGCCACAGGGACTCACTTTCACTACTGTAAAGTATTAAATAGTGATGATAAATAGACATAACTTGTAACTAAACATTTAAAAGCAGCGACATTTAATGTACTGAGAACATTAAATCTGCTTTTCTGGCTTTAACTATTTAAACAAAACGTCAACAGCTTTGAGCACTTCAATTACAGTGACTTGGTCCCTAGTGAAGATATAAATCTTTCAAAATGTCTCACAAATATATGGTTTCATTGGAAAAAAAAGCCAGTAATTTTCTAAAATAGCTGGTCATTGTAGTCTTTAGCAACCATTACCTAAATAGGAGAAAATATTGCATTTATTAAGGACTATTTTCAGTAGTGACTATTTGGGGTAGCAAGGTGGTGCATGTGGGATTGAGTCAGGCCAAACTACATTGTGTGTGTTCATGGCAATAAAGAGACATGTCCCACAGTGCAACAGCGTGGCTCAAGTGTTTTCAATAATTATTGGACAGCAATGGTGCAGAAAATATAAGTCATTTAAATCATTTTTAAGGACTGAAGGTGCACAATGTATCAAACTTAACCCAAAAATCTACCGATGTAATGCCTGCACATCTGACAACATGATTCCTTAAGACAATATAATTTCTGTGAAACATAATGCATAGCTCATACTGTGCACTTACGAATGTGAGGAAGGAAACCTTAATGTGACAGACTTTTGTCTTACAAGAAAGAACATAATGATAACATCATTGGCACATACTTTTCAAATTTATACCAGATTTATGGTGCTGAGGAAGTGTTCTGAATGATGCTGCTCAATTATGTTGTAGGTAAAATAGGATGTAAGTTAGTAATTCTTGTATGATGCTGGTTTCATAAGTTGATGTCATTAGTTTATTTGATCAAATAATCAAAGATAATTTCCATTCTCTAACCCACTCTTCACAAGTTACAGAGGGCTGGAGTCTATCCCAGTATTACAGGTCACCAGACTGATGGGTTATGAGTGCAAAGCCCTAAAATTTAAACTGTGCCAAAATATATTTTACTCTGTGGGCTGACTACTGTAATTCTCCTTCTTGCTCTCACTGTTGTCTCTGTGCCTTCACATTGATGCTTCGCTCAAGAAGCAAGCTTAGTCCTGGACAATGCAGATCCTTGGAACTTCAAAATAAGTTCTCACTCAAGGAGGTCAGCTGATCATTTGCAAGGGAACAGAGCAAAAGCAAAAGCACATTGTGTTCTGTAATTTATTATCATCGCTGTCTTACACTGAACTAGTTGTGTGAATGTGATCATCACTTGTTCCTGCATGCTGGAAAAGTCTCAGAGAAACGACTGAAAAGGACAAATACAGGCTCTGAGCAGTGTAACGTGTTCCTCAGTGGAGCTTCCTCCCCCTGCCTCATGCTGAACAATGTCAAATTTGTGTCCACCTCTAAAACTCTACACTGCACAAAACTGTAGAGCAAGCTGCCGATTAGGTAGCCATTGGCTAGGTAGCTCTTTCTTTGACACATAAATATTACTGTGCCTCACCTCAAACAGAACGCTCAAAATGGCTCATGTTACCCGTCCTCCCCTACTGCAGATAGCGTAAACTGAGCTGAACCGTCGGGATGAACCCGTTGAACCCAAAACAGAAAGCATTACATACTCCGCAACACTAAGTGGCAGTATGGCTTTGTGTGTGTGTGTGTGTGTGTGTGTGTGTGTGTGTGTGTGTGTGTGTGTGTGTGTGTGTGTGTGCGTGTGTGTGTGTGTGTGTGCTGAAAAGCTTTGAGGCTGCCGAGCTGCTGTTCAGTGAGCAGCAGACCTCGGGCTTCGCAGACAGATTGTTCTATGCGCGATGCCTTCCCCGATCCCTGTAACCCGACTACTGCCCAGAGACATCTACCCCTCTCTGGACATTGGGACCTGCAGCAGCCCGCTAACAAAACAGTCCCACGGCTCCACCTTACAAGTCCCCCTTCAGCGTCTCCACGGCAGAGTTGCAAGTCGGCTCTGGTCCTCTGTGATCCACTGGAAGGAGCTACGAAACGTGCAGCCTGTGGGCTCCGGCGGATTCGGCTCCGTGTACAAGGCGGAGTACATCGGTGAGACCGTTGCGCTGAAGAGGGTCAAGAAGTGCACTAAGAACAAGCTGGCTTCCCGGCAGAGCTTCTGGGCCGAACTGAACGCAGCACACCTGCGCCACAGAAATATCGTGCGCGTCATCGCCGCTACCACCTGCGTGCCGGCCGATTTTGGAGACGAAAGCAGCATAGGAACGATACTCATGGAGTTTGTTGGGAGTAGAAATCTGCAACAGATCATCTACGGCTGTGCAGAACTGCTGGGGGAGGACGGGTGGCTCAGGTACTCCACAGACATTGTACACGGCTTGCAGTTCCTGCACTCCCACAGCGTTGTGCATCTGGACATAAAGCCAGCCAACGTGTTGGTGTCCAGTAAGGACGTCTGCAAAATTGTCGATTTCGGCTGTTCTCTTAAACTGGACCACGGGTGTGAAGCGACCTCTATCAGCCCCCGTCTGAGCCACGTAGGCGGGACATACACTCACAGAGCCCCAGAGCTGCTTAAGGGCGAGGGAGTGTCTCCTAAAGCGGATATCTTCTCTTTCGGGATCACCCTCTGGCAGCTCTTCACCAGAGAGCAGCCCTACACCGGCGACAGGCAGCACGTGCTTTACGCGGTTGTGGCGCACAATTTGCGGCCACCTGTCCAGGGCCATCCGGCGTTCCAGTCGGAGCAGGGAAGGCTATGTAGGGCTCTGCTAAGCCGGTGCTGGAGCGGAGAGGCCCGCTGCAGACCTAGTGCCCAGGAACTGCTTCCTCATCTGGAGCAGCTGCGCTCCCAGATATGAGTTTATTTTAAAGCTGGAGCACATGGCAGCTCATAAATCGGACACGTTTTAGTAACGTTTTAGTACTGTTTAGTAGTGGTGGACCTACACATTTTCTTATGGTCAGGTCATGCCAGATCCCGTTCAAAAACTATACAGTTAAGTGCCTTCAAAGCAGCAAATGTACCTCACGAAATTTAAATTTGCTAGATTATCATAAAATGATGTACCTTTAAATTCGGCACTACTTATAAAATACTAATAAAAATAAACAGCTGTGATTGTTTTTTTCCCCTCGATTGATCCATTTTTGACTGCAAATTTTCTCAGGTGAAACGTAATGTGAGTTGTACAGTGTCAGTTACTATGTGCATAATTTAAGTGGCTCCTTATGAGTAATCAGTGACACTGTACAATTGTTTTCTCAACACTGTGAGGCTTAATCGTGCTGCTAAGGAAAGCATCTTTAAAATGTCCTATATTTGAGTGGAATTTGGTCCTTTGAAGCAAAGCCGCTACACTGTTATACATAAACATCCTCATAATTTTCACCTTAATTTTTAAAGAAGCTGTTACTTGCACAAAATAAATTAATTTGGACAGATGTGCCATTCAGCCCATTGGCATATTAAAACTACATTTTAGATTCACTGGTGGTTAAAGTACAGTTTGTCAGCACAATATATGAGTACTCCCACCAAATAAATAAATCCTATTTTATCTGAGTTTCTTTAGTTCAGCCCTGTTAAAATGTCATTGTCATTTCGTTAACCTTCTCAAAACAGCCAGCCACACTTACTGTGCAAGTAAGACTTTGTTTTAGCCATTTTTTCTTAAAATATGCACTCCAAATGTGTTGTGAATTGAGTTTTATCTGCCATGATGAATGTAATATGAGATTTAAGTGTGATGGGTTTTCATTAAAATTATTTTTAATACTATATATGTGTTTTGCTTCTCAGCTCCTCCTCACACCATGTTGACAGTTTTGTTACAGGTCTAACGTGTATAGGTACAAACACATTTACAATGATGCATTTAAGAGTTTTTTTGTAACCTGACTAACAGTCTGTGGAAGGAAACGGACATAGGCATGTGGAGAACATAAAAAAATCCACACAGGAAAAACCCAGCTATTAAGGTGTATTCAACACAAGAGTCAAACTAAAACAAACACTTGTTTTACTGGTAAGTTTACATATACAAATATATAAATATTAAGCTAAGAAATTATATAAATATGGTTTTATTAACCATGTCTACATAAAGGTAGACTAAAACGTACATGTGGACACTTTATTGTATTCACACTGAATCTATCATAAAAAATTTAACGATTTTGTCTTTTTCATCTTTTATTTATCAATTTGTCATCAGATATTTGCAAATTAAGTGTATAGCCTCTGGCTTTGTGTTGTAACACGGCCACCTGCTGGTCACTTATAACTCAGTGAGAAGACCCTACAGCTCTCTGAAATGATTTGGGAACGGAGACGTGTCTTGAGATGTACAAACATTTATGCATGGCAAGCATGACGCGTCACCTTCTTGGGGCCTGTTATTGGCAGATATAGTGCTTGAGGGAGGAAACTATGACACTCACTAAGCACTTTATTAGGAACACCATACTAATACTGGGTAGGGCCTCCCTTTTCTCCTTAACAGCCTCAATCCTTCATTGCATGAGTTCCACAAGATGTTGGAAACATTCCTTGCATATTCTGCTCCATGTTGACATGATTGCATTAATTTGTCAGTAGCTTATTCATGCTGCAAATCTCCTGTTTTACTAC
This sequence comes from Toxotes jaculatrix, assembly GCF_017976425.1. NCBI lineage: Eukaryota > Metazoa > Chordata > Actinopteri > Toxotidae > Toxotes > Toxotes jaculatrix. The sequence continues at coordinate 14,413,400 of NC_054413.1, read as the reverse complement.
ATCCCGTCCAATAGAACATCCAAGTATTCTATTGAATGCACATCTGGTGACTGTGGAGGCCACTGAAGTACACTGAAGTCATCGTCATCTCCATGAAACCAGTTACGACTTTTGCTTTATGACATGGTGCATGATCATGCTGTAAGTAGCCATTAGAAGATGAATAAATTGCAGCCATAAAACAATGCACATGGCCAGCAACATGTCTGTGGCATTTAAACATATAAACAATGATTGGCATTAACAGACCCAAAGTGAGCCAAGAAAGCATTCTGCACACAGTTATACCACCACCAGCCTGGAACTGTTGACAAAAGATAGGTTGGGTCCATAGATTCATGCTGTTGATGCAGCCTTTCTTTCAGCTCCTCTGACCTCTCTCATCAGCATCCACCAAACTGACACTCAGAGGATGTTTCTTGTTTTTCACATGATTCTGAGTAAACTCTAGAGGGAAAATCCCAGAGATCAGCAGTTTCAGAAATACTCAAACCAGTCACTGAGATCACACATACTTGGCAACATTGCACATTATTTCTACAGATTGTTATTTGTATGTGTTATGGGACTTGTCAGCCCAAGTTTTTCTGTTTGCACCAACAACTCCATGCCAAATTCCTTGTTTGTGTAATATACACAAAATGTTTCTGATTCTGATGTTGTCCCCCAACAGAAGCTGCTGCTGTATCTACATAATTGTATGCATTGTCGTTGGGATGGTTCAGGAGATGTTGCAGGTTGTCTTTTAATCAGAAGGTAAGTGGTTTGGTCCTCAGAACTATTGAAAGAAAGTGTGCATGAAACCGTAAATCTGACTTGTTGTGCTTTGAATGGTCAGTGCTGCAGAACTAGAAGAGCGCTGTATAAATACAGTTCATTCTCTGCTGCCACAATTGACTTTTTGGATAAGTGCATTAAATGGAAGGTGTACAAGTGTTCCTAATAAAGTGCTCAGTAAATGTGGCACTGATCAGAGTTCTTTTAAGCTTCTTCATTCAGTCTATCCGACCTGGTTTTTACTGAAAAATGATGCAGGAGTAGAACCATTCTTAACTGTAAAGATTTACCTCAAGTCCACAAATGAGGCAAAATGTATATAGGCTTGGGGAAAATATTTGAGTGAAATTTATTTAATCATATTAAATCATTTGATACACCCAGACCACGGATGTGTTGTTTTAATAATTCGGAAGGAGAGCTAAATGTTTCACAAGTCCCTCAAATAGTCCTCCAAAACACAAGTTACACAGAGACGCACGAACACACACACAGAAGCAAAGACAGGTTCACTGCTTCCAGCTTTCATTCACAGACAACAGAGGTCACTGTCGCTTCAAAAATCAATGCAGAACATTGGCTAGGATACCTGCAGCCTTGAGTAATGTGCTGCAGATTAGACACATGCAACCATTTTAACAGAGACCAGATTCTTCATTTGCTTGTGTGCATGGCATATGCATGGGCATAAGTGTTTATCAGATGGTTTTTTTTTTCTTTTCTTCTGATTCTTGTTTTTGTTCTTCTGATTGAAGTACAAACTACACTGAAACAGTCACTTTTGGTAATGAAAGAATTTCACTGTGAATCATGTGTGAATGTAAACATAATTCATTATTCTATATCAATATCTGCTGGAGGACTTCTCATGATCCTCTGCACACCTCTTCTTTTCTGTCTTTCTCTCCTCAGACCCACTCTCACATTTATTAGCCTTTATTACATGTCATTAACTCTGTGTCCTCTCTCTCCCGTAGTCCTGTGCTTGTTTCTCTCTGTTCTCTCTCTCTCTGTACCTTTCTGCAGGTGTTGCTGGCTCCGGAGCTGCATGTTCTCTGTCTGTGGTCCTGGTTCCACCGACCTGCTGCTGTTTATTGTCTACAATTATCCATTTCTAACACATTACTATGCTTAATTTTCCACACTGCTTAAGATACATTTTGGATTAACATTCTATGCCAACTGTAATGTAAATAATTACCAACTATAACAGCTTTTTGCTTCTGTGCTCTGTTTCCTATCATAGCTGTAATCTGCTGAGCACACAGTATCCACTAACTGTTCTGTAATCTGAATGCTGGCCCTCTAACACTGTTCATTTCCAACCCTGTTTGTATTATGTTTTATATGCTGCATGTCCTTCTCCTCCTCTCCTCCATTCCCAGCTGTCCTATCTTCCCCCTATTCCTCCTTTCACCCAGCCCAGCCATCGGCAGGACGGCTGAGCCAGGTTCTGCTCAAGGTTTCTTCCTGTTACAAGGGAGTTTTTTCTTGCCAGTGTTGCCTTAAGTGGTTGCACTAACTTAGTGACAGATAAAAAAAATAATAAATATTGTTGTTCATTTGAGATTAATCTCTCCATCCAAAACTGGATTTTATCTAAAAAAATTTAGGGCGGTAAGAAGACTATTATAATATTTGCTACTGTATTACAGCAAGGCAGCCACTGCTTTTTACACATTTCAATACAGTGAGAAAATTCACCCAGAGGCACTCGATCCATCACAGTGAACATCACATTTTACTTTATTTTCTGTTACAGTTATATTATTGCTACATGGTAATGAACGTATGAGTTCATGGAAGGAAAGTAAGACAATGAAATGTATTGGTGGACTCAATAAAATGAATGAACTGAGTAGTTCACTGATCATCTGCCTGCTGTAGAAAACAGCTGAATTTATGATGTGAAGAGAACCGTATCAGCCCAGATATTATATCTGATGGAGATGTTAAACGTACATTTGATACACTGAAAAGTACCAGATCATCTTACCTGTATGAATCATGAGGCTGACAAACTGATTTTGCTCTAATTCAGCTTTTGACATGACAGCTTCACTAACTGCATCAGCTACTGTAGTTGTATTGTCAAATAAACAACACTGCATTCAATGAAAATATCTGTCACAAATAAGACAACAGTGTGTAAAAACATAAATTCTAAATCAAAACCATGAATCTCATTGATTAGAACATGACAGAGGGGCACAATATTCACTGGTACAGTAGCACAGTCATGACAAAAAAAACATAACACAGATAATGCAGAATCAACAAATGCCTCAAAAACATTTGCTGACAGTTTTCAGTGTGACACTGTCACCAAAAATGAGAACTATTTCACTGAGAGAGAAAATAATAATAACTAGTAATCTGCTCCAATCTGATAAATAAATGATTATTATTATTAAATCATTTACCCCAATTCAATATTATTTTTGTTGTGAGCTGTAAGGACAAAACACTATTGAAAAGAAAGCTGTAGACCTCCAAGCAGAAATACTGCTACAGTACAATTTAGTATTGCACTTCCATGAAGTTGGGAGCCTCACAAGAGACAGATCTTTTGTAAAAATAACCAAAAGTCTGTGAAGCAGAAGCTGAGCTGTCCTGAATTTTAGTCCGTTCTGTAATGCAACTCAGTAGTGTCCATCCCTGTTCAGAAAACAGTACCAGTCAAAAGTTTGGACACACCTTCTCATTCAGTGGTTTTTTTTTATTTTTTTATTACTTTCTACATTGTAGATTCATACTGAAGACATCATAACCATGAAGGAACACATATGGAATTATGTACTTAACCTGCTGCTGTTTATTGTCTACAATGATCCATTTCTAACACGTTTAATGTTCCACTCTGCTACAGATAAATTTTGGATTAATATTCTATGCAGACTCTAATGTAAATAATTACCATTTATGACATCTTTTTGCTTCTGTGCTCTGTCTCCTATCATAACTGTAATCTGCTGAGCACACATTATCCACTAACTGTTCACTAACTGTAATCTAAATGCTGGCCCTCTAACATTGTCCATTGCCAACACTGTTTGTATTATGCTGCATGTCCTTCTCCTCTTTTCCTCCATTCCCAGCTGTCCTATCTTCTTCCTTTTCCTCCTTTCACCCAGCCCGGCCATCGGCAGGAGGGTCCCCCATATAAGCCAGGTTCTGCTCAGTTTTGATTGTGGAAGGCACTATATAAATAAAAGTGAATTGAAAATTGAATTGAAAAGTGTTAAACCAACCAGAATATGTTTTATATTTTAGATTCTTCAAAGTCAAATTTGAACTCTTCAGACCAAAGTACAGATTTCCACTAGTCTAATGTCCATTCCTTGCATTTCTTGACCCAAACAATTCTCTTTTTCTTGTTGTCCTTCTTCAGTGGTGGTTTCTTTGCAGCAATTCAACCATGAAGGCCTGATTCAGGCCTGAACAGTTGATGTTGAGATGTGTCTGCTACTTGAACTCTATGAAGCATTTATGTGGGCTCTGAGGTGCTGTTAATTTGCGGTTTCTGGGGCTGGTAACTCTGATGAACTTATCCTGTGCAGCAGAGGTGACTATGTGGTGCCTTTCCTGGCGCAGTCCTCATGACAGCCAGTTTCATCATAGAATTTGATGGTTTTTGCGACTGCATTTGAGGATCCATTCATTCATTCATTTCCAACCACTTAATCTGTCAGGGCTGGAGCCTATCCCAGCTGACTATGGGGGGTACACCCTGGACTGGTCAAGTAGTAGCCTGTCAATCCAAGGACTGACACACAAAGACAGACAACCACACAAGCACACTCACAATTAGAGTAGCCAGTTAACCTATCCCATGCATGTTTTTGGGATTGTGGGAGGAAGCCGGAGTACCCGGAGAGAACCCACGCAGGCACAGGGAGAACATGCAAACTCCACACAGAAGGGCCCAGACCGGGGTGTTAACCTCTTGCTGTGAGGCGACAGTGCTAACCACTGCACCACCGTGCCGCCCAGGATCCATTCAAAGTTCTTGAAATCTTCCGGATTGACTGACCTTCATGTCTTACAGTAATGCTGGACTGTCATTTCTCTTTACTTAGCTGAGTGGTTCTTGCCATAATCTGGATTATAACAGTAGTCAAATAGGGCTGTGTACCAACCCTACTTCTGCAAAACACAACTGATGGTCTCAAACACATTAAGAAGGCAAGAAATTCAACAAATGAACTCTTGACAAGGCACACCTGTTAATTGAAAACCATTCCAAGTGACTATCTCATGAAACTGATTGAGAGAATGTCAAGAGTGTGCAAAGCAAAAGGTGGCTACTTTGAAGAATCTAAAATATAAAACATATTCTGGTTGGTTTAATACTTTTTTGTTAAGTACATAATTCCATATGTGTTCTTTCATAGTCTCGATGGCTTCAGTATGATTCTACATTGTAGAAAGTAATAAAAATAAAGAAAAAACACTGAATGTGAAGGTGTGTCGAAACTTTTGACTGGTACTGTATGTCTTAAGTCCATTCATCGACCCTTAATTTGCAGGCTTTCTGTTATAAATCTGCAGTCTCTACCCTCAGTGACTACAGCTGCTCTCACAAGCTGAGTAGAGCTATAGCAAAATTATCTTTATGTGTAAAACTGGTGGACTTTCCCTTTAAAGTAATCACCCACACTCACTGTTTCACTGCAATGTTTGCCAGGACAAGTATTGGTAAAATACTGGCAAAGCACTTGGAGCTTATTAACAATATTCTGTCAAAGGAAGAATATTCACTTTTACAATTTGGGCAAACAACTGCAAGATAATAGTCATAAGGTTAGTAGTTATAGTGAATAGTTACAGCTAATAAGTAGGCAAGTACACAATTCACAGTAACTGTTCACAGTAACAATGTAAGAATAAAATGCCCTATGAGTGAGAATCACATGAGTAAGTAGTGTTCATTTGCTTCAATAAAACATGACAGTACATGTGAAAATCTCAGTAAAGAAGCAGACAGCTCTGTGCTGCAGTGATTACATGATGGTGACTCTCTCAGGTGAAACGTGGGCAGCCGAACCCACTGGCTCCAGGCGCTGGCACCGGTACCGACTGCTGTCCAAGCCCCTGCGGATCCGATGGAGCTTGCGGGCAACACAGGGGAGCAGCATCAGCACTTTCCCGAGTATTACACACACTGGCAGGGCAAGCGCTACTACGAAGCTGGGCGGCAGGTAGAAATGGTAGGCCTCCTCCTCAAAGGCTCGCTTCCAGCCAAACAGCAGGCCATGGAAGGTAGCAATGAGCAAGGCAATGTAGCCTAGAGTGGACTGGAGCAAAGACGGGGAGACTTGTGATGGTACATACAATCCAGTCAGCCAGTTTAGACACACAACTCTAATTTCACTGCAATATTCCCATGACAAACTTCACCTCATGTAACACACATCCAATATATCCTTTGCAGGTTATTCCTGTTGCTCACTTAACATTTGCTATTTATATAAGAGGTTTTCAAACTCTATGGCGTGCCTCCCCATAGTGAAGGGAGAGATGTGAAGCAAAGATACTGCATCAGGAGAACGGCACAGGTTATAAAATCAAGTAGTTATTGTACATTGTGTGCACAATTATTAGGCAAGTTGTATTTATGAGGATTCATTTTATTATTGAACAACTACAGTGTTCTCGGCCAATCCAAAATGTTAATAAACCTCAAACCTGAATATTTAAGAAAGTAAAAGTGAGGTTTTGGCTTTCTTAGGAGAATAACAATTATTGGGCAGCTATTAGTGTTCAACCAAATGAAAAACAGTGACCAATGTAGCCCTTCTTTTCAATGACAGTGACATGACAGTGACAATGACATTCATGGAGTCAGTTTCTTGATCTGTTGACGATCAACTTTTTGTGCAACAGCAACCACAGCCTCCCAGACACTGTTCAGAGAGGAGTACTGTTTTCCTTCACCTTAAATCTCCCATTTCAGAGGGATGCACAAGTTCTCAATAGGGTTTAGGTCAGATGAGGAAGCGGGCCATGTCCTCATGCTTTCATCTTTAAGGCCTTTACTGGCTAGCCACGCAGTAGAGTACTTTGATGCACGTGATAAAAAATCATGGTCTTCTTGAAAGATGTTATTCCTTTACCACTGCTTGAAGAAAGTCACTTGAAAACTGGCAGGAGGTTGAGTTGATTTTGAGTTCATCTTCAACCGGAAAAGGTCCAACTAGCTCATCTTTAATAATATAGTCCATACCTGAACCCCACCTCCATCTTGCTGGCGTCTGAGTCGAAGTGGAGCTCTGAGCCCATTACTGATCCTGCCACGGGCCCATCCATCTGGTCTGGTCAAGAGTCACTCTCATCTCATAAGTCCATAAAAACTTTGAAAAATCTGTCTTCAGATATTTCTTGGCCCAGCCTTGACGTTTCAACTTATGTGTCTTGTTCAGTAGTGGTCGGGTTTCAGCCTTGCTTACCTTGGCCATATCTCTGAGCATTGAACACCTTGTACTTCTGGGCACTCCAGGTAGGTTGCCGTTCTGGAATATGACAGCACTGGAGGATGATGGGTTCCTGGTAGCTTCATGTTTGATTCTTCTCAAATCTTTGGCAGTTAGTTTGCGTCTTTTTTTCTCAACACGTTTCTTGCGACTCTGTGACTATTTGCACAAAACATTTGATGGTTCTGTGATCACGCCCCAATATCTTAGCAATTTCAAGAGTGCTTACTTACAATTTTTGACTTTTCAGAGTCAGTTAAATCTCTCTTTTGGCCCATTTTGCCTGAGGAAAAGAAGCTGCCTAATAATTATGCACACCTTGATATAGAGTGTTGATCTCCTTAGGCCATACCCTCCCTCATTACACAAATATACATCACCTGATATGTTTAAATCCAATAAGAATTCATTCAAGTTTATACAGCTTGGAGTTGGAAAATATGCATAAAAATGATGAAAATGATGGCCAAAATACTCACTTGCCTAATAATTGTGCACACAGTAGTTTGTCTGCTTGGATCCATTTAAAGTATTTAAAAAAAAAACTGTGGAGCCTGATTGCTACCATATGCATCAAAAATCCTACACCTTGTTATCTGAGCCTTGTTATACGCAGTCAGTTCTGAACACACAGAAATGATGTCTGTGAATGTTCTCATTCATCCAGGTCATTGTTCTCTCTCTGAAATTGAATCGAAGGCAACTGGACTTTCTAGTCCGCACTAGTCTGACTAGTGCGGACTAGAAAGACCGATGCATACGAACTGATGAAGCCCCTTGGATAAGAGGCAAAACGTCTTCCCAGACAAATACAAGTCCAGTTGCCTTCGATTCAATTTGAGAGAGAGGACGCAGAAATGATACACATTTTCTGATTCTGATTTATGCTGTCACAGGATACCACTACCTCCAATACCCATTATATAAAAGAATCAATGAATCTGCTTAGAAATTATAGAAAAAAGATGCTCTTTCTGCAGAATTATGTCCCTGTTTCTACCCAAGCTTCAAAATTCTTGGTACCTTAAGGCAGGCATGGGCCACTGCAGCAGGCAGGTGCACAAGGTGTGCCAGAATAACCAAGATACAGTAAGTTACACCTTCAGAAGAAGACACATCATCCTTGCCTATTCAGGCGTCTATCTTAACTTAAGCTGTAGCACCTGCGACCAGCTCCGGTAACATTGTACTCATTTTACAGCTTTCATAAATTAATCTACTTTCCATTTTCATTTCTCCTGTTTACTGATTTTGTGAACTGGTGCTGACAGCTTTTTAAAAGGGAACAAATGTGAAGCAAATTTTTCCACTCAAGCATTTTTTTCACTCAAATGTTTGTCTAGAAACCTGTGGCTCCTAATGGACAGCCCAGTGCACTAGAGCAGAAAAGGAGCACAACATCTATTGCTGATGCTGAAGTGCAACACTACTTAGCTGAAACAAGCCTCCCAAGATTACAGGATCTCTTTGAATACTGGAACAAATGAAAACAAAATTTCACTCATCGCTATCATTTAGTGCTACAGGTTTTTTGTACACCAGCCTCCTCTGTCCCTTCTCAGAAACTCTTCTTCAAGGCAGGGGAGGTAAAGCACAACGTAAGACCCTTGGTTTGTATGTTTGTACCTGTATGAAGCTGAACTCCCTCCAGTTGAGCGTGCTGTGGACAGATGGAATGGAGGTGATGGCCAGGATCGACAAGAGCCCAAGACTCATGACCCCAAAGGAAACGTACATCTCCACCCTCCACACCTCCTCTTCATTCCATGCATTCTCCACATTAGCACGGACCTGCCAACACAGAGGATGCAGAGGATGTTATTAGTGGTGCATTGCTTTGCATGCACACTATTGTTCTTCTCGTCCATCTTCTTAGTGGTGCATTGCTTTGCATGCACACTATTGTTCTTCCGTGTCGATTTTCGGTTTGTAACTCGTCCCACACCGTTGAGCGCATACCAACAATGATACATCAAAACGTGCGGCTCGATCAGACCTGTGTGCTTGTATTTTGTTCTACAGAATATTCACGTTTCGCAAAGTTATTCGCGAAAAAAAGGGCGAAATTTTCCCATAGAGAATGAATGTGAAAAGTTCGAAAAAGTCTGTTCTGGCATAATTTCACCTAGAAACATCATTCAAACTTTAAAATGCAGACACAAGTCTTGTGTATTCGGGGTGTATTCAAATTTTTCCTAAGCTGTGTAGTTTTTAAACTGTGAGCCCTAATTGATCAGCAGTGAACTTGGAAAAAATCAGGGTTTACAATGAGTGTGTATTGCGGAATGTTCCAGGCTAGAGTGGGAGCTTAGAGTGGAGAGGCTTTAAAAAACTCTCTGAAATGTTTTCTTTACACGATGATCACGGCCACAAATTTTACTCTACAGCGGTGAAATTATCAAAGGTTGTAGCCACACTTGTCCTCTTTCTCAAAATGTGTTCACTTTTTCTGTAGGATTTACGGTTTCTCTTTAGTGTGTCTTTTAGCGACAAGAGGAGCTCTCAACCTCTCCATTGATTTTTGGAGAAAAGCAGAAAATAGCCTTTTTTCAACTCGCTTTAAAATCCACATTTCAGACACTAAGGCCATAAAAAATACATTACTGTCTTCCTCAAAGTCGTGTGGCTTTGATGGCGCAGTTCATTTGGCGATATCATGCTTTGTTTTTGGATGAAGAGCAGTAGTTCGGCAGGCCCGATTCGACAGAAAATGAACTCGTCAGAGCACCTGTGAACTGCCTCAGTGGAGGGAAAGCTCGTCCCCATGGCAACCGTGAGTGCAAGAGCAGCCATAGCTGTGGCTCTCTCTCTCCCTGTAATAACTCTATGTCTCTCTGTCTTTGTAATTAGAACTATGGAAGAACTATAGGGGTCAAAAGGGGGCTGTGCGTACCACAGCCCCCTTTTTACAAAGACACACAGACAGACTGACAGACACATACACTCACACAGACACACACAAATACATAGACTCACACAAACACACAATAGTATCTCAGACTCACACAGTCGCGATTTCCCGCAGGGGAATTGTCTAGTCATCTTTCTCTTGTTCTCTGTATGGCCAGATCAAAATGCAAGAAGATCCTGGGACAAAATTGAGCTGCTTCAGAATGTGACCTGCCTGATTACTACTGCATATTGTGCTTTTGTAGCGTACATTCCTGTAAAATTAAAAGGAATTCATAAATTTAGTGCATGTTTGCGTAGATATAAATATATAAATGTATAAATGTATAATATATATATATATATATATATATATATATATATATATATATATATACACACCCTTTTAGACATCTACTGACATGCAGGCAGGTGATCACGGAGATTGTCAAAGCCAACATAAAAATAGCCTCTTCACATTTCTGTCACAAACAAGTCAGCCACAATCAATTAAATGATTGAACAAAACAAAAAAAAGTTCAATTTTAGTGCCCACACCAAAATGTGAGACTGTGGTTTTTGGAAATTCTTCACTTTTGGACAGGTATATAAAATAGCTTAAAGGAATGGCTCAAAAGGAAAATGTTTATTTGCTTTCTTTCTGACAGTGAGAGGAGAAGTTAGATATCAATCAAATGTTTGTGTGTTTAATACACAGCAAACAAGATTAGCAGAGTAGTTTGCCTAGTTTAGCATAAAGGCAGGATGAAAGGAAAAACAGATAACCTGGCTTTTTCAAAAGTTCCAAAAAATGCATACCAACACCTCTAAAGCTCAGTAATTATTTGTACACAAACAAAAATGTAAAAATGATTATTTGAAGAGTGTGGTTCAAGAGTCTCCATCCCACTGACCTGCTGGTAGGCGGTATTGAGCAGCAGGTACCTCTCAGACCTTCTCATGGGCAGACAGAGGCTGTAGATAACATGGACAGCAGCCAGGAAGAAGCTGAGGAGGCCCATCTGTTTTCGGCTCTGCAGCCAGCCCTCCAGCCAATGTGGGAAATGCCTGTACTTCGTACCATAGTAGAGCTGATGAGCGGCTGCAAGCTGGCCTGCCAGGTATACTAGGGCCAAGAGAGTGATAGCGACAGTCGGCAATGTCCGGTTGACCATCTCTATAGGGATCTTGTAGAAATCACTCTGCTTGTATTTCACATATGGGTGGATGATATCTCGAACAAAAGAGTAAGCAAAAAAGAAGATGGAGAGGGCCACTGCAGCGAGGACAGGGCCCTTCCAGCCAGGAAACAACTGTATGGGCATGTTCTCAATGTCTCGCGAAGAAGACAGGGTGCCCATATCCACAGGATGGAAGTTGAGCTGGCGGGCTAACTCCATAATCTGCTGTCGAGCCTCAACCGAGTCACTACAGATGAACACCTACACAGAGCCAGAATTATAGAAGAGGATTGGTCAGATGTGCAGTTATGAAAGAGAACCAGAAGCATGGAACAGAGAGGAGACAAATGATAGACTACTGTAAATGACAGTACTGTAAATGACATATTCCTCCTCATAGGAACCAATGGCATTGGGCCTGAGAACCACAGAGAGGGAACTCAGAAAGTACTGAGAAACAAAATAACATTTTGCTGGTTTTATACTTGTATCTGATTTGCTGACAGTAATAAAAAATAGTATTACTAATATTTTCCTCTAAAAACATCCCAGCACTTACATATGTGCTCTCCAAAACAAAAGTCTAAAGTTTTTATTTCCTTCATTCAAGTGTCATTTTCTTGATACTGGTCATTTTTACTGTCAGTTGATAATCCATGAAACACCTAACCATCCAATGTACCACTAATTTTAGGTTTCAGAAGCTTCGTAATGGGAGGACTAGAAGTGAGTTCTGTACTTTTATAATCCAAACCATTGATAAGGACTGTTGACTGGCTGGGGGATTATTTCATGATTTGTTCTACAGCCAGGGGCTCTATTGTTGTGAGTGTCCTGCATTAATTTGCTCTGGAAATGATGGCTCACAGGGCTTTTTATAGTCTGTTCCAAAATTACAACAGAATTAATGTGTCAGAGTTGGCTGCCATCTCCTGCTTTGAGAGTAAACGTAGATCCTAAAAAATCATCATGTCTCCCAGTGAACCTTGAAATGAACTTCGGCTGTTCCACTTCTTTTGAATGAATGCTGACTTATTTCACCTTTTACTGAAACAAAATGCAATGGTCCACAGTACTCTTTGTAGCAATATTTAAGTATGATTGCTTGTCTGACTTGTTTTGGAATATTAGTTTGACAAAATAATCTTAGCTCAGTGTTTGTCTACCAGGTTTTTCTGAAGCTTTCAATCACAAGTCAGCTCTCAGGTGAGGGAGTTTGCTCAGTTGTCATGTAGCTGTCTCAGGTGTCATCACATGATCTAAGTGATCATTTGATCCTCTCTAAACAGCTCTAATCTGGTCCATGACCTTTGACCACTTCTCAGGGGATGCTGTAAGTGGTTTTGGTCTGGTGGTCACAGACAGCTGATTTTGTCAGTGTTCATTTAGTCTCTTGTCCAAGGTCCTTACTGTCTTTCAGGCAGGTGGTTACATTACATTATCATTTCAACATAGTCCCCTATAGGCATCCATAGATGTTGTTATTTTCAAAATATAGAATATGTTTGAATGTATACCTGTGTACTGGCATCTTTGGGGCAGCTCTGCTGCATGGCCCAGGCTGAGATGACATTGAAGCCTTTGACTACAATGGATTCTGGAAGCAGTGAAGCCAGATACTCTGCATTTGACTCTGGATACTGGTTCACCCTCCTGTTGTTACTCACATCTACCAGGATCTTTCCTGCAGGACAACAAGACAAACACACATGATCCTGTAGTTAAGAACATTAAATACACACAAAACTGGGGCTGTCAGTTGTGACTGTTTATGTGTGTGTGTGTACCTTCCAGAAGATGTTTGAGGTCCCAAAGAGCAGAGTAGTGCTCCCGGCGGACCGCCAGGAAAATAATACTGGCCTTCCCCACAGCGTCTTCATGGTGTGTCACATCCACCACATGGGGAAATGACTGGGCTGCCAGTTTGGGATGGCGGCTTCCCACCACCACGTGGAAACCACAGCGCAGCAAGCGGATGGCCAGGCACTTGGAGAAGTCACCTGAGCCCAGGACTGCTACTGTGGGCTGGGCAGGTAGACAAGCAGTGCCCGTATCTCCAAGTCCAACCCCATTCTTCATGCCCTTGGGCAGGAAACAGGCCTGGGCATGTTGTAGGTGGTGGGAGGAAGAGGCTGTGAGGAACACATGGCTCCTGCTGCCACCCATCATAGAGATGGAGTCCATTGTTCCTCCCTGTCACTTTTTCTTCTGAGGCTTACTGCTTAGGAAGATTTCAGTGGGTCTAAGGGAGGTAAGTATAGAGGCAATGAGAGTAGATTAGACTTCATTGATTAGGTGTTCTTGGGAAATTGTTTTTGACATTCTTCACAAAATCACAGGCAAACTGACTATGCATCAGATTAGGTCATTAGCTATATTCCCTATGGCAGGAATGTTGAAACTTCCAAACAGATCAGTAATTACCACAAATCATAAAGCAGTGCATTTGATATCAACAGTCCCACACAGCCAGATCTTGTTAACTATGGCCAACTTTACAAATAAAGATAAAATTACCAATCAGAGTCAGTCCGGCTCAGCCCGATTTGTACTGACTTGGATTTTGGTGACTGTCATTAACTGGTGATTTTAAGAATCACCAGTTAAAGACATATTAACATTTATGGTGTGTGTGTGTGTGTGTTGGGGGTGGGGGTTGGAAGAAGGCAAGGGACGGTGTGTGTCATGATTGTTCTACAATGGCTATCCATCATCTCCTGCAGCAGCTTGATGACCAATGATGGCGTTTTTTTCTGTATTTTTTCTGTCTGAGACCTTGTGTTCTAGTGAAGGACACTCGCGCAGCCTGTGTGCACCTGTAGCGGCGGCAGCTGCCGCTCCGCTATGGAGCGGCAGAGCACTGTGCGTGTTGTGAGGTATTGCAGAATACATTACGTGTTGTGCCGATGACAACACGCTCAAACGATGACAATACACTCACACGTTTTTTCTCTCAGACGTCCACAGTGAGACTACACCCGGTGGATGAATGTGATGGTATGTTACCCACCTGTCATTCGTAAAGGTTCCTCTGTTGCTGTGGAGACGCAGACTACTTGCTAGCTGCCCATTCTGATCCGGATGGTGCTCAGCCTCCGTTGTCTAAACATATGCTGCGTCATGTCCTGTCGGCAATTATATTCTATTTTTATTTATTTATTTATTTGTGTGTGTGTGTGTGTGTGTGTGTGTGTGTGTGTGTGTGTGTGTGTGTGTGTGTGTGTGTGTGTGTGTGTAAAATACAAAAATAAATAAATAATATAAAATGGTAACATAACAGGTTTCTGAATTTCCCTTGGGGATGAATAAAGTATCTATTTATCTATCTGACAAAGACAAATATTTTGTCAAAAAAGGGAAAATGTAAATAACAGAAATTATCAGAACGTCACAAAGTATTCCAAATCTTTGATCTGCTTGAAAAAAGAAGTAATGCAATACTGAAAATCAGAAATTATATTTTTGTTAGCCAGTGATTCACGTTATCTCTTCATAAAAATTAGATTCTATTTGATCCCAATACAAGAAAACCTTCTGAGTAAACATGGTCTGTTTGGTTTACTATTCTGGCACATATATTGCAAGACACTGGATCTGTCTTTACCTTAACAGGCTGTCTTGTCTACATTTATATGCATTTAATATAATGAGAACCATAGCATGATGTTTGATCATTTGTGTTTAAGAATACAACATAGAACTAGAATGGAACTCAGTAGAGCACATACCTCTTCCAAAGGCAAATATTGACAGAGAATGCTGAAACCTTCCAGTGTTAAGGAAAGTGATAAAATATTCCTGGATCTGCCACTTCAAGCAGATCCACTCCAAAACTGATAGTAAATCAATATTAATACACCTACGTGGCAGAAGATGCATGAGGATATTAGACCAGTGAGAGCAGCAGAAATATATATATGTATACGTATACGTATACGTATACGTATATATATATATATATATATATATATATATATATATATATATATATATATATATGTGTGTGTGTGTGTGTGTGTGTGTGTGTGTGTGTGTGTGTGTGTCTCCCAGAAGATACTAAGATGATGTACAAGATGCATCATTGTGGAAAAAAATATTTCTCTGCTTTTATTTACATTTGAAGAAAAAGTGGCATGTTCAAAATTATTCATACCCCTTGCAAACTGTCACAGTCTATGGGAAAATCCAAAGTTCTGTACCAGTCCAAATAGTCCAAGCTGTTCTAAAGCATCCTAATTACCCTGATTCATTGGGAACAGCTGTTTTAATCAATTCAACAGGTGAAAAAAAAGCAGCTCTCTGCAGTTGGTTTGTGGACAGTCATGGCTAAGACAAAGGAGCTGACTGAGGACCTGCGGCTGCACATTGTGGCTGCTCACAAGTCAGGAAAGGGCTATAAGGCCATGTCTAAATGTTTTCAAATTCCAGTGGCTACAGTGCAAAGTATTAAAGTAAAATCCAAGACATTCCGCACTGTGGAAAATCTCACAGGATGTGGTCGGAAGCAAAAAGTGACACCTGTGCTGAGGTGAAAAAGAGAGGTGAAAAAGAATTCAAGGATCATTCAAGGATCACCACCAAGGCCATCCTGGTGAATCTGGGCTCTGCTGCTATGTCTGCACAGCCGCAGGTCCTCAGTCAGCTCCTTTGTTGTTTATATAAATAAACACACACACACACACACACACACACACACACACACACACACACACATATAGTCCCAACTTCCGGTTGGTGGCGGTAATGTACCTGCAAGCTGGTTTGCCAACCGCAGAAGAAGAAAAAGACGAAGCAGTGGCGTATGCCTGGGACAGGAAGTATCACCAGCACAACAAGCATTGTTTCCGTTTTATAGTATTAAAATGTATCGAATCAGACAGTGAAGATATTAAACAAAAACTAATTTCCCCTCTATCCACGCCTGGGGACAGTTTGCTGGTGAAGCCGGAGGGATCTGTACACAGCTTGAGAGGAAAATCTGCCTGAAAGCCTCAATTCAGGGCTCCGAATCAGGTCAACGCACAGTATCTGAACTAGTCCTACAAATCTGCCATGGCGTTCCTGGAAGGAGCTGTGTTTGCCATTTTAATCATATGTTTGTTATTTATCACCCGGTTATATATTGTTGTGAAGACGGGATCAAAGTATAAACCTGGAACCAAAGGTCCGATTGCAGTTCTCGTCGTTGCAGGATCAGGTAACGTTTCTTGCGTTAGCTTGCATCCATGCACGCGATATATGCTGTTACATATGCAGCCGTCATAAAGCTTAACTGGTACCTCAGTCATATTCTTATGACTTAAGTCACACATTATATTTTACGACCTGTTAAGCATTACGTCAAATTCTAGAGCACAAGGGCTAACAGGCAGAATAAGTTTTAACGTTCTGCCCTTAGCTTACTTCCGTGGCTTCCATGCTAACAACACGTATTGAACTGGACTGTACCAAAATATTAGTAAATATGGGGGTGGATGGTTTTTTTTTCTATCGGGTCTTTTTCCAGCGTTATTTATTTTTACGGACTTTGACAAGCTTACATTTAAGTGAACAATCGTGGCAGCCTTGAACTAATAAAAAAGCTTCTCATAAGTAGCCGCAACGAGAGTAAATCACACGGTTCTACAAAATTTCAAATAGCGAAACACCTGAAAACTTAGAGAGTAAGTTATAAGTTGCTCCAGATAGTGATTGTGTCGTTATAATAAAAAAAAAAAACAGATACGCTAAATGGTCAAAATTACGTGGACACCTGGTCATTCTAGTCGTGATTTCAACACGGTGGTCATAATTCTTTAGCGAAACGACTTTCTACCAGCTTTTGGAACCTGATTCCAGGGACTTGCTCCCACTCTGCCTTAAGGAGGTACTGAACTTATTTGATAGGGCATTTTTCAACGTATAGTTCCCCAGACATATTTATGGTGTTGACATCTATGAGTCTGTACAATTTGGTGCTGATCCTGATAATAATTTGGATCTGGTGGAAGAAAATGTTGAATTCACACTATACACAGAGTTTTGCACAATGTGTTTTGTGGGGAAAAAATCTATGTTGTTAGACTACTTCCTTTTTCCTTTTTATTTTTCTATAATAATTCAATTCAATTCAATTCAATTCAATTTTATTTATATAGCGCCTTCCACAATCAAAATTGTCTCAAAGCGCTTTACAGAGACCCAGAGCCTGACCCCAGAGCAAGCACTTAAGGCGACAGTGGCAAGGAAAACTCCCTTTTAACAGGAAGAAACCTTGAGCAGAACCTGGCTCAGATGGGGGACCCTCCTGCCGATGGCCGGGCTGGGTGAAAGGAGGAAGAGGAGGAAGATAGGACAGCTAGGAATGGAGGAGAGGGGGAGAAAGACATGCAGCATAATACAGACAATGTGGGTCAGTATTTACATTACAGTTAGTGAACAGTTATTGGATAATGTGTGCTCAGCAGATTAGAATTATGAAACAGAGCACGGAGGCAAAAAGCTGTCATGACTGGTAATTATTTACATTACAGTTTGCAAAGAATATTAATCAAATATTTATCTGTAGCAGAACGGAACATTAAACATGTTAGAAATAGATCATTGTAAACAATAAACAGCAGCAGGTGGGTGGAGCCAGGACCATAGGACAAGCAGCTCCGGAGCCAGAGGTACCTGCAGAAAGGTACAGAGAAAGAGAGACCAGAGAGAAACAAGCACAGGACTACGGGACAGAGAGGACACAGAGTTAATGACATGTAATAAAGGCTAATAAATTTGAGAGTGGGTCTGAGGAGAGAAAGAGAAAGAAGAAGAAGTGCGCAGTAAATCATGGGATGTCCCCCAGCAGCCTAGGCCTATAGCAGCATAACTAGGGGATGATTCAGTTGCCTGAGCCAGCCCTACTAAGGGCTATATCCTTAACTGTAACAGTGTCTATAGAGATAATTGTGACTAACTATAAGTTTAATAAATAACTAGGACTGTAACTACAACTAATTATAAGCTTTATCAAACAAGAAGGTTTTAAGCTTCGTTTTAAAATTAGAGAGGGTGTCTGCTTCCCGAACCCAAACTGGCAGTTGGTTCCATAGGAGAGGGGCCTGATAGCTAAAGGCTCGGCCTCCCATTCTACTTTTAGAGATTTTGGGAACCATAAGCAAACCTGCATTCTGGGAACGAAGCAATCTGTTAGGATGATATGGTACTATCAGCTCTTTGAGATATGAAGGAGCCTGGCCATTGAGGGCCTTATATGTAAGGAGAAGGATTTTAAAATCAATTCTGGATTTTACAGGAAGCCAATGAAGAGAAGTTAGTACAGGAGTAATGTGATCTCTCTTGCTAATTCCAGTCAGTACTCTCGCTGCAGCATTTTGGATCAGCTGGATGCTTTTTAGAGAGTTAACTGGACATCCTGATAATAGGGAATTACAGTAGTCCAGCCTAGAAGTAACAAAAGCATGGACTAATTTTTCAGCATCACTCTGCGACAGAATGTTCCTAATCTTACTGATATTGCGCAGGTGAAAGAAGGCGGTCCTAGAGACTTGTTTTATATGTGAGTTAAAGGACAGATCCTGATCAAAAATAACTCCAAGGTTCCTCACAGTCGTACTGGAGGCTAAATTAATGCCATCCAGAGTAACTATATGATTAGATAAACTGTTTCTGAGGTGTTTGGGACCAAACAAAATAACCTCAGTTTTGTCTGAATTCAGAAGAAGAAAGTTACAGGTCATCCAGGCCTTTATGTCTTTAAGACATGCCTGAAGTATGGTTAACTGATCTGTTTCGTCTGGTTTCATAGATAAATATAGCTGGGTATCATCCGCATAGCAATGGAAATTTATTCCATGCTTCCTGATAATATTGCCTAGGGGAAGCATGTATAAGGTGAACAGTATCGGTCCAAGCACAGAACCCTGTGGAACTCCATGACTTACTCTGGTATATATGGAGGGATCATCATTAACATGAACAAACTGGTATCTATCTGATAGATATGATTTAAACCAGCCTAGTGCTGTTCCTTTAATCCCAATAACATGTTCCAATCTATCCAATAGGATATTATGATCAATGGTGTCAAATGCAGCACTAAGATCTAGCAGGACAAGTATAGAGACGAGTCCATTATCTGATGCTATAAGAAGGTCGTTGGTAACTTTCACCAGTGCTGTCTCTGTGCTATGATGAACTCTAAATCCTGACTGAAAAACTTCAAACAAACCGTTCCTATGTAGATGGTCACACAACTGAGTTGCAACAGCCTTTTCAAGAATTTTAGAATTAAAGGGGAGATTGGATATAGGTCTATAGTTTGCCAAAATGTCAGAGTCCAGAGAAGGCTTTTTAAGTAAAGGTTTGATAACTGCAACCTTAAAAGCCTGTGGGACATATCCTGTAACCAACGAGAGATTTATCTGATCTAATATGTATATGTAATAAGAGCTGTGCAGGCATATGTAGCATTGTTTGGCAGAGGTATTTGCTCTTTTGAGTGCCATTCTAGTTCAAAATGTGTTGGACAGGGCTAATGTCAGGGTTCTCTGCTGGCTGGTAAAGTTCTTCCTCACCAAAATGAGAAAAAAAAATATGGAGTTAGCTTTGAGCATGACAGCATGTCAAAAATACACTGTATGCTGTCGTGTGTTTTCCAGGTGGTCACACCACAGAAATCCTGCGGCTGATGGAATGCCTGTCTGCAGCCTACACACCTCGACACTATGTTATTGCTGACACTGACAGGATGAGTGAGGAGAAAATCTGCACCTTCGAAAGCTCTAAACAACACACGGACTCTGAGTCACAGGTACACAGGTGTCCATAGATGGAGTTTTAGGTATGTAAGGTAGGGACATGCCCCTGCCTTCCATACCAGAATTTTAAGGTGCTGCTGAATTGTCTCTACAAATATTTTTGCAGAAACAATCTTGTCATTTTAACTTGTTGCCAAGTTTGTGTGTATCTTCAAAAGATGGGCTATTTTTATTATTTATTTATTTTTAAGTGAAAGAGATAAGGGGGAGATCTGACCTAATGATTAGTTAACCTGCTGACAGTAGTAGAGTCTGAATGGTGATGAATGAAAGGTGGTATGAAGTCGTAAGTATTAGACTTTAAACATTTCAAACACTGAAGAATTAAAAACATCTTCACTGGATATAACTGTCATCAGTTAACTGAACTGATTTAAAATTTAGGCGTAAGGCATAGCCAAATTTATGATCATTGATCTGTCATGCAATTTATCAAACAACTTACCTGGCCAGTATGCCCCCCCTATACTCCAACAGAACAAAGGCAACAGACTGAGAGAGACAGAAAGAAGTACAGTTACAGAATCTCAGGTGAGGCTTAAAAATCATTTACAGCAGTCAGTCAGTTCACAGAGGCAGCTATAGAGTTACCTACAGGTTATTATACATTTATTTTTTTTACACATCAAAATACATAAACAATTTCAACAATAAGTCACAAAATAGTGTTAAACTAAAAAGTTTTAGAAATTTTAGAAATGTGCAATATAAAATACAAGATAACCCAGAAAAGTTGCTTCTGAAATGGTTCCACCTCTTTGAGCTTATAACTCCTTTTATAACTTGCTTATTCTTTTGATGTATTGTTGATTTTTTTGATGGATTGTCTTTGTACGTGTATAAAGATGTATCATCATGAATTGTTAATTGCTTTGAATTGTTTGTCACTCTGGGCGGGTTGGTCGGTTAACCACAGCTGTCATCACAGAGGCTGCCAGCTGGTGAAAGGAGTGATGGGTCCAATGTTATTGTTCACCAGCAGGTGGTGCTAGTGCACTTCTCATCTGTCTAGTATGACATAATTTCAGCTAGACTTACAAAGACAGCACACCAAACTGATTCTTACTTTATAACTATTTGAGAATCATTGACAAAGAGCTGGAATTAAAATAAAAGTAATAAAATTATCTGCAGGGCTAGATACCGTACCATTTTTTTGAGATTATGGGTGGACTAAACCTTTATTATTCTGTGGCAGTGTAGGTTAAAGTGAAGTATTTTCAGAAAAGTCTACCACTGACTTGTTTATATGCTGGTGAGAGGCTGTGAAATCTCATATATGAGAGATTAAAGTCAGTTTTATCCAAATACAGCAGATGAGCATGTCTTTATTTCACCTATGATAGACACATGCCCTTGTTCCACAGTTCACCATCTGTCGGATCCCACGGAGCCGGGAGGTGCATCAGTCTTGGAGTTCCTCTGTTGTCAGCACCCTGAATGCCCTGTGGTACTCCCTCCCTCTGGTGTTCAGACTCAGACCTGACATGGTAAGCGGACACAGATAAGGTCATACCTTGGCATCAACAACACAAATCCATGGATCCAAACTGCCTTGTGTCAACTATCCAGGCTAGGGATGGGGGGATAATGGTGTGGCGAATGTCCTCTTGGCATGCTTTGGGTACCTTAATGCTAATCAATAATCATCTAAAAACCACAGCCTATCTGAGTATTTTTACTGACCATGTGCATCCTTTTATGGACACAGTTGACCATCTTGTAATGGCTATTTCCAGCATGATAGTGCATCTTGCCACAAAGCTGGTTTCATGAACACGGGAGTGAGTTCAGTGGACTTCAGTGGCCTCTCCAGTCACCATATCTGAATCCAAGAGAACACATTTGGGATGTGGTAGAACAGGACTTTTGCAGCTTGAATGTGCAGCTGACAAATCTGCAATCATGTCAACATGGACCAGAATGTCCAGGAATGTTTCTAACATCTGTGGCACAAAGAATTGAGGCTGTTTCCAGAGCAAAGGAGGCTCTACTCAGTATTAGTATAGTGTTCCAGGTAAAGTGCTTGGTGAATGTGTGGAATTTTACTTTGCAACATAGAGATATGGTGCAAAAGAATTATTGAGAAACTGTTATGAATCAAATAACCAGATAGGAGTGTCTGTTTTTGACTAATCGAGTTGATTAAATATATGACAAATATATCATCATATTCATGCAGTAGTCATATAAAAACCCTATATTGCAACAAAGCAGTCCTCCTCACTCTTAATAGGAAAAGAAGAAAATCTTCATGTCTTACAATATATATCAGCCCGAATACCTGACACTTTCTAAGTTTTGCAATGATCTAGAAAAGTGTGTTGTTGCAGTACTTTCTGGACAGCATCAAATGTTCATAAAGTGAGGCTTATCGAAGTCTAAACCTGCGTGTTCATCCAGGACTTTCTTTATCAATGAACACAACTGGATCAGTGCCTCTGGACTGGCTGTCACACTAGTGGCCAGGTTCAAAGCAAACCAAGCCATTTCTCCCACTGAGTCAGCCATCATCCTGTCTTGTTAAATGTGTGTAGTGTTAGTTAAATTATATAATTATTTTTCGTAAAGATATGTACAAATTATTGGCTTTTATTTGTGTTTGTTGTGTTGTGCTGACATTGCTCCAGACCTCTGACCTAGAGTAGAATCCTTATATTGTACTTAGTGTTAAAAAAAAAAAAGAAAAAAGGAAACCATGGGCTTAACGTTTATAGAATGCATAATAGTGTACAGGTAAATGGGACAGCATCAGCGTAGCTAAAACGGAACCACTTTGTTAACCTTTTACAGAGACTGATCTGATACATACAGTAGATAAGGTTCAGACTGTATCATTATTTGTTTAAATGAAGCCTCACAAACAAAGACTGTAACTGAAACCTTAATACCAAGTGTCAGATATAATAGAGACAGAAAATGTCACATTTACAGGCAGGTGTTTGTGTTGGGCAGCTGTGCAAACCAGCCACTGATCAAGACAAAGATAGTATGTGTGGAGATGACATACTGGACCCAACCCACATATCAGAATGATTCTCCTCTTTGTCACATTTCTCCTGTGTCCTCTAAAATCAGTCCAATGCCTACTTTAAAGGATTGTTGATGAAGTGTGGATGTTTGGGGAGTCACTGAGTCACCTCATCATGCATGTCACTCTGTGTAGTTCACAGATTGGTTCCTCAACTGATCACCAGTAAATGATTTCTAGACTAAAATCTTGACTGTGAGATATTGTTTGGCTTAATGTTAATGATCTCACCCCAAACAGTAGAGGAGACAGAATTATGAAAGCTCTCTTCCTACAAGTCCCCATCTCCTGTCCCCTGAGTGTACAGTGGTCTAATGGTTCAGTCAACATGGGACAAATTGGACGTTATCATCAAACCCTATCGAATGAACTCCATGGAGCATGAGTGAATAATGGGATAATTGGTATGGTAAGACCAGTCGGGATCTGAGGTCTAAGAACCTGTCTGTGTTGTGGAGGCTGACAACACAGACAGGTCTAAGAACCTGTCTGTGTTGTCAGCCTCCAAGGGTTTAGTTCCAATAGGTGGGTCCAAGTTGGTAAAAACTTGGATTTGTTAAGCTCTGAGACTAAATAATCTCTTATAGGATCTTTTATTCGTGCAGATAGGGTTTTATGTGACCAGGTTGTAAGATATCTGTCTCTAAGATTTTTGCCTCCACCCAAATACAGTGGAGATGAATGGAATAAAAAATTCAGGCTCACAGCATTAAAAAATGAGATTTTAAAAGCTTCAATAGCCGACTCATTCTCCAGAAACAGTGCCCCTGTTCCACTGGATATTCCACTGGACACACGGGGACAGTTTTCAAAGGAACTGCTTTGTCTTTAGAGAATGAAATTTCCAGTGAAGAGTGTTGACAGTGATGCCTGTGCAATGTTTGCATGGAGCCCAAATAATCTGGGAAACTGAAAATGACAGTAACAACTCTGTGGTGTACAACACACTTTTTTTGTCAGGGGACTGTCCAGCAGAACCTTCTGGTTATTGGTGGCTGGTTGGAAACAAAGCCAGGGACTTAGTAGTCATGCCAGGAATGTTCCAGCCAGGTTTATGACTGCATGGCTGAGGAACAGTCTTAAACTTTGAGCTGGTCTCATAAGCATGTTACGGATTCTGCCATGAGGGGATTTTACTGGTGCAACTGCTGAGAACCAAACCATCTTTAGCCAGCTGGGGTCAACAGAATATCCACACGTGACTACAAGAGACCATAACTCTGTAACAAATTTTGGATTGCTAATATTTCATCTCAAGTAAATTTGCCAAATCTGGCAGCTTCCATGTGTTGGTGGGTGCTATGTGTGGGTTTAGGTCATTCAGAGCTCTTGTTAAACATACATTTAACACAAACCTATACAACATACAACACCCTCTATCCTTCAACTTTTGGTTCACATAAAGAACTGACCACTGACCACTGACCACATTCTTGAAACCAGGCTGGCATATTTTAATTGTAAGAATTATTTGTTATACTGCAACCTGAAGAGCTTTTTTCCTTCTTGAATACAAAAATGTGCTATTGTCACATCAGCACTGTTGTTGCAGAAACCCTTTTAGAATCCAGGTGAAGTGTATACATGCAAGAAATCTAGCTGTGTTAATGGGGTTTCTTATTTTTATGGAGGAAAAGCAAGGGCAGGAGGAAAGAGAGCATAGCACAGTACAGATTCCACATAATGATAATAATAACAAGATTAAAAAGAAAAAAAAAATAGTAGGATTAGTAATAGCACCAATAGCAATAGTAGAACTGATGACAGTAAGACTAATAATAGGACTAACAATAATTGTTAATGAGATTAATTATGGGGGCAGTTGGTGGCCCACAGCTGCACACACAGACTCTGTAGTTCTGAGGGCAGATGAACCTGCAGAGAGTGACAGGATAAGAGAAGAAAAGTGTGAAAGCACAAAACTGCAGGAAAGAGAAGAAGTTGAGTTAGTAACCAGCCTTAAGAAATCAAGTTACTCTAGCAAAAAAAACCTGACAATTACCAGATTGTGTAAGTATGTGTAAATCCATTACCTGGAAATGTCTGTGTTGGGGAAATGAGATTCCTATCTTCAGAATTCTATTTACTGTTGCCAGAGAGACCTTAAGACCAAGTGGTGAAATTTGCTGTTGTTTATGGCAGACTCAGAGATGTTTTACTTTTATTTATTGCACGGCAAAAAGGTGTAAACTGACCATAAGAAAAGTGAAAGGTTTGTAGTCTTAATGTTTACATCTTCATCTACCTGAACCATTTCATTTTGTGAATGTAAAGTGAGTGTTCTACTTAAGAATGATGGAACAGTTCTGCTATATGAATGCTGAGTGGAGAGGATATCACAGTTCTGCTGTCTGTACTGTGAAGTTATGATGACTTCTCCAGACTCCTGAGCAGTTCTGTCTGGTTTCCTGTAAACCCAACTCCCTTAGCCTCCTTCAGCCCTCAGGCCACTTATTCATCTCAGTCCCCTCCCCCTCCCTCTTGGAGTTTCACTCAGCTGCCTTCACTTCTCCCTCTTACTCACACACATAATGCCAGCTTCTGCACTCTTGCCTTTGTAATCTTCACACTTTGTACTTAACACACTTCACTCTGAAGCGATCCGATCACAAGTGGACAGCTCAAAGTACAGGTGTGAATGCAATTGTGATGGCATTAAAGCCTAGTCCATCACAATTGTAGAATGTAAAGTTTACAGTGTTGCAGTTAACATAATTCAGGGTTGAAATTCCTATACATTTTTTAAGATGAATATCTGCTCATCATTAAAGCGTATGTCATGCAAGAGAGCCATTAAAAACAAAAACAAATGGAATGGTCAAATATGGTTAAATGTTATTGACATTTAATTTGTGTTGATTGATTGATTCACGATGTCAGCTCATGCATTGAGTAATATGTGAGAAAACAATTCACCTTAAAAGTGTCCTGGTAGCTGTTGGTTGCCTTTGAGCGACACAACTAGTAAGGATGAAAAAGCAGCAAAACATCCATTTGTCCATTCATCATTCAACTCCTTTATTTTCTGGAAATAAAAGATTGCTTAGCTACATTGTCATAGTCTATTGAATTGAGTCTATTGAAAAATAAATCATTTGCATTATGTTTTTGTATTGATGAATGGGGATTAATCAGATATTGATCTTAAAATGGCAAACACACATCCTCCTGGATTTTTTCTTCAACCAGTTTCAGTCACAGATGTCCTGAACAGCCCAGGACACTGCTTTCTATGTAGCTTTTGAAAAACAATGTGTAGCTTCCTGGAAACTTGCTCATCTCCTCCTTTCTCTGTGTGTGTGTTGTTTCAGGTGCTGTGTAATGGCCCAGGGACTTGCGTTCCCTTGTGTGTGGCAGGACTCTTGCTTGGAATTCTGGGAATGAAGAAAGTCCTGATAGTATATGTTGAAAGTATATGCCGGGTGCATACGCTGTCGCTCACAGGGAAGATCCTGTACCCAATATCAGACTATTTCTTTGTGCAGTGGTCTTCTCTGAGGGACAAATACCCCAAATCTATTTTCCTTGGAAAAATAGTGTGAAAGCATGTGCTACACATGGGTGCGAAGTATATATAATTCAGAATTAAATATGTTGTAATGTGTGCTGTAATGAACATGAATAAATACTAATGTTTTTCAATTGTTATTTTTGTATATTGTCATCATTTAACAATTCTATATGTTACACTTCATGCAAGGTATAATACAGCAGTATACTGAACTACATGAAAAACATTAACTTTATTTTAAAAAGTAAAACTCTATTATATCAAAAAAGGTTAGAAGATATCATAATGGCACTCTGGTTTATATGTTTCTCTCAGCTGCAGGTTGACTAAGATTAAAGGAAAAGTTGAAAATGAAAATGAGCTTGCAGTGCCCACTACTCAACCCCAATTTATACTATCTAAAGCAGTCTATGACTGCATCTGAAAAGCATTAAAATGGCAAAACAGAAAGACTCACATTTTTAAAAATCTGTGATCAAACAATATTTTAGAATAATAGTTTGGTACTTTTGTATCCCCATTAGCATACTGAAAGGACAGTAATCACTCAACTCAACAATCTCCATCTCATATTTATTTATGTATCCTCAATGGACCACAGGAAGTTTTGCAACAACTACTGGTCAATTTGCCATGACATTACTATAGATACATAGGAGATGTGGCCAGTTGTCTCATCACATCAACCACCTCAGTCAATGCTGTACACAAGTCCATTTTCACCTCAGTTACTAGCAGGCCTGTGTGGTGGCCTACCTTCGAACAGGGAGTGCAAGGTCCTTTAGCCTCCATAGGAAGGCTGATGGGCATGTTTTTCATTCCCCAAGAGTCTGGTGCAACTTGGGAACCAGAGGACTCTCTGGTTCAATAGCGACATCAGTCAGTTTGATATCATGCTTTTGGCCTTACAGCTGCTTCTCCCAGGGAGCTAGTGACACCCCTCCTTGGGGAATGGAAATTCATACCTGGCATAGCTCCCCGGTGTGCTTCACGCTTTTCCTTCCCTGACCGAAAGAAAACATGATGTCATAGCTCTGATGCCAGTAATACATAAATACTGATCATGATAGTATGCAAAATATGTGATAATTTGCCAAATATTGTGGTGAAGCACAATGGAATATTAACTTCTCTATTTCAAACATAGTGGATCAGTGTTTCTATTGATGAGTTGAGGAGATCTACTTGGTTGAAACTGAGCAGAAGTGAAGTTCAGTCCATCATGTGTGGACACTGGATGGACTGAAGCTCATGTCCTGCTTTCGGTATGCAGGTTGTTGAGACTGCTTGTGCGAACTGAAATAAATGGAAATAATTGATAATTGATATTGATTGATAATTGATATTGACTGATACTGCTCTTTGAGACTCAAATTTTACTGGACCATTTTACTAATGGATCGAAGTCTGACAAAGAGTAATTTCAGTGTTTGTCATTCAGAAAAATGTATTGACTGGATACTGTTTTTCAGCTGCCTTACAGCTCTGTTTTCAAATTTGTATGTATGTAAAAAGAAAAAAAAAGGCTTTGTGGGCCAGTGTACATCATGTGTCCTTGAACCCAGCTGTGGCCACCATGTCAAGGTCAGCTGTGCTGTGGCTCAGGAGGTAAATAGGGTTGTCCACTAATCAGTGGGTCAATCCTCAGCTCCTCCAGTCCACATGTGTGTCCTTGGGCAAGATACTGAAACCCAAATTACCCTTGATGTGCCCATCGGTGTGTGAATGTGTATGTATGTGAGTTAAAAGTGCTGCTTACTTCACTAAAAAGCAGTATATGAATGTGTGTGTGAATGAGTGAATGTGACTTGTAGAGCAAAAGCACTATATAAATGCAGCCCATTTACCATTTACATTACAGACCAGAACCAGGAGCTTGCAGAGCTTGGTTGAACACCTGTTGACTTCCTGACCTCATGAACTTTTGTCAAGCACCACCTTCTGGACAAAATTTGCATTTTTAGCCCCATAGTTGGTAAGATTATTGGAATAATTATTGAGGAGCATAACTGGTACATCTTAAAGGAGCTGCTGTAGTGCCTCTGGCAGTATTCACTTTTCAGTTTCAGTGTTAGGTCAGAATAACAGGGTTTATACAATATACTGTAAATCTAGGTTTACAGAGGGCTGAAGTGAGATTTAAAGAGTTTTAAATCAATCCCTTTGAGTTTAAAACTAGCTTTAAAGCTTGGCACATTAAGATTATAAAAGAAACCATGATTTGAACCATAATGCTAATCCTAGTTTGTACAATATACTGTAGATTAGTAGAGAAAGCAGCATCACTGAACCTCAGTGTTCAAAAACACAACTGCAACACAATCCATATATAAAAAGACCTCGCTCTGCATAGCACAAGCCAGTTTCAAACCTACTGTTGTCTCTCAATACCGATAGTATTACTTTATCTCCACAGTCCACTTTTAGAGAGAATCTTGGAAAGATTCTCTCTAGAAGTGTCCTAACTTTCATACTCATGTTTTTTTCATACTCATGTTTTTATAGGATGTCACAAATCATGCAAATCTGAGATGATATAGATAATACTGGTAATAATGATCCAAAAGGCCAAATTGGACAGTCACAGCCAAAAGGCTTCCAAATTAAGGTGCACAGGAAATTCATTGTTGTCTATTTATTAATCTTTGCACATTCATATTGTCCATGAATTAGATGCACTTTTGAAAAGGGCCTTTTCAATTGAAACAAACTTATGTATATTGTTTATTACTGATGATTAAAACATTGGGTTTTTTTTTTGTTTGTTTTTTTACTGGGCAAGACCTTGAAGGGATTTTGTTTTAAATGTTGGCATATTTGTCAGGAGGAAGGAAGAGAAGGAGCAAAAGTTTGTGCTTCAGCCTGACATCTGGGGCTATTTATAGACACACTGGATCTCTGAGTATCCACGGAGAAGAAACACAGAGCTGCAGCTGTTTTATGTGATCAGAGAAGAGGATTAAACACCTCATTGTGTGTTCACACTGGGCCACTGACACTGGGTTATCTTCCACAGAAACTGGTCCTCAGTTTAGCAGGGAGTGAATCACTGGCCTGAACTGAACACTGGATGCATTACTAATAGAGTGAACACTGGGAAACGGATGACTCCATGACCTGTGAAACAACTCCAAGCCAGAGCAAGGTGGTGATGTCACATAAAGTACAGTAGCTAAGTACTGTCGTTCTGGAGGAAAGCACAATAAAATGACACATATGCGCATATGCATATAAATATGTACATACAGTATGTACAGATGTACAAACACATACCGTAAAAAAAGCCAAATAAATAAAAAAGTAAATAAAATAAAATAATAAAAGTGGTTCTCTGCTTTTGCACTGGTGGAAAGGAGGCTCATGCTGGATATCACAGAAGACTAAGCACAGCTGCAGCTGGTAGAAGTAATAATGGATAAGCCTACCTATATTCTTTCCAGCAAGTGTATTCCAAAAGTGGATTTAGACATTGGGCATCTTGTACAGACTAGTACATTAGTTTCTTGATTACTAAATGAAAAAGTAATCATAATGTCAACATTGGTACCTTGTGAATACGTCATAGTGTTTCAATGAAAGAGGGGCACATTGCATGAAAAGGGTCTCTTTGAAGTTTAGTGATGCCACTTCCAGTCAATAAACACAGTGAGTTCTCACACATGGGGAACATTCCAAGGAGTTGATCTTAGAAGGCTGGGCCCAAAATCACTCCCTATTAGAGAGCACTATATTTACTGTCCTTTTCTGGGTGTGTAATGTATTTTCTAAATAGTGCCCCCAAAAAGTCTCACAATGGAATAAAAAAAAAAAGTTGTTACATATACTACTGTATATGCTGATTACTCTCAGCAGCTGAACACCTGTGGGAGATTTTGGACCAGTGTGTTAGATAGTGCTGTCCATCACCATCATCAAGAATGCTGTTCCATCCTCCAGTAGAGTTTCAGAGACTCGTAGAATCAATGCCAAGGCACACTGAAGATGTTCTGGCAGCACGCGGCAGCCCAACACCTTACTGAGACAGAGTTGAGTTTTATGCTCATATTTACTGATTCTGATTTTATTTGACTTGACTGCTGGGCAGTGTCACAGCATATGGATTAGGCTCTGGGTCTCTGTAAAGCGCTTTGAGACAATTTTGATTGTGGAAGGCGCTATATAAATAAAATTGAATTGAATTGAATTGAAAATTAAAGTACCCACTTACCCACCACCATATCAGTAGAAATCTGAAGTGAATTGTATTATAATTGGATGATAATCATGAATCTTACAAGTTTACGTTCCTTAAGAGTCTGTCTTCTGCATAGGCTGAATGAAACCCCTATGTTTTGTTCCCACCTGGACCCGAGTTCGAATGCTAACATTGGAAGTGCAACAAGAACTTATACAGACCTGAGAAAGAAGTTCTCTCTGATTATTTCTCTATTTCTCTCCCTGGCTATTTTTTATTCCTCAGAGTCAGTCAAAATATTCTTATGGAAAGTTTAAAACATATTTCAACTGGATATAGTGAAAAAAACCCCATAATGTTTAATTTGCACCTTATTAAATGCTAGATTTGATCATATAATTCATCCTAACTTCTCCTCATTGACAGTCATTTCTACTGAATGTTTGTTAACATTTGATTGTAGAAAATATGGTACTTTTCTGACTTTGAATGACCAGGAACAATGTAAGCTGAATTGACTCAAACGATTTCAGTATCACTGGACAGTGTAAATGCCACAGTTCATGGCTCGTTCATGTTGTCATAAGCAATACTGTACCAGTATCTGTGTCAGTAATACTGTCACTTAAAACATGCATTAGTTTTCAAGTTCTAAAATGACTCACCTTTAAGAAAAGAGCATCAAGAGAGGGAGTAACCCGACACAAATCGGCTGCTCTGATTGGCTGTTGTGCTTACGCCAATCACTTGACGAACCTTTCTTTCTTTCTTTCTTTCTTTTTTTTCTTAGCGAACAGAGCCTATCGACAGAGGAAAAACTCAGTGGTACTCTTCACTGTGAACTCTCTCGGAATACTCTCCTTCTGGTTTGGGTGTTCACGGGAGCCGAAGCAGCTACTGCTTGATAGGAGTTTTCTACACCAGGCTCAGTGCTACATTGTAGCTGAGGATATTCATTTGGGTTTTACGCGCGAAGCCAAGAAAATGACTCATTTTAATAAGGGGCCAGCCTACGGATTATCTGCTGAAGTGAGGAGCAAAGTAAGTGTTACAGTTCCGACTTCACAATTTTTTGTTTCAGGGGAAAAGAACAACTTTTAGACGCTTAAAAAAAGTTAACAAAGGCTTAGCTAACACAGTTTTGTATCACTACTGTCTTCATAAACACGCAGCCCGTCTAATACTTTCTTCCATTGAGAGAAGCAACACATTGAACTCTAAGCTACTGAACAAAGTGGCAGTTTAATGTCCCCTTGCTCGTAGTAAAGGCTCTCTAAACTTTCCGAAGTTTCCCAAATTCCGTGAGCCTCTTATCAGCTCGGCGTTACATAAAATCAGGAGTGAAAACTGGGTAATATTAACTGCATCTCCATAAACGTCTAACTTTATATCTGCAAAGGCAGAAGACAGAAATGTGATCCACATATAATAGCTGAGATTTTCACCCAGTATTAGGGCCTACCTAGAGGACTGGATTTAGTCTAGAACAAAAAAGTCCAGCTCTAAACTCTGATGGAGTTTGTCCAAACCTTGTGAAAAGGTAGGCTATGTCTGCCGAATACCAAACGGGAATATTCCAGACATTGGACGTAGACCATTTTTCCCCTCATTGATGGGAAACCAGCTTTCCTTCCGCCGCTCTTTGTTTATTTGTTCGGTCACAAGAGCACTCTTAAAATATACTTATGGAGTTAAAGCTGTTTAGTGAACTGAAATTGATGATAAGATTCACTGTGTAATGTCGTTTAAATATTCTGGAATCTGAAAAAAATCCAAATTGAACTCGTTGTTTGTGTAGGAAGGATCCTGTCCCCAGCTGGAGTTGTGAGGCAGCTCCTGTAAAATGGATATAGCCTACTATACCTATTGATTCTCTCATGCTGTTGTTTGTGTTTCGATATGCTGTACTGTGTTATAATCATATTGCCACGTAGCAGTAGTATAATTACAAGTGTTTTCTGTTGTAAAAATAATAACTGAAGCACATATGCAGCAGTTCAACAGGAGCCTACACGGCTAAATGTGTCCGTTTTGTGAGTTAAAATAAATAAACTTAAATGAAAGGCGTCCATCAGATTTTATTCCAGACAGATGGAGACTGTTGGAGTTGAATATCTAAAGGATGACATCATTAGAAGAAGTGCACACTGCGCAGACACAGCCTCTCCATCAAGTTCACATCAGTCCTATGTTATGCTCATAGCACATCATTGACTGAAAGACCATAAAACAGTTTTGCATGAAGTCAGTCATTAATCGCAAATCACATGTACTTCACTGCTCATGATTTTAAAGGATACAGCAGTGTTGTTTTTGAATAATTTTCCATCACCTCAGCAGCCATGGATTGCGACTGATCTTTAATGTGAATTTTAGTGACTTAAAGCTTGCTTGAGTTTGGTAATCCATCACAAGAGACAGCATATGTGTTTTCACTTAGCATATGTGCAGACTGAAAAATTTGTGCTTCATAACCAAAGTACAAATCTTTGTAACTGTGGCAGCAATAAAAGTACATACACAATAACATTCACTGTAATGGAAAGAAAATTTAATAAAGTTTCAAGTTGCTGCAAGTGAACTTTGAAGAGGAACTCCACACTAAATTATTTTTTTGTGTTGTACACATAAAAACACAGATTCTTGTTGGCATAAGATGTTATTACAGGCGATTTTTTTTAACAGTACACATACATGTATGAAAACTGCATTTTTTTTGCTCAAAATTAGCTTGCATGTTTCATCTTGGATTCTGAAGTTTACTTAAACTGATTTCTCTGGCCACTCACTAGGCATGGCTCTTAGGTATATTTCATATGTTGACCCCCGACTATGGTAGCTAGTATAAATAGCAGGAACACTGGCTGACTGTAGCCCCAGGTTGTTCTGCTCACACAACAGTAGCTTTTCATGGCTGCTGGTAGCATTTGCATTAGAAAGCCTGGTTAAGTATTGTTGGAAAATAATGTTATCGTACATGAATGTCATTTATTACCTTTCAGTGGCAGTAAACACAACACATGGGCCCACTGATACCTGTGTAAAGCTACCTGTCTTTTAAGCAGAGACATAGAGTCTGACAGTAGATTGTCATGGCTGGTTAGCTTTGACCACCAACTCTATGCCACACTCAGCATTAGTCTGTCACTCTTCCCTGTTTCTCCTGACCTCCTGTGTCCCATACGTTGTGGCTATAAGGCCACGCCCCCTACAGTTGTTTACCATCCACTCCTCAGTTGCATTTTTTAAATAAGAGGGAGGGTTCTAGCTGAATTTTAGAGTGTAATTTGTTGGTTTGTTTGGTTAGTTGGCTCTTTTTAAATGCATTTATGACAAGCATGTCAGTATAGTTGTGTGCAAATATTCTTCCAGCTAACTGAAAGGTTCTGTACTGTTCACTGCTTATATTTGCTTTTAAAGCTACATCAGGCAATCAGTCATAATCTCCTATGGCACGTTAGCCAGAACCACAAATACAGGCTGGAATAAATACAGAAGAGTGATGCAAAGTTATACAGTAGAGTTGTCTGTTTGTGGTTATCCCATTGAAATTTCAAGCATGTGTAAGGTCACTGTGGAAAATATTCCCCAAACAGGAAGTGACTCATCTGAACTTTTAGGAGTAGAACTGCCATTTTGAGAAATTGAGAAATTAGCTCTTTGGTCTCTGAACATGATGGTAACAAAGTCATCTTTGTTTGGTATAGATCGTAAACCATCTGAAAACCTAGATGCCACTGTCCAAAGTGTAAAGCTATATATTGCGGTATACATAGATTGTACAATTTTATTTATTTATTTTTTAGATTGAAGCACTCATATTTTTACAACCCCACTATTTCCTTGTAGTGGGGTTTCCAATCTATGAAACATGGCTTTAAACCCTCAGTTTAGCTCATTACTTTTACCATTTTTGACAACAAAACTGCAACCAGTACTGTTATAATTAATCTACCTAATTTTTTGCATAATCAAATTATGCTACAAAGAAGTGCTGTTTTATTAGTCAGTGAAGCTCAGTTGGTCAGCTTGTGCACACTGTTTGCAAGAGAGTCACTGAACCAAACCGGAGGATCAGTACTGATCCTGGGAATTTTTTTAATGGATTGGTTTCAGCTAAAATCAACCTGATCACATGCAATCCTTTCTTTAGTGCATTCTGCTGTGTTTTGTCCACCTCAGCCTGCTAGGGTTGCAAAGCTGCTCTGCATAATGAAATCCGGGCTCTGCAGTGCACAATTTCACTGCATACGTGACTGAAAATTACAGTGCTAATGTGCAAAATTATTTGGAGGCACCAGTGGGAGTGGCTCAGGAGTTTTGACATCTGGATTGAGAAATTATACAGATTTAGTGATCTGACTGAACAGATGTGTTATTGAAGCTCAGTGTAGAAAACATTCAAGAGATAAGATAAGATAAGATAATACTGTATTGATCCCCGGAGGGAAATTTAGTTGTTACAGCAGCATAAACATAAATAACACGACATTTCACAAGAAACTAGAGAAATATAAAGTAAGTAACAAAAAAGCTTAGAAAATAAAATACAGAATATATAGAATAACCACAAGCAACTAGAAAAAAGATGTAAAGTAACAAATAAGCTAAAAAAAAAAGAGCTAAAATATAGAATATACAGAATAACCATAAAAAGAAATGAAATGCACAGCAGTGTAATTATGTCCTACAAGAAGCAGTTTCTTACTCACAGAATGAAACATCTGTTGTCAGGTTTGTTTGTCTGTACTCCACCAAAGATCATTTATGAGGGAAGAAGCTCCACTCTGTACCACCACTGTCCAGTCAGAGTACACTGAGTGTTTCTAATGTTCTAACAGCTGTGTGTACAGACAAATAAACTAAGCTGGTAAGTCTATTTCCCTTTAAAATGGTGCCACATTTGTAAGGAACATGCATTTGTGGGGTGAGCAGCAGAGAACCCTTTGCCTTCAAAACAGCATCAATTCTTCGAGGTACACTTGCACACAGTTTTTGAAGGAACTCGGCTGGTAGGTTGTTCCAGACATCTTGGAGAACTAACCACAGATCTTCTGTGGATGTAGGCTTCCTCAAATCCTTCTCTTCATGTAATCCCAGACAGACTCAATGATGTTGAGATCAGGGCTCTGTGGGCTCCATACCATCACTTCCAGGACTTCTTGTTATTATTTACGCTGAAGATAGTTCTTAGTGACATTGGCTGTATGTTTGGGGTTGTTGTCCTGCTGCAGAATAAATTTGGTGCCAGTCATATGTCTGCCTGATAGTATTGCATGATGGATAAGTATCTGCCTGTATTTCTCAGCATTGAGGACACCATTAATCCTGACCAAATCTCCAAATCCATTTGCAGAAATGCAGCCCCAAACTTGCAAGGAACCTCCACCATGCTTCACTGTTGTTAAATCCTTCTTTCATAAAGGTTTTAATGTTTAGTTTTTGTTGAAACTGTTTTAGAGGGGTGAAATGGAGTGGAAACACTTGTCAGTATAACACAATATAGTTCAGCAGCAGGGGGAAAAAAGGGATGTCCATGCTGTACACTGCAACAATTGAACTGTGGCTGTTCATTTTGGTTTCAGACAGGCAGAGAAGTACTTAAAGCTAATGCTCAAAGCTTGTTCTTGACCTCAGTACCATCTACAGTTTCATGACGACTGACTAAACATCTCCTGGCGAAGTT
Source organism: Toxotes jaculatrix (assembly GCF_017976425.1). Lineage (NCBI taxonomy): Eukaryota > Metazoa > Chordata > Actinopteri > Toxotidae > Toxotes > Toxotes jaculatrix. The sequence goes on along the minus strand of NC_054413.1, from coordinate 14,376,877 downwards.
GGTGATGTGATTGAAAGCTCCAGAGTAACTTCTAAATATACTTTGTGTTTAGATTGTTTAACTGCAGTTTCTATGGGTTAAACCTGTTTTTAAACCTCAAATAGTGTGATGATAGGATTTGTAATACAATATTAACAAAAGAGATGTCTGTGATTTTAGGGCAACTTTTAATTTGATATGAGGCTGTGTGGTAGGTTTGAAGTGTGAAAGCTGTTGTTGAAGGCTGTTAAGTTCAGAGGATTGATTTCAGATCACGCTCAGGTTGTTCAGTGCTGTCCCTTGCCATATACATACTATGCAAAGTCGCAAATTCAGATATTGAGATCGAAATTCATGGTTTTCATTTGGATGCAACTGTATTCTTAATCTGTCTGCAAAGTGTAATGACACTGGTTTAGTTCCTCAACTGCTGTCAGGTATGCTCAGTTCAATGCAGTAAGAGTTCACAAAGCAAAAGGAGGAGGACAGGCAGGGGCCCATCTCTGTACCATTGCATAATGTATGATCAGTAGTCCATGCTCTTCACTGGGTTGCATACATCACATTCCTGAAATTCTTCAGCACAAACCCCTTGATGAGGACCCCAACCCAGCTATTGGGCAGTCACTGCACTTTACATTTCACTCTGCAAGCCTGGATAGTAGACATATGTTTCAGGTAGAAGTCATTTGTTGCTCCCTTTCTCCATAATATGTTTTGTGGAAAAAAAATACTTTTAAATTTTAAATGAAGTATCTAATAAATATTGTCTTGCATTCACAAATACTCCCAGCTGCTCAGTTGGCATCACTGGAGAAAGATGCATTATCATCTCCCTACTTAGGGACATATCTGGCTCCTTCCTGACCAACAGAGAAGTACCTGTTGTTTTACTCAAACCAACAGGTTGCTGCTCAACCTGTCAGCCAGAGGCTGTGCTTTCCCTTGATGCCGAGAAAACATTTGAGTTGAGTAGAACTATTTATTCATGGTACTGGATAAATTTTAGGTTTGGTATATCTTTCACTTCATGGATTAAAATATTGCATACCTTACCAACAGCTTCAGTACACAGGAGCACTACCAGATCCAATTATTTTAGAATACACAGGGGTGCTGCCTGTCTCCGTTTCTATTTGTTACAGCCATTGAACCACATGCCGTACCCCTGAGAGTGCAATGTAGCATTGCATGTGTCACTAGAAACCAAATAACACATAAGGTATTGCTATATGCACAGGGCCTCTTACTGTATATCCAGTCCAACACAATCAATGCCCAGGCTCCTATACAAATTACAACAGTTCTGCCTTTTCCCATTAATCTATTGATTACAACAGCTTTTCCTTCAAACTAGAACATCAGTCCTCCACTTACCTGGATGTAAATGTTACACATTTTTCAAGGACCTTTATGACCACAACTTGAAACTGCTATGGGCTTGGATGTTGTTCTCTCTGATGAGACTTAGCAACATAATTTAAAATGCATACATGCCACCTTTTTCTGCATGACATAGTCTCACCTAATTCAAAGTTGTACATCAATTGCACTATTCAAATGAGAAGTTGGCCAAAGTATGCCCTGGTATCCTGAATGGACACTATCCAGCTATGCTAGATCACATGTTTTGATCAAGCAATTATGCTATCAGAAGGCAACTTCTGGGTGATGATTTTCATAGCAATCTTCCATAAGTTTCTACAGGTAGGACAGGAGATGGTAGCCCCATAATTGCTGTCTTTGTAGTGTCTCCATCAGAAGAGCAACAGTCTAATTCTTCTGCACTGCCAAAAAAAGAAAGGGGTTATACTTGACTTGTGGTTGAAGTGTTTGCTAAAAGTCTGACTGGTTGGACAACAAGAGAACTCTCTCCCATGAATCTCTCAACTTTTCTGCTCAGCCCACATCTTTTCACCAGGGTCATGAACTCTGTGGTGACTGGCTCATCAGGCTTTGCTTGTTTGTCCGTTTTCAGGAGGAGAAGCATGCATTTATGTGTGGTTGAAACTTAATGTAAAAGTTATATAAAAAAATATGTGATCAAGAAACCTTAAATTCAGTCATTATCAAGATTTGATAAGTAGATTGCATGTAAGCAATCTACACTAGACACTAGATCAGAGATCTCAGACCACTTTTTTTTATAAATGCATTACTTCATTTTTTTTATCACACTTTAAGTTTTTTTCCCCTGCTTCTCAATGCTGTAACTCTTCAGCACGACATTAGGTAAACCTATGACCTGATGTGATGGACACATTAGATTTAGTGTGATCAACACACACTTTCACGCCCCCTTTATGTTCACTTTGTCTGTGGGTGGGCCACTGGCAGTTGTATCTTGGAAGCAGATTGATTGTGTTGTGTGTAAGTAGCTGGTAGAGCAGAGAAAGTTGAAAAGCTGATAAACAGACCTTCTGACAGATGAATCATCTAGGTCGATCTTATTGTTGTTTACAATCATGATTGTCAAGAATGTTCATCTGTGTAAAGGCAGACTGAAAGCATTCCAAAATGCACATACACACTTGTGACTAAATTAACTGTATCAATCAGGGTCTCTACTTATCAAACTTCTAAGAACCAAGTTTAACCACGCTCTAAAGCAGCAATATAGGACCAAAAAAAGTGTTTGAAAGAGAATAAGACACATTTCTCATGTGACTAACACCTACTGACTTTTTAGAGTAGCTCTTGTGTGATCACACAACACATTTAATATTTATTTAACATTTAATTTAAAACAAATTGGAAGCCATTATTACTGAAAGTTCTTGGAAAATGTGATCGAGTACTTTTAAATTTGTTACACAACTATTTGCAATACTTTCCATTAGGGGTGTGCGATATGACGATATTAGATCGTGAAGGATTAGAAAGTGTTGATGATCTGCCAGAGGACAGAGATCGTATTATCGTCTATAGGGCACATTAATTGCAGCTCTATGCTTGTGCACAGAAGCACGAAAAGTTTTTTTTGGGGGGGCAACTAACAGCCCGCTTCATGTGAACATGACCAACCAATCATGGCGAAGTATGAGCAGTGCTGATTTTTTTTTTTTTACTAGCCTCGCTGTTTTAGTCAAGGTGTAGCGGGTAGCCATGACCGACAACGAAAGTGAAAGCTTGGAGTTGGTCCCCAAAAAGAACTCCAGTCGTATGGACAGTGTTGGAGAGTAACGGAATACATGTAACGGCGTTACGTACTCAGAATACGTAACGCCATTTCTGTTTTGGCCAACGCATTCCTGTCCCGGCTCTGTTTTGCCGGCTGCGGCTCAAGCTCTCGCTCCTGCTGCTCCTCGTCCGACTCTATTCTGACCGACTGATCAGGCAAATGGCTCGTTTATTTACGTTTGTTTTCGTGGAGTTGGGGCTTCTGGGAAACGCATCAGGTTGCCTTCGTTCATTTAGAGAATAAATATAAACTTGTGAAACAGAGAAGTATCATCACGTAATCCATTGATTTCAACAATGTAACTGTATTCTGAATACTATCTATTTAAACTGTAACTGTAATGGAATACAGTTACTCATAATTTGTATTCTGAATACGTAACGCTGTTAAATGTTTTCCGTTACTCCCCAACACTGCGTATGGAACTGGTTTGGGTTTTCTCCAAACGACAAAGCGCAAACAACTGTCATTTGCAAAGTTTGCACAGAGAAGGTTCGAGCTTCGGATGGCAACACAATGAACCTCTTTAACCACCTGAAGAGGCAGCATCCGGAACAATTTGGTGAGAGCCAAGCAGCGAGGCCGACCACACATCAGCCAGTGGTAACGGCTAAAGACATTACACAGAAACAACCAACTATAACACAAGCCTTTGATAAAAGCACGCCATAAGAGAGAAGTAGCAAACGGTGGAAAGAGGTGACGTTTTTTGCCTTTATAACTAAGTTTTTACAAAGAAAATAGTTTGGTTCTAAATTAACTTCACTGTAAAAATGAACTGCGAGAAAATCGTGATCGTGATTTTAGCATTAAAAAATCGTGATGTGATATTTTTGACATATCGCCCACCCCTACTTTCCATGAGAGTGACTGAGCATTGTGAATGTCTTCCAGAGAGACTGTCTATAAATGTAGCCCGTTATTCCCATATTTGAATAATATAGCATCTCTTTCCTCTCTCTGACGACCAGCTTTTAACTCCACCTTCAAGTGAGTTCAGTTGAACAACTACAAAACAGAACAATAATTTGACTTCCAGTGTGGTCAGACAACACGTCTTATGAACTAGTTCTGTTTGAGTGTAACCTAAGCCTTGTTTCTACATTTACTTTTCACCAGGTCCATTCTTGTTTAAATTTCCCTTCTCAGTGATGGGGAGTTTTCATGGCAGTTCCCATGTAATGTGCTGACACCAGAGTTCTGCTGATCAGTATTGTTTTGAGTGCTGGCCCTCGATTACTCAGTGTGTACTGTCAGTGAGAAGCTTCCAATTTTAGACTCACAGGAAAAAAATTTGTCTGGACCTTTTGTTCAACTAGAGAGAGATAACACGTTTATCAGCCACTCTTAATGTTTTATCATAGCTCCCTTCATGAGATTATGTGGAAAAACAATTGTTCCTTTCATAACTGGGGGGAAAAGTTGAATGTTTATCATTTTGGTGACAGCCTCACCTTTAGTGTAGTGATGCCATTAGGTCATTATTTCTACTTGAATGTTTTGTATCAGTTCACCGAATGTGTCACAGCTCAGCCAACCACAGCAGAGTACAGCAGAGTCTGTTTGTTGCTATAGCCCATTGGCAAACTTTTTATTTAGATTTTATGTTAAATAGTGAAACAATCAGTAAGACACCTCTAGTGAGTATATGAACAATGGCCCTGTAATTTTCTCTCTCGTCATTATAGTGCTGACAGCACACATCCTTAAAGTTTAGCTAATGCCACAGAGTTGTTAATAAATAGAGTTATATTCATTTTACCTAAAGGATGTAATGGTAAATAAATCCACCATTTGCATGTTAGTGTAGTTATACTGAGTGCATTAGTTGTAGCCCTAAATCTGTTCTTCCCTGAAATTTTGACTTGTTGCTTATGTTTTTCTACTTGTACTCCCAGTGGGTGACATGTCTCCTCTCACCACAGTATGTGGTATGTTGAGTGTTTCTGAAGCTCGGAGGTGGTTATATATTAATGAATAGCAGCCCATCTGTTTGCTCAGCCTTGGTTCAGTACTCGGTCATGTGTATGATGTGACAAATGCCAATCAGCTTCATACTGATTAACCACTGTTGTTGGGTGATTTTTTCCCCTCATACACAGTGTTTCAGTTAACTTTATTACCTACCTGGCTGGACCATGTGTAGCTGAATCCATGACTAACCCCTGATAGTGTATTTTAATAAGTGCGTTGTGCAGTAGCACTGACTTCACTGAACTTATTTTCCAAATGCTTGCAGTTTTGTGCTGTCATCAAGAAATGCCTTTGGGTACAGAGATTAAATGGGGAGGGGGTTTGTCTGGTTTTCACTTCCAGCAGACTCAACCTTCCAGATTTTTCCCTCAGAAGCTCGGTTTAATGGTTCCATCAAGAGGCTTAGATCCCTTTTTCCAATGCCTGACTTTTTTTTTCTGAGTTCTTGGCAATACTCCTCCAAAATAACTGCTGGGAGAAGAGAGAAAAATGCCTTCCTCCTAATCATTCGAGCTCTTTGGCCTCTTAGTGGGGTTCCTCTGTGTTGTCAAACTCCACAGACACAAAAAGCCTCACATTACTGCTTGAATGACACAATTTTCAACCCTGATAATATGACCAAAGACGATCTGACCTATAACTTTAACCTTACACTAAGTCACAGTTTGGAACACAACATCCTCCTTGGTTTTTAGCAAGCACTAGGAGTAGGAGTAGGCTTTTGAAGATTCAGTTTGTCAGGTCATTACATGACAGCAAGTTTTTCACCAGAAATGGCGCAATGTATCTGATGTGACTGTTGACAGGCTTCAGTGGAGGACAAGTGATGGAAATTAAGTTTAAAAAATTGTCAAATGTTTGTCTTCAATACTTGTGTGGTTTAAAAAAAATTATAAATACCTGTAAGATTTTATGCCATATAGTTTGATTTTAGTTAGATATGGTTTGTCTGATTGCTATAACACCGTAATGGTTTAATTTAAAGCCACATTTCATGTTGTAAACATGAAAGCAGTATTGTGCAATACCATAGGTTTTGGTTTTGATTATAGCTAAGGCAATTAGTCAGTAAATCATATAATCAGTCACCAAAAGGAAAAAAAGCGAATACATATAATTAACAGCTTGAGTCATTTTTCAAGCAGAAAAATGAGAATTGGCCTCTAGCATTTCCTGTTTGCAGTATACCCATGGATGCAGTTATACTGAAGAAAAACATGATGAATCTTAGGCAAGTTTTTGGATAAACAGACTTTTTCCTATGTTTTCTAAATGCATTTTTGGATGTTTATTCTGGACATCAGAGACAGTGTTATTTTGAGAAAATGCAAGTCACACTGAATCTATAAATATTTGTGGTCGCAGTTATTACTTAAGAGAAGGAGTGTGATTTTTGTTTTTCATTTTTTATTTTTTACTCAAATTGCTGAAATTGTGAACAATGGGTTTTAAAGTACCCGTATTGCCTACATGAGCTGTGTGACACGACCACTGTAGCTGCAGCATCGACTGCACTGGTCTGGCCAAACTACAATAAGTAACTTTCCATTTGTTTTAGAGCATCTGCATTTACCTATCCCTTTCACCTCAATATCTTTGCCTCATATCTCTCCCTCTGCACCCCTTTAACTATCCCTTAGAAGGTATTTGCTGGTACAAACCCCTCATATTACGAGGTGGTTTAGAATAAGCTGAAATTCTAATACTTTACTGCCACATACTTTGACTTTGGGCTTTGATCCCATTTGATTAATTTTTATTATTACAGACATTTCATTGATTAAATTAATAATCCGTTTGCAAAAACAAAATCAGCAGATTGAAAATTAAAATAATCAGTAGTTGTTGCCCTGTTTCATTTAGAACTTGGTGAAACATTGTGAAATTTGCTTTGTTAGATTTTTTGTAAAAAGGTGCTTGAAATTGGGGTATTTTCTCATAAAACATTTGAAAAATCTGACAGAAAAGGATACAGCAATTTAATGAAAGTAGTAGCTTGTATGCTTGTCACCTCAAGAGCGCCTAGAACCCTGTTACACCAACCACCTATGAGAAACATAAATCCATGTCTAGGCTCTAGCCTGGCACTGCTATGGTGAGTCACACCACAAGAATTCTACTAAACAACACCAGAGCAGAGGTCTTTGAAGAGAAAACGACTTTCTGATTTTTTTTTTCACGGTGAAATTGTGAAAGAGGCATACTATCAGACAAACTCAATGTTTATACTATAAGTGCAGGTCTGTCCTCAGGAAATAAGCGCGGACTATTCAGAGATGGACAGCAGATGGTTTCTCTCTTGTGGTTCTTCTTTGACAAACTGAAGCAGACTCTTTGTCCTGCTATGGATTAGCAGGTTGTCTGTGGGATGTTTATGCAGCGTCAACCAACACTAAAAGGCTGTTTACACAGTCCAGAGGGCTAATGGGAGGAGGGTTACTGTATTGTAAGATTACTTTTACATTGACAAAAGTGTCAGAGAAGCTTTTCAGCTTTGTGATATTGTAGAGCTATAGGTGAGCTATTTTTTTTTGTTTGTTGCAGCTGAATTATCAATTAGTCCACCAAATAATATCTAGAACTATTGAACAGGCTATTAATGATGCACGATTTGATGAAAATGTGCGATTGCGATTATTGTGGAAAATATTGCGATTTGTGATTGCGATTACGATATTATAAATATATCCTGTCCAGTGTGCGGATCATATTTTGAAACACCTCCTTATTAACTGTATAAATCGGCACCATATCTCGGGCCAAATAGTTTGTTATGGAGTCTGTGATTTTCCTATGTCTTTTTGAGGTCTCTTCGTATGGCCTGACACTTGCAAATGTATCCGTGATTGTATGTTGTGCTTCTTTCAGGCAGTTTTCAGTTTTATCTTTCACCTTACTTGGTTGGGCTTTTATTTGCATGCACTCGTCGAATTTTTCTCTGTTGTCTCAAATGTTGATAGAGATTGGTCGTATTACCTTGGGACGTAGCAACTTAAGCTTTGCAGGTTTTACACAGCACATCTTGCTGTTCAGGGTCGTCATACCTGAATCCAAAGTATCGCCATACAACTGAAGTTGCATTTTTTTTCGCCACCAACTCTGCTTGTCCCTTGTGTTCCTCCTCAGCGTCCATGTCGGTCACTACTGTTTGCTGAAAGCCGGGTAGTCACGTGACCATACCTGTGGCTGCCCACAGCGTGTGGATGTGGCACAATTACTCCACCTTGGTTTACATTAAATTGCAGTCTTTTATGCGGTTACGTAATCGCACAGCGTGACATTGCGATTGCGATTAAATTAATCGTGCAGCACTACAGGTTATGGTGCATTGTTGGTGCTATTTTCATAGTAACATTGTGATCAATGAGGATCACGATGTCCATAGTACCACTGATCCCATAATACCACTGTCAAAATTTGCCTGGCAGTATATCACATTTCTGTTACCTATCCTGTACAATGTTGACCATGAAATTATTGGATAGCTGAGGATATGATTAAGGGTTCAATATGCTTGAAACAAACTACAATTGCTTGTAAATGTATCTTCCAGTCACATCTTAAGTCAAAATGTTTGTGCCTACTGAATGGCCACACGTGAAGGTGGAGTGAAAAGACTACAGTCATAGCCTCATCCTGGCTCTATCCCACTACCTCCGTTACCTCTCTTGGAGCTCTATCTTTTGCGTGTCTGTGTAGTCTGGATGCAGTGATTCAAATAATTGGGGATAACAAAGCACACTTTCAAACACTCTCCTCCAAGGCAAATGTGTTGTTGGTTGTAAACTGGAAAAGTGAGAGGATTAGTTATGTGAAGAATGAGAGTAAAGACTTAAGAGAAAAGTTAAAAACTGTCCAATTGCTGCTTTAAGTGGGTGTGTTGTGGGATAGTTGTTGTTGCTGTCTGACCAAGTAGGACATCAAAAGGGAGTGTAGTTGTTCCAAACAGTGCACATTTTCAGACAGTTTGTCCAGGAAGATATTCATAGTATTACCCTCACTTGTTCACATGAAAAGTGCCATAAATGGTTGAGTAGTAACTGAAAAAAGAGAGCTAGAGAGAGAAGTTCAATCCTTTGCTTCTTTCTCACCTCCATACAGTCACTGTGTAAAATGAGTGTGAATGTTGTGTTGTTGGTTTTAGAAAGTGTCAGATATGGTCAGACACAGTCCCCTGTCTGCAATGGCAGAAAGGTGGTGGCGATGGGGTCATTCGATAGGGGTCGGAGAGCACATCTTTGGAGCTACTTCTGGGGCATAGTCTACAAGTACACTGCTTTTTATTAAAACGGGTTTTCCTCCTTTGTTCTCAAGAAATATCACGTCCACAAAAAAATCTCTGTCCAGATAAAAATGAAAAATCATGTTGCACAGTGCTGTCAAGAGCATGCCAGACCAGATCCGATATAACCCTAACCGTAAATCCATGTAGACCAATCAGAAGCCTAAAAAATTACCTCTGTGGCGCTTTCTGGCTCCTCTGTTCTTCGTTATAATGGAAGAGTGACTGTACATTTATGTGTAAACGTAAAAAGTTGCGTTAGCAAGGTTAAAACCAGCACTATTTTGGCTATGTCCACCATTGCACAAAATCACCTCAAATAAACAAAAGAGATAGTGGTGCACACTCTGACATCATAAGCCAAAACCTGTTTTCTCTGTCTACACATCAACAGTGAAAACACACTCCGTGAATATCTTCACTCTGGAAGGAGTTTTGCCAAATGTCTGTTTTCCGTGACCTAAAATGCAGTTTGTGAGTGGACAAAAGGCCGAAATGCATAGAAAAAATGATGTTCTAAAAAGTATCTGTGTACATGTGGATTAGGCAGTTTGGCTGGAGTATAAGGCTTGCTTAACTAACTAAAAGTTATGTTGCATTTGCAGCTCAGTGAATGGAGTGACTGGTCTAGCATACAGTGCACAGGAGTAAAAGCCTAAATACGGCTCCCCTTACCTTTTTATTACATCAAGGATAACTTTGAATTAAGACTCTGAATCATGATATTGCCAAATGTTCTCACCCCTTATACCCTATTTAAGCTCACTGTTGGCTGTCCAGGCCCACAACTTTACTCTTTTGCTCTTATGCTCTGTGTTCTCATAGCATCATTGTTGGCCACAGCAGGCAGCTGGTTTCAGAGGAAATCCATTGTACAAACACCAGACAGGCACAGTTAGAAACTAACTGGTGAATATTTAGTATTTAACAACTAAAGCATTAGGTATTTCACTCAGGAGTTGGTAGAGATCAAAAATAAAAAGAGGGTGAATATTGGACATATCCATCAGGTGAACACAGACACTGCTCCAAGTGAATGCTAATTTTTTTCAGTAAACTGGTGGATGTGTAAATAAGTAACAGTGTACCAAAAGTTCACCATATCAACTTAAAAGGTGATGGTTCTTTGTTGTGTTCATGACATGTTTCTCCAAGTGTCAAAAAAATAAATATTAAAATAAATATAAAATAAATATTCATATAGACATTAGAGTTTATGCTGGTTTATGCTGGTTTAATTAATGACACAACTAGCTGGATTTTTAATGTGATTTTTTATGAATTTGTGGAGTTACAATAATATAATTCCACAAATCCATCTGGTGAATTTTTAACTTCTAACTACAACCTGCTGTTAGACAGGTAGCTTTCTTGCCCTCCCCAGATGTCTGACAGGTCCTAATAATACATCTTTTGTTATTTTAGGTATTAAAATTCTAAACAACAGTCTTACACAGCATTAGCTGGTGAAATATTCCCTATGTCATAAAAGTCTATTATTTCACTTGATTTGTCTCTGTTGTAATCTTGCAATGGCATAGCCATTGCACTAAAGTGATTATTCCACAGGTGGAACAGTTACATCCACTGTAATCTCTATATAAAATAAATATTCATATAGACATTAGAGTGTTGTTTTAAGATACAGTATGCTGGAAAAAGTGGGAACCTATCCTTCAACAAACAGAAGCAAAATATGACATCTGTTATTGATCTTAAATGTTATCTAAAGTCATGTATGGGCCCATTGGTCTCAAAAACAGTTGTCATGATAGCCTATGAAATCAGCTAACTTTCATTATTATGATCTTTGTGATGTACTTAATGTGAACTACTTGGTGTGGGGGGCTATCTTCGAGGGTCCACTGTGTTCCTAGTAACAGACATCCAAATGAGGACCTGAGGTAGGCTAGGTCTGAATTACATTTAGTCTATCCAGGTCTGGTAGGATTGTGTTGTTACTGCTGTGGGTTTCTAGTCTGTGTGTCAATATGTGCAATACCAGGGTGGATCCAAGTGGCTCCATTCATCCCTCTATCATGTCAGGTGGTTTCTGTCCTGTACTCTTATGGACTCGCTATCATCTATCAGTAAATTAGATGTTTATCAGTAACAATTAAAAATAAAATAGTCTGGAAATACCTGCAGATCTTCTGATGAAAAATGGAACAACAGTGCAATAAGAACTCAACTTCACTTGCCTCTCGTTATCATATAGAGCTTCTGATTGGCAAACTGGCCTAGTCCAGCTTGAACTTTTCTTATTTTCTGATTTCTTATTTCATATTGATATTTTTGCAATTTTATTTTATTTAAAAAAGGAAAGCAGACTTGATATGATGTTTTATCTTTCAGATTGCTCAGAAATATGACCCACAAAAGGAGGAGGAGCTCCGCTTCTGGATTGAGGAAGTAACAGGGATGTCTATTGGAGAGAACTTCCAGAAAGGGTTGAAGGATGGAGTTATCCTCTGCGAGTAAGTGCTCTGTGTGTGTGTGTGTTTGTGTTTGTGTTCATGTTCATGTTCATGTTCATGTTTATTTGTAATGCATCTCAGGAGAGTGTGTGTGGCTCTGTGGTGTTACGATGCCAAATGTACCGCAGATCATGTCTGTGATGGCAGAACTTGTTCTAAAATGTATACTTGTTGTTTATAGATCAGATCATGTTCTGATATGTTATGTTTCCCTTCCCCTCTTAGACTGATTAATAAGCTGCAACCTGGTTCAGTAAAGAAAATCAACCTTTCACAGTTGAACTGGCACAAGGTAAGACTTATGAACTGGAGCAGTGCTCTCACATCATCTGCTGATAACAAAAATTCATTAAAGAAAGCAACTCAGAAGTTAGCGTCATAAAGAGGACATTCAGCTCAGCTTCTTTAAGACTGGTCATAGCACATCAGACTCCGATGAGAAGTGACCTCATTAATGAAGCTTTCCCTGCTTTTCTTTAACAGCTTTATTTGTGCCGTTATTGCTTCCTTCTGCTTTTGTTGGTAGTCTCCATCTCAGCCCCCATCATTTTAATTTTTTTCTGTGGCTTCTGCAGCTGGAAAACCTTGGGAATTTCATCAAAGCTATCCTGGCCTATGGTCTAAAGCCCAATGACATCTTTGAGGCCAATGACTTGTTTGAAAATGGGAACATGACTCAAGTCCAGACCACACTGCTCGCTCTGGCCAGCATGGTGAGTGAACACACAGTACAGAGGGTCATTGTCTACTGAGGAACACATCATCCATTCTTTTAGGACACAAATCTTATGTCACATCAGTCCGTTGACCAACATGTCCTTTCTGTCAGGCAAAAACCAAAGGTATGGACACAAAGATTGATATTGGGGTGAAATATGCAGACAAACAAGCTCGACATTTTGATGATGAGAAGATCAAGGCTGGTCAGTGTGTCATTGGACTGCAGGTAACTATGCATTGGTGATTATATTGTTCTGGCTGGAACAGGAACTGGCATCTTTAAGCTGACATCACTGAAAATTAATGTTATTCTTACAGCTTTAAATATAATCACTTCAGTGCCAGAGAAATAAATAGATTCAACATTTTCCCTAGAGAGTTTTGTTTCCTCTGCAGTGAAAAAACCATGGGGCTTTCCATTAAAAGCCAGGCAAGGGTAATACTTTTAAATGTAGGAACTCTTCAGGGACAGAAACTAACAAGAACAGTTCCCCCAAAATTGTTACACAACGGGCTTTTCCACCAAAACTTGCAGGAAGTTTAATTTCTCCTGTGAAATGCACGTTCATTCTTTCCAGTGTTATTTGAAACAAGAAACTGATTTGTGATTGGATTTGGTGAGATGCTATTGTTGGTCTTTTGTCCTCAGATGGGAACAAACAAGTGTGCAAGTCAGGCTGGAATGACTGCTTATGGAACCAGAAGACATCTGTATGATCCAAAGACTCAGACTGACAAACCCTATGACCAGACCACCATCAGCCTGCAGATGGGAACCAACAAAGGCGCCAGCCAGGTTAGAACCCACTCCTCTTTTCTTGTTATTGGATTTGTTTTTACTTTTAAAGGACACCAAAACCACCTATCTAATACAGTATGACTAACAAATATTTTCTATCCCACCAAAGCCTGATGTAGCTTGTTGACAGTTCCATGTTCATACCACTTATCCTGGAACGTAGCACTACAGTATGTGTACAGGTTATACAGGTTCAGGGTGCAAATAGTACAAAGCTGATTTTACTGCTGATACTGCAGCAAATATCTGTTCATGCAGACAGTTTTGGTTTTATGTAACCAAGTTTTGAGATATTTGTCTCTGGGATTTTTGCCTCCACACTAATACAGTAGAGCTGAATGGAATTTAGTTTTCAGTACTGCTCACAAAAGTGAAAAACATCATCTAAGATTTCAATAACCACAAGGCCTTCCAGAAACAATGTCTTAACAGTGTGTTACTCTGGATAAGCCATAGAACACACTGAGTGTTCTTATAGGAGTAGACTGTGCTCAATAATGCTTTCAGTGAGAACTGTTGTTTTGTGGATTACAGTATTTAGAGTAACTAGGTGTTCAGATTGAAATCAGCCCTGGGTTAGAACAATGCAAGGAGGTATGTTGGTGTGAGACTGGTGAGACATGAAATACCAGGAAATCCAATTTGAGTAACAGATCTGTTACTGTAAAAGCTTATGAATGTGAATGTGAAAGCTTATCAGGCTCCAAAACAATGCACAGATGTTTGTAACTCTCACATAGGGAATTGACAATTTTATTTAACAATTATTTAACTCTCATCTTAACAAGTGTGAGACAGGCAATAGAAATAATCTACATTGCCCCCAAAAATTATTTGATTGATGTGAATGGCAGATAATCCTTTTGTTAATGAATCATGAACATCCCTTGTTGGAACTTTCTCCAAATATATTTATCTGTAAGAATCTGTACAATTATTACAGAGCATTCAATACCTGTTGAGTAGGGGTGTGCGAAATGACGATATTAGATCGTGAAGACGATCTTGATGTTGACGATCTGCCAGAGGAGAGAGATCGTATTATCGTCTATAGGGCACATTCTATTAATTGCAGCTCTATGCTTGCGCACAGAAGCACAAGAGGTTTTTTTTTTTTCCTTGGGCAACTAACAGCCCGCTTCACGTGAACATGACCAACCAATCATGGCGAAGTACGAGCAGTGCTGATTTTTTTTTTTTTTTTTTTACTAGCCTCGCTGTTTTAGTCAAGGTTTAGCGGGTAGCCATGGCCGACAACGGAAGTGAAAGCTTGGAGTTGGTCCCCAAAAAGAACTCCACTTCAGTTGTATGGACAGTGTTGGGGAGTAATGGAATACATGTAACGGCGTTACGTATTCAGAATACGTAACGCTGTTTCTGTCTTGGCCAACGCATTCCTGTCCCGGCTCTGTTTTGTCGGCTGTGGCTCAAGCTCTCGCTCCTGCTGCTCCTCGTCCGACTCCATTCTGACCGACTGATCAGGCGAATAGCTCGTTTATTTACATTTGTTTTCGTGGAGCTGGGGCTTCTGGGAAATGCATCGGGTTGCCTTCGTTCATTTAGAGAATAAATATAAACTCGTGAAACAGAGAAGTATCGTCACATAATCCATTGATTTCAACAATGTAACTGTATTCTGAGTACTATCTATTTAAACTGTAACTGTAATGGAATACAGTTACTCAGAGTTACTCAGAATATGTACTCTGAATACGTAACGCCGTTACATGTATTCCGTTACTCCCCAACACTGCGTATGGAACTGGTTTGGATTTTCTCCAAACGACAAAGCGCAAACACAACGAACCTCTTTAACCACCTGAAGAGGCAGCATCCGGAACAATTTGCTGAGAGCCAAGCAGCGAGGCCAACCACATATCAGCCAGTGGTAACGGCTAAAGACATTACACAGAAACAACCAACTATAACACAAGCCTTTGATAAAAGCACGCCATATGAGAGAAGTAGCAAACGGTGGAAAGAGGTGACGTTTTTTGCCTTTATAACTAAGTTTTTACAAAGAAAATAGTTTGGTTCTAAATTAACTTCACTGTAAAAATGAACTGTGATAAAATCGTGATCATGATTTTACCATTAAAAAATGGTGATGTGATATTTTTGTCATATCGCCCACCCCTACTGTTGAGTATTTGTACACTACCGTTATCGTTTTGTAAAGTTTCTGCTGCTTTTTTGGTTTCCTGTAGGCAGGGATGTCTGCCCCTGGTACTCGCAGAGACATCTTTGACCAGAAAGTGGCACTACAGCCACTGGACAACACCACCATCTCCCTCCAGATGGGCACCAACAAGGTGGCGTCTCAGAGGGGTATGAGTGTGTACGGTCTGGGTCGACAAGTCTATGACCCCAAGTACTGCGCCCCCCCAACAGAGCCGGTCATCCACACTAATGGCAGCCAGGGCACTGGCACCAACGGCTCCGAGATCAGCGATAGTGACTATCAGGCCGAGTTCCAGGAGGATGAGTACCATGGAGGTTATCATGACAACTACAGCTCCCATTACAACGACCAGGGCATTGACTATTAGTGGTAACTTCCTCCTCCAGAGCAGTATTAACAAGTGTACTTTATCTACACAACAGAGCAAGTCTTTTGCTATCCTCACTAGTCTTTATTCTCTTGAAGCATAAAATGAAATGTTGCCTTGACTGCTTTCCTTCTTCACCTAGACTCTATTATCTGAGCAGCAAAGGTTGCAAGAAGTTGTAGCATAGAATAATGAGATGCAAAGATACAGTGATGAATATGTTTTTTTTTTTTAAGCTAAAGAGCATTCTTTTTAATACCCACTTTTTAAAAGATGTCTTAATGATGGAACACTGAAGTAGTGATTACTTTGTTGATGGATGGTGTAGCATAAAGTGAAGCTGCTGCATTCCAATGTTTATATTCCTTGGACTGAGACTTTGCTGATCTATGTGAAAGGGATTCCCATGTGTAGTCCTCAACAATAGGCTGATGTACGTGCCTTTTGCCCCCTCTGTGTTTTGTCTATATTCATACACCAATCCACAGTTTGTGTTACTGGTATTCTTTACTTTTTTCTTTCTTTTTTTTTTTTTTACCACATTTAATCACTAGATAGTTGTTTTCTTTAAATATTGAGCATGTAAATCCTGATGGCTGTCAGTGCAGATGACCAAACCTAAGCTGACTCTATTTCACAGCTAGACTTCCACGTGGCATCACATGACCTATATTTTCATATCGTTTCCCTTGTATTCCCAAAACTGTATTTATTGTGATGACACTCATTGCAAAACAGTCCACTGTTGAATGGTTCATAAAGAAAATGGTATGTTATAAATAAAACCTTAAATTCTTCAATTCTGAGAGCTTGTCTGCACACTATTGTTAACATATACCATATCCAGCCATGTTGAAAGAAGGTGCTACAACTGTTAAGTGTAGTGTTAACATATAAGAACATCATATTTCTTACTATATGGAATGGAGAGATCAAAGGTCTGAGACAGGAATGTGTAGATTTGAAGTGGAAGCATTCCAAAGGTTAATTATTAGCAACAAGCAGTAAGTTGATTAAGGCTTAAAAGATGTCTGGTGATGTTTTGTATTTAAGCATTGACTTTGTGTCCAAAGCTTCATATATCTTATTCCATTCCCTCCATAGATAAGAGTAGATTATTTAACTTGATTACCAAATCAAGTTTAAAAAATGCATTGATTTACATTGATCTAAAGAAATCTGTTCCTCGTGCGTTGAAAAGACTGATTAACATGTCAGTTAGACACATGGCACATTCCAGACATGTCAGAAAGTCAGACAGTTTTTCACTAGGAAAAATTCTGAGGAATGGCCAAGAATGACACTGAGGTCAGTTTTCAGTGCAGAATTTTCCAAGATACAGTTACTGTATCAACATGTTGTCAACATGACAGCTCACAATGGAAACACTGTTTAGAACTAGCAACATCATGAAAACCTGTTGCAACTATGGTTTTCAAACCCGTTTTTTTTGTTATCCAGTGTGCCGAATTTCTACTTCAGCAACCCAAAGTTACAGAAAGGGGGTGATCCTATATGATTCAGATTTTTTCACTATCAAAGGGCCTTGGTAGCAAATGGTTTTACGCATACATTTTAAATTGCATTTACATCAAATGCTGAACAGGTGGAGTTGCTCCTCTGTCTCTTTACAAAACAGTGAGAGTAAAGAGAGCTGTGTAGACCAGTTTAAAGAAATTCTTGGTTTCAGACTGGTGCTATAATGCTGCTTTTTTGTTTTGAGCACAGGAAATACATTAATGGTCTCAATTAGAAGGGATCTAAGAAGCTACAATACACTGTTGAGTTCTTGTTGAAGGGCTACATTGTCTGATCTCTGATTCTTTGAGTGCATTTGCTTTTTCCAGTTCATTCAGCACATGCATTTCCCGCTTTCCAGTGTTCCCTCTTGCCAGTGAAGAAGGTTGGTCATTTATTTCACAGAGTCCCATATTTTTTTGTGCTCTTAGTTGAAAAGGCTTCTCTGACACATACACTATGTTGCTCTTGTGCCTCCCTTAGTTTCCCCTTTAGTTCTCTTTGAACTACTCTTGGGTCCATTATGTTGCTCTTCCAGAAAGCTTGGTTTTCCGTCTGCTGCAATGTTTGACCTCAGGCTTTAAGTATCCTTTGTTATTAGGATATATCTTTATGATCTTTTTGACACTGCAATGTCAACACAGAAATTAACATACCCTGTGATCGCCTCCCCAATACTGTAAATATTATTGTCTTGATGGAAAAGGTCCTCAGTCTTATTTTCTGGCCAGATAAGCTTGCCAGTGTCCAACCAGCTTCAAAACACTTGATAACCTTTGACAAACTTTGTGCCCACTGACAGTTATTTCCACCAGATAGAGAAAGACTCGACAAATTCTTTGTAATTAAGAATGGGCACCTTCATAGCCAGCTAGCTACCTAGCTACATCCATGAGTATGGATGAGATGGACGCAGCTTTAGAGTTTAGTCTCAAATCAGCTCAGTTTTCCAATCATGGTGAAAAATGTTAACAAGCTCTTTGCAGGTTCATCAGCAGGATGTCAGTTGTTACTGATTGTTACTAGTCCTTAGTATCAGTCAAGATCCAAAAATACTGCATTTTACATTTCTCATGTTGCACCCTAACGGCATTAAACCCTGCCTATCTGGCACATATTTCAAACTCCACACCTCTAATTACTAACACAGGCTATGTGTTGCAATTAGAAGTTTACAAGTTAACTCAGGCTGAATTTTAACTTAGCAGAGACTGAAGAAGTTTTCTGTCTTCAGACCTCAATCATATTCATCTATCTTTGTACACCAGTGTTTTTCTTCAGTGCTTTCAATGGTTTGTATAGTCTTCATGCTGTTAGGCCTTTTTTCTCACTAATGAAATAATGACCATTTGAAGAGCCATGAAGTTTTTTTCATGGTGTTTAATGAGCAGTGGCACCCTGCATCCTTTGGGTTAAATTTAGTCATCTCTCATTGTGATGAGTGGATCAAACAAGCTTGTGTCTGCTCTGTAGCTTCAGTCAGGCACTCTGGGATTTCACAAAGTTGAAGACAAAGAGTAAGCAGCCAATGAGCTTCATGAGAATGTAGTGGCATTCATTCAAAGCCTCCCCTAACCCCAGACCCCCACCCCCAACCCATCCACTGCTCAGGAATAATCACTGCTTTGTGTAGGGCTGTAGAATTCAGGGTGAAAATGCAAGAGTCAATTATAGAGAGAGAGTCCAAAAAGCATGGTAACCGCAGCTACCACAGAGGGCTCTGAAAGGAAAAAAGGCATAAAAACACAACCAGTCCTGCAGGCCTGGCTTGTTGCGAGCAGAAACCAACCCGGTGGTACCTTCCCCCTCCACATATGCTGCAAGGGGCCAGAAAGATTTGAGAGAGTTTCTGTGCCAAATATTTGATAAATGATGCATGGTTTTGTTTTCACTGGCCCAGAGGACAGCTATAGTACTGTTCTGCTGCTATGCCTGTGGTGTCAGACCTGAACAGTTAATACTGCTGGCTTCTCACCAAAACAGATGAGGTGTATGTTTGAGGTTTGGAGATTTATGCTGACAATGTTCACCCACAGCAGAATGGGACAGCTGATCATTTTTCTCCTTCATGAAAGGTTCTGTAATCAGTGCCCACATTTTCAATTTTCCCACATTACCATTCTGTTTGAACTTATGTACTGATTTTTTATTTGGTTAGTGTGTCCAGGCTTTCAGTTAGAACCTGATAATTGGAGAGTCCAGTGAAGCATGATGAATGCTGCCCATCCTGTAAATACAATAGCAGTGCAGTCAGTGTCTGTAGAAACATTCTCACCCTGGTAGGCCTGGACTTTATTAGCATGGGAGTTCCAGCACTCCTCCTCCTCAGGCTGTAATTCAATGCACCTCTGTACAGGGAGTAAGAGGGAGGAGGTATACAATCTTCTGGCAGACACATGGATGACTGGGACGCTGACAGGGTGGAGGTGCACGCTTTAGTCGACAATTTCCTGCAGCTGACAGGCTGCTGATCATCCTAAGCTATGGCCCCTACTGACTGGGATGTCAACTGGTGGACGTGGAGTTATGGAAGAGCTTCAAGACCTCAGCTCAGTTTCTATATTAAACAAAAGAGATGACTTTGACTCAAAATGGCCAACCACCACTAAACAGTATATTGATTCTGATAAGAAAAAGCACACTTCTTTCACTAAACTGCCAGCCTACATTAATGGAGAAGTCTGACACGTAAAGGTTTACTACCCAGGATTTGTCGCTTTGCTGTTTGTAAACACACCATTCAAAGCTGACTCCTCCTCCTTAGCTCAACAAATAAGATAGAGAGAAAGTAGGGATGGTTGAGTGAGCCAGAGAGGGAACGAAGAGAAGGAATGAGAACAAAGCTGTGAATCTGACAAATAAAATTTTTATTGTTTCATAGTGGTTATGTTCTGAAGTACAAATAAACACACCCTCACTTCCATGCAACCCTGCAGGGAGTTGCCGCATTGTTGGATGTTGTGTGAATGCAACAAAGCACACACTTCTTTATGTCTGCTGTCACCTCTCTGCTCTGCGTGTGTTCCACCTTTGTGGGTATCAGTTTCAGTTACAGACCTTACAGAGTGAGGACATTTAGGGAATTTGAGGACATTTTGGCTTAAAATCACTTTCTGACACATCTTCAAGGGCTGTTTGAGGTCTAAGAATTAGAAGATTAGAATTAGGTTTAGATTTGTACATATGTGTGATATCCATATGAAGATAATGGTGCACATTTTAAGAGTGTCTCTCTGGAAGACATTTGTAGCATTCAGTTGTTTACTTGACTAGTATCACAAATAGTTGTGTAATGCATAAAAAAATAGAGAGAGAATTACAATGCCTGGTTCCTTACTCACTTCCACACAACTGGCCAGTGATAGCATAAAGAGAGAGTAGCACTTTAGAAGGAGAATTCTGTTGCCTGGAGCTTGCCATATACACAGCTTTTAGGAACCTCTGAGACCTTGGTACAATGTTTCCACTGTATTTTAAAACCAGAATGTTTCAAGTACAGTATAATCTACTTCATTAAAAAGGCAACAGCAACACTGGCATGGTAATCTTTAGCAGCTGTGAGAAAGACAACAATTTTGTCAGTATTGTCATTGTTATTGATATGATTTCCTTTCTCATTTAGATGTACATGAGATACAAGTCTAAACAAAAGTACATCTAACATGCCCAACTAGTTTTTCGGTTTACTCCACAACATGCATTGTTATTATTTATTCTTAGCCATGCTAGCAATGTTGGTCACCTTTCAGCATTTTCAAATTTAGTTACCATTGTGTCAAGTAGTTTGGGGTTTGCTGGTGGTAGTGCAATAAAGTCCTCCAACCTAAATGACGGTAACAATTTGGTTAGGTTTAGACACAAAAACTATTTGGTTAAGTTTAAGAGAAAATCATACTTAAGGTCACAAGACCGTCACTGACATGGTTATGGTAATGAACACATGGTTAAGGTCGTGGAACAGCTATTGATAAAAGAAACAATGCTGACACTCTGAGTCCACATGAACCTCATTTTTTTATACATATAAAAAAAATATTATTTTTTGAAGATGATAGATTAGAGACCAAGAAAAGGCAGCAAAGTAAAATGCCTTAAGGTCAATAAAAACTCATGGCTGAGTCCAAACAAGTACGCTTTGCATCTTTAGGGGAATATTAGTAGCTTCATCATTTAGATCTGCTGAAGAGCTAAAAAGTAATTCTCTTCACTTTGAATGTCAATCCATTATGTGAAGAGTCTGCAGATATTTCTGTGTGCACCACATGGTGGCAGCAACACACTGTAGACCAAGACCAAGGAGGTCATAGTGGACTATAGGAGGTCCAGGAAGACTGAACACACTCCTGTCTGCATACATGGGGAGGCGGTGGAGCGTGTGGACAGCATAAAGTTCCTGGGCATCCACATTTCCTCTGACCTCTCCTGGACTGTGAACACACCTGGTGAAAAAGGCCCAACAACAGCTCGCCTTTCTCAGGAAGATGAATCGGACTGGACTCACTTCTCAGCTGCTCGCAGACTTTTACAGGGCCACGATTGAAAGCATCCTGTGCCTCAGTGTGACAGTGTGGTATGACAGCTGCACAGCACGGGACAGAAAGGACTTAGCCTGCGTGGTGAGGACAGCACCGGGGATTATAGGCTGTCGTCTACCAGATCTGGACTCAGTTTACGCTTCCCGAGTCTAGAAAAGGGCCAGACGCATTGCGACAGACCCCACCCACCCGGGCAATGCACTGTTTAACCGCTTTCCTGATGGAAGCGGTACAGGCACATTAAAACAAGCACAAGCAGACTCAGGGACAGCTTCTTCCCCAGAACTGTAAAAGCAATAGCCCTCCGCAGTTAAACACTCACATCCATCTCCCTACAGGACCCTCACACATGCACCCTCCTCCCTCCAGCCACATACACCCATAAAAAATCATTAATATATTTTATATTTTTAGATATGGTTCACTTTAATGAAGAAAATCACTCTAACTGAATCCACATGGCCCTCATTTTTTTATACATATATACATACATACATTTATATATATATTTCTTTTCTTCTTCATTTTAGGATAAAAGAAGAAAAAGTAGAAAGGAGTGAGCTGAGAGGTTATCCTCAGTTATTTCTTTCAATTGGAGAAAGGCAGCAAAGTAAAAGGCAATCAGGTCACTAAAACTCACTGCTGAGCATGAAAAAAGGTTAAACACAAGGGAACGTTGGCTAGAACATGCAGAGGAACAAAAGCAGACAAAAGGGCTGGAATGAGTCATTCAGGGCTGATTTGGAATGAGGAACAGTTGGGGAGAGACCAGGTGACTGTAGGGCTGATTGGGAGAAGTGATAACAGGTGTGCAGATGGGCGTGGAAGACAGGTGAGTGGGCACAGGCAGGAAAGTCTGAGGACATCTAGTGGGTGAGAAGAGGAAGGCAGGTCTGGAGAAACAGGCTGGAGACAAGGGGCTGAGGAGAACAGAGCAGATCGTGACATTCATTGCAAATTTGTTTGGTAACGTGCCACAGAAAACTGAAATGATACAGGGGCTAAGATGCTGGTTTTATACTTAATTTGATCTGCTGTCTTGTAGAAGGGTCCCATGTCATTTAGTTTTCACACTTTCGGTTGATATGCTTACATGGTATATTCCTGGATAAATCTGTGTTAACGAAACTGGTTAATTTCTTTGCCTCATTATGTTTTGCAGACAAAATCTATGTCGTAGATGATATGACATAATACTATATATACATAGACAACTTTGACATGATGTCAAAACTCTTTTCATTCATTAATTTTCTACCGCTTAATCCTATGTCAGGGTCGCGGGGGAGCTGGAGCCTATCCCAGCTGACTATGGGCGAGAGGCGGGGTACACCCTGGACTGGTCGCCAGTCAATCGCAGGGCTGATTAAAACAGTTTTTTTCTTATTTAGTTTTTTCTTATTTATTATTCAGTATATATAATATATAAGGCAATAATTGCTTCATAATATTTGCAGGAGAAATTATGATGATTATCATGACTTCATAAAATAAAATTGGATGCACTTAACATGTAAGATAATTGGCACATGTTAGAAAAAAAATGTGTTGAGGTTGACAGACTTGATGATGATATATTCTGTCCTGATTCATGCTGACAAGACATTTCCATTAATGAAAAATACAGTTAGTGAGTAAGTTAGTGCTTGTGTCCCAGACTCTTTTGGTAGAATTCCTCCCCAAAATCCATGTAGTATGTCAAGTCACCTGGATGCCTGTTTATGGGACTATGTTGTGTTACTGTGTGAACATGAATAAGTAGATAGAAAACCAATCAGATCAGAATCAGAATCAGAAAATCCCCGTAGGGAAATTCTTACTGTTACTTAACTCCCAGTTGAAAATGAAGAAAAGAGGAAAATTGCACAGTGTGTGGTAAGAGAAAAAATTTCTAGAATAAATAAGTGAAGTGAAAACAAAATAAAAGTATAGTATAATGAAAATCAAGTAAAAATATTGCAATAACTCCAATATCAAACAGAACACTATATACAAATAATATAAAAATCGAAAAAATAAGACATCTTAATGTTTTAATATTTGCAGATATGTACATGAGGTTTGTGGTTGATGGTTTAAAAATGAAGTATACACAGTATACGTGAGTCCGTGATTCTTACAGTTCAGAGTTATATAGTTTGATTGTGACAGGCAGGAATGATTTCGTGTGTCGCTCTGTTGTGCAGTGTGGAACAATGAGTCTGTTGCTGAATGAGCTTCTGTGACTGATCAGCACATGGTGGAGAGGGTGTGAAGGAGAGTCCAATATTGTCCTAACTTTGGACAACATTCTCCTCTCCAACACTGTGTTCATTGAGTCCAGTTCCTCCCCCACAACATGGCTGGCTTTCCTGATGATCTCATTGAGTCTATTAGTGTCCTTCACACTCAGGCTGCTGCCCCAGCAGACAACAGCGTACAGGATGGCACTGGCCACCACAGACTCATAGAACATCCGCAGCATCGTCCGGCAGATGTTAAAGGACCTTAGCCGTCTCAGAAAATAGAGACGGCTCTGGCCCTTTCTATAAACAGTGTCCACGTTTTTGGACCAGTTCAGTTTGATAGATAGCTTTAACAGTCAGCTGCATGTCCTCTCCCTTCTCGTCTTCCAGAACTTTCCACAGAGAGCACTCAGGCCTCTCTAGCTCTGCTCAACAGCTTTTGTTCATAGATGACCCAGAGTCAGTCTTCAGCTCAATGCTCTGACGGCGCTTACAGTCTGTTGTGTAATCTTTGGCTCAGAGAACAACAGGCCTCTCTCACCTCTCTCATTAACCAAATAGATAATGAAAGAATAGAGGATGGATGAATTAATCATTTACATAATTTTTAGGCAGAAACTCTCTGGTTGCAGCTTCTCCAGTGTGTGTGAAGATCTGCTGCATTTTTTTGTTTTCATTGTACACTGAAAACCTCTGAAGTTTTGGCTACTGGTCAGACAGAGCTATCAAGTACATTTTATCTATCATGCTATTTTATCAAGTACAGCTCAGACCTGGGTTGGTGATCTTTTGAAACCTTTAGGACCGTTTTTGTTCCCAGGCAACAAGTTCAAAAGCCTGTTTGCAGATCAGCTGACAAATTCATTGTATTCACTTAAGCCATCAAAGTTGTAGGAGAAGGGGTGGCACGGTGGTGCAGTGGTTAGCACTGGCGCCTCACAGCAAAAGGGTTCCAGGTTTGAACCCCGGTCTGGGTCCTTCTGTGTGGAGTTTGCATGTTCTCCCTGTGCCTGCGTGGGTTCTCTCCGGGTACTCCGGCTTCCTCCCACAAGACCAAAAACACATGCATGGGATAGGTTAATTGGCTACTCTTAAAAAAAAAAAAAATGCCCGTAGGGGTGAGTGTGTGGTTGTCTGTCTTTGTGTGTCAGCCCTGCGATTGACAGGGTGTACCCTGCCTCTTGCCCATAGTCAGCTGGGAAGTGAATGAATGAATGAGTTCCAGGAGAATATATTACAGAATGTTAGAGTAACCATTTTTCTTTTCTTTTCTCTTCTTTTTTTCTGTGGGAAGATAGCCAAAATGGCACAATATTACAAGGTTACAAAAATTATAGAATAGAGTATACCAAAAAGACATACCAGACAACGGACAATTTAAAAAAATTAATTCATAGAGTCTACTGTAGAGTCTTGTGGAAGTTATTCCATGACCATGGTAAAAAAATAGGAGAGAGCCGCTCAACCAAATTCTGAGTAAACAGAGCATAGAGCAGCCATCTAGTGGACTGAAAATCATAGCAGCAGTTTATGAGCATTAGGAGATTGCACAGCCATGTGTACGGGACAGTGAGTTGGATATAAAGCACAGACAACTGTGATACACAGAGAGTAGGCAGCTTAGTACAGAGGAGGCAGCATGCATGTAAATAATGTCCCCATAGTGTAGAACAGTAACCTGAACAAGATTTTTCCTAATGGCTAAATTGAGGCAGATATTGTTTCAATAATAAAAACCCAGGCTAATCTTCAGTTTCTTCAATATGCACTTTAAAAGAGACCTTGTCATCCACCCAAATACCAAGTACTTGTAGATGACCTGCTGATAGTGCCTGGGGGCAGCTGTATGCAGCAAGTAAAGAGTGCGGCTTTGGACTTTGGACCGGCCTGAGATCGGAGGGTCACTGGTTCAATCCCTCGAACAAGCACATTGGATGGGGTGGTGGCAAAGGAGATGTGCCCACCCTTCCTCTGCGATCGTGCCCCTGAGCGTCATAGCGTCTTTAGTTTGCTTGCTTTGTGTGTGTTTCGTTTACTTGGTGTGGGTAAAATAAAGAGTAATTTCCAAAAAAAAAAAAAAAATCACAGATGAAAATAAAGAAAACTTGTAGTGGCCATGGCAAAAAGAAAAAAAATCCACTTGCCTTTCAGGGCTACTGTAGATATTTCCAACAGCCACCGTGAAACTAAAAGCATCATCAGAAATTACTACATTTCACCGCCTCACCCAAGTATATGGTTTTGGTGTACAACACTAATGACTAGTTTATGAGTGATTTGTTGGAGGGCACATGTTTTCACTTTTACTGACCGAACTTTATTCAGCACTTAAATAGGAATGCCACACTAATACTGGGTACCTCCCTTTACTCTCAAAAGAGCCTCAGTTCTTCTGAGTCAGTGTCTCAGACCTCCAGAAAGTGGTCGACAGCAGCGATGATGTCATCACCCCTGTCAAAATGTTAACCACTGCTTGCACATCACTGGGCCAAATCAGGTCAAATCCGGCCAAGGACATCCTTAGAAGCCCTTGAGATCAACGTAGTGGATGACAGCACAGTTCATGTCCATTTCCTCAGACAGTACTGACTTGAAATTTTCAGTTTAGTGAAATAAAAAAGTCACAAAACTTATTAACTTCAAACTTTCTGCATAATCACTCAAAGAGTTGAGCAGCACATGCATGTAACAAGAGCTGTGTAACTCATCTCCTTATACTTTAGGCCACAAACTTATCGATCACTCCAGGTTTATCACATCTTCTACGAAATTCATAGGGTCTGCATCACAAGCTTGGTTGCTATGGCAAGTTCCATTGGGAAAGTGCTTATCAGTATTTTCACATCTATCCTAGAGACTGACAGTGAACTACTACTTTTTGGCCTACTACAAGCCTTATACTAACTAAAGACCTAAAGACTGAAAAAATCCTTCACGCAGTGTTCTCTACAGTTGCAAGAAAAAGTATGTGAACCCTTTGGGATTATGTGGAGTTTTGCATGAATTGGTCATAAAATGTGCTCTGAACTTCATCTAAGTCACAACAATAGAAAAACACAGTCTGCTTAAAATAATACTACACAAACATTATATTTTTATGTTTTTATTGAACATAGCATGTAAACATTCACAGCGCAGTGTGGAAAAAGTATGTGAACCTTTGGACTTAATAACTGGTTGACCCTCCTTTGGCAGCAATAACCTCAACCAAACGTTTCCTGTAGTTGCAGATCAGACCTGCACAACGATCTGGAGTAATTAACTCTTCACAAAACTGTTTCAGTGTAGCAATACTCTTGGGATGTCTGGTGTGAATCGCTCTCTTAAGGTCATGCCACAGCGTTTCAATCGGGTTGAGGTCAGGACTCTGACTGGGCCACTCCAGAAGGCGTATTTTGTTCTGTTGAAGCCATTCTTATGTTGAATTACTTGTATGCTTTGGGTCATTGTCCTGTTGCATCACCCATCCTCTGCGGAGCTTCAGTTGGCAGACAGATGGTCTTACGTTTTTCTGCAAAATGTCTTGATAAACTCTGGAATTCATTTTTCCATCAATGACAACAATCCGTCCAGGCCCTGAGGCAGCAACGCAGCCCCAAACCATGATGCTCCCTCCGCCATGTTTTACAGTGGGGATGAGGTTTTGATGTTGGTGTGCTGTGCCTTTTTTTCTCCACACATAGTGTTGTGTGTTTTTTCCAAACAACTCAATTTTGGTTTCATCTGTCCACAGAATATTTTGCCAGTAGTGCTGTGGAACATCCAGGTGCTCTTTTGCAAACTTCAAATGTGCTGCAATATTTTTTTTGGACAGCAATGGCTTCTTCCGTGGTGTCCTCCCATGTACTCCATTCTTGTTTAAAGTTTTCCTTATTATAGATGTGTCAACAAAAATGTTAGCATGTGCCAGAGATTTCTGTAAGTCTTTAGCTGACACTCTAGGATTCTTCTTTACCTCATTAAGCATTCTCCGCTGTGCCCTTGCAGTCATCTTTACAGGATGACCACGCCTAGGGAGAGTAGCAACAGTGCTGAACTTTCTACATTTGTAGACAGTCTGTCTTACCGTGGACACATGAACATCAAGGCTTTTGGAGATACTTTTGTAACCCTTTCCAGCTTCATGCAAGTCAACAATTCTTGATTGTAGGTCTTCTGAGAGCTCTTTTCTGCGAGGCATGGTTCACATCAGGCAGTGCTTCATGAAACCAGTAAAGCCAAAACTTGTTTGTGTTTTTAAAGGGCAGGACAGCTTTCAGCAACACATCATCTCACTGACTGGACTCAAGGTTGGCTCACTCCTGGCTCCAATCAGCTCTTGGAGAAGTCATTAGGCTAGGGGTTCACATACTTTTTCCACACTGCACTGTGAATGTTTACATGTTATGTTCAATAAAAACATAAAAACATATAATGTTTGTGTACTATTATTTTAAGAAGACTGTTTTTTTATTGTTGTGACTTAGATGAAGTTCAGAGCACATTTTATGACCAATTCATGCAAAACTCACACATAATCCCAAAGGGTTCACATACTTTTTCTTCCAACTGTATATGAAAATATGAGTTCTCTTAATAGACCAAAGTATTATTTTCAGAGATCATAAATTTAATTACAATTTAAATTCATGACTACTGACACTGTCTGTATCCTTAAATGTGCACGTTGATGGAAATCTGAACAGTGCAGATTGTGGGCAGCAGAATGGTGACAGAGAACACACAAGAAATTGTGAGTCTGTTTGGTGGTCAGAGAGATGAAAGGCAGCTTTGGTGCTGAGTCTGTGATGATGCCGACCTCCTGTGGATTATCTGCAGAATTACTATTTGACTTTAAGATGACTAAATAGAAGATGTCTTGAGGCATTTGCTGACACATACAAGTACAATTCTTACTCCAATTTTTAAATCCGGAGAGTGGCACAAAGCCAGTAAGTACAGACCTGGAAGCAGACTGCAGATCCTTTCAAAAGTTGCTGAGATATTTGACAACTTATTTCAACAGGACCAGTTTTGGTTTCCATCATATGTAGTTTGATGTTGGAGTAAATCAGTAAAAATCTAGACATGATAAAGGAGACAAATGACAGTTCAAATCTAACTTCAAATGTGTTAATCAGAATTGTGGACTGTGAACTTTTTGTGACTCTGTGAGACGTGGCTCAGAGCTCATACCACACTACGTGACCTCAGAGGATGAAGTAACAATAAAAAAAGAAACCCAGTTAGTCATAAGAATTCCAACAATGCCTCTGTCCATTTTTAGAGCAACAGTGTAACCAGGCCTAACTGTACATATACAGAAATTTGCAACTGAAATATGCTGAAACGATACATAAGTTAGCCTGTTGACTTCTATTTGAATTTTTGTCTGCTGTTGTTAAAATGTCACAGTCAAAAAGGGCTAGCTTGCAGTTTGCAGCCTTTTCAGCCACAAATGCGACGGTGAGGGTGGGACACTCCAATATATTTCTTCCTGACTTGATTCCCATTTGTAAAAAATAGGAGATAAAAATCCACAGTTAAGTTTACATTTAAATCATTTTGAAACCCCACTTTGTTTCCCACTTTGTCTCCCAGTTTCCTTGCTGAACTCTTAAACTCTTAAATCACCATGTTAGCTTCAGCCGAGCTTTAGAAGTATTTTTTTTTAACACAGAGCAAGTACTCTAAATTTGGTCCCCCGTCACTTACACTGGAATCTCTGGTAACCCTTTACAAATGAAACACAAAAACGAGAGCAGATCCTTAGAAACTGAATCAGGAATTACCTGATAATGAATGGTTAAATGAGTATCTCCTGAACAAGTTTAACTGGGGGCTATGTGATAGACAATGATGAGTTACTGGGGAACAGATTGTGAGAGAGCGTGTTCTCACCCATTAAGTAATGATTAGTTCATAAGTATGTAAGAAACGGAGTTGAACAGTTTCTTTAATACATTCCTACTTAACTATGAATTAGCTGCTGAGCAGCACTAACCAGCAATGATTCATTCATTAGTAATTACAATCGTTAGTTACTCTTTTTGTGCACTCCCAAGAAAAATCACACATGGTAGTAAATAGTTACTAAGTAGTTCATTCATTACTTCATGACTGTCTGACCTTTGCCAACCCTTTATGTGCAATAGGCACATAGGACTACTAACACTGAGTAGTTAGTAGTCCTATTATTAGTATTTCCTCATTCATGATCATGACAAGTAGCAGGTGAGTTTTTGCAGGGGAATTCAGAAATAATCACTGAACAATGAATGATTGTTACTAATTAGTTTTGTATGCTGATGCTTTGCTTTATTTCAGGGGTCACAAAAAAGTAATCAGAAGTTAAATAAGCATGAAGCACTGATGAAGTACTTACTGGGCAATCTCAGAATGATGAAGTAATTAATAATGAATTATTACTATTTTTGCCACATTTGTATTTGATGTAAAGTTAATGACTTATGAAGAAAAATCATTATTCTAATTCTCAGCTACTTATAAACCCCTCATTACTACCATGTAAAGATATTATATCCCAGCCTGCTCTCTAGTCACTATTCATTATCTATGATATAGTACTTGATTCAGAGTTATTAAGGAGTTACTCATGTACAATTGATTAATTATCAGGTCATTTCTAATGTTTTCCTCATGCATTCTTCAGTAACTGTGCACAGTGTTATCAAAATGCTTCAGGAGTCAATTTTTTCATGGCCAGGAGGAACAAGTGTATCAAGAATGTACTCCTTCAGTCTTCATATGGGCATGTCAGTATTGTTATAAGAGACATTGAAAAAATGCTAGTTTGTCAAGTATGTCAAAGCTTATACTTAGCTTATACAACAACAACTGTGATCCAATACCTAAATTTTGCACTGGGTTTAAAGGCTGAAGCACAGAGTTTCTGACATGTTCATCATTACCATTCTTGGAGCCACAATTCACCATACCATTCCTTGGCTTTGCATCACAGAGGCTTTGTGGTTAGCACTGTCAGAAGGTCATAGGACTTCACTGGAGCCTTTCTGTGGGAATTTTGAATGTTTTCTGTGTTTGTTTCCTCTGAATGCCGTGGTTCCGCAGTCATGTTGTCAGTCTATAATGGGTTGGTGTCCAGAATTCTGAGACCACACAGACTTTTGGACTCCACTCTATGTCTTAGTCCTGTGATAAGCTTTGTAGAGCAGAATACTGTTTTTGTGAAAACTGATAGGAAAATTTGAACTTTATGTCTTCTATAACTTTTCTCTCCAAGCAGGCAGGTACTTCACCTGTTTGCTCTCTGCAGTATTCTTGGAAAAAACATCACAATCACACAGTTCCTGTCACGTTTCGACACATTTACTCCCTGTTTACGTCTGGCTCAAACAGAGAACATGGAAAAACACAGCCAGACCCTGCAGACTGTGTGTGCCAAAGACTGAGAAAATATGTCGCTTAGGGACTTTGACATTTTTCTTTCATTTACCAAAGCAAACACTTTACTGTTCCTTGCCTGAAAATAGGTAGCACTGAATCTCTCTGTGCCAGTATACACTTTTACAGTGCACAGCATAACCACATGTAAGATACACAAGTCTTCTCTAGGGAAAGGCATTCATATGAAATTTTAAATGATTTCTTTAATGATGAGCCTCCTACACTACACCACGGGAGAAACTGGAGTTAATAAGCTTTGAGAATTTCAACATCTAACTGCTTTTTCCCTGTTATTTACGCGAATGGAGTTTAAATTTCAGAGGTAATGTCTGAGGAAGTTTCCTACACAAGCCAACGTGCCCAACATTTGAATTCCAGAAAACAAGAAGAAAAACTACAACCAAAAAGTACTGACTAAGCCACTATGTCCAGGATTTCATCAGTCAGTATTCAGAAGCAAAACAGGAACAAGTTAGTAGAATTATTATTAGTAGTAAATTATTCAGTGTCATTTTTTCTGAAAAATTAAAATTTAGTTCACAAAAACATGCAGCAGGCTGCAGCCTTTAAAGGAAAAGACCAGTGGCATTCAATATATTTTTGTCTACTAAAATTTAAAACATTGTAAAAATTAAAACAAGTGTAATGCATGACTTTGCTTCAGTAATTGCAACCAGATTTGAGAAAGGTTATGAGAAATATGAAAATATACAATTCACAGACACTTTGCTACTGATTCCCTTTAAAGTTTGTTTTGGGACTGACTCTAGAGATTGATTGGTTTTCCATGAGATCAACACTTGATGTCTAATGAGCCACATCCTGTTTGATTGCTGTACGTGTCCTCTCAGGGTCTTTCACAATTCTCACTGTGACCACGAATCGTGGACATCCTCCTTAAACATGATCAGTGAATTTCTGACTTGGTGCAAGACTGGAGTGAAATGTATTAACCCATTCTTCAACAAGTAATACAAAAACAGTGAAAGAGGAATAAAAGCATGATAGTCTGAATAAAAATAAGTTCTCTAAAAACAAAACCATGTACCCCTTTTGTTTGTCTTTTCATTATGCCCAGCCAAGTATAGCATAAAAAAATCACTCCCAAGGATGACCCAACAGACTGCAGTCCAAACAAAATTGATTTATTTATCAGTCCAGGTAGAATAGGTTGTAGGAGCCAAAATTATTATTTGTTAATATTTTTAGTGTTTTACACATTTTTTGTTCGAGTTGTCCCCATCTAGTGGCTCTGCTTTTCACAGAAGGAGATAAAGGCCAAGGATGCCACCTGGAGAAGGGGGCTGGAGCAGGAAGAGACAGTTTTTGACCTCACATCTTGGATTCCTGGCTGCTGCAGACTATGGCCCTGATTTATTTTTAGTCAAGCTTTAGTTATCATTAAAATCCTTTTTTGTAGTTGCATTTTGACATTTCGAGTCTTGCATAGCATAGCATAGCACAGCACAGCGCAACACAGCACAGCACAGCACAGCACAGTCTCATTGGGAGCCCAGAAAAAGGCATCAGCAGGTACCATTTTAAGAGACTGGAGACCATTAGTCTCTGGTTCAATTACAAGCCACAATCTTCAACTGACATACACTATGAGAATGCACATAGAACAGGTGAACAGCACCACCCTCAGGCAGAGAGGGATAACAACACAAGCAAAATCTCACAAGAACACATAAAAATTATGACTCAGGGCCACTTTACGATTACATGACCATGTGTGGTCTGTGTGACATTACCATCTCATCAAATTAAAACTCTTCCTGTGTTGCAGATTTTGCTAATGCAGCCATTTCCTCCTCTGAACTTGCTAATTGTTTCAGAAACTCCAGTCAACATGGCATGACAGTCATATAATCAGGGGTGGAAAGCAGTCCACTGCATTTACTCTGGTGCTGTACTTAGTGTACGTACATATTTGAAATACTTACTTTGAGTATTTCTCTGTTTTGCTACTTTATACTTGTACTCAACTACATTTATATGAAGATATTATTCTGCTACCTTCTACTTACTTAACAGATGACTGTTCTGCATACCTACAAAACCTATAATTAGCAAATACAATACAACAACTGGAATAATATTTTTATATAGCACTTTTCCAAAAGAAAAAAAAGTTAAGAGCTTCACTTGAAAACAGACAAAAACATGTCAAAACAATAGAATAATTTGGACAATAGAAAGATACAGTATAGTGTTGTTCCATCTTAATGAGCCAAATTAATTAAGAGTTACTTAAGCAGAAATTCAACCTAATAAAAATTAGTTTTCTTGTAGACATTTATAGTCTCCATCAATTTAGATTAGGGGAATGGTAGTTCCTTTCCAGAATCTAGGGTTGAATATGTGTGAGCACAACAACAACAAAAACAACAACAACAACAACAACAATAATACAATCTTAATGCAAAGAGGCTTATCAAATGTTCTGTTATCTCTCTTTGAAAGCATAAATAACTTTCTCCAAGTCACAGAATTGGGAAAAGTATGTAGTTTTTGAAAAGACTGTGAGCTGCTACAAACTTACCAGTATATTGGTGTATGATAATCAACAATAAAACCGGAATTATAGATAATGGCTACATTCCTGGCACTTGGCTAAAAGGATAGTCAGGTTGTTAAATTGATCATTAAAATTATGAACAGTTTAATGATCAAAACAAGACCATTTCAGATTTTTCTTTTATGATTTGGAGGAACTTATTAGACATTAAACAAAAATATTATAGATTTTGTAGATTAATATTCTCAGAATTAGTGCCAACTGCACCTGCAAGTTAATGCATCATCAGTCCAACAATAATCCTATTCTATTTTATACATAGAATTGCAATGAAGCTATTTAAGAAGCTTCTCCAAAAGAAGAAGCTTCTTAAATAGCTTCATATCACATTTTTTGAGAAGCAATGTCAATGGTCACAGCATTCATACAGACAGAGAAGTGTGAAATCATCTGAAAGCAGAGGTGAATTGTATTTTCCCATATGATACAACTGTAGCATGAGAACCACATGCGTTTCATATATCTGAAGGAAGGCACAGTCAGGAGGGACGATGGCATCACTATCTGTATATTCACATGACCATGAAAGGAGCTGGCCACACAATCATTGTGGGAGGCGGGGCATTCCCACAACAAAGAGCACAACTTGAATCAGAGGCATCAAACACTTCAACTGTTGCTGTTGACTCAGCATAGGGCAGAGTCCTGCAATTCACAAATCCATGACACATTCAAGATGCCCTTACTACTGAATGTGCTCACAGTATTTATGACAGGCATAAAGTGGGTCATGGCATATGTCAGAGTCAGAAAAACAGAATAACAATAAAAAAGTTGTAAAAATCATATTGCAGACAGTGGTAAGGTCCTATTACAATCTTGTTTACACAGCCCATGCTTTCTGGGGAGTCAAGCAATCGTCTGGTGGGGGCATGTTGATTCATTTGTAAAAGTGAAATATCTGGTAAGTCCAGTCAGAGAAACAGGCTTGCATATGTGTTTGCATGTTTATGATTGGCCAATGCAGAGTTGTGTGAATTGCATTTTTTCACAGAGAGCTAATGTCTGTATGAAAGCAGCTAATAACACAGATTAAAGGAGCTTTGTTACTTCCAGCTGGTTGATCCATTGTGTTTCTTAGAGCCAGTCAACAAGTCTCTAAGGAATGATGTAGTATTGAATGCAGGTCACACTGACTGCAGTGAATGCAAACCTACTATATTTTTCCCTTCACCTGATGAAAACAGTATCTACTTTGCAACTGTAGAGGAAGGAGCAACAACATAAATGAAAATCACAGAGCCACACATGCACGTATGCACATATGACCAAACTATCAAATCTATTGTGAATATGGAAGCTGTTTCTTTAAGGCCAAGGACTGTGTGTGGAAAAACTCAAGCAAAAACATAAAGGTCAAGACCAGGCATAGTATAAATCTACAAGTAAATCAAGAACAGGTCAGACTGAGATTGACACTGTTGTTGACTGTTGTGACTGAGTTTGAACTTTTACATGTTTTTATTTCTCTTATTTAACAGTCAGTTGTATTACACCCTCAAACATTTGTCAGATCGGTCTACTACACTGGATTTAAATGTGATACTGTAAGATCAGGAAAATCCAAGCGGAAGAATTCCACTTTAAAGTATATGAGGAGAGTGTACATTTCAGTTTGGTAAAAATCATGTACTCTCTTCTCTTCATGTAGGCTTCATGTGAATGGTTGCACCTTTTCACAGCCTGAGGAAGGTAAATATTGCATGCTGAGCAAATATCAAGTGGTTTTACCACTTCAGTGATCCAAGTCACAGGTTGTAGCTTTTCAGTGTTTCCTTTATCCACTGCAGGAGCTCAACAACATGAAACATTTAACCATTGTCACAGGTTTGGTGAATGTTTGCTGGACAAATCAACTTGCCCAGGCAAACTGTGGATCCAATGTGTCTCAGTGTGTAAAATCAGTGCCTTACCTTGCCCCAAAGCCTTGCAATGGTCTTAAATGTTCTGATTATAAGGTGCCCCAGGTTATAGGCTATTAATTCTTGCAGTGGAAAATAGCTAAAATTGGCCTTTATTTACAGTTGAGATTTAAGCAGAAAAACAAGGACAAAGCTAAAGGAGTAGATTTTCTTCTTTATAATCACAAAACAAATGTATTTCTTAAGAAGAGGCAGTGGTCTTCTACTGTGGTCCTATGAAAGCATCTTTGTATGTAGGTTTCTATGTTGTTACATGTTACATCCAATTGGAGGAAGCTTGGTCAGACATGGTTCCTTGGGAAAGACACGCCATGGAAATGGCCCCTAGGTGAGCTTGAGGACATTTAATGGGCATTCCTTGGAGACTGAGACTGGACTCAAGTACAGCTCTGGCTGGATAGTTTCAGTGAAGGCCTTGTTGATGTTTGAGATAAAAACATGAGAACAGCAATGATCTAAATGTTTAGACCAATTTTGCATCAGCAGTCAGAGAACTATTCACTGAACAACCTAGATTAGATCTGAACTCTTTTCTGGTCAACAGATCACAGCTCTCAGCTTGTCCACCATGTGAGCTCTATAGTCTCACAGCTCATTTGGTAATCAAACATCTGGAACAACAGGGCTTGCAATGACAACTATGCCAGATTACAGGAAATGCTATGTGGAAGGGGGTAGGGCACTGTGAAGCTCAAAGTATCCTGCTGACATTCTGCTGAGACTGTATGTAAATATTTAGAAAAGTTTAGTGACTCTGGCCAGGGGCCAGGGGTCTGTGGATTCTGTGGAGGTGCTGAATGCTAATAAACATAAAGAATGAAGGAGTAATAACAGTGTTGTTGACAGACCCATGTTTGGATTGCTGGATGAAATGTTCCCACAGACAGGGGTGGAAAATGATGAACACACACACTTCAATTAAAAGTGCCATTAGGTGAAGTCACAAAACTAAATAAAGTGCAACCTACTCACTGGTCTGGTTTTAGTTGATACGTGGTCCCACAAATGTCCATGTTTGTGACCAAGTAGGCATCACTGTGGCTGAACGGTGAGGCCAGTGCATAGCAGCCATAAGCTGCACTTCCTCTTAAAGTGGAATTGAAGTAAGTGAGAAAAACCCCATCTTCTCAATCAAAGTACAAATTCAAAATGGTCAGTTTCACTTCCTGCAATATTTGTATTAGTTTCAGTATTAGTACATAGTTAGAATTATCACTGGTATTAGTATTTTCATATGCATACAAGAAATCAGATCACTGGGAGAAATCATCTTCCACAAAAGATCAGTCAGACCATTTATACTATTGCACTGTAGTGAGCTGGTTACTTCATGTTATTAAACTGATTTCATATCCAAAAAATACATTTTTGAAGATTACAATCTTTTCTGCATGTTGAAGTGACCTTGGGCAAGATACTGAACCCCAAATTACTCCTGATGTGAATGTACTGGTGTGTAAATGTGTGTGTGAAAGCAAACTATAACAGCAAATAACTTAATTAACTGTAATTTCATCCACTGTCTGTGTTGACTTAAAAATCAAGCAGGTCATTCTTGTCGATGAGTTTTCAATCCATCTTCATCAATCAACTTACCCCCTCATAAAGGCTAATGTGACAGATGTGAGTTGGATATGAGTTTTTCAAACAATTTTTCTAGAAATTGTCTTTCTCCAGATAAATCTATTTGGGTAGTCAGGTTTTTCTAATCCCTTACCCCAATTACAGAAACGCCCTTTCTCTTTTAACCAGTTTCTTAAGTGTATGCAAACATGCCGTATCATTAAGCAGACATAAAGACTGAAAGGCTGAG
Source organism: Toxotes jaculatrix (assembly GCF_017976425.1). Lineage (NCBI taxonomy): Eukaryota > Metazoa > Chordata > Actinopteri > Toxotidae > Toxotes > Toxotes jaculatrix. The sequence continues at coordinate 14,338,915 of NC_054413.1, read as the reverse complement.
GTTTGGGAGCATGTTTGCTTGACTGACAGGTGTCTTGGACACTGTACTGGATCCATGAAACACTTTTCAGGCTTCAGTAACTTCAGTACAGTAAAATCACAGAACTGCTACAGTTTAACAGAGCCTTTACGTGAAATACACAGAATGAAATTAAATGAAAAAATATGTATGTAAAAGTAAACATATTGACTTTTAAATTTTAGTGCACAAAAAGAAATGGAATCTGTGACCTCGCTGGATTCATCTATATATTAAAACGATGTCTTCCTGACACTTAATCACAGCACTACATTGTGTCCCACAATGATTCTATTCAAACATGACAGAACTATTGTGAAATGTTCACATATTTGGCACCTTGATGAATTAATCATGTTTTATTAAGTAAGAGAAAAACTTCTGCTCTAGTACATCACAGATACACAATTTAGAAAAGGCAGTAACTCATTCTCACATCCTGTGTATGAAGACAACTTAAGAATACACCCGTATAAATCAAAGTTAAAAATTCATGGAACCTCATGGTCTGCTAATTAACATTGTTTTCTGGTGATTTTTATGTGTGATTTTATGGTAATTTTAGCAATGTGAAATGTTGCATTTAACATTTCTGTATTCTTTCCAGTACTGTGTATGATTGTCCAGATTGTCTGATTGGGGATTCAGTTAAATATTAGAGGGACATGTAAAATTGCCATCATGTTGGAAGAGTAAAGTATGTCCTGAGAGGACATTACAGTACCTACAATAATGTGAGTAACTGTACTATGTTACTTCCCTCTTTACCTCATAGAGAGGTCAAGAGGAGTATGATTCGTCATTCATGTTCATGACACATTGTTGCAGACCTCTTCTTTGTACTGCTGTATGTCTGCTATTGATAGAATGGACAGTGTTTTGAGTTTGAGAGGGACTCTGATCCCTCACAGGGACCAGGGAATAAGTGAACCTTGCAGTTGGACAGAGATTTCTGCTCAGAGGAGCTAGAGATAACAAACACATAACTTTATTTAAACTTGGACAGCATATTTGTTATCCCATGATGATTAGGCTGTGGCAGAAAAATAGTGGGAGTTATGTTTTAATGACTGATTTCATTCAAATGCAGAATGAGGAAAAGTTTTCACCTAGAAGGTCCACAGCACTTTTACCTAATACTGGAACCTCTTGCTTACATTTTCTTAGTGGTGGATTCTATGTGTGTGACAACATCTTATGTGAAGTAGCTCTACTGTAATGCCTGTTGTATGTGTCAAACTAACACTCCCACACAAATGTTGCTTAATATAAAAATCAGACCTTGAAATACCTTGACTTTGCTGTTGCTATTCTTAAACTTCGAAATAACTGGATGAACTTTTGCAGCTGTTTATTACAATTACATCTCACACTAAAATGACATATGACAGTTTTACTGTGTAACAGAATTGTTATGGCTGAAACCAGGAACACAGGAGCAAGGGGGCAGGGAACTGAAGAATTAAGATGAAGACTTCAGTTGGATGACTGGGGTATCTGGCTGGGCTTTGAATGGGCCACACTGACTGACGAGCAGGAGAAGACGATATTGGTTGACTCATCTTGTGCGGGACCCCTATCCCCTATTGGGGTCCTCTGTGGTGCTGGACAGCTGAGGCTCTGTGGTGCTGGGTAGCTTGAGGGATCAGTGTCTCTGGGATCCATGCTGCCTTCTTGGTGCTCTAACCCCTTGATATCTTGAGGAGATAACCAGGAGAGTCCTGAGGAAAGGGGATTGCTCAGGTTCAGGATCCAACAGGAGGCTGATTGACATGAGAGCAAGAACAGGCAAATGACTAGCCGACTTGGATGGAGGCCTGAAGACAGTGGGCCCAATGCTAACCAACTGGGAAACTGACTGCAGGCTAACAAAGCTCCAGTGGTCACAAAAAAAACACACACTATGCATACAGCATAACATATTTTCTTTCCCCACCATTGGCACCAGGAACTCTTCACCTACTTATAGATTTTACCTCGTAATCTAACAAATTTAAGACAATAACATTAACAATTACACAACGTAATGGCCAACTCTTCACAATTCTGCTTTAAAATAAATCCAAAGAATGTCAGGAAATGTCTGAGCTATTCATGGGAAGAATAAATTTTAAAATCACAGGCAAATTTTTAACCTTACAATAGGCCCCACATGGGGTAGTGATAAGCTGGCATTTGCCCATAGATCATTTTTAAATTGGCTTCATGTCCCAAAGTGAACTAGTGGGGGCCATGTAAACAATCACCCACACCCTGATTTTTGCATCTGTGTATAGCAAGTGAGTTTAATGATTGCGCTGATGTCATCTACACTGTTGCCCATAAAGTTGGACTAATTTTATTTTCAGACACATTGATCTATTTATTCCTATTTATACACATCAGTAATCACATTGGAAGAGACTGATCAATAACATTTTGAGAAGATATACACTTTACCTATCAAGAATAAATCACATTGTCACAATCATTTCATGATTCATTTCAAAATATATTTTATTCCAGCTTTGTTGGCAACAGTGTATAAGTGAGGCTCTTATGGGCAAACTTTTGTGTTAAAAATGGAAACCATTGATGGATCCTCTGGTTCTTGAATATACACATTAAGGATTTCAGTGGAAATGTTGTTTCCTCATGTGTTTAAAGCAGAATTTACAGGAAGTCAGAAGGCTTACAGTCTGCTACTGTATGTCACTGTCTAGGCATGTAGCGGAACCACAAGATCCCTGGAAGTGAGTCTGTTTAATACCAGTCTCACTGGAGCTCCATAACCCATCTGGAGCCCCATGTGTGTAGTATAACTGCTTTTGCAGACACGCAGGGTTTTACAGTGATGGTGGGTTCTAAACTAAAGGCACTTGAAGTAATGAGGAAGTTTAAGCACATATCAAGTTTATTCACTACACACACACACACGCATACACACACACATATATATATATGTTTATATGTTTATATGTTATATATATATAAATATATATGTGTGTGTGTGTGTGTGTGGGGGGGGGGGGGGGTGGGGTGGGGGGGGGGGGGGGGGGGAGGGGGGGGCTTTATACGATGGGCAGCAAATAATCTTGATTCCCTTATGAGCTCTGAGTAGGACAAGAAAAACATGAAAACTGATTAAACTTCTAGGACAACTACACAACAGATGAGTCATGGACACGCTTCTGGAAACAAATGTATTACAAAATAAAAGACTCCTGCTTATGTGTAATCTATCAAACAAGCCAGAGTTTTGAAGAAATAATAAATAATAGCTTGTTATTTTTGTAGTGACACTGCTAGTGGCCCCCTGTTACGTGTCAGTTTCCACATTCCAACCATTTTCTTTCTCACATCCACTGTGTCATGAGTTTTCAGAGGGCCCAGGCCCTCACAGCAACTCACAATGTGAATGTTCAATAAAGATAACCGATTCATAGAGACGCTAGAGCAAATATGACGCACCCACTGCAAACAGTTACAGGTGCTATCTCTGTCTGTATCTGTGCCCGCATAGTCTGCCAGCCAACACAGTACAGATTCACTTACAGATTTGTGCTTTGATATGGCTATGGAACCAAAAGCTTAGTCTGGAAAATGTTTTTATTTTCTGTCTTTTAAAAAGGAAAATGTTACCCTTGGTCTACACACCAAGACCAAGCTGTGAGTGGCTCAACCAGGTCAAAGCTCAAATGTAATATCCTCTCTATCAGTTACAATACAAGTTTAGGATTACTGTTGATTGCTTTTTGAGACACAACTTGTAACACAGACTTGGGAGGGCTGACAATGTAACTGATGATCAGTGATTCATGTTCTGTGGGCTGCAGCCAGTTCCCATCAGTATATTGTACATGTTTCAGCGGGTTTTAGTGACACTGCTGTTGGGATACTCCCCACCTTGATGACTGTGCTGGCCTTGAATGAGGTGGCAGTCTAAGAATAAGGCAAGGCTAGATTACGGTATTGTTTTAGACCCTATGCCCAAAAAGGGCCCAAACACACATTCTGTATATCAAAGAATATATGCTTCTTTTTGTATCAACTTGAAAGATAATTTTGAACAACCAGCCTTGATTTTCTGATGTGTAGTATTATTGCAAATTCTTTTTTCATGAGTCGTATTTACTTCCTCTAAGTTTCCAGTTATATCCAGTTATATTAGTGTGGATTCATCTTTACTCAGTAGGGATTGGCTGCAGCATTCTTGTCTGACAACCTCTGCATCCATACTGATCTTTGTACAGCTGTAAAGGAAAGTGCCAAGGTCCTGGCGTGACGGAGGCCACAATGTTTGTTGTCGCTTAGGACCCCCAAAATCATGACGTCAGGTCCACCCCCTCAGAAAGCAAAGACACTCATTAGGATCAGCACCTCAATGTTTGCTGTTACAGCTGATCTATCTCAAGAAAGTTTGTACTATCTGCAAGAAGTGGGTCAGTAAATATCCATCAGTGTGATGTATGTTTACAGCAGATGATAATTTTACTGTTCACCTTTTTCTTTTCCAAATACATTGGTCTTGATGACAGGTTGGAAACCTGTCTGATCATCTGACTACTCATATCTCTTGACCAGTCAGACTTGTGATTTCACCACTGAGACGTCACAATGTGAGAACAATGTTTGAAGTGATGGACAAAACTGTTAAAATAAGACTGAATAAGACCCAGGTTGTAATAAACTGGAATTATCCTTAAATGTTTCAGTCACTGAGCACGTTTGCGTTCACTCCTTTTCCTTTTTTCCTAGCATGTGGCCCTTTCACCAGCTGAGGGATGGGCATCTTTTAATGTTAATATACACTACCTTGTAGTTATTTCCTTTGATTTATCTTCTGGTTGTTTGCTACTGAAACAAGATTACTGTTTATCAACTGAAGTCATCTCAGCTCAGACTGGCATGCCCCTTATCCCAGCATAAAAGTACAGTGTGTTCTCACCTCCCTGGAAAAGATTATTCTGAATGTTCGCATATGCCTCACCAGCATCCCATTATCCCTTAACATGAAACACTCTGTTGATGCCACTGCACTGCACAGTCCAGACTACCACACAAACCTATCTCTTGATCTGATACCATTTGTGCTTTCATTCCTGGTTTTGGAAATTAGGCGCAGACAGTCATGTTCGAACAGGTGAATATCCCACTTCTGATCTCCCAACAACCTGCATACCGACACACCAAACATCCCTTCTCCACATTCCTGGGCAAGCTCAGGCGCTGCGCCCCAACCCAGTCTGAGAGTGGAAATTCACTACGTACACAGTTCAGTTTTTGTGCTGCAGTATGTTACATTACATGTGTTTTTAACACAGTAATGACTATATATGGTTGTTGTACTTGAATCTGTTAAACTGAGCTACTGTTTTCTGAAGTATGTTCCCAACACTTAAAAAACACTGTGCAAGCCTTTGGCCTCAGCTGTGCCAGCCTTTGACCTCAGCACATAACATACTGTACATACATAATGCAGTCACCCTGTAGAAATTACTCTTCCAGTTATTTGTCAGTAGCAGTTCATTAGTACAATTGCTGGCTTATAGAACTGGCAGGAGAGGGCAACAGGATGGTTTCCCAAGTATGTCCAGTGCATTATTACAGATAGGCTGACATTACTGGTACTGAATTACTGCTACTCTACCTACTAAGAGTGTATGGCACACATGTTGAATGGTATGTAATGGGATATATAGTAAAAGCAGAAATAGTACCAGCAGTGGTTGTCAAAAGTGGAAATGATGCAAACAGGAAAGGGATGTTCTGTTATTGTAATAACATCCGGGGCTTGACTTCTTCACTGCTGTTTTGGTCACTATAAATAACAGACACAAACATACAGACATTTGTCTGTTTTGTCCAATTTTATTCATCGGAAAAAAGCTTAAATCCTTTAGGGCAGTATTTGAGATAGCTACTGTGTTCAGTGTTAAAGTTCATTCTTAATCTTAAACTAATGTGACAAAAAAAGAAAAAAAAATCACCTACCTAAAATTTCAATTTACTAGCTTTTCCCAGTTGACTGTAACTGTTACAGTCAAAAAATAAAAATGGCTGCATTTTGTGGGTGTGGTTATGGAGGTACAGACGACCCGGACTAGTTTGACTGATGTACGGCTGGTCCTCCAGATACGATCACTTTCTTCCTTGCTTGTGCTTGAGTGGAGCTGAAATCACAGAGAGGAAGCAGGATCTGTAAACACATAAAAGCCATGCCAGCCAAACAACCCAGTGAAGTGAAGAAGCCCTCACTCTGACTCTGCTTGCTGAAATCCCTGGCTCTACTCTTATTTTGTATATGCCCTACTGCTAGCCAATAATGGTTGCACAAATCTCTTCTACTGGTATTTTTGCAAGTTTGATACAAATCAAGTTTACATTGGTAGTTCCTGTCTCAAGCAAATAGCCATATGCCTGCATTCCAAAGTCTGAAATGGCAAAAGCTCTTGCCCTCCTCCTCTGATTTTATCATCATCTTACTTGGATCTGGGTCATGGGGGCATGCTCCCAAACTAACTGCCCACTATATAAATGAAAGAATTATAACATTAGATAATGTTTCAAAGTCACTCAGTACGGTGGGACAAAGTTTAATTAATTTAATTAATTTATATTCGGGATTTATATTATAATAAATTGAATTTTCATAAATACTCATGGCTCTCAGCCCTTTGTTTACATTCTGAACTGCAGCCTGTGCGCCAAAGAATACTGGAGAGACTGCTTGGGAGCTTCTCCAGATTCGTTCATATACCAGAGTCTAACAATAGACTCAACAGATTCTTGATTCCTGCTGCCTGCAGATCTTAGAGAGACTTGCTTCTCTAGTTTGGAGTTTCACAAATTTACAGTGCCTGTTATTGTTAATAAATGTTTTTTTTTGGAATAATTCTTTTGCATTTTGATTTAAATTGTTTGTTTGTAAAACAACATATATACAAATTGGTAGTGTTTTGTTTATTTACTGTAAAAGTACACACATAGTATCAATACAATTTTCACAGTTACCTGCACTCTAGTGGCCTGAAATCCATATCCAGTGTGCTTTATAGTCATTATGGAGGTTGCAGTTAGTAAGGATCTTGGACTGGTCAGCATTATACTGAGGTGTTTTTAGAAACACCTTTAAGCTGGACAGTATAAGAATCCTAAAGGTAGAATTTCTGGCAGAGAAGTATTAAACTGATTTAGACTGTAGAGGTACCACTTTCCCATTCAGCCCATTGTCTGTTTGCTTCTCTCTCTCTCTCTCTTTTTCTAGCCCATCAAGATTACATGTTAACCAGCGGTCACTTCCAAGAAATTTCCAAGTTGCTGCTCTCCTCTGCTAAAATCCTGATTTTATAGCCATAAACGTCATGGTCATGGTCTGACAAAATCATCATACACATATGTTACTGTAAAAGCAATGGCTGTATTGTGATTTGGGCTATATTTGCTTGTGAAATTATCACTCAGACAGAAAGTTAGGAGCTCATTCACGTCTATGCCGACTGCTATGCAGTCAGTTGAATGAAAGCATGGAGAGCTGTGCCTATGGAGGGAAAGCTTTTCAGAAAGAAAGAAAAAAAAAGGCACCAAAGCCAGTAAATATAGTGACAAAGACACTAAGTTGTCAACACTGCCTGTAAACACCAATCTGATGACGTAATAGAATCTGTTCGCACCAGTTCATGTGGCCAATGGTGTAACTCCATCACCTGGCTAGCTGACCAGTAGCGTTACTTCATCACTAAGCCGGTTAGCGACAGTCTATCCGTTTATCAAAAATATAAATGGAAAATGTGTAGCAACGCTAACTGAAAACAGGGCTACCATATCTCAAAACTTCCCCTCCTACAAATTGATTCCAGTGTGGGAGATGACTGACTGTGGACAAGGCCTCCTACACAGTTCCTCTTGTCGGGGCCTCTCTGGTATTAAACTACAGTGACTGCTCTTCATTCAGTCATTATCTGCAGAGGGAATCTAACACCTCAGCACTTCCAGCTTCACAGGAACAAGGCTGGGTTTTGTTTTTAGCATTGCTGTCTATAGCCACTCCCTGTGGGTTAGAGGCTATAGAGAACAGACAGATAACTTTAAAATCATGTCACTGCACCTCTCACAATGGGACCTCTTCAGTCTTAAATTCAAAATTTCACTTTTCTGTTAACTTGACATTTTGTTGCAGTGGTGGTTCTTAGAGTTTTGATGCCTTTTCAGCCTCCAGCCATCATGCCTTACACTTGATTCTCTGCAATACATGTACATTTTTCTTGCATCTATTAAACTATTTTTTAGTTGTTGACTGTCCCTTATTTCTACCAGCATACAGCATCTTCACCGTTAAAAGTATTTTCTCAGAGTTAGGTGTGCAGTTACCAGCAGAAAGAGCTGTAGGCCCCTCCACAAGCCTAGAATTTCATGTTTTACTATAATAAAGCTACATTAGAAATGATGTTTAATCCTGTTATGCATTCTAGATAATTATTTTTGTGAGCTACATTCATTCCAGGTCATGAAAATTGTTTTGCCTGACATCCAACATGCCATGCCCACCACTCAGCCATCAACACTGACGTTTGCAACCATGACAAGATCCTGGATCTCCTCAAAGCTACATAATCTCTGGCCTACCCCCTGAGCTAAAACTAAACTCACACATGACTGTAGCTACAACTGCAACTATCCATCTGCCAGCAAACATAGTAAAATCCCAGGGCCACTGCTCGTCCTCTGCCTACCAATGCTATGTTGGGCTCCATAAGAAGGATCCTGCACCACATATATACATTATACAGTACATCAATAAATATTCAACTAGCTACCTTGCAAACATGTTTTTCTTTTATAACTGCGAATCAGTTGGCTTGCTGGGTTTACATCATTCACCCCAATTCACTTTCACAGCTGACATGCCCTGTCAAATATCAAATATGCTTTGTTTGGGAGATGGCCTCATGGTGCCAAGTTTCTGGCTTACACACATATATTCCACTTGTGGTTGAGGTAGCATCAACGAATGGCCACACAGCTGTGTCATGTTATTATATGCGAAGTAAATGATTGTTAAGATACAGTTAAAGTTAGGCAACTAAAACATTTTGTTAGTTAGGAAAAGGTGGTAATCATGTTTTTTTTTCATGTTATTTTATATATAGGCTGTATATAATTTTTGGTCTGCAATCTAGCATGGTTAGCTAGAGCATTGTCTTTAGCATGAAGGTTGGATGTACTGCAAGCCCACCCACCCCTTACACCAGATCTTACATTCAACCTTGTTCCATAAAGACTACTACCAGAAACACTACTACCTGCACTAGCACTGAACACTGGCACTGGATATCATGTCCAATATGAATGTAATTCCTAGGATACTGAGTTGATGTTTCTGTATGTGTTCTCAAAGTGATGAAGAGGTTTTCTTCATTTGCTTAAATTTGTCCATTTTCAGCTGGTGTCTTGAGTTGCGGTGCATTAAACTCTCAGCAACCTGATCAACCTGTACACCCCCCCAGAAATAGCAGCACAACAGTTACTGTGAAGTTGTCTAATTACTCTGATAACATCCACATTCCCCATGTTTCATTAAACCTGTACGGAAATGGTGGTCTCTTAAGCTGACTATAATAAGTTTGCCTGTACTGTATGAGTAGTTGCTTTATTTGTGTCCAAGCGGTCTCCTGTCACAGGAATGTAAACCCAGTACTTAGTTCTTATCTCTGCTGATAGGAAGGCTAACTGTAGACACTGCACTGTTGCTGCTGATTGACTCTTGGCAGCCCTGAGCTCACACACTGTCTCCTTCCATTTTAGACAATCCCCATCTAAACAACAGATTGATCTTATGACTGTCCATTTAGTACTTGTTCAATGTTTTTTTTTTTTTTAATATAGAACAAAACACAATCACCTTGTGGACAAACATCAATCAATGCAGAGAAATAGCTGAACCATCTTAAAGCTGTATGTTATAAACCCTTTTTACAGGTTTTATTTGATTAAAAAACTAGAAACTTTATCTCTATTTTGTTGGCAGAAACCCTGTCCACCATGCACCTTGTATCTTTAGGAAGCTTGTTTTAGACCTTGAGCCATAGGTCCTGTCTCCTAAATGGAAGCTGATCCCAACTACGTTGCTGTGGCTGAGGAGGCAGAACAGGTTGTCCGATAATCAGACATCACTTTGATGGTTCAATCCCCTGCTCCTCCAGTCTGTGCCATGTGTCCTTGGGCAAGATACTCAAGCCCACATTGCTCCTGATGTGCCCATCAGTTTGTAAAAGTGTATATAGAAGTGGCTTTATAGAAAAAAAGCCCTGTATGTGTGTAGGCATGGAAGAATGTGACTTGTAGTGTAACATTGCTTTGGGTAGTTGATAAGACTGGAAAAGTCCATTTACCATTTAACTAAACCAACACATCCCTCGGGAACTATCAGAGTGGGATTTGCTGCCCTGGATGTTTGTGAGTGGTTGAACACAAGCATCACACCACACACTTTTTGTATTTTCTTGAGTTGTAATACACTGTATTTTGGGCATACTTTTTGTAGACATAGCTTTGATTTATATGTCATGTTTCCCTTGGAGTTCACTGAGAGAAGCGGTACTTGCGATTTCCCACATTTTGTTGTTTCCCAGTATGCCCTGAAACTAAATGACATCTCTCATTTATACAGGTTATACATGTTAGTACTTGCTACAAGTATCAAACTCATCCAATTTGTTGCTCAACTCCAAAAGTCAAAACCACTGCAGTGACTCACAAATTCATTTGAAGGCAAAGCTAAGATGTCCATGTCGGGTAGAGGATCCCGGCCCTTTGTAAATATACCACAACTAACAGTCTGGCAAAACAGGAAGTGCTCGATAACGCCCAGTTTCATAGGCCTTTGTCTTAAAGACACCATACTCCCCCCCCCCCCCCCCCCCCCCCAAAGCGCCCCGAGACATTTCCTTTGACCTTAAAACAAACATGAGAAGTGAAGATGGTTCCCTGTTTAAAAAAATCTGGTTCCCACTTCTCTCCCACTACTCTATAGAGTTACCTTCATTATCAGTTAAGGGTCTTGACATTTTATTAGTAACAATAACAATAAGCAACAATAACAATAGTAACAATATTTTGTCAGTGAGTAATGAGACATATTGCTTTCTGACAAACATGCTAGAGGGATGCATTAATCTTGATAATTGGCTCCAGTCTGAGTAATGAAGGAAAAAGATATGAGGAAAGCCTGGATCTCTACTCTCCATTCAAAGGACCACATTCTTTTTACAGTAATATGCAAAATTTATTTCATTTTCTTATTTATTTATTTATTTATTTATTTATTTATTACTGTGACCACTTGTTTCATAATTTTAGTTACAATGCATTTGCATATGCATATTTACTCTTAAGATATCAAAATTAAACATCCTCAGTTATATTGAACTGATAAATGTCCAGCTCCTAAAAAACAGAATCAATGGGAATGGTTCTTTTTTCTTTCTTTCTTTCTTTTTTTTTGCAGTGATTGACAGACTTGATGAAAGCATCCTGCACATGGAATGCTCTCAGCCAAGATCATAGTTAAACCTTTGATACCTCCCTGCAGTGCTGGGCAGACCAGATCACATAGCCATTGTAATCCCAGAAACAATAGCAACAATCTGGTGATAATCAGGTCTTCATTAAACACAATGGAGTGACAGAGATCTTATAATAATAAGCAAATAAAAAGCTAAATAAATAAATACGCAGAGTGATCATTTGGGAATGGGGACAAAAAGAGATCCCAACTTCCTTGTCCGTGAGTTCCAGGGGGGTGTGAATTCCTGTAAATACCAAACCCTTAAAGTAATTCTAGTCAGTATTGTTTTGCATTTCTTGTGTTGCTCTTTTTCTCACCCTCTCTCTCTTCCCACTTCACTTCCACTTACTAGGTGCAAAGGCAATTTCATCATGATTGGAACATAATAAATTCATGTTGTCATCTTACAAACTCTGGCCTCAGTTACCACAGTATCCCTGTAAAAAGAATATGGTGTAGTTGATTTTGGAAATAGCTCTGCTGTATTTTTGATTTCTGAATAGTGGCTCAGGTCTTCACTGAGCATGCTCAGTGTTGCCCATTTGATAAACTGAGAGAAGAAAATGTGCTGGCTGGGTTTGTTGTGGTGAGGGGATATTTACCTCCAGTGACTATTGGGTGAAACATTCCAAGGCATAATTCAGATTCAGAAATTAAAATAAAACAATAATAATAACAACAATTAATTTACTAAAACAGTGTCCTTGTTATTCTGCATAATCCATCCACCTAATTGTTAGCAATTTTCACAGGGCTGCTGTTGAATTTTAGTATCAATAGTATGAGAAATACCTCCATTGTAGGCAGGAAGAAATCTCCAAGGCAGATATTTCAAAACCTGGACAAATTTTGAAGCACTGCATGATGTAATGGACTGCAGCTGAAATGGACTGCTGATGAGCCTGTGCTATTCATGGAAATAAAAGCAAATACAGCTCAAGTGGTTGTCTAACCATAACTAACACAGATTCCAGCTGTCTGAACTGGTGCCCACTTCATGCTAGTTACAGGCCACTGATGCCTGGATCAATACCATGAACAGTGTTGTCATGCAGACATGCTGCATTGCTGCTCCTATCCTTTGTTGCAGGAATGGGCCTTGGAATGTAATTAAGGCAGGAATCCAGCAGGCAGAGTCTATTAACTGTGACTGTAGCATGGTCTGATACAATAGAGAGAAAGGCACAATGATCTCACGCTATTGTTTATTTCTGCATAATGCTATGGAGCACAGAGCCAGGTGAATGCAGCCTATGCTAGTTGTGGGTCACGTTATTGAAATTCTATCTACTCTATGTATGAACGTATTGTGAGAGGTAAATAAAATTTCCAGACATTCCCAGTGCCTTGAGAACATGAAGCATTTTTCCAGTACTTTAATCTAGTCATCTATCAACACAGAGCATTCTCTGAGCTGTTCTTGCTTATCTTGTCAGTAGAATTTGTCAGTGTGTGTACTGCAGGCTTTGTCCACTGTCAAGAATTGGTGAACTTGTGCATTTGTATTCAGTCCTTCCCCTCAGAGGGTTCCTTAGTATGCAAAGCCACAGTGGACCTTGATACAGCTGGGCCCCTCATTGCTGGGGGGGTAGGAGGAAGGATAATGGGTGCAGGACAAGCTCTGGCTTGGTGCCAGACAGATAACATATTCCCAGCCAACTCCAAACGAAGAAGAACAAATCCCACATCAAGGGACTGCACCACATTAAACAACCAATATTGCTTGACATTTACCGCAAATCATGTACTTTATCCTTTACTTTGTATAAATAATTCCTAACCATTTTACAAAGCCTTTTATAGTGTTGGATGTTTTTCTTACTTTTCAAGTTGCTGTTGGTTTCAGTTAATTTAATCATGTTTCATGTAAAAAATAACTTGCAGAGACTTCCAGAGACTACAATTTATATAACCTTGGTAATGCAGTTGTAAGTGCAGTCAGATTTGAAAAGGCTTCACTGCCTTGAGACAACAGCTTTGGCAATGGCAAAAACAGACTGAACTAAAAGTTTCCATTTTCACACATGTTGGAACTTCATGTGTAAATGCAGTTAAATCTTTCTATGAATACACCATACCACAGTATAAACTAATTTTCAGTGGTGTTTCTGTAAATCTGGAAACTGAGTATAATCTAAAAGACCTGTGTCTATAAATAGACTTCCAGTTCATCCACTGGAGCATTTTCATGAGTGGATGTCCTGACTCATGCGCTGAGCTGCAGCATCTGTCAGAGCCATAATTATGCTGTCACTGAAATCAGACTCAACCAGGCTTCTGGGGGTCAGAGAGACTGTTCTGTCATGCAGTAGTAAACGGTTGTGTGGTCAGCATACCACTGGAAAGCATGTCATCCATTCTTTAAACAATGACTACACCACCGACTACTACCTTGGGTTGTGTCATGTTGGGTTCATGGTGCCATTATTTGTATTCCCATTCAGAACTGACCAACCGATTGTAACTGATGTTGTGTTAAGTCTTTTTATTAAGTTTATTTCGAATAATTATCTAAAAGGTTTTGCTCTTCTCTTTAGAACTTACACTTTTGTATGTCTCATTGAGGTGAAAATATATGACTCATTTTTGTAATATTAAAATAACCAACATTTATTGGTTATTTTCATTAAGTTATATACCTGAGGAAACATATAGGACAGTTATTTTGAAACCCCTCAAATTTATATTTATATAACCCCTCAAACAGTGGTACAAAATAGAATGTGTGGTGTTCCCTTTCAAGAAAGGGCATAAGGACAAACTATTTACATATTAAAACTTAACTCAGTTACAAAATTAAATTCTGAATGTTAAACAGCAACAGTAACAATAAGTGTCACTAAAAAATAAACAAGGTTCAGGGTTCACAATCTGTCATTTAAGTAATCATTATATGATGGTTATGTATGTTTTTGGTCATGCATATAAGGTTTTTGCATGTGCCTTGCAAGAATGTGTTTTGCATTTTAGACATATGATGCTTCTTTTCACATCACTCGGTGCATAGGTTGTGCCTCTTCCTTTTGTCTCGTTTGTGAGGGTTGTACAGTTGACTGGAGTGAATTCCCTTATGGCCTGGGGCAGTTTTTCCACTATGCCAGGTTCTTAAATGTTGCAACATAGGAAGGTCAGGTATTGGTACACAGACACATAACCTTGGGTTATAAACCTTTGTCTCAACTTCACTTCACTACCACAACAGTCACATTCATATTTTCCATAGACAGTGTAAGTGAATTGGACAATGACTGGTGCATTTCCAGCTCAAGGATTGGCATACTCTCTCCCAGTTGAGTCAGCATGGCAAGACATAAAAAAGAAAAAACAAAACAAAACAGGTAAAACAAAAATGTTGTGTACATTCCAACTTTAGGTCGAGAAACAGTGTGCCTTAAATCCTCCTACAGCAGTAACTGTAGGGTGAAGAGAGAGGTTGAGCTTTGTAAAACATGGATGGTAAATTCAGCTCAGTTCATTTTGAACTACTTCAGTAGAGTTTTAGATCAGTTCAGCACTATTTTTGCTCATAGTTGCATTAATAAAATGGAGGAGTGATTTCACAGCTATGGCCGAAGGTGTTGTTGGTGTATTGCTGTATTTTGTGTTATTCTACAAGTTCCTGCTGGATATATGAAATCTAATAACATCTAATAATGATTGTCATGAATAGCTCAGCTAAACGACCTCAGCAACACAGGCACGCACTGTAGTTGCATGTACAACACTGAGGCTGTCCCAGTCTGGTGACGCCACAACCGGACGCTCCTTATTTGGCCAAGCCCCGCACAGTTATATCGCTAAAGCCAGGCGTTTGTAGTCAGACTGAAGCGAGACGGCGTATACGCGGTGATTCGTTAACATTACTGCTATCAAGGACTGAACAGAGAAAGGGAGAGCTGTGTCTGTTGTATCTGAGAGACACTCTTTATTTCGACTCAATTACAGGAACTTAACACGAGATGGTGACAGTAACACTACCAGCAGCACTTTTTGTTGCCTTCTTTCTCTCCACACACTCCGTTTCAGGTGAGTCCAGGCAGCTCGCACGCTTGTCCCTTTCATTATTGTCTACGCAATTTATTTTCCGTTTTTCAGAAAGTTTTTTTTTCTCAGATGATATCAATGTGTCATAATTTCAGCTAAAGTAGTGTCATGGTAAGAGAAGTATATGAATAAAAAATATGTTAATTACTCTGCATTACTTGAACAGAATATTTTAAGTGTGCATAAAGTCGAGGAAGGTACTTTAAAATCAGGGTATGGAGTAGTATTGTTTTTGTATTATTGTGAATAAGATACCGTGGATTTATAGCAAATGTAAAGTTGTATTCACATGAATACATGAACATGAACAGATCTACAATGGTCATTCTGTAGATTAGAGCAGGGCATCACGTCACTCTCTGGCTTTGACAGTTTCCTTTCAGAGGACTTTACAATCACAATTTTGCCACCACTTTTGCTTTTTTGTTTCTATTTGCTATGGGACTGTCTAGGCCACCAAATCTGTCTTAAAATTGTCTTAACTTCCATTGTCCATTTTCTTCTTTGTCTCACATGACGACCTTTGAGAATGATTACATAACTTGCACCAGAATGTGCCCTGATTGTGCTCTTTTTGTCCACTTTTTTGCCAACAGAAAACAAAAACAACAAAAAACAGTGACTCAGGAAAATTTGAGCCGGACTTCGTTTTTAATCCTCTGAGCAGAGAAATCCTGGAAACTAGGTTTAGCCTCAGACTGCTGATATCAAAACAGCTTTTCTATTGTATGTTCTCTAGGTGGCAGACCTTTTTGCGGTTGTGACAGAACAGTCAGTCTGTACAAATATATGACCAAGGATCTTTTATTAACACTGATAAGATCATTGTGTTTCACTCATCACTTCATTAAGATCATCTCATCTCATGAGGCGCTGTGTCTGAACACAGGTTTTTTTTATTTCTTGTTCTGCAGCACATCATGTGTGCAAGGATACTTTCCCTCTAATACGTTTAAATAATACTATGTAGTCATTTTGTGAAGGGCCGCAACCTTATTAAGGTTTTATTACAGAGAAAGTGTAGTGTTAAGGGTATAAACATTTTTCAGACAATCTTCTTTTGTGATTGAGTAAGGC
Organism: Toxotes jaculatrix; assembly: GCF_017976425.1. Taxonomy (NCBI): domain Eukaryota; kingdom Metazoa; phylum Chordata; class Actinopteri; family Toxotidae; genus Toxotes; species Toxotes jaculatrix. The sequence goes on along the minus strand of NC_054413.1, from coordinate 14,322,231 downwards.
ACCACGTAACAAATTGCCTACAGCTCAGCTTTTAGAATTGCTTATATAAGTTGATGCATGTGTAAATCTAAAACACATTAGGTGCATTGTTTCTGCCATAATGACTGGGGTCTTCATTGGTGTATCATCTTAACATTTGATTTTCATTATTTGAGCTTCAATACCCTATTTGGAAGGTGTTAGATTAGTATTTTACACAATTTTTTTCATTTTACAGGCTCCTATCCACGAGCACGAAACGTCACTTGGCAATCCAACAACTTCAAAACCGTTTTGACCTGGGAACCTAAACCATCAGCTGAGTACTCCTATACCGTGGAGTTCTCTGTGTAAGTACCTGGATCCAAACCCTCATATAGCCCTTTCAAGAAATGGCATCTAATAATAATTCCCATCTTTTTCATGCAGTTCATTAATTAATTTAAAGACGCATTCAGGTTGTTAGTGTGTTGACTGAAGCACATGCCTCTCTGACTTGCTCGCCGTGTAACCTTTAAGGAATGATTAATGGCAGTGATAAGAGTACATAACTGATCCAGTAAAAGCTTTTACTGGAATGTTGAGTTCAGGCCAGACATCTTTCGCCAGAAAAATAACATAAAGGCACTTGGAGCTTATTGATTCAACAACGGAAGAGGCAAGTACATTACCTGTAGTTTATAGTTATTTATTTAGTTAATTATAGTTTACAAACACAAACAACTCTGTCGCTGCTCCAGAATATATTCTAACCTATACTTTTTTTTTGTAAAAGTGTATCCTGCTCTTGTTAAGACTTAATTTAATACTTGTCTGGTGTCTAAAACTGTTTCCACCCATTTGTCATGTCAGTGTGTAATAGGGGTGTGTAAATTGTCACATTATTGCAGGGCTGGTGGAGACAAACAGAGAAATCCTCACTGTATCCGGTCATCAGCAACAGTGTGTGATCTGTCCGGCTCTCTGACGGACCTGAATGCCTACTACACAGCCGACGTCCTCTCTGAACCACCGATGGGGGCCACCTCTGACCTTATTGAGTTCCCCTACACCAGCTCATCACGATTCTGCCCCTACAAAGACAGTAAGTTCTTCTGCTATATAAATATAAAGTGACAACTAGAAATCATTTCTTTCCAGAAATAGTGCCATTGTTAATCTGGACAGTTGACATCCATGGAATACAATGTCTGTATTTTTCACTTTCTACTGAAGAAATACTTCTGTGGAACGTAAATACCACATCTGTACAACAGTATTCTTCTATTCAATAATGAGGCAGAGGGAAACAACACCTATGCTTCAACTGTCTGGTGATATTCAATTCAGTGTTATTTATAAAGTGCCAAATCATAAAAAAAATGTAAAGGCACTTCAAAGAGTAAGGTCAAGACCTTACAATATTGTAGAGAAAAACCCAACATTTCCCACCATGAGTAAGCACCTCACAACAGTGGGCTGGACTCAGGGTGGGTGTCAACTGTGGAACTATAAATCCAGCTCCGTTGTAGTACTGTAATGTATTCACATCTTTCCTGTGTAATGACACACTATTTCAGTTGCAGTCATTTTCAGTTTATCCTTCAAATAAAGCGATTTAGATTAGGGGTTGCTACTAATAATTAAGTTCATAATCAAATTAATCTGCTGGTTATTTTCTCAGTTACTGGTCAATTGTTTAGTCTAATAATATATATATATATATATATATATATATATAAAAACATGCTCACCACAATTTCCTGTAGCCCAATCAATTTACTACAATGTTCAGACGAAGAAAAGTAGCAAATTTCCACATTTGAGAAGCTTAAACTAGAGATTACTGCCAGATTTTTCTGTCGATCAAGTAATTTACAGTTCAGTTAATCAACTAACTATTGGTTTGTTTGTGTCATATTCCTCAATGTCACATTATCATGGACTTCAATATATAATACAATAAAATAATAGACAAAACTGAGAAAAGTATATGTTAACTTAGTCAAAGGTGTAGAGAAGCTATTTAGCTTTTTGGCCTCAAATATAATCAAAGGTCATTTCCATGGATTTCTGGGCAGTACATTATATTCAGAGATACAGTACTGTGCATGTGCAGATTACCTCTCTGTCTGTCAGTAAACAGCTTCTGATCCCCCTGTCCCTCCTCCACAGCTGAGATAGGAAGACCTGATTTCAAGCTGGAGGTGAGTGAAGACAGAAAGAAAATCACTCTGTATGTGACTGACCCGCTCACCGCCCTCTTTAAAAATGGCCAGCAGCTGAACATAAGGGACATCTTCTCTGATCAGCTGTATTATAAAGTCACCTATCGGAAAAATAAGAGCACCGGCAAGGTGAGTTATAGCAGTAACAGCAGTCATGTTATCAGCCTCAAACACACATGAATAAGACATTACAAACTTCACATTTTCCTTTTTGTCTTGTTTACAGAAAGTGTACGACTCTAAAACCAGTACGATAGAGCTGCCTGACCTGGACCGAGGGGAGAGCTATTGCTTCAACGTCCAGGCCTACATCCCCAGCCGCAGCACTGACAAGCAGCTGGGAGAGTTGAGCCAGACCCAGTGCTCCAAAGACTACAACGAGTCCATCTTTGAAGGTGAGTTGTCCTGATTCTTAGAGAGGCTGCAAACATTAAAAATGTGGGCAGGGATGTGATTTAGTTACATTCATATGGTTCCAGAACCACCAGCTGTTCACTATGTAGTTCAGTGGCAAGACATTCCATAGTTTTAGTAGCATTTACTTTTTGCTGATTTTTTTGTGCGGACTAAAGAAACCTCTGTTGTTAAGTATTTGCACGAAACCAAGCAGGCAGTTAAATCCTTCTGGCTCCATTGCTTTGTGCATGCCAAGAATGTCATTTTGTGCAAAACAACAAGTTGATAGTGTTGGATTTTTTGTGTTTATTGGGGCACCCTGTCTTATTCCTGGCAAAGCAAAGATGCAGTTAAAGCCAGAGGCAACAGGACACGGTGTATTGTTGTGCGTCTGTGTGGGTGTGAAGCAGGGTGTTGCTGAAAAACAGCAGTTAAGCTTGACGTACCTTCTCTGTATAAATAAAATGCTTGGCTAGTCTGTTTTTTTCTCTATCTTTGTCAGAGCTAATACTTTGAAGTTGGCTTAGTGCTATGTGCTAGCAATGAGCTATTTGTAATAGGACAAACATATTTAATCATTTGGAAATAAGCTACATATAGTGCAGTGTTTAGTAACTCTGTACCCCTGCTTCTGAGCTCTTGGCTTTTTTGTTGTTGCTGTTTCTTTCTTCTGTTCACTCTGTCACCTTTAATACCACACTGTTGTCTGCTATTCCATTTAATGTAAAAATCCTGTGCTGGCTAATAAACAGCAGTCTTCCTAATGAAGAAGCCCATGCACACCTTTTGCATTCTTTTAAATCCACTTATTTCTTTGGCTTTTGCTAAAGCATAGCATAGCATAAAAATTTTAAGGATATCATGCAATGCCATAGTGCAACATCTGCTTCACTTTACCACTCCATGTTTAACTGCAATGGCTGTTTAGAAATCTAACAGCACCCTCTTGAGGAAGAAATAAGCAATTACATATTTTTGAGGGGCATACAGGTACTTGAAATGCCTTCTGGGTGGTTATCATAAATTCAGTAGAAGAAAAGACACACAGACATGATAGGCACATACATGTTAAGCCTACGGTTACCTTTTCACACAGAAATACAGTGTCAGACAGGGACTGGAGGTCCACACATCTGTCAGAGGATTGTGGAACGTTTAGATGAAGCTATGACTCATGTCTCTTTGTTTGTATTTTAAGAAATGTAACTCAGTAACATTCCCTCTAAGTGGGGTGTGTGTGTGTGTGTGTGTGTGTGTGTGTGTGTGTGTGTGTGTGTGTGTGTGTGTGAGAGAGAGAGAGAGAGAGAGAGAGAGAGAGAGAGAGAGAGAGAGAGAATCCTGAATGCATTTAGTATGATATGAGAAAGACAGTATTTTCTATCTGCTGAGTGTACTGTCAGTGTTAAACGTCTAAATAGTCACCCAGATTTCATCATGGTAATATGATCATTTGTGAAATATTCACATCTTCACTAGGTACCAGTAGGATTGGAGTTGAGAGCAACAGATGGGGTAGGGATGATAGGATAGAGATGTTGAGAGATAAGATAGACTAGCACTTGCTGGTTTTGGTACTTTCATTGGATTTTTTTCACAATAAGAAAAATATAGAATGACACCAGCCTTTTACTTGGATGTTCTAATGACTTATACTTTAGCAGCACCCTGAAGACATAGTTAATATATTTAGCCCTACTGTGGTCAGAAGGAAAGTATTGCAAAATCTTCAGAATGGAGTACATCCTGTGTAAAACATTTTAATTTTGGGATGTAATAAGTAGGTCTATATGGACAATTTAGACTGTGTGTATTTCACTCTCGAGTCTGTGTCTGTTTTTACTTTAACTATGCTACATCCTGTTATGCAAAAATCACAATTTCTTCCCACAGGGATCAACTGAATCTTTTAATGTAAAGTAAAGTTCTGTATTCTAATGTGTTGTTTTGTCTTTCACAGTGTATTCAGTGGGTGTGATTGCTGCTGCCATATTTCTCATCCTACTACTGATCGGCATAATCATTGCCGTCACGGTGATCTGCTGCAAATGCAGGAAGAAAACTACGAAAAGTGAAAAAGAAGAAAAGCCACTTCGGGCTATATAGAGTGTGTGCTTCAGCACATACACTCACACAATGTGGGAATATGCGGTACATTGGAACTGGACTGAGGCCAGTAGGGAGAGCAGGGGGGCAAATCTACAGTTGTTCAAAATTCCACTGTCAAACACTGGAATCAGTCCTTGCTTTAGTTTCTGTGAAACTAAACCTGAATATGTTCAACATATTTTATTCTTTCTTTACCATTTCATGCTGCAAAAAAAGAGACCTTAGGAAAACATTGTTCAAACACTCCTGCTGTACACATTAGTCATTCTGCTGAAGCTGTAATATTCTATTCCTTGTCCTCTGTGTTAGGTGAGTGGTATTCGATGACTATAGATAAACACTACCAACTGATTTTATTTATTTTGTTTTGTAGTGTCCTTTCTAACTTGAAATGACTGTCATGCTGGGGATTTTTGGGAGAATGGAACACTTTATGGGAAATCGAGATCTTGTATATATTATTTTTGTATCTGATGCTTAATTTATTGTTTAATTGAAATTAACATATTTGTATATGATGATGTTTTATACTTCAGATTGTTGCAGATCATTTTATTACTTGATGAAATATTAAAGGAGTAATAAACATTTTAAAGAACACGACCAGTTTGTACACCCCCCCCCCCCCCCCCCCCAAAAAAAAAAGAAGAACTCAAATTAATTTTAAAGAAAACTACTTTTTTTATTTGTTTAAAATTTGGACTTCATTAACTTCCTGTTAATTTGTTCAATTGAAAATGCATTTTCATAATGTAGTTTATAATGGCTTTGTTGTTTTGTTACAAATGCAGTATATGTAAACATTTTGAATTCATTATTAATTAGATTTGCATTTTTAGGCTCATAGATCATCCAGGTAGTTCTATAGCTTGCATTGTGAGAAAAGTCATGAAAGGACATGTAAATGGTTCTAGTGCCAGCACAGACAATAGTATAACAAGAAACCATCAACATATAACTTACTGTAGCACTGCCTTCACTGAAATAATTAAAAGATCAGTCTGGTGTTGTTCTGTTTTGCATTCACAAACTCACTTGTAAGTATGATCACTTCATTGTTGGGTTTATTGTTTTCATGGGATTTGTTGCCAAGAAGAAGAAGAATAGGGAATACCAACAGTCTTATCCTTTGATGTGAAACCAAAATGTTAACAGATTAGCTGTGGTGTTCAGATAAAGTTAATGATCAAGTCACATGATGAAGAGATTTTTGTAACCTGGTTCATCCTGGATCCTCCAAACCTTTGTGACCCAATGCTCATGCACCAGTGTGACACTATTATGTCACAATTGTTGGTTTTTATTATTGATTTTATTGTGATACACATTGTATTTATTCTATGGAACTGATGGTGTTATGATGTTGCTAAGACCACTACTAAAAAACTTTTTTAGATTTGTATAGTTTTTTAGATTTGTATAGTGGTTTAAGGACGATAATGGAAATAAGTTTTGGGCTTTGTTGTGTTATTCTTGACATTTTACAGATATGTATAACCTAGGGTAAACCAAACTAAAAATAAATAAATAAAAAAATCTGAAACAAGTTTCATTATGCCATATGAACTTAACAACCATTCAAGCTCACACTCATGCCTATGGACAATTTAGAGTCACCAGTTACCTTATGCATGTGTTTGGACCGTGGGGGGAAGCCAGAGTACCCACAGAGAACCACTGCACTACCGTGCCATCATAGCATATTTGATATACTAGAAAACTGGATAGATTGATCTAGACTGGTTTACATCTTATTTGAGTGATGGAACTTTCTCTATTTCAGTTGGGAACATTTGCTTCTCTTTCAGTCTAGGGTTCTTGCCCTTTTCAGAAACCATGATTTCCTACAAACTACACTGTTGCCCATAAAGTTGGAATAATTTTGCTTTCAGACACATTCCTTTTTTTATTCCTTTTTATTCCTATGTATACACATCAGTAATCACATTGGAAGAGATAAATCAATAAAGTTTTGAGAAGATCAATATCAAGAATAAATCACATTGTCACAATCATTTAATGAGAACTGGTAAAAAATACTTTATTCCAACTTTATGGGCAACAGTGTATAAATTACATGATGAATCATGTATTACATATCATGCAGTGCATGCTACATGCTAAAATATATTGGCAAGTAATAATGGCAAGTATAGCCTATATGTAGTCTTGGTTGTTGGTTGGGTATTGTAGGAAAGTTGTCAATACCACTGATGATGCAATAACTGAATTTTGGTACAGATCAAAAATCAATACTTGTTTCTCCAAGTACTACAAAGAAATCATCTATAAAGGTCTCTTGTTTTTCAGAAGAAGCTAAAGTTCTCAGATGGTAGATGCTGCCCCAACACAAGCAGCCATACGAGAATTTATCTTAATAAAAAGGTGTAAAATATTAACATATTTTGATGTAAAATATTTTGATTTTGAGGAACTGCCTGACACACCCTTGCAATACATATAGTACTGAGTAGTGTGGATAAATATATTACATATGTATATTGTTTTAATTTTTAAATTAACTAACTCAAATAGTAACATGCTGTCACTCAAAAAGTTCAGAGATCCTTAACTTCTGTTTTAAACTATTGTTGCTGGGCTTCACAGAGCCACTGAACCATATTCATAACGACAGTATGTAAAATTTTGAAAACAGCATTAGGTAGAACACATAACAATATATACATAGGTTTATAAGAGAGGAGACACAATATGTGTAAATATCATATTCATATGCAAAAGTAAGCACTATTCAGCACATGTACAAACAATATGACACTGTTTCTAACTGTGACCTTTAGTGCCATTGCTTCTTGTGCTGCTTGAGAAGCACTGGTCCTGGAGGTCTTAGAGAAAATCTCTATAGTGTGTGCGTGTTGGCAGCTTTGCCTGATAAACACATTTCCCATCAGTCTGCATGAAACTGACTGTCATCTGATGCTCAGTGACATGGAAGTAAGCCAGGCCTCCTTCTGTGTGACTGACAGGGCTGGAGAAGAGCTGCCAGGACAGATTAACATTGTCCCTGTGATTGGTGGCAGGGTCGCTTTGCATCCCACTCCCGCTGACTACATATGAGCTCCCATCATCCTCTCTGATAAACTGTTGAAAGAGACAGACAACATCAAAGGCATCTATGTTGTACTATGTCAGTCTCAGCTGTAATGTACATAGGAGATGAGTCCATAAGTCCAAGCCCATCTAATTGTTGTGAATTAATGAATAAGCTATTCTTATGCCAGCATGCATTTAGAGGTGAAAAATCTACTTCATGGTCCTTCAAGCTGGACACTTGTTGACTACTTAAGACTTAAGGAAATACAAACTAGAGACAAACTTGAAATTAAATAGAGACAAACCCATTGGAAAAGGAAAAGCAGGCTTCATGAACTGCTTCTTAACAGTGTAAAAAGCCTTCAGTCTTCAGTCCAACTTCATGGATATGGAGGAGTAAATGCAAAACTCTCTTCATCATCAGCCTGGAACTACAGCAGGATTTTGTTCCTCTTGAATTCGATGTTATGCTTGTTAAAAGCCAACTGTTCATACATGTTCAGAAATTCCCTCCAAAGACTGAACTGAATCCTGGTCTTAACCTCATTTGGCTGTTACAATGACAGGGGCTGTCTGGGAACCTTTCACCAGGCCCTGTTGCGACCTGAGGACACACCTCTACTCAGGTTGTTATGGTGGAAAATAAGTAGAGAAGCCGTATCAGACATGTAGAAATGAATGAATTACTTTTGTTACAACTAGAAGGCCCTGCTTTGCCATTTCTGCTGTTCAGAAACACATCAGAGTTAACAGTGATGGCTATGAGAATGTGGATTATACAAGGCATCATACAGCTTCACTGGCATCTACCTGTGTGTTTTTGAAAATACAACAGGAAACCATACATATTCGTCTGAGAACTTGGCTAGACTCTAATTTCTGGATTTCCGAAAATGTTGGGACTAATGTGGTCACATGCCGATCTTGGTGCCCAAGAATGATGCAAATTAGCTTTGAATCAAACAGCACATTCCAAACATTCTTTGTAGCACTTACTGGCATGCATACTTGATGCATTTTAAAATTCCGTGTTATGAGATGTACCTTTTCCTTGAAGAAAATGCAACTGGTGACATCTCAAGTAATGTGAATAATGGACAGATGGACAGATGATTGTACCAATTAATTGTTGGACAGACATACGTAATTCTTTGTACATTATATAATTTCTGTGACTGAGCAAGCAGTACATACCTGCAGATTGTGATCATGGCCACACAGGTACACAGTGACTTTGTATTTCTTCAGTAGGGGCCTTAATCTGTTAACCAGGCAGGATGTTGGTCCATGATGGCCAATGGACCACACAGGATAATGACCAGCCACTACAACATAGTCTGACCTGGAACAAGTTATACAAGCAGTCAGTCTAATCCAGAGGAACTGGCAACGCAAGCATAGCTAATTAGCATTTAAACACACACACCTACACACACACACACATATCAGATGAGACAGTCTAAATTTACAGATGAACTATAATATATTTCTTATATGTATCCTGCATTATTCATTGAATTTGCCATTGCAATGTACATTTATTCTGCATCTCATTTAATAAGGTCGCAGCTCATTACATAGTTATACCCTGAACTTTGCCTGGGACTGCCTTCCTTACATATTCTGCTAAGGAGAGGTGAGCAGGCACAGTTTAGCTGTTTTTTTTTTTTAAATGATTTCACGAAACAGGAAATTATAGTGTATAGTGATCTTAATCTACACCATCATTATCAACACATCAAATGAGGAAATATCTTTTGAAAGAATGCTGTTAAGTAGAGTATTACATGTTAGGTTTTAACATTCATCTGTCACACAGTTGTGGCACAAAATTTCAATAAATGATAAATATATTAACATAAGTTTATGTGCATTTATCCAGTTACTTTTGCCCCTTAAATCTGGAGGACTGTGTAAAATAAATGTGTATTTAAGTATAGAGCCAGCATTACAAAATATGTGTGACTGTCTAAATGCTGTCTGACTTATCTGTGTCTTATTTACGGTAGCTTACCTGCTGCTGGCCAGTTTAGAACTGATCCAGTTCCACTGACGATCTGCTGCTCTGGGGTTCTCTGGTCCTGAAGGCTGGATTTGGTCGTAGGTGTTTCCACATAACACCACTGTATCAATCATCAGAATACTCACTGACACATTTGTGTGTGGGACATTAAATTGGAGGTCATAATAGAGACCTGGGTAATTCCTAAAGAAACAAAACAGACCTAATGGTAAAATAATAAAAAACATAGGCAGCAGGCACTCAAAAATTCGATTCATTTATGTATCATAGGGTGGGTGTTATGTTAGAGGATGTTTTAAAAGAAAATGTGAGAAAATTATCTTAATGTGGACTAACAATCAAAGACTTATAAAAGAATACTTAGACTAAAAACTGAAGAGAGGGTTTACACTTTTCATTTCCTGCCTGGAAGTGTCTTTGTTCAGATTATGTTTGTATTGTTTTTATTTACCATCGGTGGGATATGTCAGAGTAAGCCATCTGAGCTGAGATGTTGCCTCTGTGGTCGTGGTTTCCACCGATCAGGTACCATGGGATATTCAGCAGCGAGGGCTGAGAGAAGACGCTTTCAAATGTGTGCTGCAGATGGGAGACTATTTGTTATTCACTGTAAATGTATAATTCACTGTAACTGGCAAAATGATATTTGCTTTGACTTGTTTTGACTTTGATCAAGAGTTCGGTAATCATGCTGCACTCTCAGCATGGAAGGGATTGGTAGTCGCCAAGACACCACAACAGACGTGTAACTTTTCTTACTCTGATCAGATTTCTGAGGTTTTAAAAAGTAAATAAAATAACACACCCAATGTCAACTACAAACCTAAAAGTCCAGCCTTAACCTCTAAAATCCTCTGTTTACCTTAGATTTGCTTGCCAATTTCTTTAGATAAAATATATATATCCTATGTTAAAAGATTACATGCTATAAATTCTTGTTGAAGCACTTTAACAAAAGTCTGTGGTGAGTGGGACACATCCAACCAGATCTGAAAAGAATGAATATAACACTGCAACAAAAATATTACAACTGCTTTTTAACTTATTACCCAAGTTGCAGCTCTAATTTGAACAAAGTTGGTAGTGGGTGGCTACTAGGATTCAGAAAGAGTTGCATCCTGGGAAATGACTGAAAAATATTTTCTATTATGCAGATTTTATTTTATTTATTTAATTAGTTAATTTTCATCCAGATGGTTTGATGAGTCTTTCCAGGATTCTGGAAACATGAGGGGTGACTGAGTTTTTGGCCTAAGGTAGAAAGAAATTAGTTATATAGCTCTTCTTACACATGCAGTTCAACTCTTTGAGTGATTATTCAGAAAGTTTGCAGTTAACACCTTCAGTGGTATTTCTGTTTCAGGTGATTGCAAGTCAGCACTATCTGAGAAAAATGGACATTGGCCTTCGTGTAGTCATCTGCTACCAAGGGCTTATCACCTTGACCAAGATGTCGAGCTGATTGGGCATGAACAGAAGTGCATTCAGCGCCACATGTCAAGGGACAATCTCTCCAGTAATTCCTAACCAGGGGTGAGACCTCTGTCCACCACTACCAACCAGAGACCATAGAACTGTCAAAACAGTGGTTACTATGAAAGCAAAGTGGATCTGTGAAGACATTTAGGCTGAACCCTGAAGGACATAAAACACTGCTAACAGAGAAAGAAATGCCTCACATACAAAGTTTGCTGCTCCAAGTTGAGAAAATTATCCCCAACAGATTACATGATGTGTTAACAGCTGTGGACAAATGTGCATGAGATAAAAGAACAAGCTATGAACTAATACTCTATGAGTTTCATCAATCAAATACATGTGACTCATTCCCTGTGTGTTTGCTTTGTGAGCTGACCTTGAAGCGGGAGTCTTCTACATTCTTGACACCACTGAAGTAGAAGTGATCTCCGAGGCTGAGGACAAAGTCCACTCCTTCATTCCGGACCAGCTTGTCCACCTCTGCAGCGACAGCCTCCTCATGAGGAGTGTAGTACGGAGGGAGAGGAACACCACCCCAGTCAGCGAGCACCACAAAACGCAGAGCAGCTGTGGGGAATCAAAACGGTCTTCTGTCACTTCCTCTCTTACAGGTTCCATTTTAAGCATGCCATCTTGGTTAAAAATATTAAAATGATAAAAATATTTCTAATGTATGGAAATATTCTGACATGTAGGGAAACAAGGACAAACAGAACAGAACCTGGCAGTTCGTATAGCAATCAGTTATTGGGGCTAAAATACAGACAATCATTTAGGTAATCTATGAGGAACTTGACTTCTCGTTTGTTTGATGATGTCAATCTACAGGTTCACAAACTTATTTAATAACAGATCAGGTTAACCATGTCTCCTGTGTCATGAGAAGACTGTACAGTACCTTGATCAAGAGTTTGGAGCAGATGCCAGTAGTTTCCAAAGCAGAACACCAACAGCAAAAACTGTAGTCTGTCCATAACTCTTCAGCCTGATAGAACACGAGTCTTATTTGTTTTCACTCTGTTTAAAAGTGAAACAAACTTTTCAGCGGTTAACAGTATGACTTCCTGTAGCAGAACAGGCAAGAAAAACAGGATATCTGCTGATCAGAACTCAAAGTACATGACTCATTGATTGCACTTGTCACTGCTAGTCATGTGACAGCTGTGACAAGCTGGTAGGACGTAGAGATGTGTACAAATCACAAGGTTCTCTTTAACACTACCTGTACATGTGTAGTGTTTTCATATATTGACATTGTATTCTCTCTGTTAAAGCCTTTATTTAGATGAACTAAATAAAGGCTAAAGTGAAACAATTTCCCAGATTGTATTTTAATGTTTCATATTGATTATTGTCAAAGCCAGAGCACTTACTTCTTTTAACAGACTGATTAACTGAATAAGCAGAAATGCATCAATGCAACAAAGAAATGCTTATTCCTTACATGTCCAGTCACTGTGGCTTTATTGTTTTAGTTCAGCTACAAAATGTTGGTTTGTTGGTCCACATCAAGGTATCATGAGAACCACTGGCAATTAACTTCCATGAGGTTTACTGCAGTTTTTGATGGTTAAGGCCGAAGAACAGAGACTGTGATCTCTGTCCTTACATTCAAATTTTACACATTGTGGATTTATGCTCAGCACAGAATGAAATACACAGCACTGTCACATTATCAGTCAAGTTAATAATCAAAACAAAACAAGCTTTGCAAAACTGCAAAGCTTTGTAGACATAAGACACTGATCGATAAATAAGCATTTCTCATGCTATGATCGGTTGCACTGATGGAACATGATGTCATATTGTTTGTTAGATTATGTGAATGTTTCTGGGTGATTATAATGTTAGTGCAGCTTAAAAAACTTTAAGATTTTAAAGCTGGACCAAAAAAGCCCTAAAAGGAAAACAATTTTATACGTTATTATACATTAATGCAAGAAGTGCCTGTGTAGCCCTTGTCTTAGGTCCTTAGGCCCAACTCTTGAAGTTGGTCATAAAAAAAGTAGAAAATGTGAAATAAAAAGTACTAAACCCACACTTTTAAAAAACATGATGTAATGCAATCCCATTCCTTTTTATACCATCTGGAGCCCTTGTAGCCTCTTGCACTTAATCAATTACCAGTTGATGTAAATTATTTCTTTAAGGGTTCAGGGCATAGGCCTTGGGGGAGACATTGGGATTGGGTCTTGGGCTGACTGCACCATCACAACTGAACACTATTCCTGGGGCTTTGGAGAGAGCAACTGGCTACATTTGCATCACATCATAGCAAGTTGGGAAAAACACGGACATAAATCTAACCAGCATGCATAGTGCAGCAATTGCCAGTTTTTGATTCTGCACATGCCACAAAAGATCTTCTCACATGTCAGTCAATCACAGTCTATACAAGCCTGCCCACTCCAGAAGGCAGAAATATTCAGAATTCAACAAGCTGGGTGATTTGGATATTATTATTTGACAACACTCTGAACTGGTCCCTGTTTATCAGAGATTTCCTGCCCTAAGCTGCATCACGGTGAACCCAAACAGAAACAATGGTGGACTCAGTAGTTAACTGAACTTACATTGATCCTCCCACTGGTGCCAGAGTTGCGCAGGTGTAAGCAGTTTACGATGGAACTGCTTTCCATGTGTTTCTGCTCTGAGAAGAGGTCTAAAGCTAGATCAAAGTGAGAAAGAACATCTGTGTGGGTGTATCCTGTGTTTGCAGGGCCTGAAACCTGCAGATTTCATTACAATTTGCTGAGCACATTAATTTTTTACCAAGTGTGTGAACCCCTTTCTTGATTTTTATGAGCCCATGACCTTTCCTGTGGCACCATTCTCTGATCTGGCTTCGTGAGAAGATCAGATTCCTGGAGATCGATTTTCATATACAGTGTAATCCATTAGACCATAAGCAACCAACACTTTAATCAAGTCAATCAATGACTTTTTAACTCTCTCTCTCACACATAAACCACTGACACACAAAAAAGAAAAAAAGACCACTATGAAAATTCCTTACTCCTACATTTTTTTAATGATCATAATTTTGCATGATGCTTATTATCCATATAAAACCATGGGCACAGCTGAAGCTCCTTCTATACATTTTCGAAATACAGTATATTGAGTGACAGGTCAGAGACGTGCTGAGTAATGGCAGAGGGGGTTGGGGAAGGATCATGTTTGCATGTATCAGTGTTGTACGGAGAGAAGCCATCATTACACTTTAGGCCCAGTCCCCAGATTCATAGAGCTCATGTAAAATCAGTTATTAACATAATTAGCCAAAATTCAAGAAAAACTTTTATTCCTACCACCCAAGAAATATATTTTAAATTTAAACAGAATTCCATGAGTGGAAAAGGTTACAATAAGATTACAGTAGGTATAAATAGAATGAGTGAGTATGGATCCCATGTCTTCAAATTTCAGGTAACATGATCAACCAATGGAAAAGAAGTCAAATGCAGTCTGAGAAAGTGAAGGATAGACCAAGCAGAAAAAAAGGCAAAATTCGATGGAGAACAAATTTATCAACTGAATAGAAAATAAACTCTGAAGTGATGTTCTTTATTAGAGCCCTTCTAGCTATGTTTGTTCATTACTATTAACTGTTTTGTAATTAATCAGCCCATGATTTTGCAGCTTAAATCTCAGATCAGAGAGTGGAACTGCAAAATTCATTCACCTGCTCTCATAAAAACAAGAGTTTTCATTTCAATGAGCTTTTGGAAACGACTACTGCCCTCTGACAGCAGATCACACTGTGTCCCTTTGTGGATCAAGGTTCTATAAAACAGGATGAACAAACATGGTAATATAAAAGCTTCGTACATTTTTAATACTCTGACATTCCATTCCCAAAATAGTTACCACTTCCACCATAGTTTGGCCAATGGCAATTCACATCTCAGCATTGAACAAAATTAAACTACAATTTCCCCTCTTAATAGAATCGACTGATTGCAGCGATTCCTTTGAAGTAAGCCTTTGAGCCAAACATTTTTGTTCCAAAATGTTTTAATGCTGGTGTGACAGGGCCTCACGTCTACTCCACCCTGGTAGCTATACCTGATGCAGAATCGTCACACTACATATCAGGGTCTTTGATGACAATTGCACACTAAAGTTTTAGGCACAAAATTTATTACAGGAGGAATGTTCAAAATACAAAGTGACTTGAGTTGAGTGCTGCCACTAGTGGCAGAGGTCTCCCTAGCAACAGTCTGTTAATATATATGCTCACCCCCAGTGCTAACACAGTGAAATGATGACAGCAGCACACCAATTTATGAGCAGAAAGAAATTCTGCACCATGATTTGATTAAACATGGGTTGTACTGTCTTAATTGGAAATCTCCATCAGGCTAAGTCATGTTTTGTCATACTTTGTCTTATGAGAAGTCTCTTGGGAGACAGACTTCCTTCTGATGAATTAAAATTTTCAAAGGTCCTGGGGGGAGTGTAAGGTTCCTGTTCCCTCCAACAGCCATCCAGGACAGTGATATGTAGGTAGGATGGCCATGAATCAGAAGAAGTAAAACAGAAAAGAGCCGGCCTTCCACCAGAGTTTACTCAAGAGGCTTGCTGCCATGCTACAGTAAAAGCACCTAAAAAACATTCATGTCAAACAGCTGGGTCAATGGGACACCATTTACTGTGGAACATGACGCCAGAAAGACCACAATGGTATCTAGCTATATTACTGCTGTGAGATATTAGTGCATGTGCAGAGATGGCTAAAAAAACAGTATGGTATACTTCCACCTTCACTCAGTCATCTTCAATGTGTGTACACAATCTAGACCATGGCAATTTAAATTACAGGTGTTTTATAATTACACTGAACAAATTAATGATTACACAGGACAAAAGAGATGCTTTAAATTAGAAAAAAGGAAACAAGGCTGAGCGTTACAAATGATTAAAACATTATTTTCTAGGTTTAACTATATCTTCTGTCTTAGTGGAAATAATTAACGGACTGGTTTCATCAAGAGTAGTGCATTTGTGGCTAATATCAGCAGTCAGTTATGAGCCAAACTCCACAGTTTCCTCTGTGATGGGCTTGAACTCGTAGTTTCCTCTCCCATCCATGTGGAGATAATACTTTATGACAGGGATGAAACAATAAAAAATAGAAAGTCGGTAAGAAACAAGGAAGACATCCAAAGCCAACATTATACTAACTAGGCCTGTCACAATTATTACATTATCGACTATATGGTCACCACCTCGGTTTTGACTGCCGTTATAAGACTTAAGTCAAAGAAGAGAAAAGAAAATATGCTGAGACACATTTTGCTGTCATTTCTGGTCACGTTGCTTCTGTCCTATTGTCTAGGATGAGACACTGGTAATAGTAGTGTCTACCGACAGGCTGCATCTGAGGTGTTTGAGGGACATGAACTGCAGCGTCTACTGATAGTCTGCATGTGTAACTTTTAGGGGACATTGCTAAATTGTAGTGGCTACCGATAATGTGCTTCTGGGGCGTTTGGGGGACATGGGTAAATTGTGCTGTCTACTCATAGTCTACATATGAGGTGTTCAGGAGACTTCTGTAATTTGTAGCCACAGAAAATAACCTGGGTTACACTCTTCCCCCCTAAACTGCTCTGAATGCACATTGGTCACACACTGCACCACCCACCATCACAAGTAAATTCTCAACCTATGTCAAGCTTGTTTTATTACTATTATTTATGTTTTATTTAGTTCAGATATTTAAATTTTTTTCTTCACATTCTAAGTCCGATGTCCGAATATTCTAAGGAATTAAAAGTTTATTGCTCTTTGAAAGGGTGTACTTGCATTATTATGCTATTAAATTATCATTATATCAGTGGCGTAAAATGGTCTTAAAATGACAATAATATCTTTATCGCAATTATTTCCATGATAATATATTGTCTAACAAAAGTAGTTATGGTGAGAAGCCTAGTAATAAGTTCTAGTACAAACTGGCTGACACAGATAGTGAAATTTGTCAACGCATATAAATGTGTCAGGCTGCCTGATTTACAAAAGAAACAAAAATTGTTGCTGAACTGATTACAACACTATGACAAAGCAATGACAAAGCTTTTCACCCTGCATGTAATCACTGACACATATGTACTATATCAGTATATACTATATCAGTACCAGACCTAAACTGGACAGTTGAATGTTTTTTTTTCAGGCTCTGTCCTTCAGCACATTCAATTTGAAATAAAATAATGGATAATTCATTAAAGTGGCAAGTCTCAGCTTTAATCTTAGTAAGTGGACATATATAAAGGAATTATGTGAGAGATATAGCCCTTTCAATACAGTGGCCCAGGTTTACAAGTTCAAAAGCAACCTGATAGATGATCATGAAGCCAAACAAAATCAGCATATTTAATATTTTGCAGTAAATCCTTTGCAGTCAATTCCTGAAGTCTTTGACCCATAGATATCACTAGATGCTTCCTATCTTAACTTGTGATGTGCCCACAAGTCTTCACTGCAGTCACTATCACCTTACTGTTCTGGACTCTCTTCCTTTAGTCTTGTGTAGTCATTGTTACCTTCTTCAGTTGTATGGTCTACCTCTTTACTCCTCATATTGACAGAAAAACTACACCTCTTCCTAACTGGCAACTCTCAATCAACTCTGAGTTATTTTGTGCATATCAATGAAACAACATACAGCAGCCCAGATAGCTAAGTGTTCAATTACTTTTGAATCCCTAAACCTTGGGCACCATGCGTTAAAAGGGCTATGTCTCGCACAGTTCTCTCAATACAGATGTAAATCTAGTCAAATTAAAGCTGAAAGTTGGCACATGTAGTATCCATTATTTTTATTTCAAATTGAATGTGCTGAAATAAAATACAAAATACATACCCTCTGGACTTTATGTCATTTTGACACTAGAGACTAGGCTTGTAAACACACATCACCTTGTGCTGTTCTAAGTACAATGATGTAGTGGAAAAACGTCTTCTGCTTGAACCAGAAAAACAAGGTTGGAAATGTGGGGCTACTTAATGGACGATTCAATAAAAATATTCACAGACAGTTCGCAGGAATCCCTGCTGTAATCTAATGTATATTGGTGTCTGACAATTATGTGCAATGTGAGACAGAGAAGCAAGAATTAAAAAACAAACAAAAATAGAAAGACACTTTAAACTACACTAAAAGGAAACCTTTGTGACAAAAGTAACTTCAGTGAACGCAGTAAAGGTGGCTGTGTGAATAAGAGTCATCAGTCATCATTATTTGAAGTCATCAGAACATGGATGACATTTGGTACTTACCTCGTGGTGCTTCCACAGAGACTTCCTGTGGGACACTGTGAACAAGGTGATTCCCACCTGTGAATCAAAGAAAACACAACTAGTATTGGACTCCATACCAGATCAACAAGTTGGAAACCTTTAAAAAAAACTACCCACATCTCCAGGATGTAAGTCACTGAAACATCAAACAGGATTTTACTAAATTAATCTTGAGATATTTTAATTTTCACAACCAAGGATTCTTACAAAAAAAGTCCAGTGTCTGGCCTCTACATGACATTGCTTGTGTATCACCAGGTTGAACTGTGCACAATAATATTTGATGGACTGCTTTACAGCACTAAATAAAACAGGAAAGTCTGGCAATAACAAATGGTCAGGAGCTAAAAGCCTGGAAAGAGATGTATCTTCTCCAGTGAGAGATGGAGGGGTTTAAAGCTTCAAGATGGGCAAGGGATTTAAGAAAACAGCCTTCTGGATGTTAGCATGCTCTTGCTCATTTCTGCATTCCCCTCATGTTTTACAACACTGTAGACTGTTTCTTTCAGCACATTGTGTATTTACCAGTTATTCTTGATGCCTTTTTTTCCCATTGTCAAAACATCATGAGTTACTCCCCCTATAGAAACTGTCAGGATTTTTATTTTTGATTGTTTTAATTTTTTTACTGAGTGAACTTTGTCTTGTCTGTTGGCTTCACTGTACAATACACACACTTTGATAAAAATAATAGCACTTACCAGTAATACGCTAAGCTTAAATAAAAACATACTTACAGACTAACTTTTACAGAGGCTGAACGCCTTCACACCACCAGTCACTGATAGGTCCATATACTGCATGTCAGAGTGACTGCAGATGTGGGAGCTACAAAGAGCTCAGTACATCAGCTGGCAGTTGACGTGTATTTGTGTGTATGATGCATTTTTGGATCGTACCGTCCTGCAGTGGCTGTAGATGTAATCCTCCACATCCACACTCACGGCACTGGTGCACTCATCCAGAATGGCAAACTGGGGCTTATGGTAGAACAGTCTGGCCATCTACACACATAAGACAGAAACATTCACACGCTAATCATTTGCTCACACAGAATTGTTACCAAACGGAAAGTGGAAATAAGCTATGTATAAAGCCCAACCTGTTCTGATGGATGAAAGAGGTTTAATCTTGTTAAACTGTCACATCTGAAAAGATTTTACCAGTAAACTTTATAAACTAGATGATGATGGGCTTAAGTGATGGGCCACAGTGTCCTTTCAAATGAGTGGAAGAGGCCTCGCTTCAAACACACACATCTTGTAACGACTAATCCCCAGCCTCTTCATTAAACAACAACAATTACAGTAATGATAATATTAAAGAAATGATTTTACACCTCTGATCCTTAGGAGCTCATTGTATTGGATTTAAGTTTTGTTTCAGTGGTTTGGTTTGGTTTGGTTTGGTTCGAACCAAACCAAACAGAGAAACAGGGAACATACAAACATACAAACGTGGAGTTTGCATGTTCGCTGCATGACAGCGTAGGTTTTTTCTCATGCAGTCATAACATATGAGGGTTAATAGATGGGCGCTATGTCTTGTCTTTTTAGTTTTGTAAATCAATCAAAGTGTCATGTTTCAGGCACCCCTGTTGACAGGGAGTGAGTGAGTCCTTACAGCCATCCTCTGCTTCTCTCCTCCACTGAGGACATCCATCCAGTCTTGGACAGAGTTCCAGCTGCCCTCCCTTTCCAGAATGTGACCCAGCTGAACATTGTCCAGGTACTCCTTCAACACCTGGACACACAGACAAGATAATGAGTGTAATTAGAAACACAGCAATGGAGGTGAAAGTGTGAAGTGTACTGGAGGGTGATGTGGCCACCTGATCAGAGATGCCTTTCCTCCTCTGCTCTTCGTAGGTGTCAGGATAAATGACTTGATCCCTCAGAGAACCCAGAGTCATGTAGGGTCTCTAGAAAAAAACAGCGTAGTCAGCAAACTGAAACTTCAACTTCCATAATAACATTTTGTTTTTGTAGTTTCTAAAAATCAGTTGGAGTCATTGAACTTTGCATGTTTGAACTGCAATAGATACTACCCCTAAACATTCAGTACCAGTATACCTTAAAACTTATAGCTTTATTCATGGCAGTAGTGTTTGATGTAACTGCCTTTGAACTGTCACCTAAACACTACATTTTGTTTATTCATAAATGTATTTTTCAACACATGAGTAAAGTAATTGGAGCCTGAGGCTCTTGGTTGTTGCTAAAACCTGGAGCTGGGACATAGCTGGTACTGAGCGAGTTTTTTTTTTTTTTAGGTGTTAGTAGTGGAACAGAAAAAGACTGTTACCTGTGGAACATAGAAGAGTTTCCCTCTCTCAGGTTTTGTCAGGTTTCCTCCAAACAGTGGCCAGAGCTTTAAAAAGCATATAACTGCTTTATATTTATAAAGACATACATGAACTGAACTACTGAACTGAACAAACAGATTTAACTGTGCTGTCTAGTTTCTACCATTAATTGTAAGGTTTCTTACCTCTCCAAGCACTCTGAAAAGAGAGCTCTTTCCACAGCCATTTGGTCCACACACAAGAACATTGGTGCCAGACCTTACCTTCAGAGGATGGAGAAACAATAACATGTTTGAGTACAAAATCACAGAGAAATGCAAAATCTTGAATATATCTGTATTTCAAAAAATGAATTAATTCTAATCACTAATTCAATCAATCCCAGTTATCCTTTCTAGTCATGATATGGCAATGAAAGATGAGAGCTTTACTTCAAATGTGAGGTCTCTTATCAAGATGTCTCCATTGGGTGTTGCTAGTGGGGTATGGTCAAATCTGCGCCCACCCCCCCAAAAAAAATAAAAATAAATTAGAGCTAAGTTCAGGAAAAGAACAGAATAGAATGCTGATACATTCATGTGCCAAAAAAGAGACTTACTTGATGATGTTATCTCTGTTGATAATTTGACCACTTCCAGGCACCAGTACAAGTTTCTCTGCATTGTCTGATTCTAAGGTGCATGGAATAAAACAAAAATCAGTTAAGCTGTTTAGTTGCACAGCTCTAGTTATCAAGAGATGAAATGTCATTTCTATTACAAATTTCTTCATGATGAGGTTTCATGTATACCCTTCTCCTGCTGGGAGACCATGGTGCGTTCATATCTGCCAGCATTCAGCTCTTTGAGGACTTTCATAAGTTCAGTGATACGAGCTGTGAATCTGTGGCAATATACAAAAGAAAAAAAAATCAGATATGCATTTGAATTCATCAGAACATATCAAAGCTCTGTCTCATTTGGATAATTACAGCAATTGTGCTGTGAAATCAGCTGTGTTTACATTTTAACATGAGTGATGGCAGAGAAAAACTGTCACTGTCACTGTCACAGGGAAGCCCCATGCCCTAAAGTAAGGTAAATGCACTACACATACACATGCTTCAGTAGCCTGCTTATGAAGATTTTATCAAAATGTTTATCGTCCTAGTGTGCAAGTGCTGATAGTGACGTATGTAATATGCACATTTGGAGTGGGGGGTTGAAAGAAGGGAAAAGACATTGTAGCTGTGTATTGATTTACTGAATTTAAATTGTGTTCACCCGTCTCCTTTGTTGCACTTCTTCCTCCAGCCAAACTCGAGCTGGAGCAGTCAATTTAGTTAAATAGGGGTTTCATGGGGAAGACAGCAAATGTGATAGAGTGGGAGGGGTGTTTTGTCTCTTTTTGGGGGAAGTAGCTGTATAAGTTCTTTGTTTAAAAGAAAAATGTGTTTTTAAAGTAAGTTTAAGTGTGTTTCTATTTGATAATGTTATTTGATATTGTGGTTCTTGTAAATGTTTTTTGGAAGAGATAACTGATATTGATCTCTTAAGTAGGTGCAGTCCACCGGTATTTGTAATATAACATCGACTTATTGTGAGACCAACACATTTCTGGTTGCATGCTTCATTTGGTTCAATAAGGTTCTTTATAGTACAAGAAGTTTTGACCTCTCAAACACACTAACAAATACACAGACCAGAGATCAAATCACACTGAAAATAATTTTGACCTGATATGACTTGGGCACCAAGAGAGGTCTAGACTGCTAAGAACCAAGTGTGAAGACCTCTATTTTGCAACTCTGTATTCTGCCAGTTAGGACAGTTTAGAAAGCTCCATCAGGTTTGAGAAAGTCATGACCTTCAAACATCTTTTTCACTTTAACCTTTACCGGCCAAGATGCACACAACATGTATTATGAATTATGTACTTTGTAGCCGGGCGATGAGAATTAAAGCTAATACTAAAATCATCTCAAGGCTGTAACAACATATAACAGAAGTAAAAATTCAAGATTAATCTAATCTGAAGGAAGTTTTCCAGCCAGCACTGACTGATAGTCATAATCCTTGCATCAAGGCGGAGCTCACTCCTCCCCTATGTAAAGGGCAGACACTGAGTCACTTGTCATTCAAGATAAGTCTACCTCTTCTTTGCTTTACACAAGGAGGCAGACATTCATCTCGGTGTCTCACTGTGTGGACATGCAGGCTCCCGTATTGCCACACAAGTTTATCTTTACAATCTAGGAGGTCTGATGGCAAAGTGAGCACACCCTCATGATGGTCTGCGCCATGGATAACACAGTGACATCCACATCCAAATCCAAAGGTGAAGCCCAGCTTGCTGCTGCACATATCTTTTTGATAGTGACACCCTTTAATGGAGCCCAGGAAGATGCCTTTTTCCTGGTGTAAAGCATGGAGCCTGGCTAGTCCTTTGCCAGTGTCCGCCATATCAGTTGCTCCCACTATCCATGACAGGCCTTTTAATCAATCAATCAATCAATCAATCAAAGAACTGGGGGGCAATTCAAGGCACGTGAACAGTTTACACACAACACAATAATAGCATAGAATAAACAGATAGCAAGGAATAAAATAAATAAACAATAGAGAAAAAACTCAACTAATGGGCAGTGTGACTGTGTTCCTGTGTTTGCAAAACCTAAGATTTTGCAAAAAGGGACATGTTCTGGGTGCTAGTTTGCTGTCATTTTACAGAAGCTTGGTGTAGCTAGCTTGGGTTGGCGAGAGAGCGAAGTCTCTGCAAAAACTTTTAATGGGGTCAGGCAGCTGTGATATGCTATGAGGACCTAGCTAATGTGATGACTAGCACCTGTGCTACCTGGCTTGGTGGCCATTAATGGAGGCTAAAGCTGTTAGTTGTGTGGTGACAGCTAACATGCTCTCTCCATGCCCACTCTATAGTGAAGAGCAGGCTGTAAATCACTGACAAACAGAAGTCATGCCAGCGTCCAGTGTTAGCTCGCTAAGTTGGGATCTAGATGGCACCTATCTGCAAAACTAGGTGCTCACATTAGCAAGACAGAAGAATGTAAGTGAGATGAAGAATTTGAATGCTGAGTAATGCTGCCTCACCCCCTTTGATGGGGTAACACTCAGAGGGCATTCCCCCATAGCGAGAAACCGAGATGAATGTATGAAAGAGAACATCAGGATGTTCAGACTCTGGACTTTTTGTGATTTTCTTTAATCACTTTTTATAAATTTTTTAAGTTCACCTTTTTTAATACTATTCTATAACACTCACCCTGAGAGGCGGGTCATCTCTCGGCCAGCCAGTACTATCCTGCCCAGGGCCTGGGACATTCTCAGAAGCATTCTCCCACTCTGGTAGTAGTCCTGCAGGCCACATGGGTTCAGTCACATCAGTAAATGCTTCCATTCATTCCAATACAGTACAAAAATTGACTTGTAGATACTTAAAAGTTAAAACCAAAAGGGACACAACCCATACCGTTTTCCACAAACTAGGTATGTATGTTTTTAAATTTCAGGTTTTAATTTGCTACCATTAACCATGTGACATAGCAGGTGAATCTACATTATCTTACTTAGGTTGACAAGAGGTCCTGTGTGTGTGTGTGTGTATGTGTGTACTCTTTCCTGACCTCCAGCAACTCGGAGTGTGTGCTGTGCAGGTGTCGGGGGTGGGACAGGTTTAAGAATGGCCGGCTAACCACCAGGTAGCCCACGACAGTAGCCAAATCTGCAGAGGAACCGCATGTTGACATATAAGGAACAGAGAGTGAAGACACCTAACAACTTCTGAGCAATTTTTTTTTTAGATTATGTAAAAAGTAATACGGTCCTTTTGTTAATATAGTTTGTATTCATCTCAGTGTTTCTCTATTTGCACAGATTCTACAGAATTTCACATACATGTTGATGTATGATGATATTCTTTTTACAACTCACATTTGGCCCAGCAAGGTAAATTAAATTAAATACATTTCAAAGATACGACCTACACATTGTCAATGAACATAAGAAATATATCTACTTACACTTGGCAATTAGGCTGTCCACAAAGCCCATGGAGAAGCGAAAGAAGATGAAGTTATGTAAGTGGTCCACCTGGAAGATGAAATAAATGTTCACATTCTTATGTAAGGAAAACACAGTAATGAGGACTAGCACAAAACCTTGTTTATACTGTGTAGAATTTATTTGAGCATACCCTCCAAGTATATCTACCCTTATTAAAAAGTTTTTTTTCTTGAGCACCTATGCACTTGATGTTTCTCTGTACAACACAGTGCTTTTTTTCCCCTCATATAGCCGGTGCAGCCAGAGCTACTATATATATATATATATATATATATATATATATATATATATATATAAGAAAAAAAAACTTTTTAAACAGCAGATATCTCTCTCTCTCTCTCTCTCTCTCTCTCTATATATATATATATATATATATATATATATATATATATATATATATATGCTGCTTAAATTCAGGGAATTGCTAGTTTAAAGAAACAGTGGCAAACTGTTACCCACCAGTTTCTTGAATGTGGTGTGGATGGTTTGCTTTTCCCTCATATTCCCATTGTAGAAGGCAATCTCCTCACTAAAGAAAAAGAAAAAAACATCAACATATAATAGCTAACACATACAGTAGTAGAGTTTGAGTAGTTACTTCTGGGTTTACCTGTTGGTGATGAGGCGGGAGTTGACATAGCGGTACTCTCCCTCGTAGCGCTGCTCTGTGACTGTCATCTTGCCTATTGGTCTCCTCAGTCTGGTCAGGAACAGACCTGAGATCAGCAGGTAGGCCATCATGCTGGCTGGGCCCTAGGTAGGTGAGGGGAGGGGAACACAGATTCAGGTGATTGCTAATTTAAAGTTTAGAAAACACTCACACTGTCACAGCATCAAACAGAAACCCCAAATTCTCCCCTAGCTAGCTGACTGCTGGTGTTCTGGAGTTCAACTGTGAACTTTGTTGAGATTTAAGACACCAGGCTAACTGCATGAGCAAGATAAAAAAAAAAAAAAAAAAAAAAACACCACCGCTTCCTCAATTTTGGCCGGAATTGTCTGTAATGCAACATGGCTCCACATGGTAAGGAAGTACCTGTACAAGTAAGAAACCAGACTGTAAGACTGCATAAATATGGGAGAGGGTACAAGAGCATCAATGTAAGCTACTGAACTAGAATATCAATAGCACAACCTATTGATATTCATAAATAAATTTGTGTGGATCATAGAGTCCAGAAATTTTGGCGTGGACCTGGCCAGGACTCCCACAGTGACTTCATGGGCTGACCTTTAGACATGGAGGTGAGAGTGTGCTGATATGGGGCTGCATTGTGAAGTGAAAAAGGTGTATGGGAGATGACATTTATGGATGGCACTATGAATGCAAGTTTGAATTTTCCAACATGGCAAAAGGTTTTATTTATAATCCAGTATGTGTTAAAAAAAAAATACAAAAATAGACAGACAGACAGACAGACAGACAGACAGACAGACAGACAGACAGACAGACAGATAGATAGATAGATAGATAGATAGATAGATAGATAGATAGATAGATAGATAGATAGATAGATAGATAGATAGGAAAAAAACATGGCAATCAGAACCATTATGTCTCAGAGTGGTTCTTATTTAAGAAGGTATAGTTTCTTGAAAAAACTGCTTACCTGAGCACCAATGGCACTTGTCAGCTTGAAGATGTACAGACCAATATCCAACAGAGGCTACAGGGCAGACAGAGGCAAGACAAACCTGTAAATAATACTAATAGATAATAACTAAAAGAACTGTTCAAACCCAGTTTAATATTTTGCTTGTAATATCCCTTGTTCCAAACAGGGCAGATCTTTGGATTAGATTATCAGGTAGAAGTAATCCTGGGTCATCAAAAATTGCTGGGGTACTGTACTGTCTTAAAATTAAATTTTCTAACAGTTTAAACACAAAAACAATTCCTAGTCTATGGAGGATTTATTTATTTATTTTTATTGGTCCAATCTTGAATGTGTGATACTGCTGAGGCCTAGGAGGCTATCATACATGGTGCAATAAATGGTAATCTGCATGGCATACAGAGCTTGAGAGGTGATGCTCCTTTCATTCTACGACAAACACTTGCACAGCACCCATATCTATTAATCCTCAATTTTCCTGTGTATAATAAAAGATTTTAGAGCATTTTGCACCTGACAGTAAACAAAGTACGGTACCTTGCTCAGGTTGGAGTAAAGGTCCACCACACTGTTGCAGAATTTCTCCACATCTTGTGTCAGTAGCTGATCTGCATTGGCTATCCTGTTGTCCAGGTTTCCCATTTTGTAGTAGGTGAAACCTCTGAAGAGGGAGAACACAGGCTGAAGACTCAAAGAAGCCAGGAAACACACAGAACGCATGGTTCTACGTGCGACTTTGAGAATCTCCATGTAAGAGTCTCAGGTTCCAAACAGTTAAAAAGAAAAAATATAAGGCCAGTTTTACAAATTCAGTTTCATTTTGTTGCAGCACAATGCAAATTGCAATTTGCTGCTAAATTGCATCTAACTATGAAACTGTCAAGTTTTGGTCCATGGATTGAAATTTTATCAAACTGGTGTTAATGGTGTTGATTATGTAATAAGATTTTTGGTCTGTAAATGACACTGCTCTTTTGGTTTTCCTCCAAAACCTCTGACGCTACATCACTAAGGCCATCAGAGTTTAGTGGTAAAACATTGATAAGGTGCCGCCCGGTTAGCTCAGTTGGTATAGCATGAGACACAATCACTGAGGGACGTCGGTTTGAGTCCCACTCCGGACGGCACCACCTCCCATGGGCTCACCATCTATGGAAGGTGCCGTAAGCAGCAGATGATGACATGACATGACATGACACTGATAAGGTGCACTGATCACTTCACAAGTCTGACTATATTCACCTTACACATCCAGGCCATATTAACACAAGCACTGGATTACATGAGTCATGTGGGAAGACCTACAATGGCTTTTTTCCAGGGTTAGTGGCCAGCTCAAAATCAACTTCATATGGTCCACATAGAAAAGAACTTATTATGCTTTGAGAACATAGATTTCCATGATGACCGCTGGGGCTAACACAGTAAACTGGACTAATTATTTAACCCCAGCATAAACATGTTTCTTTACTAAATACCAGTGCACTGGAATAGAAAACAAAAATGCTCATCACAACTTCCCAAAGTGATGTGGTTAAACTACTCATTTTGTCTTTCCAAAGATTTTCAATTTGCAATGATATAAAACCAAGAAAAGTAGTAAATTGTCACAAGTGAGAAGCTGGAACCAGATAATGTTCGGTAGTTTTGTTTGATAAATGATAAATGTTAAAGATGAAATGATTATCAGAAGATCCCATATGATATGATAGGAGCTTCAGTTCTCCCATAGTACTTACTGCAGGTACTGGTCGTACAATTTCTTTGTGAGCCTCTCACGAAACCTCAGCTTCAGTTCATTTAGGCCTAACTTGAGGAAGTTGTTCACCAAGGCAATCTGAAATGACCCAGTCACACATAACATATATGTATCCACCTCATCTATGAGTTATTTGCTTCAGTAAGGCAGTACAGGTTTTTAAAATCCTTATTGTAATCACCCTTACAGTAGTCATGCTGATTTTTTTGTTTTGTTTTTCAATTAAAAGCACAGGATAGGGAATGAAGAGAGCATGCACAAGCACAATATTTTGTTTGATTTTACAAAAGCAATGCAAACTCACAACTTAAAGACTCAGGCTGGAGATAGTCTATGTTTTTCTTATTGTCAATGAAATAACAATGAATATATCCCACTAACACGTACTGCATATGTTTCCAAACTAATAAAACAACAAATGAAAACACATCACCGAGCCACACTGTTGCACCAAGTGACATGTTCCTTTGTTACCATGAACATGGGCACTGTGGTTTATCATGCCTAAATCCAATATGCACCATCCTGCTGCGCTAAATGCTGACTTGAGGACCAAAGGTGGTTTAATCTGCCACTGAAAATAGTCCCCAAATGAATGATCCATTACGAAAATGAAACAATATATTTAGAGGTTTACATGTGGGGATTGCTAACATTAAAAAAAAAAAAAAACATAGAATATTGCCAGCCATTTAATACTAAAGCATGCAAGGTACATTTGCTTGAATGGCACACATTAGCTCAAAAGAATGATCATACAAAATGGCAGGATTTTTAAGTGCATGGAATGATTCAATGAAAATTATTTACTATTACCAGGAAATTAGTTATTACACAGTAGAGGACAGAAATGTCAGTGTTTTTTATATCAGGTCTCCTCTGTACACTTTTCAGAAAATGTAACTGCCCAAAACTACATGCAGAAGTATGAACTGACATTGAACTGCAAATGTTACAGAATAATATGTAATATGTGTAGAAATTTGCAACACGCTTAAAAGTGTGCCAAAAAGAAAAAGTTAACAAAAAACACTTACAAGTGGCATGAATTTGATAAAGCTGAACAAGAAGATCTTGAAATCTTTTGTGGAGCGACCGATAATTGCACTGCAAACCACAACATGCACAAAGATGAGCAAACATTGCCATGGGGGTCAGTGGGACAAATACTGAGGCTTGATGAATTTAATTTTCTTTTCCTGTGGAATCAATGCAACTTTGCTGAACAGTTAAAAAAAAAAACAAGAACAATTTCTGTTTTAAGCTGGAGTGCAGTATGAATTATTTTACTGATACGAATCACAGAGTAACAGTGGAGTCCTGACGTACATGAACAAGGAATACCATTCAATTTATGCATTTCTTTTTTTTAGGGACCGACTTTTTATTCAAATTAACTTTAATTTAACTTTTAATTTAAACTTTTGATTTAAGTTATGAGGGTACAGGAATATAACACAAATGAATTTAAAGTCCTCGACAACAGACTTTTATCTCCGGTCTCATAAAAAGAAGAAAGAAAAAAAAACACTGCTCTCACGCTCTCTCTCTCTCTCTCTCTCTCTCACACACACACACACACACACACACCTCGCCTTTCCAAACCAATCAGTGAATGCCAGAGCCAGGCCATGGGAGCTCATGGCTGTTAATCAATAAGTGAATGAACTTGTGGTCTACCATTCCTCTTGCACAAAGCTTCAAGGTAGAGTTAGCTACTGTGAAATTTTGTCAGAATTACCACATGAATTCTTGAGTTGTGTTTTTTGAGGTCACACTGACCTTTGACCACCAAAATCTAATGTAATGGACACAGGGTTTTCTCCCATTACTATACACTACTTAGCTATTTTTACTTTTTCATAGCTATCAGTTGATTCACTATTTCATTGGACACAAGAAATTCTTATTTCCTGAAACAGGCTGCTCAACACCAGAAAAACTTGATGTTAAATAATTTTCAGCAAAATCATCAACCCATAAATTGAATGGAATTCCATGTGAAAATACTTTCCCATTAATTTATGCCAACAGTATTAATGTTACCACCTGGTATAACCCACAGGTCACTGTTATGGCTTGGAAGGAAATGCAGACCTCAGACAGTAAGGGATGAAAAAACACAACACAACATTTACAAAGCAAGATGTTAAAAACACAGCGTTAGTGGTTTAAAGCTTGGTTTTCCACCTCTATAAGAACCACTGGACAGTTACCCCTGGTATGACTGATATGTAGGAATAAAAGTGCTTCTTGAATAAACTGATGTCTCTGCTTATAATACCACTGTGGAGAATAAAAAAAGTAATCAGTTTTTGCAAAGAATCAAACAGCAATGCATGATGGAACAACCCACCCATTTTCATAACTATCTTACTTAAGAAAAATAGAACATAACACGTCTGTTTCAACTGCCTTTGCATTTCAAATTTTTAAAGGCTTGACACTATATGCATAAGCAGAAAGCCAACTATAATGCTAACCACAAAAAACAATTCACTAGGGAGAAGAATGGCTGGTCCAAATATTGGTATTGGGAAATAGCAATAACGCTTAAAACTACTTAAAATCTGTTGTCCTTTAGAAACTGATATTATAAACTAAGCCCAGTAAATTGGACTGATATAATTTTAGATGGATCATCACATCACAGTTACAGAGTAACAGCAAGTAAAATCTACCACTCTATCAAAATTAGGGTTATGATGTATTTCACTCAGCACAACACAACTAATTGTAATTCTGATTTAGGGATCAATTAGCAGACAAGCATGACACTGATACTAATGGTTCTTCCCACAAATATTGCATTTTGAGGTTGTTTTGATGACTTTGGAATGTTAAAGCCAGTTTCTTTTCCGATGCCTGTGGTGTCACAGAGAGGCAAAAGAGACTAACTGAACAGAAAACATGAATGAAACAAAACAACTGAGCAGAGATCACAATATTGCAAAGCCCTCTTTACTGGTCTGCCCTAAACAGACTGTGGGCCAAATAAAATTCAAAAAGTCCTAACAAGAAAAAACTAATTTGACTTCTTACATCTATAGAACTCCACATTCTTCCTCCAGTGTCTCTCTAGCCAGTTTATCCTTTCTGAACCCATCTCTAAGGTCTTTTGGCTCGACTCTCTGGATGTTACAAGGTTATATCTAAAATTGCAGCTTTTGGGTTTTATAGGCCGGGGGCCTGTACTACGAAGCAAGATATAATTTCTTTATCTGGCTTCACCAAGCCTAACAACCACAATTCTGCTAAGCAGTCACACAACGGTGGTTATCAACTTGAGTAAGTAAGTCAACCCAGGTTTGCCCCAGCACGTTCACAGAAAAAGCATAAGTTTCATGTTTGCAGCATATGTCCAGGCACAAACATGGAAAAGTCTACTGGCAGCTGAGTGGCATAGTTTATGAACAAAGAGCAAACTATAGTATTAAACAAATATGACAGGGGGTCAGTAGGCAGTGCTTTTATAAACACTGATCTGTTATCCTGAACATAAGTTCAACATAAGTTACCATGGTGATGTATCACCGTTGTAACCCTGAAATCCCAGAAATCCTGTTTTGTAGTGCAGGCTTCTGGCGTTAGATATGCTGTTGCTATGAAAATGTTGACCATGAGGCTCTGTGGATTATCCTGAGGAATGAGGGCATTATTTCTGGGAAGAAATACAATGTCATGGCTACTACATGGTAACAACATAAAACCCCACATCTATTTTAAAAAGCCACAATTATACAAAATCTTTATTTTAAAATTTACACAATAACCTACGCACAATCTGACCTTTCAATCATGGTGCCATTCTGGATCATCCATACGTCACAGTAGGTCCTGGCCACCAACATGGCAGCGATAAGGATAAGGTAGCCTGTCTGTGGAGAAGACATCAACCACAGAGAATTGTTAGTAGAGCCTATAAAACACTGCATATCATAAAGAAGTTTAACATCCTGCCCTTGACTCTGCTCATATCTACTGAACTGATCGGATAAGACTGAATGGAAACAGAAGACCCATGTGACTGTGACCTTGGCTTATGGAGCTGATGTATCTGTGTCAAAGGGCTCTTCTGTCTGTACAGTTATAAAGACATACTGAATTATACTGTTCCAAATGTCAGGCACTTGGCTGCTAAACTATTTGTTTTTCCAGACAGTGAATAAAATGTTTAAATGTTTTAGAATCTGTCTTCTAAAGTAGCATTTTAAAGTGTACATGACCACCACAGGGAAACTGGATGCAGGACAGACAGAACTGTAACATTACTCAGTCATGAAAGAAAAATTAATCTGAAATCACCTGATGAATTTTTGGGGTTCAGACATTCTATGAGAGGTGTAATCCCTGGTAGGCTTAAAACAAACTTTTTAACATGAAAAACTATGGTGCATGCAAAATAAAAAATTATGCATGATCATGAGGACTTTCTGGTTTTGGAAAAAGCTTCTAAGAAAACTGAACACAGATCAAACTCATATTTCAAAGGAAAGACAATGAGTTGGGAGAACAATTTTGTCATTTTTGGTGCTATACTTTGCTACCAAAACCAGACCCTCTGTGCATCTTTAACACCTCGATAAATAAATTGGGTTGATATCATCAAATGATTTTCACATATATGTCAGAATGAGTTCAAATGTTATAAATAACAAAGGATCAAATGTTAGAGGTGAATTTTTTTTACATAGCTTATGTATACTTTGAGCCATTTATGGTAGCTTCTGATACTGGATAATTTAGTTTCAAAAGAAGTTTACCATTTAAACTTCCTATTTGAAGTTAATTTTGGCAACTTGTTATTTCTAAAGTTTTTGGCATAACCAAATGTAAAGGATCTTTATCTGAAAGTCTGGTTCATGTTATGTGTTTATGTTAATGATAATTTTTGCCAACAAAAATTAGCCAATAAACTGATCTCCAAAATGTGACAAAGTACAGAAGGAGAAAGAAGACTTTTGTAAAAATCTTTTTTTCACAGTTAAGAAAGTAGCAGGCACACACTTTATTAGGAACACCATACTAATACTGGGAGGGGCCTCCCTTTGAACACAGCCTCAAATCTTTGTGACATGGATTTCACAAGATGTTGTAAAGACTGATTTGAGATTCTGGTCTATGTTGACCTGATTACATCACAAATTCTGGACATTTGTCAGATGCATATTCATGCTGCACATCTCCCGTTCTATTAAATATATTAAAAGGTGTCTTGTGGAATTCAGATATGGTGACTGTGGAGGCCACTGAAGTACACTTACATTTTCATGAAAGTAGACAGAGATGATTTTTGCTTTGTCATATGGTGCATTATCATGGTGACAGTAGCTACCAGGAGATGGGTAAATTGTGGCCATAAAGGGATGCAAATGGTCAGCAACAATACTCAGATAAGATGTGGCATTCAAATGATGTTTGATTGATTTGGAATAAAGGGACCCAATGTAGGCCAAGAAGACATCCCCCACACTATTACAAGCCCACCATCTGCCTTAAGGTTCAACACTGCATGCATTCTGAGATGCTTTTCTGCTCACCACAGTTGTAAAAAGTGGTTATCTGAGTTACTGTAGCCTTTCTGGCTAAACTAGTCTGGCCATTCTCCTCTGACCTCCCTCATCAATAAACCGTTTTGCTGTCCACAGAACTCCTGCTTAATCAATGGGTTTTTCAAGTAATGCAGTAAACCTTTTCAAGTATGCAGTAAACTCTAGAAACTGTGTGAAATCCAAGGAGATCAGCAGTTTCAAAAATACTCAAACTTAAGATTTTTCCCCATTTCAATGCTTGATATGAACATTAACAAAAGCTCCAAACCTGCATCTGCATGATTTATGCACTCAAGGCCTGCCACGATTGGCTGATTGGGTAATTGCAAGAATAGGTGTTCAGTTGTTCCTAATAAACTGCTCAGTGAGTGTATAGTTTACTCTGAGGCAATTACACACTTTCAAATAAAGCTACAAGAATTACACAGTTTTTAAATTCTGAGCTGTGTAGAATAATGGCACATCCACACAAAAGGTTTCATTCACATTTTTTATACGTCAGAACAGATTTGCATTTTTAATAAATTGGGTGTCCTACACAAGCATCCTAACAGCTCGCGTTACTCACAGTATCTGCGTATATATGTTACCCAAAGCCTGTGGTGGCATTTCACTACAGTAATTGTGTATTTGGTTGTGAGCACTGCAAAAATGCAAGTCCCATACAACCTCAATACTGTGCTTGAATGCAACCTGTGCAGACAAAGACGGAGCATTAAAGCTGCTAACAAGCTGCTCACACTGCGCCTCCTGTGAAGACACGATGTAAGATATGGGTGGTCTGGTTCCTAATAAAACTGCCAACAAGCTGATGAACAAAATACTTACACTTTCCTACACTAATGGGGTTTAACTGCTTTAGACATCTGGATGATTACTGTAAAAATAAACAAAATAGTAAAGTATATACTAGTCAATTAGGAGTTCAATGTCATACCTCCATGCAGAAAACTCGAGGTACCATGATCCGCAGAATTTGGATGATCCGGAGGAAGAAAACCTTGTCCACTGCTGCACGATCTTTTCTTCCATCTTTCTATATGAAGAAAAATGATAAAGGTGGTCTGTGATTCTATTACAGCTATTTGTGAAAAATTTTATGGAAACTTTATGGGCTTCAGACACTCAAACATAAAAATAACACTTACTTACCTCAGTGTTCAGCACAAGATCTGACCCTCCTTTTCTACTGCAAAGAAAGAACATCAGACAGTTGAATTACAGCCATTAGACTGTGAGGAAATTCATATATCAGATCCAGATAATCCCTTTCTTCATGCAAGAGTGAGCAAAATGTCCTCTAAATATCAGGATTAGCATATCATTAATAAAATATAACTGGATTGTTAGGGGCCATTTGTGCCTTTCAATAAAATACCTTCTTTGACAACTGTGTAAGTTGTGCAAGTTATCTTTCAGTGGACTAATCAATCAGGGATACCTTGATAAAACTTTGTAATGCAGTAGCACTGCCTTTAATACCTTGGTTATACCTTGGTTATATTGGAGTATTGTGGCAATGTTGCAAATGATAATATTGGTATTGCTTAATGGTGATATTTTACATGTTTTTTGGATTTATGTGAAGAAGATAATTGATTTGTCAGATATTTACTTTTAAAAATAGACATTACTGTGTGGTAATTTTCCACATTTCAAATACGTTCATCTACAAATTTCATCCCCAATCTCCCAAAAAAATTTTTGAAGATGAATGTAAAAAGTTTTCTACAAATATAATTTACAGACAAACTCATAGAGAACATATGAGCAAAATGATTAAATGTTGTGTGTTAAAATGTTAAAGATGCCCTGTGGACATTTTTGACCACTCGTAGTGCTAAGGAACCTCTTTTTTTCTATGAGGAAGAATATACATTCAACAGATTTGCTAGACCTCAAGGCTATATAAAGTGCATTTTGGTGGGTAACACTGAAAGTAAACAAAACTTTGTTTGTTTTCAAGAAAACCCCACAGGGCAAGTTTAACAGTGCTACAAAAACATTTTCAAGTATAATTAAGTACTGTTTCAATTTCACGAATGTCACTTCCATTTAGATACTGTAGTGAGAGGACTTAACATTCTTCACCCAGGAATACAGGGCTACTTTTAGGTTAGGTTAGGTTGTTAGGTTATTCTCTGGTGAACAGTTGTCAAACTCACTTTCACCCAAAGAGAAAGTGATGTGACTTATCCAGCTATATCCCGATAAGTTGTAGTTACAGTAGCGTTAATACATTTGTTCTTATTCAATATGACTGTGGCTTTTTAGCAGCTTTCAGCCCTACATAAATTTCCTGGCAGCGAATATTTCAGGGTTAAAGACAGAATATTTTCATTTTAATATTCTCTTTTCTCTACTGAATTCCTCTTTTAAACGTACAATTTACTGACATGTTTTACAATTCGTATTTCTTATGTTATATTCAATATTACGAATATCGGATTTACAAATGGCTTATAAAAATTCAGAACGACTGAGAGCTATTTTGCAAAGTAACGTGTTTTGTTGTTAAGACAGATACACTTAAACTGGCCATTTTTAAAACTGCATCTATTCTGTCCAAGCGAGAGAAACGCTTAATCACTGAGCAATATCCGAGAATAAAATAGCAATGAAAACCACAGGCAGCTCAACACCGAAACGCGGCTAAACACAACATTACAATTAAGATATTACCAAGTTAGCCAAAGTCACACAAATCGGTGATTAATGAGTGTCCATTTAGCAGTCTGTTAAGGTGATTTTTCGGAGCACAAAGACATTTGTTGTCTGGTCATTCTACAAAGATTTTAGCTAGTCGCAAAAGTGTGAGTGAATTCTGCTATGCCCCAGAAGCAGGTCGCTGTCACCTGTCAGAATGGGGAGGTAGCAGCTGCTAATTAGCATTTTGACAGCGGTCGCAAATTCACCTATAAATCAGAGTTTTCTGCGATTTAAAGTAAACCTTAACATTCTACACTGCCTCCCACTTACCCATCCGGTTTTGGCGTCCGTCTTCTATGTTTGAGCAGGTATAAAACCAGCAAAATGCCGCCTGCTATTGAGGAGTTCTTCGCAGTTAGATATTTACTGAAAGCCGCCATGTTTCTGACACAACGACCGGTTTGGCTTGCTCGAGTTTGCTGGTACAGTTCAACAAAGGCATTCTGGGAGTCTCATGCAATTTCTTCTTCGCCCTCTTTTTCTTCATGACAAGTCACATCTCCCCCTAGTGGTCCGCATGCAGTATTCCAGTTTGACAAAAGTCTGAAGATGTCCCAGAGGCTCTGTAAACTGAGCCTTACACACTGTAACCTATAACCAAGCAGAATGTTGCAGGGTATGTTATGAATGTAGAGACAATGTTGTAGGTCTGCATATATTATGTAAATTTTATCAGTTACCCTTTACACATTTATACATAATAAGAAATTCCCATCACTAATTCTAAAAAAAAGTGACCTCCCATTGTTTCATTTCAGTAGGCTGGAATACACAAACAACAACAAAAACAAGATAAATGAAGTAGATAGATTGGTCATGCCAAGGGGTTTATCTGGGATTTGCGAGGGAGAGCCCTGGTCCAGTGAGGTTGAGGTTTCCACAAACCAGACTCTAGATTGTTCGCATAAAGAGTATTCCTTCAGTAGAAAGTAGAAGAATGTAGATATTGTGCTCTGTGATGTAACAATGGTACTGTTTCTGGAAAAAGTGTTGCTGTTGAATTTTGTAAATTCTCACACACTAAATTATGTATAGATGAAAGATATCTCAAATTTAATTTAACCATCCAAATGGACAGATACAACTAGGAAGAAGTGTGAAGATTTCATTTTTACTAAAGTTTGTTTATTAATTTTTTTGAAAGTTTGAGTGAGTACCTTTGAATGAATTTGAGAATGTGCGAGAATGAGCTCAGACAAGCCCCCAATATAGGCAAGTGGTTAATGGTTTTTACAATTTTTGTTTATTTGCTTTGAATTTATTTGTGAAGCACAAAAATTTATGTCTGTGTGTTAAAGTAGATATATTTTGCACTCAGGCAACTACAGTATCTACACTAAGCTGAGCAGGCTGAGTTCCCTACAAAAATCAACTTGCCAGAACAAAATATTGTGATTCTCCAGAGGAAAACTACATTTGGACTTTTAACTTTGGACAGTTTTGATGGTGATGGATTTATCCTCAGCATGGCATGACTTTCACTGCATAAGCTTGGAGTCTGTGTGCAATGGATTACCAGTTGAGCAGATACGCTTGTATATGGAAAGTCTTGTGTATTATATGGCTATGTATGACTATGTATAGCATTTCAGAGTTGACATCAGGCACTAGGGTGAGGACTGTCAAATTTCATTTTTTATTACTTTTCTGCAGGCATAAAGACAGTATACATGAATTATATTATAATTTTTACCCTCTTGCACATAGATTGCACAGAACTGTTGTAAACTCTGTTTACAGAGTTTACAGAGTGCTAAACCCTAAGAAGGGCTTGGCAGGTAAGGATCATGTACTAAGCTTTGCTCTGGACATTGGCCCGATGGCGGTCTGCTTAATGTGTTGCTTTGGCACAACCTTCATGGGTGGGATGTCCTCCAGAGCTCCGGATTTAGGAGAGAAGAGCTGTGTTCTTGCTTCATTCACCTGCATGATGTCACCCGTCCTAACATATATCAGCTCCACAATGAGTTCCAACCCTGACTTGAACAGCTCACTCAGATCACCTTGGATGTACTTGACCTCACTGAAGGCCTTGGTCGTTTCAGGGAAAGCCTTCCAAGTCTCCCATGTAGTTTTCTTTCCCCTTACAGCACATTCTGAAACTGTGTCGCATCCTGGAAATGTGTGGAAATATAAGACAGCAGTGCAGGTATTTGACTCCAGCTTGTTCCATAAACAAACTCCATAAACTTCCATTTTTATACACGATAACCAATTATACTTATCAGTTAAGCCAAATGAAACCGAACAGTTGGCTAAACTTCAAGCATGCCAGAAGGACACAAAGATCTTGATGACCAGCAGCTTTCTGTTACTAAGCTCAGACCAAACTGAATTCTTGTACTTGGCCCCAGACACCACAGAAACACAATAAATATGATACACTTACTCTAGGTGGCACTGGCTTGGCCTGCTGCACTGCTATGAGGAATCTTTTATCTTTGATCAGAATTTGTCTTTTAACTCCCACATAAAAAGAAACTTCTAGGATTACCTTTTTTCACCTACACATTGCAAAAATCAGGCACATCCTGTCTCAGAAAATGCAGAAACGTGCAGTCCATGCAGTTGTTACTTTTAGTGTGGACTGTTGTAATTCCTTATTATCAGGCAGACCCAAAAAGTCTCTGAAGACTCTCCAGTTGTTCCAAATGCTGAAGTGCAAATACGTGTTAGCTTTGCTGCACTGGAATTGAAAAACCTCCTCCTAACCTTCAACCCACTGATGGTCAGGCACCACCATATCTTGCAGCTCTGAGAATGCAGTTTTACATATGGTTCCTTAAGTCCCCAAAAGTAGAATGGGAGGCAGAGTCTTAAGCTATCAGGCTCCTCTTCTTTGACACCATCTACTAGTCTGGGTTTAAGAGGCAGACATGTCTCAATGTTTAAGAGTAGGCTTATTATTATTATTATTGTTCTTATTATTATCATCATCATTATTCTCATTAGTAGTAGTAGTAGTAATATTAATAGTATCACTAGTTATATTATTAGTTTTATCTTTATATGTATGAATAACTTCTCCCCCAACTCCACCTTTCAGGTCCAGAAAATGACAAACATGTAATTCCATCTAACATACAGCAGAAGTTCTTAACAAGCTAAATACCCTTACACCTGGAAATGAACATGTATACTTGGTGTCAGGATAGTTGGGGTTTGTAGATGATATGCTGAAACTTTAATGCTTTAGACATAAAAAGAATGCCATGTTATTCTTTATTTCTGAGATATATTTTAGTTTGAGGGGCAAACAGGCAATAAAACCTTTTTTTCCCAGGTCTATGGGCTAAATCCAAATATAGGATAAACACTGGGGGTTAACAGCTAGAAATGAATAAAAATGTACTGAAGTGTACAGACATTTTATTCTTCAGGTTTTAAGAAATAAAACAGAAGGCAAGACCAAAGTCTGTCAAAGTCTGTCTCAATCTCTTTTGTTACTTCTGGGGCAAAATCTATCATTAAAAGTGAGTTCCACATACAGATATATAATGATCATTTGATATGTTGCCCAGCTGTGGGACCAGACTACTGTAAAAAAAAAAAAAAAAAAAAAAATTATATATATATATATATATATATATATATATATATATATATATATATATATATATATATATATATATATATATATATATATATATATATATATGTGTGTGTGTGTGTGTGTGTGTGTGTGTGTGTGTGTGTGTGTGTGTGTGTGTGTGTGTTCATGTAGTTTAATCAAGAAAAAAAAATCAATTTACTTTGCATCATTGATCAGTAGTTTTGGCAGATGAGATCCTCCATAAAGAGAGCTGTTTACAGAGCTATCTCATGTTACAAGGCTATGTCAGTGCTGTCGCTCTCCCTTCACGTGGAAGGCAGCCTAAATAGAACAGGATAGTATTTTAGAGGCCAGCTGACAGAACAGAGGCCTTCTGCTGCTTAGTGACATGGAGAGATTGGAGCAAACTCTGTTCCGCCTGGAACAAGGTAGGACTACTCTGACCTTTAACCACAGCATGTTGATTATACTACGCAGTCAGAGCTACTGCACACACTACGCCGTTACCTACAATACAGTGCAACTGCACTACAGTCAACTCTAGCAGAATAATACAACATGCACTATGTATTACAGGTTAAATCTTTAAAAATGTGGTCCTGCAGCTTTGTTAGGGACTTGGTCACTTTTTTCAGTCTAGTCTGTGAAATGCACTCAGAATACAAGGCTATTTGGATATGTCATGAACCAATTTTTATTTTTTTTTACATTGTCAGTCAAATGATTTCACAGAGAGCAAGGCTCTATATTTTAGGAACATCCTGTTCTCATTCACACAGTTAACACAAATTTATCCTGCTACCCTGAGAAGTTCATAGTTTTGACAACAATGACAACATAACATAAAAAACAAAATAGTGTGTTCAAAATATTATTACACTTACACCCAAAATATTTACTTAACAGAGTATACTATCAATAATAACTAAAGAAATCTGAAAACTGGGAGGCTTCTTTATAATATATGGTGAAACAAAATATATATCCAAATCAGGAAGAATTTGTACCTACCTAAATGTATGAACATGTTGACTGGCTGTAAAACCTCCTCCACTCCTGTCACTCTGATGTGTGCAACTTGTTTGGCTTGAAATGACAGCAAAAACTTTGCACTGGACAAATGTCACCTTGGACTCTGAAGTTGTGATAGCCATTAAAAGATTTAATACAGTTAAACCATTTAAAATGTCTGCAAAGGTAATTTGAACAAACTAATAATACCATTCTAATATCAACATGTGCCAATAAGACATTGCTTTTCAGCGTGTGGTGTGTATTTATGTATTTAAGTTTGGAATAATAAGTATTCTAAGGATGTTGGATGTTTGTATATTTGATATTCTGTTATTTATATTATATTTAACATAACAAATCAGCCAAAAATACAAAAAATACTTGCTGAATGCCTTTTAGACACTGTTTCAGTATAGAATCAGCTAAAATTGTATGTAATAATATATTATATGTAACACTTCCATCAAATATAACACATAGGTTCATATTTTCAGCATGTGAAAGTGAGTACACAAAATGCTTTGAGTTCAAGTAGTTTAGTTAAGTGTTGTGGAGGACAGACAAAAAAAAAAGAACACACATCTTAACATCATGCTTATTATAAAAGTTACATGGTGTGTAGACATGTGCCATCAAGTGAGATTGTGATTACTCTAATTCATTATTTTATTATTTAATTAATTACTTAATTAATTAAATCATTACTTCTGGTACCTTCAGGCTTTGAGCTGCAGTTCCGTCTTGGCCCTACCCTCCAAGGTAAGGAGGTCCAGGTCTACACCAACTATCCTGCCAAAGGCCACAAGTTTGATCGCCAGAAGTTCCATCCTTTGGACTGGGTCTATCCAAATGGCCAGGATGATGACTGTGATAAATACTGCAGACTTGACTTAATGGTGTCTGGATCCTACCAGTACTACTTCTCTTGTGGGTAAGCTGTTTTGTCACCACTACAGCATCAGTGGTTATGCACAAAATTTTCTGATTAGTGAAAATTGTGTATTGCATAATACAGGCTATGGACTTGGAGTCTGTGCATAATATCTTACTAGTCTGGCAGGTTAAAAAGATCAAAGATGAAGCATGGTTAAATTCTGGTGCTGTGCAGTCTATGCTTAAGTGCCTAGTTGTGTGCTTAGTTGCCTGGAAACTGAGGGAAGTATTCTGCCACACCACCATCACCAGGTCAGTTTGGCTACTTCTGGCCTGACACAGCTATAAAACAGCATAGACAATCACCTCAAACTGGTCAGTCAGGTTCCTGTTTGTATACAAATGTGCATGTGCCTGGCCCTATGATGTGCACTGGTGATCTGCAAAGGTGATGCTACAATTTAAACAGATTACGTTTTCTGGTGTAGATATGCAAGTGAGGAACTTGTGTACCAGGCAGCTAAAAACTTTGGCATACACTCCTGTGCACAGCTGATATACTCTCTGCTGCTGGTTGTCATGAACATTAACATGAAGCTGGAACAGCTCTTTGAGCACCTACAGAATACACCAACAGTCTTCTGGAGTCAGAGGTGAATTTTGAGAAGAATGAATTTAAATCAAAATTGCCAGGTGACAACCATAGCAAGTTGACCAACATTTGTTCCATGTTTAAAACATGGCCAGATTTCCATGAAACATCTTCCTGGGCAATATCAAACAGTCAATAATCCTATTGATTTGATTGACCCCCATGGCTATCTGTAGTGGCTCTGTCGAGCCAAACCTTCTACATGTACCAAAGAATACATACTTCGCAGAACATAAACCTTTTGATTTTATACAGTTGGTGCACTTTGGCACCCACATGAATTTGAGGTGGAAAAACAACCTTTCATACACGTTAGAACAGCATTGCATTAAATACTCTCTCTAACTTTCAGCGCCAGTTACTTCAAGACACTGAGATGATTAATCAGCGGCGACAGATACTTTGGTATTGCTTACCAGACAGGAGAAGAGTGAACCGGCTACAGCTGGGGTGGGTTTTGTCTTTTAGTATCTTTTCTGTGCTGGCACCTCACTTCACTGATATCACTGATGATCACTACATGGGTACAGATGTTCTGGGCAGTTTTAGCTACCCAAAGCAGAGCTTTCCTGTCCTGGGCCATGCACATCCCATGCCAGTTTGTAATGTTTCCAGTCAAGATGCTTTCTTTTGCTC
Organism: Toxotes jaculatrix; assembly: GCF_017976425.1. Taxonomy (NCBI): domain Eukaryota; kingdom Metazoa; phylum Chordata; class Actinopteri; family Toxotidae; genus Toxotes; species Toxotes jaculatrix. The sequence goes on along the minus strand of NC_054413.1, from coordinate 14,278,952 downwards.
CTCTGTAAAAGTTAACAAGAACTCAAGAACTTGGCACAGGAACTTAGACTTCTTAAGTTTCTTTAAGAAGTATAGTAATTTCTGAGCTTTCTTTATGAGTATGGAGATGTGCAATGACCATACTCCTGAACTGTTCACCTGCTTGACCTCAGTTACACTGTTGTAGACAGGGGTGTGTGTCTTTGACACGTTTGTTCTAAAATCAACAATCAGCTCCTTGCTTTTGTTAATGTTGAGCAGCATGTTATTCTCTGTGCACCACTCTGTGATACTGCTGATTTCTTCTCGATTTGAATTCTCATCATTGTTTGTTGTCTGGCAGATGATGGTGGTGTTAGCCGAAAACTTCACAATAGAGTTCTCTCTAGTTGTAGATCGTGAACAGGAGGGGGCAGAGCACGCAACCTTGGGAGGGGCTCCAGTGCTGAGCACTAGAGTGGAGGATGTGTGACTTTCAATCTGAACTGTCTGGGGTCTGTTTGTTCAGAAGTCCAATATCTAATTGCAGAGTGTGGTACTCAAGCCCAGAGTGCTAAATTTGCCAACCAGTTTATGGGGGAGATTGTAAAACTAAAATCATCAAACATCATTCTGATGTAGATGTTATTTTCAAGGTGTGTGAAGACTGAATGGAGGGCAGCAGAGATGGCATCCTCTTTGGATCTGTTTATTTTGAATGCAAACTGGACAGGGTCTAGGCTGACTGGGATGTTGTCTTTGATGAACTAGAAAATCAGCTTCTCAAAGCACTTTCTCAGAATGTTAGAAAATGGTAGCCAATTAGACAAGACACTGCACATACTCTCCCATGACAGTGACATGTTAAAAATGTCAATATTAACATCAGGTTGATTATTTGCACATTTTAGTGCTTGGATAGGGATGTTATTAGGCCCAGTGGATTTATTCATAGTCACTGTCAACAGTACTCTTCTCAATATTTGACGTGGCTGCTGAGAGTGGCAAGTCCTCTGGAGGCAAAGTAGATTTTAAGCTGACTCTTTGTTGAGGAGATGAAAGCAAGCATAGACTGTATTTATGCAATGATCATATTTTTGTTTGTTTGAAATCACCTGCTACAATAAAAATACCATCCAGTTGTTTCATCATGTGACTGCTGATGACCTCATACAATTCCTGTAGAAACTGCAGTAACAAATGCCCTGGTCAGTTCTCTGGATATATAATATGGCTGACAGCTTAAAATTAAAAATATAAACTGTGTGTGTGTGTTTTTGACAGTGATAAAGAGAAAGTGAGTGGTGGTTACATTGTTGTTGATCCAGTGCTGAGGGTGGGAGCCAGCAATGACATTCTCCCACTGGACTGCATCAGCAGTCAAAAATACTTTGCCAAGTGCCTTGGCCCACTCGACAAATGGCTGAACAAGATCAGGGTCGCAAAGGAAACTGGTAAGTGGGCCAGCATGAGAAACCAACTGAGCTACATACAAGCACTTTACCATGGTTCATGTGGATCCTTAAAAACTCTTTAATAGTATTAAATTTGTTTTAAAAAATTTAAGGTCGTAAAATGTCTTAAAGTCTTATTTTTACTTCTATGAGTTTTGAGATGATGCTGAGACTACGTGAGACATGAGAAATGATTTAATCAAGGTATATATCTCTATCGGTGCGTCAGCTGCCATTTCACTATCAACTCCTGGCAGATCACCTACTGGTAGCATGGATCTAACAATACATGTGTAGTTTTTCTTTTCTTTTTTTTTTTTTACCAACCTCTGCTCTGACAGAAATGTGATCAATTCTACACATCAGCAGGATTCATACAAGTCAATGACAATGCACTTTTCTCTACCTTTTTTTCCTGCTGTAGGGCTGCCATGTTTTCAAAAAACAAGTTCAGACTGGCACATAATTTGTTCAAACTTTCAGTTCACAAAAAGCAAGTGATACTGTTGACCACAGTCTGTTACATAACAGGCTGTCTGCTATGGGTCTACGTATCATCACTGACATGGTTTACTTCAGATTTAACACAAAGATTTCAGAGAGTTGAGGTTCAAAGCCATTTATCTATTAGGCAAATCACAACGTGGAGTTCCACAAGGGATTGTCCTGGGCTCTCTTTTGTTTGTGTTATATGTAAATGATTTGGGATCTGTTTGTACCTAAAATGTATATTTCTATAATAATGACTTAATTTTGGCTTCATATGTGAACAAGAAAAAATTAAGGTTAATCTGGAGTGAAGAGTTCAGTAAGATTAAAAACTGGCTTTTAAACAATAAGTTTTCTCATAGGCAAAACACAAAATATTTCATTTGGATCAAAACCTTAAATGAGTAAACTGTGTTTGACGAGTATTTTCTATAATGTTGTTGTTTTTTTCTGCCAAACCTTCTATTAGCTATCTAGGATGTTCCTTAGACAGTAGTTTGAGTGGAGGTATTAAAAAGTCTAGAGAAGGTGAACAACAGTAACAGGGTTTGGCAAGAAAAGCAAATTTTATCAATGAAGAAAGCTGTTTTCATATAAACTGGACCTGATTCTCTAGACATTTCCTGGAGTTGTCCTTTCACACATGCAGCACACAACTGTGTGTGTGTGAGGCAAGGGGTGGTACCTGGGTAGAGTGTGCAGGAGGCAGGGTAGAAATGTCATTAGCGCGTCCACTTGCTTTTTATGAATTCTTCTGGCAATTATTTCTGTTCATACAGATCAAGACAATAAACTTGTATGCTGTTTTGCTATGATGCTGTTTTCTTTAAGCTGCAGACTCAAACATGAAGAAAGGTGTAAGTTCAGTTTCATAATTTATGTGGGAAGTGAGTCTCTGTATTTTGAGCCAGGCAGGCTGGTGCTTGAAGTGAGCCAGGTCTGATGGCTGAGCAGGACAGTTTGGAGAGATTGACCACAGAATGGAGCTGATGTGGGTAATGTCTAGAAAAGTTCAAGGTTGTGTTGCATATGTGAAGGCAGGTTAAGATTGCTGGCTAAATGTTCTGGGAAGGAAAAATTCACGTCTCTCAGAATAATTTAGATATTTGATATGAACTCAAGAGCACATGCAAATGCAGTTTCAACAGCTTGGATGATCTTTGAGGGATAGAGGTATACAACTACAACTCAGTGTGGCCCATTATATCAGCAACAACACAGCCTGTACAAAAGGTCGTCTCTTTAAGTACTGTTCCCTTAAGAGTGCTGTTAATGATCGCACATGTGAATTCCCACACTGCCGCGGTCCTTGAATGCACCGCAGACGTGTCGATCGAACGGAGAAAAACAAAACCACACACACAATCCTATGCATGTAATCACTCGCAAAGTTATATAAAGAGTCAAACTTTATTCTGGACTCCGTTCCTCATTCTCCACCTACCTGCTCATGTGTTCTGACCGACACACTGAGGTGTTTGCTGCCACCTAAGATCCACATCTAATACAGTCTACACAACACAGCCCCTGAGTATCTCAAAGACCACTTTTATAGGGTTGGAGGAAGTCATATTCATCAGACTAGAGCCAGTGTTGCTGACTTGTGCTTAACAAGGTTCAGTACCAAAAAGGATAGTTGATCCTCTATATTATATGGAGTAAGAAGCTGGAACAGGTAACCACTGTATATTAAAGTAACTTCCAATTTTTTAGAAACAAAGATAAAGTTTATTTTTTGAGAACTATGGTTTGGTTTTAATGTCAATTTTATTGCTAATGATATATATTGTGTTTGATATATATATTTGATGTTAATATAAGCCTCAAGGCACCTGGACTCCTGCATGAATGTTGTTTTTTTATTACATCCAGGACTGCTATCAGCACAACTGCAAAGTATAAAATGTTTCTATACACAAATCCAATGATTTCAACAGTGACGATGAATTCTCTTTTTATGTGGAACTTCTCGTTACTCTTTGCTCTGTTCTGTCTAGGCTACAACATGATCCACTTTACCCCGCTGCAGAAGCTTGGTGTGTCTGGCACCTGCCACTCCATCACTGATCAGCTGGAGTTAAACCCTGACTTCTCACCTGATGGGAAGCCCTGTGCCTGGAGAGATATTGGTGATCTGGTGGAGATGCTGAGGAAAGAGTGGAACATGGTCTGCATCACTGATATGGTCTATAACCACACAGGTAAAGTCATGGATAAATTATTAATAGGAGTAACAGGAATATAACTGTCTGTCTAATTTGGAAGAAGATTTCTGAAAATAACTGACTTTTGATCTGAATAATCACATTGAATATGCAGTATATATGCAAAATGTAGCATAGCTTGGATGGATCTATAACACTGGATTTGGAAATGATTGTTAGAGGCTCACTGAGGTCTGGGCCTTGGTATTCTTTCCGAGGTGCCTATAATAAAAGCCATGAAATAACTGTGTAAACCTAACTTTACTCTTGTGTGGCAAAGGTATTGCCCTACAGTGCCACCTCTCATTTGATCACCAGCGTCAGTGCTTGTCATCATCACAAACATCTTTACTCAACACAATGCTTCTTTGATAATGTCAACAAATCGGAGAGGCAGCTGAATCTGCCAAAGTGTTAAACAGGTAACTAGAGAACTTTACTATCAAACTGTTCTGGCAGAAGCCAGGAAAAATTAATTTAAATCAATTTATTGATTAAGTTTCAGCTCTACCATGATGCATGTCTAAATTACAGTAAACTTTCCAAAAGAAAATACCCAAAAAGGTTCCATCCTTGATGTCTCATATTTAAAGAAATTTTAACCCACTGGTCATATAAATCTTAAATTGGATATTCACATCAAAATCTAGAACATGGATGACTTGAAAATTAAAATCTTTCTTCAACATACTTTTTATTTGAAAACAAGAATTATCACAGACATAAAAATACTGTTAAGAGCATGTTCGAAAGACATGCATGAACACAGTTTAACACTAAATAACCATGAAGATAGTATGATTAATTCCACAACTGATGTTTCTTGTTTCTTGTAATTATTTGATCACTTGATTTTCTAATAATCTTATGATTGTATTCTTCTTGCAATATCTATAGTGACACTCAAGGATATCACTTACAGAACCTCTAAATAGTGGGACCAATACAAAGCTTCAAATCAAATAGTAAAGCAATTCATCAATAGCTGTTACCTGGCATATCCACTCTCTCTTATGAGACTTGGCATACACTCTACAATGATGTACAATTAAATTATCATTCAATATTCATTCAATATCATTTTCACAGATGCATTTCCTGTTAAAAGGGAGTTTTTTCTTGCCACTGTCACCTTAAACGCTATATAAATAAAATTGAATTGAACTGAATTGAATAGATGTTCCACAAAAGTTTACTGTCTGAAAAAGAACTCTGGAACCCAAAATGTAAAGGACTACTGGTAAATAACTTAATCTGTTACCTGCTCAGTTAGCCACCTCTCAACAATCTTAGAGGTAACAGGAAGGATACTATTATTTAACCTGGCCACTTAATTTTAATATCAGATCAACTGGATTATTTTATGCGATTATGCATTGAGACTACGGTATTCTCTCTCATTTTTTCTTATTTTTATCTGCTGCCGCAGGGGCTCCATATGATGAGTGAAAAGTGACCTTGTCTTATTTTTAACAAGGATAGTGATTGTGGTGTGGCCTTTCCAGCAGGCAGCTGTGGCTGTTGCATCACCTTCTCAGTTTCCTCATTGACATTTAGTCTCAATTCATGCTGAAGGTCATATACATAGATAGAATGGTAATGGCAACAGGGTGCACTTTGTCAGAACATGAAAACTCCCTTTCGGATGTTCATTTTCAAAGATTGAAACTACATTTAGCTGTCTATATATCTGAATTCAGAATTGATTGTTTAGCAAAGCTTTGCCACACCACCTTATGTCATAAGCTTCACTGATGTTATGGTAGGTTTTATTTAGTTTAACTTAGGTTTGGCCCGATAATCTGCTCACATAATTTTTATTGCCACTGCTATGCTGATACTCTGCTCTGTTCTTCCTGCCAAAAAAAACCTACTGCCTCATCACTGACCTCAGCCTACCACAATGATATCTCAAAACCAATGATAGAATACCATCAAAGCAGGCTCTCAAAAACTAAACACCTGGTGATTCCAGGTAGTCCTTCTGTTCACCACAACATCACTAGGCATCATGACTGACGACCTACTAACTTTCACTGAGCATTTTGCATCTGCCATTTGGTCATGTCACTTCACACCATTTAGCATCAGAAGGATTGTGTACTACCCAAGTATGTCACTCAGGTCCTTGTACAGGCACTAGTCACCTCTCACCTTGACTACTAAAATATCCTCCTGGCAAGACTGCCAGCATGTGCAGTCAAACCTATGCAGCTTGTCCTAAATGTAGTGGCCTGTCTGTCAGTCAATTAAGGGGTTAATGAGAATACCTTCATGGTGCTTGATACAGAATCTACACAATTAACTTATGCAACCCCTCATGTTGTGTTGTAGATTTAATTTAAAATGCATAAATTGATGTTTTTCCCCTTGAAGTGGCACACACTCTGGAGCAGGCTTTCTTCAAGGACTTCATCCTTCCCTCAATTCTCACCAGTCTCCCTGTCTATGCCTTTGAGAGGCACCCACATGACAAGATTCTGCCACCACCATGCTTTCCAGTAGGGATGTTATTAGCCAGGTGATGAGCAGTGCCAGGTGTTCAACAGATATACTACTTAGAGTTCTGCCCAAAGGATTACATTTTTGTCTTATCACACCACCACCACACCACTCACCACAGAATCTGATGCCTCACATTCTCAGAGTCATTTAAATGTTGTTTGGCAAACTCCAAGCAGGCTGTAATCTGCCTTTCACTCAAAGTTGCCTCCATGCAGCCACAGAGATGGTTTTATACCCTTGCCCTGATATAAGCCTTGCCACAGTTTTATTGCAGAGGTCTACAGAGAGGGGTCCTTGAACTTCATGGCTTGGTTTTTGTCTTGACATGCAGTTAGAATTGTGCAACTTTATTACACAAGTGTGAGCCCTTCTAAACTACAGTATGCCCAGTGAATTCAATTTACCACAGGTGGACTCTGATCAAGTTCTAGACACATCTCAAGGATAATTAAAGCAAAAAGAATCCATATGACAATAATTTGGAGTGCCACAGCAAAACGTCTCCACTGTAGGTGGATTCCTTCATCCTCATATTTTTTAAATGAGAAATTTCAGCCTTTGGTTTTCTATTAAATTTGCAATCTATCAAAACCTGCTTAATTTTGTCATTTGGGCTTATGTAAAGGAAAATTTATCAATTTAAAAGGAAATCTACAAAACAATAACATGCATGCATATACACTGTTGCCCATAAAGTTGGAATAATTTCCTTTTCAGACACATTCCTCTTTTTATTCCTATTTATACACATAAGTAATCACATTGGAAGAGATTGATCAATAAGTTTTGAGAAGATATACACTGTATCTATCAAGAATAACTCACACTGTCACAATCATTTCATGAGAAGAGGTCAAATATTTCACTATTCCAATTTTATGGGTAACAGTGTACATTCACAGTCCACAAAGTCTCTGTGATAGAAAAAATTCACAACATAGCGACTGAAATTTTTTTTTTATAATCCATAGCAACAGGGTCAGTCCTACTCCTTCTCTCAGCTTAGGAGCTATCACAATAAAGGTGTCTCTTCAGGAGCTTTGTGAAGAGCTCTTAAGAGTATAGTCTCTGGTAGGCATTCATAATGATACGATGACACTTGAATATACAGGAAGACTTGAATATACAGGAACAAATAGACAATATAACATTTTCTTTTTTTTTTTATATCTTTCTCCTCTCGTCCTCCATTGTCTCTAGCTGTTGACAGTGAGTGGATTCACCTCCATCCTGAATGTGGTTACAACCTGGTAAATGCTCCTTATCTGAAACCAGCGTGGCTTCTGGACAGAGCTCTGTGGCACCTCAGCTGTGAGGTGGCTGATGGAAAATATACTGAACAAGGAGTACCAGCACTCATTCAAGATGAGCAGCACATAAGCGTGAGACTTTATTTTCTCAGCTACTTGTATTAAAATTAGGGTCAAAATGCAACTTCATATACATAAATGTCTTAAATATTTTCATTACCAATAACCAGATTTGTCACTTTTTGTTTTTGTTCCTATTACCCCATGAGTATTAAATCTGTTGGGTGTAAGGCAACCCTGTCCCCTTGAAACTATACAACTAATTTGAACAGTAAATACACCATTGCCCATAAAGTTGAAATAATTTTGTTTTCAGACACATTCCTCTTTTTATTTTTATTTATTCCTATTTATACACATGAATAATCACATTGGAAGAGACTGATCAAAGTTTTGAAAAGATATACACACAATTTATGGGTACCTTTAGGCACTCAAAGCTCTTGGTTTAGGTTAGGGGAAGATAATTCTTGATGTGATTCAGAAAAAGTCTGAAGTGACTTCAAACACAATACACAGTGTTTTTGCTGCCTAAACATAACCACACATATAACTCAGGATGCAAACATGGTTCTCCTGCACTTTGTACGCCTACCAAGCACCCAGGCCACCTGCAACTCTGTTGTGGTATATAAATGAAGCACTTCATTCATCAGCTAGCCATTCTGTTTGTCACCACAGTGTAACTAGTGTAAACGTGTGTATCTGTGTCAGGCTCTGCACTGCGTATTGTGGCAGCAGGTCTTCTCCAGGCTCAGGCTGTGGGAGTTCCTGCAGGTCAGTGTGGATGTAGCCGTGGAGCAGTTCAGACAGCTGCTGCAGGCTGGTGAGGCAATGATGAAGAAACACACTTCAGTCACACAAACTTTCAAAAATAAGTAGAACTTTGTAGTATAAGTAAAACTTAGTAGAACTTAGAAAAGTATCAAAAGAAATAGTGCTATTTCAGTAATGATATGTTAGAATATTTCATTAAGTGTTTACACCTCATGGTTAAAAGTTAAACTCAAGATTATCTTATTTAGTTATTTAGGGCAAATCTATTTAAGCTTTGTGAAATGTAACAAAACAAAAAATACAATAACAAGAACACCTGCAATATATATTCCAGTTCACTGTAATTAACACCTTCTTTTTTTCTGCACAGGAAACAAACGAAATAAAACACCATTGCATTCTGTTCAGAATGTTGATGAGCTGTGTCTATGGACCTTTGTTCATCCAGGTAATTTAGGTGTCAGGTCCAGGCCTAGCCCAGAGTGTAAGAAGCAGCTAAAGATGGTTCAAGACCCTCAGCACCGACGCTTTGGAAACACAGTGGACATGAACTCCGCCCTGGACATATTCATACCTCACAGGTTTCTCCTCTCTATAGCTTTAATATTTGGCTTTACACCCCATGTGACAGGGACAATAGGACTGGATACTGGGAGTCAAGATATTACAGTAATACTTTTATTACTATTACAGCATTACAGTAATGATCAACTCTTTAAGTTGCAGATTCTGCATGGTGAAAAATCTGAGAAAAACAACCTTTTCAGGCTCTTATGAAAGTGATTTAATTGTATACAAATCAGAATGCGAGTGAAGCATTAACTACAGATCACATAACAGTAACATTACGACAAAATGTTTAAGAATGACACTAACTATAGACCACTGAAATTACACGCAAAAAGGGCGGCATGCAACAGGTTTTTCTTACCTGCTATTGCAGCCGTAATAATCTCAAGTCACCTCTGTTAAGATGGTCAGAACCATTAAAATGGATATGAGGATTTCAGATGACTCTGCATGGTTGCCTTTTTTCACCTCAGTAACAGAAGTGATAGAGGAACTATTGTTCTACTAAAACACCAAATATCAGTGGTGTACTGGCCAGCAGGCATACCAGGAAAAATCCTGGTGGGCCACTGCACTGGTAGGCTGTCAAAATGTCCATTAAGTTTGTACCATGTCAGTCTCTTTACCAGCCTTCTCTGGGTGCCTGTCACTTTGGGTCTGCATGAGAGTGTTCTGCGTGCATGCAACAAAATTAGTTAATGCCTGTTAACAGCCTAGATTAATGCAAAAGTAGCATGCAGCAGTGAGATGGCCAACAACAGCCATGGACAACAAGCATTCATACTAGTGCACATGAATTTATTGAAGCGCTGTTGAAGTATGAGACGAATTTGATAGATTTAGCCGGTGGAAAAATGGGAAATCGCAGGAGGAAAATGAAGAAAGTGGAAGCCACAAAAGCCACCAAAGACAAAAAACAGGCAGGCCTTGTGAGATGACTCCTGTTGAGACTATCACAAGTCCAGAAAAAAGTTAAGATCACTGCATAATTCTATCATGGACACAGGTGTTGAGACAATGAAGATTTCTGAGCACAACTCACAAGTCACAGCACACTGTGACTTGGATCTCCTGGACCCTGGAAACCAAGTGGCGTCTTTCCCATTGCTATGGTCAGCCTCTCAAGAATTCAGGAAGTGTCCATTGAAATATAACACAAATGCAACTGCTGTCAATTTGCATTGTGAATTAAGAAGTGTTGTCCTGCAGTGGGAAAGACTGAAAATCTTACCATTACAAGGGTACAGGACTGTAAGAGCGGAGGATGAGGAAAGAAAGGAGGAGGTTGTAATCTGCTGTAAAAACTGTTCCTCTTGTCAGGACAGGGTAGGTGGTGGAGTAGACACAGGCGCAGAGTCAGAGTTAGGGATAACCAGAAAAACGGTTTAATCAGTCCGGGTTCGATACACGTGCAATCAGTCCAATAAGGCAGAGGTACAATAGGGAGAAGGCAAACTCGAAATCCAAAATCCAGGCAAAGGTCAAACAATCAGTATCACGAGCACAACAAGGAACGCTGGAAAGCTTGGTAGGAACACAAGTAACACACAAGACAATCTGGCGACGAGTGCAGGGAGGACAGGGACTAAATACACCAGGAGGAGGGGAGACAATTACACACAGGTGAAACACATTAAGGGAGGAAGGGTAATCAGGAGGTGGGAGGAGCACACAAGGAGAGGAAAGTCAAGACACCTGGAACGAGAGGAAAGGCAGTGAACAAACAATTACCAAAATAAAACAGGAAACACCACATTATCAAAATAAAACCGCCCCGGCTCACAGAGCGGAACCTGACACCTCTTGCATTGAGTGCCATAGTGTTGCTACCAGATTCTCAGGCAGTACCACCTTCTTGGTTTGGCATACAAATTTCTGCTTAGCCTTTTCACTCAGGTTGTCTGTCACATATATTTTCAAAGCTCAAGTTCACTCTGGATGCTGATGTGATCACTGATGAAGTTGCTGAAAAAAGGATCTTCCTTAAAGGTTTTTTGGCTGGCTAATCAAAAAGCAACAAATAAAAAACAAAAACATCAAAACAAATCAAACATTTCATTTTCTTCAGTTATAAACTGTCCTTGAAAGATGATAAACATTTGCTTATCTTATTTAGTTTATTTGAAAATATGTGAAATACCTTCATGCCTGAGTGAAATTAGTTCATGTGCAGGCAATGTTATGTTTTAGGACATCGTCATTGTATGTATTTTAGGACATCTTTTCATTTGTTCTCAAGAAGTAAGAACTGCAATATTTTATTTTCAAAATAGTCAACAACAACAATAAACAGTAAAAGTCAAAATAATTTATTGAATTTTATTGACCTTATAACATGACACATAATTTGTTAATTTTTGTTATGATTCCTATAGTTACCTATGTAGAGGCATTAACAACTAACACCCCACTCCACCTCTCTCTTCCTCTCACCAGTAACAGTATGAGCCCATCAGCCATCCAGGACTGTTGCAACTGTTTCAGAAAGAAACTGGAGGAGCTGAACTTGGAGCTGTATGAAGAGATGAACCTCCATTCAGAGCAGGTGTGTGAGTGTGTACTTTATGTGAGATTTAGTCTGGAGTTGGTCTGGAAAGTGAGTTCCTTTCAATCCTTACTTTCTTTTCGGGTCCAACTATTTGATGAAACCCTACTGCTGTTGTTTCTTTTCAGGCAACTAACTGCATTGTGGCAAGTGTAATTTATGAGCGTCTTGCTGAAGAGGGGCCTAAACTGGGTCCAGTCACAAGGAGATACCCGCTCTGTCCCAGGTACTCTTATTTATCTTAAATTTTTCATTATCCTCAGATAAAATAAAAAGTGTCAATATGTGTGGACTTAAATTTGTCTGTTAAATAAACTCAGGAAGAAAACAGGCATAAGGTACAGGTAAATCGTGTCTATGCTGTCCTCACTGAAGGTTGTTGCAGGCAACGTTTCTTAAAGCTATACAGCTAGCTTAACAAAATATCTTCAGCACTAACATCCTCCAAGGAACAGGCCGTGTGTTGTATTTGGCAGGAATTTTAATGAAGAAAATATGTAATTTCTCTGTAAAACTACAAATGAGAACACAGAAAATACAAACAGATTAATAAGTTGGCAAATAAGGAAAATATATCTGACATAAATAACGCAACCAGCGACCGCAATATATATATATATATATATATATATATATATATATATATATATATATATATATATAATTTTATATTTTATAATTATATAAATTATATATATATAAATTAAAATATATAAATTACAGAAACGGACACATAACCGTGTCAATATAATTGTAATACACATTTAACTTACAGATGAAGCCGCTTCAGTGAACTTTAGTGACTGGATTATGCAGATGACACACACTTTACTGCTTCCTCTCTGAAAACTTCCTGCTCATGTCACTTCCTGTTCATGTCACTTCCTGTTTATGTCATTTACTTCCTGAACTGCAATTTAACAGCTACCACTAGGCGGCACCAAAATACACACAAAAGAACTAAAATCATCAATTCCACTACAGTGTCCTTTAAATCATTTCACAGATTCTAAGTAATTGTTAGTTATTGAAATAGGTGTAATAATACTTTGTTGTATATTATGTTTCGATCTTCATGTTGTTATCACTATCTGAGTTAGTGAATGTACCCCCTCCAGGTATTTCACCTTTCCATTTGAAGAAATGACCATTGATGAGGAAATTGAGCTGATGGAGCGGAGGGAGAAAGCATGTTACTTCTTTGCCCATGATGGTTTTCTGAAAGGAAATGATCTGCTAAGGGACTTTGCCGAACCAGGTAAACAACAGGGGCAACAATGACTAATACATTCACTCTACCTTTTTTTTGCTTTATTTATTTAATTGCAGAGGTGTGGACTCGAGTCACATGACTTGGACTCGAGTCAGACTCGAGTCATGAATTTGATGACTTTAGACTCGACTTGACAAAATGTAAAGAGACTTGCAACTCGACTTGGACTTTAACATCAATGACTTGTGACTTCACTTGGACTTGAGCCTTTTGACTCGACAAGACTTGCTACTTTCCTCAAAAACCCAAAGATTAAAAAGGATGTTATTTAAGGAACGCTCTGTATCTTTCTTTGTATGTGTGCGTCTGTGTGTGTGCTGTCGGCACAACATCCAATCAAATTAGATCAACGTTGTTTTGATCCGACAGCATCCATCCAATCAAATTGCAGGACAACCAATGAAGACGGACTGTCAAACAGCGCGCTAGCTGGAAAAAATGATACCAAAGATAGTTTCGTTCGGGTATAAAAACTACGAGGTGGTCAATAAAAAACGAATTGCAGTATGCAAAACATGTGGCTCGAAGATTACAGATGGAGACGCAACAACTTCGAACTTCGTTCGACATCTAAAGTTGCACAAAGAAAGGTAAGTTCTGAATGAAAGCTTACATTTATTGGCTAAGTAGCTTTTTCTTTGCTGTGTAGCTAAATCATTGCAAACACGGTAATTTGTTGCGTCTACTGCGAGTTCACTCCCTTATTCATACCTTTGTTAAGTATTTTTTTAACAGGGCTATGGTTGAGGTACTTATACATAACATTAGTCAAGGTATCACACAGTAGACGGCGGTTAGCAGCAACGCATATTTTAGCCACCTACAAAGAGGCAAACCTAATAAAATCAAGGTCACTTTAAATGTGCGCCATATTAAGAATATGTGTACCGTTTTAGCTTGCTGTCAGACGGATTTTTCCGACAGGAAAACAAAGTTATACTGCTCGTTGTTCTTACTCTCCAGCAGTCCATTGACGAAAAAACAAGTTAGCTTGCACACGTGAGTTGCTGGTCTACGTGCTGCAACGTAACACACTAAGATACAAAATATATTATCACACAATGTTAAGATTGATATTAATAATATGAGTAATTAAGAGTAGTTTCAATACAGTTCATGTGTGGCTATAAGGGATGTTCTGACATCTGTTTAATATGCTTACCTCTTACATAATATATTATTGCTGTGTGGTTAAAAGGACTCGAAAGGACTTGAAACTCAAAGTGTAGGACTTTGGACTTGACTTGAGACTTGTCAATCTTGACTTTGGACTTGACTCGGGACTTGCCTGTCTTGACTTGGGACTTGACTCGGGACTTGAGGGCCAAGACTTGAGACTTACTTGGGACTTGCAAAACAATGACTTGGTCCCACCTCTGTTTAATTGTAAATACATCTGCTAGAGACAAACAAATGCTAGTTAAGTAGAATGTTTAACTCAGGCTGAAAACAATCACTCTCTGGAACACGCTTTTGCGAGTCGACTTGCATATGCGTGAGAGGGTATATGATGCATCAGTCTACTTGTGCTTTATTTGTTTGTCTATCTGCCAGACCATAATACTAATAACTTTGGTAATCTCCTGACACTCCATTGATCACCATTATCAGATCAAAATCTGAATTGTCCAGTTCTCTTGTTTATGACCAAAGACCTGCAAAACTAGTGACATACTGACCAACCAGCTGATAGGAATGTCATCAACAAGCTAAACAATGAAAGTAGATACAATAGACATTATTTGCTAAAAACAATCAGCTGTTAGCATTGTCATTGTGAGCATGTCAGTAAATATCTGAACATAGCTTAAAGCATTGCTGTGCCTAAGTACAGCCCAACAGAGCCACTTGTGCAGCCACATACTTTCAATTCTCCACACAGAGAACATTTGTTGAAGCATTTCAGGTGCCCATAACTCATCCACATCACAGGATTTCATTAATCAAATGTCCACAATGACTCTGTGACATGCGTGTCATTGTGTTTTTTAAGCACCAATTTTTTTTTCTCCTGTACACTTATAGGTGCCATTTGGAATTTAGTTTAAACAAAAAAAGTTGCGGTGGTTAGCGGTGTCCTTCTCCCCTGCTTTTTTTGGGCAACATTACCACCACCTGTTGATCAATGGAGTAGTGTCAAACCAGGGATGTGTATCACATCACCCACATGCATGAGCATCCTTTGACATTTGACAAACAAAACAGGGATTGATAGATAGATAAATAGATTTAAAAAAAAACTAACAAACAAAGAAAGGTAAATCTCCACATTCAAATCTAACACAATGAATAGGCAGATATTTGCACTACCAAGTCCCCTAATCTGCCATTTCTTCCTCTTATGTCTGCAGGCTCAGAAGTCTACTTGCGGAGAGAACTGGTCTGTCAAGACAGCACTATCAAGCTTCGTTATGGAGAGAAACCAGAGGACTGTCCCTACCTGTGGACTCACATGAAGGCATACACAGAGATTACAGCCAAGGTCTTCTCTGGCATATTCCTGGTCAACTGCCTCTCCACCCCTCTGCATGTGACTGAGGTATTCTCTTATTACTCTTACTGTTTCAGTGAAACCACAGCTTACTGCTTACTGATCATGATTCTGCTGAGCATATACACTCATAAAGGTGTTAAATGTGATGTGTATTTTTTGTCAAATTAGTCATAACATGCTGTAAATTGTTAATCTAAAGACCAATACCATTACTAGTACCTTCTGTTCTCCCTCTATCCATTTATTGGATGCTGATGTACATGGAATCCATACTAATTTCTGAGGTATCCAAGTTGATGATAAATGATAAATGCAACTTATATATAATAAACAGCACTAAAAATGATCCTAGAGGTCATCTATGCAAGCATCTATTATGCAGCTATTAAGCATCTTATTATGACCCATAACTAAGTACTTATTAACCAAAACCATGCTCTTGCTTTTTGACTGAACCGTTACCATTCCATAAGCTTCACCGTGTGTTTATATTGTAACCATGACAACAACGTTCTGGTATGCCTTACTGCCACAGGGGCACTATTTCATGAGAAGCTCCTGAAAGGGTAGGGACAAACAATCTACTGTATATAAGACCATTCTGGTTGGTTTATTTCTTGAAAATTTTGCAACACTGTTTAAAATGTTTTATGGGGCCCACACAGAGAGTCAAGCCATGGAGAAAGTGTAGGCCCCTCTTATCATCCGTGTTTATTAATGAGAACAGTAAAGGTTAAGGCAAATTATAAGTATATGAGTGTTATCTAATCCTGGCCTGATATGATGGATTTGTAAGGGAAAACACATTTATTTCTGGTGGATAGACTCCAGGTTAACTGCTGTGTACTTTGTGTTGGTCCCTGTAGGCGATGCTTGCAGCAGCCAGAGCCATCAAGCCTAACCTCTATGTGATGGCTGAGCTCTTTACCAGCAGTCAGCTTATTGACAATGTGTTTGTAAACCGCCTGGGAATCACCAGTTTGATGCGAGGTACTGACCCCGACTTCTGTCTCCTCACTCCACTCTGCTCCCTGCTGTGCTGGAAAATGCGCAATTTAGACAAAGCACTGCAAAGTCTAGTGGATTAGAAAGAAATGCTGTGAGCTGTTTAGACTGGGAATGACACTAAATATCTTCTTCCTTTTCTATTTTTTCTATTTGTTCTGTGTCCTTTGGCTTTTTAATGTAACTGCATCTCACATGTACATCAATGTTTCATATTGTCACTGTTCCGTCACTTTAAATGTGTTTTTAATACAAATTTATTAAACTATATATCCTTGGTTTTGTATTATTTTCACCCTAATTGGTTCCCTAATCCCATCAACCCAAACCATCATCATGCATGTTCAATCCTTTTTCTCTTTGTTTGCACATCTGTCCATCTATGCATCTCTATTACCCTCCTGTCCCTCCTCTTCCTTGTATTGTCAATCTTTTTTCTTTTCTATGTACCTCCTTTTTATTTTTCTGGTTTTAACTCTTTGTTTAACTTTGCATGGTGTGGTGGTAACCCTGCTGGCTGTGTGTGGTGTGCTTTGGCTCTGCAGCACATGCTCGATCATGCTCGTTCTATGAGACCAGACCTGTATGTGGTGGCTGACCTGCTTATTAGTGAGGAGCAGCAGAATATCTGCGTGACTAAGCTGGGCATTACCTCACTCATTAGAGGTAAGCAACCATGCCAGCGTACACCAGCATGTACACCACAATAATACCGAAGCAATGAAAAGAGAAGTTCTACCTGCAATTATTCTAAGCCCATTTTCTTCAAAGAGAAATTACTGGATTAAAATATGTGCAGAAAAAGAGAGGGAAATAAAATGTTGAAAATGTAAGATTGTAAGGATAGAGATTTTGAGCTATGTCAAACTCTTTTCATCCCACTTACATGGCGTGGACTCTTTTCTGTCATCCAGCTGTCAGAATATCCCACACTAGCACAAGAATTACGTGCAAAAAGAATTATGGACAAACCAAAAGTCAAAACCTTCACACAACTACACCAAAGTACATTGATTTTAACTGCCAAGCTTTTGACCAGTGCCCATAAGGGACATTTTTTAACAGTCCACCAGCCCAAAGATGTGGTGGCCCATTGAGCTTAATGGCCAATTCGACTATGGTGCAGGCTAAGAGGCGGGAGGAGGCAGGTTCAAATGGTGCATTTGCTTGTTTCTTATGATGAACTTTCTGATAATATCCTGCCCCTGTTTGTTTGCAAAATGGATTTGTTCTTAAACATTGCCCATATAAGAAATGCATGCATTATTCATAGAACTAACTATACAGTAGTTGCCAACTAATGCATATGCTATTAGGTCATAATTAAACTAGAAGTACCACATGGCGGTGGTATGCCTCCATGAGGATGGGTGCCTGTTTGTAGCAGATGTAGAGGTAGAGGTTATGGGTGTTTTGTAGTGATAATGGCAATGTTTGGGAAGGTTAGTGTTGGGTGTTCACAAGAAAAACTTACACAAGATCACAGTGGTCTTGACTTTTGACCTCAGATCTCCAATACATATTGACTCCATCTTTGACAAGCAGTGATAATATGTGCAAAGCTTGAAGAACATCACTCAAAGATCTTGCCACATCCGCCCAGAGTCAGCAGTAGAGTAGAAGCCGCCCAGTTTCTCTCTGTACTGCCTCTTGGCTGCTGTAATGGCTTTCCTCAATCCATACTTCACAGCTTTGTACTCCGTCTCATTGCCTGATCTAAATGCAATGGACCGAGCACACAGCATGTGGCGTACCTGACTGTTTATCCAGGGCTTCTTGTTGGGGAACTTCTTGACTTGTATGATAGGCACAATGATGTCAACACAAGTGCTAATGTACCCAGTCACATTCTCAGCATAATCTTGTATGCTGACGGAAGAGTCCTC
This sequence comes from Toxotes jaculatrix, assembly GCF_017976425.1. Taxonomy (NCBI): domain Eukaryota; kingdom Metazoa; phylum Chordata; class Actinopteri; family Toxotidae; genus Toxotes; species Toxotes jaculatrix. The sequence continues at coordinate 14,260,482 of NC_054413.1, read as the reverse complement.
CAGAGTGGCTGCCACTTTAAACACATCACAGTCTGTCTGAGCAAAGCAGTCCTGCAGGGTGCTCTCAGTCTCTGGGGTCCAGAGTTGAACTTGTTTGGTGATAGGGTTTGTTTGTTTCAGTCTTTGTCTGTAGGCCAGGTACAGGAAAAATGAGATGTGGTCTGACTGTCCAAAGTGGGGGTGAGGTGCAGCCCTGTATGCACTGCATACAGTGGGTATGGAAAGTATTCAGACCCTCTTAAATTTTTCACTCTTTGTTAAATTGCAGCCATTTGCTAAAATCATTTAAGTTCACCATCCAAACTGACAGAACTGGAGAGGATCTACAAGGAGAAATGGCGGAAGATCCCCAAATCCAGGTGTGAAAAACTTGTTGCATCATTCCCAAAAAGACTCATGGCTGTATTAGCTCAAAAGGGTGCTTCTACTAAATACTGAGCAAAGGGTCTGAATACTTATGGCTGTGTGATATTTCAGTTTTTCTTTTTTAATAAATCTGCAAAAATTTCCACAATTTCGTGTTTCTCTGTCAATATGAGGTGCTGTGTGTACATTAATGAGGAAAAAAATGAACCTGGCAAATGGCTGCAATATAACAAAGAGTGAAAAATTTAAGGGGGACTGAATACTTTCCGTACCCACTGTATGCTGTTGTAGACGTGATCCAATGTGTTTTTTTCACGGGTGGGAATGTCCACGTGTTGATAATATTTAGGGAATACAGTCCTTTGATTAGGCTGGTTAAAGTCACCAGCAGTGATAAAAACAGTGTAAGGATGAGTCGTCTGTAACGCGCGGATAATGTTGTGGAGTTGGCTCGCGGGGGGATGTAAACAGCAGCCAAAAACAGCAGTAAATTCCCTCGGTAGACAGCAGGGATGGCATTTCAGCAGTAAAAACTCCACATCTGGCGAGCAATGCTTATGAACAGTCCGCATGTCTCCACACCACGAGTTGTTAATAAACATGCAAACAAACACGTCCGCCATGAAGGGCACCATGTTGCCATAACACATTCTGAAGAACAACATTTGCATTAAAGTCACAGCGGACCTTTGACCTCTGACCTCCACAATCTAATCAGTTCATCCTTGAGTCACAATCAACATTTGTGCAAAGTTTGAAGACCATCCAGACATAAAATGAACATAAGGTCACGGCAACCTTGATCTTCGACCTTTGACCTCCAAGGTCTACTCAGTGAATCCTTGAGTCACAGTCAACATTTGTGCAAAATTTGAAGACAATCCTTGGTAGGGTTCTTAAGAAATTGCATTGCCAAAATGTAAACACAGTCATAGTGACCTTGACCTTTGACCTAAAAAGTCCAAAATCTACTCACTTCATCTTTGAGTGACTGTGAAAATTTGTGCAAACTTTAAAGAACATCCTTCAAAGTATTCTTTAGATATCACAATCGCCTGCATAAAATTAAATGTATGATCACAGCGACCGTGACCTTTGACCTCCAAAATCTACTCAGTTCATCCTTGAGGCACAGTTGACATTTGTGCAAAGTTTGAAAGCCGTCCCTCAAATGGTTCTTACGATATCGCATTACCATGCAAAACATAAATGTGGTCATACTGACCTTGACCTTTGATCTCCAAACTCTGCAGGAGTATGAAGATGGAAGGATGGACAACTGAAAAACATAATGTTCCGGCCTTCGCTATCGCGGAGGCATAAGAAATAAAAGTGGCAGTTGAGCCCACATGGAAAAAAATGTGTGATGATAACACCCTTTAATTAATAGATCTCAAGAAATGAACAGTGACAGTGCAGACACATTATTCGTTTTTTTAATTATCTGCCAAGAATTATATCCCCTCTTTCTCACACCAGGTATTATATGTATGAAATTCACAGTATGCCAATCTGTGCACATGGTTTGTGCACTCAGTTTGTCAATCTGTGCACATGGTTTACTCATTCATGCACTTGGTTGGCAATCTGTTCACAGTTTATTAATCATTCCCCACTGTCACCTAAATGTTTCTTTCCTACCACATGACTTCTTGGGGGATCTGTAAAAACAAGACACTGCAGTCAAACAAGCAGACAGTTCTTCAATTTGGAGAGATTTGGTGACCATCCTGCAGCTAGCTTAACCTCAGTGACTGCACACTGCTCTCCACCACTCTCCAGTGTTGACCAACGCTGGTGGACACATTCCCACATCAGTATTTCTTTTCACTATGTAACCCCTGGTGGGTTTCCTATAAATATGTGCACATATAGAATCAATTGGAGAACTTTTGCTCGTTTTATATTTCGTTTTATATTTATATATACTGTATATATATTTATATATCTGTATATATGTATATATATTTTTATATATTTTTAGTCCCATAAAACCTGTTCAGAAAGGTTCTAGGGTATTATCCAGTTATACAATGGGAAATATTTACACATACATACACACACTCACACACACTGATAGAGTGTGAGAGAGAGAATTCTGTGATGACTTTACAAACATTTTTAGTTACATCATGAGGGTTCCCTGAATAAACATAACAGTTTCAGGAGGAAGCTCAAGTGGAAGTTAAAGTACCCATTTTGCTGGATCTTTTAGTTAAAATTCTGGCCTCTAGTTTCACAGTGGTAAACTGGTGGTAACTGAGTAAGTGTGTACTGTATATTCACATTTACATAGCTCTAGTTGGATGGGATGGAGTAAGTCAAGCTTCCAGGAACAGTAGTGTTTTTATGCCTCCGCGCCGGCGATAGCCAAGGCCAGAGGCATTATGTTTTCAGGTTGTCCGTCCGTCCCAGATTCTTCTGCGATATCTGAAGAACACTTTAAGGTCTCTCTGTCAAACTTTGCACAAATGTTCACAACTTTAACGATTACTTTCAATATACATTTAACCAGTTAAAATTCCCATGGCAGCTCCATTGGAATTTTCTCTGACATTTCTGGGTTAGGGTTTTATCGTACCTACATAACTACTACATTTAAGGTGGTGCACATGCAGCACAGCATGTGAAAGCTGAGAGTCTTATCATTTTTGTTATATAAACATTTATAAAATACAACAACTGTAGGTAAAACTAAACCATCTTCTAAAAAACATCAAAGTAATAATGTCGACGCTTATTGTTTTTATTTTTCTTCTACACACCAACACGCATAGCAACAACAAGAAAAATGGTCTTGTTTTGTCCGGAAATGTCCAAAGAATCACGTCCAGTGGAAAAATACAGTCAAAAACAGATGTTTTTAGGTTCATAAATGATCAGATGCAATTGGATTGTTCCAGTTCAAAAATATATCCCACAATTTCTCCTTCGTTTTGTTGCCTTTGTTTTGTGTTGAAAGTTGACAGGTTTTTTTGGCAAATTTGGCAGGAATGTTAAGGGGTTAAAACCACTAAGAATTTTCTATACAGAGGTGTTTATCTACTAGTAACTAGATCCAAAGTGGAATTAATGAGTTGGGATGTTTCAGCCACACTTGGTGAATTGACCTTGCATGTTTTGATATACAGTAAAAAATTACTACTTGCTGATATGACGTGTTGTTGTTTCTCTTCCCTCTATTTCTCTGCCAGATGCTGTAGGTGCTGCAGACAGTCAGGAGGAGGGGCGCTGGCTGTCTTGGTTTGGTAGGGAACCTGTAGGTGCCTTCTTTCAGCCCAGCCTTCAGCCTCTGGTCCCAGCTGTTGCTCATACCATGTTCGTGGACATCAGCCCCAACAACCACCGTCCCACCCAGGTATACTTTCATCTCGAATACAGCGTAAACTACCAAGCCTTCTACTACTGCTTACTGATATACCCTCTACTTCCACTAATAAATTTACTGCCTCTGGCCATTTAGATGACATAACTTGTTGAACTCCTGAATCTTGTGATCAACTACTACAACTTTTACAGGAACCAAAGAATATTTTTGGAACTCATGGACTATTAAAAGATTTTGTGATGTGCACAGTGGTTTTACGTGCAATATCTGAAGAACACTTTGAGGTGTTCTTCAGGTACTGTTTACCTTGATAATGTGCTGGAGGATTGCTGTAAGTTTGCAGCCTTTCAATTCAGCTCTTCCCCTAACTTGCTCATTGTGGCTGTTTCTTCTTGAGCCATATCTTGTTGTGTACAAGAGGCTGTTGTGAACAATAGCAGTTGGCACAAACCTTAGTGGCAAATACAATGCATTTCCTGTAGCTGGTTCACACTTAATACCTTCAGGTGATTTGCTAAGAGAAAGTTTTCACTGCGAAACAATAACAGTAGGAAGTGATCACCTTGAATTACCAATACAGTCCTGAAACACTTCATCATAGACATCATATATCTTATTATCATTTTGATCCATCGAAATTATGAAAGATTCATCTATTTCTAACCACTTATTAGGATATGGGTGACAATGGCAGCAGACTAGCGCACCTTTCCGACATGCTCAGCTTCACATTTATTTGATCGACCGATCTTACTGTCTGATCTAGTAACGTTTCTATATCACTTTCAGTATGGCACTAATGTGAACTGAACTCTGTCAGATTAAGATAAATGGATGGATTCCAGACATGGAATACATAACAGCTGCTATATTAATAGCCTGGAATGCCCACCACAGCCAACACAACAAAACACAACCTATCTTGGGGACATTACATGACCCCCAACATAACAATTCTGTTACTGAAGGCTTATTAAAAGCCAGTACATAGTTTAGAAAACAAAAAACTTTAGTACCCACTGATTTGCATTGCATCAGTTATTTACATGTCTTTGACTGATAGGGTATAGCCACTACAGTACAGCCTATTGTGCGGCTGAGTAATAATTGATTGTTATTTCTTACTGACTTTCAGTGTAGTCGTACAGTACCTTGCCATCATCCTCTTGAACCGTTCTCTCAAACGAGTCAAGCAAATTCCAGCAATTCAAGGAAATAGCAATGAAAAACTAACAGACACGGGGTCAGTGGTTACCCTTGGCTTGCAACAACAATTACTGGTGTTAATGTTAACCATTTGGGCCAGTCTTAGCCTTTTGCCTGTTGTGTTGTTTAGGAGTTTTCAGTTTATGACTTCCTGCCCAACTCTACCCTGGTTTCCATGGCCTGTTGTGCTACAGGCAGCACCAGAGGGTATGATGAGCTGCTTCCTTATCAGGTAAGATCAAATACATGTAAAGTGCTACAGTACAGCTCTATCTGTTGAGTGGATGTGAATTGTATTCAATCTCAGATGGTGTTCACATTTTTAAAGTAATTTAAGAATAAAACCATAGTCATTTTTATTCTATCCACCCAACTAAAGGGTTTGTGAATGAGCACACAACTTTGCCACTGGGCATTATCTGGGAGCCATAAATACCAGGAGAACATTTCATGCCAATGATCATTAGTTACTCTATGTTGTGACATTTAGCCATGTAATGACCAAAACGGACAGAGGCCTTCTGGGTAGGATGAGAGGAGGAGGTAGGGAGAAAATTTCATGTAAATCTGTACATTAGATTTTGTAATGCAGTCGATAAACTGATATTTGAGCCTGTGGGTGGAGAGAGAGGAAAGGTCAGGGGTACCCACAATCAGTTTTATTATCTGGGACAGCATGGATATCAACAACAAATCAAATATAGTCATTAGAATATTTTAATGGGCTCATCTGTCAATTAACAAAAATGTTCCTTGGTCCTATCAACACCTACTACTGAAGAAAACTATCCTTCTGACCTGTTTGACCTGTCATCTGTTGAGGGATTAACCTTTGGTGTGTTGTTCAGGTCTTAGAAGATCATCTGTACACTTCCTGGAACTCTGATGCCAAAACAAATGACCAGGTCAACCTGCAGACTGGAATCCTGGCTGGCAAGTTGGCACTGAACAGGCTTCACCAGGAGCTGGCTGCTGGGGGCTTTACCCAGGTCTGTTCTCTCCTTCACATACAGTAGGAATACCTTGAACACTTAGAGCTCAGTGATGCCTCATATTCATTTTTGTTTCCTGATTTGTGTTGCATTATGTGGAATCGGAAAGAAGTGAGCTTAAGAGACCTCTGTAGCCTGCTCCTCATCTCTGCTTGAGGAGAGAGGTTCCAGGTTACAATAACTGCTATCATAACTAATCCAAATCTCTGACCAAACTGTCAGCAGTCAAGCTGCATTATTGGTAAAGTAGTCACCAGGATTTGACAAGGAAATAAAAGCTGATATCTTTGGCACTGCAGCATAGGTTATGATCCTTTTTTTTTTTTTACTGTCCATCATGATTTTGGGCAGTGTTATTGGAGTGCAATTTTGAATTGGTTGATTATTATTTTTATGTTTTGTGCACACATGCATGCATGTTACACATTCCTTGCAAACAGAATGGAATGACTGATTGTTTGGTCTCAAAACAAGTCTTGTGGGCAGGTACGGTAAAAACCTCTTTACTTAGGTTAGCCAGGGTTGGGAACAGACACATAGAGAAGGAATGCAAATTAAGCAAGGAGCAGGCAGGTAAAGGTCAGAATCAGGTAAGCAAGAACTAGTGAGCAGACTGGAATGGTACAACTACCCAGGTATGAAGATATTCTGGCAAATGACTATAGGAATGTGGATTGTACATATACTAAGGGGGGCAGTGAGGCAATGAGCAACGGTGTGGAGAGGTCAACAGTGAGTTGGGGTAACAGTGAGGTAACTGCAGGGCAAATAGGAGTGTCAGAGTCTGCAGCAGCAGAAAGGCAACCGCAACAAGAGACAGGTGTGAGAGAATGCAAAACAGAACCTGTCATATTAGCTGATAGCAGCACAGGCAGGGAGGACCCAAACAGACTCACACACTGATTCGCAGGCTGATGGATTGGCAAGCAGGCAGACAGATTGACAGGAAGACAGGCAGACAAGAACAAACAACAGGTTACAAAACACAGGTAAGAGGCACATAGAAGAACAGAAGGACATAGAAGAACACATCTCTTCATTCTCAGTTGACAGAGTAATACCATAATCATCATTCAGTTGTAACATAGACTAGTCCTCAAATCAGAAGAACCCCCAGATAATACTTAGGACATGATCTCAGTATACTTGTTGATAGTTACAGCAGTGATATCTCCAAATTTGTTTTAATACTGTAAATCTAGTCTTTCTACTGTCATTTTCTGGTTTCAAAGTGCAGGTGTATATGGAACAGCTGGGTGAGGAAATGATTGCAGTGACCAGACATTGTCCCAGCAACCACCAGTCTGTGGTAGCTGTGCTACAAAGGCTGGTCAAGAATTCAGAGAGACACCATTATACAAATGATGTTCCACCGATGTTCATACCAGGTGACAGTGCTTCAACCACATCATAATGTTAAACGTGTCTAATCTTATCCTAATCCTCAGATACATTAGCTTGGACTGTTTGTCTGTTTATTGTCTTCACAGGTCAGGTTAAAGAAGTGGTGTTGGAAGCTCTGACCATTGTGAGCAACACCAACAGAAAAGATGACAAAAACAAGAGTGGCCTTCCAGTGTGCACTGTAGAGATCAAAGAACACATTCAAGTATGTACCACAATCATCTTCAGTGGTGTGGGGTTCTGGACTGATGCATTCTTTTGCATTTCTGTGTCTGCACTGTGGGTCCAAAAATACTGCCTCTGCCAGATAAATAATGTTTAAGCATTGGTCTAAAATATATATTTCAAAATTCTTCTAGCTAAAGGACAGTAAGCTGGTGAAAAGGATAGACATGGTGACAAAAGACAACAGTGTTGTTCAAGAGATTGTGTTTGAGAAGTTCCCATCAGGCTGCATCATCATCTTTAGGTGGGTAACTGAAGGAAGAGTAAGTGCTATTATTAATTTGACAGAATCATTTTATTATTTTTGATGCACATCTGGTCTGGTTTGGATCTTCTTGTGGTCTGTGTTATTCTACAGGGTGACTCCAGAGCCCAGGTCCCAGGAGCAGCTTGGGGCTCTGCGACGCCACTTGGTCCAGTTTAGTTCTCAGTACCAGACTGGCAGCCTGGCTGAACACAGCACTCCATCTATTCTCACCAAGCCACTGATGATGTTCGTATGCCCTATTAATTAAAATAGGCGTGACTGCAAAATTATTAGTAGTGGTGCAACAGCATGAAATCCTTAGTTTGAATTTAGATTTTGATGTATGAGTTGACAGAATTTGCAAGCACCCTGCATGAGAGGAAAATCTTTGTGGGATGATGAGTAAAGGAAAAAAATTCAACAAAAACTGAAAAACATTTTGAAAGCATGCAGTTTTCCAACCTTACACTTACATTTTGGAAAAAATGAAAATGTTGAATGCAACAGCCATGATTCAGCCACAACCAACAGTTATAAATCTAACTTTAATCACTCTTAACCATGCCACAGATAATGAGCAGATTCATTAATTTTCTCTCTGTTTAAGGGCCATGGGAGAACAAGCTCCTACAAATCCTTTGACTCCACAAATACTTGTCAACAATGAATCTGACTGAATCTGAACTGACTGTTCTTCTTACATAGTATTCAGAATATTGGAATACCACTTAACATTCTCCTAAGGTGAAGTGAACAAGGGGAAGAGAAGGAAGACTTGTTACACCACTACTAAAACACTGTCATTTTAGGAAGCTTGACAACTTTCAGTCCCACTACGAAGAAGAAGGATTTTTAGTCCATTCAATTTCAGCATGCTTTCTTGAAGGGATTCTATAGCACTTGATGGATACAGATCCTGATGAATATTTATGTTGAATACTCAAAAATGAGACGTTTGCCGAACTGTGAGACGTTTGCTGAACTGGATGGCTTAGGCTTCCTGACTTTTTCAGTCACTAGCCTTACAATCTTTTTGCAGTAAAAAATCTCATTAAATCACAAGTCTTTGTGTGTTTTGTGAGCCTTTGTCAGTGCATGTTGCATCGGTTATTCATCACCATCGTCATCACTACTGATATGCTTTCTCTTCCTCAGCATCATGTCCAGACTGACACTGGCTGACATGAATATGCTACTGTACCGCTGTGATGCTGAGGAGAGAGCGGATGGGGGAGGATGCTACAACATTCCTTCTTGGTTACCTCTCAACTATGGAGGTTTGCAAGGTACTTAAATCACAGAGAATAAAAGCCATTTGAGTTCAGGGTATGCATCGTCACCTTCATCACTATCATAATTTATTTCAGAATTTGTACTGTACCAATATTAGAGTTTGTGGTTCTTAGGGATGATGTCGGTGATGGCAGAGATCCGTCCTAAGAATGATCTTGGACATCTGTTCTGTGACAACCTGAGGCAAGGAGACTGGATGATGGATTATGTCTCCAAAAGACTTTTGGCCAAAGGTGGAGCATTGGGAGAGGTGAGCTGAAGTCTGTACTGAACCTGGTTAATGTTGTTACATGCCATCAATGTCCAGCACTTGAATTACATAGGGAAATTCCACTCCACTCATCACAGCTCCAACAGGAAAGTCCTCATCAAATCAGTAGTTAATACTTGACCATTTAGCCTGGTGGTTCTACATTGAATTACTCCCTGGGCGAGACCCCCTCCGAGCGCCCCCCGCCCCCCCCAAAAAATAGAAAAGACATTTCACACTAACAGCCATGTTTTAACAATTTTTATATTATAACAATCTCCAACTCCAACATTGCCAATACAATTTAGAAATTAAAGTTATCAGAAATTACATAAATATACTCTATACACCGCCCAATTCACATTGCACTGGCCCCCTACTCCTGCAGGTGGTGGGTCCACGGGAGGACGGCCCCACGTCGTTCCTTCGGGCATTGCCCAGCCGGGCCCCGTAGAGAGAGGTCCGGCCACCAGGCGCTCGCATGTGTGCCTGAACCCCAGGCCTGGCTCCAGGGTGAGGCCCTCGCTGCGCCATACTGGGCGACGTAACTGACCTTGTTTTAAATATAGTCATAGGAGGCTTCTGGACCGCTCTTGGTCTGACCCGTCTCCCAGGACCTGTTTGCCTTGGGAGACCCTACCAGGGCAATTAGCCCCGACAACATAGCTCCTATGATCATTTGGGTACTCAAACCCCTCCACCACGATAAGGTGACCGTTCAAGGGGGGGCGGTGGTCGAAGGCATGGAGTGCAGCTTGGAGTGCAGCCGCTGCTCCTCCACATCGAGAGGGGTCAGTTGAGGTGGCTCGGGCATCTATTTAGGATGCCCCCTGGACGCCTCCCTAGGGAGGTGTTCCGGGCATGTCTCACCGGGAGGCCCCAGGGAAGACCTAGGACACGCTGGAGGGACTATGTCTCTCGGCTGGCCTGGGAACACCTCGGGGTTCCCCTGGAAGAGCTGGAAGAAGTGTGCAGGGAGAGGGAGGTCTGGGCGTCCCTGCTTAGACTGCTGCCTCCGGATAGGCCCCGGATAAGCGGATGATGATGATGGTGATGATGATGATACTCTATACACGTAAAACTGGCGAAAATATACACAATCACACAGAGTATAACAACAATCTAAAAAAAACAATATAATTTTATTATTTTAGAATAATAAAAAAAATAAAAGAATAATATACAAATAAAATATGGAATAAATATTCTGAATAGCACAAACCCTTCATCACACAAATGAAAACACACTAAAGGAAATTTAATTATAAAACTATTGCACTAAGAGCAGCAAACACAAACTAAAACTAAAACTAAAACCTGACCTTTCTGGCCTTCCTTGATGCAAAATCATCAATAATGCCATCATACCAAACCTGCTCCCCTATTGAGTGAATGATACTGATGACAGCAAGTCCAGTGAGCCCTTTCTGAGACATGGTTGACCTCAGGTACGACTTCAGCAACTTTAGCTTTGAAAAGCTCCTCTCTGCTTGAGCCACAGTGACTGGCAGAGTAAGCACTATCCTGAGAGAAGGATTATCAGAAAAATTATAGAATTATAGGCCTGTATTTATAATATGAATGAAATGCGTTATTTGGAAGAAAGTCGAGGTGACTTTAGCCCACTAATTCCATTAGAGTATTGCTCTATACGTTCCATTTGGGAGAGACCCAGAGGAGAACTGTCCCCCGCGATAACTTGATAACTTAACGCTTTTGTTGCTAGTTTTACCTTTCAACTTTTCAGACCCTCTTAGCATCTTTTTTCCCCAAAAGCACCAAATCTTGTGACTTATGTGTATGGTTATTTTGTCAGAAAATGTCGCAGTTATAAAATCAGGATTTTAGCAGTGCAGAGCAGCAGCTTGGAAATTACTTGGAAGTGACGGTTGGTTAACATGTAGTTTTAATGGGCCACATTTCACAGAAATGTGATTGAAAGGCTGAAATAAGAATAAGAATAAGAATAAGAATAAGAAATCCTTTATTAGTCCCTCAGTGGGGAAATTGCATTTAGCAACAGCAAGATTACAGTCCAGTAAGTGAAAGTAAAATATAAGTAAGACCAATATGGCCAAAACAAGATACTAAACTAGGAGAACTAAGATAAAATATAAGTAAGACCAATATGGCCAAAACAAGATACTAAACTAAGAGAACAGCTGCTGTAAAAAGTAAATATACATACATAGATAAATAAGTAAAATAAATATGGGCTGGAGGTTGTTGAGTGACTTCCATACACAATAATATTGCACACTAATAATTGAGTTATTGCACATAGGTATTGCACTTAGAGTTGCATGGAGTTGGAATCAGTATGTGTGTTAACAATGGTCATTATAGAGTCTGACAGCAGCAGGAAGGAAAGATCTTCTAAATCTCTCCTTCGCACACCGAGGGTGGAGCAGTCTGTCACTGAAGCTGCTCTGCAGAGCTGACAGGACGTCCTGCAGGGGGTGGGACTCATGGTCCAGCATAGATGACAGTTTTGCTAGGACCCTTCTGTCTCCTACCTCTCGCACTGAGTCCAGAGGACAGCCCAGGACAGAGCTGGACCTCCTGATGACTTTGTCCAGCTTCTTCCTCTCCTTCTCGGTTATGCTGCTGCTCCAGCAGACTACACCGTACAGGATGGCTGAAGCCACCACAGAGTCGTAGAAGGTCTTTAGGAGTGTCCCCTTCACACCAAAAGACCGCAGTCTCCTCAGGAGGTAGAGCCTGCTCTGCCCCTTCCTGTACAGTGCATCTGTGTTGTTAGTCCAGTCCAGTTTGTGGTTTAAGTGAACACCCAGGTACTTGTAAGAGTCCACTCTCTCAATGTCCATTCCCTGGATGTTCACCGGTGGGGGGGCAGACCGGTGTCTGCGGAAATCCACCACCATCTCCTTGGTTTTCCCTGCGTTGATGAGGAGGTGGTTTGGCCGACACCAGTCCACAAAGTCCTGCGTCACTCCTCTGTACTCTGCATCATCGTCGTTGCTGATCAGGCCGACGATAGCAGAGTCGTCAGAGAACTTGAGCAGGACACAGCCGTCTGTGTTGTGTCTGAAGTCTGCAGTGTAGAGGGTGAAGAGGAAGGGCGCAAGCACCGTGCCCTGGGGAACACCCACACTGCAGGTCAGGGGGTCAGACACACAGTCCCGAGCTCTCACAAACTGAGGCCTGTTTGTGAGGTAGTCCAGGACCCACTCTGCTAGCTGTGAGTCCACTCCAGACCGCACCAGCTTGTCTCTCAGAAGCACAGGCTGAATGGTGTTGAATGCGCTGGAGAAATCAAAGAATAGAATCCTCACAGCGCTGCCAGGCTTCTCCAGATGAGTCAGAGCACGGTGCAGCAGGAAGATCACAGCGTCCTCTGCTCCGATCCCGGGTCGGTAGGCGAACTGCAGTGGATCCATCGCTGAGCTCACCTCAGCTCGGAGGTGGCCCAGGACCAGTCTCTCCAGTGTCTTCATCAGATGTGATGTGAGAGCCACCGGCCTGAAGCTGCTAGGATCCCTAGCATGTGGTGTTTTGGGTACTGGTACCACACAGGAGGTCTTCCATAGCTGTGGTACCATCCTCAGCTTTAGGCTCAGGTTGAAGACTCGCCCCATGATCCCACACAGTTCCTCTGCACAGGATTTCAGGAGCCTGGAGCTGATGCCGTCTGGTCCAGCTGCCTTCCGTGCCTTGATCCTCCTCAGCTCTCTCCTCACCTGGGCAGGTGTGAAGGACAGGGGTGGGCTGGGGGGGTTACTGAGTCCATGGGGTGGTGGGGAAATAGTGAGGTGTGAGCAAGAGGTGTGGGGGGCTGTAGGAGTGGGGCATTGTTCAGTTGAGCTGGAGGTGTGAAGGGCTGCGGGTGTGGGGCACTGTCCAATTGACAAGGTGTGGGGCAGCTGTGTGGGGGGAGTAGTGGGTGGCTGGTCAAACCGATTGAAGTGTTGGTTCAAGTCGTTCACCCACTGCAGGCCCCCCTCAGCCTGGGAAATTGTCGACGTGAGACATTGCTGGTCTCTGTGCTGTGTAATGCATCAGATAATCTGTTTACTCTTGACTGATATTGACCTTTGACTTTAGGTGGGCCAGTGGTTCCAGGCCATGTTCAGCTATTTGAGGCACATCCCCCGCTACCTTGTGCCTTGCTACTTTGATGCCATCATCCAGGGCGTCTACATTACCGCTCTGGAGGCTGTTTTCAAGCACATGTCAAGGTGTTTGGTCTTTTTTTTTCTTTGCTTTTTCCAGTGGTGTTTGATAGATGGATTATTGATATGGGTACATGTGTACTGATATGTGATGTGTACAGACCAGACTGTAAGTAATTTGATGGAGGTATTCTGTTCTCCAAATACTGTGCTTCAGCACATACAATTTGAAATACAATAATGGATATTACATTAAAGTGCCAGGTCTCAGCTTTAATTTGAATAGGTTGGGTGAGGTGTGTGATATTTAGCCCTTTCAACATTTAGTGTCCAAAAAGGGCTGAAAATTAACCACTTAAAAGTTTCTTTGGCAACTATGTGTCATTTCAACATTAATTCGTGCACACAGAAGAGCTCACACTTGCCTCTGAATTTATTGGGAGTTGCCATTTAGATTGCAGTTGAGTTGTCTGTCTGTAGGAGCTGTAAAGAGATGACCATGCATGTGAAGAAGAAAATGATGAGGCCCAAAGAAAAGCAAAATCAGAAAGACGCCAAAGGTTTGGGTACATTCTAAAAAAAAACGGGTGCATACAGGAAAACCCGTCTGTCAAAAGTCAAAAATGCTATCCATGATGTAGGTGTACATGTGTTCTGATCTGCAATTACCACAGGATGCAAACCCCTGGTAAACCTTTAAAACAGGAAGGCCTGATCCTGATTTCATCTATGGTATACTTCACATGGTCAAATCAAATCAGGCTTTATTGTCACTTTGCCATACATACAACTGCAGTGCAGACAAAATGAGACAGTGTTTCCTGGGGTCAGGAGAGTGAAGGTCAACATAGAGAAATAAAATAATAATAAAATAGTAATAATAATAAAATAGTAATAATAAATACTAAATAAGTACTAAGAGAAGTAAAAGAAATGAACACACTCAGACACACTCAAACCCCCCCGAACATATTGCAAGACGCCCATTGTGCAAAAATTGTCCATAGCAGCAACTGTCAATAAAGTGCCAGTGCTGTGCATAAGAGTGACCAGTGCCAGGTGAAACACCCATTTAAGCTGTCTTTGGTGGTGATTCAGCTGTTCAGTAGTCTAACAGCTTGTGGTAGGAAGCTGTTGATGAGTCTGGAGGTTCTGCCTTTTATGCTCCGGTATCTTTTGCCCGAAGGTAGCAGTTCAACAAATCTGTGGAGAGGGTGTGAGGAGTCCTTAACTATGCACAGAGCTCTGCTCCTGCAGCGGCTCTGGAAGAGATCTTGGACAGACGGAAGAGAAACTCCAATAATCTTCTCTGCCCCCCTGACTATTCTCTGTAAGGCTTTCCTGTCCGCCTGCAGCTGGAGTACAAAGTGGACATGCAGTATGTCAGGACGTTCTCCACCACGCCTCTGTAAAAGGTCCTGAGGATGCAGGTGGGGAGAGAGGCTTTTTTCAGCCTCCTCAGGAAGTGCAGTCTCTGCTGGGCCCGCTTTGTTATCGCTGAGGTGTTCTTCTTCCAGCACAGGTCCTGTGAGATCTGCACTCCTAGGAATCTGATGTTCTCTACTCTCTCCACGGGGTGGCCCCTGATGCTGAGGGGCGCGTGCTCAGGCTGAGTCCGCTGGAAGTCGAAGATCATTTCCTTGGTCTTATCCATGTTCAGCACCAGGTTATTCAATCTACACCAGTCCACCAGGTGATCTACTTCCTCCCTGTACATTGATTCGTCGTTTGCCCTGATGAGTCCCACCACTGTGGTGTCATCTGCAAATGAAACTGTGATCAGGTTCATTTCTAGCTGCACAGCTGCACAGTCGTGTGTCAGCAGTGTAAACCATAGTGGACTGAGTACACACCCTTGGGGAGAACCAGTGCTCAGCGTTATGGATTTGGAGATGTTTTTCCCAACCCGAACAGACTGTGGTCTCTCGGTCAGGAAGTCCTGGATCCAGAGGCATGTGGCGGTGTTCAGGCCGAGTAGCAGGAGTTTCTCCACTAGTGTCTGTGGGATGATGGTGTTAAACGCCGAGCTGAAATCAATGTACAGGATTCTGGCGTAGGTGTTTTTGTGGTCCAAATGAGTGATGACTGAGTGCAGGGTGGAGGATATTGCATCCTCTGTGGAACGGTTGGGTCGGTATGCAAACTGGAGGGGGTCGAATGATGCAGGGAGGCTGGCTGTGATGTGTGGTTTGACGAGTCGTTCAAAGCACTTCATCACAATCGGTGTCAATGAGACGGGGCGGTAGTCATTCAGGCAGAAGACGACTGGTTTCTTTGCCACCGGTACTATGGTGGATGTTTTAAAGCATGTAGGAACAGTGGCCTGACTGAGCGAGATGTTAAAGATGTCAGTCAGGACCTCAGCCAGCTCACCAGCGCAGTCTCTCAGCACAAGTCCCGGGATGTTGTCTGGGCCCGCTGCTTTCCGTGGGTTGACTCTCTTCAGGATCCTCTACGTGTCTGCTACGCTGATGGTGTGAGCTGGCCCAACAAATGGTAGAGGGTCGGCCCTCCTTCCGGTTGTCGGGTTTGGTTCCTCGAAGCGCGCAAAGAAGTTGTTGAGCCTGTCAGGAAGGGAGGCGTCGTCGTCCTCGACCCTCTGCCTGGGCTTGTAGTCCGTCAGCGCCTGGACTCCCTGCCACATTCGTCTGGTGTTGCCTGTGTCACAGAGGTGCAGATGGATTTTCTCTGCGTACATGCGTTTCGCAGCCTTGATCCCCCTGGAGAGTGCAGTCCTGGCAGAGCGGAGTCCAGGCTTGTCCCCCGCCCTGAAGGCTTTGTCTCTGGCTGACAAAAGTGAGCGCACCTCAGTTGTCATCCACGGTTTCTGGTTGCCACGTGCCCTGAAGGTCTTGGCTACCGTGACATCCTCTATGCACTTTGCGATGTAGCAGGTTACCGCCTCTGCATATTCCCTGATGTTTACGCAGTCTCCCTGGGAGGCTGCGATCTTGAAGACCTCCCAGTCCGTGTTCCTGAAGCAGTTCTGAAGTGCCGAGGCTGCACCCTCTGGCCAGATCCGCGTGTGTTTTATCTCTGACCTGCTGCGCTTCAGGAACGGTTTGTATACCGGTACCAGCATGACAGAAAGGTGATCAGAGTGACCAATGGGGGGTCGGGGGGTCGCTCTGTATGCGTCGGGAGAGTTTGTGTACACCAAGTCCAACATGTTCTCTCCTCTGGTTTTAAAGTCCACACATTGTTTGAACTTGGGGAGCACAGTCTTTAAGTTGGTGTGGTTGAAATCCCCTGCGATCACTACGAAGCTGTCCCGGTGTTTTGTCAACAGCTCACTGATGGCGTCGTGCAGCCCTCCGAGTGCATTGTTAGCATTAGCGTTAGCGCCAGGGGGGATGTAAACAACTGCTACGATCACGTTGGTGAATTCCCTCGGCAGATAGAATGGCCGGCATTTCACGATGAGGAACTCTGCCAATTGAGAGCAGTGTTTTGTGGCTAACGTGGCATTGATACACCAGTCTCTGTTGATGTATATGCACAGGCCTCCGCCTCAGCTCTTACCAGAGCTTGCCGTGTCTCTGTCCGTCCGGAACAGTGTTGTCCCCTCCAGCTGCATGGCCGCGTCTGGAACGTTGTCCTGGAGCCACGTCTCCGTGAACGCAAGCACACAACAGTCTCTCCACTCCCTGCGGGTTGTCCTCAGCAAACGAAGCTCGTCTAGCTTGTTGTCAAGGGAGCGAACGTTGGAGAGAAGGAGCGACGGCACTGCTGGTCTGGCGGGGTTAGCCTTTAGCCTAGCGTGTATCCCGGCTCTCTTCCCCCTCTTTTGTTTACGCTCGCAGCGCTTTCGCTTCCTCCTACCTCGGATGGCTGCCGGCGTAGTCTCTAGGATACCGTGCTGGCTTAGAATGTCCAAATTATGCTGAAGCACCGTGATTTTTTCAGCACACCTTGCTCTGATGCTTAGCAGTGTCTCTCGATCGTAGGTTAAGGCGGGTGGGCGCTTGTAAAGAAAAAACTTTCACTCTCGCTGGGTCCCCGTGGGGCCGCTGCGTCCATGCGCGCCACCATCTTGCTTCTTGGTTCTGGATGGTTCTTTTATGGCTTAGACATGCTTGGCTGCCAGTGGAACTGGCAAATTGGCATTTCCTGATGATTTCACTGTGGACAGAAGCAGTGACAGGAGAGGTACAGTATACAGGGGTATTCAGCCACGTACATGAAATCCCATTGGGCAACATTTCATCATTCTGCAGGGCAGTGATTCTAAACATATGGCCAGAGCAACCAGGGAGCTTTTCAAGGTGAAGAATGGAATATCCTTTTATGGCCAAGCCAATTCATTTCAGTCATTTTGCAGAATGATGTGCACATTTATGAGATATAGTACCACTAAAACTGAAAGAGTGTCAAATTGATTAGGTCATGTAGTTTCAACCTTATTTAATAGTTATCTCTATCATCATTGTAAAATGCCCAACACCATCTGACTCTGGCTGAAGATTTGAGATGTTGTGTGTTCTCATTGTGCCACTCAAGCACCATCCAGGTAACTGTATAAATTCAGAGAGAAACCTCTTGCCATTTGTTGAGCTGTTGTCATGCATCACTGTGATCGACAAAGCTGTTTCAGACCAATAAGACCAGTGATGTGATGTCTAAGAGTAAATTTATTAATCACTACACCCTATATATTTCTCCTCCCCTAGCGCTTTTGCACCTTGCACTGTGGCACTTAAATAAACAAAAATAGCAGATGAACTTTGAGACGCCTGCATAGTCCATGTTTCCAGACCTATGTTGTTAAGCTTGTACAGTTAAAATAGGGCCCTATAGAGCTATGTCTCCCACACATTCTTTCTCCACTGATATAGATCCGCTCAGATTCAAGCTCATACCTGGCACTTTAATGTAGTTTCCATTATCTTTGTCAAAATTAAGTTGTCTGGACAGTATATTATTTAATTTGACTTTAGCAGATAGTAACAACTAATTTAAATCATTGATGCACTTCATTTATTCATTAATTTGACATGAAATGATAAATTCTCTAGTTTACTTGGTCACATCTTTGCTTTCTGTTTTTGTGTTCCCTCAACTACTTTAGCTTTGTGCAGAATGGTTCCAGTCTCGTTAAACAGCTAGCACTGGGTTCAGTGCAGATGTGTGGCGTGGGTTACAGCTGGGCCCTGCCCGCCCTTTCTCCTCACCTTAAAGATGTCACATACTGCCTTGATGAAGTCACTAACCAGCAGGAGCAATGCTTTGTGTCGCTGGCAGCAGGTCTGTGTTTTAATTTTCTCCTTCTTTTTTCATAAAATAAATAAAGATAAGATAGCTGTGTATTCATCCTGGATGACAGTCCTGTGACCAAGCCACTCAATACACATAGTGAAATTCATATATACATCATATTCTAAATATGCAATATGCTATTGATACTGTACATGCATACCAAAATAAAATAAAATAAAATAAAATAAAACTGAATAAAATGGAAATTAAGGTGAACAAAAAGTGAGCATCTAAAGGATAGGTCTGGTGATATTTTGTCTTTTTCTTGTAGTCAAGCAATCCCATGAAAAGACCCAAGCCAACAATCGGTACTTTAAACTGTATGATAAAAGTATTGTGTGTAAATGCAAAACCTGATATATTTTATTCCCTTATGCCACGGAGCTTTGGTGCTGTTCAAAAACATCAATGAGCCACATTGTTTCACTGGGTGACACGTTCCTTCATTAAGAAGTCCCCAGCACAGAGCCAGTCTTCCTTATTAGTTTGTTCAGTTTGTTGTTGTCTCTGGCTCTGATGCTGTTTCAAGCAAAGAATATTGAGACTGGTAAAAGATTTGCAACAACAAAGTCTGCTCTGTCCCTTCCTGTAGACAGTCTCTGTGCTGCAATTACAGTCCGGTCTGTTGTCGAGGTGGCCTCCAACATATCTGTATCGCTCCCTCATCTCCACCTCTTCGAGAATAGAAATGGTGTAGTCCTGGTCCTCCTATATATTTGTACTTTGTTCATTTTCAGTAGGCACCAGTGGACTTGTGGTTAGGTACAACAGAGATAGTAGAGAAGTCAAATTATACTGTAGTATAACAACACCAGTAGCTATCAGCTTTTTAAGGCCAGAAGCCAAACAGCAGCACAGCATGTGGTTCTGTTCAACATTTCGTCTTTGAAATAAAGTAAAGCTTATATTAGGGTATTAAATAGATGATACATACCCAGAGGCAGACCAACTTATGCCCACAAATAATAGCTGTTTGTCTTTACTTCAGGTCTTCCTCACTTCTGTGCTGGGTTATTCCGTTGTTGGGGTCGTGACACATTCATTTCCCTGAGAGGACTGCTCTTGCTGACTGGCAGACACCTGGAGGCTCGGTGAGTCTGCCACACAACTCCACAAGACCAGAATACAGGCTTTAAGATGTTTAGGGTATTAAGCACAGTTTGGACTGACGACAATGTGGCCTATATTTTCATACCAAAACATACTAATGTAATTCAAACATCAATTAGATTGACCACCTAATAGGGTGACATTTTATAGGGAGTTTAATTCTGGTGGTCCAACTGTTCTCACATGACCAGACCATATTATAAAGTATAAACTTTCAAAGAATCTACCGGTTTGGTGACAGAATCACTTGAAAAGTACTATAACTAGAGATGTAAGCTTTTATTGTGTGGCTACTTTATATCACTTGACAGCTGAGTATAAACAAATTTGTCATATTTATGGGCAGTACTGTACATCAAACTACACATCAGGCATGGTGACAGTTTGGGGAATATTTACTAAGGACTAAGGACCGCTATTCTTTAGGTGTTAAACTGTATGCTTTGTCTTCTACAAATTGGCATCAAATTTTATTCAGCCGCACTTTATGCAAATAAGATCAATTATAGTTGCTCTCATTTAGATCTGTAGTCAAATACGTTGAAAAAAAAAAGTCTGTCTGTTAATTAAATTAAATAACATAAAAGCAGTTGCACAATTTTGTGGTGTAACACACATACAGTATAAAATGGTGGCACTGTTGATAAAAGTTCAATACTGACAGCAGACAACAACAAACCAGTGTTAATGGATGACAGCAGACGGTAAAGCTTGAAGTGGTGGATCCCACTGGCATCTTTACTGTTGCCTTTCCTACTTGTACTGATAGGTACATATGAATATTTATCTATTAAACAATTGCCCTGACTACCACAGGAACATTATCCTGGCATTTGCGGGAACACTGCGTTATGGCCTGATCCCCAACCTGCTAGGCGAGGGTGGCAGTGCACGCTACAACTCCAGGGATGCTGTGTGGTGGTGGCTGCAGTGTATCCAGGAGTACTGCACAATGGTACCTAGTGGCCTTTCCATCCTTGAGTGTCCTGTCTCCAGAATGTACCCCAACGACATGTCTGAGCCTCAGTTTGGTGGAGCCTCGGTAGGACTGTGTGTTATGTTGTCATTGGTTCTCTACATGATCAAGAGCCATACCAGATAATTACTAAAACCATAATCTTTTTTCCTAATATAGGTAACATTAAAATTATTTTTTATTGTCTAAAGAAAAAACTGAGATGCAAATATACAGACAGGTGTTTTTATCATTTTGTCAACCCCATTTAAATCAATGAGTGCAGGCAACATTTCTGTGTATGCCGCAGTACAGTATAGTGTATATTTATATAGCACTGGTGTGCTGTCATGGCAAGCAGTGCTTGACCAGTTAAAGCTAAAAACAGACAGCAGTTAGAATCTTACAGAAGTGGATGCAGTATCTCTCCTTGCATTTCAGAACAATGCTCTGTCCCACAAAGACTGATATTGCCTGTTTCCATTCATCCTGTAATTCAATCCCCTCTTGTGGCCATTGTACGCTATTGTCTCTTAAAGCTGGATTGACTACCAGCCTTTGCATCTATCATTTCTGTCATTTTCATTGGTGTTGGGGTGGGCGTGTCCCACTGAAAAAGGCTGGGGCTTCGCAAGCAGAGGAGGAGCAGCATTTTTTTTTTCACGGGTGACTAGATATAGCTAGTTACAGACAAGTGTGCCGCCCAGTTAGCTCAGTTGGTAGAGCATGAGACTCAATCTCTCAGGGCCGTGGGTTTGAAACCCACTCCAGGTGGCAACACCTCCCCTGGGCTCACCACCCGTGGGAGGTGCCATTGGACTTCGGTGCATTTTGGACTGGGCAGCAGTCGCCCCCGCGACCTCGGCCTGGACCCAGATAAGCGGCAGATAATGACATGACAGACAAGTGTGCTTCTCTAGCTGCCCTTCACCCTGCTTTCATCGTTCTGAGATCAGTTATGCGATTGCACTCATTATTATACTCATGCACAGATGCGTGTGGAAACTACTTGTGCATCAGAAAACTTCAACAGTCTTTTCTTCCTAAGTTTCGTATGTGTAAAACTGTAGTTGTGCATCAGAAAACTTTGACAGTCTTTTGTTCCTAAGCTTCAAGAGGTAGCATTTATCATCTCAAATCAGTATAACTTCTAATCATCTGGGTCAACATATATGAAGTCCTTGGGATCCAAGCTGTTACTGATTCTATTTTTTATCATATCACATTGAAAACTTTAAAAGTGTTTTTTTTTCATCAGGATCAGCCACTGTATGATGTGATCCAGGAGTCCATGCAGAGGCACATGCAGGGTATACGGTTCAGAGAGACCATCGCTGGACTACAGTTAGATTGCAACATGACTGAGGAAGGTATTTTCATCCACTCAACAATGCTACTCACTGATGCATACTGGATATCCTTCCAGCTTTACACAGATCAGGTCAGGCTTTTTCAACACAAATCTTTTCTCTATATGCACAAGCTTGTATTGCTCATGCATATTTATTTACAAAGGTTGCTAAGCAAGTACAAACTTTTGAATTATTTGTGAACCTCACTTTACAAGCTTTAACTTATTTTAGCCCATACAATCACCTTGTTGTGATGTACGTGCTTTACAAAACATTTAAATCACAAGTCTGTTGTTCACAAAAGACAGCAGAAAGAAACAGGGGGATGCACACAACAAGCTAGATTCGAATTGTTGACTTTGCAGTCACAAGGTATTATATGTGTCTTCAGCCTTCATCACGAATGGACCCAGATAGCTATGGATTTGCATGTGGACATGCATACATTTATATACATTCCTCATTCAGGAGTCTGCAAACTCAGAAACCTTCCGCACATGTGCGCTAAAAACATGATGGCAGTCTCTTGACAGTGTTGTTTGTTTAATTTCATCTGAAACAACTGTGACAAAAAACCCCAAAAAGAAAACAGTGTATGCAGCAGTTTACTTTTCTAGTGTATGCAAAACTGGTGCACTTTCAATGTGATTGACAGGTGGAAAGTATGGGGTTGTATATATTAAGAAACAAATTGTTTTTAATAATAGAGAATAAGAGTACACCCTTATGCCAAAAAGGTGATTTATGACCCTGATTTATGACCCTAACCCCCCCTCAACCCCCCACCACGTGGCATAAGCCCCGCCCCTTGATGACATCACTTCCTAACCCCTCCTCTATGACATCACTTCCTAGACCCTCCCACTGTATCCCCCACCCCCTGTATGACATCACTTCCTAGACCCTCCCACTGTATCCCCCCACCCCTGTATGACATCACTTCCTAGACCCTCCCACCGTATCCCCCACTTCATTCATCCTACCCCCCTTCATTGTTTTTTTTCATTCATTGAAACATATATATATAAATTAGGGGTCTTTGATGTGAACATTTGGGTGTGCTTGTTGTGAACATTTTGGGTGTGCTTGTGAACATTTGGTTGTGCTTGATGTGAACATTTGGCTGTGCTTGTTGTGAACATTTGTGTGTGCTTGTTGTGAACATTGGCTGCTTTCTCCTTGTGCTGTGATCACATGGAAAGTGACAGAGTTTCAGATCAAAGGGGGCAATATGCAATGTTGTAGACTCTATGGCGTCTCGTGACGATGCATTTGTTGATTCGAGCGTGTCACAAAGGTGATAAATAATGTCTCCTTCCTCCGTTTGCTAACCCCCCGTTTGCTTCCGACGCTCCTATCCCTGGGAAAACCCCTCCCCGCATCATCACACCTCTCCAATTTCTGCAGAGTGCTTATATAGGTTCCGACAGACGTTAAGAGTTGCATACGAAGCGGTATAGCAGTCATCATGGCCGGAAAAATAAAGTGTGACAACGAGCGCAGAGCTGTTTTCTCTGTTCCAGAGGTAGATCGATATGGTGAGAGTCTGCGACGAAAGACCAGACAGGCGACCCGCAAGACAAACGGTGTGATCCGTGAAGAAACAGTGATAGAAGACGTTGTAAGGCAGTCTCAGCAAAAGACGCCCGTTGTATCCGGTGCGATGATTAGTGAGACGCCTGTAAACATCTACGAAGACATGCCTTCAACACCGAATGCTCCAAAGAAAACAATGTATCTGCGACGACTGCAGATGCCTGCTGCTGCTGCTCTGAAAAAAGAATGGTCTTTAGAGCCCTATGGACTGTGTGGATGGTGGGGTTATGTGTTCAAGTACGAAACAGAGGAGCTGTGGATGTATCAGCGGGATCAGGATGAAGCTTTAGGTGCTCTGTCCAATATAGCTACACTGACTTCAGTCGATTGGAGTATGATGAAACTCTTGCTAGCCCGTCGACGCATCGAGAAGCCTGCTGTCCGTGATTCCCCTGCATCGGCTGGCCGAGACAGCTTGCAGCCTCTCCCCACTGATGCGGAGCTTGCACAGAAAAAGATAATTTTCAGCGCTGTTTGGCTGTCCAAAACTACACCCTGCGGTCGATGGTTCCTCCGGGTCAGCCTGCGGACGTCTGAGGATCCTGCTAGTGAGGAGCTCCTTGTCTTGGAGTATTTCAATTCAGACTGCGGTGTATTCCGCACATTATTAGCCCTGCCATTTCATGTCTGGCATGAAATGATGAATCAAGCAGAAGGAAATATCGCTAGTCTTTTCTGTAGCTGTCGCAACTGGAGGGATGCTTTACTGGTGAAAAAATTCTTGTCCTTCTAGACTTTGCCAAGCCCCGCCTCTCTGCAACGTCCTCCTACATCACACCTCCTCAAACGCTATAAAAGAGACTTGGAAAAGACAAAAGATACATTTGCTGACAAGATGGAACACGACGAGGCCTGCTGTTTAAAAGGAGGGTCCGTGAACTCAACCAATCATGAGCAGATCCAGAGGGATCTGCTTGAATTCCAACGGACCGGCAGCATCGAGGTCGCCAAGCCTTTCTAAAGACCTTACCACCTGGCTCAGACACGAAGGAGGTCTCAGTCCCGGCTTCACAACCGTCCTCACCACAACCGCCTCCGCCACCATCCTCATCCCCCGCCACCGCCTCAGACACGGAGGACGCCAAGGACTCCTTGACCCCTTCTTCAACTGACGAAGTTCATTGAGACTGTAAAATCCGGCTTGTACCATCTGCTCAACCTGATTCTTCACAAGTTCCTCAGTGACAATTGCTACGGGTGTCTGGTCAACCATCCTAGCCAGACCCAACACCCATGTCTAGAAGTACTCGAAGAAGGTTTTTACCAGAGCAACTACTACGGACTGATGAGGAGACTTTGTACTCCCAGATTGATTCCTTCCATCCAGCATCTACTGACCCTGCGTAACATCCGAGTCGGGGACGAGAGAGTCAGATGTGTGGTAGAGACCCTTTTATACGAACTGAAAGAGGTCAGGAAAATCAACGACAGCATCAGTCAGATGTACGATGACTTGGTCGGAGAGGACGCGGTGAAAATGGGACAACTGCAAGCAGTCACTGAATACTGGAATGACCGTTAATTTTTTCCCCTTTGTGAAAATTGTTATTTCTCTAAAACATTGTATTTCATTTTTAAATCATGTGTGCTGTGAAAATTGTTATTTCTCTAAAACATAGTATTTCATTTTTAAACCATGTGTGCTGTGAAATAAAACAACAAAAAGTGCTCTTGTCTCATTGCTCCTTCATTTCAACATTAGAAGGGGAAGAAGGGAGGTATGGGGGAGACTGTGGTTATGAAAAGAGTTTATTACAACCCGGCTAATCCAGGCAGCTTTGGTGGAGTAGAACGACTTCGCAAAGCAGTGCAAGATAAAACAGGAGAGAAAGTCAGTGCGGAAAATGTCAGAGATTTTTTATCAGCGCAAGATGCTTACACTCTACACAAACCCGTCAGAATACATTTTCCCAGAAACAGAGTGTTTGTCCCCCGGCCTTTAAACCAATTTCAAGCTGACCTGTGTGACATGCAGGCTCTGTCCGAACATAACGATGG
The DNA here is from genome assembly GCF_017976425.1 of Toxotes jaculatrix. Lineage (NCBI taxonomy): Eukaryota > Metazoa > Chordata > Actinopteri > Toxotidae > Toxotes > Toxotes jaculatrix. The sequence continues at coordinate 14,234,771 of NC_054413.1, read as the reverse complement.
GTGCAAGTATTTATTAACCGTCATCGATGTATTTTCCAAAAAGGCCTATGTCCGTGCATTAAAGAAAAAGACGGCTGATGCGGTAGTGTCTGCCTTTGAATCTATTTTCAAAGATAGTCTGATACCAGAAAAGCTCCAGACAGATGCGGGGAAAGAATTTTTCAACCAAAAGTTTGAGGCGCTGATGAAGAAGTACATAGTACATAGTACATTTTGCTACAGCCAGCGACCTGAAGGCCTCTGTGACTGAAAGATTTAACCGTACGCTAAAAACTAGAATGTGGAGATATTTTACAGCCAACAACACTCGTCGATACCTCGATGTCTTACAACATTTGGTCGACAGCTACAACAACAGCTACCATAGCAGTATTAAAATGACTCCTATGCAGGTGACCTCTGAGAACGTCTCCCAAGTGTTTCAAAATCTGTACGGCACATTTCCCTCTCGACACCGAGAGGCGCCAAAGATGAAGTTTAAGAAGGGGGAACTGGTCAAAATATCCAAACTACGAGGGAGGTTTGATAAAAAATATGAACAAAGTTTCACAGATGAAGTATTTACGGTGTCAGACCGTCTACCTCGCACTCCTCCCGTATACAGACTCAAAGATTACGATGGTGAACCTATCCAGGGATCGTTTTATGAAGCAGAGTTGCAGAAAGTAAAAATGACTAAAGACAGAACGTACCAAGTGGAAGAAATTTTGAAACGACGTACCGTCAGGGGTGTAAAACAGGTTTTAGTATGTTGGAAAAATTGGCCTGAGAAATTCAACAGTTGGGTCAAAGCCTCGGATCTGAAAGACATTTAAATCTGCCTGTATCACAGGCTTTCATTATTCGTTCCCTAGTCGCTAGTTCGGTATGGACTCTTCAAACCAAGATGGGTTTTACGTTACTCTGCCTTCCAACGCTAGCATAGAAATGTTTAAAAATAACACCAGTTCTAGTTACACAACGGATCTGGCTAAACCCATCAAACTGAGTGGAGACTGGGTCGTAGGTCTCTGTGAAATTGTTTACCCCCACACCTGGTATAACTTATCTCCGGCCGGGTCTTATTTTGTATTGTCAAAACCGAAAGAAGGTCAACCGCCTGACGGAGTAGGGTCGATGGCAAACGTGATATTTGGTAGGGGAGGATATTATGACAGTCCAAAAGAACTCCTGGAACATATAGTCCCGCCATTAAAAAAGCACATCCCCAGCGCCGACATTTCTTTCAACAACGTGACCAAACGCTTTGACTTCAAAGGAGACGGTCGGCACAGAATCCTCGTCCCCACTCGCCTGGGTTACATGCTAGGCCTAACACCAGAGGAATGGTGGACTCTCGGACCCAACCGTACCGCCACCTACCCCGCTGATCTTGACGCAGGGCTCAATAGCTTGTACGTTTACACGGACCTCGTTCAGTATCAAACGGTGGGCGATAGTTACTCCCCGCTTTTGGGAGTGGTCAACGTCAAAGGGCATTTTGGTGACACGGTGAGCATCAGATATCATACTGTACATTACGTACCCGTGTCAAAAAAGTACATCAAAAATATCAACATCGAGATCAAAACGGATCGCAACAAACATGTAAACTTTGTTTACGGCAAGACCATCGTCAAGCTACACTTTAAACCGGCTAACTTTCGACGTTGAACACCTTCTCTATATAACTACGACGCCTGATAAGGCCCTTGTTCAGTATCTATTGGACGGTCAACGGTTACGGTCTGCTTCGAGACAAAAGCCATGGCTCAGATACGCTGGAGAGAAGATCCTCAACGCTTTGTCGGCTATTATGAAAGCCAGGTTGGGGGTGCCTTATCTGGGTTTTACGGAGCACCCGTCATGTACGGTCGCGGTATAGGTTCTATATTTTCCAAATTATTTCGTTTCGTGTCCCCTCTGCTCAAAAGAGGTTTTGCCATCGCTAAACCTCATCTTAAATCGGCCGCTAGTCACATCGCATCGGATGTGATCAGCCATGCAGCAGGGAAATTAAACGGTCACGAGAAGCAAGAGGGATCAGGCGGTATTTTAGTGTTATCGCGCAGATTGAAAAAGAGACCGCCTGGAGAACGTGTTTTCAAGGCGAGTAAAAAAGCACGTGAGGGTTCAAAGACAAACTCACTCGGTAGAAGCAAGCGTAAGGGAAGGAAGTCTACCAGAAAGTCTGACATCTTTTAAACTCCAAGGAAAATGGCTCTTTTACATCATAAATCTCCCGAATGCACTCTAGTGGAACTGGATTTATTTTCAGCCCCCATGACCCAGCTGTCTGTTGAAGATAAGATGTACACGGAAATTTCACCTCTCTCCGCCATCACCGACCGGGGCCCCATTGAGTTTTTTATTCCAGGCGATGGTGAAAAGTATTTGGATCTCAACGATACTTTGTTACACGTGCGCGTAAAAATTACCAACGGCGACGGTACCGACCTGGCGAATGATGCGCCGGTGGGCCTTGTGAATTATCCTCTGAATACAATGTTCAGCCAATGCGACGTGACTCTGGGGGATCGACTGATTTCTCAGTGTAGCGCCACACACCCTTACAGAGCCGTCATTGAAACTCTGCTCAACTTTTCAGGAGACACGCTCAAGAGCCAATTTAGCGCGGGTCTTTTTTTACAAAGATACGGCGGGAGCCATGGACTCTATAGTGATCAATAATGGACCTAACAGAGGGCTGAATGAGAGAACCTCCTACACGGCCAATTCTAGAGAAGTACACCTGATGGGTCCTCTCCACGGCGACCTCTTTTTCTGCGAGAGGCTCCTTTTGAACAACGTGGATATGAGAATTAAACTGAACCGCTCCAGCGACTCTTTCTGCTTGATGGGACCCCGCAACTCCAATTTTCGTTTGAAAATATTAGGGGCCTCTCTGTTTGTCAAAAAAGTCACAGTTTCCCCGGCCGTACGCTTAGGTCACGCAGCGGCTTTACTGAAGGGTAACGCGCTCTACCCCTTGTCACGCATCAATGTGAAAACCTACTCCATTCCCGAGAATTCCAGGGTATGTAATCAGGAGAATCTCTTTCTCGGGGCTATGGCCAAATACGTGGTTTTGGGCATGGTAAACCACGAAGCCTTCACAGGCTGGAGAGAGCTGTCGCCCTTCAATTTTATCCACAACGACATGGAATATCTGGCCCTCTGTCAGAACGGCAAACAGATTCCCGCCAAAGCTTTCCAACCAAGATTTAACGAAGAGATTTCGGTCAGAGAATTTTACAACATGTTCATGGCCACAGGGAGACATCTCAAAGGTTTGCCTCTGAGCATCGATCGTCGAGAATTTAACGACGGTTACTCTTTGTTTGTATTCAATCTCAACCCGGGAGAAGACAACGACGCTTTGTCCCCCATTTCCAACGGGAATCTGAGACTGGAGATGAGATTCAGAGTTCCCCTGCCTCACACTACCACTCTGATTGTGTACGCCTGTTACGATTCCATTTTGGAAATCAACTCAAAACAGCAGGTGCTGGTGGATTATTATTAACTAAAAAACAGATAACCATCAGCTGGAAAATCTTTTGCATCATCTGCTGGGGGATGTATTTTGCGGCGTGTGGGCCTCGGATCAGCTCCCCTTGCTGACTTTATCGTTCAGAACCCCCGCATACTTTATCGTCAACACACACCCATCTCACATGCCTGGAGAGCACTGGCTGGCTTTGACTCTGGAAGAAAATGGCGTAGCCACCTTTTTTGACTCTTATGGTTTGCCCCCTAGCTTTGCTCATTACCCTTCAACCATCATGCAGTTTTTGGAAGACCGTTCTACAAAGATATTGTACCACAATCGACAGCTTCAACACCCACTGTCCACCGCCTGCGGCCATCACTGTGTTTATTATCTCTGCCAACGCGCCTGCGGATTATCGTATCAGCGCACGCTATCTTTGTACCATCAGGACGCATCCAAAAATGACATGACTGTAACTGACTTTGTGAAAAAATACCAGCGCTGTATCCGAAAGTCTACACCGTGTGACTCTTTTACCCACCCGACTTGTTCTTTACAAATGTTTAAAGATTGCTACAGATGATCCTGTTATTTCTCCCACCATTTATCCTTGTAAAATGCATGCTAAAAATGTACCGTAGACACGTTGATGAATAAAGATTTTATTGAGAAAAAGGACAGAGTATGAGTCATTTGTTACATTTATGGGGAAAAGTCGATCCATCTACAAGGTTTTTTCAGTCTTTTTGTTTTTTTATCTTCTTCCGGCAGTGTAATCCATCGAGAAGATAGGTTAACTTTTCTTCTTCTTTTTTTTTTCTCTTCTTGCTCTTCGGCTCCCTCCCAAAGAGCGGGTAAGTCGTCGGTTTTGAGACGACGAAACTGTTCACGTGCTTGAGGGTTATTCACAACAGATGATGGGACATTAAGATCATTCAGAACACTCAAGAAACTCGTCCAACCAGCCGGTGGCACGGTTTGCGCCCTTTTTTTATAAGAAAGGTTTTTAAATAAATCAATCAGGTGAGACCCTTTCACAGTCTTCCCTTTATAAACAAATTCCCCTTTTGAAGTCCAGCCCCCCTCACCCTCAGATAATTTCTTCATCACATACTCGGCATTTCTGCGATCGCGAGGAGGAAGACTTTTTAATATCTCACTAGCCGTTTCATCTAAATCCTGCTCCGTCTCACTTGAATCCTTTTGAGACACGGACGACGGCGCTGCCATCGTGTCCTCTGTTGCGGGAACTCCTTCAACCACCTCTCTCGACAGGTCACGATGCAAAGACAAAGTCACTAGATGTTCCTCTTTGTGACCCTGCTTGATCAGAGCGAGGTATCTTTGCAGGAGCGCATTGTATTTTTTAATTTTTTCATAGGAACTCAATCCGGGTTCATTTAAAATCGCTCTCATTTGAACATCCAAATCATCTTGGGCCGTCTGTCTGATAGAAGAAGATTCAGGACGGGTCAGGCGGTTCAACTGCTGGGGTGAGAGGAGAAACATTTTCTGGGTTGTCTTCAGAGACATTTTATTTTCTAATAAGTCCTCCTACAAGGTTTCCGATGATAGGTATAGCGGCTGAAAGTAGGGGTAAAAGAAATCCGCCCGTCTGCTTCTTCAACACTTGCTTTTTGCGATTCAAACCCACTTTTTTGTCTGCCAGCAGTCTGATAATTATTTTCTGTCTCTTTAGTTTCGTGTATTGCTGAGATGAGAGGGGAATGTTGCCTTTCAAAAGATTGACTGCAATCTCACACAAGGCGTTGAGAAAGTCTGGCGAGGAGTGAGCAAGAATATCTCGACGTTTCTGAGGCGTAGCCAGGTACAGAGCTTTGAGTAAGGGACCGTTCCTTTTTATAAGCACCGACATGATGAGGAGGAGGAGGAGGAATTTATCTGGGTTTTGGAACGTAAACCGTCGGCCACTGACCAGGAAGTATCCCGGTCCTCAGTCTGTACCGTTCTGGGCAGATCGGCGTGAGGTCGACGATTAAATACCCGTGAGGGTCTTTGACAGCGTCTTCAAAACTTTCCAGAAAAAAGGCTTTTTGGGAAGGAAAGATCTGATGAGCTAATACATTCACCTGTAATTTATCCCGAGGATTTTTAAAGAGCACCATATAATTACTGTTTAGACTGATGGTGCGGCTGTATTTGCCTCGATGAAATACATTTTGAGTGAGCATCATGACGCTCATACGTCTATGATGTCTGTACTGTGTGAAAATTCTAACCACTTCAGGATGGTCAGAGGCCTGAAAAATAACATCGTCCAGAATAATCAGGTGACTCTGCTCGGGAGGAAACAGGTTGTCGTCTTCAAAAGATTCAGGCAGACCTTCAACAAATTTAATATTTTTATTCGTCTTTTGCAACTCAGCATACATTGATTGAAAGGAAGTATAAATCCACACTACATTTCCGGTACAATATTTACAACATCTTTTACATTTTCTAAAACACTTTTTACAAAATGGGTTTTTCCACACCCGCTGGGTCCCACCACCAGACATGAAAAAGGTGGAGTAAGTCTGGGGTCAAAGTTGATTTCTTCTATCACAGACATGGTGATATGATCAATAGCCGAAAGGCAGACTTGTACCGTCGCTAAACAGACGTCTTTTGTCATACACCACTCTGAACTTTTTGTGGAATGCTGAATTTTTCAGCAGCAGTCTCTTTTTATCCCTAGCGATGTTTTGCTGAGGGATGTGAATCACCCCCTTCCTCTCCCTAGACTCGTCCAAATAACCCTCCACCAGCTCTTTCACAGTATCAAAGTTTACTCGCTCGCTGCACTCTCGGGTCTGAGTGATACCCTTGACACGCATCACTACCTTTTTACTATTTCTAGTTTGGTAGGCGTAACTTTTGGGACCAGCGGCGGCGTATTCTTGAATACTGTCACCTCCCAGCTCATCCGTCAAATTCCCCAGATAGTGACCCAGTTCCAAGGGGGACTCTCCCTCTTTCACCTAATAAATCACGCTGTCGGTGTCGGTGTAGAGGACCTTGTCTCCTAACTGCTCCAGATACCCGTACAGCTTGAGACGGGCGTAGGCGGTGGTGAAGGCAGCGATGAAAACATTATTGGATCTGCCGGGGGGTACAACGCATTGTTCGTGGTATTTCCACTGAACCATAGCGGTTTTGTCGCTGAGGAAGGCAAAGTACTTGACATGATACTGTCCTGGAAACATGAAGCGGAAAAACTGCTCCGGGTCACTGACAATCTCGGTTTTTGTCATGTTTGTTCTTTGGGCAAACTTACCCCAGAAGCTGTTGAGGCAGAGCTTAGACACCTGTCTCCTGGCAGGGTTCGATTCTATTTTGCCAGCATCTAATTGAATGCCTTGATGGAGCCGGTAGTCTCTGATGTACTTTTCTCGGCTTTCCTCATCACACGCCTCTGGGGGGTACCCCGAAGCCTCCTGCTTTCCTTTCAGGAAAGTATGTATGTAGTCGACAAAGATGGAATCGCTACGTCTGTCAAAGTGCCATACCTCATTAATCTCAGCAACTCTGTAACCCCGATCCAGAGCTTTGATGAATTCAACACTGACCCACACCCCCGTCAACGCTCTAGCCTCATCGTCATGTCTGCAAGCGGATGTCTGATTGTTTGATTCAGCACACGTGCGGCAGAGGGTGAATACCAATTTACCTTGAGATGTTTTGTACGGTAGTACGGGGAAAAAGAGACCGCGAGGAGGGTAGACGACGGCGCTGATGAGCCCAAAGTAGTTTCGTGGGTCATCAAAGTCTTTGGAAATGATGGTAGGATGGCCTAATGGGTACGGGAAGCTACAGTTAACGTAGGGGTACAGAGACGTCACGTCCTCATACCGCACGACTTCGTCAGAGGCTGCCGTGTGTCTCAGCTTCACGGCGCAGGTCCTGCCCCCGTACAGAGCTTGACGTGGGGAGAGAGGTTCAGGGGCACAAAAGCGTTCAAGAAATGCTTTCACCCCAGGATGAGAACGCTTCATCTCAGACCAATCATGCTCTCTCATGACGACCGTACGGACACCGTAAACTGTTTTTAGTCTCTGTAGTTTCGCGCATGTAGCTTCATTCAGCGCTTCATAGGGGGCTCCTGTCAGAGGGCATGTCTCGTGAGGTTGAAAGCAGGTAGGACAACCATGATAAAAGCAGCCTAGAAACTCCCACGCATACTTTACACCATCAATTTCTGCATAACCGTCAACAAAGTAAGGGCCAATTTGTTTTTCACCTCTGTTTAGCGCATGTTGGATAAATCTGTTTTCAGTGTGTGCTACCCACTCTAACCACTGGATGGAGGCGTTGGAATAGTTTTTACACTGACGCCTGTAGTTATCGGGTGAAGGTATGGCTAAGGATTTAGGGGGCAGGAAATTGGTGAGAAACACTTTCATGCAGGCAGAGGCGATAGTCACGCTGCTGAAAGGGTCCACCCCAGTATCTTTGAGAAACTGGTTCCTGAATCGGGCACATCCCTCTAACAGGATAGCGACATCGTTTTTACAGTAGTGCAGGGCTTCCTTTTCAAAGTCAAAGATGCCCTGAGAAGCTGTTTCATACCAACTGTTAAACTCTGTTCGCTGATGTGCTGTCATGCGATCTACACCATAATCGGCAGGAGGAGGGTAAGGGCCGACGTATCTCAGGCGCTCCTTTGAGCTGAACCTGTGAGGGAAGTTTCCCTTGCTCTGGTCGCTAAAACCTAAGGCTTTAGGCATAGCGTTTAGAGACATGGTGAGAAAGCATAACGAGTCGATGAATTTTAAACGGAAATCCGGGTCTGTGAAACTCAAAACTTTACTACCGTGCATGATGACATGAGAAGGTTTGTAGCCCAGTTCTATCATGCAGTTGAGGATCAGGTAGCTATCAAAACCTCGTGCATTGTGAGCTATAAATGTGGCTCCCTGGTAAAGAGGTCTCCTGAAATGCAGGAGAAAGTCTCTTACACAGTCTAAACCGTAAGAGGCCCACTCTTTACCCTTCCACGTTTTGGTGCAGACCAAATAAGGAACGTGCACCCCTTCCCTGTCAACAAATGTTTCAAAATCATAAAAAAACAATTTCTCACTGTGCTCTGTCACAGGCGGGAGAGGCTGGATGTAGCATTGGTGCTGCTCCGCGCTCAGGCCGTCGAGGGCTACTTTTTCCCCACAGATGTGACACTTCTTTAGAGGACAGGTGTGAGACTCTGCTTTTTTACCGGCAGGAACAGTGTACAGATTTCTGCAATCCTTGCATCTTTTAACCATATTGCAGGTACTGATTCGCTTTTCACCCCTCTGCTGAGGCTCTTTGTGTTTGGAAAAGCACAAAGATGTACAACAAGTCCTGCTGCAGTCCTGGCAGTATACACGCCTGTGACCCTCTCCAACCGGACAGAGGTCACAGCAGACGGGGCAGTAGCCGGGGCAGCTGTGCGTGTAAGAGTTTTCAAAGGTCTTGTAACAATACTGACACACATGTCTAGCACCCAGAAAACCTTTCAGATTAAGTATACCGTAGTAATGATTTTGAAATAAAAGCAAAAACAGAGGATTTGAACGATCGGAAAAGTCAGTCTCAAAATGAGAGAGAGGTCGCTCATCTGTAGTCCTGTGAAAGACCACAATTTTACGTCTGAGAATATTTTCAAATTTTCCAACATCGCTAAAGGTGACAGAAGTTTGTTCGCTCAGACCTGCAAGACGTTTGCAACTCTCTCCCTCGTTCGACAGCCTCATTGACAGTGCCCCCAGGATTTGTGAGGTGAGCTAGGCAGATGGCGAAACAGAGACGATCATCACTATTGTATGCTACATACAGATGACGTTTCTTCTTTCGGATGATTTCGCAGTCTAGAGTTTTGTGAAGTTTTCGTTTCACGCCTCCGTTGGGATTTCTCACCACCTGGACAATTAATTCCAGGTCACCGTCTGAAGCGATATCTGCGTTGGATTGCACTAACCTTTCTAGCAGACCCTCAAACGCAGGAAGGATGGCATCCATGCTTTCATCGACGGTCACGGAGACGTGCTGATGTACGTTTTCTCCTCTCAACTCTAGCTGGATCACATCATTTCGCCTAGCATTTGATCTTGCCTCCTCAGACAGATCTCTGAGGATGCTCATAACATCTATGTAAAATTGTGCAAGATCGGGTACATTTTCAGGGGGAGGGATGGCGAAGGTACGTCTTATTTCAACATTGTTAAAGCGGTCGTGGGTCGTTGTTCTGGAAGTGGATGGAGAGGGGGAATCGACGGGGATTCTAAAATTTCCCCCTCGATGCTCTGGAACTGAGTCTGTCTCTGATGATGATGATGAGGGTACCGGGGAAGCAGCATGGACATCGCTGACGGGTGAGCTAGGGGAGGCGAGGCTTCGAAGAGCATTTTCTATAGGCTGGAAATAATGTTCAGGGTTTGCTGGGGCCGACAGAAGCAAAAGATGCTGGAGAGCATTTTCTAATGGTTGAAAGTAATTCTCTGCACCAGAATTTTCTGCACCGGCATTTTGAACATTTATTTCAGAAACTGGTGGAAGGTTATTCAGTTCTTCTACAATGTCTTCTAACTCATTGGGAATATTTATGAATTCTTTATCCATTTTTTTTTTAAAACCAAGAGTGAAAGTGGAATGTCACGTTATTGATAAAGATATTCACCACGGGGGGAGGTGTTCTATGATCCCTCCGATGTTGAGAATGGTGGGGACCGGAACCAGGACCGGGGCCAGAATCAGAAGCGGAGCCGTTCGTCCGTTTGTCCGATGTATCAACTTCTGGTTGCTGATGGACTGGACTGGCAGGTTGAGGCTCTGTAAACATATGCACAGATAATCATATTATTTAAAATTCACTGAACGGATGTTTTAAAGAGGTAAATCCTTAAGAGGGAAGGTCAAAATTCTATGGACATGCATGCACACACAAATAATTGAATCATTATTTGAATTCATTTACTTTTAAAAATATATACGCAGGAATTACTCTTTAAATGTATTCTCATTAAGTTACACAGTACTCCGCCGGTCTCTAGGGCGGCGCTGCTCTCTAAACATTAGCGGAAGATTCTAACCGGCACGCCCCCCTCGCCCTACGTCACTTCCTTGCCGGCATTCATTTCAAAGTTTGAGCACGGTAGAAACAAGGAGGCGAGCCGTAAGCAGCGTCTCTTTTAATTTTTGGAAAAAATACATTTAAAAAATAAAACCAAAGACTTACCCGTTACAGCAGGAGCGTCCTGTTTTTCCGGAACTTCAGGACGGATACTTTCGGAGGCCCTCTCCATTCCGAGATCGGGCTGATGCGGGTGCTTAACACGGCAGAGTCTCGAAGGCTTTTTAGACGGACGGACGGTCGGCACAAAATCCTCGTCCCCGCTGTCTTGTCCGCACACTCCGGCAGACGTATCCGATCTCCCGAAACGCTGCTCAGCACGCTCTACTAAATCTGTAAGTATTTATAGTGAGTGACCTGCGTACAACTCTTTGTCAACAGCTGTTTTCTTTTTTTTTTTCTGATTCAGATACTCTCTTACCGTAGTCTGACTGCGTTAAGTTGAGGTCTTCCAACTCCTCTGGAGTCACTTTTAACAAGAGAAACCCTCGTTAAATAATTTTAAAAATAAGACGTTTAAATGAATAGCTGTTCTGAGGAGACTTACCAGTAAAAAAGTTTTCATGCGGAGGAGAGTGTATTTCAGCGCAAACGGTAATCTCTAAGAAAAATACAAAATGTTTTATTTGTTGTTTGGTATTTTTAAAAAACCGGAGGATCAAGCTGATAAATGCGTATTCCTACCACGAGTCATCTTGCCGATGTAGTCCGATTCCTATGTACCGACGTTACTTTCTCACTTGCACATTTATACCTTTCTCTGTTTTTGTTTTTCTTTGATACTTTGCCGTGAGACGCCTTAGAGTCTACAACATTTCATATGTTTGATATGAAACTCTGTGTGATACTTTCTACAGATCCGGACCTTCACACACACACACTCTGCAGAGAGTAAGGACCATGGAAGAACGGGAAAAGGACTTTTGTCGCTCCTCAGTTTTATTTTATTTTTAAAGTTTGTATTTTTCAGAACTTTTATAAACGCTTTTATTTATATATTTTATTTATTTCCTGCAGAAAATTGGAGAGGTGTGATGATGCGGGGAGGGGTTTTCCCAGGGATAGGAGCGTCGGAAGCAAACGGGGGGTAGCAAACGGAGGAAGGAGACATTATCACCTTTGTGACACGCTCGAATCAACAAATGCCTCGTCACGAGACGCCATAGAGTCTACAACATTGCATATTGCCCCATTTGATCTGAAACTCTGTCACTTTCCATGTGACCACAGCACAAGGAGAAAGCAGCCAATGTTCACAACAAGCACACACAAATGTTCACAACAAGCACAGCCAAATGTTCACAACAAGCACACCCAAAATGTTCACAACAAGCACACCCAAATGTTCACATCAAAGACCAGTGGGAGGGTCTAGGAAGTGATGTCATACAGGGGTGGGGGATACAGTGGGAGGGTCTAGGAAGTGATGTCATAGAGGAGGGGGTAGGAAGTGACGTCATCAAGGGGCGGGGCTTATGCCACGTGGTGGGGGGTTGAGGGGGGGGTTAGGGTCATAAATCACCTTTTTGGCATAAGGGTGTACTCTTATTCTCTAATAATAAATCTGAGTTGAAAGGAAAATAAATATAAATATAAAAAATGTATATATATATATTTGATTCATTTATTCTTTTGTAAGAAGAGTGATTGCTGAATACATTGCATGACTGCCTCAGCCCCATAGTAGTACCTTTTCTCAAATTTTACTTTACTGTATACAACTCTTTGTGATCATGGGACCTGGTGTGACTGAATGAATGTACCTGACAGCGGAAACACAGAATTTTTAAATGATACAAAAAAATGTTTACTGTGAATAAGTCACATCTGGTCTCACATGATCCTGTTAAAAAGGACACTGTTCTGACCTTCCCTTAATAAATGTCACTTTCTACAAAAATCATGAAAACAGGTTAAGAACAAGAAAGTATAATGTGTGTGTGCTTGATGTGTAAGTTATGCTGATGGTAAAGAGATTTGTTCATGCTTAAGTGCATCCAAGAAGCCATGGATAACTTTTGATATCACTTCTTCATGTTCTTGCAGGTTGGTGGAGCTCTAATGAAATTAAAAAAGGATTTTTTTTTTAATTAGACACTGAATTATTAATAAAAATATATATTTAATATTTATGTTGACCAGGTCACAAAGTATGGCACGCTGCTGAAAATGTAAATTGCAGTACATCTCACTCTCATTAGGTTTCAATGTAGAGGCTGGAGTGGACCAAACCACTGGCTTCATCTATGGAGGAAATCGTTTCAACTGTGGAACTTGGATGGACAAGATGGGTGAGAGTGAGAAGGCACACAACAAGGGAATCCCTGCTACACCCAGGTACATTTTCTCCTATTGCTCCAGCTTTGTTTGTCCAACAAATCATTATTATATTTATTCTGTGTAAACCTATTAAAGAACGGACTACCTCTGGGCCTTGTCTATGACAATTTTCAGTATAAAGTTGTTTGCCCAACATTCCAGACTATCAAGTTGCATACCTGTAAAAGTAGAAACCAGTGTAACCTGAAAGATTCCCCTCCCCAGAAGGAATAATAAAAGACATTGCAATCCACTGAGGTTTTAGTGTTTCAAATACATGGGCCAGATGTGGACAGTGAACAGGTCGAGGGGCCTGGCACAGTATAGCTCCTAGACTACCTCCTCTTTTAGCGGAAATAAAATAACAGTAGTTTAATGGTACCTAGGTGTCTTCCTATTCATGGTCAGACTTTGGGACAATCTCAGTCTCTAAGGTGTTATTGTTGAAGTATGGCAGAATGAAAAACACTGATTTGTACACTTGCAAAGTCACACCTGATCCCATCTGTAAAATATTCTAATGGGAACCACCCCAACCTCCGAAAATGCTGAAAGTTCTTGTATCACAATAATGGCCACCTCTCCAGAAAGCACTGTGTGAGAGTATAGGACTGTCATGAGTGCAGTAATTGCAGCTGAGAAGGACAGTACATAATTTGTCAGACTAAACTAGGAGTAAAAGTTGTGTGGAACAGCTTCATATTTAGTGTAACCAACACTGTGTCAGCAGAGAAACTGCAAAGTGGCTGTCAAATATGAAGACTGGAACAAACATGACACATGATGGCTGAGTCTTTATGTTTAATCCTAGATGCACAATGGTACAGGACCACTTTGTTCTTTGACAAAATAATCTCAACTCAGAGTCCTTCATGGCTCCTTTAGCATAAAATTTCACTATAGAAATGTGTGTGTGTGTGTGTGTGTGTGTGATCTAGGGATGGCTCTGCAGTGGAGATAGTGGGCCTGTGTAAGTCTACTGTACGCTGGCTTGTGAAGCTTCACAACAGTGGGCACTTCCCCTATGCAGCAGTCAGTATTTGCAGAGAAGGTACTGTTAATCACATACTCTCCATAAGATTCCGATTCAGAGAACTTTATTGTCATTCACTTTAAGTCCCAAGTACGTATAATGAACAAGATTTCGTTGCACTGGCTCAGAAGATCACAGAAGTTAAAGGCAAAGAAAAACAAAATAAGGTACAAGAAACTAGAATAAGAAACGAACTAAGAACAAAAAAGGAAAAATAAATTACAGTAAAATAAAATACAAAAGTGCACCTGTACTCTTTTCCAAAAAAAACTGTGCATACCTAATAGTGGAGGTTGAGGATGTCAAAATACAAATATATAGTAGAATAGTACAATGTGGTATAACTCACAGTGTAGAGGACAAAGTGGCAAAAAACACACTCTTTATCACACTATTGTAAGGCTTCCACAACTATTTGTAGAAATACATGTGATGTATGCCTATTGTGCAAAGCAATTAAACTTTCAGATAGCATCAAATAATGACTGAATATCAACACTAATTTCCATGATTTTGCTTGAATAATTTTTTGTTTTTTTATGATGTACACAATGCCAGGACAGCATGGGCATTTCAGTTCGAATCAAATAAAATCAATGGCGAACACAGAGACAACAAAGCCTTGTGTTGTAGGTTGCTATGTAAAACAAGGCACACAATGTGTGTCATGTAACAAATCTCACAGACATGAAAAATACAGTGCACTCAGAAATTATTCAGACCCCTTCACTTTTTTTTAAACATTTTGTTATGTTGCAACCTTATGTTAAAATTGTTTATATGAATTTTTCCCTGAACAATCTTCATGCTATACATAATAATGACAAGGCAAAATGTTTTTTTTTGTTGTTGTTTTTTTTTTTTCAAATTTATTGAAAAGGAAAAACTGAAACATTGCACTAACATGAGTATTCAGACACAGGTATTCTGGCCAGATGTGGCTCAGGAGGTAGAGTGGGTCATCCACTAATCGAATGTACCATCAATGTGTGCTTGATAGAAAAGCTCTGTTTGTATAGACAAAGCGCTGTATGGATGTGTGTGTAAATGGGTGAATGTGTCTTGTAGTGTAAAGCACTTTGAGTGGTCTAGAAGACTTGAAAAGCGCTATATAAATGCAGACCATTTACCATTTACAGCTTTGGCAGCGATTACAGCCTCAAGTCTTCTTGGGTATTGCTCCTTTCAGCTTTCCCTCAACCCTGACAGTCTCCCAGTCCCTGTTGCTGAAAAACACCCCCACAGCATGATGCCCCACCACCTTACTTCACTGTTGGGATGGTGTTGGTCAGGTGATGAGCGGTGCCTGGTTTGCTCTAGACATGATGCTTAGAATTTAGGGCAGACAGTTAAATCTTGATTTCATTAGACTAGAGAATTGTATTTCTCACCGTTTGAGAGTATTTTAGGTGTGTTTTTTTTTTCACTCCAAACTGGCTTTCATGTGTCTTTCACTGAGGAAGGGTTTTCTGCATGGCCACTCTGCCATAAAGCCCAGATAGATCGGAGTGTTGCAGTGATGGTGTCCTTCTGAAAGTTTCTCTCTGTCATGACCAGCCCCTAAGGGGGCTGCTTTCTGAACCCTGTTTTGTTTTGAACTCTTTTGTGGATATTTGAACCTTTTTGGACTCTGATTTAGTTTAAGTTCCCTAATTGGTGTCACCTGTTGCCCATTACCTCATGTATTTAAGTCTCGTTGTTGGGCGGCAGTGGTGTAGTGGTTAGCACTGTTGCCTCACAGCAAGCGGGTTCCATCTGGGCTCTTCTGTGGTTTCTCTCCGAGTACTCCCACAATCCCAAAAACATGCATGGGTTAGGTTAATGGGCTACTCTAAATTGCCTGTAGGTGTGAGTGTGTGCGCGTGTGGTTGTTTGTCTTTGTGTGCGATTGACTGGCTGTACCCCACCTCTCGCCCATAGGGATATGACGGATTAAGCGGTAGAAAATGAATGTTTCCCTGGGAATGACTTATCAGTTCGTCTGTGTCTGTGTCTTTACCTGTGTTGATTCCCAAGATAAGAAATTTAGTTAGGGAAATTTAGTTGTTACAGCAGCATAAACATAAATAACATGACATTTCACAAGAAATTAGAAAAATATAAAGTAAGTAACAAATAAGCTTAGAAAATTAAATATAGAATATACAGAATAACCATAAAATGAAATGAAATGCACAGTGGTGTGATTATGTCCTACATCATGAATATCATGAAAAAAGAAATACGAACAACTCCAATAGGAGTATTACACTGTTTCTATTGCACAAGAAAAAAAACTGTACTGTTAAGAATACTGTTGTTATTATTGCACCAAAATACTGTTGATATTTATTGCACACGAGAAAACTGTTATAAACTGTTACTATTGCACAAGAGAATCTGTACTGTTCAATACAAGTGGTTGTATGGGAGCATGGGAAAAAGAAACAGCAGCAATGAGCAGTCCTATGTGACGCTGTTGTTATACAGTCTGACAACTGTCGGGACAAAGGACCTCCAGTAGCGTTCTTTTTTGCACTGAGGGTGCAGCAGTCTATGGCTGAAGGAGCTCCCCAACGTCCCCACTGTCTTATACAGGGGGTGAGAGGGATTGCGCCGGATGCTTGCCAGCTTGGCCAACATCCTCCTCTCTCCCACAGAGTCCACTGAGTCCAGGGGGCAGCCCAGGACGGAGCTAGCCCTCTTTACCAGTTTGTCCAGCTTCTGCTTGTCTCTGTCCGTTATTCCGCCACCCCAGCAGACCACTGCATAGAAAGTTGCTGATGCAACTACAGTGTCATAAAAAGTCCTTAGTAGTGTCCTACACACTCCAAAGGACCTCAGTCTCCTCAGGAGATGGAGGCGACTCTGGCCCTTCTTATATAGGACACCTGTGTTGTCTGACCAGTGCGGTTTATTGTTGACGTGAACACCCAAGTACCTGTAAACATTCACCCTCTCTATGTCAAGTCCCTGGATGTTCACTGGAGTCTGAGAAGGCTTTTTTTTCGGAAGTCAATCACCATCTCCTTCGTCTTGTTGGCATTGATGTGAAGGTGACTGAGTTCACACCAGTCAACAAAGTCCTTGACCACCTTACTATATTCCAGATCATTCCCTTCAGATACACGCCCTACAATGGCTGTATCATCAGAGAACTTTTGGATGTGGCAGCTGTTTGAGTCATGGTGGAAGTCCAATGTGTAAAGAGGGAACAGAATAGGAGAGAGTACCATCCCCTGTGGAGCCCCCGTGCTGCAGGCCACCTGATCAGACACACAGTCTTGAAACCACACATACTGTGGCCTGTTGGTCAGGTAGTCAATAATCCATGCAGTCAGCTGGCTGTCAACTCCTGCGCCTTCAAGCTTTCCCCTGAGCAGTTCTGGTTGGATGGTGTTAAAAGCACTGGAGAAGTCAAAAAACATGACTCTCACAGCACTTCCAGGCTCCTCAAGGTGCAGCAAAGATCTGTTCATTAAGTAGATAACAGCGTCATCCACTCCAATACCCAGCCAGTACACCAGCCAGCTCAGCAGGGGTCGGAGGTGGTTCAGGATCAGCCGCTCCATGGTCTTCCTTATGTGAGACGTTAAAGCCACAGGTCTGAAGTGGTTGGGCTCCCTGGCCTGTGCGGTCTTTGGGACCGGAACCACGCAGGAAGTTTTCCACAGAACAGGAACCTTCTCCAGGCTGAGGCTCAGGTTAAAGATGTACAGTATGACCTGACAGAGCTGGTCTGCACAGTCCCTGAGCAGTCTGGAGCAGATGCCATCTGGACCTGTAGCTTTCCTGATCTTGATCCTCCGGAGCTTTCTTCTCACCTGATCCACTGTTATGTTGACGCTGGGTGGGGGTGGGGGGGTTTGAGTGCTGATGGGTGAACAATGGGAAGTGGGGTGGTGTAAGGGGGATGTGGGGGGAAGTGTGAATGTCATGGGGGAGGGGGGTGGTAACAGTTCAGAGGATGGCATGGACGTTGACTGGGAGGTGGGGAGCGGCAACTGGCAACATGTTGGGGATGCAGACCTGACTGGGGCCTGGGTGGTAGTGGGGGGAGTGGATCCTGAATCAAATCTGTTGATAAACAGATTCAGGTCATTGGCCCACTCTTGGCCTCCTCCTTCAGGGCTCCTCTCATTGTCTGTGTTGTATCCAGAGATGGTTTTCAGGCGTCTCCAGACCTCCCTTACATTCCTCTGGTGTAGTTGCTGGTGAGTTCTTTCTGCACCTTCCTCAGCTCCTCTTTGTCTCCTGGCCTAAAAACCCTCTTCTTCTGGTTCAGTAGGGCTTTCAGCTCAGGCGTCACTCATGGTTCATTGTTAGAGAAACACTGCACTGTCCTGGTGGGCACAGTGTTCTCTACACAAAAGTTTATATAGTCCATATTGCAGTGTGTCAGGCTATCAATGTCCTCATGTGATCCACACAGCATCTCCCAGTCGGTGGTCTCAAAGCAGTTCCTCAGCTCCTCGCTGGCCTCCTCTGTCCATCGCCTCACTGACCTTGTAGTTGGAGGTTGTTGTTTAACCACAGGTTTGTAGACAGGCGTAAGGTGAACCAGGTTGTGATCCGAGTAGCCGAGAGGGGGGAGGGGGGAGCAGTTGTGTGCATCCTTCACATTTGCATACAGTAGGTGTTCTGCCTTTGGGGCACATTTTTGTTCGTTTAAAGTAGATACTCTTATTTTGAAATACATACCTTTATTTTGACGCTTTTTGGACACGGAAGTAAACAGACAACAGAATGTAATGTTAAAAAAAGTGAATGCAAGTTGGCAATGAGAGACCGCGCACGTTCTCAAATAATTAAAACGGACTTCGTATAACTCCTTGCAGAAGCAACGTCTGTATGTATACGTTTATACTGTTATTTCATGCTTATATGTTCAAGTAAAAAACGAGTTTGGAGAGCTGAATGAGAAATGGCTATTGCTACGTTGCTAAAGCTAAACTACTCTTGGCAGGCAGTCGGGAGCAGTTCATTGTTGATGTTGACTTATATTGAAATGAGGATTAATTAATTCATTGTGTCTTTATGTTTTTCTGAATAGAGTTTAAGTTTACTGAAATGTTACACTTTGATAAGTACAAATATCTAATTGTAGATATATTTTCTTATTTTTAGTTTCACTCTGTATTCAAAGCGGTGTCAAGGATGTGTCACAAACCCGTAAACTGCTACAAGGACATGCCTTGCATCATTGAGTCAGAGTTTAGCTCACTGTCTAGTTGAAGTTTCAACATTTCATCGAGGACAGTACAGTAGGTCTAAAGTCTTGTTATTTCTGGTGTGGCATGTAACATACTGAGTGAAGTTTGGGAGAGTGGAGGACAGGGAGGCATGGTTAGAATCTCTAGAGATCATAAGCAAAGAGTGGGGGTGTGATGTCTGTATCTGTGACACTACAGTATGAAGGAGTTCACAGGCCACAGCTGCATCAGCAGATGGGGGGATGTAAACAGTTATTGCGATGACGTGCGAGAACCCCAGAGGCAGGTAATATGGCCGGAGTTCGATGGCGAGCAGTTCAGTGTCCCATGAACAAAGTCCCTCTTTAACACTAATGTGTCCAGGATTGCACCATTTATTGTTCACCGCTATCCCACCTCCCTTCTTCTTACCACTCTCTCTTGCTGTCTGGTCCGCTCTCACGAGGGGAAATCCGTTGAGAGAGACAAGCTGATCTGCCATGAGTTCATTCAGCCAAGTCTCTTTGAAGTACATGATGCTACTCTCCCAGTACTCGCGGTGTGGCCGAATTAGCGCTGTTAGCTCCTCCAGCTTGTTTGGGGGAGATCTTACGTTTCCCATAACAACAGATGGCAGACATGGTTTATACTGACTTCTCCTTTCACGTCGCCTCACTCCGGCACTGCATCCCCTTCTACTTCTTCTCCTTATCTCCACGGGGATGTCTGGTCTCCCCACGTAGAGCAGCCCGGTGTTTCAAAGCACAAGCAGCTCTTCACATGTGTAAACTACAGAGCCATGGCTGAATGGGTCAACACCTGCCCCCATGTGTAGTCGGCGGTCCAGCCAACACCTGCTCCATGTCTCCAGTCGGCAGGGCAGCTGACACCTGCCCCTTGTCTCCAGTCAGCATTCTGGCCGAAATCTGCTCCACGTCTCCAGTTTGTGGCCTGGTTGACACCTGCCCCTCATGTCCAGTCGGCGGTCCGGCTGACACCTGCTCCACGTCTCCAGACAGCGGTCCGGCCGACACCTGCCCCTTGTCTCCAGTCGGTGGCCCTGCCAACACCTGCACCATGTCTCCAGACGGCGGTCTGGCCGACACTAGCCCCCAGTCTCCAGTTGGCGTTCCGGCCGACACCTGCTCCATGTCTCTAGTCGGCGGTCCAGCCCACACCTGCTCCACGTCTCCAGTCAGCGCCTTGGCTGACACCTGCCCCCTGGCCAGCTGCCTCCTTGTCTCTTCAGGGGACTTGTCTTCGCCCCCATTGCCTTCCAGCTTCGCCTCAGTGGTGACTCGCCTTCGCCACCATCGCCCTACTGATTGGCCATCTGAGCTTCTCCATCTGTCTGGTAAGCCCCCTAAGCTGCTCCACCTGTCTGGTCGGCCTCCCAAGCGCCTTCGCCTTTCTGGTCAGCCTCCCCCACATCTTCGCCTATCTGTCCGGCCTCCGGGCGGTCCGCCTGAGGTCTCCTGTTCTTCCCTGGTTTGGCACCCAGGCCGTCTGCCTGAGGTCTGCTGTTCTGGCCTGGTTTGGCCCCCTGGCCATCCACCTGAGGTCTCCTGCCTTTCTTCTGTTTGCTGGGAGCTGAATCTCTCCTCCGGACACCCCCGGATTTTTAGTTGTGTTTTAGTTTTGTTCCCTGGCCCTGGACTCTTCCAGTAATGTTTGGTTTAATTAAGACTTTTAGTTTACTCATCTGGCTGTCTTGGGGTTTTTTTGCATTTGGGTCCTCTCTTCCCTCGTGTTCCTGGTTGCCTCGGTCGTGACTTTGTGACACTCTCAGCTGTGACTTCTTATATAGATTGGTGTGTGCCTCCAATTGGTGTGTGCCTCCAAATAATGTCTAATTAATTGAATTTACCACAGGTGTACTCCAATCAAGGTGTAGAGACATTTCAAAGATGATCAAGAGAAATGGGAGGCACTTGAGCTAAATTCTAAATGTCATAATAGGGGTGGGCGATATGGCAAAAATATCACATCACGATTTTTTAATGGTAAAATCATGATCACGATTTTATCACAGTTCATTTTTACAGTGAATTTAGAACCAAACTATTTTCTTTGTAAAAACTTAGTTATAAAGACAAAAAAAAAATCACCTCTTTCCACCGTTTGCTACTTCTCTCATATGGCGTGCTTTTATCAAAGGCTTGTGTTATAGTTGGTTGTTTCTGTGTAATGTCTTTAGCTGTTACCACTGGCTGATGTGTGGTCGGCCTCACTGCTTGGCTCTCAGCAAATTGTTTCGGATGCTGCCTCTTCAGGTGGTTAAAGAGGTTCGTTGTTGCGCTTTGTCGTTTGGAGAAAACCCAAGCCAGTTCCATACGCAGTGTTGGGGAGTAACGGAATACGTGTAACGGCGTTACGTATTCAGAGTACAAATTATGAGTAACTGTATTCCATTACAGTTACAGTTTAAATAGATAGTATTCCGAATACAGTTACATTGTTGAAATCAATGGATTACGTGACGATACTTCTCTGTTTCACGAGTTTATATTTATTATCTAAATGAACGAAGGCAACCCAATGCGTTTCCCAGAAGCCCCAGCTCCACAAAAACAAACGTAAATAGACAAGCTCTTTGCCTGATCAGTCGGTCAGAACGGAGTCGGACAAGGAGCAGCAGGAGCGAGAGCTTGTGCCGCAGCCGGCAAAACAGAGCCGGGACAGGAATGCGTTGGCCAAGACAGGAACATAACATGTATTCCGTTACTCCCCAACACTGTCCATACGACTGCAGTGGAGTTCTTTTTGGGGACCAACTCCAAGCTTTCACTTTCATAGTCGGCCATGGCTACCCGCTACAGCTTGACTAAAACAGCGAGGCTAGTTCAAAAAAAAATCAGCACTGCTCATACTTCGCCATGATTGGTTGGTCATGTTCACGTGAAGCGGGCTGTTAGTTGCCCAAGGAAAAAAAAAACGTTTCGTGCTTCTGTGCTCAAGCATAGAGCTGCAATTAATAGAATGTGCCCTATAGACGATAATACAATCTCTCTCCTCTGGCAGATCGTCAACATCAAGATCGTCTTCACGATCTAATATCGTCATATCGCACACCCCTATGTCATAGCAAAGGGTCTGAATACTTATGTTAATGTGATATTTCAGTTTTTCTTTTTTAATCTTTTTTTCATGGTGGGGTATTGAGTGTAGATTGAAGAGGGAAAATGAGTTTAAATGATTTAAGCAAAAGTCTTAAAGCCCTGAGGGGCAAGTGAAGTTTAACTTTACAAATGAATGGATTTCACAGTCTCTATGGACATCTTTAAACCTTTTCATCCGCAATGTTCAATTTCAGGACAGACATATTCTGTGTCATATGTGGAGTGGGATCGTAAGATCCAGGAAAACTTTGAGAAGAAGTTCTATATTTCCCATGACTCCCAGGACTCTGAGGAGAAACACCCAGAGCTGGTCCACAAAAGAGGCATCTACAAGGACAGTTTTGGGGCTTCCAGCCCCTGGTGTGACTACCAGCTCCGGCCCAACTTCCCTATTGCCATGATAGTGGTAAGCAGCCACTGTGCCTGAGTATACATTTCAATTACTAAATCATTTTTTAGTTTTTTATTAAGGTTCAGCTCAGGGGTTGGGTTCCAAAAGCCACGTCCATTTTGGATCCTGCTCTACCTTAATAAAATACCTGGATTCACAAAGCTCAGAGACTAATGAATCTGTTACCAAATATCTAATCTCCCCTTGCTGTTTTTAATTAGGAGCATTGAAAAAGTTCATGTGTTTCATTTTAAGCCGATGCTGACTTTTCTTTCCCCCAGTTTAAGGCACTAGCTGTAGATTCAGTCAGCTGTCACTAATTTAATGTTGTTTGGTTCATGTGTCTTTTTAAGCCAAAGATCATTTGTGAGATAAAGTTTATAACAACTTCATAGTCCTAAACGAGGACCTCCAGTATCTGGAGAGAGTAGTTCATCATTGTTTCACATTTTATACTGTTCGTCTCATTTTCATGTTGTGAAATGTTGAAAATAAATGTATTTGATAATGGATTCAAAAGAATTGAGCTTCGATTGGTTAGAAAATTGGTTAATTTGCCGTAGTGGGGAAGCATGGCCAGACCAAAAGTAATAAGTTTGGTTAACCTAAACTGTGTTCCAATTAAATGGATATCATTCTGCTCAGCCTGAGGAATTGTCAAACCTTGGATCTTGGAGCAGCAATGTTGATTCCATCCTTGTCGTGAAGCAGTGGAACAGCTCTTTACCCTTGCAAGGTTAATGGAGGGTGTTTGCCCACCCAGTCTTCATGTGTTTTATGGATATGGAGAATGGAAAATGGATAAATGCTATTTAGTTTCAGTTCAGTTTGTGTAATATTTCATCACAGCGTGAACAGTGTGTGTGTTTCTCATGCAGGCTCCTGAGCTGTTCACTGTGGAGAAAGCCTGGGAGGCTCTGAGTGTAGCTGAGAGGAAGCTGCTGGGACCCCTGGGAATGAAGACCTTGGACCCTGAGTAAGTTACCTGCATGGATTTTGAGTGTTGTCATTTGACATCAACAGACGCCACAGCATCACCAATGACCTGTGGTGCTGCTTGGATTTGGGGGATTGGGTGCTAAAACACTAGCAGAAAGGGTGACTTAAATGAAACTGTAAATGAATGGTGGTTATTTCAGTTTATTTCAACTAGAAATATGTATACACGCAGACAAACACAGTGTAAGCATATATATACAACATACAAACGATAAACGGCAAGTTGGGGCGGCCGTGGCGCAGCAAGTTAAGCGTGCGGCTTTGGACTTTGGACCGCCTGGAGATCGGAGGGTTGCTGGTTCGATTCCTCGACCGAGCACAAGGGATACGCACAATGGATATGGGTGGTAGCCTTTGCAACCATGGCCGTGGTGCCCCTGAGCAAGGCACCGATCTACCCCAGCTCCCCGGGCTCCTTCGAGGGAAGCCCCCTGCCACAGCATCTCTAGTGTATATTTGCTTGTGTGTGTGTTTCGTTCACTTTGTGTGGGTAAAATGCAAAGAGTAATTTCCCCAGGAGGGATCAATAAAGTATAAAACTTAAACTTGCCCTGGATGCATGGTAGAGCCCTATGCAGATAGCATGTGAAATTACTCATGTAAAGATCATGTTTATTTGGACAGGTATACTGAAATTAAACTTTAATTGCTCATATCCACAGTTCACACACACGTCATATATTCTGACACATATACAATTACACACGAGTACATGCACTTAAGCTACTTCATCTGAATCACCTACAAAAAAGTACTACCCCTGTAAGTAGTACTACTGTAAGTAGTACAATGACTGCTATCACTACATATGCAACTGATTCAAACACTGCCAAAGCAATTTCTTTTTTATCTTAGAGGATGAATCTGCTTTATTACAACTTATTGTTTTTGTAGTTTTGTCCATTAGTTTCAATAATAATAAACAATCTATTCACCAAAGCTAAGAAAAATGGATTAAGAAAAAAAAGAGCGAGAGAGACACTGGCTACTGTTCTTTATCATTTGCAGTAGCTGTTGTGGTAGCATTCTCTAAAGCAGTTTCGCAAAGGAAAGGAGAGCAGGCTAATCTCAGTGTGAAAGGTAAACTTTATTATGTCATTTTCAGCATCTCCTCATGCTGCCTTGCATCAAACACTCACAGCATTCCATACACTGGACTGGCACTAAGCTGCACTTTATTACTTACTTACTTTACTTACTCTGCTTTGTGTTTATATTTTCATAAGTGTTCCTTTCTTTTTAAGTATTTGTGTTATTTATTTATATGTGTGCCTTAAAGCCGGGAGTCTTTGCAAAATTTCGTTATGTTTACATAATGACAATAAAGACTCTTGAATCTTGCATCTACAGGTTAATTTGTGGTGAGGCTGCGTAGTCTGTGTGGAAGTGCAACAGCTCTGTCTGTCATATGCATCCCTCAAAGTAACTCTTTGGACTCTCATTATTTCTTGGTTTACTTTGAAGTTTCTACCTAGTGTGTCTGTTGCTTGTGTTTACTTCCTGTCTTTGTTCTCCCGCTTATGCGATTGTCTGCCCTACCCTGACATGTTTCACCTGTTCCCAATTACCCCTGCCTGCTTTGTTTTTAAGTCTCTGTGTTCTTTTCACTCCCTCTCAGTTCATTTGTGTGTGATTCCTTGCCTTCCTAATGTGCTGCTTTAGTTCCTGTAAATGTTAGAGTGTTTTAATTGTGTATCTGCTAACTGCCTATGTTCCTAGTGTTTCCCTGTGGACCAGCTACCTGCATCTGCTGCTAACTGTTGCCTGAACCTGCTTGCTTACCAGTTAACTCACCTGCCAGTTCACTCATATGACTATAAGCCAGTTTTTCTGCTATTAAAACATCTCACTGCAAAAGTCTGTCTTGGTGTCTGTGTTTGGTATACAGAAAAAAACCTAATCCTTACTCTGTCTTTCATTTGTTTACACTTCTATGTGCATGCTAGTGCTCAAATTCACCAGCTCTTGTTCACTGACCAAATTACCTGCCTGTCCCCAAACCTTCCATAATAACAAAGCTTTGTTGCTAGAACAGGAAGAACCTGCTCTACCTAATTCAGAGTTTAAACAAATATTGTTGCAGCCTGTGCTGAAGTCATACTTAATCGTACTCTATTGTTGCCACGCCTTTGGTCACACTGATCACTAGAAAGCTTTTTTGTCACTTGCTGCTACTGCTGTTCATACAGCATTCTGTGAATTGCACCTACACTCAAGCACATTCCTGAGTCTAACACATACCTGACAGCCTAGACATTCACATAATGTATTCTTTGTGAGATGGCTAGGTGGGAAGGGTTAGAAATGATGGACAAAACTCCAGCAATACAGTCAAACTCTGTAGATTGCTTATTTGTAATCTGTTTTTCCTTTGAGGTCTCTGACACAAATTTCAGCTCTTTCTGTACTACGTGTTTCCAACAAAATCAGAAAGCATTGTATTGTTCAATATAAGATGTGATTGTTGGCACTTATGTTCTCCTTCTACCTTGCTTTTCTCCAGTGACATGGTGTATTGTGGCGTCTATGACAAAAACATGGATAATGATAACTTCAACCAAGCTAAGGGTTTCAACTATCATCAAGGCCCAGTAAGCAAATGTACAGTGTTTCCCTCCCAACTGCAGATACTCTAGCAGGTATTTAGTACCTTCTGACACCTTTTTCCTTCTCTTTCAGGAATGGCTGTGGCCTGTCAGCTACCTCCTGCGTGCCAGACTTTACTTTGCCAAGAAAATGGGGAAGGAGACATATGAGAAAACTGTTAACCTGGTGAAAAGTATTCTGTCTCATCATGCTGTCCAGTTGGAGAGGTATGAATTTACAATCAGCATGTTGTTGCTGTTACTGGTCTTCTGACCTGGCGGTAGATTTTTAGTATTTTTAACTTGGACAGCATACATGTTAGCACTTTTCTACTCTTACCAACCACTCACAACTCTTTACATTACAAGCCACATTCATCTATTCACACGCATTCATACGGCACATACACCAATGACACATCTTGCCCAAAGGGGACTTCGACATACAGATTGGAGGAGCCTGGGATCGCACCACAGACCTTCCAGTTAGTGGACAACCGGCTCTACCTCCTGAGCCCCACAGCTGCCCCAGTTGGCAAATCAGAAACAGGTGGAACATAAAACTGGTGGTGGTTGGCGGGGGGGCAGGAACTAGCCACACCAAGTTCGGGCATGAAGTCACACATAACAAATATAGGAAAATGATGATTCCCATAAAGGAATCAGTTTCAGCTATGCTTGTGATAATTGGCCACTCCTCTCTCTAATGTCTTCTTCTAGGTCACCTTGGAAGGGTCTCCCTGGGCTGACCAATGAGAATGGCCAGTACTGCCCCTTCAGCTGTGAAAGTCAAGCCTCATCCATTGCAACCATCCTGGAAGTTCTGTATGATGTTTGACTGCCACAAATGCCTGCCTGGAAAACATCATAAACAATGACGCCCACCTGCCACACAAACGCATAGCCTGATCAAAGCCTACTGTCAGTCAATCATGTGAGATTTGTTATTTCCTACTGCACAACTCTGTGTTTGCTTGAGGGTAGGATGTAGGTTTGAGTATCAAGAACCACTCCAGGATCTGAACCTTTACAAATTTAAAAGAGTTCAATAATTTGTGAATAAACGAAATTTTCGTTTCTATTTATTGACTCCTGAAAGCAAATTCTAGACCACATCTTAATGCATGTATTAGTGCGTTCATTTCCATTGAATGGATATGGTAGTAGTAGAAGCTATGTTGCTTTCTTTGGTGAAATTTTGATACTGACACACAAACTTGCCTGCATTGTGTACATCCAGAAGATTAAAAAGTGTTTTCCCTCAGGGGTAGTTGAGGGCTAAAGCATCCCTTTCCTACACAGCCTCTTCTAAAACTTCAGATTTTGCAGAATGCAACCATCAAGGTGGTTACAAAACCTTTGGCCATTAATGTTGTTACCCTGACACACTGCCTCCAACATTCATGGGCTTCCTTAAATCATGGTTAAATAACGTGGTAAGAACCTAGAATCAATTGAAACTTGAATCAATGAATTGTAAATATCCAATCCTAGCACAGTGATCATATAGTAAAAATATTTTGCAGGGACCAAAATATTTGGTCCCTGAAAAGTCATTCTGTGTTTTTCAGTAGAATTATAAGTAGAATTATAAGCATAAGCAAGCAAGGTATTGAAGACAGAACAGACAGCAACCATAGAGAGTGAGAGGTTGATTACCTGTGGTCCCATTATAAAATCAAACCAGGAATATGGTAATAACAAGGTAACCTTCTCAGCCTCTAGGCCAACAGGATGCCCACTCTTGTACCAGTTGTGAAAAGTTGTGTACTGTAAATATGACCACCAAAGTTGAGACAGTTTTAGAGGTCTTGGTGATTCCCCAAGCACGTGGAACTCTAGTGTAGGGATGACAGTTATCAGTACAGAGTAAAATGTGTCAAAAATTTTGGGAAGGCCCGGTATTCATGTTAAATGAGATTTTGGGCTATCATTAGGCTTTACTCATAGCACAAGAAAACCTAAAGTCCAAGCTAGATTTTAAAGTCCATTCAACATGGTATGAAAATCTCAAACTTGGATAAAGGAATTCAGCCATGTTTTATCTTTATTAAGGGTTAGGAGTGAGATCTGTACAGACATTTTTTTGATCCCATCTGGACCGTCATCAAGTCAAAATGACTCTAAAAATGACATTAATAATTGGGTTTAAATACAACTTAAAATATCCATTGAAGGAAGAATATCTCAAACACTGAATATATCTCACCATCACATCCATCACCCATCTGCGTCTACAAGCAAAAGTACTTTTACATCAATAAGCAGATTGCAACTAAATTACAAAGGAAATGCAAATTACCCTTGTATATCCTCCTCCAATTTTAACCAAGAACATTTGGACATTTGTTTAAGCTGGACTACAGTCTCACCAAGTTGCTTCAGTCATGCAAGCTTCATTGAACACATGAATAATACTGACTCTTACATTAAATGCACCAGCAAACAGAAGTTACCACAAACCATTCAACACCTTAAGATTTCTGCTAATACCAGAGGAAGTAGGGGTGCCGAAGCCCCACACATCCAGGCAACTGAGGTATATTTGCATTGTTGCAAGCCTTTGGAAAGCACCCAAAAGACAAGAGGGTCTACAGCTACATTTCAGAGCAAAGGGAAAAAACAGAAACGTGTCTCAAAACCATGTCTCCAGTTTCAGTGTGTTTGTTTTGTCTTTTATCAATGAGAAACAAAACACTTATTGTTCCTATAGAGGGTGAATTATCAGAAAATCTATCCTGCTTTTTTCTATAGCTTTAGAAAAGTATGCAATTTCAAGGTCTACATATCATTTATTGGCAATCCCCACCCACTTTCACTCCCTCCAGTCCACCCTGCCCAGCAACACCAGCTCAGTGAAAAGAGCTCTGATCCTGTTTTGCTGCCTATTTTGCATCATTCCACAATTTTTCAATGCAAAAATAGATAATAAACTAGAAACCATCTTGCAATGGGATCACACCAGCCGCAATGCCTGTCAGCAAGTAGAACTTCAAACCCAGGAGTATTCTGTAGTCATCATTATTACATGAGTATTCAGTACTCACGGGTCAGACGACACCCATCTTCAAGCTCTGCCTTCATTCTGATCTCAACTAGACACCTGTAAAGTTTTTAGACTACGTCACACAATTACGGTGATAAAATCTGTCCACAGATAGACATATAAACACTTCCTACACAAAACCACCTCTGTGGTAGTTCCTGCTATAATGAGTGTCTCCAGGACTAAATTTTTACATAATGACATACACACACAATGACTCAAAAGGTGAAATCAATACCAACCACACTGTCATGGCGTGTAATCAAATCTGTTAGCTAGCTTATCATCATGAAGCAGCACTACATGTTTAATGGCTGGAAGTGTTGGTTACGGGGCAAGAGGTAACAAAGGAAGGCATTGGATATCTGCTCATAACGTCATAACGTAGCAACAGCCGCAGCTCACAATTAACAGCTCTCTCTTTCTCTTGCTTTCTCACTCAGGCACACACACACATACACACACACAGAGAGAGACTTTCAAACTTCTAATCATCCACTGTGTCCCTTGTTACTATGTGCAGGGACTGTGGTTGAGATCGTTAGTTATTTGCCTCCTCCCAGTACTCCATACAGCCATCCTCCCTCCCTTCCTTCCTCCTCTCAGTCATTGTTTCCATTGTTGCCACCTGAGCTCCTCTCACCTAAGTAGAGGCATTGTGTCACACATAGTCTATGTTTTTCGCTGGCTGCGTTCATGGGCAGAGTGGGAACTGATCATTACTTTGCAATGGATCATATTGTGCTGCTGCTGATGTATGTTGCTCCTGTGGTTCGATGCTATGGTTCGGGACAAGTAACAGCTAGCTGTGACAGCATGCAACCCCGCCACTCTGGCCTGAGCCCACAAACGAAACCAGCACCCTTCACCATCACTACGGACCACAGCAGCTACAGACTTGGAGAGGAGATCAAAGGTAAGCAGGCTCATCTAAATCTGGAATTAGTGCAATGCAGCTACTATACATTCATTATTAAGTGTATAAATTACGAAAGAGATAACATTCAAAACTTAGAGCAATAAGGGCACAAATGTCCTTTAAATAAACAAATATATTCTCTTAAAAGGTTAGTCCACCCAAATGACTAAGTAAAATTTTATCTCTTTCCTCTAGCTCTATCTCTCCATGCAGAAAGTTGGATGGATTTATTTTTACAGGTTTACAGGTTTTATTTATATTTGTCACTGATTTTGGCCTCCACCACAATACAGTAGAAGCGTATGGGATTTAGTTCACAATGTTCACAGCATTGAGAATTGCCACACAAGACACTGTAGACAGTTTCACTGGAAATACTTTTTTTTTTTAAAGAAAAATAGTCTCAGTGAAACTTTTTCATTTACATAGTGTTTTCTTATATCTATAGACAGCCATTGTTTTACATTCCACATGGTTAAAAAGTCAACTACGAAGATTTATTCACTGTGACAGATTACTTAAGTAGTGCAGAAGCAATTTGCAATTTGATCAGGTAATTATCAAATTATTAAATCAATTAATCTTTTACATAATTTATCAAGTACAAAAGCAAGCATTCTCTGGATATGTCTTCCTCCATTTATATGTCCATTTCAGGCTCTGAGAACTTGTGATGGACATTTTTTTATTCAGTGTTTTGAGATAAAACAACTAAACAAAAAAAAGTTTTTTAAATAAACAAAATGATGTTGTCTTTCCAAAGTAAATTTTTAAGGTTTATAGTGCACCAAAAATGAATGAGCTTTTTTTAATTTTTTGCTAAATATTATGCTAACATAAATTTGTTATATCTGAATTTCTAGTCAGTAGGACTTTCCTGCCTGTAAACACTAAGCTGGATTTTTTTTCCCTTCTAGTTCAGCTCCAGGCTGTGGGCTCCACATCATTCACTGGTTTTCTGTTACAAGCTAGAGAGGTGGGGGGCCAGTCTCCTGTGGGCTTCTTCACCCTGACAGCAGGGGCTGCTCAGCTACTTATTTGCAGCCAGACACCTGTGAGTTTACTCCCATGTAGCAGAGGATAATGTGAACAACATGCAGGCAACACAATATACCATGAGAAAACTTGTGCATACAGTCTCACTTAATGCTGGAATATCTATTAATATATAACATTTTGGTCCACTTGACCTTTATCAATTGGACCAAAATAGTATTCTATTAGTGCCTGATTTATACTACAAAATCACACTATAAAATGCAGACTGTATTATAAAGTGTTACCACTAACCGAAATAATTGTTAATATTTCAGTTAAATGTTTTGATTGAAAAGGAAAAAAAGATACTTCCAATCACAAAAATACAATTTACCATTTTTGTTAAGTATATACATATATGCAAACAGATATATACTTACATATATACATAAGAACAATAAACCAGCTACTACAGGTTACTTATGCATTATAAGGTACAACAACAACAGGCACACATTCAATTGGGCAGTACCTCCAAGTTTGTAAAATAAGAAATAAAGGGTTGCCATTTCTGGAAAAACTTGTGTGTACATCCTCTCAATGTATATTTAATTTTCTCAAGTTTTAGAAAAAAACATGGTGTCTTTAAGGTGTAAATAAATGCAAGGACACTGCACATTTTTCATTAACAAAAATGTTTTTGAGTGTTTTGAGAGTTTGGCTACTAAACCGGTGGCAGAGGTAGCAGAAACCCCCATCTTCTCCTAATCCTGGCGTCACGCTCAACAGCATCGTCAGCCCGGCAAGATGTATCATTATTGCTAGTAGCCAATGACAGCGACTCCAACGATACAAAAAAAGTGACATCATCATCAGCCCTTGGCCATGAGTTTGTTGTTGATCTGGCCAATCACTTTCACAGATCCATGGCTGCGATGAAAATATTCAGCTAACTAAACCTATCGCTATTGGTCAGGTGTCGAGAGAGAGAGAGAGAGAGAGAGAGAGAGAGAGAGACACTGATTGGTCAAGCACCTCAGGAGAGAGAGGTCTTTTGTACACTTTGCAAAAGTCACGCCCAGACTTACACTATTGACGGAGAAAACACTGACATACTTTTATACAAGTTAGAGAGCACAATGAATGAAGGACAGGGACTGCCCCCTGGTGCCCATTCGTGGAACTGGCTTTGAACAAATACAATAAGATATATTGTGTTTCAGTGTTGTCCAAGAGAGAAAAAAGCTGACTTGCCAGCATTTAATGTAAAGCTGTCATAAGGAAGTGCAGGGGATTTTCATGCCAAAATGAAAAGCAATCAGGAAATACGTGAGCACCACATGGGCACACATCAGCAGCAGCAGCTTCAGTGCTCCTGTGCCAACACAGGAAAATAGAAAATAAAATAGACTGGAAGCATAAAAATGGTGATAAACCTTCAAACAGAACATATGATGACCTTATTTTCTCTCTCTCTCTCTCTCTCCCTCTCTCTCTCTCTCTCTCTGTGTGTGTGTGTGGACATTTTGCCTGGTTCTTGCTCTCTCACACACCTTGAAATGGCTTTGTGAGGGTTGGCTTGGTTTTATGGTTCAGGCTAGAATTGGGTTTTGGTTAAGGTTTTGATGGTTAAGTTTAGGGTAAAGGGCTAGGTAATGCATTATGTTAACAAGTGTCCTCACAAAGATATTTGTACAAATGTGTGTGTCCAGAACTCAGCTGTATCCCACAGATCACCATCTGTTAAGACCTCCATCCAGGTGACATGGAGATCAGAAACATCAAGATATGGGAAACCCATTCAGTTCCAGTAAGGTTGAATTTAACTGTTCCATTCTGTTATGTTCTATGCTCCCATGCTCAAGTGGCATAGCAAAATAAGTCATTACTGCTATTCATTACTGACCCATTACTCCATACCAATGTGTTTTCCTTGCTTTTCTTGAAAAGTGGTTTTGGTATCTCTGCAGTGCCTCCTTTGTGCAGAATTACAGGACGTTTTGGGTTGATGTTACAAGTCTCACCCTGACCTTCACTAAGGACAATGCTGGTGGATCTACAAGTCCCTCCAATACAGCAATAACAAGTTCCACCAGCACATCAACAACAACCACAATACTTCAGCCTTCACCACCAGTTGTAAGTAATAATGATGAGTGAGAATGAAATTAGCAGCCTAACAACCAAACTAGCAAGTATTCTTGTGGGTCTGACAGAGCCACAAGCCAAACACAGCATAAAAAATTACACACTACAGTCTTCACAGGTTAAATAAAAACAATTGGATGGAATTTAAAGTTGAGTAGTTAATACTGATTGACTGCTCTTGGCTTGGTTGTGGGAGCACAGCAAGAGCAACCCTTTCAAGGTTAACAAAGATTATCTTGGCCAGTGGCCACATGCAGATCCTTTGGAAGAGTCACATCAATTATGGGATGGAATGCATGTTGGATTGGTTTAAATATGTACTTACTTACTTATTTATTTATCCACCCTTTATCATTGTTACCCTAAGCCCTTATAGTCTGTGACCCTTAAACATACACACACGCGCAATTGGTAGTTATGGTTAAAGAATAAAAAGTTAACATTAATTGCATGTCTTTGAAAGTCACTGACAGTTTTTAATGGTGCAAGGTGAATGCCCCCTGTACTGTACTTTCAATCAACTGAGCAGAGGCATCTAATCGGGTTCTTGTGAATATATTAACATCTTTAAATAGCTTAAGGCCTTTTCTCTGCAGAAGAGTATCTCCAGGGCAGACTGCGGTGTCACCAAGGTGTGTTTCAGCCAGCCATCTGAATGTGATCCTACAGTCAATGCTGACTGTTATTTCATGTCAGCGATGATGTTGTCTACCAGTGATGCAACCATCCGCTATGAGATGACAGGTTCCTCTGATGGATACATCTCTTTTGGATTCTCAGATGATAAGATTATGGTAATGTGAAGAAAAAATACTTGAATCTATCAAATGTCTTAAGTTTATAATAATAGTATAAATGAAGCTCTAGATATACACTGCTCAAAAAAATCAAAGGAACACTTTGAAAACACATCAGATCTCAATGGGGGAAAAATCATGCCAGATATCTATACTGATATGGACTGGGCAATGTGTTAGGAACAAAAGGATACCATATCATTGATGGAAATGAAAATTATCAACCTACAGAGGGCTGAATTCAAAGACACCCTGAAAATCAAAGTGAAAAAATGATGCATCAGGCTAGTCTGTTTTGCTGAGCAAAATGGTACTCAGTAGTTTGTATGGCCCCCACGTGCTTGCAGATCTGGACCAGAGCATCACTGAACTCCTGGACAGTCTGAGGTGCAATCTGGCGGCGCCGGATGGACTGAAACATAATTTCTGTTATGTTCTATTGTATTTAGGTCAGGTGAGTGTGGGGGCCAGTCAATGGTATCAATTCCTTCATCCTCCAGGAGCTGCCTGCATACTCTCACCACATGAGGCCAGGCACTGTCGTGCACCAGGAGGAACCCAGGACCCACTGCACCAGTGCAGGGTCTGACAGTGGGTCCAAGGATTTCATCCCAATACCTATTGGCAGTCAAGGTGCCGTTGTCTAGCCTGTAGAGGTCTGTGCGTCCCTCCATGGATATGCCTCCCCAGAACATCACTGACCCACCACCAAACTGGTCATGCTGAATGACGTTAAATCGATGGCAAACGCCAATCAAGCTCCTTGGTGCCGGGCAGTGAGCACAGGGCCCACTAGAGGACGCCAGGCCCTCAAGCTACCTGTTTGGTCAGAGATATTCACACCAGTGGCCTGCTGGAGGTCATTTTGTAGGGCTCTGGCATTGCTCATCCTGTTACTACTTGCACAGAGGAGCAGATACCGGTCCTGCTGATGGGTTAAGGACCTTCTATGGCCCTGTCCAGCTCTCCTAGAGTAACTGCCTGCCTCCTGGAATCTCCACAATGCTCTTGAGACTGTGCTGGGAGACACAGCTAACCTTGTGACAATGGTAGGTACTGATGTGCCATCCTGGAGGAGTTGGACTGTGTGTGCAACTTCTGTAGGGTCCAGGTATTGCCTCATGCTACCAGTAGTGACACTGACCTTGGCCTAAAGCAAAACTAGTGAAAAACAGTCAGAAAAGATGAGAAGGGAAAAAATGTCAGTGGCCTCCACGTGTAAACCCATTCCTGTTTTGGGGGTTGTCTCATTGTTGCCCCTATAGTGCACCTGTTGTTCATTTCATTAACACCAAAGCAGCTGAAACTGATTAACAACCCCCTCTGCGACTTAACTGACCAGATCAATATCCCAGAAGTTTATTTGACTTGATGCTATACTGTGATTAAAAAGCGTTCCTTTAATTTTTTTGTGCAGTGTATTTGTTTTTGGACACATACTGAATGTGTGACAAGCAGCTGCATTACGCGCAGGATTGTTCACTTTCTGTACCTGGGGATTTAACAGTGGAATTGTGCTTCTTCTAAGATAAATGTAAACGTCTCTGCAGACCTATGCAGAGAAGGGTGTAACGTGCGCAACAGGTTGCAGAGGCCTGCAAAGGAACCAATGTGCGCACACCTCCAAGATCTAAAAAAAACGTTACATGTAGACCTAAATGAAGGATGATGATGTCTGCCAGTCAGTGTTTTAGTCTTAACATCCATATCCTAACACTGTGGTTTATGGCAAAAATTACATTCCTGTGGATTTTCATTATACTGACTAACTGATTTTCATTGTACCATCAATTTCATGGAAAAATGTCTAACTTGGACCTATGCAATATCACAACTGACTGCAATGTACTGAACACATTCATGCTTTCCAGGTGATGAGCCATCAGTGTTCTAAGGATCACATTTGTCATTCCTAAAGCCCTGTCCACTTTCCTGTTCTCAATAGGCTGCTATTTTGGGCTTAAGAGGACAGCAGTACACTGCAGTCACTGATATTTGTAAAGATCTGGGGTTGTTTTTTTGAAAAGAATGGACCAATTGCTTCAGATTGGAAAAAAGTATTTAATTTTCATTTGCACCTTTGTCTTTCTTCAGGGAAACGATGACATATATATTTGTGGCATAGGCAGTAACGGCCTGGTGGGGTTGCAGCATGCCTTTTCAACAGGTCGAACAGCTCCACAAGCTGTTCTTTTGGTACTGAAGTTCCTCTGGAACCATTTGATTTTTATCTGAATTTTGCTTGAAACATTTAATGCTCTTCACTTTTTCTTACACTGAGTGAACTGCATTTGCAACTGTGGATTCAACTTGATGCTGAAATGCTTTCTAACTGTCCATCAGGGGAATGTTTCTGATGTAAAAGTGTCGGTGCGGGACAGGGTGATCAGCTGTTCCTTCACCTCCATGAACACTATTTCTACTCAGAGGGCCACCGGCATCAACAAAACCTACCATCTCATGTTTGCTCATGGACCCAGCAGCAATGGTAATTTATACATTGTAATGTGTAATGTGATATTGTGTAATTGTGCAAAAGGAAACAAACTTTTAATACATGGTATCTTTCAATTTAAGAAGTTGATTTTATCACTATTAAATTTCACTCAACAGTAAATATAACTCCTAATGCTCACAGTGGTATTGGCCTTTGGAAATTCTGTCAAGTCAGGTATAAATCTTGTATTGGAGATTCAAAGTACCCAAAGGTGACTGACAGTTATCTGTTACCTCACTTACATGGTGCCTCAACCTGCAGAAATGTGAATGTTTCCAAAGCCCTGTAAAACTTGCCCTGTGGGCGGTGACTTCAGACCATAAACACCCCAAAACTAGGTCAGTGCACATCTGAGTAGTACATTATGCCTCAGTATTGTGCATCAATTTCTGACAAGAAAGCCCAGATCTTCTAGAACTCCTTCTAGAAGATCTGGGCTGAGTCTTTTGCCAAACCCATCTGAGGACACACATCACATTCAGTCCGTGTTACACTTTATACAAATCATGTAGTAAACAGAAGCTAAATGATATTTTAGACTACACTTTTACCCTTTGAAAAGTGGGGTACCATCTTCACTTGAAGCAAAGTATAAACCAAATCAATCAGTCTTAATCAGAAATAATCAGAAATAGTTAAGCTCTCAATTCTGTTATCTCTTGTTTCTACTTTGAAGGAATACCAGGCAACTTAGCAATAAAAAGGATATTTATTATAGCTATAAGTCTACCAGTAATTGAGTAAATGAGGCATTAATAATGAACACATAACAAAGAATCACATTTGAATCACAAAATGAGCTGGTCACTTATAGAATGATTTATGTATGTATGTAAGTGTGTGTGTGTGTGTGTAGATGTATGTATGAATGAATGAATGACCCAAAGTGGTTAACTGGATGCTGGCCTACTCGTCACTCTCTCAGACATGGAGTGGTTGCCAAGGCTACAATGGTCAGCCAGGGGAGTTGCACAGCTGAGCTAGTGGTTGGTTGTGGATGGAGCAGAGCTGATGTTGATGGTGGCTTTTGCAAGCAGGTAGAAGGGTTGTGATGCAGCCACAACTGTTTCCTGGTGGTTAGTGGTGGTTTGTTTCCTTGGTGTCAGATAAAGACTATTTTAATTTTGCCTAATCAGACTCATTAAATAGTCTTGAACGTGATGTTGCTGGCCACTTGACAACACTTCTTGTACTAAAATTAAAAAATAATAAAAATTGAGTTCCATCAGTTTGGTAAACAATTACAAACTGAGGCTTGTTTAGCTAATTATTTCAATGACATGTACAGCTGTAGAAGAAGGATGCAGAAATAGCCTATTTGAGCAAAAAAAAAAAAAAAGAAACTTGGAGGAGACATAGGACATCCAGTCTTTTTACCAGATTGACCAGATTCAGATGTAGATTATAGGTAGAGAAATATCCTTTCATGTTGAGTTGTACTGTCCTTTGTGACAAGGACTAAGGGTAGAGGATGATCATTCACACAAGATTTCAGCTTATTCACTATTGTCACTCATTAATGATTCTAAACATAAATTGTATGTTTGTGCTGCACATCAAGGAATTATTCCGAATGGTAGAAGAAAGTGAACTATCTAAATGTGTTGTCTAATACTGTTATTCTGTTATAAGTACAGTTAAACAACAACTAATTTAATTGGCAATATGAGAAAGCCTTGTAGTCTAGTGTAATAACTATATGTAGAGTGCACTTAAATTTTGCATTTGTGTCATTTTATCCATTACAAGTCAGCTCAAAAAATTTGAGTGAGAAGTTGAATCTTTGAAAAATGTACACAAATCTCAGAATATCTTAGTCTTTTGTATGTCCCTGTTTTGCTATAATGACAGCATGCGCTTGAGTTGGCATGGACTCCACCGTTTTGCACAAAACCTGTTGACTCATGTTATCCCAGCATGATTTTGACCATCTTCCAAAGAGTTTCTTGCAATGTCATGAAATGCTTGACTTTCTCAGTCTTCAAGGGCCCCCATAAATGTTTAGTGAGGCGGAGGTCAGGTTACTTCAGGTAATTGTCCCCTGACAGTTAGGACTTCTTGATCCTCTTGATATGATGTTACCTAACCCTTCAGGGCTTTGTAGGTGAGGAGTAGGATTTTAAATTCTGTTCTGGATTTTACAGGAGAGGGACCAAATGTAGAGAAGCTAACACAGGAGAAATAACTCCTTTCCCTAATTCCACTTAGTGCTTTCTCTGCAGCATTCTAGATCAACTGAAAGATTATTATGTAGAGTATTACAACATTGTTATAATTGTAATGAAATATTCTAATGAAAAAATCTAACCCCTTAGGGCCGCCAGTGGACATGTTGGGGGGGATGTGAAAAAAAATTAGGGTGTTTGATGACATAAGGGATGTCTGGTAACAAAAAAAAAATCAGGGTGTCTGGTAACAAGATAACAGGATCAGCAGCTAATAATAAGAGAGAAACTTACACCCATTGTAGTCTCCTAAATAAGATATTTGCATCATTCTAAAGTTCTCCAAAAAACTGTAACTGTACTGTCTGTCTTTTTTCTCTCCTACAGGAAAAATCCAGTTCCATGCAGGTACCTTCATTAGCACTGACAAAATAGACATTTCCAGACCTCGGATTATCAGAAAAGCTGGATGGCCTCATATCATCAAAGCACATGGTGAGATCTTGCCCAGAGAAATGTCGACTGCAGTACTAATTGAAATTATACACCCTTTTTTGTCCTCCTGGCAGCATGACATAAGCATTGAGATGCTTGCCACTTTACTTGTCCAACACCTTGACAGCTACTGTATGGTGATAAAATTTTCTGTGAGCAGTCAGGATCCTCAAAGCATGACCCCCCATACCACTCCCATTCATGGGGACATTGCCAAGAAATTTACTGAGCGCATTCATGCTTCTCTGATTGGATATTGCGTGGATTACTGTATTGTTTTTAATACAGGTGTATGTGTTCTGTTTGGGCAGTTAGACTGAAAAATGTGATTAAAACATGTAAGATGCAGTCAGGATGTGAGCGGATAAATACCTTTTTTTAGACCGGTTAGTCAGGATGGCTGTGCGTGCCCTAGATTATACACAGTAGATTATACAGTATGGATGTCTAACAGGGAGACAAATATCTTTTTTGTCTTGTTTGTGTATACAACTTGACTAGCCCCCACCCCCACTCCCTCAGCATAGTGAGCGTCAGGAGGGGTTTGTGTGTTGTTCGCAATCCTACAGCTCTGTATGTAAGACAAAAGAGGCACAAAACTTTAGCTTCTGCTCAGCTCAGGTGCAGGATTTATTCTGCTCCTTGAACATCAGAATTCATCGCCTTCAACTGTAAAGTTGGTTCTGTAACCTTTTAAGCTGTTTGAAGTCAGAGTAATTTTCTTGTTGCCTTGTGCAAATTTTTGAAGCCACCATGCATTATACATAAAGCATAAATTTCACTTGAATGTCACAATTGCGACATTCTAGTAAAACAGAAGTAGATATAGTGCTATATGAAAATGGGAGTGATTTCGAACACAGCTTTAGTCTTGTTTCCAATTCACAAGTTTGTATCATAGGCCATGTCCACAATAATGCTAGGTTTTGTCCACACACTCATTCTCGATTTTTGTGAGGCCGAAGAATTTACATGCCTACACCAAGGGGCCCATTGTCCCATCCAACACAACACTACATTCTTTCTTGATATTTATTTCTTTGGTGCAGTTTCGCACCTTGTTGAAGAGCTTCAGCACAGTGTAAAGGTATTATCATTGTCATATTTCTCTGATTTTTCTTTATGATGAAACAAGGGGAAATTGACATTAAGCCATAAAACTGTTCGTTGTGTGGTTAGGACTCAGCAGCATTCCAGCATTAAATTGTGTTTCAGGTGCATTGATGCTGATAGCCTGGATGACCACAGGATCATTGGGAATGATGGTAGCCCGATATCTGAAAGGAATGGCCAAAGGACAGAATCTGTGCGGCAAAGATGTCTGGTTCCTGGTGAGACCTCATAGTTACAGCAATGTACAACAAAATTAATGTTTTTATGTATCCCACATTTGATCAGGTTGTCTTTTTCAGAAACCTTTGGAAAAGCAAACATGAAAACATAAAATTGTGAAATTATGAAGATATACATTCTCAAAGCAAACACAATTTGAAAATATTAAATATCATCTTTTAACTGTGGGGTAGAACAAAGTCACATTTCAGTGTGCTGTATACTGATCTATTCTGTGTGCATTCTATTCTTATAAAACAGAACAACAAACAAAACATCTGATAATATTTCATACATTGAGTTTAAAGGACAGGTCATATTCTATTCATAAAGAACTCACTTATTTTCTCTATAAAATAAAAAAAAATTGTCAGCTTGGTCCAAGCCTTCCCTCCCAGTTGATCCTGCAAGTCTGTTGAGTGCTCGACATCGACTTATACAGTATCATGCTCTACTGTTTGTGTTCTTCCAGGTCCATGTAGCAGTGATGAGCGTGACAATAGCAGCCACAATCATCGCCTTCATCCTCTCCTTTTCATATGTCAAGGCCTGGTCTGAAGTCAGTACACTAGCACTGCTGGGACTCATTATATTGTTAAGGTTCTATCTCTTGAAACGTGCTGCTTCTCACTAAAGGGCACTACAGTCAGGCAGGAATTGGCCTTTAATGCACATCTTTATTTTGTACTAACAGCGAAATTATCATTCATGTGGTTACTTCCATTTTACTGGTTAAGTGTTAGAGGGTGCAGTAATGAGATTACATTGTATTCTAAAATATAATATTTGCATATTGTAAATAAAATAGTTCTCAGTGTGATAAGTATAATGTCAGTGGCTGTGTGCTGTTTTCAGGGAACCCATCCTGTGTTAGGCTGCCTGGTTATGATCCTCTCGTTCATCCAGCCCATACCGGCTCTGCTGCGTTGTGGACCACAACATCCACAGTATGTACCCTGATGTGTGTGTGTCATTCAAGGCCTTAAATCTGAATTAGAAAATAGATAATTTGCTAGTGAAATGCAACATTTATCACTGCTCTGCTGACCTGGTGTCCCTATCATGCTCCTAATATCCCCACATGGGGGGAGGGCTCTGTTTTCTGTTCTGTTACTTCTTCATTCTAACCACTCTATTCAAAACACATTGGTTACTATATATCTATGATCTGGGTTCAGTGGAACAATGGCAGCCAAGACGAACTGTAAAGATTCAGGGCTTTGCTAAAAATATTCAGTGCTTAAGAACTGCCCCACTGCATCACAGTACCTGTTTAAGACAAAGATGATGGCCATTGGTAGCAGACACAGTCACACAAACACAAGAGTTTCAAAAAATATCAGCTCAAGGTCTTCTAGCTTTTTCTGAAGTTAGTGAAGAAATTTTACAGTCTGACTTTTCAGACCAGGACAGAGCTAAATCAACAAGGACAGCTAGCATTCCACTGAGACTTCTTTATGTGGCTGGACTGTCAGAGCACTTATCCAGTCTTCATATCAAAAGAAGACAGCACTTACCAAGTCCCATTTAAAAATTTAAGATCTCTGCTTGTGCACTCTAAAGACAAGGTGCCCTAGAGATGAGGACTGGGCTAGTTATGACATCCTCATATCATCACAGATGTAGGGCCCTATGATTTGCGCGATCACCGAATCGTGTAATCGGCTGACCAAAACGGAATCCACTCTTTAACACGGAACATCACGGAACCTGACACAATTCCGCTATATTCCGCTTCAAAAAAATAGATAGCTCTAGTCGGCCAATTCCGCGATTCAGTGATCGCGGAAATCATAGGGCCCTACAGATGAAAGCTGTGGAGAACACGACATCACTGAAACTGCAACGATCGTGGACAACAGATTTAATGAATACGAAAAACCAACAGTATCAGCCATGTAATGCTTATGAATGAACACCAGAAATCAGTGGATGACCAGAGAAAGATCAAGGAGGACATTCACATCAGACACCACTGACCATCTCTGAATAGCAATAGCATCTCCCTCCATTTGCGACCACCCATTATCATGTGACCAAAGTTCCATGCTTAAAATTGATCACTGGCAAGGAGTGCACCATATACGTTGGTTAGATTTCTTTTTGACTTGATCCCAACTTGCTCTGAATATCCTCACAAGATCAAGGCAGTTGCAGTTTTTTGAGCCCAGTACTGCAGTTGCTCCTCACTGACCCTGAGGCCTCACAGCATGATAGAAAACACCTGGGTCTCCCCTGATCTGAGAACTCATTGGTTTTAGATGTTGGCTCAACAATGTGACATTTTATAGAAACTTTTCATTTTTTGATTAATGGGAGAGATTTTGATTCTATTAGTCACAATTTGCACTATGAAGGTTTTCTCTTTTCACAAAATAAATATAAAAACCATGTGCCATGGTAATCAGATCTTATATACAGAATTTGAATATCCTACCGTGTCATACAGAAGATAATTAAAACAATATTTATTGACTGAAGAGATAGGTTTGTTAACATTTTATTAAATAAGAATCACACCTAAAGGGATGACTTCCTGTACAGAGGCTGATGGAAATTGTCTTAACTGCAGCTTTTAGTCACTGCGCCATGCTGCTGCCACATACTCTCACCCACTTAAGCTGATTAGCTGATGAGGACCATAAGATGTGGTTTGACAATTAGTAAGAAGACACTGAGCTAACACTGTTTTGTTAAACTACTGTCTCCAAGGTCAAGAGGGAACTTTCATGCTTAAAAAAACGGTTTTCTTTTTTTTTGAGCAACCAAAGACCAGTGCCATTCCTTTAGCGATGACAGTCTTATTTCAGCAGTTGATCATTTAATAATTTTTATCTTTTCTTTGACAGGAGATTTCTGTTCAACTGGTCACATGCT
Organism: Toxotes jaculatrix; assembly: GCF_017976425.1. Lineage (NCBI taxonomy): Eukaryota > Metazoa > Chordata > Actinopteri > Toxotidae > Toxotes > Toxotes jaculatrix. Next base: position 14,191,320 of record NC_054413.1, on the reverse strand, counting down.
TTAAATGCAGTGGTAATAAAAGCATTAGCTGGTAAGATCTTGTCTTCTGTTGTACACTGTTAAATGACCTTAATATCTTCTGCTTTTGTTCAATAAAAACTGTTAATAAATTATACTACAAATACAATGATAACCCATACTAAAAGTCTTAAAATGGCTGCTTTTATGTGAAATCACACAGTGGCGGCCATTTTTACGGGTCTGAAGTTGATCGACAGCACCCTGGACCAATGGCTGATGAAAGTGATGGGTGGTTTTGTTGGCTGGGAAGCTTTGTTCTACATCCTCTTGGATGTCCATTTAAAATGGAAGTTCAACAGTAAAGGTAAAAACTTTTTTATTTTGTTTTGTACTGTGCTTCAGTAAATCACTGTAATGCGTTGCACAAAAAGGGGTGAGAGAGAAGCCAACTTAGGGGCCTACCTACCTACCTTTGCCTCAGATGAACAGTTTGGCTGTTAACTTGCAGCAGGGGTAGCAGAAAGCCACATCCACTTTCACAGTCAGTCCCTCCTCCCATACAAAGAAAAGAAAGAAAACATCTCTTCCTCCTCCCAAACAGGCTCATGGGGTAGATGTGGAAACAAACCTGTTAAGTCCCATCTTCTCCAAAACCAGCTGGTGTTGGCAGGCCCAACAGCACCAACAGGTTGTAGCATTAAGACTACAACCTGTAGTCTTAATGCTACAACTAGTAGTAGATGACTCAAAAAAGGTGACATCCCCTTGGCCATGAACTTATTGAGGTGGTCAACCACTTTCTGAAAACCATGGCTGCTTTAAGAATATTCAACTAATATAAACTAGCCTACCCTCAATGACAAAGTTTTAGTGCGCAAGGGATGAACAACAGGGGCTCAACGCTCTGAGAGGGTACTGAGTGAGAGATGCACATACTTTCGACACTGATTGGTCAGGCATCTTAAGAGAGAGAGGGAGAGAGAGTGAGTACTGGCCTTTCGTACAGCTTTTAGAAGTTATCGCTAGACTTACACGGATAGTGGAGAAAACTATTGACATGCTTTTATAAAAGGGAAGGAGGGACAGTGAATAAAGTGGTGGAGCACTACCCCGTGGTATCCCCTCATGGTGCCAATTCTGAGCATACCAACTAAATTCTTCCACCAACTAGCTTTGTGAGAAGTTGCTACATCACAAAGCTCCTAGAGCCAGATGTTTGACAAAAAAGCATGGATTAATTATGCTGTTCCGCTTTTTGTGGCCTGGTCTTTAGGGTCTTTAGGTTTTGGTGCTGTTGCTGTAGGACCTGTCAGGGTTTGCATCTGCATTTATTGATGGGGTTCTCTCTAGTGTAAGATTTTTAAGGGTTCTTTTTCTGACGACAACATGCAACAAAATTAAATGTAAAATATTTAATGTGGAAAAAAATGTGTGATTGTCTAAGTCCTGCTGCAGCTTTAACATTTGTCTTATCTTTGGATTACAGAAACTTTGGAATCAAAAACGGTGAGATAAAAAATGGCTAAAAGTAAATTTTAAAACACTGTCAATTACTGCTGATTTGTGATGTAAATTGCATTGTCTTATCAGATATCAGCTGATTGCCTGCTGATGGCTGTGTTCTTCCTGGGAAACTTTACCTTTCTGGTGGCATTGTTGGTGGGAATTGGGATGTCATAAGAAGAACCATGATAGAGCAAAAACCACCTACCAGAGCATTTCTGTTATTATGTACAAGGAATTTGCTTTGATCTTTTTTTTTTGTTTGTTCTTGGAATCGAGGAATACCTTTTTTCATGAAATACTATTATTAATATTATATCTAATTTGTAGACCCAACCTCAAAATAAATGAAATAAGACTCACAATTTTATTTATTTGTGTTATAAAGTCTCATTTCTTCTTAAATGTGGATGTAAATAGCTGCACCCTGTAAACCAACTCAATTTATATGTATGTAACCAAGCATGTGCATTTGTATGTAGACAACAATGATCAGGTAAGATAAGCAACTTCTCGCCTATTTTAATAGACTATTCTGTCATTAGCATTATTAGTTATTCTACTCTCCACTCGCTGTAAAGATGGAAGGAGTCTTCGCAATATTCTAAGCAATAACAAAGACTAGGAGAATTAGACATTCAGAATTGAGAGGAATGGAGCAATGCACAAATAAATGAAGAAGGCCCCAATGTGCAGGAAAGCGTAGAATGATGCACTTGCTACTGGGTACTGCTCTAGTGTCAAGCATGTATAATTTTGTTCTAATCTTTTTTGAAAGGGTTGATGGAAGTCAGTTCTGCAAATATCTGCACAACAGAGAAGCATTTAGAGTGTTCATGGGGATCCACCTTTATCAACCCATTCACAATTGAGAGGCTGCAAAAATGAACAGCCAAGAACAAGCTACTCTGGTTCATGCCTATCCACCACCTTAATCACCATGGTGCTTTGAGTTTAATGCCGTGAGTTCCTCAAATGAAATTCTGTATTGGGGTGGAAAGGCACACTACATCCTACTTCCTTAGCACCTAATGTTGGCACTGGTATTGTTCCTCTGGTAAGTCTTCTTCAGTATCCTCCACAAACAGTGTCAGAATATTAAGCTGACAGTCAAACTGTGACTAGGGGAAAACCCCACCCCACATCATCACTTCCCTCCACCAATTTTCTGCAGGTCGATATAGTAGCTGAGAGCACTTATAAAGTTGCAAATGAGGTAGCACAGTATAGCACCCGTCATGTTGGGAAAAGTGAGGTGTGACAATGAACGCAAAGCGGTTTTCTCTGAGCCGAGGGGAAATGAAGAAGATGGTGGGGATTTGCCAGTGAGAGATGCCGCTGATGTCTGGATGTAACGGGTAAGTCTGTGTGTGTTTTTTGTTTTGTTTTTTTATTTTAACCAAAAATAAAAAATTGTAGATTAAAAAATTAGTTTTACCAGTCTCACCCCTTTGAACAAAGAGGAATCTTGAAGTAAACATTTAAAAATTATTATTATTATTATTATTTGTATGTATGTTTACAGAGCTTCAACCTGCCAGACTGGAGCGCATCAGGCAAGCGGTTGAAGACCCGGAAACCCAAACAATCTAAAAGAGGATTTCAGCCTCGCGGATCCGGTTCCCACTTCCACAATTCTCAGCGTTGGAGGGTACGCAGGGCCCATAGAGCGCCCCCCACACTTGTGAATATCAATATCTCTGCAATCTACTGTGTTTTAAAAGAGAAATGGATGAAGAGTTAATAGCAGTTCCTGACGAGTTAGAAGCAATTGTAGAAGAATTGAACAACCTTCCACCTGTTTTTCCTGTTGAAACAAATAAAGTTTAAAATTCTGGTGCATAAAACTCTGGTGCAGAAAATTACTTTTGCCCTCCAACATCTTGTGCTTTTCTCGGCGGCAGCAAACCCTCCAAACCTAGAACATTATTGTCTGATGGTGGGACCCAGCGGTTGTGGGAAAACCTATTTTGGAAAAAGTGTTTTGGAAAATTTAAAAGATCTTGTAAATGTTTTACATGAAAATGTGGTGTGGATTTATACTTCACTTCAACCTATATATGCTGCACTGCAAAAGATGAATAAGAATATTAAATTTGTAGAAGGCCTGCCTGAGTCTTTTGAAGACAGTCTGTTTCCTCCCGAGCAAAGTCATTTGATTATTCTGGACAATGGTATTTTTCAGGCCTCTGACCACCCCGAAGTGGTTAGAATTTTCACGCAGTAGAGACACCACAGACGTATGAGCATCATGATGTTCACTCAAAATGTATTTCATCGAGGCAAATACAGCCGCACCATCAGTCTGAACAGTAATCATATGGTACTCTTTAAAAATCCTCGGGATAAATTACAGGTGAATGTATTAGCTCAGATCTTTCCATCCCAAAAAGCCTTTTTTGTGAAAAGTTTTGAAGATGCAGTCAAAAATCCCCACAGCAATTTAATCGTCAACCTCACACCCACCTGCCCAGAACGGTAAAGACTGAGGACAGCGATACTTCCTGGTCAGTGGCCTTTACGTTCCAAAACCCAAATAAATTCCACCCTCCCCGCTTCTTCTTCTTCTTCTCCTCCTCACCATGTCACACATATGAAAAAGAACGGTTCCTTACTCAAAGCTCTGTACCTGACTATGCCTCAGAAACGCAGATTTTCTAGCTCACTGCTCGCTGGACTTTCTCAATGCCATGTGTGAGATCGTGGTCAATCTTTTGAAAGGGAACATTCCCCTCTCATCTCAACAATACAAAAAAACTAAAGAGACAGAAAAAAATGATCAGACTGCTGGTGGACAGAAAAGTGGGTTTGAAATGCAAAAAGCAAGTGTTAAAGAAGCAGACGTGTGCAGAAGATGAGTTGGACGTTCAAATGAGGGAGATTTTAAGCGAACCCGGATTGAGTTTCTATGAAAAAATTAAAAAAATACAAAGCGCTCCTTCAAAGATACCTCACTCTAATCAAGCAGGGTCAGAAAGAGGAACGTCTAGTGACTAGTGTCTCTGCATCACGACCCCTCAAGAGTTCCCACCTTCAAAGACACGATGGCAACGCCGTCCCTCAAGTGCATGAACAGTTTCATCATCTCAAAACAGATGGCTCTCCCAGCCTTTTGTCAGCCTTTTCTTGTGAGAGTGATTTTTTGTTGGTTTGGATCTTTTGTGTTTGTACCTTTTTCCCCTGTTGGGCGATTCCTGTTTTGCTACTTTGTTCATTAAAGACTGTGTTGCTTAATCTTACGTTTTGGAGTCGTGCATTTGAGTTCTATCCTAGTTCGGTCATGGCACCTTTGGCATGAAGAAGAAGAAGAGAAAAGAAGAAGAAGAAAAGTCTCCATGATGGATTAGACAACCGGAAGAGGGGGAGGGCGAGAATAAAACAACAAAAAGACTGAAAGACTCACCTTCTGTTTTGATCAACTTTTCCCCATCTACGTCTACGGTACATTTTTTTTTATTATGCATTTTACAAAATGAGAAAAATGGGGGAAAATAATCAATAAACAGGATGTCATCATCTGTAGCAATCTTTAAACATTTCTAAAGAGCAAGTCAGGTGGGTCACATGGAGTAGACTTTTGGATACAGCATCTGTATTTTTTCACAAAGTCAGAGACCGTCAGATCATTTTTGGATGCATCCTGATGGTACAAAGACAGCATATGTCGAAATGATAATCTGCAGGTGAGCTGGCAGAGATAATAAACACAGTGTTGCCCGCAGGCGGTGAATAGGGGGTGTTGAAGCTGTCGATTCTGATACAATATCACTGTAGAATGGTCTTCCAAAAACTGTAAGATACTTGAAGGGTAATGAGCAAAGTCAGGGGGCAGACCGTAAGAGTCAAAAAAGGTTTTCTTCCAGAGTCAAAGCCAACCAGTGTTCTCCAGGCATGTGGGAGGGGTGTGTGTTGATGATAAAGTATGCGGGGGTTCTGAACGACAAAGTCAGCAAGGGGAGCTGGCCTGAGGCGCACACGCTGCAAAATTTTATTTTAGTTAATAATAATGCACCAACACCTGTCGTTTAGAGTTAATCTCCAAAATGGAATGAATCTGAATCTCATCTCCAGTCTTAGATTCCCATCGGAAACGGGGGACAAAGCATCGTTGTCTTCTCCCAGGTTGAGATTGAATACAAACAAAGAGTAACTGTCGGTCAATTCTCGATGGTCAATGCTCAGAGGCCATGAACATGTTGTAAAATTCTCTGACCAAAATCCTGTTGTTAAATCGGGGTTGGAAAGCTTTGGGGGGGACCTGTCTGCCGTCCTGACAGAGGGCTAGATATTTCACGTCGTTGTGGACAAAATTGAAGAGTGACAGCTCTCTCATCCCCCTGAAGGCTTCGTGGCGTACCATGCCCAAAGCCACATATTTGGGCACAGCCCCGGGAAAGACATTCTCTTGATAACATACCCTGGAGTTCTCAAGAATGGAGTACCTTACCTTTCAATAAGGCCACTGTGCGACCTAAACATATGGCCGGGGAAATTCTAGAATTCTCTCTCGGGGGGTAATGCAAGTAGGGGTAATGCACCCCCGACTTGAAATTCTAGAATTCTCTAGAATTTGCTGTGATTCAGTCCTCCGTTATTGATCACTATGGAGTCCATGGCTCCTGACGTAACTTTGTAAAAAAGAAAAAAAATGGCTCTTTAGTGTATCTCCTGAAAAGCTGAGCAGAGTTTCAATGATGGATCTGCAGGGTTGTGTGGCACAAGACTGAGAAATCAGTCAGTCCCCCAGAATCCTGTCACATTGGCTGAACATTGTATTCAGAGGATAATTCACGGTCCACCGGCCTACCGTCAGCGTTGGTAATTTTCACATGCACATGTAACAAAGTATCGTTGAGATCCAAATACTTTTCACCATCTCCTGGGAAAAAAACTCAATTGGACCCCTGTCGGTGATGACAGAGAGAGGTGAAATTTCGGTGTACATCTTATCTTCTACAGACATCTGGGTCATGGGGGCTGAAAATAAATCCAGTTCTGCTAGAGTGCATTGGGGAGATTTCTGATGTAAAAGAGCCATTTTAAATTATTATTATTTTCCCCCCAGGCATTTAAAAGATGTCAGACTTCCTTCCCTTACGCCAGCTTCTAGCGAGTGAGTTTGTCTTTGAACCCCGATGCGCTTTTTTAGATGCACTGAAAACATGTTCTCCCGGTGGTCTCTTCCTCAGTCTGAGAGATAACATTAAAATACCGCCTGATCCCTCTTGCTTCTTGTTATTGGCTAATTTCCCCACCGTGTGGCTGATCACATCCATTGTGATGTGGGTAACCACTGATTTAAGATGAGGTTTAGCGATGGCAAAACCTCTTTTGAGTAGAGGGGACACGAAACTAAATAATTAGGAAAATATAGAGCCTATACCACGACTGTACATGACAGGTGCTCCGTAAAAACCAGGTAATGCACCCCCGACTTGACTTTCATAATAAATGACAAAGTGGTGAGGATGCTCTCTCCACGGTATCTGAGCCATGGCTTTTCTGTTGAAGCAGACCGTAGCCGTCACGGTCTGATAGATACTGAACGAGGGCTGTGTTGAGCGGAATAGTTATATAGAGAAGATATTTAACACCAAAAGGTAGCTTTCCAATTTTGTCAATTCAAAATAAGATCCGGCCGAAGATAAGTTATACCAGGTGCGGGGGTAAATGAGAGACCTACTACCCAGTCTCCGCTCAGTTCGGTAGGTTTTGCCAGATCTGTTGTGTAACTAGAACTGGTGTTATTTCTAAACATTTCCAGACTGGCTTTGGAGGCCGGGGGGACGTAAAACCCATCTTGGCTCGAAGGGTCAATACTGAGCAATTGATTAGGGGAACGAATAATGAAAGAGGCTTTGACCCAACTGTTGAATTTCTCAGCCCAGTTTTTCCAACGTACTAAAAACTGTTTTACACCCTTGAAGGTACGCCATTTCTAAATTTCTTCCACTCGGTTTAGCCATTTTTACTTTCTGAAACTCTGCTTCATAACACGATCCCTGGATGGGTTCCCCATCTGAATTTTTGAGTCTGTAAACAGGAGGGGTGCGAGGTATAGGTATGGTCTGACACTGTAAATACTTTGTCGGCGAAACCTTGTTAGTATTTTGTAATCAAACACCCCTCATCGTTTGGATATTCTGACCAGTTCCCCCTTCTTAAACTTCATCTTTGGAGCCTTTTGGTGTCGAGAGGGAAATGTGCCGTATAAATTTTGAAACGTTTGAAAAACTCTGCAGCTTTTCCAGCATCCGGCTGTCTTGGAAAATAGATTCAAAGGCTGACACTACTGCATCGGCCATCTTTTTCTTTAACATCTGGACATAGGTCTTTTTGGAAAATACATCAGTCACGGTTAATAAATACTTGTACCCGTCATGTTCGGACAGAACCTGCATGTCACAAAGGTCGGCCTGAAATTTGTTTCAAGGTCGGGGGATAATCACTCTGTTTCTGGGAAAATGTATTCTGGAGGCTTTGGGCAGAGATAAAAACTCTGACGTCTTCAGCTTTGACTTTTTCTCCTGTTTCGTCTTGCATGGCTCTGCAGAGTCAATCTACTCCTCCAAAGCTGCCCGGATGAGCCGGATTGTAATAAACTCTTTTCATAACCACAGTCTCGCCCATCCCTCCCTTCTTCAGTAGGGATGTTGAAATGAATCAACAATGAGGCTAGAGTGCTTTTTATTGTTTTTTATTTTTATTTTTAGGTGCATACATGTTTTAACAAGATATACCAAAAGAAAATAAAAGAAGCTAAATACAATGTTTGGAGAAATAACAAAAAATAAAAAGAGAGAAACTAAATACCTGCGAATTTAACTTCTTTAAAAATATTTAAAGCCAAGCTTAACATGGAGGGATCCGAGTGAGTGTAAATGATGTAGTGTAATTTCACCAGTTCAGCGGTGATAGACAGAGGTAAGTTGTTTTGCAGCCAGTAACTGACAGCATCCACAAACAAAGCATACATTCTGAACAAATGACCAGGATTGATATGGAAGAAAGAGTCTCTAGTCCATTCTTTCACAATTTTTTCCAAAGTCTCTAACAAACCACCTGGGTTGATGCAGACAGCACCATGTACAACCGTCTGCCAAGGGGTTTCAACAGAACAAGAACAAACATTGTCCAGAATGTTTTTCATTCATGTGATTTCTGCTACAAAAACCGTAGAGTCTCTCTGCATTGAAATTTTGTTTTGAATAGCTTGATCCAAAAGATAAATTAACTGAGAAAGGACTGATAATTCTTCCACAAGCCTCACAAATTTTCTCCATTGATTACCCTTTTTTTTTCAACAAAGGGAAAAAACTTACTGATCGTTCCAGTACTCTGTGACTGCTCGCAATTGTCCAAGTTTCACCATGTCCTCTCTGATCAAGTCATCGTACATCTTGCTGATGGTGTTGTAGATTTTACTGACGGCTTTCAGTTCGGGTAAAAGGGTCTCTACCATGCATCTGATTCTCTCATTGCTGACTCGGATGTTGCATAAGGTCAGTAGACGTTGAATGGAAGGAATCAATCTGGGAGTACAAAGTTGCTTCATCAGCCCACAGTAGTTGTCCCGGTAAAAGCCATCGTCATGTAGTTCCAGACACGGATGGTTAGGATGGTTGATCAGACACCCGTAGCAGTTGTCATGTCGGTACTTGCAAAGAGTCAGGTTGAGCAGATGGTACAAGCCGGATTTTACAGGGAGGGAGGCTGGGAGGCAGGTACTGGGGAGTCCTCGGCGTCCTCCATGTCTGAGGCGTTGGAGGCGGGAAATGAAGGTGGTGGTGGGGGCGGCTGTGGAGCCATACCCTGAGTGGTTGAGGCTGGGGATGGAGGTGGCGAAGGCGGCAGTGGAGCTGGAATCTGGGCCTCATCTGTGTCTGACGTAGGGGATGGAGGTGGTGAGGACTGTAGTGCGGCGCAAATCTTGGCGACCTCAATACTGCAGACCCGTTGGAATTGAAGCAGACCCCTCTGAGATCGTGGTTGGGTGAGCAGATACATCGTTCTTCTCTCAGGGACGTTCAGTGTCGAGGGCGAGTCTTTGTAGACCTTCACAGGCATCTTGCTAATCATCGATTATTTGCGGGGTCTTTCGTCGCAAATCCTCACCATCTTCTTCATTTCCCTTCGGCTCAGAGAAAACCGCTTTGCAATCGTCACACCTCACTTTTCCCAACATGGCGGGTGCTGCACTGTGCTGCTTCATTTGCAACTTTGAAAGTTTGTCTTTTTCAGAACCTTTATAAGCGCTCTCAGCTACTATATTGCCCTGCAGAAAATTGGTGGAGGGGAGTGATGATGCGGGGCAGAGTTTTCCCCGGGGGGGTAGAAGTGGGTTGTGGCAAATGGAGGAGGGGGACGTTATTACACATTTGTGATGCTTATTTACAAGAGACACCATTATAAATTTAAAAAAAAAAATTGAGAGACCCAAGGTAGAGGTAACAACGGGTTTTTTCATACCATAGCTGGACTGGGTTCACCGCCAGGTCAGGGGGGTCATAAATTATTTTGACAGAAGGGTGTGCCCTATACTCTCTCATGTCCTCTCATTGTGTCATTGTGTGTTTTGTTGTGTGCATATCTGTTAAATCACCTTTGTTTTATCTGTCTACTCCATAAAAATAACATTAAAATACTCATTATGCAATTTACATTGTTAGTTTACATGGACTGCTGCTAATTAATGGATTGAAGGATGAGGATACCCCTTGGTATGGCACCTGTGGGGTCTCTCCCCACCCTGACCCATTACCACCACTTAATTTAAAGCCAATATAAATTTCAGTATATTTTTATACCATGGTATGTGTTGGTGCTTTGTTGAAAAGTTGAATGACAACTAGCCAAGAAAGTGTAATTTATTTACATGAAGTAACAGTGACAGTATAACACAACCTTCTACCTGTGAGGGATCTGTCTCAGCACCAGTGGATGATAGGCACGATGGATGATAGGCACAGTGGAGTAAGGGGTGCACACATCAGTGTTTCCTTTCAGCAAATGTTAAGGGGACAATACACTGTCAAAGTACAGTACAAGTTTCCATCATAGTTATGTGCACATGCATTCTAGGGGGAACTCATGAACAGATGTGCACATTCATCAGTGTTGAACTGAGATGTAAAATATTTTTATTTTGTTCCTTTTTCAGAAGAGAAGACTTTAAGATGCTATACAAAAGTTCCAGCTGAGTGAAAACTTAGTTTATAATGCAACTAAAGTCAACATCAGAAACAACAAATAACTGACTGACCACCTTCTACTTCTGGAATCATGTATTTATTATAACAGTTTAGACTTATTTATTATTTACACTAGTTTGGTTAAAAAAAATAAATGCACAGCAGGTGTTCACCTTTAAAACGTGATTGGTAAATTAGTTAGCAACTGTGTGTGTGTGTGTGTGTGTGTGTGTGTGTGTGTGTGTGTGTGTGTGAGTGCGTGTTTGTGTAGAAGAGTATTCTCTCAGCTGCTCCAGGTGAGTCTGAACCCTGAAGGTAGGGTAACATACTGGGCTTGGAAAATGATGTAGACTTGATGGGAGGAGGCTGTGAATGGAGCGATGTTGGTTTCCTAAACAAACAACACAGAAAGGAAAGAAAAAAACTAGTATCATAGGATTATATTCAAACAATCAATCATGAAATGAAAGTATATTCCTTTCCCGAGATATTCACAAGCGAGCTAAACTTGAAACAGTGAGTAAATTAGCTGTTTACTAATTTACTATTTACTCACAGTGATTTATAAAAGATATGGTATTAATGATATAATGGTATTCTGCCTTGGTAACTGGACTCCATTTATGTATATAGCACTTTAAGGAGAAACAACATACTATTTTGTTTGTTTTTGCAAACAAACAAAATAGACCCCGTCTACTCCTCAGCCCTTCCCTAAACCCAAAGAAACAGACAAGGTCTATTCCGTACATTAACCTCTCAAACTATGTAGGCAGCTGCTGCATCAAGTGTGAAAAGCAGAACACTGGCTGAGTGTAGGCCTAGTTTGTGCCTCCCAGATATTGATGTTGGATTTGCTGTTGGATTTGTTGAATTTCCCAGAACTCAAAACACACATGAAAAAAAATTGCTTGCAGACAGATTAAAGAAGAAAAAAGCCACATATAATGTATCAGAAATTTAAAATTAACCTTGGCAAGTGATGACTACACATCAGAAATTAAAGGCTTTAAAAAGAAGTTTTCAAGAACTGATCTTCCTGGGTTGTCGTCTAATCAAGTAGAAATTTTGTTTACAGAGGATGAAGTTAGAAAACCCATTTCATTAATGAAATCAAAAAAGGCTACTGGGTTAGATGTTTTTTCTGTTGAATATTATAAGTACTACACTGATATACTAGCGCCAATTTATAGGCTGAGGCGTCTTCTTGTTAACAGGTTAGCTGCCTGGTACATTCAATCAAGCAGTAATTTCAGTGAACCTAACCTATATCTAACCCTAACCCTTGACCAAACCAGGTACAGGCCTATTAGTTTGGCAGATGTTGATTACAAAACTATACTAACAAAGGTACTGGCTATGCGCTTAGAATATACTCTAGCTGACACTTTACATCCAGATCAGGTTGTATTTATGGGTGGAAGGACCACAAGGTTGCTGCATTTGATATGGCTAAGTAGTGAGGATGATCAGTACCTTCATGTGTGACAAAGGCTTTTGATTGGGTGCAGCAGGGGTTTTTATTACACACTCTGGAATCTCTCTGGGTTTGGAAATTGGTTCTTAAATTGGATTAGAGTGATATATGCAGAACCACAGGCATCGGTTTTTATAAAAAGACTGATTTCACACTCTCTTAAGACGTCCAAGATGTCAAGACAATGAGACTTGTTTAGTAGCCCTTAATGTAAATCAACGATGTTGATGTAACTGTGCTGTACCAAAATCAAATTCTTGTACAATGTTGTCATTAAAGTGCTACATTACAGCTGAAGTAGTGACTGCTTTGTTAGGTTACATACCACTCCACAGTAAGGTCCAACAGGAAGTGAGGAGGTGTCTGGGCCATCATACAACTTCAAAAAGTTGTTCTGGCAATCTCCAGGGTCATCAATACTGATCTGGGCAAAGGTGACAGTCACCACACGACCTCTGGGTGCCGTAATACTCCATTCACAGCGGGTATTGTTGGGATAGGAGCCTGGGTAGTTGGGACTAGCAAATGAGCCGTGGTCTCCAAAAAGATTACCACCACAACCTAGTACACAAACATATTAAACAAAGATGCTTAAGCTAAAAGGATACCAGGGTATAATAATAATAATAATAATAATAATCAAAATACATCTACCACAAAAAATAGAGAACCTACAACCTGTAAAACAAATCTGTCACTTTCAGATCCCCAACTTCAATACTAAATTGTTGGAGTGCCACTTAAAACCCATTTTTCCAACTGAAGAAATGATCTTCCAAAACATAGAATTTAAGTATGCAGGGAGTTGCACAGAAGAGAATTTGACTAGCCTGAGTTTGATCAGTGCATCATAGATTTCACTTTCATTCTCTTCGGTTTAAGTTATATTAACTGGTGAGAGAAACTGTCTTTGATTGGAATGAAAACTCTTCTGTTGATGGTTCCTGAAACCTGGTGTAAACTCATGTGTAAAAACAGTTCAGTTCTGACCGTGAGGGGAGGACGTCCATGTGGCCTCAAAGCCATCTCGAGCGTTGGAGAAGTCACTCTTGAAGCGTAAGTAGAGCTGGTTGGATTGTGGGAAGATGGGGCTGGGCAGAGTGCTGCCACAGAACCGACCAATCAGTGGTGAGTCTGCTGTGCTGCCATTACGAATCTGAGAGACAATACAGTGTTGTGATTTACTGAGTCACTGACATGTTGGACTGTTTTTTCTGGAGGCTGTTATAGCAGTGATTGGCTAGAATGTCCACATCATGTCATCGTCCTATTTCAGCATTTCACTGCTATATTCTTTAAACTGATCACATATATTTACCCTCAAGTTACCGCCATAAAAAAGTGACTCTGTGCTCTCTGTGCATTACCACACTGGATGTATCCTTCTAAACAAGACAGTCAGATTTTTCTTTCTGATTATACTACATAAAGCGGAACAGAGCTCATTGCATTTTAACATGTTTTTTGTATATTTGATTTTTTAAAAATATATTTTCCTTATTGCAAGATGATATGGTAATATAAATATTCTTATTGGAATTGTGATTATTGATGTTATCCATTTTGAACAGCCCTACTTCTAAAGCTGTAGTTAATTACTCATCTAGGCCATCTAGTGTGTGTGTGTGTGTGTGTGTGTGTTGTTGAGATGAAGAAATTCCCCCAAAGTGGGGAGTATGAATAACATGTAGAATCTAAATGATGAACGTAGTGTGTGCCTCTCTGTACATGTGCTGGTTGTTTTACCTCTAGATAGTCAAATTCACAGCTGCTGTGGCTCTCCACATCAAAGTTGTTAAAAAAGAAGGATATGTAGTTGTTCTGTGGTGCCTTCAGGATGATTGTGCAGTCCACGTTGTGGGGATAGATATCAGGCCAGCCTGGACTCTTCAAATAGCCATATTCCTCTTCATAGGTTCGGCTACAGCCTGGAAACCACCACCATAACCACAGTCAGAGCACTTATCAGGAACCAAGTACCTCAGTACACACCATGCCCACCGTTTTAACACCTATTCTGCGGATGTTATTTCTTCTAGAAAAGTAGTCCGTGAAAATTGTGAGAGTGTGATCTGTGGATTATCCAGACAAACATGGACACTGTTTCTGGAAAGAGATGTTGAATTTTGTCAAATGCTGTGAGCAGCACAAATAAAATTCCATTTATCTCCATTGTATTGAGGTGGAGGCAGAAGTCTATTATCTAGGTGACCCAACTGATGAAATAAATAATAGATGTACAATAAAATGCAAGTAATACTACTTGTACTTTAGCAAGCTGTTTTGGTTCTGTTTCTGTTGTCACAAGTTTACTACAGATACCTACTGGCGATCTGATAGGTGAAACTCAGGCCATTTCCTGTCATGAAGGCATCAGATTTGAAGTACATGAGGATTGTTCTGCTGTAGCTGTAGAAGTCTGGTGGATGACCATCTGATGGACAGAACTTAAATGACTGCCCATAGTCTCCCTGAAAACAGAAGAACCACAGGATTTTATGATGATCGATACAGGATGTGATTTTAATATCAGTTTATAAGCTAAACTACCTTTAAATCCATCTGCTGATCAAAAACAATTATTCAGGACGTAATCTTATGATTATGATCTTCTTATGATCTTCCATCCATCCATTTTCTATACCGCTTAATCCGTCAGGGTCGCGGGGGAGCTGGAGCCTATCCCAGCTGACTATGAGTGAGAGGCGGGGTACATCCTGGACTGGTCACCAGCCAATCGCAGGGCTGACACACAAAGACAGACAACCGCACAAACTCACACCTATGGAGTAGCCAATTACCCTAATGTGCATGTTTTTTGTGATTGTGGGAGGAAGCCGGAATACCCAGAGAGAACCCACGCAGGCACAGGGAGAACATGCAAACTCCGCACAGAAGAGCCTAGACCAGGGTTCGAACCTGGAATCCTCTTGCTGTGAGGCGACAGTGCTAACCACTGCACCACCGTGCTTTATAAGAAATTTTTATAAGTATGTGTTGCATATATGCATGTCAGGACACAAGTAACATGATTTTCCTAGATCCATCAGAAAGTGAAAAGAAGTTAAAACAGAGGTGTGATTTGCAGGTGTACAACTCCCTCTGTTTTGGCATTGACTGAAATGTAATAATGAGCAGTTATTGTTCTTATGTTTGCCTTACGTCTATCCCTCCACACCGAGCCTTCATTCCAGGGAAGTAAATTTATTCATGTCTTGTGTATGATAAAAGATGGGTCCTGGTCTCAATACATTTCAAGCTGTGCTGAAGGCTTGCTTAGAGTGACAGCTTGTGGACTGCTTCAAGGCAACACCCATCCAACACTGAGGTTTTCCTTGCCAGTATTAGTCTATGTCACCTATGTCTATGTTTGGTTGGCCTCTGAGTGTTACAGTGCTGGTGATGTTGAAGTAGTTCCAACTTTGTGCAAGAAGAAGAGGCCTGATTAGCCCGGCTAGAACTATACTCACCGCTGGGCAGCTGAACCATCCCTAGCAACCAAAGCCAAGCTTAGATGCTCAGGGATAGAGCAGAGACAGAGCCTCCAGTGAATAGTCATAACACCCTATAACCATAGCACCCCCCAGGGTTTCTCTGAGAAGGGCGTGAGTGTTTCATAGTTACACGTTACACAAATCAATGTCATGATCTTCTTCTCTGAGTGACTTTATGCCCGGACCCGGACTAATTTCCTGTTTTACTCTGTAATTACGTACATTGCGTGTCTGTTGGTTGCTGTACGTCCACTTTACGTTCAATAAATGCTTCTGCATAAGACCTCTGAGTCTCCTGACTCTTTGAGTGATTTCAGTTTTGCCAAACTGTAAAACCACTCCTTATAACTGCTGTTCCCATTTGTTTCGTTTTTGCTGCCAATGAAACAGCACTTTCTAGTTTAGTCCCTGTCCGAACTCACCATAGGCCAGTCCTTCATCTCCAGGTAGTTTGTGGAGCAGCTCTGGCTGGGTTGGAGCACAAAAGTCTGGACTGACACTTTGATGGTTTCCTGGGCTGGAGCATCCAAGATCCAGCGGCAGTAGGTGTAAGGAGGATAGGCACTGGGGAAGGATGGTGAGGTCAGGGTCTGGATGGTTGTTGAGGCATTCAGAGTCCCACCACAAACCACTGAGGGAAGGCAGACACATTGAGAGATTTAGAAAATGCATAGAATTAAAAGTATAGTAGCGACACATGAGTCACAAGTTTCTAATGAAATGAATGTAAATGCAAGTTAGAATGAAATTGTTTCTCCACTTCCTCAACCTGCAAAGCACAAAACGTCCATTTCCTATGGATGCATAAATGTAATTTTTATATCAGTAAAATGTGGAGCATTGCACTGTGGGATTGTCTGTAGAAAGTCCATGCCATGGACACTACTTCCATTGTGGAATATTTTGGGAACACTATAGTGGTAAAATTTACACACTCAGAATTCAGACACTCAAATAAAATGGGAAACAGTGGTTCCTGTGGTGACATCATCTCTATGTTTTTGTTTATTTTCATTGTACTTGTTTTTCTAGATGTGCATTTTAGTAAAATGTGTTGTAGGGTATTCACATGCCTCCACATGCACTCCGTTTCCAACAATCCTCAGCTTATCAACTCCCCATCTAAACTCTTCCCACAGACTCAGAATTTTCAAAATGCCATGTTACAAAGTTTTCAAAAGTCTATTATTCTTTCTGTCTTTATTTTCTCCTTGTTACTCTCCTATACATATACATACTTAATCAATTAAGCCATTCTCCCTAGAACATTCATATACTGAAATTACTGTAACTGTTTTGTAAGCTGCTAACATTATTATCATTATTATCATTATTAGACCTCCATTTTTGTCTGGTTTATTTTGTTAATTTTTCATTTAAAGAGTACATAATAAGTTATGTTATATTCCCCATATAAACCTGTTGTCATGTGATTGTTCTCATGTATTTACTCTGTCTTTATCGTTTTGTACATTTAAAGTAAATATTTTCTTATCGTTTTTTTTTTCGTGTACAGAGAATATACAAGGCAGCACTGAAATAGAAAGAAGCTTACGTCTTTCCAGAAGGAACTGTTATTGTGATAGTGACAGTGTCAGAGTAACAGACATGTGAGAACTATGCAGGCCTATGAGGCAGCTGCAGATGGGTATATCAATATGTAAGTCATTTTTGTGATAAGTACTGATTTTAATTTGGCTAGATTGTTTTGATTTAAAGCTTTTCAGGTGAAAATGGAAATGGATCCTTGTTTCTGTAGCAAGCAGAGTGCAGTACAGTACAGGGAGAGAAGAAAGACACTTACATGGCACAGCTCTGTAGGTAGCATTGAAGCCTCGCCGCTGTACTGAGTTATCAGTGACAAAGTGAACGGTCAAGAAGTTTCCACTCGATACAAAATAAGCAGGGATGGAGCTTCCACAAAATGTCCCAACCAGAGGGAAATTAATGGTGTCACCATCATACACCTGAAAAAGATACAAATATATTAAATCCATTCACATAAAATGGCAAATTTATTTTTGTCATAGTGTTACTCTCATGCAGTTTTGTGCTACAGTAATCATTAAAAGTAAGACATATCTGACAAGTGTCTTATTTTTGCAGTATTTCACATTATGAATTGCAGAAGTGCATCAACACAGTAATTAATTCACACAACACACCACAACTGTGGTTGATATAAGATAATATAAATCAAAACAATCTTATTTCCTCCAGGTAATATTTGCCCTTAATATTTCAATAGCCGAATGAATTAATGAATTAATCAATCCTTTACTTTGACATAGTCGAAATGGCAATTAGAGGAGCTTTCCAGCTCAAAAGAGTTGAAGGTCAGGTTGATAGCCCTGTTGGCTGGCATCTCAATGGTCCATAGGCAGTCCATCCTGGGCTCATAGCGCCCATCCAGGTTTGGATCTGGAGAACCAAACATGCCCATGGGCATGGACAAGTAGCCACCACATCCCTGTGCTGGACCTGCAGGTAGTTCAGAAACAAACACTTGAGCGCCTCTTCAGTCTTAAAATGTGTTCTACCCTACATAGAACTATAGACTAGCTTCTCCATACAGAAATACCATCACGTCTGACGTGGTGGTAACGTACTTCCTGTTTGTAGCTTCGGCACTGTGGTGTTATGTGTTATCCTAGCTTATCAATCAACATTAACTTTGCCGTGTTCTGTGGTCAATCTCTGAATTCTTGCACACGTATATTGCTTTAGTTAAACATCTGTTGTGCACGGGTCCCTTGGGATTTAACACTCTAATCTAATCTCTCTATCTCTGGTCCGCTAGCTTAGCTGTTAGGAATGGCTTCTCTCTCTCCTGCTATCTCTCTCTTGCACGGTGTGTCAGATGTTTAGTTACTCCTCTGCCTCCTTTGTAGCATTGGAGGCGAGGCTGAGGGAAGTAGAGGCTCAGCTCCGCACCATAGATAACCATCCAGTAGCTGCGCTAGCCAGTCTGTACCCCATAGCTGGTGCGGACCAGCCTAGAATAGCTTCAGCTAGCCGTCCTACTTTAGCTCCTGTTAGCCATTCCCCGGCAGCTCCCGAGCAGCCGGGAAGCCAGGGCGGCTAGGTGGCAGTCCGAAGGAAACATAGCCTGAAACAACGGCCCGTGGTTCACCATCAACCGCTTCGCGTTCAAACAGATTTTCCCCAATCAGCAACACACCCGCTGAAGTAAAAACTTTGGTTATTGGCAGCTCCATTTTGCGAAATGTGACGTTAGAGACTCCAGCGACCATAGTTAAATGCATTCCTGGGGCCAGAGCGGGCGACGTTGAATCATATTTAAAACTACTGGCTAAGGATAAACATAGATTTGGTAAGATTGTTATTCACGCTGGCGGTAATGACACCTGATTACGCCAATCGGAGGTCACTAAAATTGATGTGGAATCGGTGTGTAACAATGCCAAAACAATGTCAAACTCCGTAGTTTTCTCTGGACCCCTGCCCGGTTTGACCAGTGATGACAACTGGAAAACTTTTTGGGGAAAACCTGGTCTGATTAGGAGAGACGGCATCCATCCCACTTTGGATGGTGCCAAAGGTCATAGCTCTGTTGAACCATGCATTCCTCTAGCTCTCACTAGTGATGATTTTATGAGCTTCTTTAGCAACAAAATAATTAGAGATAGCATCCATCTTATCCTGCCTGCATCTGTTAATGATGTGGGTGTATCAAGAACAGCAACTTTAGAAATGTCCGCCAGTCCTGATTTGTCGTTAGACTGTTTCTCTCCCATAGACCTCGCTGAGTTGACTTCAATAGTTTCTAAATCTAAACCATCAACATGTCTTTTGGATCCTATCCCAACCAGACTTCTTAAAGATGTTTTGTCTTTGATTGGCACTTCCATATTAGATCAGATAAATCTCTCTTTGGTAACAGGATATGTTCCAGGTTTTTAAGGTTGCAGTTATCAAACCTTTACTTAAAAAGCCTTCTCTGGACTCTGGCATTTTGGCAAGCTATAGACCTATATCCAATCTCCCCTTTACTTCTAAAATTCTTGAAAAGGCTGTTGCAACTTAGTTGTGTGACCATCTACATAGGAACGGTTTGTTTGAAGTTTTTCAGTCATGATTTAGAGTTCATCATAGCACAGAAACAGCACTGGTGAAAGTTACCAACAACCTTCTCATAGCATCAGGCAATGGACTCGTCTCTATACTTGTCCTACTGGATCTTAGTGCTGCATTTGACACTATTGATCATAGTATCCTATTGGAAAGATTGGAACATGTTATTGGGATCAAAGGAACAGCACTAGGCTGGTTTAAATCATATCTAACAGATAGATACCAGTTTGTTCATGTTAATGATGATCCCTCCATTTATACCAGAGATAGTCATGGAGATAGTCAGGGTTCTGTGCTTGGACCGATATTGTTCACCTTATACATGCTTCCCCTTGGCAATATTATCAGGAAGCATGGAATAAATTTCCATTGCTATGCAGATGATACCCAGCTATATTTATCTATGAAGCCAGACGAAACAGATCAGTTAACCCTACTTCAGGCATGTCTTAAAGACATAAAGGCCTGGATGACCTGTAACTTTCTTCTTCTGAATTCAGACAAAACTGAGGTTATTTTGTTTGGTCCCAAACACCTCAGAAACAGTTTACCTAGTCATATAGTTACTCTGGATTGCATTAATTTAGCCTCCAGTACGACTGTGAGGAACCTTGGAGTTATTTTTGATCAGGATTTGTTCTTTAACATATATATAAAACAAGTCTCTAGGACCGCCTTCTTTCACCTGCGCAATATCAGTAAGATTAAGAACATTCTGTCTCAGAGTGATGCTGAAAAACTAGTCCATGCATTTGTTACTTCTAGGCTGGACTACTGTAATTCCGTATTATCAGGATGTCCAGTTAACGCTCTAAAAAGCCTCCAGCTGATCCAAAATGCTGCAGGAAGAGTACTGACTGGAATTAGCAAGAGAGATCATATTACTCCTGTACTAACTTCTCTTCATTGGCTTCCTGTAAAAACCAGAATTGATTTTAAAATCCTTCTCCTCACATATAAAGCCCTCAATGGCCAGGCTCCTTCATATCTCAAAGAGCTGATAGTACCATATTATCCCAACAGATTGCTTCGTTCCCAGAATGCAGGATTGCTTATGGTTCCTAGAATCTCTAAAAGTAGAATGGGTGGCCGAGACTTTACCTATCAGGCCCCTCTCCTGTGGAACCAACTGCCAGTTTCGGTTCGGGAAGCAGACACCCTCTCTAATTAAGCTTAAAACCTAAGCTAATTAAGCTTTAAACCTTTTTGTTTGACAAAGCTTATAATTAGCTGTAGTTAGTCTTAGTTATTATGACTAAACCTATAGTTAGTCACAATTATCTCTATAGACAGTTACAGTTAAGGATATAGCCCTTAGTAGGGCTGGCTCAGGCAACTGAACCATCCCTTCTTTATGCCGCTATAGGCCTACGCAGCTGGGGGACTCCATGTCTTTAACTCTGTCTTCTCTGTCCCGTAGTCCTATGCTTGTTTCTCTCTGGTCTCTCTTTCTCTGTACCTTTCTGCAGGTATCTCTGGCTCCGGAGCTGCATGTTCTGTGGTCCTGGCTCCACCCACCTGCTGCTGTTTATTGTCTACAATGATCCATTTCTAACACGTGTTTAATGTTCCACTCTGCTACAGATAAATTTTGGATTAATATTCTATGCAGACTGTAATGTAAATAATTACCAATTATGACAGCTTTTTGCTTCTGTGCTCTGCCTCCTATCATAACTGTAATCTGCTGAGCACACATTATCCACTAACTGTTCACTAACTGTAATCTAAATGCTTGCGCCCTCTAACATTGTCCATTGCCAACCCTGTTTGTATTATGCTGCATGTCCTTCTCCTCCTCTCCTCCATTCCCAGCTGTCCTATCTTCCTCCTTTTCCTCCTTTCACCCAGCCCGGCCATCGGCAGGAGGGTCCCCATATGAGCCGGGTTCTGC
The DNA here is from genome assembly GCF_017976425.1 of Toxotes jaculatrix. NCBI lineage: Eukaryota > Metazoa > Chordata > Actinopteri > Toxotidae > Toxotes > Toxotes jaculatrix. Next base: position 14,169,705 of record NC_054413.1, on the reverse strand, counting down.
TCAACTTCCTGTTAAAAGGGAGATTTTCCTTGCCACTGTCGCCCTAAGTGATTGCTCTGGGGTCAGGCTCAGTGCCTTGAGACAATTTTGATTGTGGAAGGTGCTATATAAATAAAATTGAATTGAACTGAATTGAAATATAGTAATGTCCGGGAGGTTGTATTAATGTGCAAATACACAGTACCACAAACTTGCAGACTGAGGCTGATGTTAATGAAAAAGTATTGAGTATACTGTTACATTAACATCAGCCTCGGTCTGTGTTGTATTAATGTGCAAATACACAGTACCACAAACTTGCAGACCAAGGCTGATGTTAATGTAACAGTATACTCAATACTTTTTAGACACTAGACACAGGCACCTGGGACACAACTTTACCATGGAGTCCAGTGATCCAAAGAAACACCCCTTAAACCTCACTTTTTGTATTTTGTGTGTTTCATTTAAGTAATTAATAAGGTTGGAATTAGTTACATTCACAGCTTCATGGCTTTAATCTTGGGCAATTGAGTTGCTTCCTTCTATTGAGCGCAAAAGGCTAGAACCTGCAAACTGCTGCTTACAGCTATATTCCTAAATAAATCTCTATATAACCAGTCAGTTTATTGGATACTTTATTGCACGCATGAGCTGCTAACAATTGGAAAAAGCTACACCATCCTCAACTGTCATCACAAATACAGTAACATTAACCTACCAAGTGTCTCACTGTAGGTGGCTCTCCAACCAAGCCCATTCACTGTGGCATCTGTCCTGAAGACAATAAATAGCTGGTTGGTGGAGGAACGCAGATTTGGTGGGAGCACTGCACCACAGAATTTCCCCAGCAAGGGTGACAATGTGTCTGGTCCATCATAAACTGCCACATAGTCATAGCGACAGGAAGAAGATGCCTCCAGATGGAAGATGTTAAACCTGTGGAGACATAAAAGGAAAACATGGAGGGCTGAAAATAAATGTTACAAAAAGCTTTAGAGTTAGTTTTCTGGGGTTTTTAAAGTGCTTTTGCACCAAAATCCTGATTCCCAGTCACACAGTTACAGATTACTAGAAGGACTCAAATACAACCACCAGTTTGTACTGTTGCCACAAGGATCCTGTCCAGTACAACCATGACCTTGCCTAAGATTGATGGGGACCAAGGTTTTGATTATGTCAAAAATGTTTCTGTTCTTTTGGTTTTGTATTGAGAAAATACCATAAAAATATCTGAAATTTAAAACTAAAATGTTTTTCATGATTTATCTAGTTGCCTCAGGTTTGTTTTCTTCAAGTGACAAATAAAGGTGTCAAAATATAAAAGTAACAGTGTCACACTTCTCTGTTCTCTTTGTCCTCTCCCTGCTTTTCTGCCCACCTGTTCTTCCTTTACATGACTCATAGATGTATTGAAAACAATGTAGTCTGGAGTTTATTTTGGCCTCTAAGGGTAAGGTTGCATCAGACTAAAGGTTTAAAGGTAAAAATGTATGTCTCAAATAGATTTTCATTTCCCTAGTCATGGCATCAATTGATGCAGTTACTGCAGTCAGTGCAGTCTTACTTGAGATCCATCACTCTGTCTGTTGTGACCATGATATGGTAGGTGCAGTTGATGTTGTGGTGGTAGTTGGTCATGGAGAGTGCTGGGCTGCTCACTGTACCCATAGTGCTGTTGAAGAAACCACCACATGCTGTACACACACACACACACACACACACAGAATCACTGCATGTAAAGTACCCCAACATACAGTAGATGCATCTAAATGGATATATATGGTGAGTAAATACAATTTACTTTGTTACCAAGACTTTGTTACCAAGACTTCCCCATTGCACACATACATACACAATATGTATGTTCATTGTCACCTTGTTTTTGTTTACTACAGTTGTTGATGATTTAATTTTGTACATTGCAATACAGCAATTAATTGTCCTCATTTTTTTAAACTTACGAATGGCTCTGTATTCTGCCAGGAAGCCACTATCGGTGAGCGTAGAGTCAGAATAGAAATGGAGTAACATGGGGCCAAAAGTGGAGAAGGGCCCTGGGATGCTGTTGCCACACAAAGTGGCAATAGGAGGGCCACTGTTAGCAAGGCTGTAGATCTTCAGCCCATCATACAGACAGGTGGAGTGTGCTACAGAAACAGATAAACATGCCGCATACAAATAACTGATTGGTAGTTGTCAACAACAGTGAGTAGAAAACATTTACTTTTGGCTCAATGTCCAAAAGTTCCAAGGGAAACAGATTTATTCTTCTGATTATACCAAGACATTTGCAGATGATTCCTTTTCCATGTGTTGCCAATACACAAACACTTGCCTTCCACTTGGAACACTTGAAAGGTGAGAAGGACCACTGTCTGTTCTCCTGCATCTATGGTGTAGTTGCAGTTGGAGTAGTCAGAATAGTCAGCTGGATAATTTGGAGAAACCACACGACCGGTGGGTGCTGTGAAGTTTGCACCGCAACCTGATGAACAGAAGACAGATTTTCTTTTCATTTTTGTTGGGACTGCTGGCCTTATACCTCATACCTGTCATGCCCAAGTTAAGCCTGTATCTTAGGAAATTCAAGAAAAGATAACCGCAACAAGAAGCTGTCTTGGTTGCCTGGTTCTTACTGGTGCTGAAGGAGGCCGAGAAACCTCTGCCGGTTGCTCCAGTGGCCTGGAATCGGCTTGTGATTATGTTATATGGAGCAATGATGGGATGTGGGGCCACCGAGCCACAGCCTGTTGATAGCAGAGCCTCAGTATTTTGAGTCTGACCTGACCACACCTGTAAGAAAATACAAGCTGATTTAGAAATTGTCATTGGTACACATTTGAAAGATTTAGTAGGCAGCTTTGCACATTGCCAGTTTCAAACTACAAATGTCTGAATTTGTAGGAACAAAACATCCAAAAAATCATCCAAAATGGTGAAAGAAACTAGTCTGGACTGAAAGAACAAGCTACAATCAAGCAACAATTAAAAAGTTAACATTAAAATTTTCTTCTACTCTTTTCCTCTTTCCCAAAATATTCCTCTGATTCATATACATGTTCTTAGAGTTTTTAGCCTTTGTCTATGTTGGAAGCCTTAATTTCCTACTTTGCTGATGTTTATTAAAATATTTATTAAAGCTGTTTTTGGATCATAATGACTTGTCATCAGCACAGATGAACCAAACCTAGCCACAAACCTAACTATGCAGAATCAATACTACAGGAGACAAGTTAGACCCATTGCAGTTTGGTTAAGACCCAACCTCTTAAGAGTTTTATGTGTCAGAAAGTGTAAGGTTAGCATTATGGCTTAGTGGTATGGGAGAGTCCTGAATGGAAATTTAAGATGTGACTTATGGGCAGTGTTACATCCACTGATTTTCTTGTTTGTTTGTTGGAAAGAGCTGTCTCTCATTGTGCTTCAAGTTTCAGGGTTGATGCTGTTGCTGAAGTCTTAGTTGTTGAAATGCTGTGCTTCTTGTACTGTTGTACCTAGTTCAAGCTCGGTTTTAGTCCTTTTGTCTGCTGACTGATTGTAAGGCAGTTTCAGTGGCTTGAAAAGGAGCAGTTAATTGCAAACGCAGAAGAAGTTGGCAAAATCAGCTATAGTAGCATGACTGATTGATGTTCTCTATTTCAAGGATATCTGGTATGCTTTCACACCTAACCTGTTCAGATCATTTAAAACAAGCTCTTTTTTTGGGCTGATGTGAAAGCTGTCAAAAGAAATTCAATAGTGAATCCCAAACTTTCAGTGCATGATGACAGGGAGAGTTCATGGATGCAATTAGTTAATGTCATTTTTGTCACAACCTTGAACATGTGTCACAGGCATGGCCTGGCCATGAAAATACCAGTGTGTGCTTGGCACACCTCTGGCACAAGGGGCAGGGCGCGCTTGAGCAGCACCATTTGGTTCATAAAAATACAGCCCATAATGTTAAACATCCTTCAGTTTATAATGACAAGAGTTTTATTTTAGATTTGGCCAGCTACTGCATGATAACTTTGTGCTGTTCTGAAATCTTCAAATCCAACTGGGCCTACTGTCTTATGATAATGTTGGTTTAAGTGCAGGTGCAGTCAGAGCATTATTAGCTTCACTGTTATACACGTTTCGCTGTAGCTTAGTACTGGTACCTTGATATAACTGCTCTGGCATGTCCCAGTGCTGTCCGGAATCTGGAAATCACTGTTGAAGCTCATCTCCAGGTGGTTTCCCTCATGGGCAATGATCTGCCAGGAACACTCTACATTGGCTGGGAAGTTCTGGGGATAGTTTGGAGACTTAATTGTTCCTGTATCAGCATGGATCACTCCTCCACAGCCTGGCCAAAAAACAAATACGTGTGACTGCGTGGTGAATGAATAAAATGATCACACATGAACGAAAGATTTAGAACACTGATACTAATTACCAGTCATGACAGCTTCTTGCCTATGTGCTCTGTTTCCTATCATAACTGTAATCTGCTGAGCACACATTATCCACTAACTGTTCACTAACTGTAATGTAAATGCTGACCCACTAACATTGTCCATTGTCTGTATTATGCTGCATGTCCTTCTCCCCCTCTCCTCCATTCCTAGCTGTCCTATCTTCCTCCTTTTCCTCCTTTCACCCAGCCCGGCCATCGGCAGGAGGGTCCCCCATCTGAGCCAGGTTCTGCTCAAGGTTTCTTCCTGTTAAAAGGAAGTTTTTCCTTGCCACTGTCGCCTTAAGTGCTTGCTCTGGGGTAAGGCTCTGGGTCTCTGTAAAGCGCTTTGATTGTGGAAGGCGCTATATAAATAAAATTGAATTGAAATTGAATTGAATTGAATTGGACTCAATGATCATTGCTTACGGGGTTGCTGGTCTTATGCTAATGGATTGAAGATTACCTGACAAGCAGTAAAGGTTGTGGACTATTTTCAGTACAGAGTTTGTATAGACCTATGCCTACTTGGGAATTTAAGGGATCTCCACTGTATGACAATGTAATGTAACCATTGTGGGATTGTTACATTACTTTGTCTTCGTGGAACTGGACTGTTACTGCAGAATTGGGCATGGTGTGTCAAAGGGAGTGAGACACCTGCACAAAGAGTCATACACAAACACACCAAGTGCATCTTGCTTATGTCCAGACCTGTAGCATGTATCATCTTGCCAGATGTTCTGATTACATTGTAAGCACTGATGAACACAAGCAAATTATTGCGTCAGTTTAAATTTATACATTATTTATATGTGGTATGAGGAATGTGTGGACAAAATTAAAAATCATCTTTTCCATTGGTCCCAGTTCTTACAAAAAATAACTGTTTTGGACTGGGCATGAGAATGTTCCAAGCCAGCACCTACTACATTAACCCACGTGTTCTGGAATTGTCCCATACTTCTTGTGCACTGGGACATAATGCTTTGTGACAAATGTATCACTATAGTCTGCCCCTTTGCGTGCGCTTTTGGGGCCTTGGGCATCTCTAAACAAAGTGTTCTGTCAATAACAAAGTTCACAATGGATAGTCTTAGACACATGACAAAGCCACTAAAACCTGATGAAAGTGAAGAGTGAAATTTAGGAGGAGAAAATCATCCCTGTGATGAAAGAACCAACAACGTTTTGAAGCATGTGTCATTATATGTATTTCTATCACAGCCAGTCTGTAAGGTAAAGAACATGTTTGTTTAGTTAGTGTAAACTCACCTGAGGAATCAGCAGACCAAGAGGCTATAAAGCCTCCTCTTGACACGCTATGGTCAGCCAGGAAGACGACAACAAGTTTGTTGGACCCTGACTGGATGGTTCCTGGGGAAGTGGTCCCACAGTACTGGCCAATAACAGGGGAGCCAGGGGATGCTCCATTGAAGATTGTGACAGAGTCCCAGCCACATGTGGAGTGGGGCTCCAAGTTGAAGTAACTGAAGGTTAGCTGCAGAAAGACAGGGGGATGGAACCAATGAAATATTTAGAACTTCTTTTATTTAATTATTATTAATTTGTTTTTTTGTGTTTTACATCATAACATAAAAAGTATATATGTCTTCAGTTTGACATGGTACATTAATGCTATACCTAAATTGTGTCTAAATTATCAGTTTTATCAGTGCTTTATTACCCGGGTACACATCCATAAAGTCTGTCACTCTGCAAGTGCCAGGAAGTCTCATTTTGAATTTAAGTTTTATTACTTTTTTAAAAATTATTATTATTATCATTGATCTTTTTTTATTATTATTATTTAGTCACATCTCTATTTAGATCTTCTGGAGTTTGGAAATTGTGGTTGCGCACATTTGATGACTGAGATGCTGACTGTGAAACTAGGAAATTAATTCTCTGCATTTTATACTTGTGTATTAGTGTGATATGCAAGGAAAAACAGAAGAGTAATTCTTCCTCTGGTGACTGAGAATGTCAATGCAGGATGTGATCAGACTGTGTCAGCATGTTATGGTCTTTGCAGTTGCCAGATCTCAAACCAGGTGAACACCTATGGGAGATTTTGGACTGGCGTGTTAGACAGCGCTCTCTACCGCAATTATAAAAACTCCAACTGAAGAAATATTTTTAGGAAGTATGATGTTTAATCCCTCCAGTAGGGTTCCACAGAGTTGAAGAATCAATGCTAATGTGCACTGAAGCTGTTCTGGTGGCCCAATACTTTACTAAAACACTTTATGGTGCTTTTTCCTTTAATTTGTCATCTGTCTGTAATTGAAGCTAGTAGCTAATGTACTGGTGGTAGGTCCGTCAGGGTAAGAGCAACTAAATTAGACTATATGAATACAGAAGTAGAATCATGATGAAAGCAAATATAAGAAATCTTGTTTACAGTACTGCAGATAATATGTCAGTGCAAATTCTTTCCATTCTTTCTGTCAGTTGGTGCACCAAGTCATGCTGTAGACTCACTGTGATGGTGTGGCCCACTGGAGCTTCTAGCAGCCAAGCACAGCGACTGGGGCTGGGGTAGATGTTAGGGTAGTTAGGACTTGAAACAACTCCTCCCTCACCAGTCTGCCAGCCTCCACACTCTGCAAAGCGAGATTGATCCATATAAGGACGTCAGTGGTCACATTATGACTTTTAGATTAGACAAACACTAATCTTATAAGGTATTTTTTAAATATAAGATTATGATACCATAAATTAATGAAGCTTTTAATGTCTTACCGGAGAACAAGTACTTGGCCTTGAAGCCTAAGTCTCCCTGGGAGGAGTCAGTCTGGAATTGGACCCAGAGTTCTGGGGTAGAGACCACAATGGGAATTCCAGGGGTGGTCTGCCCACAAAATTTAGCCAACAGCTCCCCATCTGAGTTTCCTGAGGGAGGGGGTAGAACGATTAACCAAAGTAAAGCAGAAAGATAGTATATAACCCATCCATCTCTTAACTGTACCCAAGGTAGCAACGCAGTCTCTGTATTACAGCTTTATTTTTCAGTATCAAAATCAGATAATATGACCACTGTGTCTGGATTGAGAAACAGAACAGGTGTGGATTTTTATAGGCCAAATTAATGACTAACTGTTATCTTGGTTTTATGTGTACATGTAACTTACTGGGGTTACATGCATGCATACACTGTGTGCACAATTATTAGGTAAGTTGTATTTTTGAGGATTAATTTTATTATTGAACAACTACCGTGTTCTCAGTCAATCCAAAATGTTAATAAACCTCAAACCTGAATATTTAAGAAAGTAAAAGTGAGGTTTTGGCTTTCTTAGGAGAATATCTATGTGTGCACAATTATTGGGCAACTATTAGTGTGCAGAATTATTATGCAACCAAATGAAAAATTAAAATTTACCCACCCATCTCCACTTGTTTATTTTCATCTGTTAAAGTGAGAATAATAATCAATAACAGTCATAAGCCTTCCATTCATGGAGACTGTCAGTTTCTTGATCTGTTGACGATCAACTTTTTGCGCAGCAGTGACCACAGCCTTCCAGACACTGTTCAGAGAGGCATACTGTTTTCCTTTACTGTAAATCTCCCATTTAAGAAGGGCGCACAAGTTCTCAATAGGGTTTAGGTCAGATGAGGAAGGGGGCCATGTCCTCATGCTTTCATCTTTAGGCCTTAACTGGCTAGCCATGCAGTGGAGTACTTCGATGTATGTGATGGAGTATTGTCCTGCATAAAAGTCTTCTTGAAAGATGCAGACTTCTTCCTTTACCACTGCTAGAAGAAAGTGACGTCTAAAAACTTACAGGAGGTTTAGGAGTTGATTTTGAGTCCATCTTCAACCCGAAAAGGTCCAACTAGCTCATCTTTAATAATACCAGCCCATGCTTGTACCCCACCTCCACCTTGCTGGCATCTGAGTTGAAGTGGAGCTCTGTGCCCGTTACTGATCCAGCCACGGGCCGATCCATCTGGTCCGTCAAGAGTCACTCTCATCTCATCAGTCCATAAAATCTTTGAAAAATCTTGTCTTCAGATATTTTTTGGCCTTATGTGTCTTGTTCAATGGTGGTCGGGTTTCAGCCTTCCTTACCTTGGCCACGTCTCTGAGAACTGAACGCCTTGTACTTCTGGGCACTCCAGGTAGGTTGTAGTTCTGGAGGATAATGGGAACCTCGTAGCTTCACATTTCATTCTTCTCAAATCTTTGGCAGTTAATTTGCATCTTTTTTCTCAACATGTTTCTTGCAACTCTGTTGACTATTTGCAACAAAACGTTTTATGGTTCTGTGATCACGCCCCAACATCTTAGCAATTTCAAGAGTGCTGCATCTCTCTGAAAGACTTTCTACAATTTTTGACTTTTCAGAGTCAGTTAAATCTCTTTTTTGGCCCATTTTGCCTGAGGAAAAGAAGCTGCCTAATAATTATGCACACCTTGATATAGAGTGTTGATCTCCTTAGGCCATACCCTCCCTCATTACACAAATACACATCACCTGATATGCTTAAATCCAATAAGAATTCAAGTTTATACAGCTTGGAGTTGGAAAATATGCATAAGTTTAAGTTTATACTTTATTAATCCCTCAAGCTGGGGAAATTACTAATTACTAATTACTAATTATTATTACTAATAATAAAAATGATGATATGGTCAAAATACCCGCTTGCCTAATAATTGTGCACACAGTGTACATATGATAACAAAATGAAGTAAAACTCATAGATATTTACAAATACTCCCTTTACACTGTAAGTAAACATGGCAAGCCACTTAAAAAATAAATGTGGCCTTTATGTACAATAGTAGCTGAAATTATTCCATCAGCCCCGTCCAATGCCACATCATACATTACAGCCTATAACAGTGCTGCATTTTGTACACACTCCACAACTCTCTGGATGGCTGTGGCCCAAATCCTGTCTTCCACTGTCCAGCTCCGCTTAGAACAACATCCCTTTTATATTCCGTATATGCAAGTAAAAATGTTATTTCAGAAATGTCATTAAGTCTTGGAAAATCAATTTGATCAGCACTTCCATGTTAGATCAGATAAATCTCTCTTTAGTAATAGGATATGTTCCACGGGCTTTTAAGGTTGCTGTTATCAAACCAATACTTAAAAAGCCCTATCTTGACCCTGGCATTTTAGCAAACTGTAGACCTGTATCCAACCTCCCCTTTATTTCTAAAATTCTTTAAAAGGCTGTTGCAACTCAATTATGTGACCATCTGCATAGGAACAGTTTGTCTAAAGTTTGAAGTTTTGAAGTTCTGTTTGTTTGATGCACTCGTACTTACCCAAGCGGAACTGGAGGTAGTCTGACTGACAAGTCTGGTGGTTCTGCAGGTGCAGGTCTTCTATCAGCACCACAATAGAGGAATTGATGTGCCGTGGGTTCTGGATCAGCCACTCACAGTTGAGGTTGTTGCTGTAATTGGACACCAGGTACCCAGGGGACGTAAAGTTCCCGCCCACTGGGTTGTTCAGGACTCCACCACACTCTGAAAAAAGACAACATGAAAGCATAATTAGAGACACAGACAGACTTAGAAAACATAATGACAAACACCACTTATGACAATACCCCAGTGTATGACAATAAGGGTAGAGTTAGAACCTTTCAATATAACAATATAACCTGGAAAATTGGTGTCTTTGGAAGGTCTGCAATTTAATAAGCCTAAACACTGTGATTTTCCCTTAATTTGAGAGCACAGGGCTTCATATAACTTGAACATACAAAAGTCAAGGTAAAATAAGTAATTTTAAAGAACGAAGCGGAGCCACCACCCTTACTAGTTACTCTGGGTTGGATTAACATATAGTAATACACTAAAGAGGCTTTAATTATGAATTAATCCTAAAAACTAAAGACTTCTTAAATAGTGGCAGATAACAGTAAAAACTGAAAATATTTACAACATTTGATCTTGTAGGATATTTTTCCCTCCTTCCATACTTTCTAAACTAGTTGTATACCATCTAGACAGCATACAGTATTTGCGGTATATTATCCGAGACTATTTCTTTTTGAGGAAAAAAAAATGTTAGTTGTAAGTTGTTGTAAATGTTTATGTTGCTGTACTCTAACCAAGTTTAGAATGCATCATTTCTTTTCAGTTCATTTGTAATGTCACTTGACTGAAGTGATTGGTATGTGGGAGTAGATGCCAGATCTTACAAACAAACGACAAAATAGTGTTTTGGAGCTTAATGGTCTTGGACTTAATTAGGCACACCTCATTCAGGAACCACCCACAACAGGATTTCTGGCTACATTATTCCTTCTTCATCCAAAGGAAATAAAAGTGATCATCAATTGGGGCTGGTGCAGAGACATTAACAAAACTGTAGACAGTAGTTCAGTTTTAGTTTTGTCCAAGGTAGCATCTAACCTGCAGGCTCCTCAGAGGAGTAAGAAGCCATGAAGCCACCATTGGACACAGAAGCATCAGTGTGGAACACAATGGTCATGGTGTTGCCAGAAGAGCGCACTTGGGTGCCTGCTGGTACTGTACCACAGAATCGTTGCAGGCGAGGGGCATTGACCGCCAGCCCATTCAGTACCTAGAAGACACAGAGGTTATTAGGGAAACACAGGGGCACTGGGTCTGCAGCAAGGCAGAAACATTTCCAAGATCATGACCCATATTTATCAAACTGCTAAAAGAAAAAAACTTCCTTAACTGTAAGGATTTTTTAAAGAGAATGTACAATGTGGCAGATGAAGGGCCAATCAGTATCTTTCATTGGCTCTTCCGTCTCTGAGCATGAATCAATGCTTGACAGTTGCTGTTAGGTGTAGAAGGAATAGGTCACTTGATAAATGTGTCTTATCACACTCAGCAAAGACCTTTTTTAATCTTCAGTTGGTACTTTAGAGCATTCTTAATTCTAAGAAGTTTCATAAATATGGGCTTCCACTGGGGTTACACTGTAAATGTGGGTATAACTGTGAAATGTTCAGAGAGTGGGTTACAATAAGCAGATTGTATGGAACCTCAAGATGCAGTGTTAAGTTTAACATTGAGTAAAAATAAAGAAGGACACTATGAAATTTCAAATTATAGTAATCTGGTTTTAACAATTCCATTTAAAACATGAGCAATTCACCAGGTCCTTAATTGTGAAGATTAGCTAATGTACAGTTACCTCAAATAGCAGCTGGAAATATGAACACTTTATTAAGACTGACCCCTTTAGCCAGTTAGAAAACTTACATTTCTTTGGTAGAGATACTTAGTGGATATATTTTTTCTGCTTCAAAGCAGAGGTAATTTATTAATTGTATGATTAATTTATTAGGTAAATTATTCATTGCTAGTCACACTGGAAAGATTTCACCTCACTTAAATCACAAAAAAAATTGAGATTATGTATCCAGGTTTTGAAATATCAGCTGATGATTCCTCTCCCAGCACTAAAAAACTTGAGGAGAATGGAACTGATTTATGCCATGAAGCTTGATAAAAAAAATAAATAAATTACTATCACAAATGAATTATTGTGGTGACCAACTACATCTTGATTAAATATGAAAGCATAAATGAGGAGCAATCTAAACTGGAATAGGTAAAGTGAAGAAACACAAGGAAATACTGACGGAAAGGGACTTACATCAACGTAGTCAAATACACACGAAGTACCAGAACCCTCTAGCCTTAGGTCATTAATGGTGAGTGTGACCCGGCGGCCTGGTAACACCACCACCTCCCAGCGACACACCCGGCTGTGTGGGTACAAGTTGGGGTAATTGGGAGAGGAAATGGTTCCTGAGGGAGCATTCAGCTCTCCTCCACAAGCTGCAAGAGGAGGATGGAAATCACATTTGTGAATAAATGTTCATTTATTTATTTCTGGGAGCTTCACCCAAATATTTAATATATGTAATATCAAGTAAAGGGCTCTAAGTAACCAATTTTTAGTCCACACAATGTCAAAAATAATCCTAGATGCCTATCACAAGTCAACAGAGGATTTTTACTTTGTTCAAGTCTTTCCAACTATGAACATTCAAAGATATTCATTTTGCCATGATTTGAAATGGACCAAAGTATCCCCATCTCTTATGACAATATATAAATGTATAAAAAACATGTAAATGTAATGCAATTTGTGATCATGCAATAACTAATACTCTTCTAGTAACCCTTTGAAAATCACTGTACCTTCAACGCTGGCTTCAAACAACAGACTGAAGCCAGCTGCATTTCCACTGGAGTCACTGACAAACCTGACGTAGGCAAAACTGTCAGATGTGTCCATGGAAGCCGGAAGGTTACTGCCGCAGTGTCGGCCCAGTAGGCGTCCTACACACAGGACAACACTGAACATTTATCTGAGAGAGGGTCTTTGATTTGTATCTTAGTTGTCTTGCCTCTGCAGTCCTGTCTTTCTTCCTTTCATTCATTCATTTTCTACCGCTTAATCCGTCAGGGTCGTGGGGGAGCTGGAGCCTATCCCAGCTGACTATGGGCGAGAGGCGGGGTACACCCTGGACTGGTCGCCAGTCAATCGTAGGGCTAACACACAAAGACAGACAACCACACGCACACACTCACACCTACGGGCAATTTAGAGTAGCCAATTAACCTAACCCATGCATGTTTTTGGGATTGTGGGAGGAAGCCGGAGTACCCGGAGAGAACCCACGCAGGCACAGAGAGAACATGCAAACTCCACACAGAAGAGCCCAGACCGGGGTTCGAACCTGGAACCTTCTTGCTGTGAGGTGACAGCGTGTCAAAATAAATGTACAGTACGTGAGATGAGATTATGAGTGTTACTTAAAACACATTGGTACTAAAAACTATGTACTTAACACATAGAAAAATGTCATTCTACATATGTAACACTGGGTAAAGATGTGGTCATACTAAATGTGGAGTGGACTTCAATGACTCACTTTGAGATAGTTTTTAGACTGTGCTGTACCACTTGCACTGATGTGAGACAGCTAACAACCCAGGTGGTATGTACATGTATGATTTCTTTCAAAACTAACCAGGAAATGCAACAACCCACACAGGTGGTATGTGCATGTATGATTTCTTTTTCAAAACTAACCAGGAAATGCAGTTCTGCTGTTATTTACCTCCCGCTCTTTTTTTCCTTGTGTCTGTATACATTCAAGAAATCATATGGCTTCAGGATTAAGCATGAAAGTTTTTGCCCATGTTCAAACATTTTCAACTTTCGCAGATGCAGTTTAGGGCTAGGGCAATCATACTAAATTCTTAAAATGTTATTTAAGTAATTGTGTACTCTGATATCCAATTACGGCAAACAAAGAGTAGCTGATCTGATCCTCATTTACTCACCTGTGGCATTGTACTCTCTGATCTCCACATAGTCAGCAGAGCATCCTGGAGTGGTCTGCAGGCTAAAGTTTCCAAAGCTAACGGTGAGGTAGTGCCCTGTGGGTCCCTCCAGGTACCACTCACAGCCGGAACTGTCAGGATAATTGGATCCTGGGAAACCAGGGCTATAGATCATACCCCTCTGACCTATGTAGGTGCCACCACATGTAGCTGTGAAGGATTAGAGATAGAAAATGAGAGTAGGCACATTAGTGTTTGACTTTGTTTTCTTATAAAATTATAAAATTCTTCTAAAATCCTAAGAAAAGTCATTTTTCCTTGCCTCTCTATTACCATCAGTTGCCCATTTCTGTCTTTATGAGAAGACAATGACTAAACACTGTGGTCAAACCAATGTAAACCTAAGTTTCCTCTTTCTTTGACACCCTCCAGGGATAGTATCACAAAACGATATTGCGCCAGTTCACCCTTATGGTGTGGTAAGAATAATGTATATTTACAAACACAACAAACCCAAATATTGATTTTGAGTATGCTTTTTGCTTGTTAGGTCTGAGCTAATTACAGTATGACATAATTAGACCTGGATCTATATCCAAAAATCAAAGCGTGGAAAACCATCTTCAGACTGTGTGTGATGAGTGAAATTTGCTTACCCTTGGAGTACTTTGCCTTGAAGCCTCTGTGCGTAACGCTAGTGTCAGTACGGAACCTGAGTAACATGGAGGAACCTGTCGAATGCTGAGTGGATGGTCGGGTATTGCCACAGAGCCGGGAAATGATGTCAGCGTTGGATGTTGAGCCATCACGTATCTCCAAGTAGTCATGTATACAGCTGAGAAATACAGGAATGAATACTTTAAAACATGTCTATGAAGGCCATGAACCCCAAATCATTGCAAGAAGATGATAGAATGAGAACATTTTAAATACAAATGTTCATTCTGTTTAAATTTCTCAATAAAAGATTTCCTGAATCAAAATTTAGGTTGAAGGGTATGACCCCATTTTAAGTTTATTTGTGAGGATATAGGTCGATCTTCTATCAAAATGATCATAACTTTGGTTTAGGGGTTGAGGAGTTCAAATGAATTTCATGCCATCTATCAATAAATCATGAGATGAAACTCAGACTCAAAAAAAGAAAAGGGTAGAATATGTTCAGTTTCCAAATACTGTACACTAGAAAAAACTAAATCTAAAAAAAATAAAACTAAAGCAGTAAATAGCAGGTATGAATGTAAAAATAACCAAACAACAGCCTAAGGAAAAAGAATCAAGGGTACCTGGTTGAGGGCTCAATGTAGAATTCATCTTCAAAGTCAATTTGGACAGCTTCTCCATTGGGCACAGTGATGACCCAGATACAGTCAATGTTCTGGGGGTAGTTCTGAGGATAGTTAGGTGATGTAATGTACCCTGGAGGATCATTATCATTCAGCTCAATGAAGCCTCCACATGCTGTGGAAAGAGAGAAAACGATGTGTTTATAAGTTTATCCTTGATAGCACAATTACATAAAACCATTAAGCCAATTAAATCATCAAAGGATTCTCACAGTGCTATGACTGGTACAGAAACAAACAGTTTCAGGCAGTGTCAATTAAATAAACATTAAAACAAATTAAAAATCTTAAAGATAAATTTACTCCATATACTGCTGTATTTAGTAGGAGTTAGTAATTGTACAGTCAAGTTTTTATATCTTACATTCAGTTGGCCACATCTCAAACCAGTGTACTGAGGCAGTCTGGCACCATCTAGTGTCAACAGTGCTGTCACATGAGGAATAGTCATTCATACTGTATAGACAGACTCAGGACGCCGATACGTTTGGATGTAGAACTGCAGTAATTAGATACAAACCTTCACAGAAAACTGGGGACTTCCTCTAGACTGAATCAACCTGTTGTGGATCAATACTGGTCCTGCATTTTCTGTCAGTCAGCATGTTAGAGTATTTAATTTTAACTTAAGTCTGGATAGGGTCCAGCCCTATGTGACCCTAAAATAATTAGCAGGATTGTATGTGTATATATGTATATATATATGTATGTATATGTATATATGTATATGTGTGTGTGTGTGTGTGTGTGTGTGTATGTGTGTGTATATATATATATATATATATACATACACACACTATATACTATATACTATATACTATATATTGCTACTCTTGATAACTTTACTTTTGCACTCAACCCCAGTCACTGTAACTATCAATAATTCCAATAATAACATTGTTGTAATTCCTTGCCCTACCTTGATTGAGTCATAACTTACTTCATGACATTATAAGACACTGCAGAATGAGCACCATGTTAATGCTGTGATGAATTGTACTGTGACAGAAAAAAATAGAATGGTAGAGTGGTGGTCATACCCTGACTGTGGGCCTCAAAGGTCAGCTTAAAGCCGCTACCCTCATTGCTGGCATCAGATGCAAAGTGAAGAAAGAGGTGGTTGTCAGTAGTCTGGAGAAGGGATGGGGGACTTGAACCACAAAGACGTTGCCCTAGTAGTGGAGATGAAGCATCTGGACCATTCCTAAGCTGTGGAAATAGCGGCAAGTGAATAACTGTGAGCAATTAAATAAACAATTATCTAGCTGATCATCAGATCATTAATAGCTGATTAATAGCTGAAGCAAAACCTAAAAGAAAATAAAGTTGTTGTAACTGAGTAGTTGTATGCAATAGAAATTATTACAGAAATTTATAACTAAACTGTTTTTTCGATTCACTCCTCTAGAACAAATTTAATGATCCATTTTTCATGATCCCCTGTTTCTATCACCAAATGCATACATATATGAAATTTCCCAGTTTGGGATTAATGAAGTCTGTCTGTCTGTCTGTCAGTCAGTCAGTCAGTCTATCTATCTATCTATCTGTCTGTCTGAAGCAACCAAGATGGCGGCTCTCGGCTTTTTATGTTTGTATTAGTGTTTTTGTTCGTGTTTTCACCCGCATTTCTGAGACATGAATTTATGCACCTCCGAACCTGGCTTTATAACAACATCCCCGATGCACCACTGCTCTCTGTTCCGGGCTGACAGGAATGAAGCTTCCGGCAAGACCAAAGGCAGCAACAAACATAAATGGAACTTTTTGCTCCCCCAATTTGGAATATCTGGCAGTGAAGTGCAGACCGTTTAAACTGGTTAGAGAACTCAGCTCTGTCGTGATCGTAGCGGCCGACATACCACCGCAAGCTAACGCTAAGTTAGCGCTGGAGGAGCTGTACTGCCTGATTAGCAGCCAAATGAATGCTAATCTGGAGGCAGCTGTGATTGTGGCTGGGGACTTTAACCATGTGGAATTAAAAGCTGTTCTCCCCAAATTCCACAAATTCATTCACTTTCCAACCAGAGACTACAATATGCTGGACCAGGTTTATTGTAACATTCCAGGAGCATACAAGGCTGTAGCAGCTCCTCACTTTGGCATGTCAGATCACATCTCTGTAGAGCTGATCCCTGCCTACAAACCTCTGATCTGCAGGACCAAACCCACCACCAGAACCATCCAGGTTTGGACTGAGGAGGCTTCCTCAGCCTTACAGCCTTACACTGCTTTGAACACACAGACTGGGGAGTGTTCAAAACAGACGCGAATCTTGAGGAATACACGTCATCTGTGCTGTTCTATGTTCACTTTTGCACTGATGCTGTCTTACCCACAAAGACAATCACGGTTTTTCCTAACCAGAAGCCATGGGTGGACAGCACAGTGCGGATCCTGCTAAAAGCCTGGGATGCAGCCTATAGGTCAGGAGATAGGCTGGCTTACAGCAGGGCCCGGAAAGAACTGAAAAAGGGCATCCAGGTGGCAAAACACAGGTACAAGCAGCGTATTGAGGAGCACTTCAATGACAACCCACGTAACATGTGGAAAGGCATCAGGACCATCACGGATTACAAGAGCCATGATCCCACTCTGCCTGACACCTTAAATAGCTTCTTCGCACGCTTCGACTCTCCAAGCAGCAGAGGGACTGTACATCTTCCTCAGCCAGAGGTGCAGCATCAGCCTCTCGTCTTGCAGCTGCACCAGGAGGATCATCATCAACAAGACTGCAGGCCCAGACAAGGTGTCAGGTCGTACCCTGAAGTCATGTGCTGACCAACAGGCAGAAGTTTTTCTGGACATTTTCAACCTGTCCATGCAGCTTTCCACGGTCCCTGTATGCCTGAAGTCCTCCATCATTGTGCCTGTGCCCAAGAAACCAACCATCACCTGCCTCAATGATTACAGACCTGTTGCTCTGACTCCAGTCATCATGAAGTGCTTCGAGAGGATCCTCCTAAAGTACGTCAAGGACGTCCCTGCTGGCCTGGACAGCAGACAGTTTGCTTACAGGGAGAACCGTTCTACGTAGGATGCTGTCTCGTTAGCACTTCACACGGCCCTGACTCACCTGCAGCATCCTAACACCTATGTTAGGATGCTATTTGTGGACTGCAGTTCAGCCTTTAACACTGTTCCCTCGGACATGCTGGCCCTGAAGCTCCACAACCTGGGTCTGTCAACACCGCTCTACTCCTGGATCAGTGACTTCCTCACCAACAGGCCCCAAGTGGTGAGGATAGGAGTGTCCACATCTGCCCCACTGATCCTCAACACTGGCACGCCGCAAGGTTGTGTGCTCAGCCCTGCCCTCTTCACACATGACTGCTCTGCCATCCACCTATAGGAGGTCCAGGAAGACTGAACACGCTCCTGTCTGCATACATGGGGAGGCGGTGGAGCGTGTGGACAGCATAAAGTTCCTGGGCATCCACATTTCCTCTGACCTCTCATGGTCTGTGAACACTTCACACCTGGTGAAAAAGGCCCAACAATGGCTCTTCTTTCTCAGGAAGTTGAAGCGGACTGGACTCTCTTCTCAGCTGCTCGCAAACTTTTACAAGGCCACAGTCGAAAGCATCCTGTGCCTCAGTGTGACAGTGTGGTATGGCAGCTGCACAGCAGAGGACAGGAAGGACTTAACCTGGGTGGTGAAGACAGCACAGGGGATTGTAGGCTGTCGGCTACCAGATCTGGACTCAGTTTACGCTACTCGAGTCCAGAAAAGGGCCAGACGCATTGTAACAGATCCCACCCACCCAGGCAACGCACTGTTTGTACCGCTTCCATCAGGAAAGCGGTACAGGAACATTAAAACAATCACCAACAGACTTAAGGACAGCTTCTTCCCCAGGGCTGTAAAAGCAATAGCCCCACCGCACTGAAAACACTCACATCCCATCCCCCTACAGGACCCTCACACTTGCCCCCCACCCCCACTCACACACACCCCTGCTGATGTTGACAACCACACAGAACACAATCAAACACTCTGCACTTTATTACTTACTCTACTTTGTGTTTATATTTTCATAAGTGTTCTTTTTTAGTATTTGTGTTATTTATTTATATATTTTTGTGTGCCTTAAAGCCGGGAGTCTCTGCAAAATTTCGTTATGTTCGCATAATGACAGTAAAAGAATCTTGAATCTATATGAGATATGTCTATGAGCAACCCCTGGACACATGTGTCTAAGTACCTACCCAGATAAGTATAAATCCATCTTGAGACTCCTCACAAACATCTCACACAAGGTCAGTGTGTGTAGAAAGAACAGCTGGGTTCATTATTAGTTTATCTTAATTGAGCAGTTTGATGCTGTATAAAGGACCAGTTTGAATGTTGTGATTCCTTGTTTGAAGATTTACATGTTCATGGCCAGTAACTGGACAACTTGTAAACAAATAAAAATCTTAACTTGATACTGCCATGTAAAACTAAATCTTTTATTCATAATATACAGAAATTGCTATTCATATGTCGTTTACCTCAAGGTAGTCTCCTGAGCTGCATTCATTTCCATAGCCTTGAATCTGGAAGGGGCTCTGGAAGGTGACAGAGATCCTGAAGCCAGGCGTCACCATCACATGCCAGCTACAGTCCAGACCAGGTAGGTAGTTCTGGGGGTAGGAGGGACTGCTCAGCACACCCCTGTCTACATGTAGAAAGCCACCACAACCTTAAAAGACAAAAAAAGCATTATTATTATTATTATTATTATTATTATTAAAAAAAATAATAATAATAATAATAATTGAATAATTTTTATTGTTAAGTAGGGACAGTAGTAGAGTGTGACAGTACATGAGTGGGAAAAGAATGGGGTAGGAAATGGGGATAAACATTACTGTGTAGCATTGGACAGATGTCAAAACCTAGATAACCAAAAACCTTCTCCACTCAAATGAAAATTTCCTATTTAATGCACTGTATGGCATGCCATGCCATGGCATGTCCATGGCATGTACTACTTCTTTACCAAAAATCCCATTCTTATTTAAAACCTGAAAAACAAATAAACAAATACTGATGTGACAGATACCAAGTACAGATTACGGGTTCTTATTTATAACCACTGCATATGCACAAAACAGGGACTGAAAGATGTATCCCACTGAAAAGCTGAGATTTGTAAAAATACTTGATGGAGGAATGAGCATACCAGAACGAAAACCCTGACCCAGGCAATGGCTGCCACACATTCTGTACTGAACCTGACATCAACTGTGAAAATGAGAGAAACACTTATGTTGCATAAAAATTAAATACAACCTCTGTAGTTTGCTAAATGTTAAGCATGTGATTCCATCAGCTTTGCACATGTATATACTTCTCTCATGTCTGTACATTAATATGAAGCTACAGCCAGGAGACTGTTTGATTAGCTCTGTGTAAACAGCTTGTCTGACTTTTTCCAAAAATAAGTAAAATCTGCCTCACACCTCTAAAGCTCAATAATGGAGACATTTGATCTTGTTTGGTTAAGCCATATGAAAAAAAGTGTAAAAATGGCATTTTGCCTTTTGATGAGAGGTTCTGTATCAAACCATTTCTTGGCCATGACCATATTTCTGGAGTCTCAGCTGGTAGCCTGATAACTGCTCCTGGCAAATTGTTGTTTTTGACTCATAAAAAGCCTAGACAACCTGGGCATAAAGACTGGAGGCAGGGGAAAACAACTAGTTTGCTTCTGTCCAAAGTTTTAAAATGATATCTTGTTTGTTTAATCCACACAAAAACGAAGTTAAAGTGGTAATCTCAGATTTTCATCTAAACAAATTTACACAATAACACAATAGCGACTGAGCCAATGACCCACTGATGAAAGTATTGCAATATTTATATATTTACAGTATTAGAAACTGGGTGTCTATGGCAACATTGCCAGAAAAAAATGCTGTATTAAGTTACTGCTAATGCAAACCAAATATTTCCTACTGATGCAACTTCACATTAAAAGCATTTAACTGGCAAAACACAACACTTTTATTATGAAGTAGTCACAGGAAATGCAGTGTTTGTCAGTGAGCTTAGCTCCATACTGCTCACGCTCACATAAAAATGGTGTCTACAAAACAAGACAGCAGTCATTTTGAGAATTTTTGGACGATTTTTGTAAGTGTGATATATTGGAGGGAGTAATGGAACAAGAAGGAGCAGCCACAGTGAGCTGTTAGATGACGCGCTGAAGGGAAAAGGCCGAACACCTCCATCTTCTTAGCAAGGCAACCAACTCCTTTCACTGTGCCCTGCTGTTCGCAGAATAATTCGGTGTGTAGCATCAGATCACATATGTGGACAGAATGATGGCTAAGGGCCAATTATTGCCTGATTTTTTCAATAAATAAACTTTGTTTTGTTTCCTCCAGACTCCAGGAGGACACTTCACCTCATGAATCCCTCTTCTCTGATTAAAGGTGAGTTAATCCTCACAGGAAAATGGCTATATCACACAGTAGCACGGACTATGTCAAATTGACATAGTCTGCAGCTGTCACTTTGACATAGTCCGTGCTACTGTGTCAAAGTGACAGCTGCGCAATGCAGCCTTTAACGGCTGCCCTTTTGTTGTAAAATAATGAGAGAAGCAATTGTGGCACGATGAGATGTTTCATCTTTCATCTCCCAGTTTGAGTTTGCGCCATTTTGTTCACCTCAGTCCTCGTTAGCCTATCGCCACATGAGGGCACTCTATAAAAGGTCATCTTGACCCTCTCTTGCTCCTGGCTCCGAGGCCCACTTCCTGGTCGGCCGCTTCCTTCCTCCCTGTCGTCGCTGGTGCAGACGCCGAACTGCAGGCTCTCCACCAGTTTCGTTTGGCTTGGGCCTGGACTTTTAAAAATTGAATGAATGCACTGTGGGGTTGCTTTTTATGCAATGTCCCCATTCTTGTTGTTGCATTTAGTTAGTATGGGTTTCGGGTTATTCTTTTGATTTTTTTTTTTCTTTCTTCGTTTCTGTTAGATTAGGCTATTTGGTTTATTAAATATTCTGTTTAACCAGGGTCTGTGCTGGTTTATTGTTTTTTTTTCTTTTTCTTTCTTTTCTTGTTTAATTTTTTTGACATTCCGTTATTCAATTAGCCCTGGTATTCAGTTGGATTTTGTTTTTTTGTTTCCTGACTGTTTCTTTTGCCTGTGACAACAATTTTATGTTTTGTTATGTTTAGTTATTGATATTCTTAGTGCTTTGGTTCATTTGTAAGCATTGGTTTGTTTTCTTTTGTTAGTATTTGTATATTGGTTATTTGTTTTCCTGTGTTGGGCGTGACCCCGCTAATTTTATCTCCTTGTCCCCTTTTTTCAGTGGCTGAGAGCCGAAGGTAGTGGCGGTCGTGATGCTGGGTGGTGGTTTCCCCCTCCTTCTTGTGTCCTGTGCTTCCCCTGGTCCTGGATTCCTTTCACTACGTGTGCGTGTGTGGCTGTCACATGTGGCTGGGGTGACATTTTTTAAATATTATTTGGGCTCCCTCACAGCCCTCCTCGAGCTGGCCCCCCGGTAAGCCTCAGTCCTGATAAGGTCCCCCCTTTTTCCTCACGTCCCCTGTGTGGGAATGGTGTAATAATAATGTTTTAATACAATTTTGAAATAAAGTATATTGATCATTGCTTTGAAACTACTTCTCTGCCCATGGTAAAACGAACCTGGGTGCCTTGGAGTTGATACAGTTGGCTATAACTATTTCCTTGAGTGAAATTCCCAAGGTGCCATTGTCTGGCTTTGTAGGTTGCTCTTAGTTGGGTGTTGTAGTGATCTACACCATCCGCTATCTGCTACCACCCCCCTCTTATCATATATCTCATCTCTCTCTTGCCACACAAGTATATGATGTTTATTAATAAAAGTGTATGACCTCTGGAGTAGGAGGCATTAAATCCTCTGCCATTGATGCTGCTGTCTGAGGAGAAGTGGATGAACATGGAATCTCCTGTAGAGTGGAGAGAACCTGGAGGATCCCGACCACAAACACTGGCGAGCACAGGGGATAGACTGGTTGCACCTAAGAACAAACACATGCACAAAGAAGGGATATGTGAGATGTCCAGAAGAACAAACAGACCACAGCAGCAAATATATCTGGGACTTCTTTAAGAAGTCCCAGGTATATTTGTCTTTGTATATAAGTCTCTACAGAAAAGGCTTTCGTGGCTTACCATCTCTGATGACAAGGCTGTCAAAGTAGCAAGTGGGGTAGTCCTCCATGTCCAAAGACAGGATGTTAAATTCTACAGTTGAGTCTGGAGAACGTATTAACCAGGTACACTCCTGGTTATGAGGATAGTTTTCAGGCCAGCCAGGAGAAAAGAGGAAGCCAGGAATATCCCCTGTCATGAGAACTCCGCCACATGCACCTGACATCCAAACACACACCCACGGGCACAAAACAAAGAAAAATTACACTGAGATGATGCACATTCAATATTGACTTAATAAGGGGGAAAAAAATAAAATACATTTACAGCAAGGGTAAAACTTAGCGAGCTGTGTAAAGTCAATCTATTCCAGTAAAAGTTATATCTGGCCAATCACAACCAAAATACGTGCTGATGGGTAACCGTTCTTTCACAAATCCATCTTGAAATCCAAACTGATGCCTTTCAGTATTGAGGGTCTTACATTCCCCGTGCACCTTAACATCAAGGTAGTGAGCCACTTTAGATATTTGTGTATTGGTATTTTCTAATTACTACATTTAACAGCCTATGATAATTTTAAGAGTACCTACTGCTATTACTGATTGTCAGAGATGGAAATTTCAAGGTTGGATGTCAGTTGGATATCATCAAATTGAATTAATGAATTTTTCTATGTCACATCTTGCCCCTCCATTTGACTTTTGGAAGAAATTCCAGGGCCATAAAATTAACCTTTCAACTTCACAAAGATTAAAGGCATTGGGAGGTGCCAAATTTTGAAATATTACTGGTCGTTCATTCTCTGTGCCCGATGCATTTGTCTTGCTGCTGCTCTGCTAAGGTGTTGCTCATGCTATCCAAGTGTCTACTATTACTACCCCAGTAGGCCTATACAACACAGTAGGAGGCCTATTGATAACATTAAAGTTAAGGCTCTGCTAACCTGCTCACACCAGTCTACCTCCATTGCCACCATCTTCCTTGTAATTTTCTTCTGGCACTTTTTTGTATCTCCAGCAGCATATAGTGTGCATGTCATATATATTGTGTGGTTTACATAAAATGGCTCAAAGTCACTAACTGTTGCGTCTGACCTGGTGGGACAGTAGGCGGTATTCCAGAGTCCTGGACAGCAGTCCATTCCACAAGGAAGCCTCGTCCTCCCACCACTGAATCTGACTGAAATTGCAGGGTGATCGTGCTGCCTGAGCTCCTTAGGGGAGGGGGCAGGTCCAGACCACAGAATGTCCCAATGGGATAGTAATGAACACTGGGCCCATCAAATATCTGGAGAGAAACAAGGATTGAGGGCAAAATGGATAACATACCATCATTTCAAGAGAGCTCTAATCACCACGGCCTGGATCTCACCAGACCTGTGTTCTCTCTTATATATCCTGTACACAAATGACTTTTACAGTGAGTTTGAAAACAAGTTTATAGAGGACACAGTGATCCTGGTGCACTGTTGTCCTATAGTTAGTTATTTCTTAACAATCTTTCCTACGATCTGTAACAATATCAACCAGCATTTTTTTTGTTTGAGACAACCGGCAAAGATTCATATCAACCAGTCTTTGATCACTCTGTTTTAAAGATTGTTTTCTCTTTTATTTCTCAGCATTGTAATCTGTTTTGTAATAAACAGTTGGTAAAATAATGTAGCTGCCATTTGGTGATACAGTTCCTATCGTTTACATCCAGACTTTCTCTTGTCTCATTTGCTGAAAAACACAGATTTGTACCTTGATGTGCAGTCAATGTTCTTATGCATCTGTATCCACTTTAAAACAGCTAATGAATCAAAACTCAGCTTAATTCTGTTGCAATGAAGTACTATGTGAAACACAATGCAATTAATTACACGTTAACACAATAGCACAAACATTCTGACTGTAACTGTAACAGGTTAAATGAAGGATACAATGTGATTTCAGAGCACACACAATCTTACTTTTAGCTGGTCATAGTAGCAGTCATACAGGTCCTCAATGTCCATGTCCAAGAAGCGAATCTGGATGTAGCTGTCTCCCTCCACAGTTATGGTCCAGCGGTAGTGGGCATTATTGGGGTACGTTCTGGGATAAAGTGGGGATGCTATCTGACCAAACTCCCCCATCACATCATTGCCATACACTGAGAAACAGTGAAGAAATTAAGATTTAGATTTCTTTTTCTCTTTCAATTTATTTATTTATTTATTTTTGGTCAGACTTAACATAACTTAACAGATGAATAAATGGAGGTGTACACAACACAGCTTCTTTACACGTAGGCAGTTACTGTACATCAGTAAGATGTTTCTAGGAGTAATGACAATGAGAAGGGGTACTACATGAGCTAAGAATACACAACCACTGACTACCAGGGGCAGTGTGAAGATATCTATCACACGTGCAGGAGGTTGAGACCTTATACTGACAAAGTCACAGGTACGACCTTGGTGATGCAATTGACCTAATAAAGGCGGATGACACCCAGCACTTGTCACCTTTTCATCTGCTTTTGTTTGTTATTTTAATTATTTATCTCATTTTAGATTAATATTTTTGATTTATTTCCTCTGGTCCTTATTTGTACTGTAAAACACTTTGTAACTATGTTTTAAAAGGTGCTCTATAAATAAAGTTGTAGCTAGTATTATACATTTCAGGGACATAGCCAAACTGATAATAAATTGGACACAACTGCAGCAAATTTAGCCATGACAATTTTAAAAAGAAACATTTGAGTACACTGTATCTTGTAATTGCCAAGGTTTAACTACGTTCTCAATAATGAGACAAGCTGCACTATTTCATAGGATGAACCAAATTTGCAGAGAACACAAAGCAAAAGAACAAAAATTAAAATCTGGAACTCCTGGACCTTCTGACTCGTTGTTGCCCCAAGGGGTGCTGCACTTTTTTACCATTCCAAATGAATCTAGAGGTAATTGTGCCCCAAAACCCTAAGCATGCTAGGAAAGATATCATTGAGTAATAAAGCCATGTCCTAACAAGTATGTTCATTTTCATAACTGAAACAATTGCTTTCATTGAGACAGGGAGATGAGTCCACCTCTCTAAATCAGAACAAATTGTCCTCAAAGCAGTTTGGCTTCTCCTTCATTCAACACCAACCTTGCAGTTGTACATCATTGGTCCAAGTAACACTTGTACAACTCTGCCATACACTATCAGCCATATTTTACATCCAGGTATTGCATACTGTCTCAGGGACAGTTTTGTATGGTATTCATTTTATGAATTTAACATAAACAAGCTGGATGAATTGTGTTTACACAGATACTCACAGTGTGAGAAGGTGGCTCTGAATCCTGCTCCACTGAGCGATGCGTCTGAGACGAACTTAACCCACAGGATATGTCCAATCACAGAGGTATAGTTGGACGGGAGGGAGTTTCCACAGAATCGACCAACCAGCGGCCCAGTTGAATTGCCCTCTCTGATTTCCAGATAGTCATTTTGACAGCCAGAATCTCCCTGCAAGTGAAAGATACTAAACAAAACACGACTGTTATTGATATTTAGTAATGAAGTATCCTATAAATACAAAATATCAGTAATAAAGTATCCTACAAATACAAAATATCAGTCAAAGATTAATTATAGGTACATAAAAGTATGAAATATTTAACTATGTAGTGCTTAAACAGAGAATGTGCACCTGTTATCTTTGTCTTCTGGCAACTTTCACAATGCAGTGTAGTTTGTTTTTACTGTCTCTTTTCAGATTTATAAAGCCATATCACCAATGAAGACATCAAGACTGGGTTCCAAAATAACATCAAGATCACACCATCAGTGTCCAACAAATGAGTTATTTGATTAAAAATCAGTTATCTCTTTTCTGAAAGGAACAGAAGCCAAAATATTCACATTCTTTGAATGTTTGTCCTTATGCCTTATTCTAATTATAAGAATAAGCTAGCTTTGTTAAGAATTAGCTTTGTGACACATTGCTTTCACTAAGTGGCCTATGTCACTGGGCTAAATGAAGCTAAAGTTAGCTCACTCCAGAAAAGGTAGCTTCACTGTAGACAACACAACACCGGGGCTTATTACAGTTTGCTTCACAAACATGTGATCAAGTGCAGATGTGTCTTGAGCGTAGAATCTAAACTGAATGAACACCAGACCAAAACACCTGATGCTTTAAAACATGGAAGAGGTCAGAGATCATCATCAGAGTTAGCCAGAGGAAGATCAAGGAAAACACCATCTGACTGATCATCTTTAACAGGGGTACCCTATCACTTGGTATGACCAGAAGTACAGAATTTCAGTCATGTTATGACACCTCTGAAATATCTATTTGCTGTGAGATGTTGCCAAAAGCTCCAGAAAAAGCTACAAAGGGAACTTTGAGTGAATATTTCATCACAGATATGTCTGCCCAAGGTCAAGAATGAACCTCCATGCTCAAATTGACTAACATAAATGAGAGCTGAAGACGGTTTCCTGGTGAGCTCCTGATGGTCCACACACACTCCACATTAGGCGGATAAGCATCTGGATAGTTAGGACTGTTAAATGCACCACTTTCCATCACCAGATCTCCTCCACAACCTGAGCAGAAGAGGTGAGAAGAATGAGTCTTGCGTGGGATGCTGTCAGTAAAACAGTGTGTATGCACAAGAATGATATTGAATTTGCAGTGATCAGTTCTAAGTGTATCCAGCCAGAACTGTGAGCATTGAGAGCCGATATTTCTTACTGGAGGTGGATGCTGAGTAGGTGGCTCTGAACCCTTTTCTGGAGACGGAGTAATCAGAGATGAAATTGACCACCAAAGAGTTGCTGAAGGATGTCACTGGGTGAGGTACTTCAAGGCCACAATAGCGCCCTGACAAAATTTACATTACATTTTTATTTGAATTTAAGGCTACAATTGATTTCAATAATTGAACAAGCTGATTTGTTACATACAATCAACATAATGCATGTACAAACTGTTGTGGAAGTTTAAACTTCCACAACAAAACCCAGTCTGATCTCTCTCACACCCAACACAAAATAAAACTACCTATAGAAGGTGCCTGGTAGTTATCTCCATCCAGGATTTCCACAGCATCATGGGAGCAGTTGGAGTTGATCATCTCTAACTCAAAGTCAGTGAAGGACAGGGTCACATGGTTGACTGGCCATAGAAAGACAAGTCAAAGGTTAAAAGTACACAACATTTCATGTATAACACCATGTAAACAACAATTCTTTCTTTTAGTCTGAGGACCTTGACTAAGGCAACTCACATGGTTCCTGTGCTCTGATGATCCAACTACAGTTCTGATTGGGTGGGTAGGGTGCTGGGTACCGTGGTGATGCAATGGCCCCACCAATATCATCTGTAGTGATGGTTGCACCACAGGCTGTTGAAAACAAACAAACAAAATTAAATGGTCAACGTCCTCCAACCCTCGGCCACCAGAACATACAGCTTGAGCTGGCTGACCTACTTACAATGGGGACATGGAACGTGTCTTGGCTAGTGCAACAGGCAAAAACTTATAGAATGAGAATTCATGTAGAAGGTCTGAATGAGACAGAAATGCTTCTTTGCTGTCAGCATAACTGGTTTAAGGCTTGTCTTGCATCAAGCAGTGGAATATTGTAAAGTTGTGTCGAGCAGTGTTTATGTCCTCAGTCTTTAAAATGACACTTTGGAGAGGAGTGTAACATTACATAAACTGAACGATACAGTTGATGTCTTACTAGAATACAGAAAGACGGTAACTAAATATAGAGTGTGCAGTTGCACTATGTAAGAAGTTTGCATTTTTTGAAATTTTGGTAAATTCAAATTGAAGTTTATCACAACACAACCCACTCTCTACTTGTTTGCTTTTACAGTCAGACTGAATTCCTTTAATATTATTTTTATCAAATTCTTTGTAGAAATCATTTTTATTTGTTATATTTAGCTTATGCAGTTTACTTAAGAAAGTTGATCTCTGGACATTTGTATGGTGCACTCGCTCTGTTACAGATAAAGGTCAATTCATGTTTCTTTCATGTTATAATCACTGCACCTTGTCTGAGACCAGTTGTGGTCTTTGTGCTCCCTAACATTATCATGACAGTAGTCCAAGACAAGAATTGGCATTGGAGGGATTGATGGATTAAAAGATGGATTGATGGAGTTGATATTTTACTTATGTTCAACAGAAGTTAAATAAGACCCACCCTCAGAGAAGTAAGCACTGAAACCACGGTGGTTGCGACTAGAGTCAGACCTAAAGCGAACAAAGATGGTGCTCTGGGTGGAGGTGATGGAGGGAGGAAGACTGGTGCCACACACATGGGCAAGCAGAGGAGAAGATATGGTTGGACCATCATAGATCTACAGAAGGACACACATATGGTTTCAGTAAAGCTATGTACCTTTAATTTACTTACGCTTTATACTTTAATGGATTCAGAATAAATGGTTAATGGCAAATAGGTTGCATTTACAACCCAGACCATAAAGATTTGGATAGTTACACATTTTTCTTGTTCTTCAGGGTCTGTGGTTCAGCATATTCCATTTGAATAAAATAATGGACACAACATTAAAGTGCAATCTTATTGTAATCTTATTGAAGGACTGCCTGCTAGTGGGTAGACGTTAGTATTGTCCATTTAAGACAAGGAGTCAGAAGAGATACTGTTGGCAAATATGAGCATGCTCTTGTTGTGAGCTGTGTTTCAATAGAGTTGATTACATAGTTTCATTTTAAGTTTCACAGACAGGCTGCTAAAACAGGCCATATTGCAACTCAGCATGACACAGAAGAGACTTGGGTGCTAATTGCAAACACTTGCATTAATAAACCACTGTCAAAAAACAATAAAACAGGTTCTGGGAGCTCTAATAGGTTAGCAACAAAAAGAAATGCTGTGGCACTGTGCTCTTGAACTATAAATAAATGTTCCTACAACATTCACTCACAGCCACATAGTCCCAGGAGCAGTTGCTGTGATGTTCAATGTCCAGGTCAGAGAAATTGAAGAAGACACGGTGGTGGGGATCAACACTAATGACCCAGGAACAGTCCACATTGTTGGGATAGCTGTTGGGATACAAAGGAGAATGGATCTCCCCTGATGGAGCTGTGACTGGGCCTCCACAGCCTGCAGGAAGAAGGACAGTTAATTAAAGGTTACAAAGAGTGCTGGTGGCGGTGGAAAACTGCAGCTTGTTTCTGATGCATTGTATCAATATCTGTGTATGTATATGTCAATAGTGATGATGGTGGCAGTCTCCTGTGCTTTTTGTTTGTTCACTGCAAAAGTACAATTATACACCCCAAGTATTAAACAAAAAAATCTCACTTTTTAATTAGCTGACCGATTTTCTCCCTTTTTTTCCATCTTCGGGAGGACAAATTATTTTAACATTGCAGTCCATTTAAGAGCAGAATTTGCAGACATAATACACATAGGGATTGTAGCTATTTTCACTTGCCAGTTTAACTAGGTCTTTTTTTCAGTGTATGTATATATGTATGTATATACGTCTGTGTGTCATCAACACACACATATGCACATGTATGTCAGAATCAGAAACACTTTATTGCCATGTATGTTACACATACAAGAAATTTGGCATGATGTTGTTGGTGCAAACAGAAAATTTGGACTGACAAGTCCCATGTGGGTTGATGATCTGGAAAGTCCACCAATTCAAGTCCCCCCACTTCTCATCCACTGGGCACACAGGTTTCTCAGCAACAGATCACAAACAGAGTAGGTACTGTAAGATCCTCAACCACCATCATCAACACAAGGTTGTGTCCTAAGCCCCTAATTGTTTATCCTCTACACCATAGGTGTCAAACCTGTTCCACAAAGGGCCATGTGGCTGCAGGTTTTTGTTCCAACCAATCAAGAACACAGTTTGACCAATCAACTGTCTGAAGACTGAGATCAGTTGCTTAAATGAGTCAAGTCTGGTGTGCTGCTGCTTGGTTGGAACAAAAACCTGCAGCCACACGGTCCTTTGTGGAACAGGTTTGACACCTCTGCTCTACACCAATGTATGTGTCTGCCCCTCACCCATTATTACATATTTCGAATACCTTCTGCTGCTCTACAAAAGTGTACTACAACCCATTCTCTTCCATTGTTTCCACTTTTTCTTCAAAATGTTATCTGCCTTCAACAGGGACAGTCTCATACACATCACATCATCAAATTCTGAAAAAGAACATTGAACAAAAATCGTGTGGTACTCAGTGATGTGCACCCACCTCCTGGGACTTCAGCCCAGCTTGCATTGAAACCTCGACCACTAACATAGGCATCAGACTTGAAGCGCACTGTGAGCAGGTTGCCAGTGCTGGAAACACGCATCGGACTGGATGTGGTGCTGCAGAGCTTGGCCAGCTGAGGAGCCGACAGGTCTGGACCTCCATACACCTGAGGTGAAGTCAGAAATGATGGTCAAAGGGCCAACTGCAATACTGTTTTTTTTTTAACTTACGGGTTACCAGTTATACTGCTGATACATTTACAAAGCCATTAATACATTTATTGAGAAAAACTTACATTATGTCAACACAATAGTTTCTACATAGCACATACTGTATATGTTATGGGTAAGAGTTTGAGTTTGGACAGAAGGTCCCAGAAGGTCCAGTAAAAGAGCTCAAGGAAGCAGCTGTGCGCTACTGTTTTTAGGAAGTGAGTAGTTAACCTGACACACATTTGCCAAGCCAACCAGACAGTCTTCATCCTTGAAGCTTTTCTAGGTGAACACAGATAGGTTGTGGATATACTGGTGTAATTCTCTAATCAAGTGAAAGTCAGAGGTGCTTATTTACCTTATCCGCTTTGTGCACTGTGGGACATAAGGCCACAGGGGATGTACTTTACTGGCATGCTTTCATTTTATGCATTTTATTTATCTACTTCACCACATTGCAGAGGTAAATACTGACTAAATTTATGTGACAGCTATAGTAACTGATTACTTTGTAGATTAAGGCTTTAAGTAATAAATATGTGATCAGTGAATAATATGTGATTCATTGTTTTGGAGTACCGCTTTATCTCTGGGGAGTTTAAACAGTAGTTAAGTAGTTAATTTTACCCCCACCTTTAGCAGCTACTACAGTAAAATACTACGGTACTACTACAGTGTCTGACACATGATGTCACCAGTTTCTTCTTTCCTGTCAACTTCATTGAGAGTGTATTACCCTGATACTCTGTAAAAATTAAAAGTTGTGTGACTAAGCTGAAAAAACATTATTTACTGCATTATATATATTTTTTCTTATTAGTCTCATTAAAATATGCACATTACACTACAAATACATCAGTTAGACTTTAGCTTTGTGTAAAATCTTCAGAACCACTTCAGAACCTAATTATGAGGTCACATTTTTGAAATCTAAAATGACAGGTTGGCTAAATGCACAAATGAGCGTCTTTCACTTAACTCATCAAATTAAGTTATTTAGAAATATTGTTAGCTTATAAGCTTATTTCCCTGCTGTTCCTCGTTCTTCTCCAGAAAGCTTTGTTTTTCTCAGTTGGAAATTGCAGTAGAATTACTGTCTCAGTTGAAAACAATGGCTGCTTGTTACAGTATGTGTTACTTGTCTCAGATGAGTCATATGGTCTTTTTCTCTGATTTAACCAGTGAAAACCCTCAAGAGGGTATGTATCCACCCCACAAAAGTTTCTTGGAGTTCTGTTTGAAGACTCTCACTGTGCTGGATATCTGGATGGATATCTGGCCTAAAGATGGAACTACAGAAATCACTGATACCACAGCAGTGTTCCAATAATTGCTTATCAAAACAACTCTGTACACCAGCACTGGAGATGGTGAATGTTTTAGCCAAAACCTAGCAGAGAGACAGGTCCACATCTTACTTCCAGCACATCATAGCTGCAGTCTTGGTGGAACTCCACATCAAACTCTTGGATGGTGAGGGTGATGCTGCTGCCAGCTGATGTTGTGATATACCAGATACATTCCTTGTTTTCTGGATACCTGTTGGGGTAGTCTGGGCTGTTGAAGGAGCCACTGGGACCAGAGAGCTCCCCACCACAACCTATAAGGAACATATGGGCATATGTTTTGACAAGGGCATGGGTGAATTTAAAATACTCAAAACCACTAAATGATTTCATAAGCACTCTAAGGGCTCTTTCTTCCAGGCCCTCAGCAATTACAGAAATCAGTATGTAGTGTCTGGTTGATCTGGCCTGGCCCACAACAGCAAAAGACATTTCCCTCTTACCATTCTGGTACCACATCATCTGGAAGCCAGACATGGACACAGAAGAGTCTGATCTGAACACCATGGTGAGGGCTGAGCTTGTGGTGCTGTTGGCTGGGGGTGGCGTGTATCCACAGAATGTACCAATCAGAGGAGCTTGCTCGTCAGGCCCATTATAGAGCTAAGGATGTAACATTTGGAGAAAGTGGTATGAGAGGAGAGTACAACCCACAGTCACAAAAATACATGTACATAATGGGTTGCCAAAAGTAACGGAAACCCTTAACAATATAATGCTAGAACAGAATAAACATGGAAAATTTGGACTTAAGTTAAAAAAAATAAAAATAATAATATATATAAAAATAGCTTGAAAAGGTTTAAAAGATTAATTTTATTGGATTGCATGATTTGCAGTCCAACAAAATTGCACTAAATAAAACTGACATCATAACAATATGATAGTGTATTTGTAAAATATCAGATTTAAAATGTTCGTTTTGTTAAAATAGAATAGACTGTCAAAGACAGTTCTGGTTCATTAAAACCCAACCCCATGTTAAACAGAAATCTACTGAATGATGTGTTGCCATGCATTATGAAATTATGTTGGATAAAAAAGGAAAAAGATAAATAAGCTTTAAACAATTATTTGTCTCACACATTTTGTATGTTATGGACACATCACTTTCCAAAAATCAAAACAAAACTAAAAAATAATGGTGGTTACAGTAAAGACTCTCCATGCTCACTGTAAAATCTTGTTTTACATCTCATTTAATCAATTTATTTAAATCAACTCATCCTTAAATTAGATTTCATTCAGATCCGTTTCAAAACTTCAACTATCATGACTTCAACAAGATGTTGCTAACAGATGGAATTTAACATTTTATATGACGCAAAGCTTTGCCAAGCAGAAAAGGGTAATAGGTGCAAATACCACAAATTTTTAGCTCCCTGCACCTGTAGTGATGTCCTTCCTTATTTTTAATGAGCAAATGTCTACATTTGTAAAAGAGTACATTTAGGGTAGACTCAGATGTTTCACCTCTGTAAAAAGAAAGCTATCATAATAAGAGTATTAGGTTCGGGTTGAACAGCATCTATCTGTGTACCTTGATGTAGTCATAGTTGCAACTGCTGGATGTGGCCTCCAGTTGGAAGGCAGTAAAGGTGTAGTTGATGGTGTTTCCATTGCTGGCCTGGATGGTCCAGCTGCAGTGAGAGTTGGATGGGTAGTTGTTAGGAAAGTTGAGGGACTCCACCATTCCTCTGTGTCGGCCTGAGATGACTACACCACGGCATTCTGAAAAAAATCCAACCAAACACAATGCAATACAATGCAAAACTGATTTAATTTGAGTTTTTGTTGGTTTCTGGGGAGTCCAGCCAGTATTTACTAACGTCATAATTCATTATAAAATGATGTAGTCGAGCAATGTTGCTCATGTTTAAATGAAAAAAATCAGAGACAGCAAAAAAGTTGTGGGTTGCTGCATGTGGTCAACTCAAGATATTTAGTGAATATTTGGTACTACTCATTTTGATGACTACATTTACCTTTACTTTAGTACATGGCATTTTCAAGTATCAGTACTTTTACTTGAGAGCAGTTTTTGGATACTGCACATCTAAATGTGATTAAAAAACATTGGATTCTTTAAAAAACTTTACTTAAGAAAAACAAAATGTTATGTTCTAAAGCTACCAAAATACAACACTATTGAATGTTTAGAAATTTTGCAGCCTACTTGTGTGAGTGTGTTTTCGTACTAGAAGTGTATGATGCAAGGAAGCCGCCAGCACTGATGCTGCTGTCAGTGCGTAGTTTGATGTAGAGCTGATTGCTGGAAGAGTTGATGGTGCTGGGCTGCTGACTGCCACAGAGCTTGGCTAACTCTGGAGCACTACTGCTGTTACCATCATACACCTGAACACACACACACAAACAAACAAACAAACAAACAGCCTTTAAACTGTGAAATAAGGAAAACAACACAAAATTAAATAACACCAATGACTGAAAATAAGAAGGAAAAACAACAAAAACAAATAAACTTGTTTGTTTGGATTTCATGTATTTAAATTTATCGTGATAAATTTAAGTGTTCAACAGTTATGTGTGTTTGATGGTAAGCCAGTTTATTTAGCAAAATGTCTGTGTTCTATTTGCTCCCCTTTAATTGTTGAGACAGTAACTTGTTCATAATGCCAACAATACTGATGTCCATGTACATCATAATAATAGCAGTTTACTTTTAATTGATATCTTGTGGCTTATATATTATAAGTGAGTATTTGGTGTGAATATATAGCACTTTGTGAAAAGAGTTTTAAACTTATTATTCAAAGACAAAATGAGAGAATGTCCAAAGCCACATTTTCTGCAACTGCAAGTATTAATAACCAATTAATCTATAAGCATTCCTGTCACCAACCGTTGACCAGTGAAACCAAAAGGAATGTGTATCTCCTATGAATGTGCATGTGCATGGGTTTCATTGTGCAAATGCACAAAATCCTGACAAAACATGGATCTTCTCTTAAAAAAAAATTGCTCCACAGTGAAACAAGTGGTAGAAAACACGTTATACTCCACAGGGTACCTTAAAGTAAGATCTACACTGGTGATTTCTAGATCAGAGTGATTTTTTTTCTTGCTAGAGCATCATTAAGAGGCCTTGAGCTTCTAAACTTCTACACTGAAAAAAATGTTTAGTTGAATTTACTCAATTTTAATATTGAAAGTGGTTGCACGCAATACATTCATCTAAATCTAGACATATTTTTTAAAGTTGACTGTACTTAATATTTTTGAGTAACTTCAAATAAATTATATAAGCAGTTTAAGCACAAAAATTCTGAGTATTTGTTACTCTGATTTCTTTACTAAATCTAACTAAACCCATGTTTAATTTACTTAAATTTATTATATTGTGGTTACCTAATTTGTTATTGTGCTTTAAATTAAATTGTTTTATTCTACTGTCACAGGGAGACCCCATGCACTAAAGTAAGGCACATGTGCTACACACTCTTTCTCAGGTAGATTTTATCAGAATGTTGATCCTGGTGTGAACTGCTGGTGGTGAGGTATGTGGTATGAACATTTGGAGGAGGGGGTGAAGGAGAGAAGACACATTGTGATTGTATATTTGATTTATTGAATTTAACTTGTGTTCACCTGTCTCCTTTGTTGTACTTCTTCCTCTGTCAGACCAGGAACAGCCAAACCTGGGCTGGAGCGGTCCATTTGGTTAAATAGGGGGATTCACAGGGGAAGAAACCAAGTGTAGTAGAGTGGGAGGGGTGTTTTGTCTTTTGTGGTGAAATGACCTGTATAAGTATCTTGTTTAAAAAGAAATATGTGCTTTCAAAGTAAGTTTAACTGAACTTCTATTTGATAATTTCTTATTTAATATTGGGATTACTGTAAGTGTGCTGGAAGAGATAACTGATTTCGATTTCTTGAGAAGGTGCAGTCCACCAGTATAAAAGTGAGGAGGCTGTGGTGGCCGGAGGCTCGA
The DNA here is from genome assembly GCF_017976425.1 of Toxotes jaculatrix. Taxonomy (NCBI): domain Eukaryota; kingdom Metazoa; phylum Chordata; class Actinopteri; family Toxotidae; genus Toxotes; species Toxotes jaculatrix. The sequence continues at coordinate 14,132,759 of NC_054413.1, read as the reverse complement.
GGAGAGAAGCACTGAACATAGCTCCAGATTGCAGCTCCTGCCATGGGCCCAAACTTTAAGGCAGAGATGCCCAAACTGTTCCTCAAAGGGCTGTGTGGCTTGGTCAAACTGTGTGCTCTTGATTGGTTGGAACAAAAACCTGCAGCCACACGGCCCTTTGTGGAACAATTTGGACACCACTGCTTTAAGGGTATAGCCAGAAAGGCAGTTTAGAGTGAATTCTTTTGTTGTGTATTATTTTGATTCTTCTTGAGAAGTGCTCTTGAGAATTTTTTTCCCCCTTTTTTGTTTACTTTTGTCTTTCTGGTTGGCCCAATGTGCATTTTTTACTGTGAAGTTTTTGAACAAGAATAATTTTGTCAAATAAAAAGGAATTGGGAATTGCTCCAGTCTGCCACAACTCATTGTATACCGGGTTTCTCGGCCACCCCCACATCTACATATGCATTTTGATTGTTTTAAATAAAATTGTGATTTGAATTAACATATTTTACATATAGAATAAAACAATTTAATTTAAAGTACAATAACAAATTAGTTAACCATAATATATGAATTGCATAATGAATTTAAGTAAATTAAACATGGGTTTAGTAAGAATTACTAAGGAAGTCAGAGTAATAAATACTCAGAATTTTTGTGCTGAAACTGCTTATATAATTTATCTGAAATTACTCAAAAATATTAAGTACAGTCAGCTTAAAAAATATGTCTAGATTTAGATAAGTGTATTGCGTGCAACCACTTTCAACATAAAAATTTAGTAAATTCAACGAAACATTTTTTTCAGTGTAGGTGCTTGCTGTCCTGAGTCAAAGCAAACACTTAAACTTGAGCGAGGAACACTTCCAACTCTTCAAAATTCACAGAATCTCAAATGTGTGTTTCCACCGTGTTTGAAGTTTTTACTACTTTTACATGAGTACCTGTGGACTTTCAATAGGTAGACCAAAGCTCTCTCAATGTCAGTGTTTTCTGAACCTTACTTGTCAGTCTGATAAAGTCAAGAGTTCAGCCCAAAAACTAATCATCTTCAAACTACTGCATGATGCACCCACACACTGTGATGTACAGTACTCACAGCCAGGTAATCGTAAGAGCAGGTGGAGCTGGACTCCAGGTGGAAATCAGAGAAAGAGAGGAGGAGCTGGCTGCCTTGGTTTGTCCTGATGTTCCAGTAGCACTCAGCATTAGGGTGGTAGGGCAGTGGGTAGTTAGGGGAGGAAAATGCCCCAGATGCAGTTGTCAACACCCCTCCACAACCTTGGAAAAAAGGGAGGAAATCAAATGGGGTATGTTGGTGTGTCTATGAGTGTGTGTGTGTGTGTGTGTGTGTGTGTGTGTGTGTGTGTGTGTGTGTGTGTGTGTGTGTGTGTGTGTGAGTAGGGTTGCTTTACTATATTTGTGATGTGTAATACATGTCTATGCTTACAGTGCATTCAGAAAGTGTTCAGATCTCTTTACTTTTATTTTATTATGTTGCGGCCTTATGCTAAAATTCTTTAAATTAATTTTTTCCCTTTTTCAATCTTTTTTTCCACTAATTGAGCATGCAAACCCTTTATCTTTGGCAGTGATTACAGCCTTGAGGCTTCTTGGGTATTATGGGACAAGCTTTTGCACACCTGGAGTTGGATTTTCCTCTTAAGCTCTGTGAGTTTGGACAGGTACCATCGGTGAACAGCTATTTTCAGATCCCTCCAGAGATGCTTCATTGGTTCAGGTTCAGGTCAGGGTTCTAGCTGGGCCACTCAAAGACATTAATAGAGTTGTCCATAAGCCAGTGTGCTTGTGGTTATGGTCCTGTTGGAAGGTGAACTTTCTAACCTTAGAAGCTATATTATTAAGGACATCTCTGTACTTTGCTCAGCCTACCCTAAACTGTGACCAGTCTCCTTGTTGCTGAAAAACACCTCCCCAACATGATGCTGCCACCAACATGGTATTGGCCAGGTGATGAACGGTGCCTGGTTTCCTCCAGACATGATCCTTAAAATTGAGGCCAAACTATTCTATCTTGGTTTCATTAAACTAGAGAATCTTGTCCAAGAATCCTTCAAGTGCTTTATGCAAACTCCAAGCGGGCTTTCGTGTGTCTTTCACTAAAGGGAGGCTTCCATCTGGCCACACTGTCATAAATCCCAGATCGAGGGAGTCCTGCAGTAATAGCTGACCCTCTGAAAGATTCTTCCATCCACACACAGGATCTCTGGAGTTCAGTCAGAGTGGCCATCAGGTAGTTGGTAACATCTCTTACCAAGGCCCTTCACCCCTGATTACTCATTTTGGCTGGGCACTCAATTTTTGGAGCCTTCCCCAAATCTGTGCCTCAACACAATGCTGTCTCAGCTCCACACACAGTTCCTTTAATTTCACACCTTGGTCTTTGCTCTGATATACACTGTCATATCATGTTCAATCAAATGAACATGGAATTTACCACAGGTTGTCAGCAATCAAATTGTAGAGAGATCCCAAAGATGATCAAGAGAAATGGGAGGAACAAGTGTCATAGCAAAGGGCCTAAATACTGTGTACATGTTAATGTGATATTTCAGATTTTCTGTTTTCTCTTTGTTGTTATGGGCTAGAGTGTAGATCAATGAGGGAAATTTTAATTTAAATGATCTTGGCATAAGGCTGCAAAATGGCAAAATGTGAAGGGGTCTGGATACTTTCTGAATGTACTGTATATATAAGAAAGACACATTAGCTTAAAAGGTAAGATTTATTGCAATTCAAATTATGAAGCTCCTCTAGTGTTGTGCTGCAGGCCTGATGTATGTGTCACCAATTGCCAATGATTGTATGATGATGTTACTGCTAAATTAAACATATTTGAAATTTCAAATGATCTGATTTAGATATATGTATAAAACTTGTTCCAGAGGGACAGGTAGTACACTTTTTTGTGAGTAAACAGAAATGGTGCATCATGCAGAATATACAGAACTTTGGATGTAAAGCCTAAACACAGCTGTACATTACCTCATGGTTTGAGGTAATGTACAGCTGTGGTTTAATGTCAAAAGGAATTTGACATTAAACCATTTTTATAAAAACATTCTTGTCCACTGTCAGCAGGGATTGGCTCCAGTCCCCCCAACCATCAAAGGATAAGTGGTATGGATTATGGATGGGTGGATGAAAACACTGATCTTAAATTGGAGGTAGAGTTGATATTTTTTGAGTGTATATATGTCCTGCTACTTGTTCACATAAATGTTGATGAAGTTGTAACCCTTTACTTTCTCAGCTTAGCCAAACTAAAAGAGGAAAATTGAACATTACAGAAGTATTACTACTCACCACTCTGTGAGCCATCCCAGTGTGCCATGAATCCACGACGCGTGACGGTGGCATCGGAGCGGAATCTGACCCAAAGACGGTTGCTGTGTGATACCACAACTGGAGGTCTTTGATCGGCACAGAACTTACCAATCAAGGGAGATGTCTCATAACCACCGTCCCTGCAAAAAAACAGTGGAAGTTCAAAATGTCAATAGTAATTTTGAATAAATAAATAAAGATGTGTTTACCAACAACCGGCAGCTTAAGAATCACACAGCTTGAGGTGTCTGGTAGCTGAGTGGTTGAGGCACATATCTTGCTGTGTAACCAGGCAGCAAGACTGATCTAAGTATCTGTTTGCTATTTTCATGCAACAGTGTGCACAGAAACCCAGGGACTAATATTTTATCATCTAAAGTTTACAGACAGATGCAACAGGTGAAATTGTATTCAACTGCAAAGCCATTTTCTGCTTCGAAGACTGTAATGTCAGACTTGGATAATGTCAGAGGATGAAAAAGGCTCCTCCTCTCCACAGACAGCCAAAGTCTGTCAGCTTAAATCTTTCCTTACCTGATCTCCACAAAGTCAAAGTTGCAAGAAGGAAGGGAACCCTCCAGTTCAAAGTTGGTGAAGTTTAGCATGATCTGCATGTTGACCTCAACAATGATCTTGAAGATGCAGTCTCTATTGTTTGGATAGTTGTCAGGGTAATTGGGTGAAGTGAAGGACCCTGTAGGGGACGTGAAGGTCTCCCCACAATCTAATGAGAGAAAAATGTTTAAACAGAAACTTGTAATCTGAGTATTGAGATGTTGATTTATCCAGATAAAAATTTTGTAACATTTGTATACATTGTGTTTACATCTAAAAGTTAACAGTTCATGCTAACATTCTTTGGATTTGCCCAAAATTTCTTCTGTTTACTAAACTTTTTGATGTCTCGGATAACCTCTTCAGTCATAATCCAGGTTTTATTCAACATCTTTCCAATAAATAAATAAATAAATAAATAAAATACATAGAATACATAAAATACATAAAATAAATAAAAACCAGTTAGAAGCCTTGGTTTAGATCTTTCTGTTCTATCTTGAGGTTGCTGGCAAGTTTTTCTTTTAACTCTTGGAGGACATTTTTGAGAATGAATCTTTCCCACAATATACAGCGCGTATCTTTATGTAGCAATTGCTGTTGTTGATTATGCAAATGACAAGATCCCATAAGTAGGAAGACAGATTTCAGGGACATGCAGAATTTCAGTGGGCCATACAGCCAGCTCTACTGGGCCTATCACCTCTCTCCCTTGTTGCTCTCTCTCTCTCTCTGTCTTTCTCTTATGTTTTTTACAATGAGCCACCAGCCCAATTTGAGTAGCAACCTACTGGGAAAAGTCCCGGTTGTTCCAATGATCACTCCAGTACTGTTCAGCAGATTTGTACATATGGATATACTGCAGTGTTGACTGAGATTACTGTGATAGAGAACTGATTTTTGCAGAACAGAGAGACAAGGAAGAAGCAGCTTGTCAATCTGCTTTTAAATGTTCTGATTCATGAATGTCACAAAAACTAATTCCACAGTATCTGTAGCCTCAGGTACACCTTCATTTGCAGAGCTACTGTCATCAAAACTCTGCAACATTAAAAGAAATCCTGCTCTGAACTACACCTCAGGTTTCTAGCAACCCTATAAAATTTTTCAAGAAAAACAAATTTTTTGACACCAGAATATTGTGAAAGATAAATAGTTTAGAAAGTTAGTTGAATGACCTAATGGACTAGGCAAGGCAATATAGTCCTGGGTCACAACTGTTATCTAAACACTCCCCCTCAGTTCAATGACAATGGTATGGGACACAACTGAGCCCTCAATTTTCAGGAAATCGTTTCCATAGTGGAATCTTGTAGTAGGACCTGAGCTTATGAAATAAAGTCTTGTCTTTTTAAGGCTAATTTATCAGTAGTCTCAAATATTTTCACTAAAATCTGAAAATAAGAAAATGTCTGTCCAATTTCTTGTGTACCTGTGGTAGCATTGATGGAGACATAGCTGGCAGAGAATCCCTCTGTGGCTAAACTTGAGTCAGACACAAACAGCAGGGTCATCAGGCTGTCAGTACTGGTGATGGATGGAGGCACTGAACGCCCACAGTACCTGCACATACAAAGCACCCCAAATCTCTTTACTCACCAAGTACAACAAATACAGCATGCCATTCAGGAAATAATTTGTGAGAAAAAGTTGAGAATGTGTAATGGAAGTCTGAACATAGGGAATGAAAATTATGAAGAAATGCAATTGCACTGCAGATTATGTTAGTCATATTGATTGAAATTGGTTGGAGTGTCTATATATATACACACAAACGTACATATATTTACAGGTACAAACCTGCCAATCTTGGTTCCAGTCTGTACAGTCCCATTATCATAGACCTCCAGGTAATCAAAGTTACAGTTGACATGGTACTCCAAGTTGAAGGACTCAAATGACAACCGAATCAGGTTGCCTGGAGTAACACTGATGTACCAGGTGCAGTTGGCACCATGGGGGTAGTTGGTAGGGTGGCCAGGGCTTGAAATGGTGCCTGAAGGACTGGTCAGGGTATCTCCACAGCCTTGTACAGGAAAAAGGGACAATGGGTCAACATTAGAGATTGGTAGACTTTTGAAAATCTTAAAGTTGCTTTAAAATACAATAATTTAAAGGAACTACTGAAATAAGGCATGGTTCTTATGTCATTAAAAACAGCAGCCACAGCTCTGAAAGGTTTCACCAAATTTAAAAGCACAAGTAAATTACAGTGCCACTGGCATGCAGATAAATATAACTATTTTATGAAGATTTTTAGGATTAATGGCAAGTAAAACAAAAAACAAAGCCATGAGAATTATAGCAGTGTTTCTTGCATTTACCTCCTCACCTTCTCATTGTAAGAATGGAATGAAACTAACATTTTCTCTGGGGAAAATCTAAAATCTGGTATTCTTTGGAAGACAGAATGCAGCAGTGCATACTAGACTGAGTTAAAAGGTACATCTAGCTATATTACAACTACTGATTACAAAATAATTTATTCTCATGGGTCACCTTACTAGCTTTGCCAGCTTTCAAGTGCACATACAGTGAATGGAGCTGACTAAAGCAATTTCAGTGGTAGTTCTTTCTGCTTTTGTTTTTAGTCAGACTCAAAGACAATCATTTGAGATGATAAATTTGAATTTGTTTAGAATGCTGTCAGAGGCTTGTGCCTTTGTGTGTAAGATGGTAATGCTGCTGCCCGGTTAGCTCAGTTGGTAGAGCATAAGACTCAATTTCTCAAGATTGTGGGTTTGAGCCCCACTCCGGACAGCATGACCTCCCATGGGCCCACCACCTGTGGGAGGTGTTGGAGGACTTTAGTGCATTGTGGACTGGGTGGCAGTCGCCTCAGCAACCTGGGCCTGGACCCAGCTAAGCGGCAGATGACTGTGTATGTGTGTACACTGTTGCCCATAAAGTTGGAATAAAATATATATATCTTCTCAAAACTTTATTGATCAGTCTCTTCCAATGAATGATGAACAAATGATTTTTGCAAAATGTTGATTACTCTCACCCTCCAATGCAGAGCTATAGGCTGCCTCAAACCCATGGTTGCTAACGGAGGAGTCAGTCTTGAACTTGATGTACATAGATCTCTGAGTGGACTGGAGCCTGGGGGGAATCTCAACACCACAAAATGTCCCCAGCAGAGGAGAGCTAGACGTGGAGCCATCCCTGACCTGGGAGACAGAGGAAACATGCATCATCATAACTGATACACTATCACCTTCTCTATACATCCATAGCAAAATGGTGAGCTGAAATCTGAAGCTTTCAGCCCTGAGGCACTGGACAAAATGCTTTTGATACGAACCACTGACATACAGTGGTGGAAAAAAGTTTTCGGACACCCTTAAAATTTTACACAATCTCAAATATTATCATGAAATATTTACAGTATCAAAGTTAACAAATAGAGAGAGAGATAGAGATAGAGATAAATAGCAAAGAATTGTTAACTTTGTTAACTTTGATAGTCAAAGTTAACATATAGCAAAGAATGTGTTCAAAACTGAACAAAACATAAATAAACCATCACATAACAAAATTAATATTTAGTACTCCTGCCATTAGCATGCAGTAGCGCTTTAATCCTGGCTGGCATGTTCTCCACGAGCCTTTTGAGGGGTAATCTTCTCCCATTCTTTTTGAATTACTGTTTTTAATTCTTCCAAATTCTTTGGTTTCCGCATTGAAATAGACCTTTTGATAATCCACCAAAGATTTTCAATGGGGCTCATGTCCGGGGATTAAGCTGGCCACTCTAAGACCTGGATATTGTTGTCACAGTCAGGAAGTAATGCTCTGTCATGTTTTGTCTCGTGTTCATGTTGTCCTGTGAGTTTTGCTTTTATTTTGAAATTTGATCTCCTCTTGTTTCAGGTTGCTTGCCCTTCCTCTTGTTTCCCGCCAGTGTGATTGTTTTCCCCACCCTAATTGTTTCCACCTGTTCCCCATTACCTTGTGTCTATAAATTGTCTGCATCTCCCTTTGTTCTGTGCCAGTTTGTCTTGTCCTTTGTCATGTGAACCAGCGTCCTTATCTAGTCCTTATATCTCATGTCAGGTTTTGTTATTCTTTTGCACTTTCACCGTCTCGTTTTGATCTATTGTGCTGGCTTGTTGTTTAACATTTTTCCTCGTAAGAGTGATTTTTTGTTTCCTCGCAAGAGTGATTTTTCGTTTGTTGTAATCTTTTGTTTTCGTACCTTTTTCCCCGGTTGGGTGATCCTTGTTTTGTTACTTTGGTTATTAAAGACTTTGCTATTTGATCCTTCGTTTTGGAGTCGTGCATTTGGGTACTGTCCAAGTTCAGTCGTGACAATTGTGCTCCTGCAGCCAAGTTCTACTTGACCTGGATGCGTGGCAAGGGGCATTATCTTGCTGAAACATCCAGTTTCGACCTTGACAGAACAGTGCATGTGCAGAAGGGAGCATGTGGGTTTCAAGAATAGCACAATACTTAGCAGAGTTCAATATACCATCACAGACAGTGAGGTGACCAACGCCAGCAGCACTCATACATCCCCAAACCATGATACTGCCGCCACCATGCTTGACAGTAGGTACTGTACGTGGTGGAGATAATGCCTCACCTGGCCCTCTAAGTACCCTCACATTAGCACGAGGAGCATTAAGCTGGAAACTGGACTCATCCGACCACAGAATCTTCTTCCATTTCCTGGCTGTCCAGTCCTTGTGTGTTTGGGCGGCGCCGAGCTAACCTCTGCCTCTAGTTGATCAGGGGCTTCTTAACAGCCTTGCAGGACCTTAAGCCATGATGTAAGAGTTGGCCACGCACAGTGCGGGTGGAACACTGGACACCAGTTTGGTTTGACCACTGTTGCTGAAGCTCACATGATGTCATTCGGTGGTTTTCCCTGCACATGCAGATCAGGATGCGGTCATTCCCGAGACGCCCAGATCTTGGTTTATCTTCCAAGCTGTTTCTTTATATGTCTGCAGTGTGTATCCAACTGCTGAAGGACTGCATCTGCATTTTCTGGCTATCTGGCGGCAGCTGTACCCTTCCTGGCTGAGAATCTTTATCTTTAGGCGTATTTCTTGTGTTAAGTTTCTTGTTTTAGCCATTTAGCCAAATGTGCTGGCTTTATATAGACAAAAAGCACCCTGACAAAAATTGTCTTCAATGCTCAAAATTTCTTAAGTATTTTTATGGAGCTAATCAATTTTAAGTTTTTAATGGCTGATTTTAGGATTGGTTTAGTATTGTGGCTGTGACTGTACAAAATCAAATTGCACTTGGAAAAAAAGAGTGATTGTTAATGTAATATATCACAAATGCATGGGGTATCCAAAAACTTTTTTCCACCACTGTACTTCATACCCCAGCCACAACAGCTGGACCACACTTGTAATCCAACTTTGGGCAACTTTGCTCTTTTTATGCCCCAGTTTGTGACAGTAGGGGCAGCAAAGCCTTGCCATTTTAGTGGCAATATGCCTTGCTGGCCAACTAGAAGTGACTTGACAACAATCAAAATGACAAATGATAATGGAGTAGAAGTATAAAGTAGCGGAAAATGGAAAGTAACTGTGTACAGTTTTGCTGTGTGTTTATGTTTTGTTTTTTAACGAAATAATAGCATTAATAGTACTGTTACAAGAAGAAGGAGTATAAGAAGAAGAGGAAGAAGAAGAAGAATGGCCTATTATTTGTTAATAAATTTGTAAGAAAAAATTGCAGAAAAGTAGTACTGAATTTTTCTGGTCAGTTTAGGTCCAAGTTGTATTTAGGTCCAGCTAATTCACTTACCTCAACATAGTCAAAACGACAAGAACCTCCCTCAACATCAAATGACAGGAAGTCGAGGGTGACCACATAGCCCTCTGGCTGGTTAATAACCCACTCACAGGCTTTGTTGTGGGGATAGGCATTGGGGTGGTACGGAGACCGTAACTGCCCAGTCCCCGACAAAGTACCTCCACAAGCTGGGGAAAGAGAGGGTTAATGGTTGGTCAGTGGCTAATGGAATAGACCTATCTTCAAATCAATGCCTGGACTGCCGTTATAATTCCTTTATCATGATTTAGCACTCATCCCTTTTTATGTCAAGCATTACTACTTTTTCAGAAATAAACAGTGAAGGGTAAATAGACTGCTAGATAACCACTTTTGGTTCCCAGGTGTCCCAGGTGCGCATGTTTGCTCACACAAATAACCTTTGCATTGTGTATCCAACTGTTGGGGCAAAAAATTCAAGAATCCTGAGGCTGAGTTAAAGTGAACTGGGAGACATCTGCATGAAAATATCTGCTATTCCAATGTCAAGTCCATTTACATTATCCATGGCCACCATGTATGCACAAGCAGCCATACAGCTAGTCTATGACCAGGAACTATAGGTTGAGCCAGGAACATAAAGTTCCATGACTCGACCTCCTAACCCAAACCTCTCTGAGACATTTCTTCTATCATAAGTCAAAACAAGGGAATGTGTCTCCTATATAGTCAATGTAGTATATTGTTTCTTAGTGGTTTATTTTTTTCCTTTCTGTGTGTAAAAAAACTTGTCATATCATTTCATGACCTGTTTATTATGCCTACAACAAACAGAGTTTTTGATATTTTACACATATCACAGTGACATTATCAGCTGTTCTGCCAGTTTACCGCTCTTAAACTAGAAAACTATGATGCACAGTAATGTAATAAAAGCTTATTTTCACTCAAAGTTTGACATACTATAAAAAACATATACCACACAGCAAGCAACACATAAAGAGGAAGTCATATCACATGTGTGTGTAAATGTATGACATCTCACCAACAGTATACACTGCCCTGAAACCAGCCCGGCTGACTGAGCTATCAGACCTGAAGCGAATGAACAAGAGGTTGGAGGATGAGACAATGGGAGCTGGCAGGGTGCTCCCACAGTACTTCCCTATCAGAGGATCAGTCTCCATCCTGCCATCACGAACCTGGGAAGAAAGGCGATAAAAGAAGAGGCTGGAAAAGTGTTGAGAAGAAGTGTTGATTTCGTCAATGAAATCCATAACAAAAAAATCTGTTGATGACCCATTTTTCTCATTCAAAACAAGACTAAAACTAAATAAAAGTAACCTCTGAAAACAAGAACTCTGATAAAATGTAATACTTTTTACATAATGCATTGTAATGCATTTCATTCAACAACCTGGAATCACACACTGCAGCCTAGTCTCTTATTGAGATGTTGTTTTAACTGCTTCACCTATTTCACTAGAATTAGAAAGAAACATCTTGCATTATGTAAAATCATGTCTCTGTTAGTAAAATTATCTGATGTTACCAGTTACTGGAAGAAACAGATTTACTGACTTAATTAATCTTCAGTCCAGTGAGAATTACACAAGAAGCAGCGACTAAACAGCTGGAATAACTGTGCGGGTCAGACATTTATAAACAGGTAAAGGAATGTAGCACATTATCAAGTGCTGTGGAGATGGCCATAATATTTTCAGTTGGAGAGCTTTCTTGTTGCTGTTGTTGTGAAGGAATGAATAAGTTTCAGGATAATGTTGGCTGTCAGCCATATACAGTAAATCTTCCTTTAGATGTTCACAGAAGAAGAGTCTAAGAAGACATTTACATTTTGGTTAAAGGTAGGGAAAAATGGTGACCTTGATAAAATATTGAAAAGTTATGGCTCACCTCTGGAACAAGATGTGCTGCAGTCTATGTGTAGACTTCTTAAATACTGAAGTCTCATTTTATGTAAGTCAACATCTTCTCTAACTTTAATGGGTTTTAGTGGCATAAACAACACAACAGGGGGTATAAGAATATTGTCTGTGAAGATGTAGTGAAGATCAACTATGTTTCAAAAATGTATTTGAGTAAAATAGTTGTGTCTAAATGTATTTTGTTGTGAGGCTGCAGTATTCATTCATTCAAGTTATTTAAGCACATTTTAAGAAATAAATCAAGACATATGTTTGTGAGTCATTAACACATCCTACCTCAACATAGTCAAAAGCACAGCTGCTGTGACTCTCCAAGTTCATGTGAGTGAAGTTTAGGGACACCTTCTCACCAACTGGCAACCTGATCAAATAGATACACTGACGGTTGTGGGCATAGTCATTAGGCCAGTTGGGGGAGATGATGATGCCCTCACTGTCAGCGAAGGTACCACCACAACCAGGGTCACCTAAGAACAGACACCAGGGTGAGGAATTCTATTACCTGTGCAGCTCACAAAAAGCAAAGCATTGACAATACTGGGAAAAGAAGATCCATATGCTTGCTGTTGCTGTTTTGTTCCTAAGAGAAAGGTACTGAAACTTACTTAGGGGTCCAAGTAGTGAAGCTGCTGTTTTGTTCTCACTCTTTTTTCTTATTTTTAATGCCTAGCACTAACATAAGGCACAAAATGGCAGTATGAGACCATGAAACTGTCGTCATATCAAATATTAAACAATGTTCTATTACAAGTAAATAATACTATTATATTGGAAGAAAAGACTTTACATGCCCATGTACATATTATGATTGAAAAACTAGATGACACCTATGGAAACATAAAGAATGTGATAAACACATAATGAAAGGGTCTTGATGTGAAAAGCACCACAGACGCTTATATGTCTATATAAGACCACGGCAAAAAAGTAAAATTTTATGTGCTGTTTTATTATTAGTATTAAATATTGTGTTTTATGAACAGCATAACTACACAAAATATTGCTTAACCATTTTAAAACCAATTTCCTGAATAAATATAAAAATAACATTGGGGTAATTTACATCATTGAATTGTTTTTAAAAGCTGATTGCAAGACCAGTTACATAAATAAAGCTTGAAGTTGTCATGGTCACCTCTCCTGCACCAAATGTCAAGAATTATCTTGTAGGGTGAGAAAACTCCATGCATACATTTTGTTACACTGTGACATATAGTATACAGTGTATACTATACACTGTCTAACTTGGTATACGTCATTTCTTACTTGGTGATGTTGTGTATGTAATGTGGAAGCCTCGGTCAGAGACACTGAAGTCGGAGTGGAAGTGGATCCATGCTGTTGGACCAGTAGTCTGCAGGGGTGGAGGTGATGCTGTACTACAGTACTTCCCCAAAACTGGGTCTTCAGGTAGAAGGCCATCCCGGACCTACAATATTTGGCCACACAAGACAATAAACAGAGCAAATGCAAGAAGTTGTAGGGTTGGGATACATTGAAGGCTTGCATGGAGTGGGGTCAGTAGAGGAACACTGTGCAAAAGCCTAACAAAACAGCAAACAGTAGCAGTCATACAAAACAACTGTGCCAGTGTTACAGTACTTTGGGTGTGTAAGCCACCTTCAGCAGTAAGCCACCTTCTCTGTATAGGCATCCAGGTAAACAAATGTTGGGTTTGGCAAAAAAACATGATTAAAAGAGTCCTGTCCTCATTAATACACACAGAAAACACAGAAATCATACATAAAAACTAAAATGGATACCATGGGTAGCCTTGGTTTAAGCAGTATGTCACTTTTGTTTGTGAAAGTATCTCACTAAAGCTATTGAATCTATATAATGATTTTTATTTATTGTTTTAACAAATTTAAAAGATACTAGGATATATGGCAGCATTTTTCACCTCTAGGAAGTCATAGTTGCAGTCAGGGTGATGCTCCAGACTGAGAGTTCCAAATGCAAAGGTAATGAGCAAGCCAGGTTCCACTGTCACCGTCCAATAGCAGTCCCTGCTAGGTGGGTAGTTTCCAGGGTAACCAGGTGAGTTAATGTTGCCATAGGGAGCAGTAAGTTCACCTCCACATACTAAGATAACAAGGAGATTTTAGGGAATGATGAACAGTTATTTCACATTTTCAAAAGCCTTCATGAACTTGACCACCGTTAAAGTTTAGTGGGGCTGTAGTGGCCTGAAGTGCAGTCACACTGGCAATAAGATTGTTGTCAGTTATGTACATTAATTTATTTTACAAATAGGTTTATTACAGGTTGAAAGTATTCTCAATATTGAGAAAATAAGTGTTGAAATTGTTAAAATTTAAGTTTTTAACTATTGTCTATTGAACACAATGTTTTTCAAAAGCTTCCAACAATAAATAAGCACACCATTAACATTAACAGAATAATGTTGATAAGATCTCTTTTTTTGGCATTAGTCATCAGCAGATGCGTCATGTGAATAGCAAAATGTTCATCAAAATGTTTGAGTATTTTTTTATAAATCAAAGTATCACTAACTCACACCACCTATTCTTGTTTCACTTATTGGACTGATGGTTTGCCAACATCTGACTCCAAATTAGCTTTGTTGATGTCATTAGCCTAGAGCTTCACATACTTTTTCCAACCTACACTCTGAATGTTTGAACGATTTATTCAGTATGGACAACAACAATACAATGATTTGGGTTCATAGTTAAAAAAACATCCCAAGATTAAAGTCAGAATTCTGAGATTAAATTTTTTTTCCAAATAAATTTTTCACGTGGCCCTCATCCTCTTCAGTAAGATGCAGTCGGGTTGTTTGGATGTTTGTGCTATCTCAGACAGGACCACGTTTCTATTATAATAAAGTGCATGCTTTCGCTTAGTTGAGACAATCAACAAGCAGACATGGTGAAACAGTTACAAGAAACACTGTTCATTCTGGAAAGGGTATTAAATTTCCTTTGTTTAGGTCTTAAAAAGGTCTTGAAAAGTATTACATTTCATTTAAAGAAGTAGGCATACTTCTGTAGTGTGATACTGTACTGTGAATACTTTTTTAAATGATTTCAGTTTTTGGATTTAAATAAATTTGTAAAACTTTCTAAAACCATTTTCTCTTTGTCAAGGGTAACATTTCATCCTCTAAAACTACATTTACAACACAGTTAAGTATGAAAAAAGTGAATGGGTCTGAATGCTTTTTGAAGATGTAAATGTGTGTATGTTGGATTTATTCTCAGTGGGTATGTGAACATAAGACATGGCAGAGAAGGAAAAATAAAAAGAACTAGAAGTACCACATGGCGGTGGTATGCCTCCGCGTGGTTGGATGCCTGTTTGTAGCAGATGTAGAGGTAGAGTGTGTTTTGTAGTGATAATGGCAATCTTTGGGAAGGTTAGCGCTGGGTGTTCACAAGCAAAACTTACACAAGATCACTGTGACCTTGACCTTTGACCCCAAACCTCCAAAATCTACTCACTTCATCTTTGATTGACGGCGGGGAGGCATAAAAAGGTAATATAGGTTAATGTGATAAGGTAAGGTAAGGTGGACTGACTTAAGCTTGGAGGCCTGACCTGTTTAGGTTTATAACTCCACCCACTAATGGGTAGGAATAGATTTGCCCACCTTTAAAAGCCCAGGTGACCTCTCAGTTTATAGCAAGCACCATGAAGCATGTAAGGATGTTGTGAGGTCACACTGGACTGGGTCACTGGGTCATATGCCTTTCATGTGTCACTCAGTCATTCCAAAATTTAAGACTTTGTAAGACTTTTTAAGGATTTCTCATCTATCAAACCAAAACACACAAAACATCCTTACCTGGGTCCTGAGACTGCCAAACAACTGTGAAGCCACCACCACTGACAGAGTGGTCAGAGCGAAACCAAAAATATAGGGAATTGTGGGAGCTGTAGACCTCCTGTGGGTTATTTTGGCCACAGTATTTTCCGATTATGTGACCAGAAGCGCTGTCCCCATCATGAATCTGAAGGAAGTCATAGTTGCAGTTGGCGCTGTTCTCCAGGTGAAAGAAAGGAAAGGTAATATGCAGAATCTAAAGAAGAAAGCACACAGAAATCACAAGATCTGTCAGTTTGCCACATTTGAAATTTATCACATCCCCAAATGCTAACGATGCTCTCTCTTTCACTTTTAGCTTGTTGTTTTGGTATTAGAGCACAAACATCTACTGTCAGCATCTTTGTCTCCATCAGCAGCAAGCATACATTTTCAGCAAACAAAAGCACTTGGACCATACATTACCTGTCCACATACAAGGTTTTGTGAACATCTAGCAGCTGTAGAGAAAGATATTTTTCTAATGACCTGGTAAAAACCAAATAAGAGCTAAAATACCAGTCTCATTTGCTAACCAGAAACAAGATTTAAATGTGATCCCAACAATGCTTACAACATCTTCTGGGCCTTGTTTTGAAGTCTTATTACCATACTGAATTAAGGATAAAAAAAAAAAAAAGTCTGATAAATGTAAAAAAACAAAACCAAAAAAAAAAAAAAAAAACTTTTATTTTGTTATCTGAGAAGCTCAAATGAGCTAACTGTACACTACCAGAATGAAATTACAGAGAAAAATTAAACAAATTACATGTGTATAAAAGATTTGGACATTCATAGATGCCTGTCACTTTAATGTGTATTGTTGCGGTGTAAGATATGATGTATGTTTTGCGCTAGTTCTTCCTTATCAAGGGGGGAGTTGAAGGTTTCAGCAGTGAGGATAACTTCCGCGTTCAAAAACATTTTATGTCCCACACATCAAATTTTAAATAATCCACATACAAAATACTAAAACACGCAGTTTCTGAGTAAATTTACTTGTCCTGAGACCAAATCTAAAAAAACTAAGAGAAAAGAATGCTTGAAAATAGTTTTAAAAATACCAAATAAGTCTGGAGTACCCCCTAAAATGCCATTTTTCTCTTGTCCCACACCCCTAATTACCAAATTGAATCTCAAATAAAGCAGTTAAAATGAAATTTAAATTTCATTTTTTTGGTATTATTTGTTTCATTGTTGTCTCTTGTAACTGTGGGAACATTTGTTTTAATAAACATAATATTTCAAATAATAATTATTATTCATGGAACGTGTGTCCCACAACATGCACGCAACCCTGTTACCATAACCTTTTTAGCATGGTAGAAGAAGAAGAAAGCAGTGAATCAAATGATACGCTGGACTTGACATCATCAAACAGTTTTCCAAAAGAATGGGTAGAGCAAAAGTATGTCCTTACTTCTATTTTTGATATTTTTATAACATAGCCTTGATTGAATGTCTCACTCTACCTCATGCAACCCTGTTACGCATAATGATCAGAATAAGACAATTATTTTTTTATTTTTTCTTTACTTATTTACATAAGTAAGTTTGTCCTCTTGGTCAGCAGTAACAGCTAGCTAAACAGCGAGCTTCTACTCCTGAGAAAAAGCTAACATTAGTACCGATTTGCAACCCTGTTACCTGCAACCCTGTTACCGTGATTAAAGTATTGTATTGTAAACACCAAATAAATCATGTAATAAAAATTGTAACATTGATCTGTAAGTTGAGCTAATCAAGCCTTTAATAGTTTATTACCTATTATTGATGAATATGTAGCAGAAAATCAGCCCATATTTACAGCCTGGTATATTTTTTGTTTTTGGTCTCTATTGATAGTTTCCACCTCCTTGAACACTGTGGGGGGTGGGTAATTATTTTGTACCACAACCGTTTTAGTGTTATTTAGGCTTAAAATTCTTATATAAATTAGGGCATGGTTACATTGAGTGACATCCCCATAGACGGTCACTTGCAGTTAGCTCTTTGCTAAAGCATCAGCTGAGCTAGGCAGCTACATCCAGAGGCCTCCGTCTACCTCCAACAGTTGACAGGGGCTGCAGTGACCGTGTTTGTTTGCCAATGTTCGGATAGGTTTTTGTGACAAATAGGGCTTGTTGTAGTGTAGACTGTACTAACAGACCGTCGAAGGAGTCTGTGTTGCAGTTTTTTCGGTAAGTAAATTTCTCACTATTTTACCTGGATGTTTGCACTAATTAGCATGTATTAGCATATTTTGCAGCTGGCTTATGGTGGATAGTGGGTGGAGGCAGCGGTGAAAGCTGGTAAATATTAAATATTAAACATTTTAATATATTATTATTACTATCATAAACTATTTTTATTGTTATCATTAATAGTAATGACACTAATAATAATGTTTTTAACGTTTTAATATATTTTATTAATATGAAATAATAATGATTGTTTCACAGTTAAATAATAGGCTAGAAATAAATTTCCCCCTGCAGCTTCACCTATAACCTCTCTATCTGAAACAGTCATGTTTAAAACACAGCAGCAACATTATGATCTCTGTTGTATGCTGTGTGTCGCTGTTGTACGGGATCGAACTAGTCAGGTCGGTCTCTGGGACTGTCATGTGGTGGATGTAGCTGTGTGTAGCTGCCGCTTAGCTTGTTAGCCTAGCTGATTAGCCTTAGGCTAGCTCAGTTGCTCCGAGCTAATTGGCCGGGTTCTCGGCCGGCTGACCCCGGCTAACCCGTAGAGTAACCGCCTCTCCGCCAAATATGGAAAGTACACTAAAATCCACTAAAATCCAAGATGGCGCAGCTCAAATGCCCATGGTTTGGTCACAAAACCAACTCCCCAAAACCAATGGGTGACATCATGGGTGCTACGTGTACAAGTTTAGCGCGATGCGAGATATTTCTGGCCGTGTTGCGGTGCTCTGATGGTAATTTCCGGGGTGAAATATGAAGTTGTTATGGCGGCCTTTCATATCTTGAAGCTAAAAATTGTCCTGTTGCTCTGAGGAGGTAAGTGAGACAGGGAAATTAACATTCTGTGTGGCCACCATGATGGCTTAACCTTGTTTATCCGGTGGGTGTTGCTGTTGTTCCTCTGTTTACCTGTGGAGTGAAATTTGTGAGGGTTTCTGTTTATTCCGTGGAATGCAATCCTCATTTATATGCTGCTGTAAGTTGCAGCTTGTATTTAGGTTATAATTCTTATGTTTACTGGAGCGTCATCTCCTAATATCTGCTCCTATATCCAGACCACCCCGTCTTCTGTCATAAACCTAAATGAGCTAGCCCTCCTCCATTACCTCACAAACAACATGATAAGGAAATCCCTTTTACCTAAGTAAGAGAGACTGCAACTGACCTTGTCTGGATCAGTGCGGATCACCCAGGCACAACTGACTTGGTGATCATACTCATCATGTCCTGGAGTGTTGGGATAACTGAAAGAACCTGCAGGGCCAGTCAGGTAACCTCCACATGCTGGAACACACATACAAAAACTTATGATAGCACTTGTTATATACCCTGCACAGAAAGAATGAACACAACATGAAGGGCAACAAATGAGCTGTTCCTTCTGTTCTTTCTTGCAGAAAAACCATACAGTAGGCACTAAATGAAAAATTAGACATATGATAAAATGGAGTATTGGTGAAATGAAATAATATTCTTATTGAAATATTCATATGTAAAGGATTTTTTTTGGCGAATTACAGGTGTGTAATACCAAAGTCTGTAAACTGAGAATGAACCAGAAATCCTGCACACTGTCACTCCCAGCTTTTACTTACTTAGCTGTGATATTTTAGTCAGTAAACCGTTTTCATTGTAATTAAGCTAGGTCAGTACAAGGGACTAGCAATGTGTGGGATTTCAGGTTCATCAGAATGGGCCAAATGAATCTGATGACTTCTGTTGTGTAGGCAGAATGCATATGCAATACACATTTCACATTTACGGTTACAATTCTACAATTAATATAAACATAGAATAATAGATTACAGTTTGTACTCTGTGATTAGATGAGTGATGATAAAATAGTTAACTATGATGCCCCCCAGTCCCTGATCACTGACCTCTAGTCTGTTAACTAGCCCATCCAGTCCCTTAACTTCATCCTCCATATGTCTCTATAAATCTACTCTACTCTTTTCATCTTAACCTCACTTTTTCTCCACCTCCTTTCAGCCCATCCATCGGTATTTCTTCCCTCAACCTCCCTTCATCTTCCCAGTCCCTTTGTACGGATCTTTTTGTCCTGGCAGTACCTTGCTGTGGGGTCTGGCAGAGTGGGCCAGTCCACTGGGCAGTGCATGTACATGTGAATCCATTATTGCCATCAATGCAGGTTCCTCCATTTTGACAGGGATTGCTTGAACATTCATTGATGTTCTGGTCACAGTTTTCTCCTTGCCAGCCAGAGTTGCAATTGCAGATGTAGCCAGGAGCCGAGGTGGTGGCCTGTGACAGAAGTAGTGAACTAGTCATACATTCATAAATTTGTTGCTATAAAGAGATCTGATTCTGCATTTTCTATTTTTTGAGAATATCATTAACACAAAATCAGAGTAGAATTTACTAAGCCTTAAGACTTATTCAAACTATGGCCAAACTAATGCAAATACTGGAAATCTTAAAGAACTGTTTGCATGTGTAAAAATAATTTTACACAAAAACAGTACTTTAAGGTCCTTCTCTTTCAGTGCACTACAAATGTGCATTACAACAATCATTTGGTAATGAGTAGCAAAGACTGCACGAGTACTCCTCTTGGTCACATTATGGTCTAACAGAATCCCACCATGTGTGAACAGGTACTGTACATTCACACAGCCACACTTACCACACACTGTCCATTGACACAAGGATTGTTGGTCTCACATATGTTGCTAGTCTGGGTGCAGCCTGTTGGCCCATAACCATTGCCTATGTAGCCCGGAGGGCAGGTGCATATAGGCAAGCTTGAACCTGGTGGTTGTGGGAGAGTTGGGGGTGAGAAGAAAAAGAAGATATGGTCATTTCCCACCCTGAACATGTCATTCTTAAATTGCACTTGTGTAAAAAAAAAACTTGTGGAGATAAAATCTCCACTCAGAAGACACAATAGTAAAATGTGTTTGTTTTTACCTTGGCTTGAGGAGCAAGTAGCCAGTGGGTAACAGCCTCCATTGTTGACAGCGCAGATATTGATCTGAGTACATGTTCTTCCATCCCCCTCATAACCTGTGCAAAAACAAGATCTGTGTTTAAAGTCAGTGCAGATGATGTCAGGGTCATAGAGTCACTCATAGATGGCTTGGATATAAATACATTGTCATGAGGCAGCGCTGCTGCCTCTGGGGTTTGTTTTTTGGTTGTTTCTTTTTCTGTTTTTTCCGTTTGTCTGTCTGGCTGGGTGTGCGATGGTGTGGGCGTGGTTTGGCGGCTCCCTGGCTGGCTCCTCCCGGCTCACTCCTCCTCATCAGTATGATTTCAATCACCTGTGCTCATTCTGTCAGCTATCTACCTCCCTCCCGAAGTATAAGAGGCTCGGCTTTCCTGAAGACCCTCGCTAGATCGTACTGTCGTCTACCTGGTGACTAGATCTCTGTGCCCCATGATTTTTGCCGCTGTGGATGTATCTCTGAATCTTTTCTCCAGTGGATTTTTCCTAACCGCTCTCCTCTCGCTCCCTGCAGACTCCGCCGGATTACCCTTCTCCGTGTTTCCTCCACCCTGCCTCAGCCGACATCCCCAGGACCCCCGGAAAACCCCTCCGTCTTAAGTTCCCTTTGTTTAATATTGTTTGAACTCTGAGAATAAACTGTTTATCATGTCCGAGATGCTTGGGACTCATGGCGTCTGGTATGCCTAGAAGCGCTGTCTCTGGAAGACGTGGAGGATCTATTTATCTATTGGACATTGATAGCAGGGATACTACTGATTGGCCTGGGTATTGCCCTGATCTATCGGAGAATTGGAAAAACCGCTGCTGGCAAATCGGCACTACCGTTAAGCGCAGAGATTAAACAGCACCACGGGTTCATGGGTACTCGGCTGACGGAATTCCATCAGAAGATAGCTCGGATCGAAGGACTGATCAGGGACATCTCAGCCCGATCTGAGGAGGAACGGAGACAGATTGATAACATCGGAAGACAGTTCGAACACCTGTTGAGATCGGTGAAGGGACTGTCTGTCAAGCTTGAGGAGATGTCGAAGCTACTCCATGCATCTGCAGGGGATGACGAGCACTGAGACCAGACTAATTGATCATTGATCTGGATAAATTGAACGCGGATCAATAAATTGCTTCTTGCATATTGGCTGTATTGTTTCTGTCCCTCGCCCCCCCACCCTCCTCCCGGCCTTGAAGAATAGCTCTGCAGCTGTGCTCCGATCAAATTCCTATGCAGCTCGTATCTCCCTTCAAAGACAACTGATGAACTGACCTGTAAACATCCTGGCAGTCTCAGTCATACAAATCGCAAACACTTCATAAACTGACGCACACACATTCCCCTCCCTACCCGCCCCCCATCTACCGTCTGCCTCCGCACCTTATCTTTTGTCCCCCCGCCCCCCCATGTGTCCATGAAAAAATTCCAGCATGTTTCCACGTGTACTGTGTACTAATGTCATAATGTATAATGTGATTGTGTGTCAAATGTATGTATCGCAACTTGCAAATTAACTTTCAGGAAAGCGCGTGGTGGCGCAAACATTTTTCTGCGGCCCGGAGGCTATACTCCTGAATGAAATTTCGCCTGTACTTCTGTGCAAGTGATAATAAACATCTATCTATCTAGATATACAGTACATATATGCTTCCAATCAGAAATATTCAACCCCCCCAAAGATTTTAAGGATTTTATCAATTGAAATTTTTTCAAAGAGCAAGATTCTGCTTTGGATGACTTCTTTATGAATTGAGTGATACATGATGATACACCCTTGTCACAATTATTCCACCCCTATATAATACTGTTGATTTTAAAGCTGTCTGGCAGTTTTTATGGCCTAAAGTGGAGTTGGAACATAATTAACCCCTTGGGAACTTTATAATGATTTTTCATTTGCTTCAGCTGTGATGCATATATAAACCCTGAAGGTATTCAAGGTGAGTTGCAATCATGGGAAAGACAAAGGAGCTCCTACAAAAGCTGAGAGAGGAGATTATTTCATCAGGGCCTTAGGTATAAGAAGATTTACCAAAAATGTAACATTCCAAGAGACCATTGCAAGCATTATAAGGCAGTTTAAGACTTATGAAACAGCTGCAAACATGCCTGGCTGTGGAAGAAAGCCCAAAATTTCATCAATGGCCCTTAGCAACTTAGGACAACTAAGAGAAATCCCCGTGTGACTGCAAGACACCTACAGGATGAGCTGATGAAGCCTGGTACAAGTGCATCAGCGGCAACCATAAGATGTGCACTGAATAAACAAGGACTTCATAGCTGGACTCCATGACACACTCCACTCTTGAACACAAGGAACATCAAAAGTCAAGTAGAATATGCCAGGAGGAATTTGGATGAGACTACAGAGTTTTGGGAGACAGTTCTATGGACTGATGAAACCAAACTAGAACTGACATATGGACCAGGGGTATCTCTGGTGTGCAAAAGGCCAGGGTTATCACCAGAAGAATACCATCCCCACGGTCAAGCATGGAGGTGTGTAATTAATGATGTGGGGCTGTTTTTGAAAGAAGGCAGTTACAGCACGGAACCCATCAAACATCACTGACCTAGACGCTTTTGCACGTGAAGAATGGGCAAAGATTCAGATTGAGAGGGATAAGAAGCATGTCAGCACTTACTAAAAACGTTTGTTATAAGTTATAAAAGCTAAAGGATGCTCCACAAAGTACTGAAGCTGGGAGATGAATAATACTGCACATGCACATCAACTTCTGTTGTCAAAATAACTCAAATATGTATCAATAAATATTTTTTTGTTCTGAGTTGAGTTGAGGTTTTTTATTGTCATTATCTTTCATCCACTAAAATGTCTTTTCAGGTGAAGGGGTTGAATATTTCTGATTGCAACTGTACATATAAGAGGTATTGCATGATACTTAGATATCTTAAACTTGCATGAACAGAAGGTTAAGATAATACACTATATACACGTGACCTGGGTGTTGCAAGCGACCAGATAATGAAGCCAAGCAGTTGTTGCCTTTTCATCTTCTGGCCACTATTAGCATTAGCTAGCATGACATTTTGCCACCTACAACAGTAGCCTCATAGCTTATCTGTTGGAGCTATGATCCATTCTCCAGAGTCTCTTGCTAACCTTAAAGCATCACCTGTGCTAGAATGGCATCACATTGGTGGGCTTATTACAGTTACTCTTACCTACTGTTTTTTTCAGCATTTGCAACTCCTACATCTGTTTACTTAACCCAGAGGATGATTCCCATTATGTATTCCTATTCAATTATGTATGAGTGTTTTCAACTTGGAGATGTGTATATGAGCCAATCAACCAGTCAAAGGACTGCAACTTTTTGCTTGTGCTAATAATACCCAGCAAAAGCAACTGGAAGAAACAGCCAGAAATGGCACAAACAAGAAAAGGGGAGAGCTACATAAGGTTTCAACCTTCTGTGCATACACATGATGGATATCCAGGTATTACCATGCCTTCTCTGGTGGTTATCCAGAATTCCTAGAATTGTAGTTCCATTAATAACTCCAGCTTGTCATACCTGGAGGGCAGGAACCACAGTGGAAGGAGCCCATGGTGTTCAGGCACTGTACCATGGGAGTGGTGGAGCAGCCTCCATTATTGGTCAAACATTCATTCACATCCTGACAGCTGTAACCGTTTCCTTGCCAGCCTGAGACATATAAGAAGTGATTAGAACAAATCTCCACTTATTCAGGCTATACATTAAAGCATAATTCTAGATTATTTCAACCTGGCATATTTCCAATAAGGGTGGCTATTGTGGCTCTATGGTCATGCTGATATTTTTGGAAAGAGAGCTGCTTTCTAATATTACGGCTAGGAAATGTATTATAGGAGGAATCTTGCATTGAGAATAATCACTATCCAACTGTCACAACAGTGGATACTGAACCAGAAAGGATATTGGCAAAAACAGGAGGGAAGGAGATGTTTGAAAAGGCTGACAGCCTGTCTCCTTTAGAGCCCAATATGAGTTGTGTATTACCAGCAGGACAGGCTCCACAGTAGAAGGAGCCCTGAGTGTTGTAGCAGGGAACAGGAGGGTTGGTGGAGCAAGGCTTGTTGGGTAGGTTACACTCATTAACATCTGCAACACAAGCTGAATTCCCAGGTGGAGCTTCCCAGCCACTCTCACAAATGCACTGGTATTTAGGCTGTTTATTGGGATGAAAAATAGTCACATGTAGTCACAGTGTGAAAACTGTCAATCATGAAAATACAAGAAAATATCTTCAGTCTATGGGTTAAAAATAGGGTCAGGGAGATTCTGAGCTTGAAAAGTGACGTTCTGAAATAATTCCAGATTGTAGCTGTGAATCAGCCTTTTGAAGGCTCTTAAATAAATCTGGATGACAAATTCAAGTTTGTCTGTGTAGAAAAGATTTGTATTTGTAATTTTAAACAAAGCAAAGAGAAACGTTCCATTGCCTGAAAGATGTAGCAGATTTTCAAGGATGATGGTGCAGGCTTTCTGCAACCCAAGTGGGTTTAATCATATTACTGGTGAACATTTAATGTACTGTGAATGGATGCAAACACACCTGGGTCACACAGGTTCCCACCATCATCCAGTTTGAAAATCTAATAAACCTTTTAGGACCTGCAGCAGAAATGAATGCAACCATTTACCCTTTGATTGGACTCTGCTTTGTGGCTTGATTGTCATTGTCCAGTTGGATTCAGGAATAAAGTCAAAATTCATAATTATAACTTTAGTTTCACACTTTGCACTGAGTTTTAGACGCAGTTTTCTGATTTGTATCTGTAAACAGATGTAAACTGTTTTTTCTTCTTTTTTTCCCCCAAATCATTCCTACAAATGCACAACTTTGAACTTCTCATGCAGATTTATTTTACAGGTTCACAAAGAATGATTTACAACTACTATAAACTCTGGAAATATTTGTGAACATCCCCTTACAAGTTCAAAAATATTATTGACCCAAGTATTGACCCAGATATGAGTCAATAACATTCCAGCATTAATTTATCCTTGTAATAGCTTCCATTATACTTAAGCATATAGGTATAAAAAAAATACCTATTCTTTCTTTCTTTTTTGGTGCTCAATTAATACTGTGGATTCATCTATATTTTTTGAACGTGTTAAGTAAGCTGTTTAAGTGACTGGTTACCTGTCCAGGTACAACCCTGTCTGCATCAATACATGTGCCATGTACACACAAGTCCTGTCCTGCATTTCTGCAGTCATCATAACGCACGGTACAGAGACTCCCAGACCACTCCGGTGAACAGTTACAACTGCATAGAGACAGAAATATGAAAATAAAATAATTGTTGCTGTAGCAATCCGTATGTTATATCAGAGAGATCTCATTCATATCACCCAGAACACTTACAAGGACAATTATTATTAAAGCCTCAAACACATATTTTATCACTTACTTCTATTGGTATCTAGCTACAGAGGGAATTTTGGTTTTATCTGCCAAAGTTTTGGAAAAATCTCTCTCAAGCATTTCTACCTCACCCCAAAACAATGGTGAACGGAATTCCATTTGAGCTGCCCACAGCACTGAAAAGTTTCATTAAAAATGTAACAGTAGTTTCTCTTTCTAAAAACAATATCCCTGTCTTTTGGAATAATCCACAGATATCACTGTCATCAGCTTTCTTTGGTTGAAAGTGTTCAACTTCAGAGCAAGTTTAATACATGTGGCTGGGCATTTAAAGACCCACCATCTCCAGTGAAGGTTTGTATATACTGTATGATGCTGTGTATCCTGAAGAACGAGAACATTGCTGATAAATTCTTTAAAAATGATTTATGTTAATGCTATGAGCACTACAAACCAAATTTCTAACTGACTTGAAATGGTAATGCAAACCAAACTTCTAACTGACTTGAAATGGTAATGCATATGAAACAAGGACACACTGTTTGCTGTGATGTGATAAACAATCTGAAGGTAAAAAGGTTAGGTGATAAAAAATTTGTTGTGGGGAGTAAAAAAAAGAACAAAAGGTAAATTGAGTTTGTAAATTCCATATGAATTGTATGTGGAGGGTATCAGTGACTAAGCTTTTTCCATTCACTGTAAAATCTCCTATTTAGGGTGGGTGACAGTGAGGAGAAAAAAATAAAGTCACATTTAATTAAAAGTTTGGCAGTGTTTTTCTCAAGTATGTTTTTAAGTTCATTGTAATTGTATTTAGATAATTCTGTATATGCAGTGAAATATACATGCACACAGACTCAGTGATTCTGCATTTCCCACAAAGAGGTGGTTAAACAGAATAAAGTTTAAAACAACAAACATGTACACACGTGCACATTCATAAAACCACAAGAACAAAACCATAAATGCTGACTGTAATATTATTACTCAGTCATTTTTTTTCTGTACCCGAAGGCCAGACAGGTTACATCTGGCCCTTATTGGTCAAGTTTTAAGTGGCACTTTTACTTTGAACTGAATTGGAAAAAGATATAATTATCAGCTGCACTGGGAATTTTGGATTTGAGTCAAGAAAAAGGCAGTGAATTTTTCACATAATCTGGCATTCACATTTCAGTCAGATATTTTGTGCATTCTGAAGTAAATTGGATTAGTCTGCCAATATCGAGGGTACATGAAATCAGCACAGCTTAATTAAAAATCAAAACTTGTTGTTTATATCACTCCTTTCTCTACAAAGTACCCCAAGGTCTAAACAGTCTTGAAGTATTTGTAAGAATACAGTTAACAATAAGATTAAATTCATAACATTAGAGTATCATGGAAAGCTTAAGACATACGTGAATGATCCAGGGGTGTTGACACAAGTTGCTCCATTCTGACAACCCTGAACTGTTCCTGAAAACACCTGACATTCATTCACATCTGTTGCACAGTTAGGACCCTGACACAGACACATATAAACACACACACACAGAGCAAGAGAGAAAAAAATGGGAGAAACACTGACACCGGTTTCAGAATTAGCCTAAAGAAAATATTGACTATAGATGAGCAACCCTGTCCCGTAGAAATTACATTCATATACTACTAAATTGTTTGCCCTGTTACATTATGGTTCCATTGTAATTGGTAGGTGGATTATGTGAGGAGGATAAGTTCTTTTTGGAATTAAGCGCTACATTTATTAACTGCAGCAGACTCTTCAGGAGGTGTTAGGGTGGATGGTGGATGTACAAAGAGTATGATTATAACACCTGGATTTGGGAGTTCACATCCATTTTCTGTATTAAAGCAGACCAAAAGTTTTTCCTAACTTTAGCCAAGTGCTGTTGGTGCCTAAACATAACCATAAAAAAAGTTTAATAATGTTGCAGTCACTACAAGTGAATAATGTATTGCAAGATGGGATATTTTGGTGGAAAATAAATACATTGTCTGTGAACATTTTACATTCAGTATCAGCATATTTGCGATTTGCCAAATATGTAAGTTAACAACATATCCTCATTACGTGTTTGTTGTTGCAAAGTATTTACAGAAAAATAATCAAGTGTTTTACTGGGAATAGAGCAAAAAAAGTTGTACGTACAGAAACAAACTACCATCAATGGAATAAATAAAAACGCTGCACACATGGACATTGTCATGTCCAGCACTAGATTACTAACTGGGCAAAATGGTTAACAGGTAACATGATTAAAGTCATACAGTAAATACCATTTACTTTTGCACACTGCATCCTAGTGGACTTTTCAGCTGCAGGGTTGCTGTTTCTCCCCTCGTCTTTATATTTCGTACACTACTGACTGCCAGAATCTGTATGAAATTCAGCCCATTCTAAAATCTCATCATACAGTGATTGTCAGCCTCTTACAGGAGCAGGAACAGGGTCCTGTACTTAAAGACTTTGTAGCATGGTGGCCAACAGTCATTCCTGCATCATAATGTTATCAAAACAAAGGACATGATTTGATTTCAGTTGGTACTGACTAGTGCCTTCTATTCAGCAGTAAAAACCACCCCCATGATGTAGCAAAACAGTATGGAACTCACAGCCCAGTTGCTGGGACACACACAGTGGTATGAGTTGAGTAAGTTCAGACATGTTCCTCCATTTTGACAGGGATTGCTGTTGCAAGACACCTTCTGGATTGTCTGGGGTGAAAAGGGATTAGGAAAGACAACAACAGAATCATGACTTGTGGTACAGTCTTGAGTTTGACCCATTACAGCAAACAATTCTTAAATTTCTTACCGTTTCAAGTGTAGTCACTTTATTCTCAACTGTTGACACCTGGAAAGCATGGAAAGAAGCATGGAAAATACACTAGCTATGTGCAGTTCATTCACAATATCATTAAAAATGTATTTGGTCAGATTAAATTTATAGAGTTTTAATCATAAACATGCAATAGTCTGTTTGATTCCATCAAAAATAATTCACACATAAAAAGAATGGAGGGAAAATGCAAATGAGTTGAATGAGATGAATGAGCAAAAACAAATAAATAAATAAAACAATTAATTATTAAATGTGTTTATGCTGCTAATGATATTGTTGAAATAAAGTGTGTTTTACTCATTACATAAAATATTTTAATCCCACAGGAAGTATAGTAGCTTTTAATGTCCTACCCTAGTATCAAGCTGGTTTAGTTTGTTGGTGATTTCAGGGGGAACTCCACCTCCATGAGTCTTAATGTTATCAATGTCATCTTTATTGACTTTGATCTGAAATCAGAGTTCACATTCAGACACATCAAAATACAAAAGACAAAGACAAAATTGTTCTTGAAGAAATCCTCCATCTACTTTAAAGAAAAAATAGGGAGGAATAAATATTAGTGCATTGCGGACTGATTTACCATTTTAAAACATTTTAAAACTATTAATTATGTTGAATTTGGACACAGTTTTGATGTGTTACTGAGACAAAGTGGGTGAGAACATGCCATTTGTCCCCATTTTCACTCTTGCTTTGCCATATTGCATACAAATTTAACCATGCTTGTTTATTTTAGCTATAGTTCCCTAACTGATCTATAGCTTGTAAACACATACAATTCTGGGTTTGTTTGTGTTTTGCATTATATTTGGTAACAGTTCACATACCATCATCATTGATGTCAAAAGTAAAACAAGCACGTATTATTAAAGTATTTTTAAATTTTGTTTTTATTTATTGGTTCAGTTCTGTGTTCCATAATGATTTTCTTTCTTTGTTACTTACCATACCCAAAGTAGCAAACAAACTCTAACAGATCACTGTCTAACTTGCAATGTAAAATTAATTGCAACATTTCATCCTAGACCTTCATCAGGCAAATGGTTTGTAACAATGAGAAGCCATCTTAAGCCCAGTCCACCTAACTTAACTAAGAATGAAATAAGTGCCATGTCTGAACTGATGAATGAAAAAGATATTGTCATCAAACTGTCTGATAAGGATGGTGGTATCTATATCTAATATGCTGAGAATTATGGGCAGGAAACTCATCAACTGTCAAATGCCAGATTCTACAAAATGATAAGTCATGACCCCACCATATCTTTTCAATAGGAAATACTTGGAAATACCCTGCTATGAAGATGGTAAGAAGAGACACTGAATTTCTACATCAAAACTTAATTTTCTATATTGTAAATCTCCTGTACAGCCTGTAATATATGCATTACCATAAGTGTGTAAATCACTTACCAACCCTCCAGTTCGTCCCATTGTGGGGCAGAAAAATCCCCTGTTCTTTCCAGTGTCAAAGTTTGTGGACTTTTTCATTAAGCCCTTTGACCAGACCTTGTCAGCCTGCATCAAGGACTCCACTGATTTCATTGATAATATTTCATGCCTTGATTGATGATTTGCCAGATGATGTCCTTCTGCTAACTGAAGGTGGCTTGGAGGCCTTCAGTTTTTATGTACAAGACAGCAATGGCACATCCAACCCTCCTAACCAACTCATCATTGGCTTAGCCAATGCTTTTGTTTTTTTGTTTTCTGAGATATACAGTAACAGTCTGTCTGGGTTGAAGTTTAATCTGAGGGGTCCTAGATACATGGATACATATGACAATGTACATATATAATCAGGTTGATATACCAATGCAACTTGCATTGTGTCCATTTCAATATGTATTCATTGATGTTGCATGAATCTTTTGAGCTTCAGTGTATTGTATTGAGTTTTGTGAAAAGTTTGAGTAAATTAAGTGTTACACCTTAAGCAGCCTCCCTAACTGCAAATCGTGCTTCCTAGCACAGGTCTCAGTATTGTGTAATGACTAGAAAGTGTTCATAGTATAATTTTGTTGGCTACTGAACCGGAAGAAAATATCAGGCAAGGTCACTTACATGGAAAACACTCAGTCTGCCCGAAAAGCAGTACTTTCATTCATTTCATTTCATTTCATTTCATTTCATTTCATTTCATTTCATTCATCAACAGAGAACAATGCTCTTAACTCACTCATTTTGCCATCTTACTTTAACTCAACTTCAGCCTTAGCTAACAAACAGCAACAGTTCTGGTACTAACCTGAAAAATTCTGTGATGCTGCAAATATTTAAATGATGAATACCAGCCGCTTCAAATGTATCACTGTTAATTCATCATTTGTTTTAGCCCTGACCACACACCTACATGTGTGCACACTGGGCAATTATTCAGATGAAACAAATGCATACATTTTGACTGAGAGATTGTGCACTGAACTGTTTGATTAAATGATGAATTACAGGATTAAATGCTGTACAGATTTAATCCTGAACCCACAGACTCTGGCGGACATGGGCCCTGATCTTTGGTCCTGTCTAAACTGCTGTGTCTGCTTCCTAACATGTTAATCATTCATAGTCTCATATGAAGAGCAGCAGGCTTTCAGCTGTATAAAAGCTGATACGAAGTCATAATGAGACAGTTACATAGCACAGTAGTGAATGTTTTCTGACTTGTTTGGATAAGCTAATTATTTTATGGTTGTGATGTTGGTGATGTGCTGGGAGTACAACCAGGTTTTCTTGTTCCAATAAATATAGCCAAACCTCATAGATTTAAAGCAAACTATATTCAGGAAATGGAAAGTGACTGGAATGTGTGAAAGTAAAACTGCTATGAATCATTTAGTTTATTCATTCTATGCTTTAAGGAGAACGACTGACAAATGTTAAGCCAGATGTTCTGTGTCATTACTAAGCAGAGGTCCACTGTAATATTATCTTTCTGTGTGTGGTCAACTCATGTTAGCACATTAGCATTCCCCAATCAGCCAGAATCTGACAACTGGGCAAACAGCCAATTATGTTCTTTTTCTTACATTTCGAGAACCTATAAAATGAACCATCTGACTTCTTGTAATGAGGTTTGTCTCCATCTTGTACAAAACATTTTATTCCTCAACCTGTCAGCATTTTTTGTGATTTTATGTGTGTTTACAGGCAATTTCTGTCACAAATGGTTCCTATTTGAGAATATGTGACTCCGCTAGAATAGGTTGTTGCATAGGAAATAATGAATTCCATAAAGTAAGTCTATTGGGTTTTTGTTTGTTTGGTTGTTTGACAGATACCTCTATGCTGGAACAGAAATCTGTCATGTGGATTTTATGCTTTTACAGCTTGTCTTTTTATTCTTATTATTCTATTTATTATGTAAACAGATTTTCTCATTGTGGGATTCTTGGCATGATGGGATCGGAGAAACTCGTATAGTATGTACTTTCTGGTTGTTGTAACCATGAAGACAGTCATGAAATAGAAGCCATCACAAAACTTGTAGCTACAGGGAATTTATGTTCATCAAATTTAAACTTCCTTTTTTGCTCAAAAGTGTGTTTTGTTGTCATTGTAATTTCCGCTGTTTAAAAATCTGAACTGTTTGATCTTATGAAGCACTGTACCACTGTATTTGATCATGTGTACATGTTTGTTTGTAACGAAAAGATTTAAGCTTACCTGACTCAAAAGTTGGGTGAGGTCTTCATTACCGACTTTAACCCGGCCTGATGCTGATGTCTGGAAGCGAATCTCTTTACTGTCTCCAGTTGTAAAGATAAGGTGACCATTATCTGACAGCATACGAGGCCTATAGAGTCAAATACCCAAAATTAAACAGACTTTGTATTTAGGTCAATAAGGGTAATGGTCATACAGGCTTAAGATCACACTTTTAGAAAACTGCACATTTCATCAGGAATCCCACAGTGAACCTCGTAGTTTTGGGATTTGTATTATTACCCTTTATGTGTGTAATTACTGGAAGCAGAATTCTAACATAAATTTTGGCAGTTTTTGATTGTTAAACAAAATTAACTCTTTTGGGAGTACATGTAATATACTTTTAACTAGTACATAAACTAAAAGCTGACCTTGCACAGTTTAAATTTGACAGGTGAGATACAAATTGATATTAAAGACTAATTGTGACGACTATCATTGGAATTTTGACAGACGTCATTCTCTGCATAATTTGAAAACCCTAAGATAGTAAAAACATTGAAAATATAATGAGGAACCTGGCTTGGGTATCAGTGTTACTCATTTTATATGCTGACCAGCTGTGTATAACTGAAGTGTTGTTTTAAGTTTACATACAACAAAGCAATATGTACAATGAGTAATACTGGTGGAGCCCATCATTTTTGATTCATCACTACAGAAGACATCCTGCTTTAATCTCCGTAAACCCAAACTCACTGTTCATTGCTAACTCTCCTCTGGTTTTGTCTTTGTGCCGCGTCCCTTGGCTCTCCTTGCAGTCCCACCAGAAGGAAAAGAAATATGAAGAATAGCCATGAGACCTGCAGTGTCCCAGCCATAGAAAATAGATGTGTTGCCTGGACACTCTAAACAGCTTCACTGAGGGTTCTAATGTGCTGCCACACTCTAATGCTCACTGCAAAGACTTTGACCTGACAGTACAACCATAAAGCACATCACGATTTACCAAAGCTGGTTAACTTTATTATTGAGTGAGAATGTCCCTCACATGATTGTAGGAAATAAATAACTTTATGTGAGGTTGAGTGTGGGTACTTTGTAGATGTCAGAAGTGGGTTAGAATTGGTTAGCACTGGGCAGATGAATATAAGATAAAATAATCCTCCTAAAAAGAATTTTAATGAAGTCTTGGCCCTAAAAGGAATCATAAGAATATTATGAACAATACTTATTATAGTCACATCATGAACTTATTCAACAATAATTTTACTGGAAGTGTAACCTTTTGAAACAATTTCTTAAATTCTAAATTTTGAATGAATCATCATAGTTTTTTGTTTTTAAAGCTAAATTGTGGGAACAGATGTCCTGATAGTGGTACTGCTGCAACCATTTGAATTTTAAAACTCAGTTCAATTGTGTAAGTATCCAATTAAAATCCTTTCAATGCAGTGTACAAAATGCTCTGTATGTACGTAAGAAGTTAGCAATCTCCTAAAATCATGTGAGACAGCCAATAAAGTTAACAACTTTGCAATGCTGAGATGTTTTTTTATGGTGGAAATACCACTGACACTGCTACATATGTAGAGGTACAATGTTTAATTGCTAGATGACACAACAGAAACAGAAAGAATGTTAAGTTACAACATCTAGCATCTGATCTAAAACCCTGGAACAGAGTCACAGGAGACCATATTTCTACCAACTGATCTAGAAGGTCAAAATACATACATAACGAAGATGGTGGTGTGGAGGCTCCCTGTTTTGAAAAATTTGTCCCCCTGTCCTTTATTTCTAATGGTTGTCCTATTGAGTATGATACAAACAAGCTGAAGTTTTTAAGTTACATTGATCATACACTCATACAGCACACCACAGTCTGTTAAAATAGAACATCATGAGTGTGAAGTTCATCACAGGGATAAAGCAGAATTTGCAAGATCTCCATCAGCAACTCCCTCAGATGAACACCATCTTCTCACACATCAGCCAGAGATGCCAGTGGAGGTCTGCTCACCTCAAAAAGATGGACAAATCTTGATGCTTTATTAACAGTGTGATAGCTACTTTTGTTTTGTCTATTGGTGGAAACTTTGCACATCATTCTCAAGTAAAGCATAGGCCATTTTTGGCATGACAGAGTTAATTTCTCTCACCTGGGAAATTATGTATTTTTGAAAAATATGTGATATATGAAGGCCACATCCAGTAAGGTGATGCTGAAGTTGGATTTCCCACCAAATCTTAAAAATAAGAAAAAAAAAAGACATTGACCAGTTTTAATAAATTTAAATCAATTCAAAAAATTAAACAGCTAAAATAATTGATTATGATATCTTATATTCAGATCTTTGCCAATAGTTTCTAACAACTCAGTCAGTTTTTTTCTCTTTAACTTTGTGGACATCAGCCATATTATCATGGAACAAGGCAGACTAATTTAAGGCAATTGCTGAATTATCATTACCAGACTGAAAGCATAGCTAACATTAGACTGCTTGTTGTCTTGCCTAGTTGACTAAATAACATTAACTAATATGTAACTAATGTTACTAATGATTAGCTTACAACACACAAATTTAACATGCCAGAAAAAACTGCAAGACCTCTTTTGTCAGTTTACTGCAGAACTCATTCTGTCAGTGTGAAACAGACAATCACCGTTATGGAAAGTTAGGTGTCTTCTTCACTCAGAGCAGCCATCAATCATGACATCACATCTCCCTTTTTAGTTACAAGAAAATTACAAAATTAATTAAAACCAACAAAAAAATGAACACTTGACCATACATCACTGTGATAAGAACTGAAAAGAACTTAAAATGACAGAAACCATCTTTGGAAAAAAAAATATTTGACATACTTTGATTTTTTTACTTTGGTCTATTTCCAGTCCACACATATGGATTGGGCAAGTTTGATGACATACTGCAGCCATCCACCAGAGGGTGGTCAAGAGGTTTGGCTTCACTTTTGAGAAACTATCATGTCGTGCATGTTTATATATGGTCATTGGTCTAGCTAACCAGAAAGTTGCATGAGTTTAAATGCAGCTGCATGCTAAAGTTGGATATGTACTCTTTATTGATTCCTCTCTGTTGATTCCGCTTTCCCATGCTGTCAAATTCCTGCATTCACAATCCTGATCACCATGTCTGACCAGTGAGTTTTCTGGGTACAATCTCAAGCCAATCAAACACTGGATGCCACAGATTAAATGTCATTGCAATTCTGCCCATCTGTTTTTCTGACCTACTATTGTGCAATTGTGCTATAACATTATAAAAAACAAAACAAAACAAAAAAAACCCCACTCATCTGATTGCTCTGCTACTCATCTTTTAAGTTTTTTTCTGATTCTTGTGGTGTTTTTGTGGATGAGGAAGTGATCACTGAGAAAGCTCCTGCTCATTTACACATGATGGTGGTCATCTCTCACATTGCCCCTTGACAGCTCCCCAGTAAATCAGCTCAGCTCAACACAGATCCAGAATCTGGTCTCAAATTCAAGATATCGCAACATCAGCCAAAGCCTGACAGCATAAATGGAGAGCACTCAGCCATCCCATTCTCCTTGCAACAATGACCACTGGCTTCCACCACCTCTGCTCTGGTGCTTGTTCATTCATCCCACAAGCTGTAAACATCTCTTCAAGACAGCACTCTAAAATCTTTACAGGTGAACCTACTAGCCAGTTGACTGCAAGCACTCTCCAGCACCTCTTAGAGTACTTAGGTACCCAATGTGTCAACAATGTGTCAAGACTGTTGCCTCTTGCCTGAAAGCTGAATCCAGTATGGCAGCACATGCATATTCAACTATATAGAAATGCAATCATCATCATTATCTCAATTCATCAGTCACTTTGCAAAATGATCCAGCACATACACTTGAAAGCTGAATGCTGAACGCTTCTGCACTTTTGGAAATGTTTGGATCAAGGATCAAGGAACTTTATTGTCATACCAGGACATTTGCATGTTATGGTACGAAATTGGTACTCAGGTTCCAGTTTTAAGCCATAAACATTAGAGAAACATAAATATAAACATTAGAGAAATTATAAACATTAGAGAAATATAAACAGACAATATATACATTGTGAAATTTAACAACTAACAATTAAATAAGATGTGCAAGGGTCCGTGTATTATACTATAAGAACATGTTTCCCTATAATGGCCAGGTATTGTACTTAGTGGGACAGTGTTGTAGTGCAAGGCTGTCAGTGTGTGGTAGTGTGTGGTGGTGGGGGTCTACGGGGCAGGGCTAGAGTTCAGCAGTCTCACAGCTTCAGGGAAGAAGCTGTTCCTGAGCCTGGTGGTCCTGCTCCGGATGCTCCTCAGCCGCCTGCCTGAGGGGAGGGGTTGGAAGAGACTATGTGAGGGGTGGGTGGAGTCCTTCATGATGCGGAGGGCCCTCCCTCTGCATCGTGCTGTGTAGAGGTCTGAGGTGGTGGGCAGGCTGTTCCCCACAGTCCTCTGTGCAGCCTTTACCACCCTCTGCAGAGCCTTCCTCTCAGCAGCAGTGCAGCTGCCATGCCACACAGTGATGCAGGTGCAGAGGACACTCTCCACCGCACAGTGGTAGAAGCTCCTCAGGACTGAGCCTCCAAGTCCAGCTCGCCGCAGCTTCCTGAGGAAGTAGAGGCGCTGGTGGGCCTTCCTGACCAGATGAGATGTGTTGGTGTTCCAGGTGAGGTCCTCGGTGATGTGTACACCCGGGTACCTGAAGCTGGAGACCACCTCCACAGCTGCTCCTCCGATGTGCAGGGGGGGGAGAGGACGCCTGTCTCTTCTGAAATCCACCACCATCTCCTTGGTCTTTTTCACATTGATGCAGAGGTTGTTGTTTCTGCACCACTCCTCCAGATGTTCCACCTCCTCTCTGTACTCTGACTCATCGTTGTCAGTGATGCGTCCCACTACTGCTGTGTCGTCCGCAAACTTCACTATATGACAGCTGGGGTGTCTCGCCGAGCAGTCATATGTCAGCAGGGTGAACAGGAGGGGGCTCAGCACACAGCCCTGTGGCGAGCCAGTGCTCAGTGTGATGGAGGAGGAGATGGTGTTGTGGATTCTGACAGTCTGTGTTCTGTTGGTCAGAAAGTCCAGGACCCAGTTCCCCAGTGTGGGTCTCAGACCGAGGAGGGAGAGCTTCTGTACTAGGGTCTGTGGGATGATGGTATTAAAGGCTGATGAGAAGTCCAGGAAGAGCAGACGGACGTACGAGTTCCTGCTCTCCAGGTGGGTGAGGGTTGTGTGGACCACTGATGAGATGGCATCATCAGTGGAGCGGTTCTTCCTGTAGGCGTACTGGTGGGGGTCCACAGTGACATTGATGAAGTCTTTGATGTGGCCCATGACCAGCCTCTCAAAGCACTTCATGACTACAGGGGTCAGAGCTATGGGACGGCGCAGTCGCATTTTATTTTCACGTCACATGTTGGAAACATTGGCCTTTTTCTGCCATCTGCTCCACTCTAGCACAGTTAAATTTAGACTACCCAAAATATCGCCAGTCTGATAGTCATGGATGCATGTTTGTGTATGGACTTTGTGCTCTGATTAATAGATGGATGTCACTTTTAAGTGTCCTTCCTCAAACATTAGAGATATAAAATAAGGGATAAATGTTCCGGCTCCCTTGCAGGAAGCAAGTTAACATCATGAATGCTTATTTTTAACAATTGAAAATCATGAAAGGCAAGTAGATTTAGTTAGTGTTGCTGGTATTACAAATCACAAAATTTAAGTACAGTAAATACAGTAGCAGTCCCTTAGCACACACAAAGAACATCATTAGACTCCTGTAAAAAAAAAAAAAAAAGTTTATTTTTGCCCTGCTAAAAGAAATACAAACTTTCCATATGCTTGTGTCATTTCTACACCACAGAATAACTGATATTAAAAAACAAAACTATGTACTTTACAGGTTGTTTTTTTTATGTTTTTATTTTTATTTTGAAAAATGTATTATTGTTCTCTAGATAACAAACATATTCAAGTCAGCCAAAAGAAACATGTACTGTTTGAAGTTACATGTTTTTAACCAGTGACTGACATTTGACCAGTTAACATCCCCAGCAAAAACTAGACTCTACTTTTTCAAGCACAGCCACTGGGCTGAGAGCACTCAATATAATATATAAATAAAATAAAATCATCCATAGTAAAAAATAAAATGGTTTCCTCCTTCAGAGACACATCCCAAGTGCTAGTAGACCAGAAGTTGTAGGAGTCTGGCCACCACCACAACATTCAGGCTGTTTCCTAGAACTCTGTACTGCTGCTTGTCTGGGATTTGCTCTGGAAAGGCTGCAAAATACATTAAAATAGAATTAAGAAAATAAGTAAACACACAGGTCCATCCATCCAACAGTACGATTATTGTTATAACAACAAAAACAGGAATCAATAGAAATCATAGTCTCCGTCTGTCAGTCAGACTAATGTGTAGTAAATTATTGTGGCATCTTTAAAATATCTTCTTTAAAAAAAATTAAAGCATGACTTGTATTAACTGATTATAAAAATAACATTTTTGTTCAATGTCTGTCTTTCTGTACACGCATACACACTCCCTCTCCCACTCACCAAAAGATACGCATTTTCTGTTCTCTCAAAGATTTAGTGAATTACTTGGTGACACAGAACTCCACTGTGGCTGAAAAGCTATTAAAAACGCATCAGAAGGTTACACTATTACACTGGGTGACATGTCTGTACATTACAGAGCTATACTTTATTAACAAACAGCTCCACAAACTAATTACAGCAATCACTGTCTACAGTTCTTGTAGGGCTGATGAAGCCACTGCGCATATGCAGGGATATGGTTCTGTTTACAGTGCTTGTTAGCTTGTTGTGCTACATACAGTATAACAAGCTCCTGACTTTGGACAGGTGCTTTCAGAAATGGACAATATATGGTGAGTATAAATATATGTCTGACACACAAGGAGAACTTTTCAAATGTGATGGTTTCATAGAAATGCTGTTGTATGAGCTGTAGTATTTAGAAGAGGAAGAGATGTGCTGAGAGGGAAAGTCAACAGCAACAACAGACATTAGGTTACTACATCAACTGATTTCAAGGTACTGAGCTCAGCAAATGGAAATATGGGAGCCTGGTTGTGCAGCTGCAGCCAGTGCTCAGCAATGTAAACCTAGGCATGGAGGCCTAAACTGCAGGAGCTGCAAGATGGCAAAGACCAAGATGCAACTTTCATGTGTTACACACCACCCTGATTTCTCAGCACACCTGAGGCCCAGAGTGTTAGAGACTTTCTCCAGGGTCTGACAAAATAAAATTGGCAGAACAAGAAAGGATCTGAATTGAAAAAGTGGATAACTGTATGGTCATTTTTAAAGCTAAATTTGCAGAAATTGAACAAGCAAAGAAAAAAAATGGTGACTGTTTACAATACAAACTGTATTCTAGAGCATGTGCAGTGGCCTCTACCTCACATAGTTACTGTGAGGCAGCCATGTCACCAAGTGTTGCAGTGTGGCTCATTTATGTTTTTAATAGTTTTTGGAAAACAAAAACCTTATCTTTTAAGGGCTAACAGGTTTTTGACTTACAGAAGCTCTGAGGGAAACCCATGAGGTTGGCAACTTCTCTTGGAGTAAAATAACGGAGCTTTAATTTCAACAGCCGCTGGAGTTTTTCTTCTTCAGAGTACTGGTCCAGACCAGTAAACACGCTCTCCATCTGCAGAGCACACAAATTAAAAGCTATCTGACACTCAACAGAAATCGGTTGAGTTCAGATATGTTAGCTAACATGTATTTTTCATTTATGTATTTATTTATAACAGCAGCTGTGCTGTGAGACTGGCTATATTAACACAGATGACACACAATGTTTGAAGCAACAAAAGACTGTCACTCATGATTGAAGTACAGCCAAAAAGCACCTACTACCATATCTAAATAACACAAATATGTATTTATGCTTCTAAAACATGAAAAGTAAAATGTCAGTAAAACAAATTTAAACTATATTAGGGTGCTGAAGACAAGGCACTCTGCTTCTGAGACCTTTCCAGTGGTCACTGAAACTGCAACTGATCTGTGACTGTGACCAAAGAGCAGCTAGATTGTGATGCAGCCAATGTTGTGTACCGGTACATTCACTGTATGGAGTGTGGGGGCATGTGCCTAATTCCAAATTAAGACCTTCTCAGACACTGTGCTTGATTGTTTAGTCATGTTGATACATGTACTGAAACCAAAACCTACCTCTGTTTCCATACAGCTCTGCAGCACTGAGCCAGTTCCTTCCACATACCGTCCATAACTAAGGACACAAGTTAACACAATTAAATAGCAACAATACTAATGGATCATTTTAACAGTGATCAACAAACTAGACAAAGGTACAACAGGGGAGAGATACAATATCAAGCAATTTATCAAATACTCATTTACATTCTTGCGGCATTCAGATTAGAGGTAGCCCTGACCTAGAGCCCACTGTTAGGCTCAGTGAAGTTGACTTTCTTGGTGATGAAGACTCCTGATCCACATACCACAACTTTTTTCACCTCTTTGATGTTTACCTGTGACCAGCCATACTCTACATAGGAACCATCACCAGTAAATATTTAGTGTACAGAATGGAAAAGAGCTATAATGTCATCTACAATTCATTTTGGTAATTCATCATTTTATATGAATATATATCTATTATTTTGCTAGAGAGGTTTATTCAACTTATTACCCACCCTTTGGTAAAGCAGACAGACCTCCTGCATGTTGGCTGAACAATGTCCAAGAGTAGAGCATATCGCAGCAGTGTTTTAGGAGGAAGGAGATAGTTTTCCATGTTCACTTCTATCTGTGTTTCCAGGAAGTCTTTTATCTGCCTGACAGACAGATTGCTGTTCTGATTCATCTTCCTCTGGGCATCAGTTGCCGTCTCTAGTTTATACAGAACGTGACCCTCTTCTGGCTGGCAGGTACCTGTGCGGGTAGGACACAAGACTGTGGGCTGCCCAGAGGAACCACTCTCAGCAGAATGAGGGAAGGCATCTGAAATCTAAGATTACATACTTTGTCAAAAGCCTTATGTACAGACATGACTAGGGTCCTAATATCATCAAATATCCAACAAATTTTCCTCAAAGGTCAGTTTATCCAAAACATTACAATGGGACAATTTCTTTGGTAGAAATAGTTTCTATTCTAGAGTAATAGTGACAGCTTGAAATTTTTAAAATACAATTCTTCCCTCCATAATATTAATTAATCATTCACAATGAAATTGCTTTACAAAGGGATCTCTTTCCCACCAGTATGAGCAGAAGGAATGATTATAGCTGATGATCATACCGGGAAAACCTCACAACACCTGCCGTTTGCAGAGGCTCTGACCCAGTCATCTAGGAAGCACAATTTGGCCCTTGTCAAAGTCGCTCAGAACCTTTGCCCAAATTCCTGCTTCCAACACATCAGCTTTTAGCACTAATTGTCGTGTCAGTGTAACAAGATAATCAACCTTACCCATTGCAGCTGTCAGTGGTTTTAATGTTGTGGCTGAGTAGTGTATTTAGAACATGTTGCACTTTGGTGGAGGAACTTAAAATTTGAATTGTTTTCATTTCACAGAAGAACTTGTTATGCTGTGCTGCCCATAAACTCAGTTATTCTGTTTTGTTTTGCACTTTCCGTGAGTGTCTGAAAGTGCCTAGGATAAAGGATTAAGATAATGTTACTGGCACCAGCACTTGCATGACACTTCTTTGTCACTTAAATGTGCATGTACCATCTTCTCCGAAATACACTAGGATTAAGGACGATGTGGCAGATTTTCACAAAAGGGTTGAAAATGTGGAAAACATACAGTATTACTTGCTCTGAAGAAGAGAAGAAGAAGAAGTTTTGGTTGACAGTGAAAACTAGCACTAAAATGTTTCTTGGTAAATTTCATGATACCAGCATTACAGTTAACAAGCCTCACCTTTGAACTTGTCTGGGCACTAAGGTCTTCTGTTGTAATCTTAGCAATGAGGTAATAACGTAGTCTTGAATTTGGGATGCCAACCTGGATTTGGGAATTTAAAGGTGATAAAAATATAACAATGTATAGCTTCCACAGTACAGATGTATTCAATGACAGTAGTGAGTATGTCTTACACTTGTGGGTGAGACCATGATCTCCTGGAAAGTATATCCACATTCCATCAGTGTTTTCACCAAACAATCCCTAGAGAGTAGAAGTATGAGGA
Organism: Toxotes jaculatrix; assembly: GCF_017976425.1. Classification (NCBI taxonomy): domain Eukaryota; kingdom Metazoa; phylum Chordata; class Actinopteri; family Toxotidae; genus Toxotes; species Toxotes jaculatrix. The sequence goes on along the minus strand of NC_054413.1, from coordinate 14,090,095 downwards.
TAGATTAAACTCACGTTTTATAAATCTAATACATTTAAATAATTTATTGAAATAATTTGCAGGATTTTAAAACTTTTTGAATGCGGTGCATGTTGCTACATGCTTACATGGTGCCCTTTTAATGACCCCTTGCTGCCTCAATCATTACCTGGCAGCAGAGCTCTCAAAGCCTTTCACATTCTCTAGCAGGATGAAGCGGGGCAGCCTGCACAGCCTAGCCACCATCACCATATGGAAGTTGGGAAGAAAATATGAGAGGATTTATTGACAGAAACCATGCTTGTAAGATATTCACTGATGACTGCTTTCTAAAAAAAAGGTGAAGGTCACAAAAATGAATTAATGTGTGTTTTAAAGAACATCTGATGGCTGCAGCATTAAACAAACCGGTCAGATATGAAGGTGGATACCAAGAAATGCGCTGCTGTACACCTTCAGAGCATAGATGGCTGGTGGCAAATACACCTTTGTCACTAGTAACAAAAAGCTAAATATGCAGATTGGAGACCTTGGCAGAACATCAAGGATGAAGAGGAAGCTCTTGGTTCTGGGGTCATGAATGTCACCCTGACGTCCTAACCTACATAGAGAAAAAACAGAGATATTGATGAAAGACATTTCATACAGTAATTGAAAAATTTACTACGATGATTGTACAAAGAGACAGTAAGGGAGGTGACGTGTAAAATGCCATATGAATAAAAATGCAGAAAAAGGACCAAGGGGCTATAAAAAGCTATAAATCAAGCCATGAAGTTTTGCACTAATGATCAAATACCAGACAGAACTTGGTTTGAAAATCATCACCTGGGCATGTATTACATGTTATCTTAAGACACTTTTCATTTAGAGTAGGTCTAATCTAGTCATTCGTTGTATTGTTGTTCTTGTTAGTCTTACTATTAGTCTTATTACTAATCCTTAAATTATTTTATTATTAGTAGTAGTCTTATTATTAAGTGGAATCTGCACTGTGCTATGTTCTCTTTCCTCCTGCTCTCTCTCACTTCTGACTCTACTTGTTAAAAGGGACTTTCTCCTTGCCACTGCAGCCTAGTGCTTGCTCATGGGGGAAAAGTTGGGCTTCTTTAAAAAATATTATAAAAAGTATGGTCTAGACCTGCTCTATATGAAAAGTGCCATGAGATAAGCTTTGTTTATGATTTGGCGCTATATATTATTATTGATCACCTATCTGGTCAATATATTGGAGCCTATTCAAGCTTTCATTTGGCAGGCAGTTGTGGCTGTGGCTCAAAAGTTAGAGCAGGACGTCCACTGATTGCAAAGTTGGTATTTTGATCTCCGGCACTTCCAATATGCATGTTGAAGTGTCCTTGGGCAAGATACCACACCCCAAATTGCCCCTGTGTGAATGTGACATGTAGTGCAAAGCGTTTTGAGTAGTCGACAACACAAAAAAAGTGCTATATAAGTGCAGTCCATATACCATTTATTACAGCACTAATCAATAGAAAACCCATATTCATACCTATGGTTAAACATATTTTCTAATTAACCTATTTTCACACACCTTATTTCACCCATTACTTTTGGAAGGTAAGGAGAACAAAGAAAAGGTTTGTCTGACTGAGGTTCCACAACTTATTGGATCACAATGCACAAAGTATATAAGACCTACCTGGTGAAAGGCTGGCAAGGAGGGCTCATCAAAATCATATCAAAAGATAATTTATTGAAGTCATCTAGTGTTATGCCCTACAAGTAAAAAAAGGCTTTAAATTTTTGTAAACTGTTAAAAATACAGAGTTAAAAATTGAGCTTAGATCATTCCTTTGGATTTGTGAGTCATTACATCCCGATGTGTGTATTTCAATTATGTGTTCATCTGTCCCTTCATCTTCAATACACAACAGTAACTGTTAAGGATCACGGGAGACTGGAGTCTATTGCAGGGTAACAGACTAGTTAATTATTTTATATATATATATATATGTACATTCACAATGTAAGAGGTCATGCCTAGAACCTCCACTACCACTATCACCCACCTCAATGGTCTTGTTCCAGAGGGGGGTGTCAGGGAAATTGTGCCTGTAGATTTGATTGGCTGTGGTATTTATGTCGATGGAAGCCACTACCTGGCTAGGTATGCCACTTTCTGGAGAAAGAAAGAAGAAAGATTTTTTTAAACTTGAGCTAGTGTTTCATTACACACCTTTAGCTACACAGCAAACTCCTGTGAATTAAGCTGCTTGATTTATAACTCTTTTGTCATTAGTTTTATTTATGACGAACTCAGTGAACTAAAGTAAGAAATATATAATCAACTCTAAGGAGTAGAAGGAACAATATTTGGATATTCAGAATCCCAGAGAAGAGAGAGCGTAGGTGGGCTACAAAGTGTTTAGCAATTTCTCAGAGCTGAGCTCTTGACACACCTTGACATAAACCTAGTGCTAGCCTTGAAACTGAAGTGCAATTTCACACTAAGACCCACTGGCAACATTCTTAAATTTAACTACGAGAGAATGGCCCTAAAAATAGACTGGCAAAAGAAAACTGTCCTGAAAGGACCATATCTATTTGAACCTCAACTAGGCAACAGAAGTGGTCCAAAAACATTTAGCATACACAGAACAAAATAACAGAGAGAGCAGAGTGCATTTCAACATCAGAAAGACGTAAGCAATTTGGGTGAATTCCCAGAAGCTAATCATTCCTTCACTATAGTATGTGAAACAACACTAACCATCCAATCATCTAATTAATCTATAATGTATTAAACCAAAGATAGCTGCAAGGATTTAATTACAGTAGATCCTACTTTAACCACATTTAAACATTATTCTTCTGACGCTGATTTAATATGTCTGCTTGCTTTTCTCAGTGAACATGTACATCTGTGCTAAAAGTTATGTGTAGGCAGTATAACTACTTGCTGCAACATGCAAGATGATTGAACATCTGTGGAAAGTGAGTTCTCTTAAAACACACACACACACAAAGGTTATTTTGAGGTAAAAAGCAATGTAGATGCTTTTCCTGCAACAAAACAATCTATCAAAAATGGATCATCTTTTCATCAACCAAATTTTGGTCTACTATTAGGGGACAGCCCTACTGAAATTTAAGCAATTGAAATTCAGTGAATGACCCTAAACACAACACTGGAAAGCAATAAACTGAGGTTAAAAAAAAAGTTTAGGTTACCAAAAAACCAAAAGTAATGTAAATTTCAGAGGCCTTTTTCAGCAAACGAATAATGGGTTAACAACTTAGAGCTCTTCTGCAGAAGTAACAACTCCTGCAGGTGTAACAACTATTGCTGATTACTTCCAAACCCTCTGTTCTGTATAAAAGCGGTGTAGCAATTAGTATGTTGCTATCATAATGGTTTTTAAATCACTTGTTTGTCAAGATCTGTATTTCTTTAAATATGAAATGGTATCTATTAGCCCAGTTAAATTAAAATCCTGAATAAACTTTTAAAAAATTGAGGGATAATATAAACAAATTTAGATTTAGTTTTAAATATTGTTTTACTGTATAGTGGTGACAGTTGCACACCAAAGATTGTACTGTTTACACTTAATGTTCAGAGCAACCAATTAATAGCACTTAATAATAATTAATACTTACATAATTAGATATGACTGTTCAACACCTTTACTAATCATTACTATTGCTGCAAAATGTATTTTTTGGTCTATTATTTTCTGCTGTCTATAAGTGTTTTCCTATATTCTGATTGCAGTCACTTATAGTAATCTACAATTACTCGTAGTGTTAGTGACTGCAGCAGCAGGAGGACGGGACGTCCTCCTCCAGACGCCTGGAGGGTTCAGGCTGCCCTTTTGCCGACGCAATAGACAACGGGTGAATGAAGACAAGAAATTAACCCTTTCATGCATAGTGGTCACTACAGTGGACAGCTATTCAAAAGCTGTTCTCTTGTATATGCATGGGCTTTATTGTTATAGTTTCATATCAGCTAACACGGTGGATGCTTGTGCACCAAAGCAAAAAATGCCAACAGATGCCATGATGCTTCATGCACACGACAAATAAGTATGTCTGCATGCAGTGTCTTGTGTGCTGGATGCTTTGCCAATTGCCATACAAGATGGATGGGAAGTGGAGATGAGCAGGACATTATTATGTGAGAGGACAATATCAAATCAGAGGGGAGACAGATGTTATGAGAAAACATTAAACATTAACATTTTCACGCAGAATGGACATGTTTGTAACTCCACGACAAAAAGGTTTATAAACAAAATTTCAATTCTATGTTTTTTTTCATGCCTAAAGAGGGATAAAAACACTGGGGGAAAAAAAATCATAACTGAGGTGTTCATAATTCATGCATGAAAGGGTTAATGAATGAATAGCTGAGCTGTTGATGACAGCTGGGTCACAGTCAAAAGTGTATGGTGCCATGGGTAATTTAAGATATGAGCTAGTAAACAGTAGTAATAGAATTAGAACATTACAGAAGATAGCCATAACTCTACAGGAATGTTCCTGTTCGGTTCCAAGAACGTTAACCAACCTTGAGGGAACTGTACAACTTTACCTATGGGTTCAGCAGAGGTTCCAACAACCTTAAGGGGTTTTAAGGAGTTTGAACCCTGTAGCGAAGGGAAGGAGGCAGCTCAGCTCAACTCGCGACAGGAAGCAAATGTGCCTTGCTCTGTTTCTCATAGACAACAATGGGAGGCGAATTTCGGAGTGACAGCGACAATAAAAAAATGTAGATAAAACACGGTATAATTTGGTATTCTGTCGACTGCTGCATTTAACCCACCAGCCACGGTAGCGTCTATAGATTGTTTACAACCCTGCCTACACTATTTCCTGTCCCCTCGTGTTTTTGGCCACACCATGCCGGTAAATTTCGCCAGACAGATTTTAGTATGACTGCACCGTAGGGCGTATGCAGTGAGAATAAATTTACTGGATAACATTTTACTGGAAGTTAACAGGGAAACTAGTTGACTGGAAACGCCAGATTATTGAGTAGTACTGTTTACGGTTGTCTGCTCCAACAAAAGACAACGTGGCACAGAAAATCTGTCCAATTCGTATAGTTTATAACTTTAAATAAAATTAAATAAAACTAAGATCAAAATCTACCAACGATAAACTTACCCTTTAAAGCATAATGCATCCCTCCTATCCCACTGTAAAGCTCCAATACCCGCAGAGTCTCCATGACACACTACTCCCTCTAACTCACACTTCTTGTTCTTGATGGACAAAGGAGGCTGGGAAACGCCAAAATGGTGCATTACCGCCACCACCTGGTATGGAGATTGGGTTCATTTCATTGGGATTCTTTTTCTTCTTTTTTTTCCAGTGTGTGTGTGTGTATGTATATGTGTGTGTGTGTGTGTGTGTGTATATATATATATATATATATATATATATATATATATATATATATATATATATATATATATATATATATATATATATATATATATATATATATATATATAGGGGTAATCAGGGGTACACACTGACACACAACATTGTCAGTAAAACAAGTTCTTTATCCCATCAGTGTGATAAGTGATAAGTCAAACATCTCCCGTTCTAGTGATTTTCAAGAGCTTCTAGTAAATTCTAATGTTATCATTCTCTGCAAAATGCATTCTCAATCTCAGCTGAAGCTAACACAGGCTTTCAGGAGAGCCAAACAAACTGAGCTTCTGTCTTTAAAATTTGCAGTCTTTCTGCCACGCTTTTCTTTATTGTTGCTATCCCTCTGCAGTAGTGCAGCAAGGAAACAGCCTTTGAAACATGAAGAGGGAATTTTGCACTGAAAGGAGTTCAGATTTAGAGGACAGCTACTCCCTTGATTTGTCTACCTCTGACGGCTGAAGGCCCCTTTTAGCTTCAGATGAACTTTTGAATGCAATTTTGCACATAAGCACTGTGGATTGTGTCCTTACTATATTCAATAACTACTGAAGTATGGAACTGGGTATATGAATAGTGTTGTTTTAAGACAGAAGAAATGTGAACTAGTTTTTTTAAACAATATTTTTTCTACTTTCTAATAAAGTGTTATTTTATTATAATTCAACAAAAATAGAGTAACCAATAGAGTCATGTTTGTCATATTAATCTACATGATGCAAGATGGTGTGACCTGGGTGTCTGTAAAGATGTCATCTTAGAAAACTTCAGTGTCTCACCTAAACATCACAAGAACTTTAAGCAGTTGCTTGGCAGTTCTCTGACAATTTTTTTTATTCGGTCTATGGTGACATCACAAAGCCAACTTTGATACATTTCAAATGCATAACTTCGTAGGTCAGAGTGTGCTTTCCACCTGAACTATGCCATGAGGCCTACACAATGTTGACATACTAATAATAACACCCCCCACAGTACTCAGTGACGTTAATATCTCTCAGTGTCTCAAACCAAGAAAAAGTGGATTAAAACAGATAGGCCATTGCCGCTGTCCTTTCAAGTACAGATAACTGATAACCACCTTTACAACATCAGGCTCTGGTAACTGAGAACTTTTCTCGTAATTACAAGGTTCAGATCTTGTAATTATGAAATGAATCGTTATAATTTGAAAAGTCATAATTATGAGATTTTTTGTGTGAAGGCAATCCGTATGTGGTGTGACTTTGAACAATATTCTAAACATGATATTGTTAAGGCTTTATTTAACTGGGATGAAATCTATACTTCTGTACTTTATGAAGGTCTGAATTTATCTTTATGTAGCACCTTTCCAGGTAACATCAAGTGCTTATTACGGTTTACTGTCATTATTTAGTATTTATGGGATACAACAATCAAATCAGTGTTTCTCTTTATTGTTTGACAAAAGAAAGAAAAAATTTTTAAATGAGCTGCTCATCCGCTGTCGATGTCAGCAGTAAAGTTTCATAACTCACTGGGAAAAACTCCCCTTGCACTGCGTCACACCAATCGGGTGCAAATGGAATCCTACTTCTGCGGTCATTTCCCACCATTCCTTGCAAGATATATCCGACAGTATATCGGACCAATAGGAAAACAGCAGAGCCACCCCCACACAGAAACCCCGCCTCTTTAACGTTTGTACATTTACCGTAATGGCCGAACTCGGAGGAACTGAGAAACAAAAAGGAAAAACTATGACTTGAAATAAGACAGACAAACCAAAAGACCAGCAAAACGTACTGTAATATTAGATGCAAAACACATTTCTTTGCATGTCACGGTGTAGCTCTTGGTCATATTTAGAATGACAATTAGTTGGAGTTGCAGTGTATTGGCTGTTTTTCAGTTAGACCGCTAGAGTTTCGGAAGGTCTCCATTTTACACGGAGATGTGGCAGCACCGTACAGTCTATGGGCTGAGCCTAAACAATCTATGGGCTGAGCAGATCGAGGAACAGGAAGTGTCCTATTATGGAATAGTGGCTCTCACATAAACTTCCGGTAGGGTGTGAGCTTGAAACGAAGGGTCTATCTGGAATTAAAAAGCTACTATCGTACCTTTTTCATTCCACTTTTTCAGAAGGTAAGCCTCTTCGCTACTCTTCCTTGTGTCAGAACAGCTGGCGAAACGTATTGTCTCTTAACATTATAGTGTGCGAATGACGGGTTTTCTAACTACAAGCTGTGCTTTTTTGATCAGTGTTTTCAGAAAAATGTCCAAGTCTTTGAAGAAGATAGTGGAGGAGAGTCGGGACAAGAACCTCTCAGAGGTGGATATGTGCGACAGAGGCATTTCGAACATGCTGGACATTCCAGGACTGTGTAAGAGAATGTTTTATATGTGCCAGCTGTTGCTGTTGTAATAGGTTTTGATGGCGTTATCACACAAATAGGAAATTAAGTATTTCCAACTATGTCCAATTATTAATTGTAGTCATTTTTAAAATAGTATGTACCAGTAAGATGCATGAGTTAACAAACTATGCAGTTGCAGAGCTGTGTTGACTTGATGTTCTATGTCGTTTCAGTCGCTCTGTCTAACATCACTCAGCTGGTCCTCAGCCACAATAAGCTCACAGGTAAGCTACTCTTTGTCCTCTGCTCTCCCAAAGACACCAGTTAAAACTATCAGAAAGAAAGTCAAGTTTGTTTTTATAACGCTAAATTGTAACAGAAGTTTTCTCAGGGCACTTTTCTTATAGAGTAGTTCAAAACCTTACTCTTTACAATATCATTTACAAAGACTCAGTATTCCCTCATGAGCAAGCACTGTTCAGCAGTAAAATGAGTCTGGGTGTGTCTAGCTTTTGTAGCTTTTAGTCACATCTCACTGTCTTCTACAGTACAGCTGTCCAGATGTTGTCTCATGACTTAAATTCAGAGCTATTTGGGTCCAAATTGAAGTCACTAGATAAGCAGTTCTACATGGGGGACGACTATAACCCCTGTCTGTGGCACTAGATGTGGATGTGGCATTGGAGTCTGTGTTTATGGTGTTTCAGCAGAGATCTTATGGTGATGAGTGATGTTTAGAAAGTGGTGACCTCAAGTCCCACTGGGATGCTTGTGGTGTTTCCATTGATTTATCAGTGTCCTAGGTGGACTTGTTGGCTCTGCTCTGAAGAACATCTGCATATACAACCACTTACTATCATGTGACTGATGTTTTACACCTGAGCCAGCCCCACTGAGAGACTGAGATTCATATAGTCATATTGTTTTGCTACAATCATAGTCTGTTACAAATACAGTGTGCTTGTGTTAAATATAGCAGCTCATGTGTTTCTTTCTTAGTTTTTGTATTTCTCATTGAACATGAAATATGTGCATATTAAGTGGACATCTTCAGAAACTAGGTGATTGGAATGAAAATATGTAATGGTGTTTTGTACCAGCAGGGGTCATCACAGATCCATCAACACACTCACACTAACCTGTGTCTTAAATTGTGTCATGAAGCAACATTTAAAGGACTGAATATCAAATTAACATTTTGGTTGTGTATTAACATAATTTGTGTACAATTTGAGCATTGATCATGAAGGAAATTATAAACAATTTGTTAGGATAAAGCTATACAATTAAGAATATAATGTAAGTTTCAGTGCGGTTAATTTTAGCTCTAACTTATTTTTCCTCTCCTGTTCCCCTTATTTTCCTGGAAAGCCGAGCTTGTAGTAAAATATGAAAGTGAGCCACCAGTGAACTTTTCAAATTAGTATTCATCGAAGCAGCTATGTGATGTTTACAATAGGGTGATAAACCTTTCTTCCTGGTTTCCTCAACACTCTCTGCTGTGACTTAAGTCTTACAGTTTTTATTTTATCAGTGCTTATTAACGAACATTATTTTACTTTATTTTTATTTTGAACAATGCAGACATAAAATGGCCTTTTATAGGTTGGTTATATTGGTATTGGAAGCAAAGACCCCAGCTAAAGGACATTGTTAGATCAAATACATTAACTCACCAATGATATGTTGAGGTGGACATTTGATTTCTTATTTTTGTTTATCAGATTAAAAACCCTTTTTTTATGCACCTTTTCATCAGTGCTTGCTGATTCAGTGACGTATGCACTTTCTGATGTGTTTTCTAATCTGCTGCTGGAGATGAAAAGATTATACACATCTCACTCTCCTGGGTTATTTATAGCCCAGATCAGAGAGAAATGGGGATAACATAATCAGCGTAGTTACCCACCTGCAGGCACTCTTAAGGTATGCTCAGTAACTCCAGCCTTGTAAGGGAACTCTCGGTTATTCCACTCAGCCAACAGCATGTAAAAGCAGCAGGGAATGTTTCTGTGCACTTTGTTCCATCTCTTCCTCTCCACGAACCTAACCAGTATCATTTGGTGATGCTGCAAGTACAGGAGGTGATATTGCTGCTGTGTGAAGGTGGTCAAGAGTTATAGTGACATTTCCTTTGGAGGGGACAGAGGGAGGGCTTTTGCTGATTGCTGCCCAGTGCTACCATGCCTGCACTGTAGTCATAACAGGTGGTGCAGGTGACCATTTCCCATCACACACCAAAACTAAATGTCACTTGCCATGTCATTGTCTTCACATAGGGCTGCAGTGATTTTCATCCTCAAACACATCAACACACAACTTGATAATCCAGCAGCTCCCCAGGTCACACTAACACATAACAGGGCCAAGGATACTATATGAAAATCAATACCATTTACTGTACAGAGGACTGTAGGTTTGTTCACCAGAATATGAGGTTGTGGTGTTCCATTGACTGAGCTCTAGTCAGTGGTCCACAGAGAGAGAGAGAGAGAGAGAGAGAGAGAGAGAGAGAGAGAGAGAGAGAGAGAGAGAGAGAGAGAGAGACCAGCTAAATGAGATTGATTTCTGACATCCTCAGTGAAGTAGTGGGACCTTTGAATTCAGTAGCTCTGGGGAGACAGTCTCTATTGCCTCTCAGACACACGATAGACGATCTGTCTGTTGGCTGTTGTATTGTAGGCACTACCGCTGTGATTGGGCTGCAGGGTTGTTGTGTCCCTGTTCCACTTCATATACAAATACTGTATGAATACTTTGTCGACACTAATGTTACCTCTACAGTTTGGATGTCCTCAGCCCATCTTTAACACTGACTTTTTGGCCAGACAGTCCATTCTGAAATATTGTTCTTTGTTAAATGTAACCCATTGTACTACTTTGTTAAATGTAACCCATTGTACCACTAAGATGACAGCAGGGGAAATAAAAAAATGGTTTTTTTTTGTTTGTTTTAGCAACAGAAACAAGAAAATGATCATCACGTAATATGCTGACTCTGTTATTTATATCCCCTATTTCCTTTGCTGGATTACAAACATAGGCTGTATGACGGTCTCACATTCTACCTAGATATGTTATAATATTTTTTTCAGTATAATTGTTGTTTTTTCATTATTTAAATTTTGGACGAACACAAATTCAGCTTGTTTTTTTTCTTAATGACAAAACAAATTTACCACTCAATGAATGTTTTGTTTTGATTTATAGGTGGGCCTTCCGCACCCTCTTGCTTCTGACTTGTGAGCAGTGCGCTCTATCAATTATGTTTGCACTGTACTCTTCAAAATGAAGGTTCTAACTCTTTACCTTTCCAAAGTGAAGGCTGCACTACGATCACAGACCATACTTTTATTGGCGTCCATGATGCCTTTTAGGATTTAATAATTATTACAATTGAATAATAATTTATCATATTGCATATGATTTTGACCTACAATAACATTTACCACTCAGTGTTTTCATTGGTTCTCTTTGGGCAGGCCACTGTCTCTGTGGATTGTTCACTGTACAATGCCATCTGTAGATGTCTGTTGTTGTTTTTTTTTTCGTTACAAAGCTACTGATGAGGAGGTTCACACAGTGTGACACCTGTTGGTAATTTTGGTTGGTAATAGTTGCTTGCTGTCGGTTCTATGCCATTGATCTTGCGAATTATTGAAAATAGACTTTTGGAAAAGTTAATGAAGTGCTTTAATTTTTAAAACAGACATTATGCATTATTGTCACCCATCTGCACATAAATAGACAATGCAGTGGGCAATGTACTGGAGCCAGTCCGACTTTGGACATTGGACATTGGATGAGAATGTTTGATGCACCCATAATGTATCTCTGTTGGCTTTTCAGATTTTTCAGACACCATGGAAAGGGCCATCTTCTGCAGTTTGTACGACCTGTATTTGTTTGAATATAAATAAAGACTTAAATCTACTTAATGTCGCCCAGGACACATTTGGGTACATGCTTATAAAAGAATGTGGCACTATTATGTGGCCCAGACCACCTCTGAATGTGGTCTGAGCAACTGGATCTCAAAGATCTCTGCATTCACACCTATCTTTAGAGCTGTCCAGTTGTGATTAGATCATCTAGGATGCATGTTTATACCAGGTATAAACAGGGCCTCTGTCACTCATCTGCTGTTGCTTTCAAAAGTCACCTATCAAAGTGCTGATTGCTTTGATAAAAATTGCACATTTATGGTCAGTCTAATATTACTCAGGATCTTTTATGGTTGTAGTTAACAGTGGTACAATTTGCTTGAACAGTTTAATTTCTTCATCACAGTTTTGCCTCCCCAAGTACAAAAATGCCTAAGTCACTTTGTTACTTTACTAAAGAGTCATTACTCTCCTCCCACCTCTCTCTCTCCCTCTTGGGCCTCATCAATCCCTGTCTTCCACTCATCAGCTCCCCAGACACAATAATATTTAGGAGAGGTGGAGGTTTTGCCTTTGATGTGTGTGTGTGTGTGTGTCTACAGATAGCAGCTGATCTTAACGCCTACCTTACTGACTGATCTTTTTTCTTTTTTTTTCTTTATTTCAACTTTTCATGTGTTTTTGTGGCAGTTGTCACCTGAGAAGCACAGTGTTTGACAGTCTTAAAATTTATGTAGTATGCATTTTACATACACACGCAAACACACATGGACACACACAGGTCCGACTGATAAAGCATCAGTATTCCCAGACCTCTTCTCTCCAACACTCATCCTCTTTGTAACATTCAGGCCAGGGCCTGTTTTACTCTTCTCCTCTTCCTCCCACTGTTTCTGTGTCTATTGTCTTCCATTGATCAGCCTGATAATCCATTAAACTTCCTGCTCTTGTTATCAGCCATTGATCTGTGTCCGGCTCAGTGTCCACAGAACGCGGGGGAATAAAACTGTAGATGGTAGTGGATAGAGAAACTGCAATGTGTGTGCTGTTCAAATGCCAACATGTAGAAACAGGGCCAACAGAGCAGCTAATGGCGTTATTAATTACACAAGGTTTGTCAGAGCCCTGTGTGATTTAGAGATGAATAGATGATGAACCTCTTGGAGACGTCCTTGTATGTGTCTGATGTGCTTGTCATTTCTCTCCTCTGTGCCTGTGTTTTCCAGCTGTGCCTGCTAACATCTCTGAGCTGAAGAACCTAGAGGTTCTAAACATGTTCAACAACCAGATTGAAGAGCTGCCTACTCAGATCAGCAGTCTTCAGAAGCTGAAACACCTCAACCTCGGGTATGTCCTGCTCTCAGGTTGTTTACATTCACACTCAAACACACACACACACACACACAACAAGGTTTTACCTTGATCACTAGATTCCCTTTTCCATCTCTGCAGGCTATTTCCACACTGAAACTCAAATCGCTCCCTCAGGCAGTTCCTGCTCAGATTTGGTTTCAGCAGAGCAGTTATTTTGAAACTTTAAGCCTTTCTGCTTGATTTGGTTAACGAGGCTGTATGTCTGGAGAGCAACCAAATCAATGGGACAGAGAGCTTGTTCAAAGGGTGGTCTTAATGCAGGCTTGATCAGCCTCAGCTAAAATACACTTCATTTGACTTTGCAGTGGTGGTATCACCAGCAAGTTTGAGCATAAGTAAATATCAAACATGCATAACAACCAATTTACATATACTGACACTAAGAGTTGTATTATATAAATAACTGATCCAACCTCAAAATTACATGGATGTGTATAACAAATTGAGGAGGGAGGTTCATTTTCTCAACTTGTTAGCTACAAATGCTTTATGTGTGTTTTTAGATATGAGTGCAGGCTCACACAGGCAGGATTTTGGTGGCAGGAGGATTAGGAGGTGAGCCTTGGTGTGTATTGATCCACAGGCAAACATCATCTGGATAGTGTAAGCCGCACACTGCTATTCAGTCTGTGCATTCACTTTTCATTGCCTGTTTATTTTTCTGTTGACTGTCTGTGTATTTGCGTCTCTGTGTTGGAACCCTTTAAGTGTTCAATCTCATTTGTCACACATAGTGGAAGTGAAACAGAATAGTCCCTATGACCTGTAAGTTGCTTGCACACACAGGTATATTTGTGCATAAGATCAGCTGGTGACTATTGCAGCATCAAATCCTCCCTCTCTGCGCATCTGTCTGTCTAGACCTCTGAGCTTCTTCCTACTTTTTTTGGTTATTGATGTCAGTGATGGTTAGGATGGTATGGACAAAGCAAACAAACTACACATACTATTTGAGCTACCAGGGACCATGAGTTTGGAAACATGACTGAGTTGGGTCAGTTTACAGTTTTGCTCATCTGGTCCGGTGCAGGAGCTTAACTCAGTTTGATTGTCATCATTTGTCATCATTGTAATGGCATTTGTCATTGTTACTAATTAAAAAGTAGCCTACATCAACAGTCTGGGCCGATGGCATCATGGATCTAAATCAATCTTGTACTGCATTAGTAATAAGCAATTTGACAATGTGAATAATATAATTTTGTGTTTGTTTATAAATGGGCTAACAGAGCCATTAGTATCTGACGAGCCGTGCGCAGTTAATTGCTGAACCGAGACCAGTAACATAAAGGAGATCAAATTTCAGTTGGGGGGGCAACTGTGCCAATATGGTAACATTTAATTTGAAGCAAATGATAGAGGTGTGCTGAAAAACATTGCGGAGGTTACGTGTAAACACTGCAGGATTAAAGTCATAATGAAAGGTGGTAATAAAGCTGATTTGCATTCCCATCTACAGAAATATCATGCCTCCATTGCTAACATTTTGACCAAGTCAGTCAGGTTTTAAAATATTATTTAAATGTTGGCAAAAGGTTTTTTTTTTGACTGCCATATATCAAACCTTTTGAAAGCCACACATCAGGACCACATAGGCTGTGTTAATGAACTACAGTGTTTATACAATACTCAGCAAGTGTTCACATTTGTACTGATGAAGTACATCAGATACAAGGGGGTCAATGTAAGAACATTTGCTCATAACCATTATTAGATCAGTGGTCACTGTAGTTGCGCACATAAACAACCAAAAATGGCGCTTCTGTGCACATGGCTTCGGGTTATGGTGCAGTTGTGAGCTGACATTGCTGAGTTTCTAGTATATCCAGGCCAGGTGAAATCCAGTCATCTTTAAAATGGGAATAATAGTAGGGCACATTTAGTTGATGTAATGGTCATGTAACTACTACAAATCAAGTCAAGTCAATTTTAATTATATAACGCCAAATTAGAGACAGCAAATAATATAATACAGTTACAGAGTATTGTAATTTACAGTAAAAAATCCAAAAAAGTAAAAAAAAACCAAAACAAAACAGAAAAACTTTGTTTATTCTATTTGAAAATACATTTTTGCCACTATTCTGCATTTTCGGGAGACAAGCACTATAAAGCTCAGCCATCATTTAACCTGTGACTGCCAGAGAACTACCGGGCTTTAGATACCTGACACTGTGACCAGCTGAAAGCCGACAAACTGATGCAGTGTAGCCTATTCTGCCAACGTACATACTCCATGTGTGATATGTTGAAAAGCAAATGGCTCAAATTATGGACATTTTTAAAGTGGTGAGTTTATAAATATAAGGTATGTTTCGCATGTGTGTGTTTGTGAGCACAGTATGAACCGTCTGAGCAGCTTGCCCAGAGGATTTGGTTCGTTGCCAGCTTTGGAAGTGTTGGACCTTACCTACAACAACCTGACCCAGAACTCCCTGCCTGGAAACTTCTTCTACCTCAGTGAGTGCACACTCCCAATCATTTACACACATAATTTAAGTTTTCAATCTCATATTATTTCCTCAACAAATAAGTTTGTCTGACTTAGATGGTGGAAAGTAGATGCTGCCTTCCACAAGTTTCACTGACTAACTGACTAGTTGCCTAGTACCCACTAAGTGGCTCTGTGGACTGTAGTGGACTTTGACTTTGACACTATTTAGTATTACTTATGAGTATATACTGAATTGTACTGTATATACTGATGCTTTAACTTATACTTTAGCTTTAGTGTATGTATACTAATAGTCAGCAATTTCAGCAATTTCCCTTAAGGGATCAGTAAAGAATATCTATCTGTCTAATCAGATGTCATACGAAGTAGAATCATACGAAGTAGAATACGTAGAGAGTGTCTACGCTGGCTATCCTACAACCTTAATATAACCACAAGGCAAGAAATCGCTGCACCCAACCAAGAAATAGTATGCCACTTCCCGGTAAGACCTCAAATTTTGTACAGATTAAACAAACTAAATATTGTATATGTATTCATTTCTGAGCAGTAACGATTTTTTAATTCACTTTTATTAATATAGCGCCTTCCACAATCAAAATTGTCTCAAAGCGCTTTACAGAGACCCAGAGCCTGATCCCAGAGCAAGCACAGGGAAGCAAGGAGACAGTGGCAGGAAAAATCTCCCTTTAAACAGGAAGAAACCATGAGCAGAACCTGGCTCATATGGGCGGAACCTCCTGCCGATGGCTGGGCTGGGTGAAAGGAGAAAAAGGAGGAAGATAGGACAGCTGAGAAGGACATGAAGCACATAAAACATGATACAAACAGGGTTGGAAGTGGACAGTGTGTGAGGGCCAGCAATCAAATTACAGAATAGTTAGTGGATACTGTGTGCTCAGCAGATTACAGTTATGATAGTAAACAGAGCACAGAAGCAAAAAACTGTCATAATTGGTAACTTTTTACATTATAGTCAGCATAAAATATTAATCCAAAATGTATCTTAAGCAGAGTGGAATGTTACGCATAGCAATATTTTAGGACATTATGGACAAAAGTAGACAGTAAACAGTTTAAGTTTATTTCTTTATTAGTCCCTCCTGGGGAAATTTACTTTCTGCATTTTACCCACACCAAGTGAACGAAACTCACACCAAAGCATGCACATGCACTAGAGACGCAGGGCTTTCCTAGTGAGGCGCCCGGGGAGCTGGGGTGGATGTAGTTTCATATTTAATGGACAGAATTGAGAGTAATAATAATAATAATGCATTTTATTTATATTGCGCTTTTCATTTAAAAGCAAATCTCAAAGTGCTACAAAATTAAAAGAGCATAATCACAAACAATAATAAAACAAAAACATAAACAAGTTTAAAATGCTTTCTTGAAGAGAAAGGTCTTCAAGGCCTTTTTAAAAGAAGCCGCAGTCTGTGGGGCCCTCAGATGGTCTGGAAGGGAGTTCCAAAGGCGGGGGGCAGCTGAGCAGAAAGCTCGATCTCCCATTGACTGGAGCTTAGTTCTGGGGGTATGGAGGATATTGCTGTTGGTGGAACGGAGATTGTGGGATGATGTTTGCTGAGTGAGGAGTTCTTTGAGGTAGACTGGACGTTGCCATGGATGCACTGATGTGTGAGGATGGATATTTTATATTGAATTCTGGAGGAGATGGGGAGCCAGTGAAGGGATTTGAGGATGGGTGTGATGTGTTAATGTTTTCTCACTCTCATAAGGATCCTGGCAGCACTGTTTTGTATATATTGAAGTTTTTGAATACTCTTGCCAGGGATCCCGATGAGTAGTGCGTTACAGTAGTCAAGCCTGGAGGAGGCAAAGGAATGGACGAGCTTTTCTGCAACCGAAAGGGTGAGAGATGGACGAAGTTTGGCAATGTTTTTAAGGTGAAAGAAGGATGATTTACACAGATGTTTAATGTGATTATTAAATGTTAAGTGAGGGTCGAGACTTACACCAAGGTTGGTAACTACAGATGAGAGGGGAATGTCACGTCCAGAAAAAGTGACGGTATTTATGGAGGATGACTGGACCTGATGTGGGGTGCCAACAAGTATGGCTTCAGTTTTGGAGCTATTTAATTGGAGGAAATTTTGGCTCATCCATGCCTTTATCTCCTCCAGGCAGGTGGTAAGGGTGGACAGTGGTGATGGCAGTGATGAAGATGGTAGGGCAGCAGAAGGGGTTGAGTCGGTCTTGATATAGTGCTGTGTGTCATCAGTGTAGCAATGGAAAGAGATTCCATGCCGGCTGATGACACGACCGAGGGGAAGTATGTATAAAATAAATAGAATTGGCCCAAGGACGGACCCCTGAGGGACTCCACAGGTGACAGGAAGCGACCGGGACTTAGCACCACCCAGGCTGACATATTCTGTCCTCCCAGAAAGATAAGACCTGAACCAATCTAAGGCGGTGCCACATAGTCCAATGCAGTGGAGCTGATTAAGAAAAATGTGGTGATCCACTGTGTCGAAAGCTGCGGTTAGGTCGAGAAGTATGAGTAGGGAGGGAGAGCCAGAATCTGCCGCCATCAGAAGATCGTTTGTGACCCTGACCAGAGCTGTTTCTGTACTGTGGGTGGAGCGGAAACCTGACTGGAACTTTTCAAACAGATTGTAACGGTGTAGATGGTCCTGAAGCTGAATAGCGATAGCTTTTTCCAGCACTTTAGAGAGAAATGGGAGGTTAGAGATGGGTCTATAGTTGGCAGGCATTTCTGGGTCCAGGGTGGGTTTTTTGAGAAGTGGTTTGATGACAGCAGTTTTAAGTGCAGATGGAACGAGGCCGGACTGAAGGGAGTGGTTTATTGTTTTTGTAATAAGGGGACTTATGGCAGAGAGGTTTGATTTTATCAGGGTTGTAGGGAAGGGGTCAAGGGCACAAGTGGTTTCATTTTACTGATGATGGCCTCAACTTCACATTGTGAAACCTCCGAAAAGCAGTGGAGAGAGTAGGAGAGCCCAAGCCGTGGGCTGGCTGGTAGGGCAGGTGGAGACAAAGAATTAGAGGGATGGAAGTAAATGGCTGATGGCCCAAGCCGCAGGCTGGCTGGCAGGGCAGGTGGAGGCTGAGAGTCAGAGAGATGCGATCGGATGGTGTCAATCTTGTCTTTGAAGAAATTAAGAAATTTATCACACTGCTCCTCTGTGTGTTCTGTATGAATTTCAGACTGGGGCTTAAGGAGATGGTTTATTGTGGAAAACAGCTGCTTGGAATTTCCAGGAGTGTTGATGTGTGTGAGTGTTGATGATTCGTGAATAGTACTGTGACCGTGCATCCTTGAGCAATTTTGCATAAGCTTTTTGGTGCTCCTGATAGGCAAGCCTATGCACAGAAAGCCCAGATGTTTTAAGACGCCACTCAAGGACATGGCCAGCTGCCTTCATTTGCCGCAGTTCAGTGGTGTACCAAGGGGCTGAACGTGTGAATGTCACTGTTCTGGTCTTGATGGGCGCATGAAGATCCAGAAGGCTACAGAGAGATTTGTTATAATAGTCCACTGATTCACTGGCTGATGAAAGATTTACAGAGGTGGTGAGAAGCTGGAGATCTGAGGCCATGTTGTCCAGGTTTATGTTTTTGAGGTTCCGAAACTGTATTTGGCGTTTTGACTTGCAATGAGGAGACAGAAATGGCAGTTCCAGGGAGATGACTTTATGGTCTGAGATGCCCAGGTCATATACTAGTAGGTTGCTGATGGGGGCAGAGTCAGTGATGACAAGATCTAGAGTGTGCCCCCTAGTGTGTGTAGGGAGATCAACGTGTTGTGTGAGGTTTAGGCAGTCCAGTAATTGCAAGAATTCAGTTGCTAGGTGGGAAGAGGGGGTGTCGACATGAATGTTCAGGTCTCCAAGTATTATAGTGTTGGCAGATGTGGAATAAAGTGTTGAGAGAAACTCATGCATTTCAGAGATGAAAACTGTGTTTGGTTTGGGTGGACGGTAGATGAGTAATATTGTCATTGGAAATGGGGATTTACATTTGAAAACAAGGCATTCAAATGAGGAGGGTTCAGGTAGAGCCAGGGGAGACAGCTTCATCTCATTTCGGTGTATTATCACCAGACCACCACCACGGCCAGTGCTACGTGCCTTTTGCGTAGCACTGGCCTTTGGTAACTGTATCCTGGAGGACAGGCTTCATTAATGGCAGAGTACACCTCAGGCTGGTGCCAGGATTCAGTCAGACACATGAAGTCAAGCCCTTTGTCCAGAATGTGATCATGTATAAGGGATGCTTTATTTGTCAGTGACTGTACATTAAACAGTTCTGCTTTGATATTAGATGGACAGTTTCTGTAGGGGTCGAAGTACATTGAGATTTACTCCCCGCCCCCTGGCCGACTTGTGGTCCGGCGGTCTCACGATGATTCCAGCACAAATACCTACAATAGTGGCGAGTTTCTGATGATGTGTCGGATGTGCTCGACAGTCCAGATGGAAGGGATGGAGTCGGAGTTATCAGGCAGGGAGTAAACAAACTTTCGCCGGGAACTTCTGTGAAGGTAGCGGGGTCTGCGCACAATTCCCAGCTGTTTTATTGTTGAGATGCAGACTGGAGTGGAGGAGTTGTTGTATTTCAGCAGTTGTGAAGCGGAATATGTCAGCGACATCCCGATGGTGGACAGTGTTAGCCAGATGCTAACAGTCAACCGCAGGCTGGAATCACAGAGAAGGAGGGCCGCCGCAAGTCCAAGCAAAGTGGTCCACAACATAACAACACCGGGAGAGCGAGCTTGTGACGAATGTTGAATCACAGCACAAACATAACCGGTGTACACCGCCGGGCTTTGCTGTATGGATGTAGCTTATTACGCCAAAGCAGACGATAGTCTACACCGGAGCAGACTTTATGTGGTCACAACGAGAGACCCACACCGTGACAAGCGATGACCAGGCAGGAGATACAGTCCAAAACCACCAGAACCAGGTAGAAAAGGCAGCAAAAAAGTAAAAAATTACAGCCAGGTGCGCCAGCGTCCTCTCTCTCCTGAATGTCTAGCTAAACCACTCCTTGAGAGTGATATCAGTCTTCAAAATCTGAACAAGAAAGTATTTCCCAAACTTGTACAACAATTGTTATTATGATAATTCTAGAAGCACTCGAGAATCATTTGTATGATTTTTTTTTTGTCAAGTCAGCATCATCAGAGTTCAGAGTTTTTAGCTGCAGTCCTGTAGCAGACCCCGGCCAGATAATGGTGAAGCATACTGATGTCTCCAGAAGTTATTTATGTTTAGCCTTTATTCCGTTAAAATTCCTGCTATTTCTCTGACATTTCTGTGTTTTATCGTTCCTACATAACTACTACATTTCAGGTGGTGCACATGCAGCACAGCATGTGAAAGCTGAGAAGTTTATCTTTTCAGTGATTTAAACATTTACAAGATACAACAACAATTGTAGGTACAACTAAACCATCTTCTAAAAAACATCAAAGTAATAATGTCAACGCTTATTGTTTTTATTTTTCCTCTACGCACCTTGCGGTTCCAACACACATAGCAACAACAACAAAAATGGTCTTGTTTTGTCCAGAAATGTCCAAAGAATCACGCTCAGTGGAAAAATACAGTCAAAAACATATGTTTTTAGGTCCATAAATGATCAAAAGTTGCAATTGGATCGTTCCAGTTCAAAAATATAGCCCACTATTTCTCCTTTGTTTCTTCATTTTGTCACCTTTGTTTTGTGTTGAAAGTTGACAGGAGTTTTTGGCAAATTTGCCAGGAATGTTAAGGGGTTATGTGAACACAAATATACCTTTCCTTCCCTAAAAGCCCTTCCTTCTGTACACCTGCACACTGTAAGAGTTAAAGCACAGACAAATAACAAAAAAATAAGCTCTTACTAGTCCATCTTTGCCAGCAATAGTTTCTGAAACTCTACCCAGCCTCCATTCATTTCGGTGCACATCCTCTGCTTTCAGCATCACAATGTCTCCATTCCTTCTCGACTTATGCCAATGCTGTCTGAGAGCAATGTTGGCAAGGTATTCCTTTTGCCATCGAGTGGGTACGGAAAGTATTCAGACCCCCTTAAATTTTTCACTCTTTGTTATATTGCAGCCATTTGCTAAAATCATTTAAGTTCATTTTTCCTCATTAATGTACACACAGCACCCCATATTGACAGAGAAACACGAAATTGTTGAAATTTTTGCAGATTTATTAAAAAAGAAAAACTGAAATATCACATGGCCATAAGTATTCAGACCGTTTGCTGTGACCCTCATATATTTAACTCAGGTCCATTTCTTCTGATCATCCTTGAGATGGTTCTACACCTTCATTGGAGTCCAGCTGTGTTTGATTATATTGGAGTCCAGCTGTGTTTGATTATACTGACCAGAACCCTTCCTAGAGCTGGCCGTCCGGCCAAACTGAGCAATCGGGGGACAAGAGCCTTGGTGAGAGAGGTAAAGAAGAACCCAAAGATCACTGTGGCTGAGCTCCAGAGATGCAGTTGGGAGACGGGAGAAAGTTCTAGAAAGTCAACCATCACTGCAGCCCTCCACCAGTCGGAGCTTCATGGCAGAGTGGCCCAGCGGAAGCCTCTCCTCAGTGCAAGACACATGAAAGCCTGCATGGAGTTTGCTAAAAAAACACCTGAAGGACTCCAAGATGGTGAGAAATAAGATTCTCTGGTCTGGTGAGACAAAGATAGAACTTTTTGATCTTAATTCTAAGCGGTATGTGTGGAGAAAACCAGGCACTGCTCATCACCTGTCCAATACAGTCCCAACAGTGAAGCATGGTGGTGGCAGCATCATGCTGTGGGGGTGTTTTTCAGCTGCAGGGACAGGACGACTGGTTGCAATCGAAGGAAAGATGAATGCGGCCAGTACAGGGATATCCTGGACGAAAACCTTCTCCAGAGTGCTCAGGACCTCAGACTCGGCTGAAGGTTCACCTTCCAACAAGACAATGACCCTAAGCACACAGCTAAAATAACGAAGGAGTGGCTTCAGGACAACTCCGTGACTGTTCTTGAATGTCCCAGCCAGAGCCCTGACTTAAACCCAATTGAGCATCTCTGGAGAGACCTGAAAATGGCTGTCCACCGACATTCACCATCCAACCTGACAGAACTGGAGAGGATCTGCAAGGAGGAGCAGCAGAGGATCCCTAAATCCAGGTGTGAAAAACTTGTTGCATCATTCCCAAAAAGACTCATGGCTGTATTAGCTCAAAAGGGTGCTTCTACGAAATACTGAGCAAAGGGTCTGAATACTAGTGTGATATTTCAGTTTTTCTTTTTTAATCTGCAAAAATTTCAACAATTTCATGTTTCTCTGTCAATATGGGGTGCTGTGTGTGTACATTAATGAGGAAAACAAATTAACTTAAATTATTTTAGCAAATGGCTGCAATATAACTATATATATATATATATATATATATATATATATATATATATATATATATATATATATATATATATATATATATATATATACTGATTCACATCCAAAATGTATTTTAAGCAGAGTGGAAAATTAAGCAGAGTAATATGTTAGAAATGGATAATTGTAGACAGTAAACAGCAGCAGGTCGGTGGAGCCAGAGATACCTACAGAAAGGTACAGAGAAAGAGAGACCAGAGAGAAACAAGCACAGAACTACGGAAGAGAGAGGACACAGAGTTAACTAAGAGATGATTCAGTTACCTGAGCCAGCCCTACTATGGGCTTTATCCTTAACTGTAACAGTGTCTATAGAAATAATTTTGACTAACTATAGGTTTAATCGTAATAACTAAAACTATAACTACAACTAATTATAAACTTTGTCAAACAAAAAGGTTTTAAGCCTAACTTTAAAATTAGGGAAGGTGTCTGCTTCCTGATAGCTCGGCCTCCCATTCTACTTTTTTTTTTCTAGATTCTGGGAACCATAAGCAAACCTGCTTCTCTCCTCTGTATTTTCACTGTTAATGTAGTTCACAGCTTCACGTTTCCTCATTGTAGGCTTTTAACTTGGCTTGAGCTGCTCGCTCCAGTTCACGCTTTTGTACCTCTAAGGCTTTCCGTAGTTGTTCCTCTAATTCTTATATCAATTCCTTTTGTCCCTCTTCCTTTAGCATCTCATAATTTAGGTCGGCTGCTATGGACTGATGATCAGACATGTCGTGACTTGTCAGAGAAGCTGCAGATTCATAAACAGACTTTGCATAGTCGCGATGGAGTAGCTCATCTAGGCGGTTTCTTTCCTGTTCTTCATCGAACTTGTTTTCTGCATCTATAGCTTGGCTGTAAGCAATGCTTATGATTTCTTTGGTTACTGATTCACATGTATCCACTTGCCTTCTTATGTCAGTGGAGGGTGTGATGAGGTCCTGGATTTCACTATATGCATTCGTTATGTCTTCCTTACCCTTTTTAAGATCTTCTACGAGGGGCCGGAGCTTGGTCTCAGGCATATAGGATTTTAATTTATTTATTTCTTCGCATACTTGAGACTTCCATTTCTCATACATGGAGAGCAACCTTTTCTCCCTTTTCTTGGCCTCTTCATATTGGAGAACACGCATCCTCTCTATAGGGTTACGGGTATGCTCAAAGCGTCAGAGGTATTCAGGTGGAACAGTGTCTTTGGACATGCGTCAGACTTTGTTGCTCTTGTTCAGTTATTTGCTCCTCCAACTCTCTCACACTGCCTGACTCTGACA
Source organism: Toxotes jaculatrix (assembly GCF_017976425.1). NCBI lineage: Eukaryota > Metazoa > Chordata > Actinopteri > Toxotidae > Toxotes > Toxotes jaculatrix. The sequence continues at coordinate 14,065,982 of NC_054413.1, read as the reverse complement.
TTGTCAACAAGTTAGAAGAAAACCATGCAATAGGCAATATAAACATATAGCATTAGAGCATCAACACAAAATGACTAGTGGGGATGCATTAAAACCTAGACACTCAACTGCAGAACAGATAAACATTAACCTTCAGTTGTTCTTCAGTGTTCTTTAAAGTACCTTAAATGTAAAATCCAGATACTATGAAAATGTCCAGAATATCAGTTCAAAATAAACACAAGTATAGTAACTGTGTCCATGAAAACACCACAATAACAGTTTTCAAAGTTCTCAAAATGAAAAAATGCCCTCGATTATAAAGAGTCCATTTATCATATGAAAATGTCAGTAAGTTTTCACGACAGTTTCTTCCTTTGCTGTGGTTGAACAGATGAGTAGTAAATGGTCACTGGATCAGTCTCAGAAACTGTTGTGTTAGTGAATCAGACTGTATTTGACCATTGCACCGAACCCATCAGACTGCACCAGCCACACTGGAGACTCTTCCTTATGGCCTGTCATGGAGGCAGCAAGTTGTCAGATCGATGAGGGTCAAGCTCGTACTGTAGCAAACCCCGGCCAGACAATGGTGAATCGTACTGATCTCTCCCGAAGCTGCTATTTATGTTCAGCCTTTAGCCTTTACGCAAATATACCTTTCCTTCCTTAAACTCCTTCCTTCTGTAAACAACATAAGAGCTAAAGGACAGACAAATAAAAAATAAGCTCTTACAGATACACAAAAGCAAACACAAAAAAGCGTACACTGCATTAACTGTATAAATCAGCATTAATTACAGAACTGCTAGTATAAACCACTTAGCAGACACGTGCCTAAAATGCTAAAGCTTTTCAGCTTGAATTTTACAACAGAAATACATTTAAATTACATTTACATGCAAAGGAACACAATGTTACAAAAGGGAAAATACCTTATTCCCATTCCAGCCAGGTGCTTAAATTCCTAACAAGAGGTGTATTTAACCGTTAAGCTTCCTTTGGTCTGTAAATCAGTCAAATGTCTGTCTGCTAGATGTGCAACTAAGCAGGAAGTGCCTTCAAAATAAAACAAAAAAATGGCATTAAAAGAATAAAAGCATACAGGAAGTGGCTGAAATTAATAACAGACCTTCTCAGGAGTCATTTAGTCCTCCACTTTGGGTAAGTTATTCCATTCACTCACAGGTCTGCAAATTGATCATGTTCAAGAATGTTGAACTTGTTGCAAAACCAGAGCACAAAGCGTAAATTATTCCACTGATACAGGTGATTCTGGTAAAATCAAAGCAGATCCACAATTCCACTGTTACAAATGGAGGTGTGACTGAGCCATTAGAGGAATACAAACCTGACCAATTTCTGTTTTCCACATTCTTTGCCTGCTCAGTGTTGGTTATTAGGATTCACCTGCAGCACATGTCCACTTGCTGGCAGTGATGGAGTAGTGGTCTTCTCTCAGAGAACAGGTTAGGAGTTTAGGACTGCATAGCAGTCCTAAACTAGATGAGTTAATAATCCATCCTGCCACTATAACAGCAAACTTCTTGCCTTATTTTAAGTATAGCCACTCAACTAAAGTACACAAACCAGTTTCCCAATACAGTTGACATGTTGGGAAATCTTGTATTTATCAGTATATCCCAGCTTATACAGATCACTCTCTGTGGACTTAGGTCCAGCAACAAAAAAAAAAAAAATGTATATCTAAAATTAATAAACTTTCATGGATTTGATTATTTTGTTCATATTCATGTTCCTATGGTTATAAGTTTGAACATGTTTTAGTTATTGGCCTTGTAGCTTCCAGTGCATTTGTCCTGAAGTTGATGGTTTTACTGTTTTGTTTTAAAGTGTATCATAACCATGATGTTTTGGATAGACCACTCTGCAGACTAGCCTGAGGCTTGCTAGTTAGCACAATTGGCTGAAAATTATCTGACGTAGTGTTTTTGCTCAGGTGGAAACAGAGTTGAAGGGACCAAGGGATGAACCAGGAGGCAAAGGGGCCAGGCCTTATGCTACATTAGTCATGTACAGTGTATTATGGATTTCACATTAAAAGATGAATAGGATTTTACAGCAGAAGCAGCCTTTTGGCTCCATGTTGAAACAGTTACAGGAGACAACTTCACTGGTGTCTTTTTGTGAATAGAAAAGAGAGGGCCCCCTTTTTTTTTTTTTTTTACTTCACGTTGACAAAAGTTATCTCCCTGTCTGCCTGTTGTCTTGCCCGACATGCAGAAGGTCTGCAGAGATTGATTCTGTCCAGTTTGTGAGGCAGTATTATTAATCAGGCTTGACTGGTGGTATTGATCAGTCCAGCCCAGTTGGGAGACACACACACACACATACTGGTCTTTCTACAGCTGTGTTGACTCTCAATGATATAGTGCATTCCCTAGCCCCTGACCCTAAACCCTTAAGCTAAACCTAATTCTAACCTGAACCTTAAAACTAAGTCTTAACTATGAAACAGCCAATTGAAGTTGAGAGGACCAGCAAAAATGTCCTCACAATGATTGTTTCAAACCAGAATTTGTCCACACAACCATGGAAAGATATGTACACACACACAGACTAACAAAGATACTTGTTTTGCAGCCACTCTTCGTGCACTCTATCTGAGTGACAATGACTTCGAGGTCCTGCCTGTTGACATCGGGAAGCTGGCCAAGTTGCAAATAGTAAGTTAATTGGGGCAGCCGCAACATGCATGACTGAAGTGCCCTTGTGCAAGGCACCTAACCCTTTATTTCTCCCTGGGTGCTGTTCACCACAGAGTGCCACTGCTGCAGGTGTGTGTTCTCACTACTCCTAATGTCTGTTTGTATGCTTATTACTAATTGCTCCTAGTGTTCTCTACTCATGGATGGGTTAAATGGAGAGCTCTAATTTCCACACTTGGACAATAAAGAATTTGTCTGCTTATTCTTCTTTAGTACCCGTGCACTGATGGTGCCTGGGCCGGAATGGTCCCTGGCACCAAAGGCGCAAGGAACCTTGTTGAGATTATTTTTAATATTATTATTATTATCCTGGACACAGGAAGTGATACAAAATCTGCAATAAGTCATGTCTGCCCCCATGCACCCCACACAGGAAATAATATCTTACTTGTTCGTGCAGTGCCCAGTAGTTGTGAAAGTGCTCAGCTGTGTCAACCGGCATCCCGCCAACAACCCTGACATGACATTTAATTAGATGGGGTTTTTGTGGTGGCGCAGCAAATTTTGATGTTTCGCAGTGAAACAGGAAGTTGTTGTAACTCAAATATACGTCGTTAAATCTGCTCCAGACTTCAAATGAATGCACAGGCATCAGAGGTGGTGTTACTTAATATCTTATATGGCTCTTGGGGTGTTTGCAGATTGAAGGCATTTAAAGGCATTGTATTTTAACAAACTCCTCCTAGAGAGTTATCCCAAGCAACTTTAAATTTGGTAGGTTGCATTTAAAGATCTTTGCAATACTAAATTGTGAAGCTTTTTAGTTAAAAATGATGATGAAATGATGATGTGAATTGATGTGGCCTTCAAACTTCAAATATTTGAAAAGAGTCTCAGCCTGAAGTCATCAATATGCCAATATTCAGCCATAATTGTAGCACCACCCACTGATAACAGAAAATGACACTTTGACCAGATCCTTTTCACATTAGGTCAGAAAAGCCTTAAGACCCTGATGATGCTATATTGCAAAGTTTGTCAAGTCTTAGAGCAAAAGGACAGTTGCTCAAGCCCATTTTTGTTAAGTTCTTCGATAATAAAGAAGCAATACATTTCAAACAAATGTTGTAATGTATTGTAGAAGGCGATCTATGTTGGAAGAGTTGAGCAGGTGGGATTGCAGGTTTGAACCATAGGAAACAGCAGAGTGAAGCAGGCAGAGATCTGAATCTCCAGCAGACACAGGAGACAAATTGAGTGTTGTGGGTAAATCATGAAGTCAGAGAGAGATGAACCTGACATACAATTTGACAAAGGGATAGCCAAGATCAAAACAGCTAAAGGAAAATATTTGCACTTTATGGTATAACGGTACACTCTGGCTAAGAGAGGAGCAAAGGACCGGGGTTTAAATACTTCAAGCTTCAGGTGGAGTTGATGACAAACAGGACAAACAACATATGCAAGGCAGGGAAAACAGCAGACAAACTAGGAATGAGGGAGAGATACTACCTAGGCATGACATGATACAATTATGCAGCTGTGTATTAAGTGGCCCAGATTCAGATTGTGTGCATTAAATGAGTGTTTCCCTTTTTTCTTCTGTTTTTTTTATGTCCTGTCCAGTTGAGTCTGAGGGATAATGATCTGATCTCATTGCCTAAGGAGATCGGGGAGTTAGCTCAACTCAAAGAGCTTCACATCCAGGGCAACAGACTGACCGTTCTGCCCCCTGAACTTGGTACTGACCACACACACATACAGTCACACGCACACATTATGTATATGCAAAATCACACATACTCTATCCTGAAAAAATTCAGTCAAAATCCAAAACAGCTACCTAATATCTACAGACACTTTGTATTACACTCTGGCTATTGGTTTTTACAGCTGTGGTGTTTCAGCATCCACAAATCAGTGACCGTCCATACTAGTTAAAAAATAATGATCTGTGTAGGATTAAGATTCAGAGTTTCAAATAATTTGTCATTTGTCACAGATATAGTTTCAGTATATGCAGTGAAATGTAGGTGTGGCATACTTTAGATGGATGAACTGTAAGACTGTGTACCAATGTGAATTAGAATAAGTGTAAAAATTAAAGATTACGTCAAAGATGAAAAATTATTACAAAATTACAATATACATTTTCAAAGCACTTTATTAGGAACACCATAATTATACTGTGTAGGGCTTCACTTTGCTTCACAAAAAAGCCTCAGTGGCATGGATTCCACAAGATGTTGGAAACATTCCACTGAGATTGTGATGCTGACATACTTACATGATATCTGCAGATTTGGCAGCAGTACATTCATGATGCAAATCTCCCATTCTGTCACATTCCAAAAGTGTTGGATTCAGATCTGGTCAGACCACTGAATTATTCTGAACCCATTGTCATGTTCATGAAACCAGTTTGAAAGACTTGCTTTGTGACATGCAAGGCTATGACTATGAAACCAGGCTATGTTTTTCCAGTCCTTACCAGTCCAGTTTTGGTGAGCCTGTACCCACTAAAGACTCAATTGTTCTTGGCTGACAGGAACCCGACATTGATGCTTCTGAGATGCTTTTCTGCTCACCACAGCTGTAAACATGGCAATTCTCCTCTGACCTCTCTAATCACCAAGGTGTATTCGTGCACACCTTGTTGATGACTGCTCAAACTCAAATTTGGATGTGATCAGGGCACAGTATTATACACATTACCAGGTGATGAGGGTGATCAATTCATTTGTATGTTTGTGTGTCTCTCTGGCTGCAGGTAATCTGGATCTGACTGGTCCTAAACAGGTGTTTAAAGCAGAGAATAATCCCTGGGTCACTCCCATTGCAGACCAGTTCCAGCTGGGTGTCTCTCATGTTTTTGAATATGTTCGCTCAGAGACCTATAAGTAGTAAGTACTAACTTGCACGCATACACACACACACACACACACACTGTGTCAAAGGGTTTCCAAAAGGGTTCCAAGCAACAAAGCTACTGGAGATTCAATAAAATCAATCGCTCAGATTTTTAAGGGTCTACGCCCAAGGGGGCTAGGGGCCACGCATGCACAGGTTCTGGACACTGTAATGCAAATCTTGAAATGAAATATGTGATTGACTAGTCTTTGCAGGTTGTCCATTGACAAGAGGGTTGGATTGAATTGGTTGAATGGGTATAGTTTAGAAAGGCATACAACTTTGCACATAAGCTCACATAATTCACATTGCATGGCTGGACAAAAACCAAGCCATGAAGGACAGGGAACTTTCTGTGCACCTCCACAATAAAATTGTGGAGAGGCAAAGATCAGAGCAAGGGTATAAAACAGTTTCTAAAGCTTTAAGTGTTCCCAGGAGCACAGTGGATTCAATAATTTTGAAGGGCCTTGGTCAGGTAGCTGACCAAGAACCCAACGGTCACTCGAAGATAGCTTCAGCAGTCCTGCAGACATGAGAAAACTTGCTGGAAGGATGACTATCTCAGTTGCACTCCATCAGTGAGGCCTTCACACTAGAGTGGCTGGACTGAAGGACTTTTGACATTGCCAACAAAGGCATTTGACAACCCGGTTGGAGTTTGCCAACAGCACTGAAAGACTCTAAGAGCATGAGGCATCCGATTCTCTGGTCTGGTTTGACAGAAAAATGGAAGCCAGGACACAGAACTCCAGGCACTGCTCATCACTTGGCTAATACCCTCCCTATGGTGAAGCATGGTGGGGCATCATGCTATAGGGGTGCTTCTAAGCATCAGGGACAGGGAGACTGGTCAAAATTGAGGGAAGGATGATTGCAGCCACATACAGAAAGGTCCCTAACCCTAACCCTACATGCAACCTGTGAGTTGAATGATGTTTCACCTTTCAGCAAGACAGTGACCTGAAGCATACAACCAATGCTTGGAAATGGAAAGACTTTGGAACAAGTTCTTGAGTAGCCCAACCAAAGCCCAGACCCCACAGAACATCTGTTTAGAGAAATGAAGATTGTACATAAAGCGGTTCACAGATGCTTCCTATTCTATCTGTCAACGCTAGAGAGGATCTTCAAGGAAAAAAGGGATAAACTGTCCAAATCTAGGTAAGCTTGTAGAGACTTACCCAAGAAGACTTGAAGCTGCCATTGCTGTCAAAGGGGCTTCTACAATGTACTGAATTAAATGTGGGAATATTTTTGTGAAAGAGAAATTTAAATTACTGATTTTTAAAACATTTCTTAAAACATGTCTTCACTTTAGCAATATGATTTATTGAGTGTAGACAGAAGGGCAAAAAGGCAATTTTATCCATTTAAAATTAAATCTGCAACACGTGAAGTATGCAAAAAGTGAAGGGGTCTAATACTTTCTGAAGCCAAAACGAATGCGTTGTCTGTGAAGCAGAAGGCTCCTATTAATTCTTTGTTCCAGACAGACAGAGATGCTGCAAATCCTCTGTGTGAATGCTTCAAACTGCTGCTCTGAGGCATTCTCTGGAACTGATCCCTGCACTGTATGACTGTGTGTGAGTGAGACAAAAAGACCATGTCTCAACTATAGTCCAGTCCCTGGTATGTTTGCATACGTGTATGAGCAAGCAAGTCTTCTGTGTGAGTTATTTAAGCAGATAGAAGCCAGTAACCAACTGTGTGCAAAATTGTATAGAAATAACAGATTGAAGCGATATTTTAAGTGAAAATTAGTAAATACAACTCCTTCAGCAAATGTTAATGCTCTGTTACATATTCCATGAACTTAGAAAATGGAAATAAAATAAAATAAAAAATAACAGTTATTGTGGCATATACAAAAGTTTAGGCAACCTGCTAAGCCAGTCCTTAGTAACTCCCTTTGGTAGATATCACAGCTCGCAAATACTTTTTGTAGCCAGCTAAGAGTCTTTCTATTATTCATTTATAAATTTTCACCACTCTGTTATAAAAAGTATCTGAAAGTTCTTTTTCAGGCCTGAATATCCACAGGTCAAGGTCACTGTGACCTCACAACTTGCATTTTTGGCTATAACTTTCACATAAATGTCAGATAGAATAAAATGATATATGATAAAATGTCCTGTAAACCAGGGCATAAACCCCTGTTAAACACATTTAATCTAAAACGAACTGTGACTGAACGTGCACACAGGTGCTGTCAACTCAACAAATGGTCTTAGTCTAAACATGTCAGAGCTGGCAGTGTATGCATTCTACGGGCATCTACCTCACACATTTGGACTCCTTACTTTTATTGGGGCAAACTGTAGCATGGCGACTGCCTCCACCTGTCCCTATCAATGTGCCATGTGCCATGTTAAAAGGACCTCTTTCTGATCAGCTGTTCTTCGGGGTGTGGACCTTTACCTATCTAACCGCTCTAGATGGTGGACAGCACCTTTACTATCCACCTGCTGCCCATCCATGGTTACAGTGATGCATGCAGATGCAGTGGTCAGTAACTCCCTCAAATTTTGCTACATTTATAATTTGCTACTTTAATTTGCTATTTTCTCAAGTATTAGTGCTGTTGACACCAGAAAGTAAGGAAAGATTGCTAGGATAAGAGTTAAGCTAAGTCTTTGGACTTAAGGCTATTCCTCTCTCCACCCTACTTCTAGCTGATATCTGGTCACAGGAAAATAGAATGGATGAAATAAGACTTAGCAGCGGGAAAGCAGACACTGTTGTGGCCACATCTTTACAGAGACCTGGCACCATTACAGCATCCGCACTTGGTAGCCGAACAGTGTTCCACAGAACACAAGACTCTGTCCGGACAAGGGGAGGTAGACTCTGTATTTACTTCAGTGATGTTTGGTGTTTACCAGATGTGGAGTTTTTAATGTCAACCATATTATCTACCCAGAGAATGAGTGATAATGAGAATGAGTGTAATTTTTTTGTAATTTTAATTACTTTATTGATCCCTCCTGGGGAAATTACTCTCTGCGTTTTACCCACACCAAATGAACAAAACACATACACAAGCATGCACATGCACTAGAGATGCTGGGGCAGGGGGCTGCCTAGTGAGGCGCCCGGGGAGCTGGGGTGGATCGGTGCCTTGCTCAGGGGCACCACAGCCATGGTTGCAGAGGCAGGGGAGGCGCATCTCTTTCAAATTCTATCAGCATGTCTATGTCCCCAAGAGAGCCAACATTTATATGAACATTCCTGGCAGCTACAAAGCCCTCTGCTATCCTCGTTTTGGTTTATCACACCATCATTTCCCTGCTTCTCCTGCAAACTTACTCCAGCTTATAAAAAGGGTCAAACCATCAGTAAAAACAAGTGGGGACAGATGAAGCTACAGCAACTCTACAGGACTGTTTTGAGTGCACAGATGTTCACAGATGCTGCCATCCAGGAGAACTACATCAATCTTGGGGAATATACATCATCAGTGGCATCATACATCATTCCCCAATGAAAAAAGTTTGGTGAATGGAGAGGTGAGAGCTCTGTCCAGAACTGGAACAACTCCCTTTTTCAGTTAGGTGACAAGGAAGCATACAACACCACCAGATTAAGATTGAAAGCTGGCATCAAGGAGGCAAAGAAGAAACATCAGTGAAGACTGGTGAGCGATTTCAACACCAACAACACAAGGGTATTTGATGGGTTAACCGGACCACCACAGGCTGCAAAAGCAGGAACCATGCGTGAGGCCACGTTTCCAGATGAGCTGAACACATTTATACTTGCTTTCAACTCCTCAACAAAGAGTCAGCTGTAAAATATGTTCTGCCTCCAGAGGACCTGCCACTGCCAGTATCCACAGCGGTTGTGTGAAGAATCCTGCTGACAGTGAATATGGGTAAAGCTGCTGAGCCTCATAACATCCCTAGCTGTGCACTAAAACATGTGCCAATCAGCCAGCTGATGTTATTACTGACATTTTTGTCACAGGAGTGTTCCCACCTTCTTCAAGACACCCACCATCATCCTTGTTCCAAAAAAGTCTGCCATGTCTATTTTAAAAGGTTACTGCCCTGTGGCTCTCACTCCCATTCTGATGAAGTGCTTTGCAAAACTGGTTCTGTAAAACATCAAACAACATACCAGTCAGCCCAGACCCTCACCATTTAGTATTAGAACCAACAGCTGATGCCATCTCCACTGCCCTCCACAAAATAACAACACCTACATCAGAATGATGTGTGTGGATTTCATCTCAGCATTTAGAACAATCTTGTGCAAGTGGACATTGAAGATCCTCACCAACAGACCCCAGATGATTCTGATTGGCACACCACCATAGTGCTCAGCACACAACTTTATTCTGAAGGTTGCAGACACCACTGTCATCGGAGGGATTACAAACCAAAGATTACAAAGAATTCATATCGGAAAATCAACAATCTTGCAGAGTTGTGCACAGAGAACAACCTACTGCTCAACATGAACAAAAAAGGAGCTGAGGTGGAGAAGGTGAACAGTTTTGGGTTCCTGGGAATCAGCATCACAGGGAAACTCTCATGGTCATCATACATTTCCACCTCACACATCTCTGTTAAAGAAAGCTCAGAAATCACTGTACTTCTCAAGGAAACCTAAGAAGGCAAAATTCCTGCACAAGGTTCTTCTTAACTTCTACAGCGGAGCAATAGGAGCATGAGGTGTACACAGCCAAGGAGCATCAGTGATATTGGTGAGGTGAGGTGCCAAAGGATACTAAAAGAGAATACCCCAGACATAGCCTGAATGTTTTCCTTCCACATTAATTTGCAAAGCTGTTTTTTGAAATCCTATATTGTTTGGATGCATGCTTGCTAGCATTCAGTCTTTTTATTCCTGGTGTTTGTAAGCACAATGCTACATTACCAAATACTCCACAGGGTACCTTCAAAGACTTACTAATTGACCTGTGTGAGTAGGTGTGGTCAGAAGTGTTCACACGTAAACCTGTAATCACAACAGTGATGCCAGGGTGTCTGGGAGTACACTTGTATTATCACTTAAGCAAGGTTAAACCACTGAATGTCAAGAAAAACACAAATTTCAGTTACTCTTGAAGGGATGAACAGGAAGGAGCAGTCTTGCCTCAGTACTTGGGCTTTCATATCTCCATATGTGGTTAATTTCAGTTTGTTCTTTCCCTTGTGATGTCCATCACACTGAAGACACCCCCATAGTCTGCTAGACACAGTATGAACAGACTGTGAGAACACGTGCGAATGAGAAAGATGTGTTGGTTGCATGTGAAGAAGTGCAACATTGAAGAAGTATGCAGACACATACACACTGTGTGTATGTAGACACATGCACACACACACACAGCTAGGAGCAGCCTGTCTTTAGACAGGTGTTAAACTATTTCCCACAGAGATCTTTCTTCACAGCTTCATTTACACCTGACTAAATGTCCTTTCTCTGCCAACTAAACACATAAACTGTCTGCACCTCCAGTTTATGGCTAATTTAGTTGGATGAACCTTGAATGTGAAAGTAAAAGTAGTAATATTAATCAACAGTTCTATTTTTGTTGGTAGAAAATGGTATTTTCTAGTGCCCTCTCCACAGTCACAAGGTAGGTTCAACATTACAGCTCAGCACCTATACACCAGCAGTCATGTGAACCATATCAGGCTAGAACAACATATTGATAAAAGCACGCAGTTGATTGGCAGTGCCCTTGTATTGATGGGAAGTGCATTAATTGTAAAATAGCAAAAGTAAAAGGTCAGCTGATCAATGGAATACCCTAGAACACTGTAATGTATATTAAAATGTGATATTAGTGGAGAGTGACATACAGTCAATATGTCTGGATATTAAATAATTACATGTACTGAAATTTTGCATTACTACAAACCATTGTCAGAAGCATTTAATGTTTCAGATTCATGAGGCATGGTGATGTCAGTGGGACACGGGCTGTCCAACATTTTGGTTCAGAGCAGATCAATAGTATCAATATTTATGATCCTCACAACATGATAAATGGACTTCTAGGCAAGGCAAGGTTTATTTATATAGCACCATTTGTACACAAGGTAATTCATAGTGCTTTACAGATTACATTAAAATCATAAAATAAAAGCAAATCATATTACATTAAAATCATAAATAATAGAATAAAAGAAATATATTAAAACATTGGAGCAGAAAAAATAGAAAACAGTAAAATAATTAAATAAGAAGAGTGCAGTTAAGACAATTTAAGAGAATGCTTCAGTAAACAAGTGTGTTTTCAGGCCTGACTTAAATAAACTGAGTGTTTGGGCTGACCTCAGGTATTCCGGAACTTTATTCCACAAGTGAGGAGCAGAATAACTGAATCCTGCTTCACTTTGTTTAGTCCTGACCCTAGGAACACACAGTAGGCCTGTCCCTGATGATCTAAGGGGTCTGGATGCTTCATAAGGAACCAGTAAGTCCATGAGATATTTTGGTCCAAGACCATTCAGTGCTTTGTAGACCAAGAGTAGAACTTTAGACTGTATCCTTTGACTCATAGGAAGCCAGTGCAGTGATTTGAGGGCAGGTGTAATGTGATCCATCTTTCTGGTGTTAGTCAGGACTCTGGCAGCAGCATTATGGACCAGCTGCAACTGTCTAATAGATCATTTGTTTAGACCTGTTAGGATGCCATTACAATAATCTAGCCTACTGAAAATGAATGCGTGGATAAGTTTTTCTGTGTCTTGTTTGGATAGAAAACCCTTGATCCTAGCAATGTTTTTCAGATGGTAATAGGCAGACTTGGTGATAGCTTTTATATGGTTGGTGAAATTCAGGTCTGAGTCAAAGATTACACCGAGATTTCTGGCTTGATTTGTAACCTTCAGTGACATGGAGTCAAGGTGAGCACTGATCTTGGACCTTTCATTTTTGGAGCCAAAAACAATCAATTCTGTCTTATCTGCATTGAGCTGGAGAAAATTCTGGCACATCCACTCATTGATTTGCTGAATACACTTGCTTAGTGAATGTAGGGGACTGTAGTCGTATGGTGACACTGATATATAAAGTTGTGTGTCGCCGGCATAAGTGTGGTACGAGATATTGTGATGTTCGATGATCTGAGCTAGGGCAGCATGTAGATATTGAACAGAAGTGGTCCAAGAATGGACCCCTGAGGAACCCCGTATGTAATCTTAGTTCGGTCAGATTCCATTGAGACCAAGTAATCCCTACCATGTAAGTAAGATTTGAGCCAACTCAACACTGTGCCAGTGAGTCCTACCCAGTTTTCCAGTCTGTCAAGGAGTATATTGTGATCAACTGTATCGAATGCAGCACTAAGGTCCAGTAATACTAAGACAGAGACTTTGGATGCATCATTATTCAGATGTATGTCATTCAAGACTTTCACAAGTGCTGTCTCAGTGCTGTGATGTGCTCGAAAACCAGATTGAAATTCATTAAAAAGATTGTTCTGCACCAAAAATGCATGAATTTGTTGAAAAGCAGGCTTTTCAATGATCTTTCCCAGAAAAGGAAGGTTAGATATTGGCCTGTAGTTGTTTATAGCTGAAGCATCCAGATTAGATTTTTTAAGAAGAGGTTTAATAACTGCAGTTTTCAGGGCTTGGGGAAACTGCCCTGACTCAAGAGACTTGTTGACTATCTGCAACACATCTGAAGCTATGCAGTTAAAAACATTTTTGAAAAATTTTGTTGGCAGATCATCGAGTGAGCATGTTGTTGATTTTAGTTGTTTGACGAGTTCTGTAAGTGCTGTATTATCTAGCAGGTTAAAATGTGCTAGGCTAACTGGTGGACAGGAAGGCAAAAGTGACATCATTTTACCTGAGCTGGGACTACAAACTGTCTTATTTTTGATATTTTGTCTGTGAAAAACAGTGCAAAGTCATTGCATGATCTTTTGGAGAGCAGTTCAGGTGGGACTGATACTCCTGGGTTTGTCAGTCTGTCTATAATAGAAAACAATGTGTGAGCATTGTTACTGTTTCTATCAATAATGTCAGAAAAAAGGATTGTCTTGCCACTTTCAGTTCTTGATTGTAGTTATGTAGGCTCTCTTTGTAGATGTCATAATAAACCTGGAGTTTATTTTTTTGCTATCTGCATTCTGCCTGCCTGCAGATTCTTTTTTGAGCTTTAACCAGTGTAGCATTTCTCCAAGGTGACTTTTTCCTTCCTGATAAAACTTTGGTCTTGAATGAGGCAATTGGATCGATAATAGTTTTAACTTTGGAAATGTAACTATTTACAAGGTCATCAACGGGAGCTGCGGGCAGGGTTGGTGATGGTACAAATGCCTGGGTGAATGCTGCACAGGTGTTATCATTAATACAGCCTTTTCTGACCACCTTTTCTTCAGCTTTGTTATGATTAGCAGGTGTGATAGTTTTAAAAGAAACACAGTAGTGATCAGAAAAAGCAACATCAGTCACCACAACCTCAGAAATATTGAGACCTTTGGAAATAATTAGATCCAATATATGTCCCTTGTTGTGTGTTGTATCTGTTACATGCTGCAAAAGTCCAAAGTTGTCCAGGATGTTGAGTTCTTTAGCACTTCCATCTTTAGGATTGTCAACATGGATATTAAAATCACCCACTACAATAACACAATCAAAATCAATGCATACAATAGAAAGCAGTTTGGCAAACTCATCAAAAAACATTGCGTTGTACTTTGGGGTTTTGTAGATGGTTACGAAAATTGCTTGGTAGGAGGATTTTACTTGAGGAACAACATATTCAAAAGAGTCAAACTTTCCATAGGATGTCTTCTTGCATTGGAGGCTGTCATTGAACAAAATGGCGACTCCTCCTCCTTTCTTGTGCAGTCTAGCTTCACTCACAAAACTAAAATTAGGAGGAGTTGACTCGATAAGAACTGCTGCACTGTTATCTTGCCCCAGCCATGTTTCAGTTAAAAACATAAAATCAAGGTTGTGCTTTTGAATAAAATCATTAATTAAGAATGATTTGCCTGCCAGGGATCTGATATTTAAAAGAGCTAAGTTTAGTTTACTAAAACCCATGTCCTGTCCATATTCTGGGACAGACTGTGGCTGACATGGAATAGGTTTTAGGTTTGTTGATGTATTTCTTAAAAATTGACGCTTTCTTTTCCTTTTGCTTATCAAAATCGGCACTTTGTGTCCTGGCTTTTCCTTGGAAACGTCAGGAAAAACATTTACTTTACTGTGGGAGAGTGTTCTCTCCCTGGGCCTCGGGTTGATAGAGGGATTATTGTGGCTATACGTCCTCAAACAGCAGAGACCCTGGTCATCCTAGTCCCTGATAGCAGTCTTGGTGCTTTTAAAGGCCATAGCAACCAGTGGTCTGGGTGGGGGTCGAGGAGCCCTAGATGATGTGTTTAGCGGAGTGGAAGAAGGAGGGATGGGTTGAATTGACCTGAGCTGCATAATTTGTGGGGAAGAAGGGGAGGAGATACTGCATCTGGGGGGCTTTGGAGGTGGTGTCTGGGGGGATGCTGGTTGGGGTTGCAGTGTTGATGATAGTAGCACCCTTGATCTGGCTAGGTTGGGAGTTAGGGGAACCATTTTTATCCCAGACTTCACCAAACTCTCCATATGACTTGGAAATGCGAGGGGTGAAGCAGGCGGGGAGATCGATGTTGGGGAGTTGGAGGAGGATGCAGTTGAGGGGGTACAGGGCTGTAGAGGAGGACGTGGGATGGGGAGATCCATGTGGAGGGCCAGTGAAGCAGTCCTTTCGTTGTCACCATGCAGCTGTTGCTCTCTCTGCGGTGGAGCTGGTGGAGTAGGGGTGTTGTTGTCTCTCCGTGGGTGATGTTCTAATTCTGATGATTCTCTGATCTTTGGTGCCACCAACGGTTCAGAATTTTTTCCTTGATCAACACTTTCAATCCAGAGGTGTGTAAGTAATGGTCGTATTTCCATAAATTTTTTCACTTGCACACATCAAGTCTGATCAACATGAAACATGTTCATTTTTGGTATCTCTTGGGTACACTTTCCATTTTACATTGTGCTTTTATTTATTCACAGTACTTTATACGAGTTTATTTTGAATACTAGATATTTCTGTTAGCTCATAATTTAACAGCTAGCTTCCAGCATTGACTACAATTAAGGCACCATCACCGTTCTGTTGTCAGAATTGGGGGGAAGGCTTGACCTTTCTGAAAATGAGCCACCTCATACAGTGATTGGTCAGGTGTGTGGAGGTGAAAAGAGCAGACAGAGCTTTAACTCCTCTATCAAGCTCTGTTTTTTCATTCTTCTCAAGACTGCTCCTGTCCCTTTTTGTGTCAACAACTGAGCGCAAAACTATGAATGCCTTTGAGAAGAATGAAAGTGTACTGTACCCTCTTCGTGCATTTCGTGGCGTTGAGATTACAAAGACACATAAACGACTTGGAGTTGTTGGGGAGAGGTTAGGGAGGCAGTGGGATGCAGCCAAAAGAAGGCTATAACAGCAGGCTTTTCACCCCACATTCAAATGTGGACAGATACACACTGTGTATCTCTGCCACACTGTTCCTCGACATCATCTGACGATACATTGTACAGCTTTGTTTCAGGCATTCTAAACCTCCTTTGACTTTTAGTGAAGAGGTTGTGTTTTGACTCACCACTTTGAAATTAAGCACAATGCCTGTAAGTTTGGCATCCTCTGTCAGTCAGGAGGAGCAGATATTGGTAGCTGAAACAGTGCAACTGGCGACAGCTTCCAGAAGGATTGTTTAACTCCTAAGTCTACCCAGTGTGACAGGAATCTTGTTGATCTGAAATAAGAGAAACTTTATTGATATAGTATAGAGATATGACCAGAAGTGTTGGTAACCTTCCACTTAAAAAAGATTAACAATTTTCTGAAATAAGTTGAAAAATGACAAAAGTATATGTAATCAACTATTCTATATTCCATATTCCATATATAACAGAATAGCAGTATAACTTTCGATTTTTGATGTAGCACATTATTGTAAATAATACAACAAATGAAAATGACATGTTGGGTCCCTTAACCTGATATTTTGTAGCACACCCTTTTGAGTCAATCACTTCAACACTCAACTGGTAGCTTGACCCACTCTTCTTGAACAAACTGCTTCAGTTCTCTGATGTTTAATGGGCGCCCTCCTCCAATTTCGAATTTCAGTTGTTTTCAAAGATGTTTAGTTGGATAAAGATCAGGACTCGCAGCAGGCCACTTCAGAATTATGCAATGTTTTCCTTTCATCCAGTCTTGGGTGTTTTTAGATGTATTCTTTGAGTCATTATCCTGTTGAAGGAGCCATGATTTGTGACTCAGATAGCTCTCTGAAACTGGGCAATGTGTTTTGCTCCAGAGTGCCTTGATAATCTTCCGATTTCATTGTGTAGTGCACATAGATTCAAGAAACCCTGTGCTAGGCACAGCAAAGGAACTCTGTGACATTACTGAGCCTCTTTCATGTATCACAGTGGGGCTGGTGTTCTTTTCTTTGAATGCTTAATTTTTTTTTGTTCTGTGAACATAGAGCTGATGTGACTCACCTAAAAGATCTGCTTTTGTTTCATCTGTCCAAAGGTCATTCTCCCTGAAGTATTTTGGGCTTGTCAACATGCACTTTAGAAAACTACAGTTTCTCTTTCCAAAGTTGGGTCTTCCTGGGTTTTCTTTCATGGGGCCCAGTTTGATTCAGAAGCATCCACTTAAAACAATCCACTTATTTATCACCACTTATAAGAGATACCAATCATTTTATCCAGGACATTTTAGAAGCTCTTTGTTGAATAATCAGCAGTTCAGCTTTTTTCACAGCTTTATTTCAGCAGCATTGTTTGAATGAGGTTTGAGGGTAACAACACAACACTTTTGGCAACATTAATACTAATTAATTACAAATGAAATACAGCATGCTTCCCTGAAAGTAATAGTAATAATAGTAAGAAAATACTAGCATTCTGCTACATTATTGTGTGTGTGTGTGTGTGTGTGTGTGTGTGTGTGTGTGTGTGTGTGTGTGTGTGTGTGTGTGTGTGTGTGTGTGTGTGTGGGAGATGGAATGAGACTAGGGATATGTTACCTGTCATACATGTTTCATCAGCAGTCTTGTTATCCTGACAGGGAGAGCAGCCAGACTATGTAGCTCATGACACATTAACATACTGTAGAGAGAAGCCCCTCTCTTTCCTCACAATACACTATCTTTTATTCATTTCCTTCTGCCTCCCTTTCTCTTTCCATATCTCTCTCATTTCATAGCAGTTAAGTGTTATTGGGGGAAAGACTTTTAATCAGTCGGTTTCAAGAACACTCTTGAAATGTCTTGAACAAATATTTATGAAAGTCCCAGCATTAGTACTACCATTAAACCATTTCACTGACTAAAATCTAAGCTATCTCTTTAATTTAATGAATATAGTCCATATCATAGAAAATGAAAAAAATGAATACCACCATACGATATACACTGTAAATATGTTGGTATAGTTTCTTCTACTGTCTCAGATTTCTTCCTACTCCACATGTAGCAGCTGTTTAAACAGATGAGGGAACTCAGGCTCAAGAAGAATGTATCATTAACAGCCAATTAGCTTCCCATTAGGGAGTTGTGATTGGTGTATCTGCAGGCAGACCTTACTCAGTGCTTTTACACAACATACACTGGATGCTGTTCTAGTGCTTTGCTAGAAACATTTGACCCGAAAGGTGTGTCTACACAGGAAGCATTTCAGATGTGTTTTTAGTCATCTATCTTATGCGCGTCTGACAGAACAGATGCACCATTTTAATTAATACAGCTGTCAACACAGGCTGTGGATTGGCTCCTATTCTAAGTTGAAACTATGCTTCTCCAGAAATGCACACAAAAATAGAATGGAATAAAGCTTTATTGTTGCACTATGGCAGGAAATTTGCCTTTGTCTTACTATTAAAACAACAGCACAATAATAAAAGAAGAACAATAAAGACAATAAAACGTTAAGGCGAGACACACACACACAAGGTCAAATATCAGCATATTGGAGGATCCCATGTAATTGTATCATATTACCTGTTGCACATAATATGATACAATTTAATGGGATCCTCCAATATGGGGTGCTAGTTCTTTCATATTCACATTCTTTCAAATTCATTGTTACTAAGGATGCCTTATATAGCTTATATGTATGCTAACACATACATAAGCAAATGCACCATTCACCAGGATCTGAACATGACACACACCAAGTACGATGCTGCTTATCTCACATTATATTAATCACATTTCGGTTCTGTTTTGTTCTAAGTATGTGTATATACATCATTCATCATTTATCTTTAAAGGTCAGTTGTTTAACAATAGTATAACAGTTGTTATATAAACTGCAAACTTTCCTCTGCCATTGTTTTAAGAGAAGTCATTGCTCAAGTGCAGCTTTTGAACAAGTTCTGCTTTCAGCCTCTGTATCTTGTTCTGATATTAATTCAGTGGTATTTTTGTAGTTCCCATCATTAACAGAAAGAGACATTCTCCTTTGCAGTTGCTGACAAGAAGCATCAGATACAGTCTAAAGGCAGTTTACACATAAGCAAAAGTAATTCTCTATTCAGTATTATGTGTTGGAGGTATGTTCTGTCTGTCACATGTGATGAAAGATCTGAAGTGTGCCAGATAATCTGAGAAACGTCTGTCTAAAATTTTGGGAAATCAAGAGTGTTTCTGTCTTTAGCTGCCTCTTCTATTTTCATTATAAGTTCATGTTTTGCAGACACATCAGGACTTTTCCTTGTACTTTACAAAATACAAGCATATAAACACTGACTATTTGTATTTACCTCTAGGACCATTTCCAAATAAGGAGTTTTTTACATATAGTTTCAAGGCCATTACATAAGAATCAAGGCCAAGGGACCACTGGACTCCAAGGGTCGCCAGAGATGTTAGAAAATGATTTTAATAAAATATATGAAATATCTATACATCTGTGTACGAGTTTATAAGTTGATTGTACTGGCATGTCATGTTGGCACTGAGGAGTCCACAATTTCAGCCTTGTGGGAACCTTTCAGGCTTTAAAGCCTGTCTCTCACACTGTCCGTTAACGAAGAACACATTGGTTCTTTTTATTCCCACTGTTTGTGTCTTTATTTTTTTCCAGATACCCCATAGGTTCTTTTCTCTTGTTATCCCTAGCACACCCTCTAGCTCTGTTTGACAAGTTTATTTCTTTCTCCCTGTGTCGTCTGTTAACAGTCATGGCCTCTGACCTCTGTCTGTCTCTCATCTTGCCATAATCAATAGTATCTGGAGCCTAAAGGAGCCTGTAGTAGAGGGGACCTCTGTACGTTATTTAATTGTCAGAACAACTATCATTAATCAGTGTTGTTATATGTGTGTTGTATTTGTTAGGGTGGATTTCCATTATTACCTAGCAGAAACAGAACTTAGTATTTCTGGAACATCTGTGCCACTGAATATACTGTATGAGTTTCACACAGATGGTGAAGGCTCAATTTCCCATACAAATCAAGGCTGGAAGCTTATTTCCCAGATGAGTTGTTCGTTTCATGTGGAAGGTCTGTTAAGTTTAAATATATAAATGTCACCTTTTGTTAAGAAGCAATCAGCAATCTGTTATTTTGGTTAACATTAACAATTTTCTAACAGGGTGGTGAGTGGTTTCAGTTAACTAAAATTACACATTGTAGCTGGAATTCATATTAAGAACCGAAAACTTGTTTAAAAGTGAATGGTAGAAATAGATAGATAGATAGATAGATAGAGATACTTTATTAATCCCCGTGGGGAAATTCGTTTGTAGCAGCAGTAACAAGGAGTAAATACTTCCTACTGTTTGGTGTTTGCAGTTGCCCTCTAGTCTTGACCAAGTGACATCTTAAAATGTCCATCAAATGTCCTGAATACAGCTCAATAAACTGTTTCTGTGGCACAAAAGCACAAATAATGATCAGCCAATCACCAAAGATATACAGTATTTCAAGCATCAGCATATAATGATTTGTGGTCAATTGATTATCACATCCATAACTGCTTCCTTGTCTTGTTGGAGATGCAGGATGTTTGCTGTAAGACTGTTCTGCTGTATTAGCTTGAACATAGTTCCCCTCAGTGTGTTACTAAGATCTAAATCTGTTAAAAGTATGTGCTGTTTGAGTCTACAGCTTATCTCTGCTATGAGTGCGTACATTACAGCGTTTACAAGTATGAAATTTGATAGTTTCCTAGAGGTTTGGTCTGACTGTAGAGATGCAGACAAGGTAATGAAGGCGGTATGTTATTAAACTAGGAACAGCATGCATTGTTGTTTGCCCTGGTGCTTTTCTTGATACTGCCATTGATAAGTTCCAAAGTCAGAAATCAAGTTCTACATATAATAATGGTTTTAATATACATGTTTGTTGCACTATGGAAAGGCTCAATACTAAATATACTAATATACTAATACAAGTTTATATGGTGGAATTTACTCCTGTACAATATATCCAGTTAAGAATAAAGGTTAGCTTCAGATCTCAGATCCTCTTTAAAAACAGAAAACCTGCAGGTATTGTGGGTAGTTCAGAGCATATAATCTGGTATGTACAATCCAAAATTTTAGATATTTAATGACAGATTAGCTAAAACTAATCTGATCTTAGACTGTTGGCTCCTTCTGTGTATTGCCAGGGAAGGACCTGGAGGTCAAATGCAGTCAAAAGTGTGGACTCTGTGTGTGTATCTGTGTTTGTTAACTAAGCTTGAAGAGGTTTGTGATTTAAGTTATGTATAAAATAACACTCACATATACACACACATCCCTCAGAGTACTCATGGGTCAGCAGGAAATGTAACTAACTAACGATGAGGGCAGAGGGCTTTGCCACCATTGGCTAAAAGCCCCAGTTGTTTGTCATGAATCTTAATTAGGATCATTTCTACTCCTTTGCTTTCTCTTCAAGTGCCTTTCCTCCCCCGCTCCTTACTCCCTTCCTTATCTTCACTGCTCTTTCTTTCCTCCCTTTTCTCTTTCCTACTAATATTTCTCTGCCTGCAAAGGAAGCTACTAAATTGCTTGGCAGCTCTGGTGAAGATGAGGTGGCTGAGAGAGAAAGGCCCCCATCAGATCAATGGCCTTTGGCCTCCCTGCGCATTTATCACATACGCACTCACACATACATATTTTGAACTTTGTAACACACACACACTGGTAAAGGAAAGCAAATACCAACTTTCAATCTCTTTACACACACACAGAACTTTGCTGTGATTAATTAAGCCGTAAGGAATAGCAGAACTCCATAAAGACATCATCAGGAATCTGAATCCATTCACCTCTCTTCTTCTGCATTTAATTGGCCCTAACAGTTCATCACTGGAGCTGCACTTGAACACACACACATACACACACACTTAAAAGAAATGGGAAATCTTTATGTTGATCTGTAACTAGCTGTTAGTGCTCTGTATTGCTTGTATAAAAGCATAATGAAACCATTTTGGTCATTGGTGTTCTCTCAGTAAGATTAAGATAGGATAGGAAGACGCCAGCGCTTATTCCAGGTCTCAGATTGTGTACATAGTGAGTAGAATGACACAGGGATAACCGTGCAGAAGGTAAACAAAGCAAATTAATTTAAAAGCACAACACACAACACACCTGTTTATCCACAAAGACAACATACAGTGCACAGTGACATGATTAGAAAAGAGCTAGCGCTACCTAAATCAGTCATAAATGAAGCTCATTGAACTGTATTTTAGATTTTAAAAACTATAAATATCATTTTAAGCATTTATACAGGTGATCAGCTTGTCATACATTTAGCGCAGTTCAAACCACCTCTTGTCCCAGAGGCAGCACAAAGTTTTGTGTCCTAAGTTGGCAAACCCACATGCACACAGACCTCTCCAAAATCACTTCATACTTTTTAATTCTTATGGTTTCATCATTTTATTCATCTACCGCAGAGTGATGTGCATCAAAATACAAGACTTTTACCAATAGTATCATCCACACGTCACTCAATAATAATGTGGTGCCCCTTTGTACCATAGAAACATCAGTACTAATGTTCTGTTTGATAAGTGATTTTCCCACTTGAAGAATGTTTGAGCTCTTCTGGGTAGTTGATTAAACACCTGTAGTCATCATACAGCAGCAGGAATGTTCCATCTAGAGGCTCTGATTGGAGAGAGGGGCTGTGAGTAATTTTACACATAGATGGCACAGCAGCAACAACTTCATTAAAATAATTCATTAATTTAAATCTCCAGACACCACAACAGGATTGGTCAGGATCTAAAAGTAATTGACGATCTGTGATCACATCACAATGGAAAGCTGTTAATCACAGATTTCAAGTCTAATGGTAAAATCATCCAGGCTGTCCTGAGATCCATCAAATCTGGGGGGATCTCAGCAAAAGTCCAAACTCCTCTAGAAGAACACATTTTCTTTCTGTCACATCAAGTGGGTTATTATAATAAGTTTTGCATTTTGCCACTTGCAGTCATGTCTAAAATATTTGCAGTAGTGGCTTTTATGTATGTGTGAGCATATCCACATAAGCAATTTGTAAAATATTCTCTGATGACTGGGGGTCCTGTGCGGTGCGCTGTCCATCCAAAATTCAGTAGGCGTACTGCAGCCACACATTCCCTAACTAACACCACACAATATTCCATATGGCATATATTCTATATTTCACAAACAACAAGTTAGTAAAAGTTTAAAAATGCCTATAAATTCCTAAATCAATTCCAGACCTGAGTCAGTTGTTAATATGAGATAAACTGACCTGTAATCAGATATATACTCTGTTATCAAAAATTACATGAAAACATGATCTAACCCTAACCCCCCCCCCCCCCCCCCATTTTTTTATCCTTAAGAAACATCAGCCTCTACTGTATTTAAAAGGGATTGTTTGCTTTAGTCCCTTTCTGGTCATGTTACTCAGTATTGGAATAAAATGTAGTAGTTCTCCTCATTCTCTTATTGCCCTCAGTATTCTGTTCATGCTCGCTTCCATGTCAGTTCTCAACTGTCAGACAAAAGATGGTGCATAAGTGTATGATTTAACATTAGAGCAACACATACTATACATATTACTCATGGAAAGAAATGATTAAAAACCATTAATAAACAGTGACGCCCTGATTTTTTTTTTGACTGATCACTCCATCATCAATTAGACTGCATTATTCTCCCCTCCTCACATTGATTTATTTTTTCCTCTATGAGACACCGACTGATCATTCCCCTCCCCTGCTCCTCCTATTCTCTCCACATTCTTCTTTCCTCCACTCATCCATCAATGCTGCGGACCCACAATTATGCGAACACTAGCTTGTTATGACAGCACCAAGTGGGCTGCATTGGCCACTTATTGACTAAATGAATAATCTTTCTTTTCTTAAAAGGAGCACACACAATCAGTCACCACAGTGCTGATCTCCTCCATCATCTCTGCTATCTGTTCACTACACCATGCCACCTCCAATTCACACACAAACAGCTGTAATGGCATGGCATTTATTGACAAAATATAAATATGTTTTTGATGTAATTATGTCCTTACAGAAATTATGAAGATATATGAAGAAATTGCAGATTCATTTTAGTGTTTTTAGAGTTCCATTTGTCTTTAATCAAAAGCTCTTTGCAACAGAAGCCTGATAAAAAATTATATATACACATTATAACAAGAAAACGAGTCAGTCACAAAGTGACGTGTTCACATTCACATATATAAAAGGCATGAGGAAGTAGAACTCTCTCAGAGTAATGAGTGTCTGTGTGCATGTTACTGGAAACCTGTTTAGAATTGGTGTGAACATTTAAAGACACCATATCTTATTCTGTGGTTTAGTGTAATATTAGCTCTGAACTGAAATAAGGATGTTCAATTTTTCTGTAACTTAGATAAGGCTTTACAAATGAGAATGCAGTCAGATGTCAGATGTTGGAGGAGCAAATAGTGCAATGGTCATCTTACAATTTAGAGGAATCTCTAAATTTAGATTTTTTTTATCAACCACTCCTATCAACTTCAAACTTTGCGGATGTATTGCATAGAACGCATGGAAGTGCGGTGTCAACTGTGAAGTTTTTTTTGGATGAGTGCTTCTCAAGTAAGCTTCAAACATTGCTCTTCTACGTTTTGACATAAAGAAAAAGGCAGAATGACACAAGGAGGGTAGTGCAGCACCCAGAAAGTTTACAGTGCGCACCTGTCAGGGTTTGATCCTTTTAAAAACAGCTGCAAGCTGGATAAATGCAGGCCAAGCAATCATCACCCTCCCCAACCAACAGGCACATATTGAACGGGCACTGCACTAGTTTGTTTCATTTTATGAATTTGTCAGTTGTTACTCAGGATCTGTCAGTATAAAGTGTTTGCCTGCATTGAGCAAGGTTAGTAAAGTTATTGCACTTATTTACATAGTTTCATGATGAAAACCTGATTAAACATTCGGTACTAGTCAACCTTAGCTGCTTATTGTTGTTTCTGAAAAAACAGATCATGGCTGTCAATGACAGCATAGCTCAACTGATCTCATTTATATATAATGTGTGATGTCTGTAATAGGGTTTTCCCTTTTTGTGATGCAAGTTTCCTTTTCTTTTTTCTTTTTTTTGATGCACAGTATTCAGTGTAGGTCATCTGTGTTTTGGCACAGAGCCAAAATACTGTAGTTAAAAAAGGAGAAAATAGACTGAAAGCCTAAAAATATACTTTTAATTTTAATCCTTTATTGTCCCTCAAGTTGTTCCCAACCAGGGGAAATTAATAAATTACTAAATTACTCTCTGCATTTTACCCACACCAAGTGAACAAAGCATGCACATGCACTAAAGACACTGCGGCAGAGGGCTGCCTACTGGGGCACCTGGGGAACTGGGGTGGATCGGTGCTTTGCTAGCTTTTGCTAACATGTGCTACACCTAGCATGTGTAGACAGCTGAATTGATTGAAACAGATGTGTATCTGTTCCATCAGACACGTGAGACAAAAGACTGAAAGACATGCTTAAAAATCCTCCGGTATATACACGCTATCAGAGTGAGAGTCAGTTGCTGGCAGTATGCTTCATCAGAAGTTCTTGACAAATGTCAAATAATTTTGGAACCGGCTAGCTTTTTACCCAGCTTTGAAGTGTAGCAGTTCACAACAGCTATAAAATCCTTTCATTTCCAGCGTAGTCAGACAACATGGCATACAAACCAGTTCTTTTCTACTATAACCTGGTCCTTAGGCACAGGTAAACGCTAATGTGGGCATGCTAACATGCTAACAGTGAAATGCTAACATGCTTATGTTTAGAAGGTTATATTTACCATGTTCACGCCCACATTAGTCTAATGTGTTTGCATGCTAACATTTGCTAAATATTATACACAAAAACTACAGCTGCAGCTGAAAGGAATGCCCTCAATTTTTAAAATATTTGGTCATAAACCAAAATGTGGAGATTATGATTATGATTATGATAAATGAAAAGTTAAAGGATCATCAGCTTCATGGGATTGAATTGACCATGAATAGAAATATTGACCTCATGGTGGTGCTAAAGGAAAAGTCAAGGGATAACCAACGTTAGTAAGATACAGCATTCACACATAAGGATTCAAAAAGCAGGAACAGCGATGTCTCCTTGTCTTTGTTAAGAAGACATTATATCATTTATATCGCTATGAAGGAGGAATCTGGGAAATAAACCAAGATGGCTGAGAGTAATGTTAACACTTACACAGAGTTGGAGGGTGGCTGTGTTTTTTTTAAGGTGAACAGTCTTAGTGCATGCGAACAAAGAGAGGACAGCCACCTATAAAGCAAGAATTCTTTAATGTAAAAATGCTGTTGTTGACTCCTCCATGATAACAGTTCCTCCACTTGGTATATCTCTGTCTCTCCTTTCCTCTCTCTGTTCCCTCTGTCTGTCCCTGTGCTGTAGGCCTGCTGTGGTTTTGATGGGTGGCAGATATTAAGGAGTTTGGCAGCATTTAATTCCCAGTTGACAGTGTTGACATGGGATAGAGGCAGAGAGAGGAGAGAATACAAGACACTTAAGTCATAGACTGACAGTTTTCCACCACTGTGGATTTGTATATAAACATCCTGAGTGTGTGCGGTGTGTGTGTATGTGTATGAGTATCCAGCATAGACTATAAAAAGCATAGTGTCTGTAGAATCACTTACACAGTCTGACAGAGATTTTTTGAAATTTTTATTTAGTTTTCCTCTTGCCAACATTTTTGTAGCACCATACATTACCATACCATACTAATTTGGTCAAAGAAGTTTCTGGACGAGCTAATTACAGCTGCCTGTGATACATTGAGACACCTGTTTAAAAAGAAAGTTTCCCTTAAGTTGTATTTAACCAAGGCTTTGACCTACCACCGACAAGCTATACAAATACTAAACAATTACTGTCTGATCATAATGTCTATAATCTGATTGCTGGATCCTGGTCTTTCACGCCATTGAAATGCGCCAACATTTTTCTGTTTTCAGTGAGCTTGTTTTTAAGGACCAGTGTGTAGGATTTAGTGGCATCTAGCAGTGAGTGCAGAGAGGAGAATCTCCAAAGGCCTTTACGTGATGTAAAAATGCAAAAGGCCGTCTTTAGAGTTAGTGTGTGGTTTGTCCGTTCTGTGCTACTTTAGAAACTTTGTGGTGCATCATGACGGGGTCTGTGGAAGAGGACCCATGCCTGTGTAGATACGAAGGGCTCATTCTAACCTATCCTAACCTAACAAAAACACAACCCTTAGTTTCTAGTGATTATACACAAACAAAAACATAATTAGAAATATGTTATTCCGTTTTTGCCTAGAGATCCCCTAAATCCCACACACTGGTCCTTTAAACCCAAGCTAAGCATTGAAGTACAGTAAGAGGAGGAAAAACGAAGACACAATTATCTGTAAAACAGGCTGCAGGGAGGAGCACAGAGAGGCTGAGCAAAAGAAAACGTCTTTTCCACTCCAACGAGCACTCTCGCTTCTATGTGGGCAAGAGACACCCATGGGAGAGGAAAAGTGACAGACAGAGGTGGGGTGAGGAGTGTGTGTCTGTGTGTGTCTGTGTGTGTGTGTGTGTGTGTGTGTCTGTCTGTCTGTCTGTCTGTCTGTCTGTCTGTCTGTGTCTGTCTGTGCGCGCGCCCGTGGCTGTGTTTGGCGGGTGGTTGGGAGGTGGGTAGGCTGAGGACATTTTTCTTCTTGTCTACTCCTCAGCAGTAATCAACACAGTGAATGTTGACCACCATTACTGGCCTAGACTCAATAACTGTGTATGAGTTCACTGTTGATGACCATATGTATTCTGTATTAATATTTGGTGTCTCTCTTTTTGTTCCAGTTAAACTGTCACAGTGATTGTATGCCAGTAATGTCGTTGACCACACTTTTGACATTTATCTTACATGCAGCTGTTGAGTTAAATCTGTGGTTCTGTGTGGCTGTGCATGTGCAGACACCAGAGAGTAGATTCAGTACAAAGAGGAAGCAGCAGTT
Organism: Toxotes jaculatrix; assembly: GCF_017976425.1. NCBI lineage: Eukaryota > Metazoa > Chordata > Actinopteri > Toxotidae > Toxotes > Toxotes jaculatrix. Next base: position 14,037,961 of record NC_054413.1, on the reverse strand, counting down.
TTGATGTCAAAGCTTATCGTTTGCCTGTGTCTGATCACATCTAAATACAGCAGCAGACATTTAAGTTATTTCTATGGCTTTATTTGAGGTGTTACATCGATAGAAACATTAACAGACTGACTGATGTATAAAATACATTGCTTCCCTCTCAAATCACATGCGTACCCCCTTCAAGCTCACAACCAAACAGTCAGTTTTGTTGGTTGGTTGGTTTGTGCTCTTAACAGCCACCTCCTGCTTTGCCAGAGGCCAGCCCTGCTCTAACAGCCTTGACAGAGTTGTCCATAAAAATACAAACAGAAGCAGCATCTTTAGCTTTCTAGAGTGTGTGGAACACACAGAGCATCAGGATGTACAGCAGAGAGGAAGACTGTGATGTAAGAGTGTCATTTGAATTTCAGTTTTGTAGACCAGACCACTGGAAGTCTTGACTAATCCATTCAAAGCTTGTCTTTTGCCCTGCCCTGTCTTTTGCCCTGCTAGCAGGGTCTAATGACTGTACATCAGCAACAGAAAATACAGATGGGTGGCAAAAATCTGAAAAATTAGTGATGACGCTCCCATAGGGCATGTGGGTTCACTGAATGGTTTGGTATGAAAATGATGTTAATCATATTCTATGTCCTTCATAGTCACCAGTCCACATTTTGGATCAATGTGTAAGACAAAGCTCTCCAAAACCATCATCAAAACACCAAATAAGAGAATATCACTAGGAAGAGTTTCTTGTTCATTTTAATGCCTGGTACCACTAAAGGTATATTACCTGAAGAATACAATGAACACAACAAAAAATGTGAAGCAACAAACGCAGCCATGTTGCTCAATCACCAGATCTAAATCCAATTGAAAACCTCTGGAAAATCATCAAACTAAAAATGGAGAACAACAAGCCCCAAAACAAAGCAAATTTGTTTGAGTTTGTGCAACAGGAATGGGCTGCTGTGACAGCAGAAGCTGGTGGAGAGCATGCCAAGACGCATGGCTGCAGTCATCAGAAACAATGGTTATGCAATCAAGTACTAACTCCTGTGTATATCATGTGACTAAAACAGACAGAAAAGAAAACATGGAATGCCTAAAAGCACTGTTTTTGGCACTACAATGCCATAGCTATTGATGTAGGAACCTAAGTGATTTTGGTTATTATCAAGAAAACCATGGAAAATGGCTCTTAAATTAAACTCTTATGAGCTATTTTTGTTGTTATCATTATATTTGTCCAAGCAAATGTACCTTTAGTGGTACCAGGCATTAAAATGAACAAGAAATTGAAGAAAACAAGGGTGGTCTAATAATTTTTTCCATGACTGTAGATTAAGAGCCTACTAACCGGATTCCACAAATTTTATTTTGGACATTCATATTCTTATTACATTTTTTGGTCCTGATAAAAATCTTTGAATAGCAGTATCATCTGTATATCATTTGTCCCGCAATATTGTGATGTGTCATAAGCATTTCAGGGGAGATTTTTAGGAACCATACAGACACAGATATATGTGTGTGTATACTGAAAGAAGTCTCATCTCTTCTCTCCCCTGTCCTCCTCCTCAGTCTCTATGGCAGACACATGCAGGCCAACCCAGAACCTCCAAAGAAGAGCAATGATAAAAGTAAGAAGATAAGCCGTAAACCTCTGGCTGCCAAGAACAAGTGAGAAGACAGAGGATGGAAATGAATGCTCGCTCAGCCAACCAACCTCCCTGCTTGTGCCTTTTTTTTCTGTTTTTTGTATTATATGGAAATTTATCAAGTTTTTTTCTAAATATGTACTGTTGAATACTGTTCTGACTGTATTTCTCCAAAGGTGAGTACAGATGGATGTTTTTTCAACTCTTCTTAAATGCTTGAGTCTTGGTGCTAAAAAAAAAAAAGACATTTGCTTAAAATGCTGTTGGCCCCAGATGGTAAAGAGAGGTATTGTAACTTCAAATTTTATATTAGTATCAAGAAGCCCTGCAAGGCAACGCTGGTGACACTGTTAAACTGCAATGATATCGAAAGGAACACTGAACACAGGGGAGTTCAGCTTCATCCAGGAAGTCATATTTATAATGATGTACAGTTATTTTTAATGTTTTACACAGTATTTGATAACAAATACTTTGGAGATTTACTTTATTTACTCAGTTTAATTACTATAGTACCCCTCACTGTCTTGTTTCTGTATTTCCTGAATAGAGACTATGACTCCCAAATGTACCTCTCACTTTACCTTCAATTCTACTTTCTCCTTGTGAAGTTAATGTTTTAAAGTATTGCCAAGTGTCAATCACATTTCAGCTTGTTGCAAAAATGCATGAGTGTAATTTTATCACAGGGCAAAATATACAGAATGTTCATTGTGCTGTCTGCAGTGATTTCAAATAAAACAATCACAATCTTCTCTCGTATCATTCATTTTGCATAAATATACAGTACCATAAAAGCCTAAAAAGTGTGCTGTGTCTCTGTTACAGTTATGTTCATGGTTTGAATATAACTTACTATTACTATCCCAATTGTCATTTTGAACATTAGAGTGTTGTTCTTATTTTACTTTGTCACACTGAGTACAGTTCCCTCAACTCAGGGACATCACAGGACAGAATTGTTGTGCTGAAATATGATATATGGGTTGTTGTTTTTATTTATTTATTTTTAATATGGGTTGGGTTTTTATTGCCTACAAGTCTAGACTGGTTCTAATACAGACTGATTCCTAAAGATTACACATTGGGCCCTTAGTCCATTTATGTCACCAGAATGGCTGCCTGTGGAGACTATGCTTCATTGCTGACTGTTTTTATTTGTTTATTGTTTACACTGGATTATTATAACTAAAAGGACATTAATCAAGATGCATCACACACCCTTTTTACTAGTAGAGAGGAACAGTGACATTATGAGATAACATCAGTGTTGATAATAAGAATAAAAGATGAAAAAAAAAAACAAACCTAAACACCACCACCATCATACAATTCATTATTATGCAAAATGAATACTGGTCAGCTTTGGAAAACTCAGAATGAATCAGTGACCTGTCATCACTACATAACTATCACCTCCACCCTTAAACTTAGGCTATTTATGGTCATTGCTCCACTCTGGTGTTTTTGTACTCCATTCCTTTTGATGCTGTTGCTGTTTTATTCTCACTTCATCTCAATTCATCTCACACCTTTCCAAGGACGCAATGAGTCCCAGGCTAACTAAAGCCCATTGATTTTCATGAGGTGATTTATAGCTGGCCTGTGTTACGGCAGGTTTGATTGTCTAAGGGGGGGCTGCACTGTGCCACTTTAATGAGGGTGGTGACACAAGGCAGAGAAGAAAGCCCCACCACAGGATAAGCTGCTAATTTACAGCTGCTGCTTTACTAAATGACCAAAGCACATTTACAGACCATGTACTGCTAAAAACATCTGTCTGTAAAGGTTTGATTTAATATTCAGCTTTCACATTTGGGGTCTTTTCTTACAGTTTTTGCTATCATTTCTATCAGTCATGATGAAATCATCAATCATCAAGGATTCCTTACAATCAGGACAGTAAAGCCTTTTAGACTCACTGTACCTACATATATGATAGCGTCATTAGAGGCCTCTGTTACCGTGGATAAACTCAGGAATGCCATATCAACTATGAACAGAGATAAATCCGCTGGCATAGATGGTATCCCACCTGAATTTTATTAATCTTCTTGGTCACTACTTGGATGCCCAGTATTAGCCATGGCTAACTTTGCCATTCAAAAGGGATCTCTGTCACTGTCATCTCCCCATTGCTAAAGAATAATAGAGAGCCTTGAAATTATGCAAGTTGTCAACCAGTCTCTCTCTTAGATGCAGACATTAAAGTTTAAGTCCTGGTTACCAGACTAGAGACACATGTAGCCCAGCAGTGGAAGTCTTTCTGAGCCACCACAGTATTATGCAGCTTGTAGCTCCTCCCACTTCTTGGTTATTGATCGTGGTACTAGTTCACTAGGACTGCATGAAATGAAATAACCCTGGGGTATTATATTTTAGAATCATTGACATAGTGGGTATGCCATAATTTTTATTGTCGTTAGAAAAGATGAAACAATATAGATGACTTAGCTGGTGAAGGGGTATGTAAAGTTTTCATTTAGTATTGCAAATTATGGACATTACTTCACATGATTACTACTACATGATTGCAGCTCTTTGCCCATAGTATTGGTGATTTATGCTGGTGGCACTTTTGTTTGTGCTAGATTTTGCTGAGTTTTTTATGTATTCTGTATTGATATTTGGTGCTAGCCATTCTAGTATCTTTTCTTTGGTTTCATGTAGGCCCATACCCTAAGGCTAACTGTTATAGTGAGGCCTCACCAGTGCTTATACTACAAGGCCTTCCCCCAAGAAGGAGCATGAAGTTTTGCTTGTGAATAGGATTATCTCTGTATACTGATGTGAACTTGTTCAGTGCTTTGACCTTTCTTTGTGTTGTTTCAGTATTTTGTGCACCGCAGGTCCAGCAGTGACTGTGACCTGCTCGTGGACAAAATGCAGCCTGTTGTGTTGGGTTGTCCCAGTATTGTGTTTAGGCTGCTGTACGTGTCTGTGTGTATCGGGCACTGGTGTGTGGTGAAGCTGCATGCCACCTCTGGTAACTATCCCTGCTCTCACCAGCAGCCATATTCCCTGGCTGTCATGATCAATTTCATCTAGTTAAGGTTCTTACTGCTTGCTTCATTTTTAGCCCTTGTTAAAACAATAAACAGTGTAGAGCCCTTGTAAGTACCTCCTATATATTGTCATTGTTTTAAAAGGGTTTCATGAACTCAGCGGACTCATCCTTTGTCTGCCAGATGTATCAAAAGTATCTGGGTTGCTGTTTGGACTAAGAGTAATGATCAAATTAATGCCAAACTTTCAAACCTTATCCACTAGGGATCTCTTGATCTGACCCGCGCAATACCTGGTGTCAGATAATGTACAGAGATTATTGCATTTATGTTCAAAATAGCTGTTCCGTGTTATTTCAGTGCTATTATAAGAGTTTTGGGTGTAGAGTTGTGTGGGTTCATAAGAGAACATGCAGACACTCGAGCTCTTTCTCATAACTTTTAGTCCACTCTATAAAACACCGAACTGCCACCCGAATACACTTCCTCTTCCCTTTCCCCACCCCGGAACTATCCCTCTCTCTCTCTGATTTTTCACAATAAAAGCCTTAATCAATCAAGTAATGAACATATAGAGAATGAAAATACTGTACTCACAACATGAGCATTGCATTTTACATAACTAACTGGGCTGTGGCACATAGAGTGAACTGCTTCATTAACATGGATTACCTCTTACACTATTCTGTTCTTGAATGCTGAAAAAGCATTTGATCGGGTCAAGTGGTTATATTTACTGGGTGGCATGAGCTTTGGGAAGGGGTTTTCTGATATGTTTAAGATCCTCGATGTAAATCCCCCTGCTTTAGTTTTGACGGACAGCATTTGTTTCTAGGTTTAATTTCAGAAGATCTACCAAAGGAAGGGAGGAGTTTGCTAGCCTGTGAGTAAGCTGTAAAGAAATCTTCCAGCAGCTAATACTGCCTTGAAGCTTCAGTGAGGAGTAGTAGATCAGAAGCATGTTTACATATTGGTTGACAGCCATGAGCTCCCACCCTGGACTTTGCCTTCTCTGATTGGTTAGAGGAGCAGGGCTATCGCTAATATCTGTGCACTGCAGCAAAGCTGGGTCACAGGCTTTGACAGCACTTCTCCACATTAAGATATGTTTTGGAGCATACTTCAACTTTTTTTTTCTATAATAATAGAAAAAAGGGACATACAACAGCCCATGAACACTATGATCATCATGCCATTACATCTGACTGAGAAGAACTAAATTTCAGTAACAATAATTAAGATGAATGTACTTCCTCTGTTAAATTTTGCTCTTTTTATGTTACCTCTTCTTCCTCCACCTGACTACTGGAAGAAATTGCGTTCAGTTATAAACAAACTTCTGGCAGGAAAAGTAGCCATGAATTTCCTTCCAAATCCTTTCAACTTTACTAAGAGTAAAGGTGTCAGGAGGCCAGGGTGAAATTTGTTGATTTTTATTTTATTGATCTTTTATTTAGTGGTGTATCAACATAATATTAAACCATTAACAAAAATCAATCACCCTGGCTGCAAAATACAGTGTACCCCAGAATCCCCCTGAAAGTTACCAAGCTAAGTTTGCACCATTTGTTAGCAATAGCCTTTTAGTGTAAACTGCATGTAGATACTGAGGATTGATTAAAGGTTGACATTATTATTATTGAGTCTTGTACAAAAGCAACAGCTTGAAGATTACACACATTTTTACCATCAGTTTTAACCCCCATCTGGAATTACCCAGATTTTTTTAAATTAATGCAGTCTGGCATAACAATATCCATATCATCACTGAAGTGACAACAACCCCAGTGACTACGTCTGGATCCAACTCTGCACAAAAGTCTTGATAGCACCAGGCCTGGACTGGTAATCGGGCATACCGGGCATTTTCCCGGTGGGCCGACAGTCAGGGGCCGATGCTGTTGTTTTTTTTTGTTTTTTGTTTTTTTTAACTTAGAGACCGGCCCACAATTTAGAGGGGGTGGCCCATTGGTCCATCTTCAATATAGATGTGGACTAAATCAATCAGGATATAGTAGCTTACGAGAGCGGCCCCACCCCTTTCTCTGCACTGATCCCTGCCAGTTTCATAGTGTTGAGCGTGGAAACATGGAGAAACGGAAGAAAGGAGGTGCGGAGAAGCTGCGGGCTAAAAGATTAAAAAATCTCGCTATAGACGCTGCAAAATGTGCTAAAATAACAGACATATTCTTTGGAGGGGCTGCTGTAGCCTCCACGTCCTCTGCAGCCCAGGTTGAAGGTGAACAGGGAGAGAAGCAGCCAGAGACTGTTGACAGGGAACCCGAGGGACAGAGTGACCAGGGAAGTGTAGCACAGGTACAACAGGTAAGCAGGTAGTAATGTTAGGATAATACCGGGACTTTTAGGTGATGGACAGGCATGAAAATCACTCACCTTTCGGTGAAATTCGCCGTTTTGAAACCAAAACAGGTGACCTGCGTGAATCGTGTAGAATTACATGAGAATGGTGAGCAATGAATAATGTTATTTCCTGTCGCAGCAGTTGCCTTAAATAGTGTTTTGTTTTCGTTCAGTGCGAGTTTTTTTCTACAGTATCACTGCAGTTAGTGTGAGATTTTTCTGATTATTATCAAAAAATAAAAATGTAACCTAAAGATACTAAATGTTTTGATGGTTTAGATAGTTGCACAGTTTTTCCAGGTAGTTCCAAATATTTTTACCACCCAAAGCAAGATGCTACAAACCCTGTAGTGAAGAAGGTGTTCCCCAACAAAGATGGCACAAGCAGGAAGTGGCTGACGTACTGTAATCAACGTCATGCTTTATTTTGTTTTGTATGCTTGGCCTTTAGCAAGCCAAATGATTCCAGCACATTCCTAACTGGAATGTCAGACTGGAGACATGTCCACCAGAGAGCTGAAGAGCATGAAAAAAGCGTAGCGCATAGAGCTTGTGCTGAAGCTTATTTTTTAAACTGCTCAAAAGCAGACATAAACAGTCTACTTAGGGGAAGACAGCTAACTGTTCACAGAGAGCAGATCAAGAGGAGTCGCCAGGTCTTAGATCGTGTTGTGGAAGTTGTCAGAGTAATAGGGAAGAGGGGCCTGAGCTACAGACAGGAAGAGAATGAGGCTGCTTATACTTTGGAGGACAATAGCCTTGACCATGGTAATTTTTTGGAGCTGATCACTTTACTGGGAATGTGGCCTTGAAAGAGCATCTCAGTGAAGTAATTGACAAAAGCAAAAAACTCCATGAATCGGCATCAGGCTCAAGAGGCAGAGGTTCCCTTGTCACTCTACTGTCTAAATCAACTGTCAACTCAGTGATTGGCACAATACAAAAGTTGATCAAAGACAACATTGCCACCGAAGTCCTAAAAGCTGGAATGTTTTCTGTCCATCGGGACACCACACAAGACATTACAGTACAAGACCAGTGCTCAGTTGTCCTCAGGTATGTGACTGATATCATAAATGAGAGGCTTGTTGCAGTGGTAAGATGCAGTGCATCTACAGGAGAGTCATTTGTTCAGTTGCTGAGTGATGTTCTCGACAGTCTTAACTTGGACAAAAGCCTCTGTATTGGAAATGCCACAGATGGGGCTGCCAACATGCAAGGAAGGTACAGAGGCTTCTTTTCACTCTTAGCATCACAGTACCCTCACCATGTTCATGTGTGGTGCTATGCACATGTCCTGAATCTGGTTCTCTCTGACACCACTGAAATTGTGATTGAGAGTGGATCACTTTTTCATCTTCTGAGTGAAACAGCAGTGTTCATCAGGGAATCTCATCAGAGGATGGACATATGGGAGAAAGAAAGCCACAGCAACAGACATAGGTGCATAGCACCCATTGGAGAGACACATTGGTGGACGTTTTAAAGGAGATGTTTGGCTCATTCGGAAAACCCCAGGACTGTCTCTACATTGATGTTTTGTGTACACTTTCAGCCATTCAAGAGCAGAAGACAGTAAAAGGCAATGTTCGGACCAAAGCAAGGGGATACAAAGATGGCCTTCTCAGACATGAGATGATCCTTACAGCTCAATTACTCATGAGAATATTTGAGCAGACAACACCATTGTCAAAGTACCTGCAAACAGGAAGGATGGACATCCTCTCTGCCCACAGGATGGTGATCTCTACACATGAGGCCCTAAAACAGATGGCAAGGGATTTCAAGGCAGTCAAGGATGCAGCAGACAATTTTGTCAATTGGGCAAATGAAAAGCTCGAAGAGCAGGATGAGGAGATGGACACGGAGGTGGAGCCTTCACTACCTCAGAGGAGACTGAAAAAGAAGAAATCCATGCCAGGAGAGATGTCTCAGGATGAAACATCAAGTGATGCATTAAAACCTATGAGGTAAAGGTCCACAACCCAATAATGGACACAGTTATTGAGGCCATTCAGAGAAGATTCCTGGTACATGGCAGTCTATATGCAGACTTATCATTTCTGGACCCCAAAAACTTTCCACAAATCAAAACCAGTGCTCTTCCTGATTCTGCACTCCAAGATCTCAGCAGGTGCTTGATTAAATTTGACAGTTCAACAACAGTTTACAACCTGCAGTCAGAACTGCAAAGCTTGGCAAGCCAGTGGGAAATGCTGAAATGATCACCACTGGAAAAATATGCATCCAGGACTGTGGAGGAAACAAGGAGGTCATGAAAATTATCATCAAAAGCTGTGCCTCTTGCAAAAACTGCCCCATGTTGCTACCAAATTCTCCTCAGATTCAACTTGCTCACAGATGCATATCATCATCTTGCTCTTGCATACAAGTATTTACTGACCCTCTCAGTGACACAGGTAGCCTGTGAACGGTCATTTTCGACCCTTAAATTCATCAAAAGCAGACTGAGGAGAAGCTTATCTGCAAGCAAGTTAGAGGCTTTCATGTTGATGGGCGCAGAAAAGGACATTCTTATGGGTTTGGACACAGACACTGTCATTGACAGAGTTGCAGAGAAAAGTGAACTCCTTCAGAAGCTCCTACTATACTAAGGTGAGAGGATATTTTTAATATTAACACCAATTATATTATTCAGTGAAATGTTCAAAATGACATAAAATTTGTCGTGGGACTCACAAAACATCTGCCTTTCATGGATTCCTCTTATTTCCGCTTAGGAAGCCCCTGTCTCTCAGGTTTTGTTGACTGTTTTCACAAAGTAAGCAATATAAGTATGAAAATTCATTTAATTGTTTTGTTTGAAATAAACACATTTGTAGTTATTTTTTCCATCAACACTTATTGTATCCTTTTCTGTTACTTACTGTTTTTATCCTCATCCTCATTCAGCATTGTTCACGAGATTGACAGGCATTTGGTTTCTGGGGAAGTGAGTAGAGATCAATCTGATTTTTTTTTTTTAAATGAACATTTAATGACAATTTCATTGTTTATATGTCTGTCATTCTTTTAGGATGCAATTTCTTTTTGGGATTATTTTGTCATAGATATTCAGAGGTCATAAATCATGATTCACCAACTAAATGCACAATACTTTTATGTGCCTTAGTTAGTAATCTTTGTAATGCTTTAATTTCACTCAACCAATATCCATAATATCCCTTTCTCTGTTTTCCTCCATATCTAAAGGTTGTTTTATGTATGTAGTATGTAAAGGTCTTTTTTTCCTTGGTTTGGTGTGTATATGTAGCATATTGACTTGCTAAACACAGGCCATAAAGCTGTTTTTATTTTCATGTTTTTATTTTTATTTAAGGATCCTCTTACTCTTTCAGTCGTGAAAGGTTGCCTTACTTCTTGAGTTCATTTGAAGCAAATTGAGTTGTGAGTATAATTTCCTGAATATGTTATAGTATTTCTGAAATCTATTCCAAATATTTGAAGCTGTCATTTACTGGGGGCTCTCCTCTCTCCACTTCCAGGTGGACTGCCAGCCAACGTGCTCCTGACCTTGTGTGCAAGATCCATTTTAAATAAACCATTGAATGTGTAGTTACTGCGAGTTTGCTGGTGGTTTTTGGGAGCTGGAATTTTTCCTTTTAATGTTGCGCCATGGTTTCCCCTAGGCCAAGACGTAACAAAAGTAAAAAATATTGCTTTGGGGAACACATGCATAAACTAGTCCGTTGTGCACCGCTAATTATGAGGGGCCGGTCTAAGCCAAAAATGCCAGGGCCTTTTTTTTGTCCCAGTCCAGCCCCGGATAACACTATGATCATATGGTCAAAAATGTTTAAACCTGCTCTAACTGCACACAAAACACCACTGACACCTACTTCTATTCTATCTGGCGCTGTACTCTCATCCAACACATTTGGTGTGAAATCACTGCCTTTATATTTCTCCTCCTGGGCTCTCACATCCCGCCATCCCCCTCCCTCAGCCTACTCGGGGAAACATCAGCAGATAACCTAGACAGATTGTCTGGTAGGTTATTTCTAAAGGCTCTAACTACAACAGAGAAAACTATCCTCATGAACTGAAAATTAAGAAGAAAATACCTATTAAAAATATATATTACTCATTGGAAAAATCTACTAATTGACTACATTTCCATTGTAAACCTGTCTACATTTAACAAAAATCTAACTAGAGAATACAACACTTTGGTTACCAGTGTTTAACTCCTTGTAGTCCTTATGTTTACCATTACTACCTCTTTTGTTTGTCTACTGATGCAGAATACACATTTTAACCAGTGTTAAAGTGTTACAACCTACTGATACTGATGAAATTATTTGAACCCCAGTGTAACACTTGGTGATAATCAAGTATCATTTGGGGAACTGCTTGCTGCCCCCTCCTGTTCTAACCCTTTTTATCACTCCCTTTGTCATTGTAAAGTGCATACCAGATCCTAATGTCTGAATTCTGGTTCACTGTATAAATGTGTTACCTTGCCATTGTGATTAGCTGGCTTACTTTCTCAGACCCACTGTCTGTCTGTAAGCTTACAGTTTACTGGTATACAGTTAAACACTCCACTACAGGAAACCTCTGAAGAGGACTTTGAATGATTTCTTCAACACCACCAACCACAGGTAAATGATCTCAAATTACATTAAGACATTTGAATCAATATCCAGCAAGTTTTTTGTTTTTGCCTGACTTTCCATTACAGTTAAATAATCATCCCAAATCATACAAACATAATCAAATAAAAATTTTCCTCGTGCTCTAAATGCATTTTCTTCAATAACTGTACAGCCATGCTTTACTCACAGCAAATCCCGATATCCATTTACTCCACTCATTTTTGAGGTTGATTCACAAACTCATTGCTTCACTGTGTTGTTTTTATCTGCATTGTCTTGCTAACATTGTTACTACTGCTTCAGCCAATCCATCAGTACTACAATACTCTTCCTTTAACAAATCATATGCCTTTTTTTAATTTAATGACTATTAGTAATTATTAATAATACCTAACTTATATATATAGAGTAAATATTAACAATGTAAATATCATTAATGAATACTTAAATATCTTCTCTTGCATCCATGGGGTTTTCAGAGCCATCCAAAAAAAAAAAAGGAAAAAAAGAAAAAGAGAAAAAGGGACAAGCAAACCAACTACCTAACACAAACACTAACAACGACAAAAAAAATCCAACCAACAGCGGACCAGCTCCCTAGAGATCTGGGGGGAATCCTGGGTATGACGTTTAGCTACAGATAGGCCCACTCCATTGCAGTAACTTTGTCAAAATGAAGTCCTGTTGGTGACTGCAACAATGCTATCAATAATCACAATAACCACTAAAGCAGGACCTATATTATAATTCAGGAATGACTGGGATGTCATCTTGCCCCCACTGTCTGGGCCTGCCATTGGGTTGCTCTACCTCACCTCTGGGGTTGGGAATGACAGCCAGGGGCTTGCTTTGCAAACTCTACCTCCACATGACGCAGCTCACCTCCACTTCTTAGATCATTTTTCTTTCCTTTTTTGTTTTTTGCCCCTTCTATGTTGCTTCAGTTGAGGCGATCAAACAATTTAGAAGACGTGGTAATATAGTTACAAGAAACAAAGTTTTTTAGTTTGATGGGTAAATAAATGCGTGACATAAACATTTTAAGTGTTCATACTGGGTGCCTCAGTCTTGGAGAGGTGACATGTTTAACCAAGACCAGCCAATTAGGCTGTATCATTGCAGTATCATTTTGCAATGCAGTATCATTTATACTGCATCTGACAGCGGAATGTACAATTTGGTTACCTGAACAACATTTTGATTATTGCTGTCTTAATGTCTGTATGTTGTGACACATTCACTGTTGTTTAACCCAGTCTTCTGCCTTCTATTTTGTTATATTACATAGAATAGAATAGAATATACATGAATTAAAAAAAAAAAAAAAACAATCAGAGAACTTCTGGAGCAGCTGGTAACCATGGAATTCTCTATGGACCAGAATAGCTCACAAAATACGCAAAAACCAAAAAGTTTACTTTGTAATCAACGGGAGCACTGACTTTACTGTTGCAAGTATTGTGTGGTTGCTGTTGTCATGGGAAATGAAAGGCTTCACAAGCAGAACAACACTTTTGAATTATGGAACTCAGTAGTTTGATTTAATATTTAGTACACAGAGATAGACTTTTTTAAAAATGTGCAGCTAAAGCAAAGATATCCTGACTTTTACTTTCTAACTAGCTCACTTTGTGAAGGTGAACTGACTGGCAAGATGGCGGCGCGCATGGACGCAGCGGCCCCACGGGGACCCAGCGAGAGTGAAAGTTTTTTTCTTTACAAGACGCCCACCCGCCTTAACCTACGATCGAGTCACTCTTATGCACAGCACTGGCACTTTATTGACAGTTGCTGCTATTTTATTATTATTACTATTTTATTATTATTTTATTTCTCTATGTTGACCTTCACTCTCCTGACCCCAGGAAACGCTGTCTCATTTTGTCTGCACTGCAGTTGTATGTATGGCAAAGTGACAATAAAGCCTGATTTGATTTGAACTCATTTGCACATATAGCAGAGAAATGAGGCACAGCAGGATATATGAAGCATGAAAATGATTAGATATTCCTGTGTTGGAGAAATAAACTGTGTTCCAGTTGTGCTGCCACCTAGCTGAGAAATATCTAATCATATCATGTGAAATATCATATTTGAACAAGTCACTAAGTATCTTCCATGTCTGAAAGGGGCTTTATTTGTTAAAATGCACTTTAAAATGAGAGGGAAAGACACATTAGTAGTTTAAATATCAGGATATCAGCACACATTTATAGACAATACCTCCTGGAAGACATTCATAGCGCTGCACTCAGTTATACACACGTAAGTTGGCTCCTGGCTTTTCTGAAATATCTGAAGTCACCAGATTCCCCATTTGAGTTTTTCTTTGTTTCTAACCTTCTGGTACTGCACATGAAAGTCTTTTTTTTTCTAACTCATTAAACCAGTGGTTTCCACTTGGCCTCCACAGGGGTCACAAGATATATTTTAGTCATGAGATTAACATGCAGATTAGGATAGAGGAACATAGACATTTTCACTGCTCACAAAATAATGTTTCTTTTTGAGGGCAATAATTTACTTTATGCCATTTTGCTTTTCTTGTAAAATATAGTTAATAGTTTTACCTCTAAAAATTATTTTTAAAAAACATTTTTTTGCCTGCTTTTAAAGGACACAGTGTAGTGTCAGATTTTGTGCAATATGCTTGTACATTTTTTCTAATTGTGCAAATCCTATTGTGTTCTGTTTTATGTTCTGCTTATCCTAGACCTGATTCTCTGTTTGCTTCTGTATCTCACTCACCCCCTCCCAACTCTATCCCTCACACACAGACACAGCTCCACTATCTCCTACACACACACCTCTACTCTGCCACATGCACACTCCTGCATCGTTCCCCATGCTGCTCTCCCACATACACACACTCATACATGCACGCTCCCTTACTCTGTCTCTCACGAAGCTCTCTGTCAGAGCACAGCCCATTTGCAACTGTGGTTGTCCTTGGCACCACACTAAACCTCAAAGGTATAAGTCCCTCTGTCCCGTACATTATTCCCCATTGTTCCCCATATACAGATGACCATGCTCCTGTTGCTCCCCTTGTGACTCCCCAATTTTTTACTCATCTGTGTATGCTCCTGTGCAGTGGTGTAGTCCACTTATTTTTCAGTCAGAATTGCGTATACCCACTTCTAAATCCCCCTGATGTGCACCATTCAATAATATCTGTGAGCCAGGTTGCCCATTTTTTCCTCAAGGATGGTGAAGTCATGACCCACCCTCCTCTGCCTCTAATTGGCTGGTACTCGCTGCCTTCACTGATTAGATTGGCTAACTTTAGACATGAGGACTGATGAGCCAATCAGAGGCAGAGTAGGGTCGCTAACACCTCAGGTGCCAGAAAAAAAAAAAAAGCCTCAGGTGCCAGTGCCACTTGACGCTAACGGCGGACAAGGTGGTTTCCAAATGAATCATTGTTTTAAACTACTGGCAATATGACTGCACGTTTAGAGGAGAAGAGATTTTGTCGCCAATAGTTAAACTGTGCGAGTTGGCTAACGTTATGAAAGGCTAACATTATCCTAACGTTAGTCTGAAGCTAGCTAGATTGGGATAATGAGGGGAAACCGCGCCATTGTTGGTTTTCAGTAAGTGTTTAATCAACCCAGTTTACAAGAATTTCATACCAGACTGTAATGTTAGATGAAACTATCTCAATGTCTATGAAGCTCGTTTGTTATTGTAAAGGTCTAAATTATAACGTTAGCCAAGTTACTTAGCCCTAACTAACCTACATGATCTAGTTTAATTTTAAAGTAGCTAGGCTGGTAGTTGATTTTTAAGTAAGTTAAAAGCAAGAATTGGGACAAATAGTTTAAGATTCGGCAATATTGAGGTCTAATCAGGCTGTCTTATTTTGTATAGGGATAGATAACAATGAAAAGAAAGGGAGATATTGCTAAAATAGTGTTCAGCTATTGAAAACCAAATAATTTATTTAAGATGAAATATGAACGAGGATGCATTGTCAACTTCAGATTTGAAGTATTTTATTTAAATAAATGTTCAAAAAATAACTGAAACACCATGTTTGCCTCATGATAAATACATTTTACATTCATCCAGGCTGCTTGTGTGACCAGTAGTAACTACAAACTGCTCCTAATCAAGTCATGATCATTTTATAATAGTGTGCAAGTAGAAATGATTTTTTGGTAAACTTAATAGAGTAGTCTTACATGTCACTGTTTCTAAAACGGCTTTTTTTCTAGACTACTTAAAAAAAAAAAAAAAAGGTGAAAATTGAGTATACCCACTTCTCCATGGACCACTACACCACTGCTCCTGTGAATGTGCTGTACTTATGTCATACTCACTCCTACCATACCTGTTGCTAATTTTGAGGTAGTCTCAAAAGTTTTTAAGAAAGCAAATGACAGAAATTCAGGTCCCATTGAAAATAAAATGCGTGTGAAGCATATTTAAAATGGACAAGCAATGATACACGAGATAAGCAATGACCCCAAGAGAGACGAAGCCAGCCAAATTCTAGGAAAAAAGACAAATTTGACGTAGAAGTTGACGCTGGCAAAAATGCACCAACCAGAGACCACCAAGACATGCCAATTCACGCCCAGCAGTGTCCCTGGGATGGGTACAACCCCAGGTATATAATATGATGTATCTTTTGAGACTTTCAGATGCTCCTGCAGGACTTCTCATGCTTGTAGACTCTGTGTTTGTAGAATAAAGCTTTCTGGACTCAACCTCTCTGATCTCCAGCACCTGATTGACTCTGTGCATTTTTCTCTGAAGAAGATTTGAACACTTAAGAAACTTAAGGGAAATAAGATTAAGGTGTGGGGACTCAGCCGGACCTGGACCCAGCTTCAACTGGCCCTTTACTGGGTCTATCGCCTGGCCTGAAAAATCCACATCAACAGCTCATTTAAATATGTAACCTTTTAAGGCACGAGTCTACTTTTTATCATTTTACAATGTCACTGGCCCAAAGGGTTGGGAGCCACTGTGCTAAACCACCCTAACTTCAGTTTTTGTTTGCACAAGTTTCAGTGGAGCTCAGAGCATGAAGCCAGTGAAGTTCCCCTGAGCTTCCCGCAGCATGATTTTTAGTCTCTCCTGCATCACTCCTGGATATCACTGTTCATAATATAATCTATTGCTATGTTCTCAAACAGGATCATTGATCCAAGTTTCTTGATTTTCCAGCAAGCCATTATTTATTTTGTGCTTGGACATGCTACCGTGGATTCAGAGCGATGACAATGCCTAGGCTGTTTAGCCAACTACCTGTCTGTTGTGATGAAAGGAGGAAGGCAGATCACTTTCCTAATCAATCCAGAGTTCTTAAATCCTGGAGATTCCATTTTTAGGAAAGAGCATCCTAACAATAGAAGAGCATCAAATATTTTTTCTTCAGGGTGTAGTGTTCTGAACATTATGAGGTGTGATCAAAAACAGTACAATATTTTTTAAATTAAATTTAATGCTTTTTAAGGGCAGCTAGCTGATGTGGATACATATTGCCTGTGATGGCCACACACTGATTAGCAGCACATGGTTATATAAGAACCATGCATGCAATTAACCTTTATTGGAACACATTTTGGTGCGGCTTTTAGCTGGACAGATCTCCAGTCTCTCCACTCATGTAACCTTCCATTCTTTATCGTATCAAGATTCCACCTTGAGACCATCTCGAAGTGGTGAGATATGTGGGGTGGGATCTCTTCACCCCACATTCCATAATGTATGGGGACTCTGTGAGACACACGACGAGGAAACCAATCTGTTCCTGTGGGAGCCTAAAATGACAGTTGAGTGTGAATGAGATGTCACCACTACAGCGTGTTCACAATAATTAGGCAAGAGAGTATTTTGACCATATCATAATTTTTATGCATATTTTCCAACTCCAAGTTGTATAAACTTGAATTCTTATTGGATTTAAGCATATCAGGTGATGTGTATTTGTGTAATGAGGGAGGGTATGGCCTAAGGAGATCAGCACCCTATATCAAGGTCATGTCATCATCTGCCATTTATCTGGCTCCAGGCCCAGGTTGAGGGGGCGACTGCCACCCAGTGCACAATGCAAAGTCCTACAGCACTTCCTACAGGTAGTGGGCCCATGGGAGGTGGTGTCGCCCAGAGTGGGGCTCAAACCCACAACCCTCAGATATTGAGTCTCATGCTTCTTTTCCTCCGGCAAAATGGGCCAAAAAAGAGATTTAACTGACTCTGAAAAGTCAAAAATTGTAAAAAGTCTTTCAGAGGGTTGCAGCACTCTTTAAATTGCTAAGATATTGGGGTGTGATCACAGAACCTTCAAATGTTTGTTGCAAATAAGATAAGATAAGCTTTATTTGTCACATGCACAATTATACATAAGCTAGTACAATGTACAGTTAAATGTGTCTTTTGTACCTGCACCATTTATGAAAATGAAAATAAACACAGATCAATGTCTGTCAGCACACAGAATAAGAATAAAATAAGAATAAAATAAAATATGTATCTGGAAATATAGAAAATAAAATAAGATAAAATAAATCTGTGAATGTTCTCATTCATCCAGGTCATAGTTCTCTCTTTGAAAATTGAATCGAAGGCAACTGGACATATGTTTGTCTGGGAAGACGTTTTGCCTCTTATCCAAGGGGCTTCATCAGTTCATACGCATCGGTCTATCTTGTCTTCCCAGACAAACATATGTCCAGTTGCCTTCGATTCAATTTTCAAAGAGAGAAGATAAAATAAAATACAAAAACATAATGTGCAGTTCCTGTTTGCTGCTTCTGCACTGTGGTGTTACAAGTGTTATCCTAGCTTATTAATCAACTCTTACTTTGCCGTGTTCTGTAGTCAATCTCTGAATTCCTGTACACGTATATTGCTTTAGTTAAACATCTGTGGTGCACGTGTCCCTCTGGATTTAACAGTACACTCTAATCTAATCACTCTATCTCTGGTCCGCTAGCTTAGCTGTTAGCAATGGCTTCTCTTTCTCCTGCTGTCTCTCCTCTCTCTTGCACGGTGTGTGAGATGTTTAGTTACTCCTCTGCCTCCTTTAGCGATAATGGTATATGTAATAAATGTAGCATTTTTGTAGCATTGGAGGCGAGACTGAGGGAAGTAGAGGCTCCGCACCATAGATAATCGCCCCGTAGCAGCGCTAGCTAGTCAGTCCACTGTAGCTGATGCGAACCAGCCTAGATTAGCTATAGCTAGCCGTCCTACGTTAGCTCCTGTCAGCCGTTCCCCGGCAGCTACCGAGCAGCCGGGAAGCCAGGGCGGCTGGGTGGCAGTCCGAAGGAAACATAGCATGAAACAATGGCCCGTGGTTTACCATCAACCGCTTCATGTTTCAAACAGATTTTCCCCAATCAGCGACACACCCGCAGAGGAAAAACCTCTGGTTATTGGCAGCTCCATTTTGCGAAATGTGAAGTTAGAGACTCCAGCGACCATAGTTAAATGCATTCCTGGGGCCAGAGCGGGCGACGTTGAATCGTATTTAAAACTGCTGGCTAAGGATAAACGTAGATTTGGTAAGATCATTATTCACGTCGGCGGTAATGACACCCGATTACGGCAATCGGAGGTCACTAAAATTAATGTGGAATCGGTGTGTAACTACGTCAAAATTTGACCAGTGATGACATGTTTAGCCGCATGTCATCATTCCGTCGCTGGCTGTCTAGGTGGTGTCCAGCAAACGATGTGGCCTTCACTGACAACTGGAAAACTTTTTGGGGAAAACCTGGTCTGATTAGGAGAGACGGCATCCATCCCACTTTGGATGGTGCAGCTCTCATATCTAGAAATATGACAGATTTTATTAGACAACCAAAGTCATGACAACCCAGAGTTGAGACCAGGAGGCAGAGTTGCAGTCCTACACGCTTCTCTGCAGTTTCTCTAGAGCTGTCACCCACCCATGATTGATGAGGTGTTATTCATAAAAACCTCAAAAAAAAATAATACTGCAAAAGTATCTGAACCTAAAAACACCACAATTAGATGTGGGCTATTAAACATTAGATCTCTCTTGTCTAAATCTCTGTTAGTAAATGATTTGATAATGGATCAGCAGATTGACTTATTCTGTCTGACTGAGACCTGGCTGCAGGAGGAAGAGTATGTCAGTCTAAATGAGTCGACCCCTGCTAGTCATATTAATTATCACATTCCTCGAGGCACAGGCCGAGGAGGAGGAGTGGCAGCAATCTACCACTCAAGTTTACTAATTAATCCTAGACCTAAGCCGAAATATAGAACATTTGAAAGCTTTATCCTCAGCCTCTCACATCCCAATTGGAAGACAGAAAAACCAGTAGCCTACTATTTGCTGTGGTGTATCGTCCACCTGCTGCTTACTCAGAGTTTTTGTCTGAATTCACTGAATTTTTATCTGATTTAGTGGCTTAGTACGGATAAAGCAATTATAGTGGGCGACTTTAATATTCATGTCGATACCCACAATGACAGCCTTAAGACTGCTTTCTATTCAGTATTAGACTCAATTGGCTTTTTACAAAATGTTAACAAACCAACTCACTGTTTTAATCACATCCTTGATCTTGTACTGACCTATGGCATAGAAGCTGAATATTTTACAGTATTCCCTCAGAACCCTGTTTTATTTGATCATTCTTTAGTAACATTTGAATTTACAATAATGAATTGCACAGCATCTGGGAAAAAAATTAACTACTGTAGATATTTGTCTGATAATGCTGTTATCAAACAGAAGGAAGCTATTCCATCTTTATTATCTCCGCTGCCATGTGCCAGTTTTACAGAGGGCAATGGCCTAAACTTTACTCCAGCAGATATAGACTATCTAGTTGATAGTACTGCTGCTTCATTGCGTTCAACCCTTGACTCTGTTGCCCCTTTGAAAAAGAAGGTCAGTAATCAGAGGAAGCTAGCTCCATGGTACGATTCACAAATACGTACTTTAAAGCAGATATCACGAAAGCTGGAAAGGAAATGGTTATCCACTAATTTAGAGGAATTCCGCCTAGCCTGGAAAGGCAGCTTTATAACGTATAAAAAAGCCCTTCGTAAGGCAAGAACTGCCTATTACTCATCATTAATAGAGGAAAACAAGAACAACCCTAGGTTTCTTTTCAGCAGTGTAGCCAGGCTGACAAAGAGCCATAGCTCTGTTGAACCATGCATTCCTCTAGCTCTCACTAGTAATGACTTTATGAGCTTCTTTAGCAACAAAATAGTAGACATTAGAGACAGAATCCATCTTATCCTGCCTACAAATGATGTAGGTATGTCTAGAACAGCATCTTTAGAAATGTCTGCCAGTCCTGATTTGTCGTTAGACTGTTTCTCTCGTCCTGATTTGTCGTTAGGCTGTTTCTCTCGCATAGATCTCGCTGAATAGACTTCAATAGTTTCTAAATCTAAATCATCAACATGTCTTT
Organism: Toxotes jaculatrix; assembly: GCF_017976425.1. Classification (NCBI taxonomy): domain Eukaryota; kingdom Metazoa; phylum Chordata; class Actinopteri; family Toxotidae; genus Toxotes; species Toxotes jaculatrix. The sequence continues at coordinate 14,016,929 of NC_054413.1, read as the reverse complement.
TGGATCCTATCCCGACCAGACTTCTTAAAGATGTTTTGCCTTTGATTGGCACTAACATATTAGATCAGATAAATCTCTCTTTGGTAACAGGATATGTTCCACAGGCTTTTAAGGTTGCAGTTATCAAACCTTTACTTAAAAAGCCTTCTCTGGACTCCGACATTTTGGCAAACTATAGACCTATATCCAATCTCCCCTTTAATTCAAAAATTCTTGAAAAGGCTGTTGCAACTCAGTTGTGTGACCGTCTACATAGGAATGGTTTGTTTGAAGTTTTTCAGTCAGGATTGAGAGTTCATCATAGCACAGAAACAGCACTGGTTACCAACGACCTTCTCATAGCATCAGATAATGGACTCGTCTCTATACTTGTCCTGCTAGATCTTAGTGCTGCATTTGACACTATTGATCATAGTATCCTATTGGAAAGATTGGAACATGTTATTGGGATTAAAGGAACAGCACTAGGCTGGTTTAAATCATATCTATCAGATAGATACCAGTTTGTTCATCACTCCATATATACCAGAGTAAGTCATGGAGTTCCACAGGGTTCTGTGCTTGGACCGATATTGTTCACCTTATACATGCTTCCCCTAGGCAATATTATCAGGAAGCATGGAATAAATTTCCATTGCTATGCAGATGATACCCAGCTATATTTATCTATGAAGCCAGACGAAACAGATCAGTTAGCCATACTTCAGGCATGTCTTAAAGACATAAAGGCCTGGATGACCTGTAACTTTCTTCTTCTGAATTCAGACAAAACTGAGGTTATTTTGTTTGCACCTCAGAAACAGTTTATCTAATCATATAGTTACTCTGGATGGCATTAATTTAGCCTCCAGTACGACTGTGAGGAACCTTGGAGTTATTTTTGATTAGGATTTGTCCTGATCAAAAATAACTCACATATAAAACAAGTCTCTAGGACCGCCTTCTTTCACCTGCGCAATATCAGTAAGATTAGGAACATTCTGTCACAGAGTGATGCTGAAAAAATAGTCCATGCTTTTATTACTTCTAGACTGGACTACTGTAATTCCCTATTATCAGGATGTCCAGTTAACTCTCTAAAAAGCCTCCAGCTGATCCAAAATGCTGCAGCGAGAGTACTGACTGGAATTAGCAAGAGAGATCATATTACTCTTGTACTAACTTCTCTTCATTGGCTTCCTGTAAAATCCAGAATTGATTTTAAAATTCTTCTCCTTACATATAAGGCCCTCAATGGCCAGGCTTCTTCATATCTCAAAGAGCTGATAGTACCATATCATCCCAACCGATTGCTTCGTTCCCAGAATGCAGGTTTGCTTATGGTTCCCAAAACCTCTAAAAGTAGAATGGGAGGCTGAGCCTTTAGCTATCAGGCCCCTCTCCTATGGAACCAACTGCCAGTTTGGCTAATTTTAAAACTAAGCTTAAAACTTATAATTAGTTGTAGTTACAGTCCTAGTTATTTATTAAACTTATAGTTAGTCACAATTATCTCTATAGACACTGTTACAGTTAAGGATACAGCCCTTAGTAGGGCTGGCTCAGGCAACTGAATCATCCCCTAGTTATGCTGCTATAGGCCTAGTCTGCTGGGGTACATCCCATGATCTACTGCGCACTTCTTCTTTCTCTTTCTCTCCTCAGACCCACTCTCAAATTTATTAGCCTTTATTACATGTCATTAACTCTGTGTCCTCTCTGTCCCGTAGTCCTGTGTTTGTTTCTCTCTGGTCTCTCTTTCTCTGTATCTTTCTGCAGGTATCTCTGGCTCCGGAGTTGCATGTTCTGTGGTCCTGGCTCCACCCACCTGCTGCTGTTTATTGTCTACAATGATCCATTTCTAACACGTTTAATGTTCCATTCTGCTACAGATAAATATTGGATTAATATTCTTTGCAGACTGTAATGTAAATAATTAACAGTCATGACAGCTTTTTGCCTCTGTGCTCTGTTTCCTATCATAACTGTAATCTGCTGAGCACACATTATCCAATAACTGTTCACTAACTGTAATGTAAATACTCACCCACATTGTCTGTATTATGCTGCATGTCTTTCTCCCCCTCTCCTCCATTCCTAGCTGTCCTATCTTCCTCCTTTTCCTCCTTTCACCCAGCCTAGCCATCGGCAGGAGGGTCCCCCATCTGAGCCAGGTTCTGCTCAAGGTTTCTTCCTGTTAAAAGGGAGTTTTTCCTTGCCACTGTCGCCTTAAGTGCTTGCTCTGGGGTCAGGCTCTGGGTCTCTGTAAAGCGCTTTGAGACAATTTTGATTGTGGAAGGCGCTATATAAATAAAATTGAATTGAATCGAATTGAATTGAATGTGTGTGATGTGCCACATCACTTAGTTAAGTTTTGTCCATGTTGCTGAAAGGGTGCTTCTGGTCCGTTATTAAAGAAAAGACAGATCTACACAAGACGGTATCCCGGTGCTTATTGACTACACCCACAGAAAAGCCTCCGGTTAAGAACGCAGGTCATGAATGTAGTTAAGGGTATCAAAAGGATAACCCTTACAATATGAAGACCAGAAGGTCATTTGAATATAGCTTGTAAATAAAGTTCATTATTATTGTGGTTGTCATTTAGCTCTCACTAGTAATGACTTTATGAGCTTCTTTAGCAACAAAATAGTAGACATTAGAGACAGAATCCATCTCATCCTGCCTACAACTGTTAATGATGTAGGTATGTCTAGAACAGCATCTTTAGAAATGTCTGCCAGTCCTGATTTGTCGTTAGACTGTTTCTCTCCCATAGATCTAGCTGAATTGACTTCAATAGTTTCTAAATCTAAATCATCAACATGTCTTTTGGATCCTATCCCGACCAGACTTCTTAAAGATGTGTTGCCTTTGATTGGCACTCACATATTAGATCAGATAAATCTCTCGTTGGTTACAGGATATGTCCCACAGGCTTTTAAGGTTGCAGTTATCAAACCTTTACTTAAAAAGCCTTCTCTGGACTCTGACATTTTGGCAAACTATAGACCTATATCCAATCTCCCCTTGCAACTCAGTTGTGTGATCATCTACATAGGAACGGTTTGTTTGAAGTTTTTCAGTCAGGATTTAGAGTTCATCATAGCACAGAGACAGCACTGGTGAAAGCTACCAACGACCTTCTTATAGCATCAGATAATGGACTCGTCTCTATACTTGTCCTGCTAGATCTTAGTGCTGCATTTGACACCATTGATCATAATATCCTATTGGATAGATTGGAACATGTTATTGGGATTAAAGGAACAGCACTAGGCTGGTTTAAATCATATCTATCAGATAGATACCAGTTTGTTCATGTTAATGATGATCCCTCCATATATACCAGAGTAAGTCATGGAGTTCCACAGGGTTCTGTGCTTGGACCGATACTGTTCACCTTATACATGCTTCCCCTAGGCAATATTATCAGGAAGCATGGAATAAATTTCCATTGCTATGTGGATGATACCCAGCTATATTTATCTATGAAACCAGACGAAACAGATCAGTTAACCATACTTCAGGCATGTCTTAAAGACATAAAGGCCTGGATGACCTGTAACTTTCTTCTTCTGAATTCAGACAAAACTGAGGTTATTTTGTTTGGTCCCAAACACCTCAGAAACAGTTTATCTAATCATATAGTTACTCTGGATGGCATTAATTTAGCCTCCAGTACGACTGTGAGGAACCTTGGAGTTACTTTTGATCAGGATCTGTCCTTTAACTCACATATAAAACAAGTCTCTAGGACCGCCTTCTTTCACCTGCGCAATATCAGTAAGATTAGGAACATTCTGTCGCAGAGTGATGCTGAAAAATTAGTCCATGCTTTTGTTACTTCTAGGCTGGACTACTGTAATTCCCTATTATCAGGATGTCCAGTTAACTCTCTAAAAAGCATCCAGCTGATCCAAAATGCTGCAGCGAGAGTACTGACTGGAATTAGCAAGAGAGATCACATTACTCCTGTACTAACTTCTCTTCATTGGCTTCCTGTAAAATCCAGAATTGATTTTAAAATCCTTCTCCTTACATATAAGGCCCTCAATGGCCAGGCTCCTTCATATCTCAAAGAGCTGATAGTACCATATCATCCTAACAGATTGCTTCGTTCCCAGAATGCAGGTTTGCTTATGGTTCCCAAAATCTCTAAAAGTAGAATGGGAGGCCGAGCCTTTAGCTATCAGGCCCCTCTCCTATGGAACCAACTGCCAGTTTGGGTTCGGGAAGCAGACACCCTCTCTAATTTTAAAACGAAGCTTAAAACCTTCTTGTTTGATAAAGCTTATAATTAGTTGTAGTTACAGTCCTAGTTATTTATTAAACTTATAGTTAGTCACAATTATCTCTATAGACACTGTTACAGTTAAGGATATAGCCCTTAGTAGGGCAACTGAATCATCCCCTAGTTATGCTGCTATAGGCCTAGGCTGCTGGGGGACATCCCATGATTTACTGCGCACTTCTTCTTCTTTCTCTTTCTCTCCTCAGACCCACTCTCAAATTTATTAGCCTTTATTACATGTCATTAACTCTGTGTCCTCTCTGTCCCGTAGTCCTGTGTTTGTTTCTCTCTGGTCTCTCTTTCTCTGTACCTTACTGCAGGTACCTCTGGCTCCGGAGCTGCATGTCCTATGGTCCTGGCTCCACCCACCTGCTGCTGTTTATTGTTTACAATGATCTATTTCTAACATGTTTAATGTTCCGTTCTGCTACAGATAAATATTTGATTAATATTCTTTGCAAACTGTAATGTAAATAATTACCAGTCATGACAGCTTTTTGCCTCCGTGCTCTGTTTCATAATTCTAATCTGCTGAGCACACATTATCCAATAACTGTTCACTAACTGTAATGTAAATACTGACCCACATTGTCTGTATTATGCTGCATGTCTTTCTCCCCCTCTCCTCCATTCCTAGCTGTCCTATCTTCCTCCTTTTCCTCCTTTCACCCAGCCCGGCCATCGGCAGGAGGGTCCCCCATCTGAGCCAGGTTCTGCTCAAGGTTTCTTCCTGTTAAAAGGGAGTTTTCCTTGCCACTGTCGCCTTAAATGCTTGCTCTGGGGTCAGGCTCTGGGTCTCTGTAAAGCGCTTTGAGACAATTTTGATTGTGGAAGGCGCTATATAAATAAAATTGAATTGAATTGAATTGAAAATGTATTATTATTGTTATTATTATTATTATTAATAATAACAACAACAATAACAACAGTTTCAGTCCTTTATTTATGCCTCTTCTAAGCCCTCCACAGCAATTCATCATTCACTGTGCTGATATTGAGTGAAGTGCCAATCCACTGATCCTCTGCTACCTTCACAGCTCATTTTCAGGGACTCTCAGCAAGTGTGATGTTTGGAGACCTAATGATGCCAGAGAAGACGACGTTAGTTTGATTTTAGTGGCATCAATACACCGTCACTGCCTCTGTGTCCTCCTGATCCACAAGACAAATGACTTTGGTCATGCACATGGATTTGGATATGGACAATAAGGACATGTCTTTACCAGTGTCAAGGCACTGCTGAATTGACACAACCAATTTTTTGCCAGTCCCATAAGAACTTTAACCTTCACGCAATTGCTGGTAAAGTCTAAGCAGAATTGCCAGGTTAATGTGTTTACTGCAAAAAGTGGGAGAAGTTTACTCAAGAGTCAGTTATAAGTAAGAACAAAAGTGCCAGTGACAGTGAAACTGTTCTGTAATCAGTCCAAATACTTATCATGGTTGACATTAGTAAAATGAGTCCCCCTTTTCAAGACTAGATTGGGAGTTATTTTTGAATGGTTCATTATGTTATGGACATTTTATGTAAGGTAACCATCATAGCTTGTTCAGCTAATTAGTTTGTTCATCATTATGTCAGGAGTAACAGCAGCTCGACCAGCACTAGTGATGGCTAAAAATGAACGACCAAATACGTTCTGGTATGTTTGCAAGTTACATACACTGGTACACGCTGCCTTCAGAAAGTAGTCATATACTTGCATTCTAAAGTCCCACACTGACAAATGATTTCACCTTCTCCCTCTTGCTTGCCATTTATGTATTGCCAAACTAACTGCCGGCCATAAACATGAAAGCATCAGAACCTTAAATGGTGTTACAAACTAACCTGAATAGTGTGTCAAAGCTTAGCTTGCTTTAAGCAGTGTAGATAGTATATGGCAGACATGTTTTCCCCCTGGGGCTTACTACAGCTATGTGTGCTTGCAGCTGAAACAAACTAGCATACTTGACTTGGCTGTGGAGTAGACTCAGTGCTTGTTACCCAGTGAATATTACTCCTGATTTCTTCTGCCCCAGACTTTGGAGAGACTTACTGCTGCAGTTTGATTAAGTTCATGGTTGGAGTAATCTCCTAGGGGGCCCCAAGGCAAAAATTTGTTGTTGGGTCCCTATTGATCCCCATTATACTTTGCAGTGTCATTATTTCTTCAGGCACTCAGAAAGCAACCAGCACTCTAGAGGTGACACGGCAACAATTTTGACAACTGGTCAGTTGTTTCGGTCATCCTTTAAGCACAACTGCCCAAACTGGTATGGTAACAGCTTACCATACCAGTAAGCACTATCTAGCATTTGAATATAGCTTATTGTCAATTCACTATATGTGCAGGACATACAGACAAATCGAAATATTGTTCCTCTCTCACCAAGTGAGAGGTGCCATTAAGTAAAAATAAAGATTAAAAAATAGAACAGTAAAACCTATGTGCAGATAAGTATTTAGGTAAAATAAAATAGAATAAGAAAGAAAACCTATGTACAATCAGAGTGTGCAGTATGGCAGCTGCATAGTTGGCATTAGTACAAATTTATTGAGTGAGTAAAGTGCAGAATGAAACAGTCCACAGGTGATGGTTAGTTAGCAGCAGATGAAAAGTTGGATTTTGGTCCAGGGGCTGGGGGAAGAGGAGGGAGGTAGTGGATGGAGTTCAGCATCCTGACACCCTGGTGGATGAAGCTGTGTGGATGAAGAGTCTTGTGGAGCGGACCCAGAGACTCTGGTACCTTCTCCCTGATGGCAGGAGGCTGAAGAGAGTGTGTGAGGGGTGGGAGGTGTCACCAGCAATGCTGATGGCTCTGCGGGTGAGGCGGGTGTGGAAAATGTCCATGATGATCTTGCTGGCTGTATTCACTATGCGTTGCAGGGCCTTTCGTCAGGAGGCAGTGCAGCCTCCATACCACACAGTGATGCAGCCAGTGAGGATACTCTCGATGGTCCCTCAGTAGAGGGAGTATATGATGGGGGATGAGACTCATGCTCTCTTCAGTTTGCGGAGGTAGTCGAGGCGTGTTTGAGCCTTCTTGGCGAGTGATGTGGTGCTGGTCCAGGAGAGGTCCTCAGAGATGTGCACCCCCAGGAACCTAGTGCTGCTCACCCTCTCCACAGCAGCACCGTTAATGGTCAGTGGGGGATGTTGCAGAGGTCTTCTCCTGAAGTCCAGTCTCTTTGGTTTTCCCCAAGTTGAGGAACAGATTGTTGTCCTTGCACCACTGGACCAGTTGGCTCATCTCGCTTCTGTAATTGGCTTCATCATTGTCGGTGATGAAGCCCACTACAGTCGTGTCATTTGCAAACTTGATTATGTGGTTGGTGCTGTAGTTGGGCACACAGTCGTGGGTGTCAGCAGGGTGAAGCTCACACCCACACACCCTTGTGGGGCCCCTGTGCTCACCGTGATGGTCCTTGAGGTGTTGTTGCCGACCCTTACATTTTGCGGCCTCCCTGTTAAAAAGTCTAGCACCCAGTTGGAGAGAGAGGTTTTGAGTCCCAAGTGCCTGAGTTTCTGCTGCTGAGGAATGATTGTATTGAAAGCTGAACTGACGTCTAGGAACAGTATCCTCATATATGAGTTTTTGGAGTCCAGATGGGTAAGGGCTGGATGGAGAGCAGCAGAGATTGCGTCCTCTGTGGACCTGTTTGTCCTTTATGCAAACTGGAATGGGTCGTGGGAGGGAGGGAAGGTGGCTTATGATAGGGTCAGGGCCATGGGTCGATAGTCATTGTAGTTGGATGGGTGGGAATTTTTCAGAACTGGTACTATTGTGGTGGCTTTGAAACACACTGGGACAACATCCTGGTTCACAGAGATGTTGAAGATGTCCGTAAGGACATCCTTGAGCTCCTCCGCACAGTCCTTTAGGACACAACGAGGTATGTTGTCTGGTCCAGCTGCTTTTCGTGTATTGATCTTGTCAAGTGACATCTTCACACTGGCTGGAGACAGAGTGATATCACTGTCACAGGTCTGTGGTGGGGGTTTGTAGTCTGTGAGTGTGTGTCTCTGGTGTTGCTGAAGTGACCAGATATTTCCTTGCTATATTGTTCTTTTGCTTCCCTGATTCCATGGGACAGGTTGGCTCTGGCTGTTGCTAAACCTGTAGTATCCCTAGCTCTGAAGGCTGCATCCTGAACCCTCAGGAGCCTGTGAATCTCTCCTGTCAGCCACGGTTTCTGGTTGGCACAAACAGTGATGGTTTTCCTGTGAGTGAAATCATCTATGCATTTTGCGATGTATGCGGTAACAGCCTCTGTATACTCCTCCATGTCTGTGTGGTCATTGTAAGTGGCTGCATGTTTGAAGATGTCCCAGTCTGTGGTGTTAAAACAGTCTTTCAGAGCATAGCAGGCCCCCTCTGGCCACACATACGTCCTTTTGAGTGTGTCTGATGACTTTCACCCTAGGTCTGTATGCCGGTCTCAGCATGATGTTAATGTGGTCAGAGAGTCCCAGGTGGGGGAGGTAGGAGGCCTTGTATGCTTCTTTGTGTACACTAAATCCAGTGTGTTGCCTCCCCTCGTTGGAAAATCCACATGCTGGTGTTTGTGAACATTTTGTGAATATTTGCTAGTTTCTCAATTTTCCATGATAGAAAATTCAAAATTGGGGATTTTTGGCTATTGGTCGGGCAACAAAAGCAATACTACTACTACTACTACTACTACTACTACTAATAATAATAATTATTATTATTATTATTATTATTATATTTCACTATTTTGTGATATTTCCTTTTATGGAATGATACAACTGTGCCTTAGGTTGTCTGTGTGTTATTTACTTTACACCACAGAAACAAATGATAGCAATTTCATAAAACACAACATTACAACAAATAAGAAACAAATATAAACTAAAGCGGTTAGGGTTTTAAATCTAGATTTTGAGACAGAGCCCCTTCTCCAAGACCAGGGCCAAAAGATGGACAATGAAGGACCCAATTCACTTGTTATTCAACTTTATGCTAACTTGCAATTAATTGAAACATGTAGACAAAAATAGATTAAAGTAAACCTGGGGCTTTTGGTGATCCTGAAGGTCTTGGGACCTTGGGCAGTTGCCCATTTTGCCCAGTTTGTAATACTGCTTTGGTTAAATTACACAGCTTGTAGTGTCTGTTAGTGTTAACTGTTTTGTATTTTGATTTAAATACTTTTAACATTTGCAAGTTTTTTAATTCTGCTACTGTTGTGTAGCAGAATCAAAAGTAGTATCAAAGTAGTATCAAAACAATTATCACAGTAAGTTTCTCAGCTTTATGTAGCCTTCCCCCTAGGTTCTCACCCAGTGTGTACTGAGGTGCAATAACACTCAGACCTCCAGGAACTAACCAGCACAGATGCACACGAACAGGTGGGCTGCAGACTCTCATGTGAGCTCTAGTCAGTGGTGGAAGAAGTATTCAAAATCTTTACATCAATAAAAGTATCAGTACAACAGTATAAAAATACTGCATAAGAAGTAAAAAGGATAGGTTTGGGATTTATTTTCTGTCTCAAAAAGATATTAATGTAAACACTAACCCTGAAGCTTTTCGCCCATAATGAGACTATATTGTAGGAAATGGGGGTCAAAATATGTAGCCCTAACACTATTGTTTTATGACAGACTTGAACTGTCCTGAACCTATCCTTAGAAATTTTATCAGCAAAATACATTTAAAGTATCAAAAATAGAAGTACATGGCCCCTGGTGACTGTTAAATTATCATATATGACATTGTTAGATACACTACTTGCATTACATCACTACTAATCTTTAATGTACGTACTTTGCAACATTGCACATTATTTGTACAGACTGTCCTCTCTTAGTACTTTTTTCTTTTTATTTAGTATGTTTTGCTTGGGTGTGTTATGGGACTTGTCAGTCCAAGTCTTACGCCAACAGTTTTACACCAACAACACCATGTCAAATTCCTTGTATGTGTAACATACCTGGCAATAAAGTGTTTCTGATTCTGATTCTGATTCTAATTCTGATTCTAGTGGTTGGATTCCTCCGAATGATCATAAAATGATTTTGGAAGACAATTAATTGGGTAAAAAAATAGAAAAAAAATCTGGTGAAATATTAGATAATTTTACCTTTTTGGCCATCATCTCAGACATCTAAAACCTCTGATAAATCAAATAAATAAAACAAATACTTCCACCTTCACGTCAGAACAAGCAATTTATTTAGTTGTTATTTGCTGAATAACAGAGTAGAATTAATATTATTTCCCGTTGCTTTTACTTCTGCAGCTGTAGCACAACCTCCAAGTGAAGATCAAACACGTTTCCCTCGCAAGAAATGGGGAAAAAATGAGTCCAGACATGGTTAATGGATGTCACAGAGCAATGACAAAATATCCTACGCAGCGCAGAAGAATGTTTAGTTTTGAGGGAAATAAAAATACCAAATAATAATAATTAACTGAGAGTTACCTAAATTCCTGACCAAACTACCTTGAAAGATAAAGAGTTTAATAAGTGGTTTTGGAATCGGATTCAGATTTGTAAAAATATTATTAAACACCGGTTGGATAATCTGCCCTGTTTCTATTGGATATCAGAGCCTCTGGATCCTCTCTCTCTCTCTCTCTCTCTCTCCCTCTCTCTCTCTCTCTCTCTCTCTCTCTCTCTCGCTTAGCTCCTGCTGAGTCTCAGCGCTTTTGACTCTAAGCGCTCTGTATCAAGCAGACGGTCTACCTGGTCCTGATCCACCTTAAGTGTTCAGCTGCTGTACAAACATTTAGGGACCTGTGGATCAAAGAGGGGTCAGACCCCACATCTGGATTTCAGAGCGTCGCAGAGATGCTGAATCCAGTGCTTTTGGAAATCACCGACCAGTAAGGGCTGAACTTTCAGAGAAACTTGAATAAGCAGCGCATCAGCAGAAAAGTGTGGAGAGAGACGAGGACGCCGAGGGGAGGGGCGCTCTACTTTAAAAAGTTAATTAACATTACCAACAAAGTGTAGCTCTGCTACATTTTTTTTCTTTAAAGGGTTACCTCTCCATCCAGCAAAATTTCACCCAAAAGCAGACAACAGGATCATCCTGCGCTGACGCGGCTGGTCGGCAGGAAGCGGCTGGTGGCGGCAGGTGTCCTGGGGGTCGTTATGGTTCTGGTTTTAGTTATTCTTATCCCGGTTCTGGTCAGCTCAGCAGGGACAGCCGCGCACTACGAAATGCTTGGTACCTGCAGGATGGTGTGCGACCCATATGGCACCAAATCTCCGTCCAGCACAGCCACGGCGGACACAGTCCGAGACAACAGCCTCGTGCAGTCTTTACCCACTTTTATCCAAGGTCCGAAAGGGGAACCGGGTCGGCCGGGTAAGGCAGGTCCAAGGGGACCTCCCGGTGAGCCGGGACCGCCCGGTCCAATGGGGCCACCCGGGGAGAAAGGTGAACCGGGTCGACCTGGTTTACCAGGACCTCCGGGATCCAGCGCAGCTGCCGGCGCAATTAGCGCGGCCACCTACACCACCGTGCCGAAGATCGCCTTTTACGCAGGCCTGAAAAAGCAACACGAAGGCTACGAGGTGCTCAAGTTCGACGACGTGGTGACCAATCTGGGAAACCACTACGATCCGACCACCGGGAAGTTCACGTGCTCCATCCCCGGGATTTATTTCTTCACTTACCATGTACTGATGCGCGGAGGGGACGGTACTAGCATGTGGGCTGATCTGTGCAAAAACAATCAGGTAACACAAACTGTGCACGTAAGAGTATATATTCACTACACAGTCTGACGTTTTCTATGGGGTCTCTGCCGTTGGCTGTATAGATGACGCGCGGTTTTGTTGTGTTAACCAACGCTCCGTTTAATTGACTTATAGCCTTCACAACATCCGTAAAATACAATTTGTTATAAATTGAACTGCTAACTACAGTTACAGTTCAGGCATGTTGCTGTAACGCCCAATTTTAAGCGAATCGTCCAAGGACATTACTACCAGCAGTTTAGTCAATATGTGTAAGCACGATCTAACAAAACAATGACAACAGGGCTCCTCTGACCGCGGAGACAAGGACTTGGATACCTAGAAGGGTGGATGCGCAGAGGCAGGATGCAAACCCTGCACATGGGCTATAGGCTGAAGGGCTTATGGGCCAGAGGTCAAAATCTGAAGATACTTAGTTACTACTGTCCTTACTACTCTGAGTTTACAGTTACCCTGAACTGTAGACTTGTAAGCTGAATTAAACCGGAAAGCAGATCTGCTTGATTTGTACCTTTTCAAATTTCATTAAATTAGAATAATAGTGGCAATTTCTATGTGATCTCAACATATTTAATTGTATACTAATCTTTTTTCTCACCCAATAATCACGGTGAATATATTTTAGGCAAACCAACTATACTACATGGAAAAAATAACCATAGAAGTCCTGCATTAAAACTGTAAGCCTAAGTAAAGAAGTCTACATATTTCATTCATTCATTTATTTTCTATACCGTTTGATCCGTCAGGGTCGCAGGGAGCTGGAGCCCATCCCAGCTGACTACGGGCGAGAGGTGTCTACATATTTAAAAGTTCTTATTTCAGAGAATTGTTCCTTCCAGAGTAATTCATTATTCATGCATTTAATACATTATATAATGCATTTTCACTTGTCTGGGTAGTAAAACATGTAATCATCAGCAGTCTAAGTTGCAGTAGTAAATACTTTCTTCTCAAATATAGCACAAAAAACTCACAAAAGGGATGTAAATCAAAAGTACATGAGTCAAGACTACATTTACTGCTACATAATAATAATAATAATAATAATAATAATAATAACAATACAAATAATAATAATAATAATAATAACAATAATATTAATAATAATAAAGCCCGAGGACCCACAGAGGCCCTTTGCTGCTTTTTGTTTCCTCTGTTGCATGTTTGTTCCATCATAGTGTCCTACTCTCTGTGCATCTCTACAGTGATCAGGCTGTCAGCAGCAGATCTAATCCGTTGGGCAAACCAGTGTTGCAGCATCGCTCCACCAAGCACATCCCTCCTGCCTGTCAGCCTGCTACAGTAATGCTGCTGCAGGCCGCAACACACAGCAAACATCTCTGGGATTAAACCAGCAGAGCTGCACACCATGACAAATCAGATGCTGAAAGACATGTTTCAATTAGGACTAGTGCTACTGAGACTTCTAAACATGTTGAGAAGGGAAAACAATACAGATCTTCCTGCTCATTGCCTTGATTTGATAAAAAAAAAAGACTTTTCTTGATTTAATGGATATAAGGTGTCTCCATTTCACCAAGTACGTTGTTCTGTTAGTGAATTCTAACAATCAAATGTAAATTATTTTGTTTCAGTAATTTTCTAAAATCTTTTTATATGTCTTAATCAGGAATCAACCACATTCTGTGTTGTGTTTCAAGATACAGACGGATTTTAATAATTTCTTAATTCATATCATAATGATAAGTAATCTTGTAAACTGTGACAGAAATTTTGAAAATAATAACTGAAAAAATGTATAAAAAAGATTTCTGTATGTTATATGGTTACACTGCAGCAGTCGTGGACTTTAATTGTCCAACTGAGTTGAGTTCTGAGATACTTGCATTTTACTTGAGTATTTCCATTTCATGCTAGTTTACACATATGCTCCACAACATTTCCGAGTTGCCATCCTTATTACTTTGTAGAGTTTAATTTTACATTCAGACATATGATCACCTTAACCTGCTACAACATTGAAATATGGCTTACATGTTATGCGTCAGTAAATATGTAAAGATAATATAATGGTATAATAATTATTTTGACTGGGGAGTTTCTGAGTATTTTCACTTTTGATAATTTAAGTACATTTTGCTGGTAATATTTTTACTGAAATGAGATTTCTCTAATGCATATAATTTTACATCGTGGTATTTGATGATCTGAATGCTTCTCCCATCACTGCGCTACTACAAAAACTGAAAAAAAAAAATTTGATAGATAGCAATTGCATACTTTTTGATACATGGAAAAAGCTTTATGTAATATTCATACCAAAAATATTTATATTACCAGAAGGCTAACATGGCCTACAATGAGACCTAAGAAACAGTAAGACTAAAAATGCAGCAGAAAAAAGAAGCGTTCCAAACACTCCAAACAAACCTGCAGTCTTTAACAAGAGAGGGATGTGGGGGTGAACAGCCAGGGCCATTTTTAGCTACAGGGCGCCATCCGCGGGTGGGGCACCTCCAGCTGTCACCAGCAACATCCACTATGCTTGTATGACAGTGTTAAATAAGCCCATCACTCACTTTGAACTGAACACTAGATGTTGAAAGAAGACTACAGGCAGACCCTGTAGAGAGATTTTCTATTGGGGACTGACTCTTGCAGTCATATCATTAACATGCTGGCTGATGTTTATTTTGTGACTCACATGGTTCATTTGCTCTCACTGCTGTGTATGAGTCACATATGAACGTTGGCATGTTCCATGCAAACATCATAACATGATGTTATATCCTGGTGTGAAACCAGGATATAGCTCAGAATTGGGATACAGATAAAATGTTTCAAGGTGCATTCTCAACAAAAGACAATTTTAATAAAGATAAACAATTATGTACATGCTGAAATTAAAGAAAGGGTGTCCCAATGTGATCCACGGGATAAAGACTGGGACCACTGAATTCAGGAATTTTGATTAATAGGTAGTACATATAAATCAAGATATGTGCTAAGATGTCAAAAACACCACACTGTGCTCCGTTACAACACTGACCACTCAGCGCATTGAACAGGCAAGAGCCACAAAATATATAAAAACTGAGGTCAGTTTCACAACAGCAAGCCACAGTGGGGTTCTTTTGTGTCTGTTTCAGTGACATTTTATAGATGAACCACATCTCTACAGTACTTCTGTTTGCTGAAAACTTAAGTATTTTGTTAATGTTGAGGTTAATGAGTATCTGCTAAATCTTGCCCAAACTGTCCTGCAATAGATCCATCTCTGTATGGATATTATAGAAAATTCTATGCAATATACAAAATATTATAGGAAAGGAGCAGGTGCAGAGCTATTCTGCTGTAAAATCAAAATTTTAATACTTTGAATGCACGTATATAGTGCGTACCATAAGTTTTATAATGAATGAAATACTGTCAAAAACAGAACTGAAATTAAATGCAGGCTGGATATCCATAAGTGAAAGTCAGATACTGATAATTCCTGCAGCTATTTACAGAATGGTACCAAATGAAAACATCAGTCCCCTCAGGGACACCAGTGGAGTAACAAAATGCACAGATAAGGCTCTGTGAATTAGTGCTGGCCCAGAATGAATGCACTAATATCTTCTGCTCCTATTTTTGGAAGATAAAGAAGAATCAAGTTTACATTGGTATGTATGCATCCAGGAAATCGACATGTGGCAGCACTTGAATGATAGCGTTATACTTTCTGCATCCAGGAGTACATTAGGGACCCTTGGATGTGAGTGATGCAAATTATGACCGTCTGATTTCCACGCAGCTACTATGATATAGTAGCTTTTTACATGAGTTGTGAAGTTGGTCTCAAGTGTCTGTCTTTGAAATAAGAAAAAATAACATGAGAAACAATGTAGAGTTTGTAGTGTTCAAACTTCTACAAAAAGTAAATTCTTTCTCATAAAAAAGAAAAATTAGATTTCCACGCAATGAAAATAATGTGCCTAATGCCCCATTACTTTTGGCTGCTAAGTTGAACTTTTTCTAAAACGGTCAAATATGACCACTTTTCAGATGTGAGATATTGTCATATGTGTGTCCCCAAGCAGCAAGGTGTGAACAAGGATTCCCAAAGAAAAGCGTAGTAGGGGGTGGTAGTGAGTCAGCCAGCATGGAACATAAAAAAAAAACAAAAAGCAAGCTGACCGCAACAAACATATGGGGGAAATTAAAGCAAAGCGTAAGATTAGCAGGTTAGCAGGGCAAAAATGAGCGCAACAAGAATAATTCTTAGTTCAACAACAATACAATGGAAAGAAGCAAAGCAACAGCAAGGTTCTCTGGAGATGGCAGTGTGCCTGCCTCTGTACACCTGCAACATCAGTAGTCTCATCCAATTGGATGGAATAATTGCGACTATTTTTAATGCGTTCAGTGTCTTTCTAACATCATCTGCCATGGCTGAAAGACATGTTTCAATTAGGACTAGTGCTACTGAGACTTCTAAACATGTTGAGAAGGGAAAACAATACAGATCTTCCTGCTCATTGCCTTGATTTGATAAAAAAAAAAGACTTTTCTTGATTTAATGGATATAAGGTGTCTCCATTTCACCAAGTACGTTGTTCTGTTAGTGAATTCTAACAATCAAATGTAAATTATTTTGTTTCAGTAATTTTCTAAAATCTTTTTATATGTCTTAATCAGGAATCAACCACATTCTGTGTTGTGTTTCAAGATACAGACGGATTTTAATAATTTCTTAATTCATATCATAATGATAAGTAATCTTGTAAACTGTGACAGAAATTTTGAAAATAATAACTGAAAAAATGTATAAAAAAGATTTCTGTATGTTATATGGTTACACTGCAGCAGTCGTGGACTTTAATTGTCCAACTGAGTTGAGTTCTGAGATACTTGCATTTTACTTGAGTATTTCCATTTCATGCTAGTTTACACATACGCTCCACAACATTTCCGAGTTGCCATCCTTATTACTTTGTAGAGTTTAATTTTACATTCAGACATATGATCACCTTAACCTGCTACAACATTGAAATATGGCTTACATGTTATGCGTCAGTAAATATGTAAAGATAATATAATGGTATAATAATTATTTTGACTGGGGAGTTTCTGAGTATTTTCACTTTTGATAATTTAAGTACATTTTGCTGGTAATATTTTTACTGAAATGAGATTTCTCTAATGCATATAATTTTACATCGTGGTATTTGATGATCTGAATGCTTCTCCCATCACTGCGCTACTACAAAAACTGAAAAAAAAAAAATTGATAGATAGATAGCAATTGCATACTTTTTGATACATGGAAAAAGCTTTATGTAATATTCATACCAAAAATATTTATATTACCAGAAGGCTAACATGGCCTACAATGAGACCTAAGAAACAGTAAGACTAAAAATGCAGAAGAAAAAAGAAGCGTTCCAAACACTCCAAACAAACCTGCAGTCTTTAACAAGAGAGGGATGTGGGGGTGAACAGCCAGGGCCATTTTTAGCTACAGGGCGCCATCCGCGGGTGGGGCACCTCCAGCTGTCACCAGCAACATCCACTATGCTTGTATGACAGTGTTAAATAAGCCCATCACTCACTTTGAACTGAACACTAGATGTTGAAAGAAGACTACAGGCAGACCCTGTAGAGAGATTTTCTATTGGGGACTGACTCTTGCAGTCATATCATTAACATGCTGGCTGATGTTTATTTTGTGACTCACATGGTTCATTTGCTCTCACTGCTGTGTATGAGTCACATATGAACGTTGGCATGTTCCATGCAAACATCATAACATGATGTTATATCCTGGTGTGAAACCAGGATATAGCTCAGAATTGGGATACAGATAAAATGTTTCAAGGTGCATTCTCAACAAAAGACAATTTTAATAAAGATAAACAATTATGTACATGCTGAAATTAAAGAAAGGGTGTCCCAATGTGATCCACGGGATAAAGACTGGGACCACTGAATTCAGGAATTTTGATTAATAGGTAGTACATATAAATCAAGATATGTGCTAAGATGTCAAAAACACCACACTGTGCTCCGTTACAACACTGACCACTCAGCGCATTGAACAGGCAAGAGCCACAAAATATATAAAAACTGAGGTCAGTTTCACAACAGCAAGCCACAGTGGGGTTCTTTTGTGTCTGTTTCAGTGACATTTTATAGATGAACCACATCTCTACAGTACTTCTGTTTGCTGAAAACTTAAGTATTTTGTTAATGTTGAGGTTAATGAGTATCTGCTAAATCTTGCCCAAACTGTCCTGCAATAGATCCATCTCTGTATGGATATTATAGAAAATTCTATGCAATATACAAAATATTATAGGAAAGGAGCAGGTGCAGAGCTATTCTGCTGTAAAATCAAAATTTTAATACTTTGAATGCACGTATATAGTGCGTACCATAAGTTTTATAATGAATGAAATACTGTCAAAAACAGAACTGAAATTAAATGCAGGCTGGATATCCATAAGTGAAAGTCAGATACTGATAATTCCTGCAGCTATTTACAGAATGGTACCAAATGAAAACATCAGTCCCCTTAGGGACACCAGTGGAGTAACAAAATGCACAGATAAGGCTCTGTGAATTAGTGCTGGCCCAGAATGAATGCACTAATATCTTCTGCTCCTATTTTTGGAAGATAAAGAAGAATCAAGTTTACATTGGTATGTATGCATCCAGG
Organism: Toxotes jaculatrix; assembly: GCF_017976425.1. Classification (NCBI taxonomy): domain Eukaryota; kingdom Metazoa; phylum Chordata; class Actinopteri; family Toxotidae; genus Toxotes; species Toxotes jaculatrix. The sequence goes on along the minus strand of NC_054413.1, from coordinate 13,998,269 downwards.
AAATCGACATGTGGCAGCACTTGAATGATAGCGTTATACTTTCTGCATCCAGGAGTACATTAGGGACCCTTGGATGTGAGTGATGCAAATTATGACCGTCTGATTTCCACGCAGCTACTATGATATAGTAGCTTTTTACATGAGTTGTGAAGTTGGTCTCAAGTGTCTGTCTTTGAAATAAGAAAAAATAACATGAGAAACAATGTAGAGTTTGTAGTGTTCAAACTTCTACAAAAAGTAAATTCTTTCTCATAAAAAAGAAAAATTAGATTTCCACGCAATGAAAATAATGTGCCTAATGCCCCATTACTTTTGGCTGCTAAGTTGAACTTTTTCTAAAACGGTCAAATATGACCACTTTTCAGATGTGAGATATTGTCATATGTGTGTCCCCAAGCAGCAAGGTGTGAACAAGGATTCCCAAAGAAAAGCGTAGTAGGGGGTGGTAGTGAGTCAGCCAGCATGGAACATAAAAAAAAAACAAAAAGCAAGCTGACCGCAACAAACATATGGGGGAAATTAAAGCAAAGCGTAAGATTAGCAGGTTAGCAGGGCAAAAATGAGCGCAACAAGAATAATTCTTAGTTCAACAACAATACAATGGAAAGAAGCAAAGCAACAGCAAGGTTCTCTGGAGATGGCAGTGTGCCTGCCTCTGTACACCTGCAACATCAGTAGTCTCATCCAATTGGATGGAATAATTGCGACTATTTTTAATGCGTTCAGTGTCTTTCTAACATCATCTGCCATGGCTCCTATTCTCCGCCAGGGGTGGGCTGGCCATCGGGAGGTTCGGGAGGTTTCCTGAACAGCCGGTCTGTTCCTGGCCGGTGGTCGGAACGTTTTTTTACCCCTTAAAATGCAGCATCAGTGTAACGCAGCAGCCTGTCCTCGCAGTCGCAGGTGGCACAGAGTGGAACTTAACGTTAGACCGGGATGATTCCGCACCGCTGGACTGGGTCAAACTAATATTTTACATATCAAGGGCGGATACGAGCGGCCCCTCCTAACTTGAGCTGATCCTTGTTCGTAAATATATAGTATATAATATTTATAACCTGAGTACTTTTTGCCTTTGTTTTTTCTCCTTTGTGTTTTTGGATTGTATATTGTTATTTTTATATTTTCTGTTACTGCCGTTTTCTACCTTTTTCTATATGCTGCTGTAACAATTGATTTTCCCCGTTGTGGGATGAATATAGTCTGTCTTATCTTATCTTATCTGAAATGTGATTGGCTCAGCCGCTCAGTCAGTCATCAAACTGTCAAAAGAAGAAGGACGAGCGGGGTAAATTAAGAAAGAGGCCAGAAATATGGTGAAAAGAAAGAAGCCAGAAAAAGAAATGGGTGGAGATGAAAAAAATCAAGGCTAAAAAGAAAACCAGCTAGCGCAGAATGCAGCCAAATGTGCTAAATTGACGGAGCTTTTCCGTGGCAGAACTGATCAGCATGACCACAGCAGGTTAGCAAGCACTGCCTACATGTTCCTATCATCCCAGACTTGATGTGTTTAGGACACACAGAACATTAAGGGTAGCCTATCAGCAATGATACACCATGAATGCATAAATCATTAATCTGCTTTATCAATTAAAAATAAAATCCATAGTAGCTGACCAAAAGAAACACACATTTTTTTTATTGTAAAAGAAAACATATTTCAGGAGAGAGTCTGTATTCAAAGTTAAAAAGATCATATTTGAATATATAGGCTATATGTTCTGCATTCCCGCTCTGTTTGTACATAAATATAGGAGGAGGAGAAGGAGGAAAGTGGAGGAGGAACCAAAAAACAGTGACAGGTGCAGTGTGCAGGAGTGGGTTGGCAATAATCAATGAGTTATTGCTAATTTTTGTTATTACTGATGTTCTTTTCATGCAGAATCAGAGTTCCACTTGCGACCGTCGTGCGATCGGATAAAAGGCCTCTTCAAACCAAGCTCCCGGGCTGAATTTCCCCAGCCCGCCCCTGTTCTCTGTGACACTGTGTCATTTGAAAGTGGCACCAAATTTAATAGTTTGGCGACCTTCTCGCCACACATAATGTGTACCATCTCTTTGGCTAATGGTAGACACAGCTGTTTATCAATTGTGTGCGGCTTACCGGCTTTTGCTATGCGGAGGCTAGCACGATACAAAGCCTCCTGAGCTTTAATCACAGGTGTAACACAGGACTGAATCGTGCATTTGGACTGCTGCAGTTCATCCCATTTACATAGAAAAAATCCACTGATTTGTCTTTCAGCACAGTGTGTTTGGTTGTAAGATGCCGTTTGAGATGTGATGGTTTCATGGATTCATTGCTGAGAACCTCACCACATACCACACACTGTAGCATTGGCTCTTCCTCTGTTCCGCTCAAGCTGAATCAAAGTTTGCTATAACTCGGGTCATATTTCCGTACTGTTTTGCTGTTGATGTAGCTGCTAACGCTAACACTGTCTTCCAGGCTGCTTGAAATATCCTCCTCCTGATCCACAGATTTCACCCTTTTCATTCCCCTTTTGAACCACGACTTTAGTATATTTGGACCGTTCATAACTTATTTTTACTATCTCAGCTTAACCAACTTGCCATCACTGTTAAGTTTAGCCTCTAGCTGACAGCTAATCGCAGCTAAGAGTTGATGTTTGCAGGCAGAGCTACTATTGGCGGTAGCGCTTAGTAGTGTGACCTAGTGCTGTACGATAGTACGATATATATCATTAAACGATAGAAAAATGTCTATCGTACGATACAGTCCTCTATCGTTTTTATCGTAATTTTAACGTGTATGGGCTGTAATTGCTCAGATAATGTAACTGCAGCTGCGTTGCCGCTTTCGGCAGCATTTTACGACACAAACTCCTTTACGGCTGACTGTTGACCATGCGGGCTGACTGCTCACTGTTTTCCATTTGCATGAGAGCTAGTTATGGATTCTGCTAGTGGTAGCATGGTCGTAGGGATGGAGTGCACAACAAACGTCGAACCAACAGAGGAGGAATTCGTCCCCAAACGAGGGAAAAGGAACTCCGCTGTTTGGTTTTGGTTTGGATATAAAAAGACAGACATCGACCAAAACAAGGTGATATGTAAAATATGCCACCAAGAGGTCGCTACTCGCGACTCGAACACTACTAATCTCTTCTATCATTTGAAGACAAGGCATGCTGAACAGTACACGGAGAGTCAAAAAATGCAGCAAAGCACGAAACCTAAAACTGACGAAAAGAAAAGCACACAAACAAGCATCAAAGTGTTGATGTTTAAAGGTACTGCGTATGACAAGGATTCCCGCAGACACATTGAAATTACAGATGCTATATATAAATTCATATGTGTCGACATGGTCCCAGTATACACTGTTGAAAAAAAGGGCTTTTTTATTTCTTTGCACTTTATTGCACTACTTGAAAACTGAATACTGTATCTGAGTGGGTCTGTTACTGTACTTTATTTCTTTGCACTTTATTGCAAAGTCGGGCCGTCAACCCGAGAAAGGCAGCTGGTCCCGATGGCATCCCGGGACGCGTGCTGAAGGACTGTGCAGATCAGCTGGCTGGAATCCTCACAAAGATCTTCAACCAGTCCCTGGCACAATCCACTGTCCCACCCTGCCTGAAATCCTCAACTATAGTCCCCCTGCCCAAGAAGCACCACATTTCTAGCCTCAACGACTACCGACCAGTGGCACTCACTCCAGTGGTGATGAAGTGCTTTGAAAAACTGGTCCGTAGTCACATCACAGCAGCCCTACCCCACAGCCTTGACCCCCACCAGTTCGCCTACAGAGCAAACCGGTCCACAGAGGACGCCATAGCCACAGCACTCCACACTGCACTATCACACCTGGAGCAGCAAGGGAGCTATGTGCGGATGCTCTTTGTAGATTACAGCTCTGCATTCAACACCATCCTCCCTCACAAGCTAGTGGTCAAACTAGGGGACCTGGGGCTTCCACACTCAATCTGCATGTGGATAGACAGCTTCCTCTCTGACCGCAGACAGAGGGTCAGAGTGGGCCACCACACATCCACAGCCCTAAGCCTCAGTACTGGCTCTCCCCAGGGCTGTGTGCTGAGTCCCTTGCTCTACTCCCTCTACACACACGACTGCTCCCCTGTTCATCACAGCAACAAAATGGTGAAATTTGCAGATGACACTACATTGGTGGGACTCATCTCCGGGGGTAGGGGGGAGTCTGCCTACAGAGATGAGGTGGAGCGACTGTCAACATGGAGCAGGGCAAACAACCTGCTCCTAAACACCTCAAAAACCAAAGAGCTCATCATAGACTTCAGGAGAAAGAAAACGGAGATCACACCTTTAACCATCAATGGGGACTGTGTGGAGAGGGTGGCAGACTTCCGCTTCCTGGGTGTCCACATAGAGGAGAGTCTATCCTGGAGCGTGAACACCTCTGAGCTGCTGAAAAAGGCCCAGCAGAGACTGTACTTCCTGAGGATACTCAGGAGGAATAACATCACACAAAGACTGCTGGTGTCCTTTTATCGTGCCTCCATTGAGAGCATACTAACATACTGCATGTGTGTATGGTACACCAGCTGCACAGCGGCTCAGAGGAAAGCACTCCAGAGGGTCATCAACACTGCCCAAAAGATAGTCGGCTGCCCTCTCCCCACACTGGAAGAACTACACAGCTCTCGCTGTTTGAAAAAAGCACAGAACATTATAAAGGACACCCACCATCCCGGTCACTCCCTGTTTGAACTATTGCCTTCAGGCAGAAGGTACAGGTCAATAAATGCAAGGACAAACAGACTCAAACACAGTTTTTATCCAACCGCAATAACAACCCTCAATACTGCAAAAAAATAATATGCAATACTCTGTTTTTAGGAAATGATTTGGTGCGTATGACTGCGTGTGTATGTCTGTTGTGTATGCTGCTAGTGTTACTATATGTTCTATATGTTTTATTTATTTATTCTTTTTAATATTTTTCTTAATGCACTGACTGGAGAGCACTTTAAATTTCGTTGTACCTGTGACAATGACAATAAAGATCTATTCTATTCTATTACTTGAAAACTGATTACACCATCAGATATTTCTGAATGGTATTTGTTCATTTAATATATTACATTTTAAATAAGATAAATTTGCATTCTTGTGTGGATATATATAATTTTAAGAAGAAATTCGGGATATATATCATTATCGGGATGTAAAATGACCTATATCGGGATATAATTTTTTTCCCATATCGCACAGCACTAGTGTGACCTGTGAAAGCATTTATGAAAGGCTAGTCTCATGGTTCAGATATTTTATTTGTAGTAGTATTTTTACATTTTAATCAATTAATAATTAATTTTACAAAATACAAAACAAGATTTCACCGCATACCACTAGAGGGAGCCCGTACCACAGTTTGAGAAACAATGGGTTAGAGATAAGCATACATATCAGCAGCCACCGGATTGTACTTTCTGCAGTGTGTAAAAATTATGTAGGTTGAAATGTTAGTGGAACACATTCATGTTGGGTGACTCACTAATGCTGACCCCAGACTAGAGGATAATTGGGCATACTTTAGGTCCAATTAGCTCCTCCAAACAATCGTGGCAATTTACAGACATAATTTTAATGTTACCAGCTTTATCAGAGTCAGTAACTTTTGTAAATATAAACCATGTTTGCCATATGAAATCCTGTATTGTGAAAGGAACAACACTGGAATATTGATCAGAAACCTGCAATAGCCAATGAGAACAAGCTGACCCTGAAGCTTTTAGGATTAGCGTTCACTAGTCCTGTTTGAGACTAACAATAAAACCTTTTTGCCAACCCACCTCCAACTCACACTGCAAAATGTAAAAGCCATGCTGATTCCATCTTTGCAGCCATAACACATCCATAGTTTTTTTTCCTCATATTTGTTTTTCAGTGCAAAATATAACACACATATGTGCAACCAATCTGACAGTGATGCTTCCATCTTTGTTTTGCTCTGAAGTCACATTTGATTACACGTTTCTGTGAGATCCTGAGTCCCTGGAATTGCCACTCTGAAGTATAGCAGTAGTATAAATGCCAAGTGCGTGGTCTTGTGTCTTGATTGAATTATCTAGTGTGTGTGTTCTTACAATTAGAATCTGTTGCTATGTCTGTGGTTTTCCACAATTTTAAAATCAGTTAAGATTTGAAAATCTTCTAATGTATGCCAAGCCTAACTGCCTGTTGCCGTGGATAGAGCTGAGGGTGGCTGTGGTTCCAAGGGGTAGTGCGGGTCATCCACTAATTAGGTCAGTGGTTCGATCCTTGGATCCTCCAGTCTGCTTGTCTGAGTGTCCTTGGGCAAGATACTGAACCATTAAAGTGCTGTATGCATAGAAAAAAGTGCTGTATGAAGGTCTGGTGAATGGGTGAATGTTATTTGAGTAGTCAATAAGACTAGAAGTTATTTTATTACATAAATGTACTCCATTTACCATGTAGTTCACAACCCTGCTGATGGAAGACCCCTAGCGCCTAAATTTTAGCACACAGCCATTGTGGATTCAGGTGTTTTCTGTCACAATAATCTGATTTGCTATTTGCTGACTAGACATGGGTGAACAGTACAATTGCTGGTGTGTTTTGAGATGATGTATGAGATCACTTGTAGCCCAACATAATTTAATGTGCCAGTGTTCTGTAATTTATGTGAAATTTTGAATAAGACACCATTCCTTTGCATTCTATTGTCATCAGTTCATTCAGTAATTTCACAAGATGAACATACAGCATGATCAGCAGAGCTGGTGCTAGTTAACTACAGGACTAACACTTTGTCTATCTAAAAACCAATTTTATAAATACTAGTGAGATACAATTTAGCTGGATCTTGCTGGTATTTCTGAATGCTGGCCCTCTAACATTGTCCACTGCCAACCCTGTTTGTATCATGCTTTATACGGCAGGTTCTCCTCAAGGTTTCTTCCTGTTAAACGGGAGTTTTTCCTTGCCACTGTCTCCTTAAGCGCTTGCTCTGGGGTCAGGCTCTGGGTCTCTGTAAAACACTTTGAGACAATTTTGATTTTGGAAGGCACTGTATAAATAAAACTGAATTGAATTGAATTGAATTTCAAGCGACCATGAATTAGGTAACTGATATCTGTAACTGATCACAGGTAAACTTGTAAAATGTGTTTTTATAATGTAGGAAGTCTATATATATAGTACTGTGAAAAGGTTTTTAGGTACTAAAAGTGCAGATGCTTTCAAAAATAATGCCAAGAATAATCCAGTCAATTAACTTCATACAAAGTGCAGTACAAAAAAACAAAACAAAACAGAACAAAACTAAAAACTAAAAACAAAAATATTGGTGTGGCTGCCTGGTTAGCTCAGTTGGTAGAGCATGAGACTCAATCTCGCAGGGTTGTGGGTTTGAACCCCACTCCAGGCGGCACCACCTCCCATGGGCTCACCACCCGTGGAGGTGCCATAGGACTTCGGTGCATTGCGGACTGGGCGGCAGTCGCCCCCATGACCTGGGCCTCAACCCAGATAAGCGGCAGATGATGACCTGACAATATTGGTGTGAACCCCCTTTACCTCTAAAACAGCAGCAATTCTCCTATGTACACTAGTGCACCGTTTTTCAAGATACTTGGCATGTATATTGCTCCAAGCATCTTGGAGAACTTGCCACAGCTCATTTGCTTGTGTTTCTCATGTGATCCCAGACTGACTCAGTGATGTTTATACCTTTGAGACCTTTGATTAAGATCAGAAAAGGATGGTGGTTAAATGTTAATGTTAAGTTGGTAGAAAACCTAATCTGGGCAGCATTATTTCTTTCAAAAATGTTTTTGTTATAGCAAATTAGTAGTATAGATTTAACTTCTAGTTGTCACGGCTAAAGAAATGCTTCATTTTACAGAAGTGAAGTTTTTCATTAAGCAAACCTTATAAATACAGATTGATGATGACAGGTTTTATCATATCAGTCTGAGTTGCTGCTGGCTCATTAATAGTATGTTGTTTCTTAAATGGTATATTTAACAAATATTATTTTTTGTGCATAAGGTATTATGATAAATTATGAATTCCAGTCATCATCATATTGCAGTAGCAGAAAGCAGAGCATTAGCTAAGCATGAAATTCATCAGTAACCTGTAGCCTGTTGAGTTAATGATGCAAGATGAAATTTCTAGGTACAAAATTAGGACAAATAAATTACACTTATCAATGAACAGTATAACTTGTAGGATAACTTACATGGATAAATTAATCAGATTTTAGTCTGATTACTCAATGGGTGTAGCTAATCTAAGACAGTGCTATTATAGTGGTTTTCACAACAGCTTTCAACCCTTATATAGTATCATTTTATTCCTATAATACAGATATACCTGATAGATGGGTAATTACATCATTACTTGTTTAACCAGTGGTGTGTTCACAAAGTGAATAGAAAGTATAATCCTACCCATAATATTGGCCAAGTTACAGTTAATAACCTTGTAAGAGCAGTAAATTACCAGTGCATATAATATGCATTACAAAATATTGCATTAATCCCATCAATAAAGTTAGTGAGCTCTCTTTTGCATGGAAATGCCAATTGGAGCAGGAATTCCTAAACGCTGTGTCTGGTACCTTATTTTCTTTTACTGTTTTTTTGTATAGTGCTAAAAACATCCGTGTCTGTTGTTAAATGTTTCCTAAGATACGTAACTAATTCCACAGGTGTTGATGTGTTTTGTGTTGTAGAACTAAATTAAGTGTTCAGATGAATAGCTTTTCCTAGCTTCGTGGTTGCGTTGTTGTGCTGCAGGTGGGGTTAGTGAGCTAACTTTTGTCCAGGAAAATGCCACCTGATTCCTGAGCACTGTGTCTATTTCTTTTGAAAAAGGCAGTATCCAGTGCAGCAGTCAGATAGGCAGGAGACCATATCCAGCACAATGAATGACTTTTGGAACACAGCACGAGGCTTCATTGCTGTCATGGTTGACTACCTGTGGAGAGGACAAACCTGTTAAACCGAGGACCTAAACTCATGCTGTTTTCACTGATGAAGACCACACCTAGGGGCAGTTTTTACATTACAGCACATTACAAGCTGTAGCATTCTTCAACTTTTATTTTATTTTATTTTATTTTTTAAGTCAGGTTTATTTATATAGTGCCAAATCATAGCAGAAGTTATCTCCTTTCATGTAGAGCAGGTCCAGACCATGCTCTTTATCATTATATTATTATATTATTATATTATTATTTTTATTACAGAAAATCAACATTCCTCAAGATGTTAGAAGAAAAAAAGTACCTAACTTAACAAGTGTAAGGACTTAAACCAGCATATTGCGGTTCCTTTCATGTCCAATAAATGTTACAGTCTCTGTAATAGTATGAGGTGGTAAATGGTATCAAATGCAGCACTGAGATCTAACATTTTGCACTCTAGAGTGTATCATAGAAGGTTAGATATAGGTCTATAGATGAGTAAAACACCTAGCTTTTTAAGAATATGTTAGCTACATGTTAAGAATATGTAGCTACTTTAAAGGACTATGGTACACAGCCTGTTAATATAGACAAGCTGATCATATCCATTAAAAAGAATTGCCATCTAAGGGTGACCTAATTAGGCCATCTAAGTGGCCTAATTGGGATCGGGTACATGAATCGAAAAAGCTTTCTGTCAGCCTGACTACAGTGCTTAAAACAATCCTGGGATATTTGTTTTTATTTTTCTCCTTTGATAAAGAGCAATTGGCTGCTCTGGCAGTATTTTAAAATCAGTTAAAATATGTGGGGTGATAAATTTGTGGCCTAAGATAGAAGGAGATCATATATTGCATGCATGCACAGTTCAACTCTTTAAGTGATTATGCAGAAAGTTTAAAGTTAATCACTTTTGTGGTATTTCTGTTTCGGGTAATTGAAAATTGCAAATTACCACTGTCTGAGAATGAAAGTCAGTCTTTACCTGATTTGACACCCTCTTCCCCAAGATGAAGCAGGAGCTCAGTGGTCTCCATTTTGACAGTGACGATAACATTATCCCTTTTTGGAAGTCCAAGCCTTGGATTTCTATAAAACAGGCATCCATATAATCCACAACGTCTGGACTGTGTAAATGTAGAGGGGACTGATGTTGAAAATTAAATGTACTAGTTTTTCTACAGTTGACTCCTTCTACCTTGGAAGTTATCAATCACCTCTCGTGGAGGGCCTTTTGAAATGTTTAAGACTAGCTTTCCAGGCTAAGCAGGACTCAATATCCTCTCATATTTTTGCACTTTTTATTTAATATGCAGGTTTTACAGTTAAACCATGGACCAAACCATTTTTGTTTTATCATCAGGGGCAGTAGAGTCAAGTATCATTCACATTGAGCCTGCAGCACTGTCAACAAGATAATCAGTTTGGAGACTAAAGTTAGCATAGGAGTCCTCTGTTTTATTGAGGAATTTAGCCTCAGCACTATCAGAGAGACATCTTGCCTAATGCCATAGTCCTGTAATAGGTAAAAAAAAAAAAAGTAATTTAATGATGATGATAAAAGGGTTCTTATGGAAGACTGTTAAATGTTCAATTTCAATGCCATATGCCACAACAAGGTTGAAAGTGTGGTTAAAACAGTGAGAGGGTTTATTTACTCTCTGAGAGAAGAGATAAATGATAAACGCATCATTATGGACATTCAAAGGAATATTAAGATTGCTTACTGGCTTGCTTAGAATTGGTTGTAGTGTTTTCCAATTTGGGTATGAAAGACTAAGAACAAGGTTTTTGAATTAGTTTAAGTAAGTATGGGTTTAGTTTTGACTTGAGTAAAAAATGGCTACAACTCCACCACCTCCTCGGCCTCAGTTTCACTTTTGCTACGGTGGTCTTAATTTTCATTCTTTCAGCGTTTAGTTTGATTTAGTTAATTTAGATGGGATGTCTTTGGGCTTTGGGTGGGTGACTGTTCTAGTGGAAGCACAAAGAAGCGTGTAGGACTATAGCTCTGCTTCCTTCTGGTCTCAACTCTGGGTTGAAATGGTTTTGTTGTACTAATAAAGTACACCAAACACTAATGCCCACCAAATTGTTTTCACTTTCATCTGCTTCTATTTTAGGTCACAAACTTATCAATTACACCTCCTAGCTGTTCAAACCTAATCCTAAACTTAGTCAAAGTATTAATACTTGCTAGATAGAAGAACTGTTTATTTTCATATTTGTAAATGGACAGTCTTGTGTGTGCTTGTGTGTGCTTTCCTGCAGGTGCGGGCCAGTGCCATTGCCCAGGATGCAGACCAGAACTATGACTATGCCAGTAACAGTGCTGTGCTGCATCTGGAGCCAGGAGACGAGGTCTACATTAAACTAGATGGAGGCAAAGCTCATGGAGGCAACAACAACAAGTACAGCACCTTCTCTGGATTTATCATCTATGCTGACTAGACAACAGCACATTCACGCCCTCAGCTATTATAGGCTTCTCCTTCTACAGATCTTCCCTATACCAATAAGATGCTCAGACCTAAACTTTTAAATATGTGGAGAAACCAATATAAATCAACCTTCATAACTTGTGCATTATTTTATTTTCTATATTATGCCATCATTGCTGTCCTCAGAGAATCTGACTTTGGACAATAACATGAATGAAATGGCTGAATTGTTAGTGTGGGATCAAACCATGTCCTCTCTTTCTGCCATTATATTACACATGAACTTAAAGCTGATATCTTTGTGTTGTGACAGAGTGATGGTAGTGAAGGGAAGAGGGAGGAGTTTGTGTTTGTATTTGTGGTGTGTAGGCAGAGACCCCTCACTCTTAAATCTGACTGGGCAATACGCTGTCTGCCAACAAACAACATTTAAGTCAAGAAGGGAAAACTTAAAAGGAAGTGGAAAGGGGGAAATCAAGCAGAAAAGCATCAGCTAACATGTAGTCCTAAAAACTGTCAAGTCAATTAGTAATTGACTGTGGGATGATTTTGTGCAATACTTATAATAAACTATATTCATGGTGATAATTAATAAAGCCTTGAGTCAGTGTGTGTGTTTTTCTTTGTTGATATACTGTGAAGATAGCATGGAAGAGCTGGTAACACCTGAAGTGCATTACACTTGCACACTTGCAGCAGATTATATTCCTATTATAAACACAATTAGTTCTTTTATAGAGTAGAATCATTAATAAAATTATTCATTTTAATGAAATGTAATCAAACAACATTTTACATTTAAATACTTTAGCCTGTTCCCATTTTACACATTCTGTTTATTTTCTCACATTCTGATTTCAACATTTGTACATATCTTTTGTTTATTTCCAAAGATTTTAGACATTTTACAACACTTTAAACACTCACATTTTACTATAACCTTAGCAGAGAAATATTTGTTTATTTTTGTCAAGCTTTACGGAGGGAGCATGTTTGGTAAGCATAAACCTGAAAATATGATTGTAATAGAAGCCCCTGATAACTTTTTTCTGATGTCTGTTGGAGCAAAGGTCTGTCCCAGTACCAACACGTTGGGTATTGGGACGTTCATTTAATTGGCAGGTAGTGGGAAAGCATGCCCTGTGTTGGAAAAATGCCATCAGACAAGTGTACTTAACTCACACTTGATGTGCATTTCTTCTACTTTCGCTTTGGAGCAGTATCTAGACCTAAATGTATCCCACAATTCAACACTGTACACTCCAGCCGACCATAGACCATATGGTGATTCAGTATGAATACTATTATTCACATCCAAACACGACAAAGTTATGGCAGATCCTCCACATATAGTTGTCATGCAATATTGACAATCTGTGATGGTACAGGTAATAACAGAATAATTACATCACTTAACACTATCACTGTCAATAAATATAAAATATAAAATACAATATCCTTTTATTAAAGACTATGAGAGACAAACATCAAGCTGATATCTGAATATCTACAATGGGGTCCAAAAGTTTGAGACCACATTCCAATTCACTTGAATGGAGTGAACACCAGAGTGACAACTGACCCTATGTGGCAACTACTGGCACTCCTGTGGCATCTAGTGGTCTGACACTGACATACAGTAAGTGCAGTAAATATTCAAAATTGTTTGAGAATATGAACAGAGACCAATCAAAGGAGCAGAGACCACATTTGTAGCAGAAACGCTCCCTCTTTCTTTTCCATTCTCAGATACTGTACTGTGCTCTCCATGTGCATGCACACGGTTTTTGTGTGCAGTTTGTGATACTAATTAAATGCCATGTTAAAGTGTTATTTGTTCCAACAAAACATCTGAACTCAGTTGTGTCATATACAGTATTTGTATTTGCGTGAGTGGTGGGATGCACTTATTTAAATAAATGTGTCCTAGTGAGCTCTGATGAACATCTTAATGACTCCTTGGGCACTGTGGCAATTAACGGAAATATATTACACAAGTAGGCTTGCAAACCAATGCAAGTGTGGGTATTACAGCTTGCCCATAATCACTCCAGCTCACCAGCTTCACTTCACTTTAATAATTCATTGACCCACTAACCACTAGTGACTACCCATCCCACTGGACACCTACTTGGATAAGCAGTCCAAAATTTTGGGAAATCTTCTAAGGGTGTAAACAAATTTGAATTAAATATTTGGACATGTACAAACTCTGCGGTCTGAAGAAATGCAGCATCTGCAAATGTGATTTTTTGCAGTAATATCTGCCACCCCACCCTTCTGCCCCACTCTCCCAAATGACACAGATTACCACAAATATTCAATTCAATTCAATTTTCAGTTCAATTTTATTTATATAGTGCCTTCCTCAATCAAAATTGTCTCAAAGCGCATTACAGAGACCCAGAGCCTGACCCCAGAGCAAGCACTTAAGGCGACAGTGGCAAGAAAAAAACTCCCTTTTAACAGGAAGAAACCTTGAGGAGAACCTCATATGGAGGACCCTCCTGCCGATGGCCGGGCTGGGTGAAAGGAGGAAAAGGAGGAAAATAGGACAGCTGGGAATGGAGGAGAGAAGGAGAAGGACATGCAGCATATAAAACATGATACAAATTACAGATTACAGTTATGAACAAAAGTCTGTCATAGTTGGTAATTATTTAAATTTTAGTTGGCTTAGAATATTAATCCAAAATGTATCTTAAGCAGAGTGGAAAATTAAGCATAGTAATGTGTATTCATTATAATATTCAGATTCAGATTTTTTGTTTCTATTGAAAGTAAAATATAGACCAAATGCAAAAGTAATAGTAAAAATTGTTGTCTGTAAAGTGCAAATAGGAACTGTTAGTAAGCATAGCAGTAGGACTTTTCATGGCGTCCATTTCTGTCAGTAGCTATCTCATGTTTTTCATTTTTTTCTTTTTAGGGTTTTAGGGTTAACCCTTGTGTGGTGTTTGTATTTTTGTTATTCAGCCAGTGTTCCTGTGTCTGGTGGACCCGCTGCATTTTTGGGTTTTCAAATTAACACAAACAATTTTATGTTAAAATACTCAACAGATGTTTACTTCATACCAATTACAAGTCGTTCGTTTAATTTTTCTTTTGATAAAAAATAACCCTACTTCACTGCCTATTATGTTCAAGTGCAATTAAAGATGTTATCCCTTTATGCTACTCAGAAAAAAACAAAAGTTTTATGAGATGTGGGCTTGTCTACATCCCATATAACAGGATGCTTATGAAGTATAGTCATTTCTTTATCAGGGTGGAGACATGATGACCATGACAGGTTCTCTCTAATGCTGGTTCTCAGCAGCTTTACTCATATTCACTCTCAGGAGGATTCTTCTCACATCTGCTGTGGATACTGACAGTGGCAGGTCCTTTGGAGGGAGAGTAGACTTAACAGTGGATTCTTTGTTGAGGAGGTCAAAGTAAGCATAAAATGTATTCATGTAATGTAATGTAATATAACTTGCAGTCTTACAGGTGTATGAGATGGCAACCAGGAATCCAAGACTACAAAAGACTAAACACAAGGGAAACTAAAGTACAAAACCAGGAACAAAACAGATTCAACAATGCAGGTCATGAATCCTCAGAGAAACAAGAGAGAATGAATACAGAAAAACCAACAGGGAGTGAAGCGAACACAGAGACTTCAACACAAAAGGGAGACGGGGCAGTTATGAATAGGTGACTCATATCAGGGTGGGTCGGACAATCAGAAGCGGGAAAAAGAAAGTAAACAAAATCAAAAGATACACTAGAGTGGTATCTTCAGTGTAAAATGGGAAATAATAAGAATTCAAAAAGGCACTTTAAGGGGAAGATATGACAGTACACTCGACCCTTTTAAGAGCCAGGCCGACAAAGGACACCAAGCCTGGTGGGTGGGAGGGGGTTCAGAGGAGCAATCCGTGGGCCAGTGGACAATGAGGAATGGGAGTGGGGATCACAGGCACACAGTAGGAGGACTGGGCAAGGGCAGAATGGGAGACCTCAGGCAGAGGAAATTGACTGGACGCTGACTGCTGGCTAAAGGTGGATGATCCCAGATGGTGTGACAATAAAATGTACGTTAAGACACAATGTGTTTTTAAAAATATACTCTTGGAGTTGGGATGAGAGCTACTCTTTTTGATGTTAAAGAGCAGTGACTCTAGAGGTCTTCTTTCCATTGGAAAGTACACGCAGAATGTGCTATGGGTACCAGCTGGTACCAAGTAAACAGATAATATTTTCTGTGAAACCAAACATCCTGTATGTAATATAAATGTGTGTGTGTGTGTGTGTGGGGGGGGGGGTGTTCTGATATATGTTCTTCACAGAAAATGAGCCAAGGCCAATGAGTCTGAGTTTGAAAAAATAATTAATCATATCCTTTTTCTTTTGATAAAAAATGAAAACGGGTCCCACAGACCCAAACACCATACAAGGGTTAAAGGTAAAGACGGGTCACACCAACCATTGATTTGACTTTTTTCTGTTTAATAGACTTTATATGAAGCTAACTGATATATCAAATTAATCACAGTTATTACAAAATCTTAGGTATCTTAAAATTTACTTAAAAACAACTTATATCATTAGCTAGAGTTTATCCCTCAAGATCATAAAAAGTGTCAGGGGCTAAATGACTTGTGGTTTTAATAGATTCTTTTTTTTTTAATAATGTAAACAAATAGGAGCTCAATATTGACAGTGTACTTGTGACTTGTTCTATTTTAATATCTCTGTTTGATGCATGACTTCTTCACATGAGCTGAACAGCAGCATCAGCTAGCCTGGATTCCAAATTCTATGTCCCAGAAAGCAGCCCACTGGCTTTGGCTTGTCAGCTGGATAAATAATGGAAACAAAAAGAAAAACATTATCAGGGCCTCCTCTTTCCACTTGGCATATAGTTGACACAGGATAAGGAACTGAATAATCTCTTCAGAGGATGATTACCCACCATCTATACTAAGTTGTAAGGATACACCTTTAATAAGATAATTTTACACAGACTGTTAAATAATTCAAGGAAGGTGTGGTAATCACACAGAAGACACATTTCAGTCTGTGTCAGTGGTGTTCTAAGAGGATACACTGGTCTCCACATTAGTGTCCTAACATCACATCTTGAAGTGGGTTTCAGGAAACATATAGCATGTCCTGTTTAATAGGACTGGTCCAACCCTCCTCCTGACTTGGGTTTAATCCAGATTTGATGACAGCCACGGCATTTGGTAGCAAGTAGTAATTAGTATTGCACTTCCATATAATTTGGAGATTTGCAAGAGACAAATAAGAATGGCCCAAATTTGTGTTGAGGAAACTGAGATACCCTGACTCACAGACCCTAGCATGTGTCAAACTTCAAAAGCAGTGGATTGTACACTAAAAAAAAAGTTTGTAGGCTAGTTTCCATTCAGTCTCTGTGACTAGTCCTACATTTGGGACCAGTACATTTCACTTCAAAGAGAATGAACTGGCCAAGAAATGGGTCCAATAGATTCAGACCAGGACACTTCAAACATGCAGAGAGCTATCTCTAAGCAATCAAATAACCACTAAAGTTTCTTTACTCACGTCAACCCACCACTCTTGTTTCATTTGAAGCTTTTGTGAATAAGATGAAAGCATTGTTTGACCATTCTCATCAGTTGGAGAGTACTTCAAACCTGCTGTGAAGTCTGAGGCAGGGTTCTAGGAGTGTCACTGATTTTTCCATGGATTTCTGGACATTAGCTGCTCATTCTCTGTGGAATGATGTGGCACTACGGAGAGTGTTCATTACCAGATAAAGTGAACAAATGAAGGATGACTTAGCTTCTTGAGATGATCCCGCTAATCTTGAGTCTCTCGTCTCTAGTCTTAGAGTGAATAACCACCTGCAAACACACCTAGTTCCACACACACAGTTCCCCAGACAGTCAGATTTTTTTGGTTACATCACTGAGAGTGGACAAGTAAACAGTTAAAAGTAAAAGGCTTCAGCAGTGTGGCAGCCCCCCTCACCAGACTCACCTCAATCTCCTTACCCTTTTCCTGAACCCCTGAGGCTGATCAAGCTTTCATCCAGCTCAAGGGCATATAAACCTCAGGACCCATTTTGGTTCAACTGGGTTGACTTTGTGACCAGTTTGCCTCCCTCAAGGAATACAACCATTCTTACAGTTGTTGATCATTTGTCTGAGGCAGTGAATTTTGTGGCTCTTCCTAAGCTTCCTTCTGCTAGAGAAACAGCTGACCTCTTAGTCACTCATGTTTTTTGTCTGCGTGGCATCTCTGCATTGTGTCTGAGCCCAGTTGCAATCTTATGTGTGCGGAGAGCTTTATCGGGCTCTGGGAGCTACTGTCAGTTTGTCATCTGGCTTTCACCCCCAGACTAATGGCCAAGCTGACTGTGCCCATTTGGTTGTGTCATTATCACCAATACAACCTCCTGGAGTTCTCACCTGGGTGGATAGAGTCCACCCAGAGTCAGCAAAACATCTTTTCATCATTTTCATCAGTCACTCTTCTGATGTCTGTTACCAGCTACAGTATGTCGTATGGACAACCCAGAGCAGCAGTGAATGTGAGGTTCCTTCTATCCAGGATATGTAGGGTATTCTGAGTCAGCGAGCTCCATATGATTTTCAACCAGCCTAACCATGGGCCATTTCAGCTGCTGCCGTCTACTGCCATTTGTATTGTTTATCTAAGCATGACTACTGTAAACTAGAAATAGCTTCCTGACCCTGTGCACTTTTTCCATACCACAACCCCATATCTATTTATCTATTTATTAGACCTCCACTAAATGGAATATGCCCATGTCTTGACATCCCCACCAGCTGAAACAACTCCAGTGATGTCATTGGAGTAATGCTTACTAGATTTGACAAAGCTCCTCCAGAGCCACAGAAGATTATAGACATGTTTTCACAGACTGAGTAGTATTAATTATAACAAGTAAATTGGTCTTTGCGTATTAAATCAGTGGAGTATCCTTTAAGATTTCGTGAAACCAAGGACAGGAGTGGGAAAGTATGAATGAGTGAAAATGAGAGAGCTGACACCTATGGTTTCTTAATTCAGGCCATGTTTTCTATTAGTTATCTCAACAGTGTACTCATCAAAGTGGGTGAGTGATCTGAGACCATGGTAAACTGATTAATATTAATTAAGCTGCTGGTAAGAAAATGGTCAGATTTTGACAGAAGTGCAATACATTTTTTTTCTAACTGGAGATCCAAAATGACAACTTTAACAGTAATGCAATGTAGAGAAAGTAACTGCCTTCACACAAAGAACATTTTGTGACACACACACAATACTTGTGTTACAGATACAGTAAGTAAAGGGAGTTAATTCCATTGTGCAAAACCTCAACCTGTATTAGAGTCAGCTGAAAATATTTAACATGTTTATGTGTTTGGATCCCCCTATCTGTTCTGCTCTGTTTGCTATTTCACTTCACTTTCAAATTTTGTGAAAGTGACATATTGATGATGAAAAATGTGACATAGTTATCAAGATAAGAGACCTCCCTGTGTCATTACTCAGGAGTCGACGGAGGTAGGGCCTCCACATTTGGGATAAAGGAGATATAAAATCAGTCCGTTGTTTTCCTATTAGAGCTATTATTATCTGAGGGGTATCTGTTATTTTGACACTGTGTTCTGTTCAGTGCATGCAGCCAAAAGGCAGCCAGGAATCCAACAGCAACTCATGCTCCCAGTGCAGTTACATCAGATACTGAGGCACTTTGTGATGCAGTTAAGAGTGGGTCAGGCACCACGAAAGGCTCGAGAAGCACAAAACAAACAAAAAAATGGTACTTTACAGTGTGGCTCTTGTTTATTTAGTTTTGATTGATATACAGTACATACAGGTGACAGTTTACAACAGGTGGTTGCTGTGTTCTGGTGGAGTCCAGTGGGGCAAGCAGAATATCTTTAAACCTGCCCCTTTAGCGACAAAAGGGCAGTGCCACTGTGTCTTGTGCTTCATTGCTTCATTTAGACTTCACTTGCTTCATTTAGGCTTCACATGCTTCATTTATACAACTTCCTTTCTGTTGCACCAGCCTCATCACATCCCACATTCCACTGTTAGTGGAACAAAACAGTGCAACACATTAAAAATGATGAAAAGATGTTTTGCTGACACTGTATACTGTGGTATATTATATATAGACAGTATTAAGTAACCATTCATGAATGATGAGATATTCACATCAAGAAAATAAAAGCATTTCTGAACATGTGAAGGCTTTAAAATAAGTGCTGGTTCCTCTCAGAGGCAGTTAAAAGGTATCTGCTTTTTCATTTGAAATCCTTTGTTGTTGTGACACAAAAGCCTGGCTTGTTTTTAGTGACCTTGGAGACTCTGGAGCAGAGAAAGACAATCCTGCTTAAGCTGAGAGGGCTCGGTAGGATTTAGAAAACAGGTTGAGGAAGGGGGGGTCGCAGATGGGATCTCAGATGGGATAATTACCATGTGTTCCAAATCCTGCATGACTCCCCCCTCTAATCCAGACAGGAAAAGAAAACACAGAGAAAAGTCCAATTATGTTTTGAACTTCCCTTTCTTTTTAACCTTTCCTTCTCTCTTTCCAGCCACTACTCTCTCCTTACCCCTCTCACAATTGCATCTCGATTCAAGGCTTAGTGTGTCAGAATCAATGCTGAATGTTGCAGCCATATGAATGGTGATGCATTCCTTTTCTGTTGTACATACTGAATTCCTTTTGAAAAGTGATGCAACCTCTTAGATTCAGAAACAGTGTGAACAAGTGAACAGTGATTACAAATCGTTGAACTAAACTGAACAAAATAAGTGATTTTTAATTTCCGCCTCTATTAAAGATGAAATATGTTTTTGTGTGATTTATTTTAGTGCTGTCCTCTCCTCTCCTTATGCCATTGGTTATTATGCTAGCCTTTCTTATTCAGTGGAATTAATGACATTGCCCACCTCTCAGCAGTTCGTGCAGGAGCTTTCACTCATTTTGCATGCACTGAAGATAGAACAATGGTAGCCCTACTTGCTGAAAAATAAAATGGACATGACTTTGTTTTACTGATCTCAAGGACTGATATCAGTTAAAATAAAGCAGATCAAAATCAGATCAGTTTCTTAACTAGTTATGAACTGCATTTTGTCCACATCAGCTTACTAGTGTTGCAGTATTGTTCTCCTTCATGACAGCCTAAATGTGAGCATTTTGCTGCATACTGTATGCAAGTGAAAATTAGATGTGATTGATTTGTTCTGACACCTGGGGTGGTGAAATACATTAATTCATGAAGCTCTCGCAGTTACAAATCTTTTATCTCTCCTCTTTTATGAGCAAAGAGCACTGTGCAAAACATTCAGCAAACATTCTCATTTCAACCCCTTTCTGACCGTTTTTTTCTCTGGTTAAAGTGACACATCACTGGCAGCAAGTCATATCAGCTGTCATTAATTAATATTTGTGCCACGAGTAACTTGATGGCAGGTCAAAATGAAACTCTCTTGTTCGGTATGTGGTGTCTCTGCAAGGCAGTGTCCGTACTTAAATCAAGATTGTTTATGATGTAAAAAACTCTAACACCATAATGACTGTTTACATTTGGCATCAAGAATCATGGAACACTTCGAGATCTGACGTGAATCCAATGCAGCACAAGACGTTTACTCTGTCACATCACATCACTTTCAGGTGTTGCATGTTTCTAGTTATACTTTCAGTCATATCATATCAATAATTTAAGTATATTGTCATAGTTTTCATAGTTTTTCATAGTTAATCAGGAGCTTCAGTATCTGGATCAAGTAGCTTGTGAAAAATAAAGATTTAGTATCAACACCTGCCATTTTGTTGTATTAGATATATATTTAATCAACCAGATCAGACTTGGTATCAACAGATACCCAGTGCCAACTGGGACACTGTTCACTGGGACATCCCCCGTACTTTCCCCCAGGTGTTTGTTTGTTTGCTTTTATTAAAAAAACAACAACCATCAGATAAGACGGAAAATAGGCCAGTTGACATGTGGGACAGAAAAAGACCAGGACTTGACAAAAGAAATTCGGTGTGTTTTACATGGATCACTCACTACATTACTGGACCACTTTACCTGAAGGTGTTTGTTGTGTGGCACAGGCCTACATAGATTTCATGCAAGCTTACTAACTGTATATGTTCTGGTAAAATATGTGAAACAGCAAAAAATAAAATAAATTTTTACCTGAAAAACACGAAATTTGGCAGTACGTACACGTACTTCCTCAGTGCTTGTGTTACTGGTTATGTGACAAAAGTCATATTTTGATGTGCAGATGTGAAGGTGGAGATGATCCAGTATACTGAGAGATACATGTATTTCTGACCTGCCTTGCCCCTGCAGCAGACGGGCCTCTCTGACCCTCCATGACACACTTCTAAAATGCACATAAATCTGGTCCAGAGGTTTCAAGTGGTGGTTCACATAGTTATTTTTTTCTGTGATGGATGATGTTGTGCTAACAATAGGCCTGCCTCTGCTCTGTGTGTATTCCATTATAGTGTGTGTACATGTGAATCCATGAAAAAGAAACATACAGAAGTCCTCCTGTGGGCTCCTGCATCTACCCACAAAGGTAATTTCAAGTATCTGTAAAATGAGATCACTGAATAACTTGGTTGGTCACTATATACAAAATCTTTGCCTGACAATGTTCTTCTTCTGCATTATAGTGAAATTAAGCAAGAGCAAGAGGAATGAGAAGTTCAGTCTTTTATTTATATTGATATTACATCAAAGGACAAGCAAGAGCAGAAGGAAAGAGAACATAGCACAGTGCAGGTTCCACACAATGACAGCAAGACTAAAAATAAGAAAAAGACAATAGTAGGATTAGTAATAGGACTAATAACAATACAAACAATAATAATCATATAACTAATGATAGTAAAACTAATAAGAGGACTAATAATAATTATTGAGACTAATTGTGGGTTCAAAAGGTGGCCCACAGCTGCCGACCCAGACTCCACAGCTCCGAGGTCAGCAAAGAGCAACAGCACAAGAGAAGAGAGGTGAGGAGGTACAAAACTATGGAAAAGGAAAGGAATCAAGTTAGTAAGCCTTAATGGGATATGAATGCGAACAGAAAGAAAATAAATTTTCATTGCTATGCAGATGATACTCAGCTATATTTATCTATGAACCCAGACGAAATAGATCAGTTAGCCATGCTTCAGGCATGTTAAAGACATAAAGGCCTGGATGACTTGTAACTGTCTTCTTCTGAATTCAGACAAAACTGAGGTTATTGTGTCTGGTCTTAAACACCTCAGAAACAGTTTATCTAACCATATACTTACTCTGGATGGCATTAATTTAGCCTCCAGTACGACTGTGAGGAACCTTGGAGTTATTTTTGATCAGGATTTGTCCTTTAACTCTTATATAAAACAAGTCTAGGACTGCCTTCTTTCAACTGCGGAATATTGTTAAGATTAGGGCCATTCTGTCTCAGTGTCTAGTCTCAGAAAACTAATCCATGCCTTTGTTACTTCTAGGCTGGACTACTGTAATTCCCTATTATCATGTCCAGTTAACTCTCTAAAAAGCCTCCAGCTGATCCAAAATGCTGCAGTGAGAGTACTGACTGGAATTAGCAAGAGAGATCATATTACTCCTGTATTAAGTTCTCTTCATTGCCCCCCTGTAAAATCCAGAATTGATTTTAAAATCCTTCTCCTTACATACACTACTCACAATAAGTTAGTGATATTGTGAGAGATTCAGTGGATGTCATACATACAGTGTTTGTTTCACTTCAGAGATTTTTGGGATAGTGAGGCAATTGTATTGGGGTGATAGACACACTTAATTTTGTGTTTTCCACGTAATGGTCTCACTGTGTACAGTGTGCCTTACATATTGGGGCCAATACCAAAAAATACTAAAAGACAACCCTTTTCAATGTGGCATCAATTTCAACATTCTGTGGGTATAAAAAGCTGGTATTGTCAGTAAGTCATTCCAAATTCATCATTCAAACAGCCATGAACACGCAACGTCACTTAACGGACGAGCAGTGCCACCACGCCATAGAGCATGTCTGGGACCAGCTGAAGCAGAGACTGGATGATCATACTCCACCCCTACGTGACCTGGCAGAACTGTGTGTAGCACTTGTGGAAGAGAACCTCAGAAAAACATCATGAGGCTAGTGAGGAGCATGAGACATTGCTGTCAAGCTGTCATTGAAGCAAATGGTGGAAACACCGGCTACTGACATTGTCAATTTTTGTTATTTGGGGCTATCCTTGTTATTGTCCAAATTTTGGGGGTAATAAATATTAAACTAATGAAAATGGTGTTTCTACTCATTCACTATTAGTAATATCAAAGGGAACTTATTTCATTAAAATTCAGACCAAATAAATCCTAACATATTCAGCCAAGACTCAGAGACGATCAGAGCTTTTAGTATTTATTCTTGCAAGAAGGAGTCTACATCAACCATGAATCAAGAATGGCATCGCTGTAATACTCCAAGGAGAGAAGTCTCTATGTCTTCTTTATACACACAGGAGCTCACCTCCCCTTCGAGCTGATAAAGTCATAGTCTAAACATGCATACATGCAGCCGGTCTCCTTGAGTGTCTGTCTCTGTATCTGTGTAAGAAGAACAATATGCACCGGACAGGCTTCCATATCTGTCTCAAAGGAACAATGTGTGCCCCTTGCTGTAGTTCAAGGCATTGTAGGTCAGGCTGCACAAAAGTATAGTGGTAAGGTATAGCCATCCCATTATTTTTCCATCATTTCCCCCCTGTTTATACAAAGTATAACAAATATAAAATAGGAAAAATAATCATTAAAAAAAAAAACCCAATATAATTATTATGGAAAATAATCATTAAAGGATAATGAAAACAATAGTAAAAATAATCATGGTTACAACAAAGTTACTTATGTCTAGTAAATCAAATTCAATTATATAAGTATATGTATCAAATCAATCTGATTACAATTAAAATCTTTACAGTACCTAAAAATGAATCGTTGCAGAATTTAAAATAGACCATTATAATATGTTGACATGAAGTAGAATATATATAAAAAGTAAATGCAAAAAGGAAAAAAAATAAATGCATGAGTGAAACTGTCTTTATTTGCCTGAAAGGGACATTATTTTCGCGATTTTCGATATGCAATTCATCGTGGCATTACAGTTCAGTTTCTAAAAACAGTGCTAGGTCATATTCTGTCGTCAGCCTGGATGTCATTGTCGTCATAATCAAGCAGTGATGTACATTCTCCATCCGTGTAGTGGTCGGCTTCCTGCAGCTCCTTAAGTACCTGCTTAAACACAAACTGATTCCTTGTTAGAGCAATGCCAATCAGTCTTAGCAACAGGCCTCGTAAGCATGGAATGACCACAACAACCACAGAGAGCTAATAGAAATATTGTAAAACAGAATGATGTAAAAACTGACAGTGCCACATCCTTCCACCGACCGAACCATTTTCCTAAGAGATCTGTAAATGGATTATCTAAACCTGCATTTTCAGCCAGTTCTTCACTTAAAGTGGCCAAACCTTGAAGGGCCCTCGTAACAGAGCCATCAGGTGCTGTATTATTTGGAATGAATGTGCAACAGGTAGCCCCAAACATTTTACAATCACCTCCTCTCTCTGCAAAGACCATGTCTAGGCCCATACAATTTTGCCAGGTCATCAGGCTTGTTTTGTCTAATTGCTTACTGAGTCCTCTTATCCCATCCCAAGTGTGATTCATGTATCGCTGTTGGTTATAATAAATGTAGTTAATCCAATCACATTCTTGTTAACCATTGCCCACCAGAAAAATACAGATTCAAAACCTGCTGCTATTTGATTACTGGCCTTGTACTCATCAGGAACACCTCTGGGGACCCCAATAGCATCTATGTACACAGAAGGATTGTGACTGCCAGGAATCACCTCTCGTTTAATACGATGCATAGTAGAAACCTTAGCATCACTCAAAGCCATAGCCTCAATAGGAAGTACATAGAAAGGCATCACAAGTTGTACAGGTGCACAGGTACCGGTCCAGGTATTCAGAAGTATGGACAGCAGGCGTCTCCCGCCACAATACCACCACACATCCGCCCTGGCCGTAGTCTGGCTATTAAACCAGATAGGATCGAAGCCCGCGCCATTTCCTGTGATGTTGTAGGTGGAGTTACACCACGAGAGGTGACCTACAGAAAGGCCATTGTGCATGTATCTAAGAAAACGTGTAATTTGCTTTGTAAGGTGTGAAATGTGGTGGAAGTCGGCGAGCAGGCACTGGTGGCAACATGTAGTGTAAACTTTCGCAATTAGTTGGTGGTGTAGGGGAGAGAAACAGTTGCAACAGACAGACGAAGCCTTCTGGGTCATTATCAGGATCCAATCTAACTGGGGTCGTACCAAGAGTAGGTCTGGAAACAGCACAAATCATACAGTTAGAAACATGAAGTTGTTTTGCAGAATAATAAATCCAATCAATCCACACATTATTATCAGAGAAACCAGTCTCAATGGCAAGAGTGTCTTTTAGACTCAGATCAGTTACATACTTAACTACTGAATGGTCGGCAGGTGGTGTAGGTAGGGCAACTGGTGTCTCAGGTGTAACAGGATTGTTCGATGGCTGACATCGCACTACTATGATTATGAGCTTTATCTGTGTGTCTTAACTGCACAGATATATGATTTGGGTGTGATACTACTGGTGTTTGTCTCTTTGATCTCTTCAGAACCTGATTTGGTGCTTGCTCAGAAGAAACGGTGCTCATAGTTGTGGTTTCAATGTCAGTGTCTTTATGTGATCTCAGTTTGCGTTGATTTGCTTCCCACCAAAAGATGCGGATCAGTATGATAAGTGTGATGACAACAAGTATAGAAACTGTTCCCCTGATCCCACACAACCCAGGCTGTCTGAAAGGATGCCATGTTCTAGGTGGCAGCATATAACCTAAGCCCCAACACAGTATCACCTCTAATTCCTCCGGGTAGTGAGATGTATGTCTTCACCGGGTTGAGACCTCACCTCCCCTTCGAGCTGATAATCAAAGTCATAGTCTAAACATGCATACATGCAGCCGGTCTCCTTGAGTGTCTGTCTCTGTATCTGTGTAAGAAGAACAATATGCACCGGACAGGCTTCCATATCTGTCTCAAAGGAACAATGTGTGCCCCTTGCTGTAGTTCAAGGCATTGTAGGTCAGGCTGCACAAAAGTATAGTGGTAAGGTATAGCCATCCCATTATTTTTCCATCAGAAAAGCACTCATGTAAATAACAATATCCCTAACTTATTGTGAGTAGTGTATAAGGCCCTCGATGGCCAGGCTCCTTTATATCTCAAAGAGCTGATAGTACCTGTGAAAACAATGTGAGGGTTTAATCCTGCAGAGGGAAGAATCAGACCGGGTGAATCAAGTCTTTAATTTCATGCAGCATGGAGACAAGACATACAGTTCACAGTGTGTTCTGCAGTGTTGTCTGTAGAGTGTTCTGTAGTGTGACTATTTATACCTGTATACAGTATGCCATAAATATCTTTCCCAGCCTGAGGGATGATAAAGGATGTCTTCTGATCACACCTACTGTAAAACTCATGACAATCAGATGGAGTTCACTTCCAGATCAGCAGTTACAGATGTCATTTCACCCTAGTGGACATCTATTCTAAATGATCACAAGGTATAATCCTTACTGTCTTAAAACCCCTCCAGGGAGAGTTTTACAACCTGAAAGAATGTGGGATAACTTGTACAAAGAATGGTTTTGGGTACAGTTTATTTCTAAATTTACAATCCTAAACGTAGTATCACTAAACACAGATACATTGAAAAAAAATTCCACATACCATATTATCCCAACAGATTGCTTCTTTCCCAGAATGCAGGTTCGCTTATGGTTCCCAGAATCCCTAAAAGTAGAATGGGAGGCAGACACTCTCTAATTTTAAAATTAGGCTGAAAACTTTTTTGTTTGTCAACGCTTATAATTAGTAGTAGTTGCAGTTTTAGTTATTATGACTAAACCTATAGTTAGTCACAATTATTTTTATAGACACTGTTACAGTTAAGGATAAAGCCCATAGTAGGGCTGGCTCAGGCAACTGAACCATCCCTTAGATATGCTGCTATAGGCCTAGGCTGCTGGGGGACTTCCTATGATCATCTACATACCTCTTCTCTTCTCTTCTCTCTTTCTCTCCTCAGATCCACTCTCACATTAGCCTTTATTACATGTCATTAACTCTGTCCTCTCTTTCCCGTAGTTCTGTGCTTGTTTCTCTCTGGTCTCTCTTTCTCTGTGCCTTTCTGCAGGTATCTCTGGCTACAGAGCTGCATGTTCTCTGTCTGTGGTCCTGGCTCCACCGACCTGCTGCTGTTTATTGTCTACAATTATCCATTTCTAACACATTACTCTGCTTAATGTTCCACTCTGCTTCAGATAAATTTTGGGTTAATATTCTATGCAGACTGTAATGTAAATAATTGCCAATCATGACAGCTTTTTTCTTCTGTGTTCTGTTTCCTATCATAACTGTAATCGGCTGAGCACACAGTATCAACTAACTGTTCTGTAATCTGGGGAGCTCAGTGCATCATGAGAAGTCCCCTGGCAGTCTAAGTCTAGCAGCTTAACTAGGGGATGGTTCAAAGAAAGCATGAACTGATCTCTGCCTAAAGGTAATGGTTACAAAAACAAGGGGATGGAGGAAGACTGTGGATTCTAGGATGTGGGTCTGTTGTAGATAGAATCTGTTCATCAGCCAACAGATTGCTTCGTTCCCAGAATGCAGGTTTGCTTATGGTTCCCAAAATCTCTAAAAGTAGAATGGGAGGCCGAGCCTTTAGCTATCAGGCCCCTCTCCTATGGAACCAACTGCCAGTTTGGGTTCGGGAAGCAGACACCCTCTCTAATTTTAAAACGAAGCTTAAAACCTTCTTGTTTGATAAAGCTTATAATTAGTTGTAGTTACAGTCCTAGTTATTTATTAAACTTATAGTTAGTCACAATTATCTCTATAGACACTGTTACAGTTAAGGATATAGCCCTTAGTAGGGCTGGCTCAGGCAACTGAATCATCCCCTAGTTATGCTGCTATAGGCCTAGGCTGCTGGGGGACATCCCATGATCTACTGCGCACTTCTTCTTCTCTCTCTTTCTCTCCTCAGACCCACTCTCAAATTTCTTAGCCTTTATTACATGTCATTAACTCTGTGTCCTCTCTGTCCCGTAGTCCTGTGTTTGTTTCTCTCTGGTCTCTCTTTCTCTGTACCTTTCTGCAGGTACCTCTGGCTCCGGAGCTGCATGTTCTGTGGTCCTGGCTCCACCCACCTGCTGCTGTTTATTGTTTACAATGATCTATTTCTAACATGTTTAATGTTCCATTCTGCTACAGATAAATATTGGATTAATATTCTTTGCAAACTGTAATGTAAATAATTACCAGTCATGACAGCTTTTTGCCTCCGTGCTCTGTTTCATAATTCTAATCTGCTGAGCACACATTATCCAGTAACTGTTCACTAACTGTAATGTAAATGCTGACCCACATTGTCTGTATTATGCTTCACGTCCTTCTCCCCCTCTCCTCCATTCCTAGCTGTCCTATCTTCCTCCTTTTCCTCCTTTCACCCAGCCCGGCCATCGGCAGGAGGGTCCCCCATCTGAGCCAGGTTCTGCTCAAGGTTTCTTCCTGTTAAAGGGGAGTTTTCCTTGCCACTGTCGCCTTAAGTGCTTGCTCTGGGGTCAGGCTCTGGGTCTCTGTAAAGCGCATTGAGACAATTTTGATTGTGGAAGGCGCTATATAAATAAAATTGAATTGAATTGAATTAAAAGAACCTTTTTTTTCTATTAATCAGTGTTAAAAGCCTAGTCTCTTCTGTGATTAAGTGTTGTCATATGTAAGTGCACAGTAAGTTTACTACAAACAGTGATGCTGTGCACAACTGTCAGGCGTCCTACTCATTAAGTTTCAGTGCACAGAAACTTTCCTGAGAGCTTGACAGTTGTGCCTGACAGTTACACACACACACACACACATTGTTTTAAGCTCTGAAAAAGAACAAAATAATCAACATCAACCAATTGTGTAACACACACCTTACTCCCCATTCCTCAGGTGATCCAGATGAAGGAGGTCTCAGTTTACTTATTTCTGTTTGAATGAGCAGAAATAACTGAGATGTAACTTAGTGCTAGGAAGGGTTGTTGAGATGTAATCTTAAAAGGGGTTTTTTATTTGTTTGTTTTGTTTTTCTTTTAGCCTGAGTCAGAAGATGTCCTGTTATTCTGTTGCCCTGACCAAAGCAGGGGTGATACGTTTGATCACGGCTTGGAGGTAGGAAGGAACAGTTTCCTTTACTACTCTGTTAACAATCACTAGTTTTGAACTGGATTCTCTGGACAAGGAGCCAGTGTAGTGAACAGAGAAGAGATTTTGGAAAACTTGAGAAGGTTCAATACAAGACACATAGGTCTATACTTATCTGAACCAGGTGGTGTGATGCAGATTGCAGTCAAATAGCAAGGTTTTTTTATGATCCACAAAGTCACAGCATCTTAAATAATGGACTCGATCAACACCGAGCGCTGCAGACGCAAAGCGCAGAGCATCGTGAAACACAAATACCATCCAGCTCGTACTCTGTTTCAGTGGGTGGACTCAGGCTACAACCTGAGGCATCACAGGCCGGTGAGCATCAGTGCCCACAGAGCCTGTCTCCACAACAGCTTATTCCCAGCCACTGTCAGAACAGTGGCACAGGACATTAAGGAGGGAAGAAGCTACTACATATCATAACCCTGTCAATGTGCAAAAAAACGTGTCAAAAACAATCTGTTATCACTATGTGCAATATGTCCTTATATTCACCATGTGAAATATTTCTAAAATATTTGCAATATCACCATGTGCAATATGCCCGTTACGATCACCATGTGAAACAGCACATACTGGAAGTGACAGTGTGCCTATATTAGGCACCTAATTTTCTTAATTTTATTAAGAATCTTCTCAGTATTGTAAGTCTACTATCTTGCTCTTCTTTTGTATTATTTATTTCTTGGTTATTTTATTTTATTTCTTATTTTATTGTATTATTTTAACCTTTAGTAAGCTTGACTCAAGGGAGGGATGCACAAGAATTCCAATGCACATGTACTGCAATGTATCTGTGCAAATGGCAAATAAAACTCTATTCTATTCTATTCTCTTTTTAAATTGAAATAACATTTTATCCTACAATACTCAAATTTCTGTGTGTAACAGTACACAGTAATGTCATCACAAGTGTCCCACAGGATAAGAAATTAGAGGAAATTATAATTTGTGTGCCTTTTTGAAAAAAAAAGTTGCTAAAGGGGTCCAAAAAGCTGGCAACTCTAACCAGAAAGGTACTTGGTTGGCAACACTGACTTGCTTATCTTCACCAAAAATTAAATTAATACAGAGTTAGTTGCAACCAATAAATCTAGTGTCTTACCCCAACTTACTTATTTGTTCTCAACCTCCCACCACATACCTTTTTCAATTATTCTTAAGTTAAGGAAACCAGTGAATGGCATCACTTGACTGCATTTGAAAGAAGACAGAAGAAGAGGAGAGAAAGAAGAGCAGCAGGGAAGAAGAACCCACAACAGGCATTTTGCCCAAGCCTGGCACGTAGACCAGGTCCCAGCATCAGGAGCACAAAATGCACCTTTTGCATCTATGTGCACCATTAACTAAATTTTTAATTTAATCATTTATTCTTTGTTTATGAATTCAAGCAATATTTCACTATCATGTGTTCATGAATCATTATTACAATTAAATGTTTTATTTTCAGTTTTCACATAATTTAGTTCATTCATCCAGATCTGGATGGTGTTAAGTGGGTGAACCCAGTGGTGTAGTCCAGGGTATACGCCGGTATACGGCGTATACCTACTTATTTTTCAGTCAGCATTGCGTATACCCACTTCTAAATCCCCCTTCACTAACAGCCTTCACTGATTAGATTGGCTAACTTTAGACATGAGGACTGATGAGCCAATCAGAGGCAGAGTAGGGTCGCTAACACCTCAGGTGCCAGTGAAAAAAAAAAAAAAGTTTTATTTATTTATTCTTTTTAATATTTTTTTTAATGCACTGACTGGAGAGCACTTTAAGTTTCGTTGTACCTGTGACAATGACAATAAAGATCTATTCT
Source organism: Toxotes jaculatrix (assembly GCF_017976425.1). Classification (NCBI taxonomy): domain Eukaryota; kingdom Metazoa; phylum Chordata; class Actinopteri; family Toxotidae; genus Toxotes; species Toxotes jaculatrix. The sequence continues at coordinate 13,966,682 of NC_054413.1, read as the reverse complement.
ATTCTATTCTAATATTGAGGTCTAATCAGGCTGTCTTATTTTGTATAGGGATAGATAATGAAAAGAAAGGGAGATATTGCTAAAATAGTGTTCAGCTATTAAAAACCAGATAATTTATTTCAGTTTTCTGACAGTGCACTTTTAAAGTTTATCTGATTGGTTTTGATGTTTGGAAGAGAATGATTTGTGTGTTTTATTTAAGATGAAATATGAATGAGGATGCATTGTCAACTTCAGATTTGAAGTATTTTATTTAAATAAATGTTCAAAAAAATAACTGAAACACCATGTTTGCCTCATGATAAATACATTTTACATTCATCCAGGCTGCTTGTGTGACCAGTAGTAACTACAAACTGCTCCTAATCAAGTCATGATCATTTTATAATAGTGTGCAAGTAGAAATGACGGATTTTTGGGTAAACTTAATAGAGTAGTCTTACATGTCACTGTTTCTAAAACGGCTTTTTTTCTAGACTACTTTAAAAAAAAAAAAAAAGGTGAAAATTGAGTATACCCACTTCTCCATGGACCACTACACCACTGGGTGAACCTATCCGTGGCTACACATATGATGCCAATAAAAAAATAGAGGTTATAGAATTGTTTCCTGATCAGATCCCCCTATTGATGGGACCAAATTATTTATTTATCTCTTCCAAAACTGTTATACATCACTGTTGAAAATTAAGCCATTTTTCATTATTTAGCAATATTAAGTTTGAAGTTTGTTTAGGTATAGGGAAACATTATGGTTTAGGTTAAAATGATTGCTTAATTAAGATGAAGGGACTTTCAAAATGATGATCTGGAGTTCTTCTTTTAAAAATTCTAGTTAATTTTTCTGGGAAAGAGTAAAAATTTACTTAAATTGATCAAATTTACAGTGATACATTTTACCAACACCACTAAAGCAAAAGGAATATCTAATTGAAAATGTTTGTCAGCGAATGGTTTTGATATACAGCATTATGCTACAAAAGCTATTTTCTTTATTTAAAGCTGCACATGATTATTCTGTGTAAGAGATAAGGTCAGGTTGAAATGTGTTTAGGCCCTGCAGGAAAATGGCAGAGCTGTCACAGTGCATTGCCTTCAAACACACAAGATGAACATTTGATGCCAATCTGCTAAACAACTTGATACCAGAGATAAATAAAGAAGAAATACAGTAAATAAAGTGTACAAATCCAAAACAAGTACAAATGTGCGTGTGCGCAATCAAGAGAGCACGAGATCTGGCGCACACATACACATTAGCATGGGTTTTTAAAAATGTCCCACTGTGGGTTTTAAATCCAACGACAGAATTACTAATGTAATACATCCAGTGGTTCAATAAAATAAGAAGTACAAGAAGTGGGTCTAATTAAAAACAGATGTGATTTTAGTATTTTTTGCACAAACATACAGACCTCCGTACAAACACACACTCTACTACACAGCACAACCAGTTCTTTGTTGTTGTACCTTAAGTAAACACACATACTCACATGCAGACACACTCTTCTCCTCTAGTAGCGGTTTTTCCTCTCTCTGTATTAGCCTGGTACAGCAGTGATGCTGATGTGATGAGAAGTGACAGCTACTATGGACTGTTTGGACTAGATGTGATCCACTTGGCTCACTGCTGATCAAATCTCCAACAACAGACTATTAACTCCAAGCAAATTGCGCCAAGTAGGTTAAAGGGAGCCTTGTCTGTTTCAATATCACTGATATCTCCATTTTTTGTCAGGGTATAAAAAGACTCATCTCACTTAACAGGCACTTGGTAGCAAAAGCACATTTGTCACAATCACTTTCTCTCTTTCTACTTCCCCACTCTCTTCCATTGGGGTAAATTAGCTCATTGTGTTATTTTAAATCACATTTTATAGACCAGCAGATTTGTTCAACTCTTTCTTCATGAAGTATTAACCACAGTGTCCCCATTCTCAGCTTGAGACAGTACATTTTCACATTTAAATTCATGGAAATAAATTGTTGATTTTAATGTCACCTTTTATCATGCACAAGTATTTAAAAACTATAATTTACTACAGTACAATAGACTACAAAATAATGCCTCCAACACAATAGTAATTCAGTAAAGACTACCTTGTGAAGCTGTGTCATACAAAATTTTCAGATCTTTGGAAAATTATGAATATTTGCTTGTGGTGTATTATTGGTACTGCATTCTAGCAAGAGATGTTAGTATTTTGTTTATCCTCATTTTCATAAACAAGGGAACATGTATGCAGTAATCCTGATCTATGATGACTGGGTTTAACAGTGCTTTAGAAGTAAACCTGCACCTACAAAATGTGCTTAAGTCGTATCTATTTGCTTTTCCAAATTGCTCTTTGCATTATATCTTGTGCTACAGTAAGACTTGGTCTGAGCAAAACAATTTATAGTGTATTACAGTAGTGTATTACATTAATTTCTCTATACATGTCTCTAAGTTCATTACTCAAAATTGTTCAGACAGACCTCTTTACTGACATGCAGTTTGGCACAATAGTTAATCATTCACAGTACACTAACTAAAATCCTTCATGCAAATCTCAGGATCAACTCTAAAATTAGAACAGTACCATTGGTTCTTTATTGCATTTATTGTGCATAACAGAATGACAGAGATGAATTACAAATGCTGCAACATGGTATTTTTGCATTGAGTAATTACAAGTGCACAAATTGAGACTGAAGTTTTTCCAGTAATACCGTACAAAACTATATATATATATACTATATATATATACTATATACTATATATATTACTTGAACTATATATACATACTTGAACTGTACAGAATTTGAAATAAAGCAGTGTTAACCTGAGTGTCAGAGGCACATCTGATCAATGTAGCTTGTGGTCATAAGCTTTCTACCTCCAAAAGGAATAAAATTCCTCAATGGGGTGTAGGAATGGTGTCATGAGGCAGCTCAGCTGCCTCTGGAGTTTGTTTGTTGGTGGTCTCTTTTTCTGTTTTTCTCTTTTTGTCTGCTTGGTTGGTGTGGCCTTGGTTTGGCGTTTTCCTGGCTGGGTCCTCCCTGCTCCCTCCTCCTCGTCAGAACGATTCCAATCACCTGTGCTCATCCTGGTGGCAATCTACCTCCCCCTCGGAGTATAAGAGACTCAACTTTCCAGTCAGTCCTCGCCAGATCGTACCACCATCTTCCCGGTGACTAGATCTATGAGCCTCGTGATTTTTTCCCTTGTCATTATCGCTTTGAATCTTTTCCTTTGTGGTTTTTGTCGACTTACCTTTTTGCCCCTCTCCTAACCACTCACCTCTCCCTCCTTGCAGACTCCGCCGGACTCCTCCTCCCCGAGCTTCCTTCCCTCTGCCTCAGCCGACACGTTTTCCGGGATATCCCGCCGCCCTTAGTTCTATTAGTTATTCTTTTGTTTTCTCTGTGAATAAACTGTTGATTTCTCTCGAAGCTGCCTACGTTCTGCTTTTGGGTTCAGGCCCTGACTGACTCTGAGGATGACAAATGGAGAGGTGTAAAGAAAAGTGACACCATCCTGGGATGGGCTATAAGCCATTGCTGTGACTGGAAGGGAATGGTAAAACATCATATTGTTGCATACAATTGCAACATGTTCTGCTCCAGGTGTTTCCTCACCTGGTACAAGTCTTTCATAGAGGTCATTAAGGCATGAAAATAGGTGCTCAGTGTTGTACGGCCCACTTAGGAGTTGATTTACTTAAATTTTTTTTAATTTCATTGAATTTTAAACAGTTTTTACACTAATACTTATACAAACATAAAAATGGACTGTAAATACACAGTTTGGGTGGTAGTTAATTTGAGTGAGAAAACGGTTCATGAATTTGTAGAAATGTGGGCATTGAATGAATTTTGTGCCAAAGCACTGAACATTGATCCACACTGACTTCTGTTATGCTGACTATGTGAAGAGTTTTGAAAAAGTTAACTCAATATTGAAAAATGCGTGTTACCAATTGTAAAAAACTGAGTGTGACAGGTTCGTGTACCTTCTATTTTTAAAGAACCCTATACCACCAGCACTGATCTACATTCAAGAGGAACAAAGCCTAAAATGGCAAAAGTAAGTGTAACTTACTGCTAAGATGAACTCTCACTGTACGGTGCAGTAGTTCATGTACACATTTCACAGGGTGTTTGTCTAACAGTTCTGCTGCTAGGTCATGAAGTGGAATCTCAGGTTTTTAAATTCTATTGTAAAATTGAAATTTCTGTTTAACTGTACAACCAAAAATTGTCATCCTCTTTTTTTTGCAGTGATTCACATCTCAAGTTGTACAATAACTTAATTTATATAAGATTTCAGCAATGAAGCTTATCCACAGCATTAAATGAATGGTATGTCTCATTCGTGCTCTGAACAGACAATACAGAGCATCACAAGGCCTGAAAAGAGTTCAGCTACCACTTTGACCCAGTTGTAGTCACATTAATTTTGGGTGGACTGCTTTTATAGCTGGAAGATTAATAAAGAGCGGGAGACAGTGCCACTGGGGACAGACTTTGAATGTCAGTTGGAGAATGCAGGCACTGTTCATAAAATGTTTGAGTGATGTATCATCAAAATTTTATGTTTATATGTATATTTAAGCCAGTTTTCCCAGTGTACTTAAGGTGTTTTAACAGATCATTAGATGTCCAACATACTACAAATGTATCTCAAAGAACAACAATGAATAAATTGTAGCATACAATATACAATAATATATATATATATACAATAGCATACAATAATGATAATAGCAAAGGACTGTTATGTTAACATGTTAGAAGTGAGTCTGTGGTATTAGAAATATCAGTGTAGTGCTGAGCCAAATAAAGCAAATCTAAGGTGAGGTCTGACAGAGCTGTTCATCATGCCTTAGCAAGGGTGTGTGTTTTCAGTTGATGGCTCTGAGCTGATGGATGTTTCTTTAGTGACAGTGAAATCAATGCACCCCCTATGTTTCTATTTGCTACTGAAAACACTGGAGCTCCTGGAAAAGGTCTTTACAGTCCCTGAAAACATCAGTCTAAATATTTCAGACATATTTTATTTACTTGTTTAACTTATTATGGTGTATTGGAGGGACAACATATTGAGTCTGAACATCTGAAGCTGCTGCCTCCACCCCACATCGCTGGATTTGGATGGATTTAAAAAAAAAAAAAAAAAGAAACAAGCTCCCATTTTCAGGATAATCTACAGATGGTCAACAGTTTTTCTCCAGCAAATGGCCCCAAAAACCTCTCTGCAGCTCCCCTTCCAAAGAACATAGTCAAATGCTTGTTAGAATGCATGACCAAGAAGTACCACTAGGGGCAACTAAATTACAGGTCTCTGCAGTGGTGGAGGATTTGTCCCATGTTTATACCCTGTTAATGGGTCTGGTTTATTTCACTATTTCTTTAAATGGATTGATTTATCTCAGGTTTAGGAAGATAAGGGGTCCTTTTTGGTCAGATAGAAGTTTTCGAACTCATGAACACCCTGTACCCTGGATCATATAAGCAAGTTAGGCTTTGTTAAAACAGACTGAATATACCGAGATCTTTTCTTAGGATTGGTATAAGGATGAGTACTGCATGTTTGTGTCTGTAAGTACGTATGTGTATTGTGGAGGTGGTGGTAGGTTTTTCAAAATTAAATGGTTCCCCACTTCGTTGAAGAAAGAAAAATCAGTTGTGACATTCTCCAGACAGTGTACACCACATTTAATTAGCACAGAGACATGTGGGAGAATGCCCAATATCCAATAATTGAGGAGTAGTCACTGGTTGGTTAGGCCAGGGTGAAGGAGGCCAATGAGAGAAGCAAAGGGAGAGTAAATGTGAGATAATATGGGGGCAATGGGGGGGGGGTATGTGCCAAAGGAGAGGCAAGGAAGGTGAGTGAGAGGTGAAGGAAAGTGTGGAAGAGCAGAAGGTGAGTTGAGACAGGGAAAGTGGAGGCAATGAGGAAGGAAGGGAGAGGAGAATGTGAGGCAAAGGAGAAAGACAGGGAGGGCAAGGGAAGGTGAGGGGTGGGAATACATTCTGTGTGGGAGCATTCAGCTCCTGTCCATTTAATTTGTAGTTTAGCCTAATTTCTCACTGCAGATGCTAGTAATACCTGACAGCAGCCCTGAGGCTAATTGTGCCATTCACCATGATAGAGTATCAAGCTTATGCTCTCGCTGAATGAAGCCCCTACAACACTAATCTTATTAGGTGAAAGTAAACTCTATTTTCAAGCCAGAGAGGATGTGATTAAAAAGGTATTCTTTTTTCACTTTCCAATGAAGTCACCTTTACAGAGATGAGGGACAACTGTAAAAGAAAGTGTTAGAGCTGTTTATTCTCCTGTGGCACCAATTTACCGTTGTGATGGGTTGTTTTTGCGCAGAAATCTATTTGCAGCCCTGGATGTATGACCATTTAACCATCTAAGCCTAACCCTAAGGCTTTGAGGTTAAGACGCCAATAACAAGCCACTGTCCCTGGTTTGAATTGCGCTGGAGACCTTTGTTCCACTCTTCCTTGTTTCCTGTCATCCCTATACTATCTCCATCTACACTGTAAAAAAAGATTAGTTGACTCAACTGAAGTCAAGTCATCTTGTTGCTTTGACTAAGTTAATTTGAGTCAACTTATAGTGCCAAGTTTATTACACTTCAAAACCTGAGCTGACTCAACATGCAGTCTGTTGACTCAACTTCTTTTATCTAAGTTGGACTTGAAAATATTATTTTAGATAACTTTAAGAGATGTCAGTTACATTTTTTTAATGAAGTTCCTACAACTGTGAATCACGTTGGTTCAACATGGAATACATAACTAATACAACTCGTGATTTGTTGACTCAACTTTCTATATCAAGTAATGTGGACTGGAAAACACCAACAGGTGCAACAAGGCAACATTACTATTTTTTTTCTCATGCTCTATTGCCAAGTTACTTGAGTTTACAGAAATTGTTAGATTTCAAAAATTTAAGCAAATATCTACAAAGAGACTCAAGCAAATATCTACAAAGAGAAAAGAATCTACGTGAGAATTAGCCTATCAAACTTAAATATTAACACATGAAAAAATAGTTGAAAACACAATTCAATAAGGACCTTTATTAAAACCCCAACAAGTCCAACTTCAACCAGCCTTGCTTCAAAATAAGTGTCAATGGATGTTGAGATGTCAAAAAAGACCTTCCTTGGGACATGTTTAAAAAAAATTGCCTTCAAACCAAGGGGGGAGTTGTAGGTTTCAGCAGTGAGGATCACTTCCGCGTTCAAAAAGCTGCAGTTCCTCGGCTGCCGCTGGGGGCTGGCTCCAGAAGTGAGCAATTCTCCATTGACCCCCATGTTAAAATAGCCAACTTTACAGCCTAAAAAAACATATTTACAGCCTGGTACATTTTTTGTTTTTGGTCTCTATTGATAGTTTCCACCTCCGTGAACACTGTGACGGGGGTGAATTTTTTTGTACCACAACCGTTTTAGTGTTATTTAGGCTTAATAAATTGGGGCGTGGTTACGTTGAGTGACAGTCCGTAGACAGGCACTGACAGTTAGCTCGTTGCTAAAGCAGCGGCTGGGCTAGGCGGCTACATCCAGAGGCCTACGGCTACCTCCAGCGGTTGACAGGAGTTGCAGTGTCCGTGTTTGTTTACCAATGTTCGGATAGGTTTTTGTGACAGTATGGCTTGTTGTAGTGTGGACTGTACTAACCGACCGTCGAAGGAGTCTGTGTTGCAGTTTTTTCGGTAAGTAAATTTCTCAGTATTTTACCTGGATGTTTGCACTAATTAGTACCGGCATATTTTGCCGCTGGCTTATGACTTAATTGCCGATTTATTGTCGCTGCTGATACAGATAGGGGACCGGAGCGGATAATGTTAGGAACGCTGCTGCGGTGTGTTCCGTGCTCTCAGAGTCCGTTTATCGCGGCAATACGAGGCTACAACTTTATTTCGTCTCATTTTTCTGTTTAAAAAGTCCGACATTGCATGGACAGAGCAGCTCGGTCAGTCAGCGGCTGCTGTTGTTTGTGTGCTGCTGTAACTGTAAATGGATAGTGAATGGATGCAGCGGCGAAAGCCGGTAAATATTAAATATTAAACATTTTAATATATTATCATCATCATTATTTTTTATCGTTCACTCATTATATATCATTAATATTAATGGCAACAATAACAATAATAATAATAATGTTTTAACTTTTTAAATATATTTTATTAATATGAAATAATAATGATTGTTTCACAGTTAAATAACAGGCTAGAAATAAATCCCCCCCCACAACTCGGTGTGTAACTTTGCCAAAACAATGTCGGACTCTGTAGTGTTCTCTGGACCCCTGCCCGATTTGACCAGTGATGACATGTTTAGCCGAATGTCTTCATTCCGTCGCTGGCTGTCTAGGTGGTGTCCAGCAAACGACGTGGCCTTCATTGATAACTGGAAAACTTTTTGGGGAAAACCTGGTCTGATTAGGAGAGACGGCATCCATCCAACTTTGGATGGTGCAGCTCTCATATCTAGAAATATGACAGATTTCATTAGAAAACCAAAGTCATGACAACCCAGAGTTGAGACCAGGATGCAGAGTTGCAGTCCTACACGCTTCTCTGCAGTTTCTCTAGAGCTGTCACCCACCCATGATTCTTATTATTCCTACCATTCTAACGATTCCCTTTATCCTATAGAGACTGTGTCTGCTCCCCGTCAACAAAAAGTGCATAAATTAAAAAATGCAAGAGGTGTTACTCATAAAAACCTCAAAAAAATGTATACTACAAAAGCATCTGAACCTAAAAACACCACAATCAGATGTGGGCTATTAAACATTAGATCTCTCTTGTCTAAATCTCTGTTAGTGAATGATTTGATAATGGATCAGCAGATTGATTTATTCTGTCTGACTGAGACCTGGCTGCAGGAGGAAGAGTATGTCAGTCTAAATGAGTCAACCCCTGCTAGTCATATTAATTATCACATTCCTCGAGGCACAGGCCGAGGAGGAGGAGTGGCAGCAATCTACCACTCAAGTTTATTAATTAATCCTAGACCTAAGCCGAAATATAGTACATTTGAAAGCCTTATCCTCAGCCTCTCACATCCCAATTGGAAGACAGAAAAACCAGTACTATTTGCTGTGGTGTATCGTCCACCTGCTGCTTACTCAGAGTTTTTGTCTGAATTCACTGAATTTTTATCTGATTTAGTGCTTAGTACGGATAGAGTAATTATAGTGGGCGACTTTAATATTCATGTCGATACCCACAATGGCAGCCTTAAGACTGCTTTCTATTCAGTATTAGACTCAATTGGCTTTTTACAAAATGTTAACAAACCAACTCACTGTTTTAATCACACCCTTGATCTTGTACTAACCTATGGCATAGAAGCTGAATATTTGACAGTATTCCCTCAGAACCCTGTTTTATCTGATCATTCTTTAGTAACATTTGAATTTACAATAATGAACTGCACAGCATCTGAGAAAAAAATTAACTACTGTAGATTTCTGTCTGATAATGCTGTTATCAAATATAAGGAAGCTATTCCATCATTATTATCTCCGCTGCCATGTGCCAGTTTTACAGAGGGCAATGGCCTAAACGTTACTCCAGCAGATATAGACTATCTAGTTGATAATACTGCTGCTTCATTGCGTTCAACCCTTGACTCTGTTGCCCCAGTAATCAGAGGAAGCTAGCTCCATGGTACAATTCACAAATACGTACTTTAAAGCAGATATCACGAAAGCTGGAAAGGAAATGGTTATCCACTAATTTAGAGGAATTCCGCCTAGCCTGGAAAGACAGCTTTATAACGTATAAAAAAGCCCTTCGTAAGGCAAGAACTGCCTATTACTCATCATTAATAGAGGAAAACAAGAACAACCCTAGGTTTCTTTTCAGCACTGTAGCCAGGCTGACAAAGAGCCATAGCTCTGTTGTACCATCCATCCCTCTAGCTCTCACTAGTAATGACTTTATGAGCTTCTTTAGCAACAAAATAGTAGACATTAGAGACAGAATCCATCTCATCCTGCCTACAACTGTTAATGATGTAGGTATGTCTAGAACAGCATCTTTAGAAATGTCTGCCAGTCCTGATTTGTCGTTAGACTGTTTCTCTCCCATAGATCTAGCTGAATTGACTTCAATAGTTTCTAAATCTAAATCATCAACGTGTCTTTTGGATCCTATCCCAGACTTCTTAAAGATGTGTTGCCTTTGATTGGCACTCACATATTAGATCAGATAAATCTCTCGTTGGTTACAGGATATGTCCCACAGGCTTTTAAGGTTGCAGTTATCAAACCTTTACTTAAAAAGCCTTCTCTGGACTCTGACATTTTGGCAAACTATAGACCTATATCCAATCTCCCCTTTAATTCTAAAATTCTTGAAAAGGCTGTTGCAACTCAGTTGTGTGATCATCTACATAGGAACGGTTTGTTTGAAGTTCATCATAGCACAGAGACAGCACTGGTGAAAGTTACCAACGACCTTCTTATAGCATCAGATAATGGACTCGTCTCTATACTTGTCCTGCTAGATCTTAGTGCTGCATTTGACACCATTGATCATAATATCCTATTGGATAGATTGGAACATGTTATTGGGATTAAAGGAACAGCACTAGGCTGGTTTAAATCATATCTATCAGATAGATACCAGTTTGTTTATGTTAATGATGATCCCTCCATATATACCAGAGTAAGTCATGGAGTTCCACAGGGTTCTGTGCTTGGACCGATACTGTTCACCTTATACATGCTTCCCCTAGGCAATATTATCAGGAAGCATGGAATAAATTTCCATTGCTATGCGGATGATACCCAGCTATATTTATCTATGAAACCAGACGAAACAGATCAGTTAACCATACTTCAGGCATGTCTTAAAGACATAAAGGCCTGGATGACCTGTAACTTTCTTCTGCTGAATTCAGACAAAACTGAGGTTATTTTGTTTGGTCCCAAACACCTCAGAAACAGTTTATCTAATCATATAGTTACTCTGGATGGCATTAATTTAGCCTCCAGTACGACTGTGAGGAACCTTGGAGTTATTTTTGATCAGGATCTGTCCTTTAACTCACATATAAAACAAGTCTCTGGGACCGCCTTCTTTCACCTGCGCAATATCAGTAAGATTAGGAACATTCTGTCGCAGAGTGATGCTGAAAAATTAGTCCATGCTTTTGTTACTTCTAGGCTGGACTACTGTAATTCCCTATTATCAGGATGTCCAGTTAACTCTCTAAAAAGCATCCAGCTGATCCAAAATGCTGCAGCGAGAGTACTGACTGGAATTAGCAAGAGAGATCACATTCCTCCTGTACTAACTTCTCTTCATTGGCTTCCTGTAAAATCCAGAATTGATTTTAAAATCCTTCTCCTTACATATAAGGCCCTCAATGGCCAGGCTCCTTCATATCTCAAAGAGCTGATAGTACCATATCATCCTAACAGATTGCTTCGTTCCCAGAATGCAGGTTTGCTTATGGTTCCCAAAATCTCTAAAAGTAGAATGGGAGGCCGAGCCTTTAGCTATCAGGCCCCTCTCCTATGGAACCAACTGCCAGTTTGGGTTCGGGAAGCAGACACCCTCTCTAATTTTAAAACGAAGCTTAAAACCTTCTTGTTTGATAAAGCTTATAATTAGTTGTAGTTACAGTCCTAGTTATTTATTAAACTTATAGTTAGTCACAATTATCTCTATAGACACTGTTACAGTTAAGGATATAGCCCTTAGTAGGGCTGGCTCAGGCAACTGAATCATCCCCTAGTTATGCTGCTATAGGCCTAAGCTGCTGGGGGACATCCCATGATTTACTGCACACTTCTTCTTTCTCTTTCTCTCCTCAGACCCACTCTCAAATTTATTAGCCTTTATTACATGTCATTAACTCTGTGTCCTCTCTGTCCCGTAGTCCTGTGTTTGTTTCTCTCTGGTCTCTCTTTCTCTGTACCTTTCTGCAGGTACCTCTGGCTCCGGAGCTGCATGTCCTATGGTCCTGGCTCCACCCACCTGCTGCTGTTTATTGTTTACAATGATCTATTTCTAACATGTTTAATGTTCCGTTCTGCTACAGATAAATATTGGATTAATATTCTTTGCAAACTGTAATGTAAATAACTACCAGTCATGACAGCTTTTTGCCTCCGTGCTCTGTTTCATAATTCTAATCTGCTGAGCACACATTATCCAATAACTGTTCACTAACTGTAATGTAAATACTGACCCACATTGTCTGTATTATGTTACATGTCTTTCTCCCCCTCTCCTCCATTCCTAGCTGTCCTATCTTCCTCCTTTTCCTCCTTTCACCCAGCCCGGCCATCGGCAGGAGGGTCCCCCATCTGAGCCAGGTTCTGCTCAAGGTTTCTTCCTGTTAAAAGGGAGTTTTCCTTGCCACTGTCGCCTTAAGTGCTTGCTCTGGGGTCAGGCTCTGGGTCTCTGTAAAGCGCTTTGAGACAATTTTGATTGTGGAAGGCGCTATATAAATAAAATTGAATTGAATTGAATTGAATTGAACTCCACCAAACCCTGCAGCTCCATCTAAAACCTCTCTATCTGAAACAGTCATGTTTAAAACACAGCAGCAACATTATGATCTCTGTTGTATGTTCTGTGTCGCGGTTACACGGGGTCGAGCTAGTCGGGTCGGACTCGGGGACTGGATGTAGCTGCGTGTAGCTGCCGCTTAGCTTGTTAGCCTAGCTGATTAGCTGATTAACTTTAGGCTAGCTCGGTTGGTCCGAGCTAAGTGGCCGGATTCTCGGCCGGCTGACCCGTAGAGTAACCGCCTCTTCGCCAAATATGGAAAGTACACTCCCGCAAAATCCAAGATGGCGCAGCTCAAATGCCCATGGTTTGGTCACAAAAATGACTCCCCGAAACCAATGGGTGACGTCCATGTCTTATACAGTCTATGCTTCAAACACACTTTTGCTTGGGGCTGCTCACAAACTGAAATTACACTGTCCCACACATAAATAATAATACAATACATAAAAAGAAGTGCACCCTTCCTTTGGGGAAAAACAATAACTCTCCAAGTTCAACTGAGTCCATTCTGAGTGAATATTCAGAGTTGCTGCAGTAAATCACAGAAAGATAAAAACAACAAAAATGTATCTCTGAGAAACTTGCTCAAAAACATTACACACAAACATTACTGAAATGTCCACTGTTGACAATTTCTCTGTAACAGCACATGGATTAGTGTTCCTCCAAAAAGAGCAATAGACATAAGTCAGAACATTAAAACAAGGTGGTGTGACCCAAAGAAGCGTGATACATTTCATCTCCTCTTACTAAATATTGAAAAAAAAAAAAAAAAAAAAGTGAATTCTTCCTGTGGGACATGCCGACAAAAGAAGCTTTCACACCCTCTTAAACATCCATGCTCTTCCCACTCTTTCAGGGCTGGTCAAAAACTTAAATTACACTGTGTCCCGCTTGTAAAAAAAATAATTAAAAAAAGCATCCTTCCTTTGAGGGGGAAATAAAAAAACAACTCTCTAAGTGACTTGATCAACATCTACATTTTGATCCATTTGTGGCGGGAGTGGAGGCTTAAGGAAAGAGGTGTTGCAACAACACCACCTGGGGAATTTCACCCCAAGAAATAACTAAGCTATACGGAGTGTAAAACTACAGGTTCTTTAATACCAATCGGGCCAGAGACAGTGTAGGAGGTTTTAAAAGAAACAATGACTTTATTTAACAAATAATTACCAAAATAGAAATGTCAAAAGAAAACTACAGGTCAGACACTAAGGCGTAGCCACCATAAAACTAGCACTTGGGCCTAGGGGTGCAAACAGGGCGAGGGCTTACCACGGCGGCAGGGAAAATCAAAAGGAGAAGGTCCATAAAACTAGCCACCCGTGACACCACACACCAACAAAAAGGAATCGTGAAGAACACCACCACCAGGGATCAACTGCCGTCTCAGGCCCTCAGCACCTGTTTGAAAGAAAAAAAAATTAAAACAGGCCAAGTGCTTCACACATAGTGCTGACTAAATAGATTTTTTTTTTTAAATTTCAAAGAAACCCAAAGAAACAAAAAGAGTGCAAAAGAGCAGCAGTCTGTGCAAAACGCCACACTCCACACACCAGCAGAATAATGACAAAACAGAAAACAGGAGAATAAAACAGAGCAGAACAATAAAATAGAATAAGACAGAACAGCGACCAGAAACCAGAACAGAGTAAAAACAGAGTAAAACAGAACAGCAGTGCCTCCAAGGAGTGGTAGCCAGTGGCAGGCCAAGCAATGCCAGGACGCTAAAAGAGAGGGCACATCATAGATTTAAAATATTATAAAATAATAATAATAGTAATAGTAATAATAGTCGGATTATTCCTTTAAGGAATAACCGAAACCATACATACCACTCTCGCCTGGGCATATGGCGCGACTACACAGAGAATTAGAAGGCTTGGACCTCAAAGGCCAGGCTCGACCATGGTGCGGCACAAAATATATATTACCGGCTGACCTGAAGCCAAGCCACAGACACACGAAGGCAGGCAGACAATGGCGACTTACCAAACGTGCACCCGGAAGCAATCCAGCGGCACAATCCGTCTCCCACAGCGCCAGCAACCAGGTGTGCTACGCACACAGAACCCATATTAAAATGCGCTCATTACGCACGCAAATCAGAGGAGGGATAGCAGTGCACCCTACCTGAATGCATGGAAACAGGTGCCTTGACAGCTGCCACAAACAACTACTATTGCGTCTGACTGAAAGAACTCACAGCCACGCCAAACAAAACACTCTGCCACGCCAGGCCACAGCCACCACGGGAAATGAGCAGAACAGGAGGAGGAACCGAGGTATGGGCACACCTGCATATATATAGGGGCGCAACGCACCTCTCACAACTCCGTGTGCCAACAGTTGGCACAGTGCCATGTAGTGGCAGGGAGGGAGAAAGTCCTGGCTACACATTCTAAGTGAGTATTCAGCATTGTTGCAGTAAAATGCAGCAAGATATACATACAAAATTGTATCTCTCTGAGAAACTTGCTCAAATGTCAGCCAGAAAATTAACACGTTCAAACGTTACTGAAATCTCCACTCTGTTCATGTTTGCTCTACAACATAAAATACAGATTAGTGTCTGCAAGAGACATTTCCTCTACAGAAAGCAAGAGAGTTCTGTTAGAACATGAAAACATAAAAAACAGTTGTGACCCACAGAAGAGCTTTACATTTCTTTTCCTCTTACTACATAGTGCAATGGACAAATGGCAAAAAAAATGACAACACTTCCTCAGGGCCAAATGCAGAAACATGAGCCATCCCTCTAACTGAGCAGTTTATTCTTTAGAGAGTGGACCCTGAGAGTGCACATCTCAGACCCGATTCCCATGAACAGGCACTGAATCACCTCAAAAGTAAGGTAAACAAAAAGGTGCCTGTTCTTTAGACATGTTCTGCTATATAGTGTATCCACACAGAGGATGCCTGAAATGGTATGTATAACCCTGCCCATTGCAAACTATTTTTTGTATCATTGAACAACATTTCATCATGGGGGAGTCAGAACCGAGGCAACCAGGAACACGAACACGGGGATTTGACGTGACACATACACAGACATAGGCACAGACTCAGGCATGGACACAGACAAACTGACAAGGACACAGGGAAACGATGAGACTTAAATACACAAGGCAATGGGCAACAGGTGAAACCAATTAGGGTGGGGCAGACAATCACAAATGGAGGGAAACAAGACAAAGACAGAAAGTAGAACAAGACAAGATACACAAGGGCCATGATTTCAAAATAAAACAGGAACTATGAACAAAACTTAACAAACTAGACTCTGAAAAGGTCCAAATGTCTACAAAAGAGTTCATAACAAAGCAAGGGGATTCAGAAAAAAAGCCCCCTCAGGGGCTAGTCATGACACATTTTGCTGCTTACCTCACATTTCTTAATCAGTGTAGAAGGATTTTCCTTCATGTACCATGGCAGTCCCTGCAAAGCTGCTGATCTCTTCCTTTGGTTTGATACCTGCAAAAACATGATAGGTGAATTCAGTTGATATCAGAACTCTCATTTTTGTCAACCCTCAAATGACGGAAACTGAGCTTTCAATTCAAGAGAGGTAACTTTGACCTTCTCACTGGCAGGTTTTATGCAACAAACCAAGAGTTTTTCTCCATCTCCTCCATCTTACAGAGTCAGCTATGTTGTTTCATTTCCTTATTCATTCAGACTGTATCAAAGTGCCTATCCAAGCACATTAATTAGAGGAGGTTTAATGTCTGTCATAATCTATATCCTGGTCCCTCTCCTCAGTGGGGTCGCACAATTAATGTGGACCACAACTACAACAAATATGCACTTACATCCATGTCGAGACTCTCCATTAAGGATGTCACTTCTTGAACTTCCTCAAAGCGCTTCAACCAGAATAACTGGAGAAGTTTATGCAGATGGCTGTCCAGACCCTCATAGAACTTATTGATGTCCATTGACATGAGCCTGGTGAATTCCTTGACGATCTATGTGGAGAAGTAACATTACAGTTTTAGTTCAAGTTAAAAGTCACCTAAATTTTCACATTTCAGCACTACAACTGACATGTTGTCAGACAATGTGACGTACAATGGAGACCTATCTCAATCAGGAATCAAGAATCAGGAAAACTTTACTGCCAGGTATGTTACACATACAAGGAATTTGACGTGGTGTTGTTGGTGCAAGTTGAACAAGAAAAGAAAGTTTTAATACTAAAATAAGAGAAAGAGGAAAGTACTAAGAGGAATCAGAATCAGAATCAGATTTATTGGCCAAGTTTGTACATACAAACAAGGAATTTGACTCCGGTTTTTCTTCCTCTCCTGCGGTACAACAACAAAGACAACAACAACACACACTTCACACAACCGACGGAACACTAATGGTGCAATGGGACAGTCTGAATGTGGGTAGTGCAATTTGTTCCAGAAGATAACAATATAACTATTTACATATATATAAATATATATTCAGACTATTATAAATATATATTCAGGCTATTGAGAGAAATAGTGCAGGTTATAGTGCAAAAAACATAAAAGAGACGGTGAAATGAGGTAGTGGAAAATGTGCAAAGATGCTGAAGGAGGTAGTGGGGAAAAAAAACAGTCACATATTCATCAGAGCCACAGCCTGGGGAAAGAAACTGTCCTTGTATCGGCTGGTTTTGGCGAGCAATGTTCTGAAGCGCCTGGCGGAGGGGAGGAGTTTAAACAGTTTGTGACCAGGATGTGAGGGGTCTGCAGAGATGTTTTTAGCACGGTTCCTAACTCTGACCTGGTATAGGTCGTGTATGGAGGGCAGGTCGGTGCTGATAATCCTCTCTGCAGCCCGGGTTGTCCTTTGCAGTCCAGTCTTATCCCGTTTGGTGGCTGATCCAAACCAGACGGTGATGGAAGTGCAGAGGACAGACTGGATGATGGCGCTGTAAAAAATGATCAGCAGCTCCTTAGGCAGGTTAAACTTCCTGAGCTGATGTAGGAAGTATAACCTCTGCTGAGCCTTCTTCCTTAAACAGTCAATGTGGAGGGTCCACTTCAGGTCCCGGGAGATGGTGGTACCCAGAAACCTGAAGGATTCCACGGTGGACACTGTACTGTTCATGATGGTGAGGGGGAGGGAAGTGGGGGGGGGTTCTCCTGAAGTCCACTGTCATCTCCACTGTTTTGAGCAGGTTCGGCTCCAGGTGGTTCTGACCACACCACAGGACCAGCTGTTTCACCTCCTGTCTGTAAGCAGACTCGTCGCCGTCCTGGATCAGTCCAATGACAGTGGTGTTGTCTGCTAACTTCAGAATTTTCACAGATGGATCACTTGAGGTGCAGTCATTAGTATAGAGGGAGAAGAGCAGTGGGGAGAGGACACACCCCTGGGGGGCACCAGTGCTGATGGACCGGGTCTTGGATGTGATTCTCCCAAGCCTCACCTGCTGCTGCCTCTCCGTCAGGAAGCTGGTGATCCACTGACAGGTGGAGGCGGGCACTGTGAGCTGGGAGAGCTTCTAATGGAGGAGTTCAGGGATGATGGTGTTGAACGCTGAACTGAAGTCCACGGACAGGATCCTTGCATATGTCCCTGGGGAGTCGCGGTGGTGCAGGATGTGTTGCAGTCCCATGTTGACCGCATCATCCGCCGACCTGTTTGCCCGGTAGGCAAACTGCAGGGGGTCCAGCAGGGGGCCAGCTATGTCCCTCAGGTGATTCAACACCAGTCTCTCAAAAGTTTTCATGACCACAGACGTCAGGGCGACGGGTCTGTAGTCATTAAGTCCAGTGATAGTGGGCTTCTTGGGCACTGGGATGATGGTGGAGCGTTTGAGGCAGGAGGGCACTTCACACAGCTCCAGGGATTGGTTGAAGATCCGGGTGAAGATGGGCGTCAGCTGCTCAGCACAGACTCTCAGGCAGGAGGGGGACACTCCATCAGGTCCTGGAGCCTTCCTGGTCTTTTGTCTCTGAAGGAGCCGACACACATCCTCTTCACGGATCGTCAGGGCAGGCGGGGAGGATGTGTTGCAGTCCCATGTTGACCGCATCATCCGCCGACCTGTTTGCCCGGTAGGCAAACTGCAGGGGGTCCAGCAGGGGGCCAGCTATGTCCCTCAGGTGATTCAACACCAGTCTCTCAAAAGTTTTCATGACCACAGACGTCAGGGCGACGGGTCTGTAGTCATTAAGTCCAGTGATAGTGGGCTTCTTGGGCACTGGGATGATGGTGGAGCGTTTGAGGCAGGAGGGCACTTCACACAGCTCCAGGGATTGGTTGAAGATCCGGGTGAAGATGGGCGTCAGCTGCTCAGCACAGACTCTCAGGCAGGAGGGGGGCACTCCATCAGGTCCTGGAGCCTTCCTGGTCTTTTGTCTCTGAAGGAGCCGACACACATCCTCTTCACGGATCGTCAGGGCAGGCGGGGAGGGGGGGGCTGGGGCAGTGGGGGAGGTGTTGCAGGTGGGTTCTTTGTGTGGCCGTGAGGTGTGAGAAAGTCCTTATCAAACCTGCAGTAGAAGGTGTTAAGTTCCTCAGCCAGTCTGGGATCTTCCGCAGGGTGGGGGGATGGTCTCCTGTAGTTGGTGATGTGATTAAGACCTCTCCAAACTGATGCAGAGTCATTTGTTGAGAGGCTGTTTTTTAGCCTCTCACTGTAGCTTCTCTTTGCCACTCTGATCTCCCTGGTCAGTTTGTTCCTGGTCTGTTTAAACAGGGCCTGGTCCCTACTCCTGTAGGCCTCCTCCTTGGCCTGGCACAGCTTCCTCAGATTGGGAGTAAACCATGGCTTGTTGTTGTTATATGTACAGAAGGTCTTGGTCTGCGCACACATCCTCACAAAAACTGATGTACGATGTCACAGTGTCAGTAAGTTCGTTGATGTTAGTGGCTGCAGCTTCAAAAACACTCCAGTCAGTGCAGTCAAAGCAGGCCTGTAACTCCAGCTTTGACACCTCTGTCCATTTCTTCACAGTCCTAACCACGGGCTTAGAAGATTTTAGTTTCTGATTGTAGGTTGGGATGAGATGAAGCAGACAGTGATCAGAGAGCCCTAGTGCTGCGCGGGGGACAGCGCGGTAGGCATCTTTCAAAACCGTGTAGCAATGGTCCAGTGTGTTTGAGTCTCTGGTGGGACATTTGATGTGCTGCCTATATTTAGGAAGCTCACGTGTGAGGTTTGCGCTGTTAAAATCCCAGAGAATGATAATGAGGGAGTCCGGGTGTTTTCTCTCAGTGTCTGATATCTGGTCGGCAAGCTGTTGTAACGCATGTGTTACGCAAGCTTGGGGGGGGGGTGTAAACACCGACCAAAACAAACGAGGAGAACTCCCACGGAGAATAAAAAGGTTTGCAATTTATGAGAAGTGTCTCTAGGTGAGGGCTGCACGACTTTTCTAACACTGTGACACCTGTACACCAACCTTCGTTTATATAGAAGCAGATTCCACCACCTTTCATTTTCCCTGAGAGCTCAGTGCAACGGTCCGCACAGAAAAGTTGGAAGCCCGGCAGCCGTAGTGCGCTGTCCGGGATGCGCTCACAGAGCCAGGATTCAGTGAAACACAAGGCGGCGGGTCTACGAAAGTTCGAGTTGGTTTGGTTGAGCAGCAGCAGTTCATCTATTTTGTTCGCCAGGGAGCGGACGTTGGCCAGGTGAATAGACGGGAGCGAGGTTCGAAGTCCCCTCTGCCTCAACTTGACGAGCGCTCCTGCTCGTTTCCCACGACGGCGTCTCCGGCAAATTCCATAGAGCACTGCTGCGCCTCCGACCAAAATCTCTGTAAAACTTTCCGGATTGATGAAAGCTGGGGGAGAAAGATCTGGGGATGTCTCTCTGATATTTAGAAGCTCCTCTCTGGTGAAAGTGATCAGTGAGGGGTTACAAAAAGCTCCAAAAAAACACGCAAAGTGCAAGAGAGCGAAGTACAGAGGTCGCCATCCGCGGCGCCATCTTGGAACCATTTAACAAGAAAGTCTGTACAAATAATAATACTATAATGTGCAATGTTGCAAAGTGGATGTAGTGCAAAGAGGTAATAATGCCTTATAGGAGCGTTAATATAACGCATACAGTACAGAGCTGAATTATGTTAATGTAACATAGTCTGTATTTGGGAAATGAGGGTCTGTGCTGTTTGGGGGGGAAGGGGGTGGGGAGCTGTGTTGATGAGGGTGGCGGCAGAGGGAAAGAAACTGTTCCTGTGACGTGAGGTTTTGGTCTTGATGGACCGCAGCCTCCTGCCGGAGGGAAGTGTCTCAAAGAGTTTGTGACCAGGGTGGGAGGGATCAGCTGCAATCTTACCTGCACGCCTCAGGGTCCTGGAGGCGTACAGGTCCTGGAGAGATGGCAGATTGCAGCCAATCACCTTCTCAGCAGTGTTTGTCTCAGTTTGTCCTTGGCAGTGGCAGCAGCGTACCAGATGGTGATGGAGGAGGTGAGGATGGACTCAATGATGGAGGTGTAGAAGTGCACCATCATTGACCTCGGCAGGTTGAACTTCTTCAGCTGCTGGAGGAAGTACATCCTCTGGTGGGCTTTTTTGGTGAGGGAGCTGATGTTCAGCTCCCATTTGAGGTCCTGGGTGATGAGGGTTCCCAGGAAGGTGAAGGACTCCACCCTGTTGACTGAGGAGTCACTCAGGAGGATGGGGGCAGGAGGGGCTGGGTTCTTCCTAAAATCTACCACCATCTCCACTGTCTTCGCTGTGTTCAGCTCCAGGTTGTTTTTGGAGCACCAGGACACCAGTTGGTCAATCTCCCACCTGTATGCAGACTCATCCCCGTCAGAGATGAGACCAATGAGGGTGGTGTCATCTGCAAACTTCAGCAGTTTGACAGACTGGTGACTGGAGGTACAGCTGTTGGTGTACAGGGAGAAGAGTAAAGGAGAAAGAACGCAGCCTTGAGGGGAACCGGTGTTGATGGTCCGGGAATCAGAAATGAGCTTTCCCAGCTTCACATGCTGCCTCCTGTCTGACAAGAAGTCTGTGATCCACCTGCAGGTGGAGTCAGGCAAGTTCAGTTGGGAGAGCTTGTCCTGCAGCAGAGCCGGAATGATGGTGTTGAAAGCGGAACTGAAGTCCACAAACAGGATCCTGGCGTAGGTTCCTGCAGAGTCCAGGTGCTGGAGGATGAAGTGGAGGGCCAGGTTTACTGCATCGTCCACAGACCTGTTGGCTCTGTAGGCGAACTGCAGGGGATCCAGGAGTGGGTCGGTGATGGCCTTGAGGTGGGTCAGGACGAGGCGCTCAAAAGTCTTCATGACTGCAGAGGTCAGGGCGACGGGTCTGTAGTCATTAAGTCCTGTGATCCTTGGTTTCTTGGGGATGGGGATGATGGTGGAGGTCTTGAAGCAGACTGGCATGTGACAGGTCTCCAGTGAGGAGTTAAAGATGTTAGTGAACACCGGAGACAGTTCATCAGCGCAGTGCTTCAGGGTGGATGGAGAGATGGAGTCAGGACCGGGGAGGAGGGGCTGTTGGGTTGGAGCTGGTAGGTGGTGACATGGGGGATGGTGTCAGAACTGTCCCATTGTCTTTCAAAGCGGCAGTAAAACTCATTCAGTCCGTTGGCGAGGTGTGAGTCGTTGGCAGAGTGGGGGGCTTTAGGCTTGAAGTTGGTGATCTGCCTGAGCCCTTTCCAGACAGAGGCAGTGTCATTGGCTGAGAGCTGGTGTTGAAGCTTCTCAGAGTACAGTCGTTTAGCTTCTCTCACCTCCTTGCTAAACCTGTACTTCGCCTCTTTAAACATGTCCCTGTCCCCACTTCTGAATGCCCTTTCCTTCTCCAACCTCAGCTGTCTGAGTTTGGCTGTGAACCAGGGTTTGTCATTGTTATAACTCACCCTGGTGCGTGTTGGAATACAGCAGTCATCACAAAAGCTGATGTATGATGTCACAGCCTCTGTGTACTCATCCACTGGTGGTAGCACTCCTGAAAACATCCCAATCAGTACAGTCCAAGCATGCCTGAAGATCCTCCACAGCTTCACTGCTCCACTGCTTTGACGTCCTCACAACAGGTTTACAGAGCTTTAATTTCTGCCTGTATGCAGGAATCAGGTGGACCATGGCATGGTCAGAGTGACCCAGTGCAGCGCGAGGGACAGCATGATAGGCGTTACTGACAGTGGTGTAACAGTGATCCAGAGTGTTCTCCTCTCTGGTGGGACATTTAATAAACTGTCTGTATTTGGGGAGTTCGTGGCTGAGGTTACCTTTGTTAAAGTCACCGAGGACAATAACTAAGGAGTCCGTGTTAGTCCGCTCCACGCATAGAATCTGGTCGGCGAGCATGCGCTGGGCCTCCTGCACGTCGGCCTGCGGTGGAATGTATGAACACCGACCAGAAGGAATGAAGCGAACTCACGGGGCGAGTAGAACGGTCTGCAGTAGATGAAAAAAGTTTCCAGGTCAGGAGAACAGTACCGTTTGATCACTGTCACATCGTTGCACCAGCCGCTGCTGATATAAAAACAGATTCCACCACCTTTAGTTTTGCCGGATAGTCCTGTGTCGCGATCCACTCTGAAGAGTTGGAAGCCTGCCAACTGCAGCGCAGAGTCCGGTATCAGTCCACACAACCATGTCTCCATGAAGCACAAAACCAAAGATGCTGAAAAATCTCTGTTTTTACTCACTAGCAGCTGAAGTTCTTCCATTTTATTGCACAGTGAGCGCACGTTGGAGAGAAATATTCCCGGGAGCGCAGTGCAGGACCTGCGTCTTCGGAGGCGCACGAGCGCACCGGCGCGTTTACCTCTCCTCTGGCGCTTCACTACCTCCACTGGAGTTGTTTCTCTTATGTTTAAGAGCTCTTCTCTGGTAAAAGTGAGCCGGGTGTTAAAGCAGAACACAGGGTAAACAAGCAAAACAAGACAAAACAATGCGCACCGACACACCGCGGCAGCCATCCGCGGCGCCATCTTGAAACAGTAATAAGGTGCATATTTCAAAATATTAACTTCAACCTTAATGATCTGTGCCCCCAGACTGGCAGATTGGCTTGTGTGACAGGTTATTGAGTTTTATTAATGTTTACATCAGACTGATATGTCTTTGTTATGTTGTGATAATTCATACATGCTAAGTAACAAGGCTGTAAGTTTAAAAAATCAGTATGTACTACTATGATTGAAGTAGTTAAATAAAAATGTGTAATTCATATCAGTTCAAGCATTATTTAATATCATAATATATAGGAGTGGCCAACAGGAAAGATCAATTTATGTTTAATGTGTCAAATATTGTGTTAGTCATAACATAGAGCAAGTTATTGCTTGCGTCTGTTGATTAAAAAAGATGAAATATTTCCATGTTTGTATATTCCGGGTCACATCAGAAGTCTTCAAATTACAGGTATAAGGTGAATTGTTGAAGGTGTTTTTACTGTTATCAAATGTAAAAAATGGGTCACATTTGACGCTGAACATTATTTAAGGGTTACAAAAATGTGTTACTTAAACAATTTTTAATTTTATGTATGAATGAATGAATGAATGTTAGCACAGAGCCCTGCAATATACACAATACAACATTAATACTTTGCTATGACTAAGAAAAAATGTACACATTTTACCTGTCTTTCACTAAAAAGGGCAGGCCATCTAACTCTTATTTCAGCCACAGGTGGCTCCTCTTCAACGATCTCCTGTCTTTTCAGTTTGTATGTGGCGTTCATTGCATCATCGATGTAGGCCAGGTTTGAGGTAGTTTTTCTCATCTCTTGGACCATCTTTACTCTTTCTTCTTCAAGACTTCTGCTGTCTCTTTCCTGGGGGAGATCTGGAAGAAAATTTGTTTCAGACCATCTAGGTTTCTTTACTTTGTTTCTCTTCTCTTGCGTGTCCCCAGCACCTCTTTTCTCAGAATTAACCTCCAGTTCTAGGCAGCCCACACCTTTCAATTTCTGTCTGTAATTGCCCATCTTGAACTTTATACTGTGTTTCCATCCATACCATCCAGATGTGGAGCCAGGTTCTGTAAGGCAAGGGTGTTTTTCAACAAGTCTAGATGTCATACCTGATGAGAGCCCCAAGGAGTTGTATGTGAGGCTGAAAGAGCTGTATGGGAAGTGGATCCAACCTCAAGGTAAAACTGTTCAAGAAACTGGTGAAATAATCATTATGGAACAATACTTGAGAATGTTGTCTCCTTAGCTTCAGGTTTGGGTAAAGGAGCATGGTCCAAAGTCAGCTGCTGAAGCTGCCATGCTGGCTGATGTGTTTGTGGCTGCTTAGAAAAAGAATCAGCCATGGAGTAACCTTACCTGGAAGGTGGGGAAGGATAGCTGTAAGCCTGCACCCCCTCAACACCACCAGAGGTTATCAGCAGGTGTGGGTAAGCCTCCAGTAAGGGAGAACCAACAGGTGCTATTAAGGGCTTCTAGCCAAACTTATCTGTGTGGACAGGAAGGCCATATTAAACCAATGTGCCCAAAGAATCCAGCTAAGCTCACTCAAATTTGTTTTGTACCACGCCAAAGTGTTGACATTAAGCCCCAGGGTAACCAATCCATGAAAATGACAGATGTAAAGATAAATGGAGAAAACCTCAGAGCCCTGATTGATACAGGCAGTACTCAGACTCTTGTGTACAGAAAATATGTGCCAGCCAATACCATCTGCACTCTTGAGACTATCCCCATTTGCTGTGTACATGGTGATGAGAAGTTTTATCCCACTGCAGATCTTTATGTGGAAGTGCAAGGACAGAGCTATCTGCTAAATGTGGGAGTTGCAGATAACTTGCCTTTTCCAGTAGTTTTGGGGGATGACCTGCCTGTGCTCTTTGACTTATTGAATCCTGTGCAAAGCTGTAATGTTGCAGTCACCAGGGCACAAGCTAAGCGGCGTCGGAAGCCTCGTAGCCAGAGGAGGCAAGAGAAATTCAGGCACACCATTGTACAACCCTCAGCTGAGGCAACATAATCCAGTTACAGAAACAAGATCCAACTTTGTCTACTTTCTTACAGAGAGCTAAGGAGAGGGAGACAGAGACTGAGCTGGATGGAATGAGGGAGGAGTATTTCCTTCAGAATGGTGTCCTCTACTGTCAGCAGGGCCAGGTTAAGCAACTAGTGGTCCCGCAGGCAGCCCGAGATATAGTACCAACCTTGGGCCACTCAATTCCCTGGGCTGGTCACCTAGGGAAACACAAGACCACTGCCCGCATTAAGTACCACTTTTTCTGGCCAGGCTTGAGGTTGGATGTGGCCCAGTTCTGCAGGGGTTGTCCTCAGTGCCAAAAGACATCACTTAAAGGCCCCACCAGAGCTCCACTCCAGTCACTCCCCATCATTAGTACTCCCTTTGAACGCCTGGAGATGGACATTGCTGGCCCTGTGGAAAAAAGCAAATCAGGAAACCACTACATGCTAGTCATTACAGATTATGGCACCAAATATCCTGAAATCTTTCCAATGAAATCAGTGAAAGCAAAAGCAGTGGCTTTTTCCCTGGTTCATTACTTTTCAAGAGTGGGTTTTCCTCGTGAAATTTTAACAGACCAGGTCACTAACTTTATGTCTAACCTTCTGAAACAGATTTACCAGCTTCTGGGCATAAAGGGCATACGCACTACCCCATACCACCCACAGACAGATCGATTGACAGAGCGTTTCAACCAAACCCTCAAACAAAAGCTTTGTAAGTTTGTCAATGAGACTGGATCTGATTGGGATCAATGGGTTCCTTACCTTGTCTTTGCCTATAGGGAGGTACCCACGCTTCCACAGGCTTCTGCCCCTTTGAGCTTCTTTATGGTCATGAGGTAAGGGGCCCTCTGGCCTTACTATGGGAGACCTGGGAGGGGGATCACAGGAGGAAGGGGCCTGTTAATGTCATTTCTTATGTTGTACAGATGAGAGAGAAGCTCCAGTGGATGAGTCAACTGGCTGAGGCACACATGGTGGACGCCCAGAAACATCAAAAGGCCTGGTATGACCAGTCAGCCTGGCAGAGAAGTTTTGAGCCAGGTCAAAAAGTCCTGGTTATGCTGCCAACCAGTGACAGCAAGCTGTTGGCAAAGTGGCAGGGGCCTTTTGAGGTCCAGAAGAAACTTGGGCCCACCACCTATCAGATCTCTGACCCAGGGCACAGGCCCTCCAGTCGTGTGCTTCATGTGAACCTCCTCAAAGAATGGGTACTAAGGGCTGAGGAGGGAGCAAGGGTGTTGCTGATCCAGGCTGTGAGGGAGGAAGAGGAGGTAGATGATCAGTACCTACAGTGGGTACGGAAAGTATTCAGACCCCTTTAAATTTTTCACTCTTTGTTAAATTGCAGCCATTTGCTAAAATCATTTAAGTTAATTTTTTTTCCTCATTAATGTACACACGCACCCTATATTGACAGGGAAACATGACATTTTTGCAGATTTATTAAAAAAGAAAAACTGAAATATCACACAGCCATAAGTATTCAGACCCTTTGCTATGACCCTCATATATTTAACTCGGATGATGTCCATTTCTTCTGATCATCCTTGAGATGGTTCTACACCTTCATTGGAGTCAAGCTGTGTTTGATTATACTGTTTGGACTTGATTAGAAAGGCCACACAACTGTCTATATAATACCTTACAGCTCACAGTGCATGTCAGAGCAAATGAGAATCATGAGGTCAAAGGAACTGCCTGAAGAGCTCAGAGACAGAATTGTGGCAAGGCACAGATCTGGCCAAGGTTACAAAAAAATTTCAGCTGCACTTAAGGTTACAAAAAAATTTCAGTTGCACTTAAGGTTCCAAAGAGCACAGTAGCCTCCATAATCCTTAAATGGAAGACGTTTGGGACGACCAGAACCCTTCCTAGAGCTGGCCATCCCCGATGTGGGCGTGTTTTTCAGCTGCAGGGCCAGGACGACTGGTTGCAATCGAAGGAAAGATGAATGCGGCCAAGTACAGGGATATCCTGCATGAAAACCTTCTCCAGAGTGCTCAGGACCTCAGACTGGGCCGAAGGTTCACCTTCCAACAAGACAATGACCCTAAGCACACAGCTAAAATAACAAAGGAGTGGCTTCAGGGCAACTCTGTGACTGTTCTTGAATGGCCCAGCCAGAGCCCTGACTTAAACCCAATTGAGCATCTCTGGAGAGACCTGAAAATGGCTGTCCACCAACGTTCACTATCCAACTTGACAGAACTGGAGAGAATCTGCAAGGAGGAATGGCAGAGGATCCCCAAATCCAGGTGTGAAAAACTTGTTGCATCCTTCCCAAAAAGACTAATGGCTGTATGAGCTCAAAGGGGTGCTTCTACTAAATACTGAGCAAAGGGTCTGAATACTTATGGCCATGTGATATTTCAGTTTTTCTTTTTTAATAAATCTGCAAAAATTTCAACAATTCCGTTTTTTTTCTGTCAATATGGGCTGCTGTGTGTACATTATTGAGGGAAAAAAATGAATTTAAATAATTTTAGCAAATGGCTGCAATATAACAAAGAGTGAAAAATTTAAGGGGGTCTGAATACTTTCCGTACCCACTGTACCTGCGCCGCTATCCTCAGACCTGGATTTGGGCCACCTCTCTGCAGACCAGCAGACTCAGGTGAAGACTTTGATTAATTCAGAGACATTCCAGGATCATCCAGGTCGCACAAATCTGGTGGAGCATGATATTGTACTGAAACCCAATGCAACTGTGAGGCGTATGAGTTATAGGATACCAGAGCTCCTCCTGGTGTCACTAAAGAAGGAAGTGGACCTCATGTTGTCCCTAGGAATATTCAACCTTCAAAAAGTGAATGATGTAATCCGGTGGTTCTGGTCCTGAAGAAGGATGGATCCGTTTCTGTATTGACTTCAGGTACCTGACCTCCATCTCAAAGTTTGATTCATATCCCACTCCATGGATTGATGACCTCATTGAGCACTTAGGGAAAGCACAATACCTGACCATGATTGACCTTTGCAAGGGCTACTGGCAGGTGCCTCTGACCCAGCGGTCTCAGGAGTTGACAGCTTTTCGGAATTGCCATTTGGGTTGCATGGGATCTCTGCAACTTTTCAAAGATTGATGGACCAGGTACTTTGTGGGCTTTCTGATTTTGCCTGTGCATATCTTGATGATATTGCCATCTACAGCGCCACCTGGGAGGAGCACTTGAGACACCTGAAGGAAGTCCTGGAGCGCCGGCGGGCAGCAGGCCTGACAATCAATCCAGCAAAGTGTGTCCTCGCCAGACAAGAAACTGAATACCTTGGCTTCACCATCGGAGGTGGGTTTATAAAGCCAGAAGTTCATAAAGTCCATGCAATTGAATCGTGTCCTCTCCCACAAACTAGCAAACAGCTCAGATTTTTCCTTGGGATGGCAGGCTTTTACCATTGATTCATACAGAACTTCTCAGCCAGAGCTGCTTTGCTGACTGACTGGACCGGCTCAAAATGCCCCAACCACATCCAGTGGACAGCTGAGGCAGTGGCAGCTTTCAAGGATCTCCAGAAATCCCTGAGTGAGAATCCGGTTCTTCACAGCCCAGATTTTGATAAACCTTTTATATTGAGAACTGATGCATCTGAGAGAGGTGTGGGAGCTGTGCTTCTGCAGGGGCCAGAAGGGGACCAGCATCCTGTGGCCTACATCAGTCGGAAGCTGTTTCCCAGGGAGGTTCGCTATTCAACAGTGGAGAAAGAAGCTTTGGCAGTCAAGTGGGCCCTTGACTCTGAATGGCATTAATTTAGCCTCCAGTACGACTGTGAGAAACCTTGGAGTTATTTTTGATCAGGATTTGTCCTTTAACTCACACATAAAACAAGTCTCTAGGACCGCCTTCTTTCACCTGCGCAATATCAGTAAGATTAGGAACATTCTGTCACAGAGTGATGCTGAAAAATGAGTCCATGCTTTTGTTACTTCTAGACTGGACTACTGTAATTCCCTATTATCAGGATGTCCAGTTAACTCTCTAAAAAGCCTCCAGCTGATCCAAACTGCTGCAGCGAGAGTACTGACTGGAATTAGCAAGAGAGATCATATTACTCCTGTACTAACTTCTCTTCATTGGCTTCCTGTAAAATCCAGAATTGATTTTAAAACCCTTCTCCTTACATATAAGGCCCTCAATGGCCAGGCTCCTTCATATCTTAAAGAGCTGATAGTACCATATCATCCCAACAGATTGCTTCGTTCTCAGAATGCAGGTTTGCTTATGGTTCCCAAAATCTCTAAAAGTAGAATGGGAGGCCGAGCCTTTAGCTATCAGGCCCCTCTCCTGTGGAACCAACTGCCAGTTTGGGTTCGGGAAGCAGACACCCTCTCTAATTTTAAAACTAAGCTTAAAACCTTCTTGTTTGACAAAGCTTATAATTAGTTCTAGTTACAGTTTTAGTTATTATGACTAAACATACAGTCACAATTATCTCTATAGACACTGTTACAGTTAAGGATATAGCCCTTAGTAGGGCTGGCCAGGCAACTGAATCATCCCCTAGTTATGCTGCTATAGGCCTAGGCTGCTGGGGGACATCCCATGATCTACTGCGCACTTCTTCTTCTATCTCTTTCTCTCCTCAGACCCACTCTCAAATTTATTAGCCTTTATTACATGTTCTCTCTGTCCCGTAGTCCTGTGTTTGTTTCTCTCTGGTCTCTCTTTTTCTGTACCTTTCTGCAGGTATCTCTGGCTCCGGAGCTGCATGTTCTGTGGTCCTGGCTCCACCCACCTGCTGCTGTTTATTGTTTACAATGATCCATTTCTTACACGTTTAATGTTCCATTCTGCTACAGATAAATATTGGATTAATATTCTTTGCAGACTGTAATGTAAATAATTACCAGTCATGACAGCTTTTTGCCTCTGTGCTCTGTTTCCTATTATAACTGTAATCTGCTGAGCATACATTATCCAATAATTGTTCACTAACTGTAATGTAAATGCTGACCCACTAATATTGTCCATTGTCTGTATTATGCTGAATGTCCTTCTCCCCCTCTCCTCCATTCCTAGCTGTCCTATCTTCCTCCTTTTCCTCCTTTCACCCAGCCCGGCCATCGGCAGGAGGGTCCCCCATCTGAGCCAGGTTCTGCTCAAGGTTTCTTCCTGTTAAAGGGGAGTTTTTCCTTGCCGCTGTCGCCTTAAGTGCTTGCTCTGGGGTCAGGCTCTGGGTCTCTGTAAAGTGCTTTGAGACAATTTTGATTGTGAAAGGCGCTATATAAATAAAATAAAATTGAATTGAATTGAATGGACTCCTTCAAATATTACCTCCTGGGGAGAGAGTTCACTGTGGAGACTGACCATAGGGCATTACAATGGCTGGAGAGGATGAAAGACACGAATGGTCGAATTACCCGGTGGTATCTGGCAATGCAACTAGGGCTGCAACTAACGATTATTTTGGTAGTCGACTAATCTTTAGATTATTTTTTCGATTAGTCACCGATTATCCCCCCCCCCAAAAAAAACACCACACCCACCCAACCTCGCTCACACCTCGTGCATGCTATGACTCCAGAGCCAGTTCAATATGAAATAGCAGCTCACTCTGCTGTGTTTAATACATTCATGTATTGTAATATACCAAAATAGTATCTGAACCAAAATTTTTCACATTTCATAACAAAAAATAAAGTGCAAGAGCCCATCAAGTAAAGTATAGTAGCATCCTCTGTCCGAGCATGGGGCAAAGGAATAACTTAAAGTGACAATTTTTTTTTTTTTTACTTTTTTGGCACAAGAATGCATGTGAACCACAAACAAGCCTTACTGACATAACAAATTCTCTAGAAAGATTGAAAACACAGAGTAATAACTTAAAGTGACATTCAATTTCTGTTTTTTTAAGTGTTCGGTCAGATAAGGCCATATGTAAACAAAATGAACTTTTAAGTATTAAATTCATTAAACAGATTGCTTATTGCAGTGCATGAAAGTTAGCATGTCTACATGTTCTGGGTCGAGACTTGCTCTCTTCTTGGAGACAAAGTTCCCAGCTGCAGAGAAGAGGCGCTCAGATGGTGTGGAGGTAGCAGGAATGCATAAGAATGAAATAAAAATAAAATTACCAGTGTACTTGGTTTCATTGAGCTTCCACGTGGACAGTGGACACTGTGTCTTTGAGATTGGCTGCTCAGCAAAGTACATCAGCACCTGTCATGAGACACAAGATTAGCATGGCAGATATGTTGCATTTGATGTTCACTACTAACACAAGAAGAAAAACTTCATTAGTAACCCGTTGCTCATGTGATTCCTGCTGATCAGTCTCATCATCACTATCTGTGTCACATCCAAGAAGTGAATCGAGGGTTGACCCAGTTCTTCCGTGTTTCACAAGCTGGGGATGCAGCATGCATATCACCCGATGGCGTGGACTCCCCTCTGCTGTACCGGTTCATCATTTGAGGGGTGCAGACGCCTCTCCGGAGGACAAAGTGATACACGCGTCTTTGCTTTGAACTTCTAAAATGGCAAAATCAAAACAGAAAACTATTAGACATGTTTATCACTAGTTGTAGACTTAAATTAATCAATTTATGTAATTTTTTGTTTTGTTTCAATTTGTTTGTAGCTGACAAATAACTTATTTATAATGACTTATTTATGTATGTACTAATTTATCTACGGTATCTATCTACCTATCTATTTAGCATAAATGCATACTTCATGCAGTCCTGTGTGTAGAGCTAACACATGTGGGAAGAGTTACACTTAAGACTATAAGTCGTATAACTATATATGACTCATATGGATATAAGTCAGTGATCTTATGCAGTTAACACATTAGCTTTCATGTAATGGCCTAAAAGAAACTAATATCTCTTTAGCAAATCAAAAGAACAGCTAACTTACCCATCTTTGTCCGTGGACGCTAAAATTCCGGTGTGTTTTCGTTTTAAATGCATCGCCGTCGTGCTGCCGTGGTAGGCCAGCTGTGCATTGCAGACAGCACACTTTACTTGTTTAGTAGTTTTATTTTCTTTAAAAAAAGCCCAGACTTTAGATAGCCATCGCGCGTCTCTGTTTAACTTCGTCAGTGGTGGATTGGCGCAGACGGTGCAAAGAACGAAGCTACTGCCCCCAACACTTCCTGCGGCGCATTACAATTTTATTTACTGTGTTCAGATGAGTGATGTGTCGTTACATTATTAAATGCCTAACTTTTGTACAGTCAATTCTTTTCTTTGTTTAAATGGTTTATTCTAATTCTGTTTTGTTTGAGTTACCAGTGCAGAGGGTGCTGTTGCTGCTGGTGTTGCTGAGTGGTGTCCTGTGAGGCTGGCTCCAAAAGGGGCCGCCCCCAGAAGTGCAGCCATTGTATGGAGGGAGCGGCCAAATTGGGCTGGACCAAGTGGATGCCACATCATGGGGGGAAATTAGGGATTTAGTTTGTATAGTTGACTATTTCTTTAGACTGTTAGTTGTTGATTTATGTTGCTTAGTTAGTAGTTAAAGATATACTTTAATGACAGGCTGATTTTCTGGTTTTGTTTTCTGTTGTTGAGTTTGTTGCAGTGTTTGTTGTATGTAATCCCCATTTTTGTTAGGATAATGGCCTGATCAACCATTATATATGTGTCCTTTGTTGTCCAGTGGATAGGTCTGTTTGTCTTTTGTTGGTCCGTTGGTCTGTTCAGTTAATTGAGTTGGTATTTTTTTCAGTATAGTTCTGTTAGGTTGACCTCTTTTATGGATCCAACGTTTGTTATATTTTGGTTAAAACATATTTCTTTTCTTTTTTGGGTAAATAAAACCTGCTTTTTGAAGAAATTCATCTGTGTTCCTCATGCTTGCCAGCTTGGTCCCTTGCACTCCCCTCAGGGCTGCGTGCTAAGCCCTGCTGACGGACTGCTCCGCGAAGACCCAAGCTGTCAGATAGTGAAGTTTGTGGATGACACAGCAGCGGTGGGATGCATCACCAATAATGATGAATCCGAATACAGAGAGGAGGTGCAACATCTGGAGGGTTGGTGCAGGGATAACAACCTCCACATCAACGTGATGAAAACCAAGGAGATGATCGTGGACTTCAGGAAGAGCAGACATGGAAACCCACATTCCTATGTGGGGCTTGGAGGCTCAGTCCTGTCCTCCTTCTACAGCTGTGTGGTGGAGAGCGTCCTCTGCTCCTGCATCTCCATTTGGAATGGCACCTGCTCTGCTGCAGAGAGGAAGGCTCTCCACGGGGTGCTGTAGGAAGAGGGCTACTCACACCATGATGGACCACACCCACCCTGCACACACATTCTTTGGCCCTCTTCCCTCAGGGAGGAGGCTGTGGAGCATTCGGAGCAGGACCACCAGACTGAAAAACAGCTTCTTCCCAACAGCTGTGAGACTGTTGAACACTGGTGGTGTTCTCCTGGCTGCAATGCCTCTGTTCCATTCTCTGTTCATCTCTGTTCATTTTTTCATTCTGAGCCCTATGTTTATATCTTAAGCCACTTTGCTCACTTGCAGTAT
Organism: Toxotes jaculatrix; assembly: GCF_017976425.1. NCBI lineage: Eukaryota > Metazoa > Chordata > Actinopteri > Toxotidae > Toxotes > Toxotes jaculatrix. Next base: position 13,932,762 of record NC_054413.1, on the reverse strand, counting down.
TCTTTGCACAATCCTCCACTACATGCATGGTTAGGTACCTTGTTACTTTTTGTATTTTTTTGGCCTCCTAAATTTTTTTATATTTTTATTGTTATTATATTTTTATTACTACTTTCTTGTTGTATTTATAATATTTTAGGTGTTTTTATTGATTACTTGTTCCTGTTGGCTTTTACTGGGCCCTCAGTACCCAATTTTGGTTTTATTCTCATGAAAATGGAAGTGGAATAGAAATGATAATAAACCTCCTTCAGTCCTTGAATCCTTGAAATCCTTGAACGTGCCTGTTTTTCAATTCAATTCAATTTTATTTATATAGCGCCTTCCACAATCAAAATTGTCTCAAAGCGCTTTACAGAGACCCAGAGCCTGACCCCAGAGCAAGCACTTAAGGTGACAGTGGCAAGAAAAAAACTCCCTTTTAACAGGAAGAAACCTTGAGCAGAACCTGGCTCATATGGGGGACCCTCCTGCTGATGGCCGGGCTGGGTGAAAGGAGGAAAAGGAGGAAAATAGGACAGCTAGGAATGGAGGAGAGGAGGAGAAGGACATGCAGCATAATACAAACAGGGTTGGCAATGGACAATGTTAGAGGGACAGCATTTAGTTAGTAAACAGTTAGTGGATAATGTGTGCTCAGCAGATTACAGTTATGATAGGAAACAGAGCACAGAAGCAAAAAGCTGTCATGATTGGTAATTATTTACATTACAGTCTGCATAGAATATTAATCCAAAATTTATCTGTAGCAGAGTGAAACATTAAACATGTGTTAGAAATGGATCATTGTAGACAATAAACAGCAGCAGGTGGGTGGAGCCAGGACCACAGAACATGCAGCCAGAGACACCTGCAGAAAGGTACAGAGAGAGAGAGACCAGAGAGAAACAAGCACAGGACTAAGGAAGAGAGAGGACACAGAGTTAATGGCATGTAATAAAGGCTAATAAATGTGAGAGTGGGTCTGAGGAGAGAAAGAGAGAAGAAAAGAGGTGCGCAGAAGATCATGGGAAGTCCCCCAGCAGCCTAGGCCTATAGCAGCATAACTAAGGGATGGTTCAGTTGCCTGAGCCAGCCCTACTAAGGGCTATATCCTTAACTGTAACAGTGTGTCACGACTATGGGAGGCAAGGACTAGGACCCAAATGCAAGACCCCTCAGACGTAGTCCAAACTAATAATTATTTATTCAAACAAAGTAACAAACAAAAGATCACCCATAAAGGGGAAAAACGCGCTAAAACAAAAGTTACAAAACGTGAACACAAAATCACTCTTAACCAGGAGAAAAGGTTAAACAAGAAACAAAGTAACAAAATAATACAAAACCTGACCTGGGGTATTATGAAGACGAGAGATCCAAAATGAAGCAAAATACATGAGCCAAGGGCAAGAGACAAAACATGGGACACGGCGTGATACAAAGCATGGAACCTGACATGAGACGAAACGTGAGACAAAAACATGGGACAAAAACGAACTGACAAAAGACAAGGGGAAACGCAGACTATATATACACAACAGGTGAGGGGAAACAGGTGGAAACAATTAGAGCGGGGCAGACAATCACAAAAGGAGGGAAACAAGACAAAGACAGGAAGTAGAACAAGACAAGATACACATGGGCAGTGATTTCAAAATAAAACAGGAACTATAAATAAAACTTAAACTAAACAAGAGTTCAAAAGTCCAAAAGAGTTCAGAGAACAACCCCCTTAGGGGCTAGTCATGACACAGTGTCTATAGAGATAATTGTGACTAACTATAAGTTTAGTCATAATAACTAAGACTGTAACTACAACTAATTATTGCTTTGTCAAACAAAAAGGTTTTAAGCTTAATTTTAAAATTAGAGAGGGTGTCTGTTTCCCGAACCCAAACTGGCAGTTGGTTCCACAGGAGAGGGGCCTGATAGCCAAAGGCTCGGCCTCCCATTCTACTTTTAGAGATTTTGGGAACCATAAGCAAACCTGCATTCTGGGAACAAAGCAATCTGTTGGTATAAAATACTATCAACTCTTTGAGATATGAAGGAACCTGGCTATTGAGGGCCTTATATGTAAGGAGAAGGATTTTTTTTTATATACAGCTATATAAATTCAGGCGTTAAGGGGTTAAAATCAATTCTGGATTTTACAGGAAGCCAATGAAGAGAAGTTAGAACAGGAGTAATATGATCTCTCTTGCTAATTCCAGCCAGTACTCTCGCTGCCGCATTTTGGATCAGCTGGAGGCTTTTTAGAGAGTTAACTGGACATCCTGATAATAGGGAATTACAGTAGTACAGCCTAGAAGTAACAAAAGCATGGACTAGTTTTTCAGCATCACTCTGCAACAAAATGTTCCTAATCTTACTGATATTGCGCAGGTGAAAGAAGGCGGTCCTAGAGACTTGTTTTATATGTGAGTTAAAGGACAAATCTTGATCAAAATAACTCCACAGTTCCTCACAGTCATACTGGAGGCTAAATTAATGCCATCCAGAGTAACTATATGATTAGAAAAACTGTTTCCGAGGTGTTTAGGACCAAACAAAATAACCTCAGCTTTGTCTGAATTCAGAAGAAGAAAGTTACAGGTCATCCAGGCCTTTATGTCTTTAAGACATGCCTGAAGTATGATTAACTGATCTGTTTCGTCTAGCTTCATAGATAAATATAGCTGGGTATCATCCGCATAGCAATGGAAATTTATTCCATGCTTCCTGATAATATTACCGAGGGGAAGCATGTATAAGGTGAACAATCATCGGTCCAAGCGGCTCCCGAGCAGCCGGGGAACGGCTAACAGGAGCTAAAGTAGGACGGCTACCTGTAGCTAATCTAGGCTGGTCTGCACCAGCTGACTGACTAGCTAGCGCAGCTACGGGGTGGTAATCTATGGTGTGGAGCCAAGCCTCTACTTCCCTCAGCCTCGCCTCCAATGCTACAAAAATGCTACATTTATTACACATACCATTATCACTAAAGGAGGCAGAGGAGTAACTAAACATCTCACACACCGTGTAAGAGAGAGGAGAGACAGCAGGAGAAAGAGAAGCAATTACTAACAGCTAAGCTAGCGGACCAGAGATAGAGCGATTAGAGTGTGCAAGAATTCAGAGATGGACCACAGAACACGGCAAAGTTAGTGTTGATTAATAAGCTAGGATAACACTCGTAACACCACAGTGCAGAAGCAGCAAACAGGAAGTGACACAATACGTTACCACTACGTCAGGAAGGAACAGAACCCTGTTTTATCTGATCATTCTTTAGTAACATTTGAATTTACAATAATGAACTGCACAGCATCTGGGAAAAAAAATTAACTACTGTAGATATTTGTCTGATAATGCTGTTATCAAATATAAGGAAGCTATTCCATCTTTACTATCTCCGTTGCCATGTGCCAGTTTTACAGAGGGCAATGGCCTAAACTTTACTCCAGCAGATATAGATTAGATTAGATTAGATTAGATTAGATTCAACTTTATTGTCATTACACATGTACAGGGACAGGGTAACAAAATGCAGTTAGCATCTAACCAGAAGTGCAAAAGCAGCAAGTGCAGGATATGGCAAAAAAAAAAAGTGCAATATATACAGTATTCACATTAGATATATACATATATGAATATATATAAACATGATATACAGATGAGTGTTTTATAACAGTATGTACAGTTAAATAAGTATTATGAACATACTATACAGATGCATTATGTATCTAAGTGTATGTACAGATATACAGGTAATATGAACTTACTATATAGATGGATTTATGAATATATGTACACTATATAGAGAAGAAAAGTGGGTGGTGTGAGGAGTATGGTTGGTGTGTGTGGGTAATGGGGGGGGGGGGTGTCGTCGGGGGGCAGGGTTGGTGTGGGAGGTGGAGGTGGGGGGTTACAGGGGGGCTAAGTTCAATAAGGAAACAGCTGTGGGGAAAAAGCTTTTCCTGAGTCTACTGGTTCTTGTTCGGAGGCTCCTGAAGCGTCTCCTGGAGGGCAGGAGGTTAAACAGACCATTTGCAGGGTGAGAGGAGTCCTTGAGAATGTTGCGAGCTCGTCGCAGACAGCGTTTTCCCTCCTCAATGGAGGGAAGTGGAGTCCCAGTTATGCGTTGGGCAGTTTTCACCACCCGCTGCAGTGCCTTTCGGTCAGCGACTGAACAGTTTCCATACCAGACTGTGATACAGCTGGTCAGGATGCTCTCAATCACAGACCGGTAGAAGTTCACCAGAACAGCTGAAGAGAGGTGGTTCTTCTTCAGTGTCCTCAGGAAGAAGAGGCGCTGGTGAGCCTTCTTGACCAGGCTGGAGGTGTTGGTGGACCAGGACAGGTCCTCTGTAATGTGAGTCCCCAGGAATTTGAAGCTGGAGACACGTTCAACAGCCATCCCATTGATGTGAATGGGGCTGTGTGTGCCTCTTTTCACCCTCCTGAAGTCCACAATAAGCTCCTTTGTCTTGCTGGTGTTCAGGAGCAAGTTATTGTTGCTGCACCACGTGGCCAGGTGCTGTACCTCCTCCCTGTAGGCAGTCTCATCGTTGTTGCTGATGAGGCCAATCACCGTGGTGTCATCTGCAAACTTGATAATGGTGTTGGATCCATTTACAGGTCTGCAGTCATGGGTGAAGAGGGAGTAGAGGAATGGGCTCAGCACACAGCCCTGTGGTACGCCGGTGTTGAGTGTGGTGGTGTTGGAGCAGATGTGGCCTGACCTGACATGCTGAGGTCTGTTGGTCAGAAAGTCCGTAATCCAGTTACAGAGGGAGGTGTCTATGCCCAGTTCTCCAAGTTTAGTGGTCAACTTGGAGGGGATGACAGTGTTGAATGCTGAGCTGAAGTCGACAAACAGCATTCGGGCGTAGGTGTTGTTGTTGTCCAGGTGTGTGAGTACAGAGTGCAGAGTTGTGCATACTGCATCTTCTATGCTCCTATTGCTGCGATAGGCAAATTGGTGAGGGTCCAGTGTGGGTGGGAGGCAGTTTTTGAGGTGAGCCAGGACCAGTCGCTCAAAGCACTTCATAACTATAGGTGTGAGTGCTACAGGGCGGTAGTCGTTCAGGCTCGCTGGGGAGGAGTGTTTTGGCACTGGCACGATGGAAGTGGACTTGAAGCATGTTGGCACAGCCGCTTGGGTGAGGGACAGGTTGAAGATGTCCATGAAGACCCCTGCAAGCTGCTCCGTGCATGCCCTGAGCACGCGTCCAGGAATGCCGTCTGGGCCAGCAGCCTTGCGTGCGTTGATCCGGCTTAGTGCATTGTAGACATCTGTGGAGGTGAACATGAGGGGCTGATGGTCTGCTGAGGGTGTTGTCTTGGTGGCCATCTCCTTGTTGTCTCTGTCAAAGCGAGCATAAAAGTCATTTAGCTCGTTGAGGAAGGAGACATCTGTAGCTGCCGGTGTGACGTTGCTGGGCTTGTAGTCACTGATGGCCTGGATGCCCTGCCACATGCGTCGGGGGTCGGAGTTGGTAAAATGTTCCTCCACCTTTAGCTTGTAGCAGTGCTTGGCCGTTTTGATGGCCCTCTTCAGGTTAGCTCTGGATTCACTGTAGGCTTGTGCATCACCTGATCTGAAGGCGGTGTCCCGGGCCTTCAGCAGGAGCCGCACCTCCTTGTTCATCCATGGCTTCTGATTAGGGTATGTGGTGATCTGTTTCTGTGTTGTAATGCTGTCAATGGTGGTGTTGATATAATCCAGTACAGAGGAGGCATAGGTGTCAATGTCCGTATGGGAGCCACAGGTGGCCTGAGAAGCAAACATACTCCAGTCTGTGTGTAGAAACCTGTCCTGAAGTACAGAGTCTGCCCCTGCTGGCCACACTTTGATGGTCTTCACTGTTGGCTTCACACGGTTGATGAGGGGTGAATATTTAGGAATGAGAAACAAAGAAAGGTGATCAGACTGTCCCAGGTGGGGGAGGGGGGAGGCAGTGTAAGCTCCAGCAATGTTTGTATAAACGTGGTCTAAAATTTTGTCTCCTCTGGTGGGGCAGGAAACATGCTGGTGAAATTTTGGGAGCACAGTCTTTAAATTAGAATGATTGAAGTCAACCGCCACAATAAATGCAGCCTCCGGGTGAGCAGTCTGCTGTTTACTAATGGCTGCATGAAGTTCCCTCATAGCAAGCTTGGCATTAGCATCTGGGGGAATGTAGGCTGCAGTGATAATGGTGGAGGTAAACTCCCATGGCAGATAAAAAGGTCTACACTTAACCATGAGAAACTCTAGGTTAGCTGAGCAGTGTCTCCCAACGATGACAGAGTTCGTACACCAAGCGTTGTTTACATAAATGCACAGTCCTCTGCCTCTGGTCTTACCGGAGTCATCTGCCGTTCTATCTGCCCGGAGTGTGTGGTGTCCGGCTAGCTCAATAGCATTGTCGGGTATGCCGCTGTGTAGCCATGTTTCTGTGAAAATCATGACATTGCAGTCCAGAAGTCTCTTACAGCTGTTGATGCGGAGTCATATCTCGTCCAGTTTGTTCACCAATGACCGTACATTTGCGAGGAAAACGCTGGGTAGAGAGAGCCGGTGCGGTGTTGTTTTTAGCTTAGCTCTTAGCCCTCCGCGCTTTCCCCGTCTCTGTTTACGATCTCGACGCCGCCTGCGAGGTCTTCCGCCCGGCTGGTTAGTGTGCGTAGACTCGGGTGTTCTGGAGATCTCGGGGATGAGTCGAAGATCGGCGATAAAACTGTTGGAGAAGCGTAGGTTGATATCCAAAAGCTCCAGTCGGGTGTATGATGTTAAAGAAAAGCTGTTCCGTACGAACAGACCCGAGATGAGCAGGAAAACTACTGCAATTTTGCAAAAACTGGGGAGACGCTGAGCCTCGCGTTGCACACGCGCCGCCATCTTGTCAATGACTATCTAGTTGATAGTACTGCTGCTTCATTACGCTCAACCCTTGACTCTGTTGCCCCTTTGAAAAAGAAGGTCATTAATCAGAGGAAGCTAGCTCTATGGTACGATTCACAAATGCGTACTTTAAAGCAGATATCACGAAAGCTGGAAAGGAAGTGGTTATCCACTAATTTAGAGGAATTCCGCCTAGCCTGGAAATACAGCTTTATCATCATCATTATCTGCCGCTTATCCGGGGTCGGGTCGCGGGGGCAGCAGTCTAAGCAGGGACGCCCAGACTTCCCTCTCCCTAGCCACTTCCTCCAGCTCTTCCGGGGGAACCCCGAGGCGTTCCCAGGCCAGCCGAGAGACATAGTCCCTCCAGCGTGTCCTAGGTCTTCCCCGGGGCCTCCTCCCGGCGAGACATGCCCGGAACACCTCCCTAGGGAGGCGTCCAGGGGGCATCCTGAATAAATGCCCGAGCCACCTCAACTGGCCCCTCTCGATGTGGAGGAGCAGCGGCCGCACTCCAAGCTCCTCCCGGATGACCGAGCTCCTCACCCTATCTCTAAGGGAGCGCCCAGCCACCCTGCGGAGGAAACTCATCTCGGCCGCTTGTATCCGAGATCTTGTCCTTTCGGTCATGACCCAAAGCTCATGTCCATAGGTGAGAGTAGGAACGTAGATCGACCGGTAAATCGAGAGCTTCGCCTTTCGGCTCAGCTCCTTCTTCACCACGACGGACCGGTACATCGACCGCATTACTGCGGAAGCTGCACCGATCCGCCTGTCAATCTCACGCTCCGTCCTTCCCCCACTCGTGAACAAGACCCCAAGATACTTAAACTCCTCCACTTGAGGAAGGAACTCTCCCCCAACCCGGAGAGGGCAAGCCACCCTTTTCCGGTCGAGAACCATGGCCTCGGACTTGGAGGTGCTGATTCTCATCCCAGCTGCTTCACACTCGGCTGCAAACCGCCCCAGTACGTGCTGAAGGTCTTGGTTTGACGGAGCCAACAGGACAACATCATCCGCAAAAAGCAGGGATGAAATCCTGTGATCCCCAAACCGGACTCCCTCCGGCCCCTGGCTGCACCTAGAAATCCTGTCCATAAAAATTATGAACAGAACCGGTGATAAAGGGCAGCCCTGCCGGAGTCCAACATGCACTGGAAACAGGTCTGACTTACTGCCGGCAATGCGAACCAAGCTCCTGCTCCGGTCGTATACAGCTTTATAACGTATAAAAAAGCCCTTCGTAAGGCAAGAACTGCCTATTACTCATCATTAATAGAGGAAAACAAGAACAACCCTAGGTTTCTTTTCAGCACTGTAGCCAGGCTGACAAAGAGCCATAGCTCTGTTGAACCATGCATCCCTCTAGCTCTCACTAGTAATGACTTTATGAGCTTCTTTAGCAACAAAATAGTAGACATTAGAGACAGAATCCATCTTATCCTGTCTACAACTGTTAATGATGTAGGTATGTCTAGAACAGCATCTTTAGAAATGTCTGCCAGTCCTGATTTGTCGTTAGACTGTTTCTCTCCCATAGATCTCACTGAATTGACTTCAATAGTTTCTAAATCTAAATCATCAACATGTCTTTTGGATCCTATCCCAACCAGACTTCTTAAAGATGTTTTGCCTTTGATTGGCACTAACATATTAGACCAGATAAATCTCTCTTTGGTAACAGGATATGTTCCACAGGCTTTTAAGGTTGCAGTTATCAAACCTTTACTTAAAAAGCCTTCTCTGGACTCTGACATTTTGGCAAACTATAGACCTATATCCAATCTCCCCTTTAATTCTAAAATTCTTGAAAAGGCTGTTGCAACTCAGTTGTGTGACCATCTACATAGGAACGGTTTGTTTGAAGTTTTTCAGTCAGGATTTAGAGTTCATCATAGCACAGAAACAGCACTGGTGAAAGTTACCAACAACCTCATAGCATCAGATAATGAACTCGTCTCTATACTTGTCCTGCTAGATCTTAGTGCTGCATTTGACACTATTGATCATAGTATACTATTGGAATGATTGGAACATGTTATTGGGATTAAAGGAACAGCACTAGGCTGGTTTAAATAATATCTATCAGATAGATACCAGTTTGTTCATGTTAATGATGATCCCTCCATATATACCAGAGTAAGTCATGGAGTTCCATAGGGTTCTGTGCTTGGACCAATATTGTTCACCTTATACATGCTTCCCCTAGGCAATATTATCAGGAAGCATGGAATAGATTTCCATTGCTATGCGAATGATACCCAGCTATATTTATCTATGAAGCCAGACGAAACAGATCAGTTAGCCATACTTCAGGCATGTCTTAAAGACATAAAGGCCTGGATGACCTGTAACTTTCTTCTTCTGAATTCAGACAAAACTGAGGTTATTTTGTTTGGTCCCAAACACCTCAGAAACAGTTTATCTAATCATATAGTTACTCTGGATGGCATTAATTTAGCCTCCAAGTACGACTGTGAGGAACCTTGGAGTTATTTTTGATCAGGATTTGTCCTTTAACTCACATATAAAACAAGTCTCTAGGGCCGCCTTCTTTCACCTGCGCAATATCAGTAAGATTAGGAACATTCTGTCACAGAGTGATGCTGAAAAATTAGTCCATGCTTTTGTTACTTCTGGGCTGGACTACTGTAATTCCCTATTATCAGGATGTCCAGTTAACTCTCTAAAAAGCCTCCAGCTGATCCAAAATGCTGCAGCGAGAGTACTGGCTGGAATTAGCAAGAGAGATCATATTACTCCTGTACTAACTTCTCTTCATTGGCTTCCTGTAAAATCCAGAATTCATTTTAAAATCCTTCTCCTTACATATAAGGTCCTCAATGGCCAGGCTCCTTCATATCTCAAAGAGCTGATAGTACCATATTATCCCAACAGATTGCTTCGTTCCCAGAATGCAGGTTTGCTTATGGTTCCCAAAATCTCTAAAAGTAGAATGGGAGGCCGAGCTATCAGGCCCCTCTCATGTCGATTCAACTGCCAGTTTGGGTTCAGGAAGCAGACACCCTCTCTAATTTTGAAATTAAGCTTAAAACCTTTTTGTTTGACAAAGCTTATAATTAGTTGTAGTTACAGTCCTAGTTATTTATTAAACTTATAGTGAGTCACAATTAACTCTATAGACACTGTTACAGTTAAGGATATAGACCTTAGTAGGGCTGGCTCAGGCAACTGAACTATCCCTTAGTTATGCTGCTATAGGCTGCTGGGGGACATCCCATAATCTCCTGCGCACTTCTTCTTCTTCTTTCTCTTTCTCTCCTCAGACCCACTCTCAAATTTATTAGCCTTTATTACATGTTCTCTCTGTCCCGTAGTCCTGTGTTTGTTTCTCTGTGGCCTCTCTTTCTCTGTACCTTTCCGCAGGTATCTCTGGCTCCGGAGCTGCATGTTCTGTGGTCCTGGCTCCACCCACCTGCTGCTGTTTATTGTTTACAATGATCCATTTCTAACACGTTTAATGTTCCATTCTGCTACAGATAATTATTGGATTAATATTCTTTGCAGACTGTAATGTAAATAATTACCAGTCATGACAGCTTTTTGCCTCTGTGCTCTGTTTCCTATCATAACTAATCTGCTGAGCACACATTATCCACTAAAAGTTCACTAACTGTAATGTAAATGCTGACCCTCTAACATTGTCCATTGTCTGTATTATGCTGCATGTCCTTCTCTCCCTCTCTTCCATTCCTAGCTGTCCTATTTTCCTCCTTTCTCTCCTCTCACCCAGCCCGGCCATCGGCAGGAGGGTCCCCCATCTGAGCCAGGTTCTGCTCAAGGTTTCTTCCTGTTAAAAGGGAGTTTTTCCTTGCCACTGTCGCCTTAAGTGCTTGCTCTGGGGTCAACCTCTGGGTCTCTGTAAAGCGCTTTGAGACAATTTTGATTGTGGAAGGCGCTATATAAATAAAATTGAATTGAATTGAATTGAACATTGTTTTGCAGAGGTGATGGTGCCTGTTGCTGCTTGAGAACTATATACTTTGAACAGATAAAAATACATTTAATTTAGTAGAGGATGTGACTTAGTGACTGTGTTATTTTGTGTGCAGATGTTTTCCTTCCTCATTTTCAGACATTGATGCAATTCAGTGGTCGTCGGTGCTGGTCCCTTTCCTGATGCTGTAGTGAGTGATGCTGGAATATGTTCATGCTTTTCTCTCACCTTCTAAGACTCCTGTGTAGTGTTCTACCAGGCAGTGTCAGGTGCTGGCCTGGCTCTTTCATTATCAGTGCTGGCCTTTCTCTTTCCTGTTGTGCCCACCTGGATGCTAAATAATAACTGCTGCCCTCATTTCTCTTTAGTGCTGTCCTCAGCTCCTTCTCCTTAACACATGCTGCCCATCTTTCTTTTTTCTCTCTGTTTTCTCCCCTCTCATTATTTTGCCTATTGTCCATTGCACCCTGAGCAATTTTTGTTTAGTTAGATCTCATCAGGCTTATTCTACATAAAGGTCTCTAATGCATGCTTGGGATAAAGGGCTTTATAAGTAAACAAACTGGAAAATTAGCATAATCAATTGTTTTTTTATTTTTCCTTTTTTTGTTATATATTTCTATTTTATAGTTTATGGAAAATCTTTGTCCAGTGGACCAAGGAGTGTGAGGCACTTCTCAAAGGGAAACATTCTCCTAACTTCAAAGAAGAGGAAGTTTGGGCAAGGAGACTGTAGTTGGTTATCAAGAGGGGCAGTTAATAAAGACAACTCAAGTTAAAGATATTGAAGTATTTTTAGAATGTGCAATTGTTAATGATAGATGGCAGTCTCCATTACAAGTGCAGTACTTTCAGCTACATGAAGTTATATTGGTTGTACTTTTCCCAAGATTTATGCCACAAATGTGTCGAAATAACGTCTTGTTCAGGTAGCAATACAAGAGGGGTCCCCTGGCACCAAACGACAGTAAACATACAGTATGTGAAACATTGTGAAGGCCTGTGTTTTCTAGACTTCAGAGCGCAGTAGAATGAGGCTGGTAAAAGAACATTTATTTGAACCACAGACAACTTAAAAAAACAACAGAACATTCACCATTGTTTCTGACAAAGTGACAAGAGGGGCATTTTATAGTAATTTGCAGTCAGGAGAAGAGGTTTGTGTATGTGCATTCAATTTCATGTTGATCGGGATGTATACAGGAATGGTGCACAGGACCCTCTTTTATACCCAGGCCTTGTGAAAATGAAACCACATATGCTAGTATATGTCAAAAATGACATATTAACATGTCTTTGATGTTGTTAGACTTTTCTATCTGGCTGCATACAGACTGTGCAGGGAAATGCCACAAATCTGGAAGATGAGTTATTTGGCTGTGCAGGCACAGACATGAATGACAGCCCAAGGTACTACATGTTATTGCTGGTACAATGTGTATCTGCAGCTTTGCACAAAAATTATGAGCAAAGCACAGACAACTGCATAACAGGTAATGCCCTAATGTAACCACTGTATACCAGATCAAGGCATAACACAGGGCTATTTTTTGCCATCATGGATAATAAAGCCAAAGTAGTTTTATTTGTAAACCACATTTCATAAACAGAGGATATTCAAAGTGCTTTACAGAGTAACAAAGATATAGTAAATACAAAATATTTAGAATCAAAAGTGAAAAAGTATAGACAAGAGATAAAAAGAGACAAAGTATGCAGTAAAGGTGCATTAAAAGGGTCATTGACTTTCATCAGTAGTTCCAAGGGTCCTCCAGTTAGGTATCGTTTAGCCCAATTGTTTAATAAATAGTTAATAACTGTTAATAAATAAATTTGATCAAAACATTACGTAAAACACGAAAAAATAGCAACTCATTTGCTAACTTAAATATTGTATAAAGTCCTTAAAAGAGTCAGCTGACTTTTAAAATATATTTCTAATGAATAAATGCTTTTTTTTTTTAATCTGTGTGCTGCTCCATGGGAAAAAAGATTGAACAAGACCAACTTCTACTCTTGAGGTCACGTGCATCTTGCAGAGGTAAATGACAAGAAGAACAACTTTTGTCGCTGTGGTTACAGGATTTCAACCTTGAGTTACTGTTACAGCAAAAGGTTTAAATGTTTCTGTAATTAAGAGATTTCAGTTTTTAATTTTTAATAAATTTGCAAACATTTCTAATATATGTTTTCATTTTGTCATTATTGATTAGTGGATTGATTGGCAAACATTGCAGTTTCACCTGTTTATAATTAATTCTACAACACAAAAACTTTTGCAAGTTGATGGGGTCTGAATACTTTGTGAAGTCACTTGGCATACAGAAATACATGCATTTATGTACACAAAATACATTAGAAACTGTAACAAAATAGTGTTATTGATGGTAACAAAATAATAAAATACACAAAAGACTAAAGTGCAAATATAATTAAAATGAAGTAAAAGGAAAGCATGTTTATTAGTTTATTATTTCGTGAGCTTTGTGAAGTGAGTTGAAAGAAGAAACTGAATCAGCTGCTTAGATATCAACAGACCCTGTTGTCTTCATGTTCTCCATAATTATTGTGATTACTACTCTGAGCTCCTTTTCTGGTTAACTGTTGGCAGCATAAAGAAACCAGTTGCACAGGTCATTCTGGAGGAGCAACTCCATGCAGTGACACTTTCACTTTGCTAGCCAACTGAAAGGTGTCAGTAATTTAACTAAGTAATCTGACTTGAAAATCAAACAGTGATTTTACAGAAGCTGCTCAGAATGATTGTGGAATTTTTTTGGTTTTTTTCAACTTGTAATTAATCATAACTCAATATGCTTGGCTCAAAATGAGTTATTCTTGGTATTATGAACTGAAATTCAAAGTAGAATTCTATTGAGCAGACACCATTAAAACATTAACATCTTCAAAGGAAACTGGCCCATTGAAAAGGGTGTGAAACTTCTACAGCTGAATCACTGAATGAGTTTGCACTGTTGTGACAGTTTCACAACATATATATTTGAGATCTGCCAACAACTAGCAGGAAAAAGTTGAATGGTTAGGGGGATCATAAATGACTTTTTATGAATGAGGGAAACTTTGGCAGCATGAGAAAGCAGAAATTAAATGAATGCAACCACAACTGAGAAGAAGAGGACGAAAGAGAAGTACAGTAGAAAATCAAATAATATTCCTATCGGATGTTTTGTAAAAGCCCCATAAAAAATAACCATTTATACTCCTTAGCTTTGAATTATCTCCAGCTACCAGACAAAGAAATAAAACTGGGTGGAAATTACTAAAACATGATGTCAATCAGAAGAACAATAGAGTTCTTGTAGCTGTGATCTTAAAGATGTTGACACTAAAGAAATCGTCATCTGATTTCTGCATCCACTGAGCTCTCACTCTTTTTTTGCTTTCTCTGTCTCATTACTCAGTATTAGAACTGTACTTCATATGCCTGCAAGTGTTGGTGTATGTTGCTTTCATGTCTATTAAGAGTGTAAAATTTCAAGTCAAAAACTTAAATTACATAGATGATTCTGCATTTTGTGTGTACAAGTGAGTGTCTTGTTGGAGAGAGAGCTTAATTTTTAATTTCAAAATTTAATCTAATTCAATCTAATCTAATTTAAGACTGAGGGCAGCAAAACAGAGCTCCTCCTAAAGCATCATGTTCAAAACACACCACAATATTGCACAGATGAAGACAGCTGGGTTGATTTGGAAAAGGAAATATAAACAGAAGTACAAATAACACAGACATAGAGATAATATTTTTCTGTTACATCTTGAAAATTCACTTGTCACTTCTGAGTCCAATTGATCCACATGTTAAGCTGAACAAACCCCAAGAGAATAGCCTCTCTTTATCCAGCCCAGCTAACCTGGCTTTACCAGTATACTGTAATGGCACAGCATTGAGATTTGTCAGCACTTCCACTGAAACCAACAATTTTTTTCAAACACACACATTTTCCAAGAGTAAGACTTTTATACGCAGATGGACCAAGGTCAGGCACGGACTGGCCATCTGAAAGTTTGGGAATTTTTCAGGTGAGCTGCTACAGTCTTTTTGCCCTAAACGGGGCATTACATAGCCAAAAAACAGATTCAATAAGTCATGCTATCTGCAGTGTCACAGCTGGGGCAATCTGTAATAGCAAGTAGCAGTTGTCATCACAACTGACAAGCTGGCTGATGTAGAAAAGTGTAGATAATGGTTTTACCTAAGCAGTCTGCAGGTGACGATGATGATGATGATGATAACATTGATGATGATGATATTGATGGTGATGAAAACAACTCAAGGTAGGTTTTCCTCAGTCCTCCTTTGTTTTAGAAGTTTGTCCTATTTTATGTACACGCACCAGTGTAGGTCAACAGATTTTGTCTGACTGTTATACAATTTTTTTTTTTTTAGAAGACTGTTTTGTATAGATCTGACAAGTATGAAGACATTGTTAGTGTGTGGCTGTGTTTCTTTGTGACATAAACCAGGGTAACCAAATGGACAGCAAGATTCTATCTTCCATGATGAGTAATCAACCAGGTACCTGAGCCACATGCCAGGGAGATGTTCGCGCACCTTTCAAGTATCTTTTCTGGCCTGTTATGTTCTCACCATTCATGATAGGATCTCAGACATATTAAATTGCAACATTTTACCCTTTACTCTGTAGACAAGAAAATCACATATAAAAACCATGAATGACCGTGAATATGGTGTATTTTGTGTGATGTAGTGTGAATATAATATGCTTTGTGTGATAATGTATAAATATAGTGTTCTTTATGTTAATTTGGTTTGTTGTGTTTGTAGTGTTGCTAGTAATGTGAGTACTCCTGTGGTCTGATCGTTCTAATTTGGCTCTATATTTAAACACTGTTGGTTGTTTTACAACATTTCAAATAATTCTGATAAGCAAGCTATTAAGTCAAATTAGGTGTCAGGTGATCAATACTTTTGTTCAACTTTGAATTTTGGCTTTCTGTACAAATACAAATTAACAGATTCCCAAAGTCCAAAGACATGCATATTAGGTGAATTGACGACCCTAAATTGCATGAATGGTTATTTATCTCCACATGTCAACCTGTTCTGGGTGTACAGGGTATACCCTGCCTCTCGCCCAAGGTGGGCTGGGACTCCTCCTTAAGAGGATAAGCAGGTACAAAAGGGATGGATGGACAAACAGCTCTGTTGTGAACGTTCATTTTGCAAATATTTTATTGAGTGATAACTCATTTACAACATATTTGTTACACAGTTGTTTTTGATATTATTGTGGACCTGTTGTTCACCGATAACTTCAGGGATGCCAGAAGCTACAGGATTCTCTTCTGCCTCCAGCACCACTTCTTGGATCAGAAGGGGGATTCTCTTTTTAACACAAATGTACTGTAGCACCACAGTGGCAACACTGATGACACAGAGGCATTCAAGTTGCATTCACATCGCTGTTGCATTCCTTGCTGTTGTAGTTGCAGCCACTCTCTCTGAGAATACAAGAATCATGGGTCGACGCAGGTCATCTTGCAACAAGGTTAATATGGCTATGTCCAAGTTGCAGACAATTTGTACAATTTGCAGACAATCTAAATGTGAGTACCATCAATGCACTCAACAATACCAGGTATTCCTAATTTTACATAGAAGTCCTGCTTGGTATTTGTTGTTTCTTCTTGGGTGGGTAAGTGGATATAATACCTAAGGCAGTGCTGGAGAGCCGAGGACTCTCTTGTAATAACCAAACGTGCAGTTTTCTGTTGCACACTGATCATATCCCACAGTATTTTGAAAAGCCTAATTTTCATGAAATCTGAGTGCAATCACCACCTGCAGAGTGAGGGACAACGCTGCTTTTTTGTCTGATGCATGCTGCAGTTGAGGGGAGAGCTCCTTGATTATCTCAAACAGTCTAGTTGTATTGTCCCATCATGGACAACTCTTTCTTCTTAATGCCCTTTCGTTGTTCATTCTATAAACAAGACGTACTGCCACTGTTGTTTGTCTTCATTCTGACTTTCCAACTTACATCTACTCCATACTAGGCCTAAAATTTACAACCTGGTGCACATACAGGGCTTAAGTCTAAATGGTTCACTAGTCATAACTCTAGATTGGTCGTAACTGTCAATTCTAAGTTGGATGTAACATTACACCCAGGAATACCCTAGCTCAGTTACAGCTTTAAATACTTCATCCCAGATTGCCCCATACAGTTCGATGTGATTTTAGGTTCTGCAGCATGATTGTAGTCAAATGTGATTACAATTGTGTTTACTTGGAATGGAGATCAACATTTCTAAGAAACTGTAGGAACACAGTTATTAATGAGAAAAAGTCATCTATCAGACACTCAATTTTGTAACTTTTTAAAACAATATAGATAATAATTTTTAACACCCTGTGCTACACTTAAAGTTAACTCTAGAATCTGTTCTATTTTTTTTTATAACTGATTTTTTTCTGTGAATTTATTTTACCTTGTCAATTTATTTATTTATTTTACACACTGTATTGGTCAGAGCACACTACTTTCTCTGCACATGACTGTGCAATGACAATAAAGTCTATTCTATTCTATTCTATTATCCTTGGCACCTCTCAGATGTAGTCATTGTGACGATACATACTTTATATATAATTGGCTCATCATAGATGTATTGTCAACAGTACAGCAAAAAACTTAAGTCTACCATGCCCAGGTCTTGAAGCAGCAAAAGAATGTAATGGCCCTTTTGACAGTCAAGCTCACCCTGAGCTAAACCTCAGGACATCACTTCTTATATTTTAAATTTTTGTGACAAAATAGTTGGTGACAGTACATCTGAGAGGTGGTAGCTGTTTTAAGTGGTTCAAGTGGTTCAGGATTATCTTATTTGAATTCCAACGCCCATTTTTTAAAATTGTGTAGCGCCCTGGAATGATTATGTTTCAGGTTTATTTTTATACCAGTGTGCTCATTTAACTTAATATGCCTCAAGAAAAGGTGTCATTTCTTGATTTTGTTTATTGTTTTCATGTTATCAGGTTTAACAGTATTATTTTTGCCTTAATTCTCATTATTTTGGCAAGAGAAATTGTTGTACTTTAGTAAAACAGTGTTGCCCCTTTAAGAAATGGGAAAGAAGAGCTGTGTCGTTGTGTTGGTTATGCCTGACGGAAAATGAGTACTGTTGGACCAGGGCATGTTGCAATTAAAAAAAAGGAAAGCAAAGATGAACGTATGTTTTGCTGTTCGTTTTGGAGGTGTAACAATTGCGATACAAGGATTACCAATAATTCTGATAAAGGGGAGCATGGCTGCAGGCAGAGCAGAGGACACAGCAGAGTGAAAGCAGTCTTTAGATTATATTTAAAGGTTGTCTATATTTAAGGTTATGCCAGTTTTCAGACAGCAAGAGCAATTTCTCAAATACCTGTTGAACAAATTACGTAGATCTAGAAGATCTTGAGACTGACGCTTCCTGACCAGCAGTACCTGTGGAGTGTGTCTCCATGTTACCAGCAAAGAAAGAACAGAATAGAGGATGAATGATGCCACCAGAGTGTTAGTCACTTTATTGTAAAGGTGTAAACCTGCACCTTTCCTCACAGTGAAGTCCAAGGGCTGTGGGTATTAATGGTTTTATTAATGGTGGTTTCAGAAAGTATACAGACCCCTTCACCTTTTGCACACTTCACCGTTGTAGATTTGTCATCAACTGACACTCAACAATCAATAATGACAAAGTGAAAACCTGTTTTCAGACCCATTCGTGGGTCTGGTGGACCCGCTGCATTTTTGGGTTTTCAACCCTTGTGTGGTGTTCATATTTTTGTTACTCAGCCAGTGTTCGTGGGTCTGGTGGTGCATTTTTGGGTTTTTAATTCAACACAATCAAACTATTTTATGTTAGAATACTCAAGATGTTTACTTCATCTCAATTACAAGCAATATACACAGCATAAATGGTTAATATTTGCCGTTTACCTTTGTTAGATCACATTTATGAATTAAAGTGCTACTCGTTTTTTGTTTGTTTTTTTAATAAAAATGTAATTAAAAAAAGAAAATCAATTACAATCAAGATATGGATGGAAAAAAATTCAAGAAATTTGCAAATGAAACAAGGTTTTTCATTACTACTGATTTGTATTTATTTGAACTTCATTAGAAATTCAACCCATTCAGGTCGGTTTACACAACACAAGCTGAACACATACACTAACCACATCAGTCTGGACACACATCAGCCCTATTGAACACATTATCATTTCATACCAGCCTATACAACACATGAGGGGCAGAGTTTTACTGTGTGTGTTGCATATGTTGCATATGCACTTGATGCATGTATATTGTGTTTTTCTGTCCATCTTGGGTCCACACACTCGCAGCACTTCTTTTTGTTGTTGCTGGCAGCAACCTACACTGTAAAAAAAAACTGATGTTTTTACAGGAAAACGCTGGCAACTGTGGTTACCAGAGTATTCCTGTAAAAAATACAGCAGCACCGTAGATAACTTTACTGACGAAATATGTAAACTGATTTACAGTGAATAAAATTACATCTGAATTTTAATTGACATTAAAAAACTGTTGAGTCAACAGAAAGTATGTGTTAATTCCACATAGCAGTGTTGTATATAAATAGACCATTTCCTGTATTTTTTACATGTAATAATTGCTTATTGTGCATCTATAAATGATAAAATTAACAGGGAAATATCAAACAAAAAACAAATTCACACAACAGTAAAACTTTGCATTTTAAGTGGAGTTGTTCTGTATATTATACATAAAATCTATTTATAATATGCTGTATTTTAATGTTTTAATAATCAAGTTTTTATGTAAAAATGACTTACGAACCTGCAAAATTATTTCTACTACGCCTACACCAAAACATGCAAAAAAATACATCTTCAGAAAAGACGAGGAAAATATCACTTTTGGGACCATTTTTTGAACACCATCTGTCTCCAAGGATTTCAGATCTGCCAACAATGCTGAGAAAACATTGGCCATTCAAAAACGCTCAAGGTCATTCTCAACACACGGGAAAAAACATATTTTCAGTATTTGAATGCAAATGAACAGGTACATTTGATAATGAAAGACAGACTGCAAGAACTTTGTGCGTCCTTTTAGCAGAACCCAGGGGATTCACAATTTCAAATGAATCTTGGAACAAAATCAGTTTGAGGCTCTCAGGGTTTTCATTAAAGAACTGGTGAAATTTGACAACAGCCAGAGTCCACAGAAAGAGTCCATGGCTTAACACCACTCGTGATCAGAGAGTTCCCGTATCAGGGTGAGGACTCGTGGGTTCACGTTGAGATGACGCTTGGAGTTTTTATTCTCTACTTTGGTTCCTTTTTCTGGGTTTATCGAGAAGAAACACCTGTAGAATAAAAGCACATTAAAGCATATTAAGCATTTTCTTCTTGTAATTCCTTGCACAAAATCAAAGTCTTTTGCACTGGAAAACTGCTTGTCTCAGTGTTATTACTCCTTCCATCATTACTTTTGATAGTTTGAGAGCTAAAATATCCTTGCTCTGCATATGTTTGTGTGAGCTGCGCAACACCATGAAGGTCAATGTGAAAAGTTGAGGTGGGCAGCACTCAGTAATGGTGACAGATAAAAACAACCAATCATGTAAAAAAACTTTCCAGACTTTGGATTTTGATTGGAATTCATTGGTAATGAATGCCAAAGGCATATTTTGTTTGGTTAAGTTTTGTAACTACAACGCCTTCATTCTTGGAGGAATGATATTTGAACGGACCTGCACCAAAAGGTTACGACCAGGACCAAGGAGCCAGACTCCAGGTCCCAGAGTCCCAGGTCCAAGTCCAGGTCTGAGAAATGACTAAGCCATGTTTACTCACCTTTGAAGAAACTCCAGCGTTGAAGCCAGCTCCGTTGGATAGTGGATGTTGAAACAGTAGTAGCTCCCGAACATGAGGCACAATGCAGAAATGAAGGAGGAGATGTTTGTGTTGATGAGGTTCCCATCCAGACTCAGCATGTACCTTGTTGAGGAATAGCAGGACTGTCCTATTAACAAATTACAGGTTAAATTAATAAGCGCTGCTCCCACATGACAAATTCTATAAACAGTGCAATTTAAAAAAAAAAAAAAAAAGAGAGAGAGAGAGAGTTGGACCTCTTCTGCCAGACATGTATCTTCGACATGGAAGAACATGGACTTCTCCTTCTCATTGAAGTAGCTGAGCAGCAGCAGGAGCATCTCTATCACATCATGTGAGCAGCCACTCTGCGTTCCCTGCATCCTCTGAAGCCTTGCGTAATTCTGAAGGAACTTCTTGCTCTTGTTGACACAAACTGTGGTCATGTAGTCAAGAAGCCTTCTCCCCTTCAAATCCAAATTTCGTGTGAATGTCAATCCCAGTTAGTTCCTTGAAGTGGACTGACATGCCAATTTCATCAAACCAAAATGGCCACTCCTCTCTAAGGCATTTGATACTTTTTCCCTGGTTGACATGTTGACGCTGTGTGTAAAAAGTGGACTTCATCAGACATTTTACCTCCTCTGGATTGGCATCAGAGTGTTGGAACATCACCTTGAGTTTTTCCATCTTTTGCTGCTGGCTCTCTTGAGTTTCTTCAAGGGGCAGAAATTTCACATTCCATTGAATGCATCCGTAAGTGTCCTGCATTGCTGCTCTCTCTTCTAATGGGATCTCGTCTGTGTGGTCTGAGTCAGTCTGATGTTTTCTTTTTCTTATTTTGGGTGTTGAAGTGCGCCTCACATTTTCAATTCTGTATTGCAACTGTTTGACAAGGCTATGGCAGCCTGTTCCAACAATATCACCCTCTACTATATCTTGTAAAGATTTGGGATATTTTGCCACCATTTTTTTTTTGCAACTTCAGTTGAATGCTTTTTACCTACATGAGGGCATTTTTTCATCATCTCTGTCACAACAATCCGGACCATTAGCCTCCTGAGTTTTGGGCCTGGCCTTTTTCCCCTCTCCAAAGAGTGCATCACTTCCTCAGGAAATTTACTCCACGGAATTTCAAAGTTGTCTTCCCACTGTGTGTCAGGTGGGCTTGGGCTGCTGGAGGAGGTTGACAATGAACTTCGGGGGGAAACACTGAGCAATGACAGCGACTGGGTAGGTGAGGCTTCCACAGATGATAGTGAGCTGTTCTCGGGAGTCTGGTCTTTAAATGACACACACAAAAAAAGATTATGATTCACATAGTACAATATTACACAATGTCCATGTGTGCTTTTGATTTTGAATAGTTGTGTGGTGTTTTTACTTACATTTACATTTCCAAACGGAAAGAAGCTTTCTGGCTTGTACAGGTCTTAATGCTGTCATCAAATCTTCTTCTTTTATGAAGCGTAGATCATCATACGTCTCGACTCCAATGGTCTGCAAGTGCTCTTCCAGGATCTTTTTGTTTACTGCTGGAAGTTCTGGTAGGGCTTCCATGATGGCGACTTCTAGGAAGGTTGGTTCTGAGTCACTCATATTTGCACCGAAGAGGAAATGCCACCTTCAAACAGAACACAAAAAAATATATACAGTACATACACTTAACAGAGCAGGAACATGCATCAGTTAACACTTATATTACTGTTAATCTGCAGTGATAAGTAAGTGAGCTTTAACTGGACTTTATTTTGCCACAATACTGTGTTTGAGTGGAATGACTTGGTATCCATCAAGAATGTATGATACCAAAGGATAGAAATCGGGCAGGTCATTAATGTTGATACACTGTAACCCAAGACTGCCCTTTGTCACAGAATACAGAAGGTATTCTGAGAGGAAGATTCCTTTGTGGATATCCATCAAAACATACACAGCTGTGTCATTTTGAATCAAGATGAGGAGAAGTTCACCAAACTCCATATACTCATCATTTCTGTACACAATGAACTGTCCTTTTTTATATGCAGTGCCCTTGTACAGAATGTCTGTGGTAACTGTGGTATTGCTTTCTGAAAAGCCTAACTCCCTGACTGCATGTTTAATAGTGTCACTGTAGAGGTTAGGATAAAACACACAGCTGTCCTTCACTTGCAGTAATTTACTGCATTCTTGCCCAGCTAAAAGATATGCCTGATACATCTGATGACGCTCTGACAAAGTTTGACAAATGTTTTTGAAGTTTTTCAAGTGTCTGGCACATCTTTTAAAATAACTGTGCTTACTCTCAAACCTAAGCATCCACAACCTAATGAGTGGACCAAATTTCAAGAACAGTGCTGAATAATGCCACAAATAGTGGTGCTTGGGTTTTAGTTGAATTTCAGGAAACAACATCTTTCTCAACTCCAAATACTCTTGGATCAAAATGTCAAGATATGCTATCTGGGACAAGGAAATGTTCTGAGCACAAATAAGATCCACAATGTCTTTCAGCTGGAGAGCTAACTGCCATACTTCATCATCATGGTTTTGCACTTTGTCACCAATCAAAACTGGTAGCAATCTCAAAAGGTTCCAGTTTTGAATGGCTTGCCCTAATAACTTGGCTCCGTCAGGGTTGACAACACATGGCTTTGTGAGTGCTTCAGATCCTTTGTACTTAAACTGTTTGATGCGCCTGTTTAAGAGTGAGTATGTGAACCATTTTTTCTTTTTTATAATGTTCTTCAGGTACAGTGCTAGATCATATGACAAGACTCCTTCAAAGACGTCATGACCTAAACAAGGCGGGAGACCAGGCTGGGAAACGTGAAAAGACTCAAGGGTAGTAAAGATAGATAGATTATTCCTCTGATGCCTTCGAGGTTTTCAGCCTGGAGATCAGCAACAGCCGCGTCATATGTCTCTCGGGTGGAGGACCACAGGCATTCGGATCAGCCTCAAACTCACTTCTTGTGATTTCACAGTACCTGCAAAAATATTGAGAGCGGCTGAAGTTCTCTGTAAACCCACCTATGAAATGGGAACCCAAGTTATCCCCAGCAATGCAGTAAAGACCCCCTTTTACTGTTTCTCCGTCTACATTTATTCCATCTGGCTCCAAGGATTTCAGATCTGCCAACAACTCTGAGAAAACTTTGGCTACTCCAAAACGCTTAAAGTCATTCTCAACACACAACAAGACTAAAAACATATTATCAGTATTTGAACGCAAATGAACAGGTAAATTTGCTAATGAAAGATAGACTGCAAGAACTTTGTGCATCCTTTTAGCAGAACCCAGGGGATTCACAATTTCAAATGAATCTTGGTACAAAATCAGTTTGAGGCTCTCAGGGTTTTCATTAAAAAACTGATGAAATTTAAAAGTTTGTCCATCATATAAATCCGTAAAAACCTCTACATCCGGATCTGCAAACTGTTGTGACTGTGTATTCCTCCCTAAATGTGACTGTAAAACACTCTTCAGAGTTTCTGCCACTGGTATGTAGTAAGCATATTTTTGTGTCATGTTTTCATCCATTCCCAGTGCCACCTTTTGGGGTTCCGTGAATGTCTGATTTCTGGAGAATGTTGTTCTTAATTGTTCCTGATGACAGGCAGAGAACAAATCTGACTCTTTAATGCAGTCACAGATTTTAGCAACTGCTTCATCTGATAGGTTCATATCATTTTTTAATAAAGAACTTAGTTTAGTTACTGTGTAGGCTTGACCTAACTCGTGCACATTTTGCATTTCCTCAACAATAGTCTGAATAATAGAGGCAGGAATAAGCAGCTGTCCTTGCAGTTTAAGGTAAAAGAGGCACATGTTACTAAGATAAGACTGACTATCATTCTCTGGCATATCACTGGCTGCACTAGCTGTGGGCATGGCTTCATGTGTGTTTTCTGAATCATCTGTACTGGTAATGACATCTGGGGGCTGAGAGCGAGTTTCCCTGTACATGTCATCAATACTATCAGGAGAGCATGCTTTATGCTTCCTACACATGTGAGAAGTAAATAACGACTTTTTTGTAAACATGTGCTTACAACCACTTACTGGACACAGCACAGACCTGCCCTCTCCAATATGATCATTTAAGTGAGATACTAGCTCTTTCACCGTGTGAAAATGGCGGGCACATAATGAAACTGCACATTTTAAATCTGCAGCAACAGCTATAGCAGCTTGAGGTGCAGGAGAATTGTGCACACGATAAAAATGGCCCTTGAAAGCTGAGTAAGTGTTAAATGTTTTACTACAGTTGGCGCCGTGCACACCTCAATTCATCAGTAAAGTAGCCTACAGCATAAACTTGTAAAGTGACTTACATATTTTTTTTTTCGTATTTTTCAAAACAACTGACTAAAACTATAGTTTTTACAATATTTGCATGTCAAATTAACAAAATTCCTTTGTTATGAGTATTACAGGATTTCTCAGTTTTTGGTACCAATATTTGTAGTTTTCACAAATAAATTTGATTAAAATCACATGTTGTAAATATAACAAAAACATTCTGTTTAATAGTTTACAAAAGTTCAATGTTATTTAAACAAAAAATATATGTTTTTGAGTTTACATTACTTTTCTGTATGGATTTTACATAGTTTTTATGTAAATTTCA
This sequence comes from Toxotes jaculatrix, assembly GCF_017976425.1. Lineage (NCBI taxonomy): Eukaryota > Metazoa > Chordata > Actinopteri > Toxotidae > Toxotes > Toxotes jaculatrix. Next base: position 13,907,449 of record NC_054413.1, on the reverse strand, counting down.
CAGTCATTTTTTACAGTGTAGAATAATGAAAAGATCTCCTGTTTTTGATGCTCCTGGCCACAGATTCTCCCATCCCTGTGCAGTGTACTCATGGATACCAGGGACATGTCAGCCGTGTACACAAACTTGGAAGAATTGACAGGCCTGTTCTTTGTAGTCAGCAGTTGGGGTGGGAGCTCAGACTTGTCTTTCCATATCGTTCCCACCATGGTCAGCTTCCTCTTTAGGAGCTCCGATCTCAGCTCCTGCGTAGTAAAAAAAGAATTTGTATCCACTGAGTCCCTGAGTCATGTCCAGGACGACGCTTGATTGTTCTCAGGGCCTCCTCCATCAGGTTTCCCTGTGTAGACTTGTAAGTTCAGCTGCCAGTTAGCTCAGTTGGTAGAGCACGAAGCTCAGTTGGTAGAGCACGAAACTCACTCTCTCAGAATCATGGGTTTGAACCCCACTCCGGGCGGCACTGCCTGCCATGGGCCCACCACCCGTGGGAGGTGCTGTAGGACTTTTGGTGCATTGTGGCCTGGGTGGTAGTTGCCCCTGCTTTTGAATGAAGGTTTTTGAATCTCATATACTTTAAATGTTTTGAGCATGCTCTACCTGGATGCAATGTTGCACTTATAGATTGTGCTGATATATAAACTGTGTGCATATGTTTTTAGAATAAGATGGCAGCAACAAGAATACAACGAGACCATGATTTGAAATTAACCATTGTAAGATATTGTTTTGTATAAAAAGATATACTAATAATGTGTACTTTCACTGTGTTCCTTGTGTGACCTGAGTTGTGTGAATTTGTGTTTGTCTATACAAATGTGTGGTAAGGGTTGATGGGTTATTATATGTGTCTGTGTATCTGTTAATCAGTAAATCAAACCTTATTTGTATAGCACCTTTCATTTAAGTTAGTGCATTTCAGTGTGTTAAACAGATAATAAGAAAGTTCAAAAGTGAATTTTTAAACAATTTGACAAAAAATCTAAATGGGGAAAAATAGAATAGAATAGATCTTTATTGTCATTGCCACAGGTACAACGAAATTTAAAGTGCTCTCCAGTCAGTGCATTAAGAAAAATATTAAAAAGAATAAATAAATAAAACATATAGAACATATAGTAACATTAGCAGCATACGCACCAAATCATTGCCTAAAAACAGAGTATTGCATATTATTTTTTTGCAGTATGGAGGGTTGTTATTGCGGTTGGATAAAAACTGTGTTTGAGTCTGTTTGTCCTTGCATTTATTGACCTGTACCTTCTGCCTGAAGGCAATAGTTCAAACAGGAAGTGACCGGGATGGTGGGTGTCCTTTATAATGTTCTGTGCTTTTTTCAAACAGCGAGAACTGTGTAGTTCTTCCAGTGTGGGGAGAGGGCAGCCGACTATCTTTTGGGCAGTGTTGATGACCCTCTGGAGTGCTTTCCTCTGAGCCGCTGTGCAGCTGGTGTACCATACATGCAGTACGTTAGTATGCTCTCAATGGAGGCACGATAAAAGGACACCAGCAGTCTTTGTGTGATGTTATTCCTCCTGAGTATCCTCAGGAAGTACAGTCTTTGCTGGGCCTTTTTCAGCAGCTCAGAGGTGTTCACGCTCCAGGATAGACTCTCCTCTATGTGGACACCCAGGAAGTGGAAGTCTGCCACCCTCTCCACACAGTCCCCATTGATGGTTAAAGGTGGGATCTCTGTTTTCTTTCTCCTGAAGTCTATGATGAGCTCTTTGGTTTTTGAGGTGTTTAGGAGCAGGTTGTTTGCCCTGCTCCATTTTGACAGTCGCTCCACCTCATCTCTGTAGGCAGAGTCCCCCCCACCCCCGGAGATGAGTCCCACCAATGTAGTGTCATCTGCAAATTTCACCATTTTGTTGCTGTGATGAACAGGGGAGCAGTCGTGTGTGTAGAGGGAGTAGAGCAAGGGACTCAGCACACAGCCCTGGGGAGAGCCAGTACTGAGGCTTAGGGCTGTGGATGTGTGGTGGCCCACTCTGACCCTCTGTCTGCGGTCAGAGAGGAAGCTATCTATCCACATGCAGATTGAGTGTGGAAGCCCCAGGTCCCCCAGTTTGACCACTAGCTTGTGAGGGAGGATGGTGTTGAATGCAGAGCTGTAATCTACAAAGAGCATCCGCACATAGCTCCCTTGCTGCTCCAGGTGTGATAGTGCAGTGTGGAGTGCTGTGGCTATGGCGTCCTCTGTGGACCGGTTTGCTCTGTAGGTGAACTGGTGGGGGTCAAGGCTGTGGGGTAGGGCTGCTGTGATGTGACTACGGACCAGTTTTTCAAAGCACTTCATCACCACTGGAGTGAGTGCCACTGGTCGGTAGTCATTGAGGCTAGAAATGTGGTGTTTCTTGGGCAGGGGGACTATAGTTGAGGATTTCAGGCAGGGTGGGACAGTGGATTGTGCCAGGGACTGGTTGAAGATCTTTGTGAGGATTCCAGCCAGCTGATCTGCACAGTCCTTCAGCACGCGTCCCTGGATGCCATCAGGACCAGCTGCCTTTCTCGGGTTGACGGCCCGTAGCGTACGCCTCACCTCATGCTCTTCGATTTTGAGGTCTCCGCTACTGTGGGCCACGTGGTGCAGTGGTGCTGACTCTGGTGCTTTGACCTCGAAGCGGGCAAAGAAGATGTTCAGCTCCTCTGCCAGCGCGGGATCACCTCCAGCAGCTCCAAGGTTGGTCCTGTAGTTGGTCAGATGCTGAACTCCCTGCCACACCTGCCTGTTGTTGTTACTGCTCAAATTGTCCTCTATCCTCCTCCTGTAGTCTGCCTTAGCCTCTCTGATGCCCCTCTTCAGGTTGGCTCGGGCTGTGCTGTAGAGGCCTTTGTTGCCGGACCTCCATGCAGTATTTCTCTCTTTCAACAGCTGCTGGACACCCCGTGTCATCCAGGGCTTCTGGTTGGGGTAGACCCGGATGCGTTTGTCCACTGTGACAGTGTCTATGCAGTTCTTAATGTAACACAGAACACTATCTGTGAATACCTCCAGGTCCTGATGTTCAAAGACCCCCCAGTTGGTCCTCTCAAAGCAGTCCTGCAGCCTCTGGGAGGCACCCTCAGGCCATGTGGCAACAGTCTTTGTGATAGTGGGAGCAGTTTTTCTGAGGGGGGCATATGCAGGGATTAAAAACAAGGACAAGTGGTCGGACTGGCCCAGGTGTGGTAGTGGTCTGGCCCTGTAGCCCAATTTGATGTTAGAGTATACCTTGTCTAGGGTGTTATCTCCCCTTGTAGCACAATGAACATGCTGGTGGAATTTAGGAAGTACTGCCTTTAAGTCCGCATGATTAAAATCCCCTGCTACGATATTCACAGCATCAGGATACATACTCTGCTTGTTGGTAATGCTGGCATGCAAAAGTCCGATAGCTGAGCTAGCATTGGCATCCAGTGGAATATAAACAGCCGTAATCATGATCACAGTGAACTCCCTTGGTAGATAAATGGGCCTGCATTTAACAGTCTGATACTCTAAATCTGGAGAGCAATGACTGTCTACCGTCACTGTGTTGGTACACCAGCTGTTGTTCACGTAAACACAGAGCCCCCCTCCTCTGCTCTTACCGGAGTCTACTGTTCTGTCATGGCGCTGCGTGGTGTAGCCTGCTAGCTCAATGGCAGAATCCGGGATGGATGTGTGAAGCCAGGTCTCCGTGATAAGCAGAATGCACGCATGCTTTTGCCTCCTTTCTCTGCGCCGCCTGCGCCTCCTCCCTGCTGGGATGGTAATCCATGGGGAGCCGGGACTCCTCGCTAACTCCACCGGAATCTTGTGTGTGCAGAGAAACTCGCTTGTTACGCGCCGTTCGTAACATACTCCGATCTTAAGGAGATCATGCCGGCTGTAGATGTTATTCGCCCGACATATCGTACACAAAAACGTACACAGAAACACGTACAAAAACAGCCATACAATGCATCGACCGGTGAAACACTGAGCCGCTGCAACTGTGTGCGCCGCCATCTTGTTCATCATCGTTGCTGGATTCAAGGCAAGAGGAAGGAAAAAAATAATAATTAAACCACAAAAATAATGTCATAATAATAATTAAAAAATAAATAGGTAAAATAAAACTAGATATAATTAAAATAAAAGACTAACATGAAAATGATAAGAGGGAATAGAAAATTTTAAAACATAAATTTGATAAAACACGAGTGAATAAATAAATAATGGACAAAAAAACATTCTGATCAAAAGACAGGCTACAGAATAGCATTGCCATGAGGGTCCTGAAAGACAAAAACAACATTTGAGTTAAGACAGATTGCATTAAAAAGGAAATGTTATGTGCTATCTCACGTAACAACTGAATGTATAGACTCAAACCAACAAATTCTTGAGTAACTGATAGATAGGTTCAACCACATGTTCTGCCATTTCCAGATTTCTTAAAGCCATTTCTTCTTCATACAGAAGCATCCAGTAAAAGGCTAGGAGCCGTGCCACATCAGAAACTACTATGCCCCCTTTTTCAAGGTTTACAGTGAAAACTGCTAACTTGAGTGCCATGGGAAGCAGATGGGTGCCATGGAAAGCAGAGGGGCGATAGAGTTAGCCCATTTCAATCATCAAATACCACTGGCAATTCAGTATTGATGCTGATAGCTTGCCTAGCATGCCAATGGATGCTGAAAAACTGATGAATGAGTGCACAGAAGTGATGTCTTGGGCCAGTGATGCATTGTAAGATGCCCTTGAGTCGAGAACTGCAAAAACTCAACAGAGCCATTGCCTTTACTGACTGACAGTATTAAATGAGCTACACAACCAGATGGGGCACCAACAGGACACTCTCGCTGATTTAAAACTGCTTTTTCTGGTCATATATGCAGTGAGAAATGGAGCAATACATAATGAGCTGTACTTTCATGAAACACAGGAAAACCTAGACATAAGACAATCTCCCTTCCTGCAAACATCTCTATGCAGCCTTTTCTTTTTCTTTGTGATGGTCAACTTCCTCCATTTTGATAAGGCAAAGGCAGTATATGGGTATATACTGATAATTGCAGATCATTTTATATGCTTTGTGCAGTAGGTGATAAAATATTACTATTATATACTACAAACTAAAATTTGGACTTACAATACACACTCATCATGATCAGGGAGGTGAGTTTGAAAATAAACTCCTCTCTCAACAGATAGCCAACCAATGTTGGCTTATATTTGATGTGATTATGATTAATGTAACAAAAAGCTCACTCATTCCTGAATTTAGTAGAAGCTTACAAGAGGTGAAGAGGCCCAGCATTTTTCTCATATTGTCATCTTGAGGGTTTTTCCTTTCTACATTGTAAAATAAGTATAGTTAGTCAACAACTTTGTGAATAATTATTTAAAAAGAGGGGAATGTGAAAGTAAAATAGTATCAAGCATGAAAGTGTGTAATTTATTTACACTGTAAATGTTTCTGCTCCTCTATTTGCCTCTGTACCTCAACCTGTTAAAAATACCACTTGCTGGCTGTGCAAACATTCTCAGCCTATTCCTGGAAAGAGGATCCCAGAAATATTTTGTCCGAGTGACCTGATGCTTGTAGTCTTTTGAGGATGCCACAATGGGTGCTGTTCATATTCACCTCAACCTTTTTCTAAGGTTTGGCAGTTTGCCATTGGATTGGATGGATCTTATGTAAGTAGCAGAATGCAAATCCTTTGTTGGAATTCAATAAATACAGAAATCTGTTAACTTCAAGGAGACATTTTTTGACATCTGACTCATGTAAGGTATTGTCTCCATATTATAAAATAATAGATGTATTTTATTCTTCAACCCTGCAGTGTTTTGCGTGTTATTTCCAGATTTACTGTTGCAATTTCCAACACAAGATCTGGACAGTTGATTTAGCTGAAGCATTCCTTAAGACAACTTAGATGTAACAAGATCAGGGTACTTAGACATTCAAGATGGTGCTATCTGAACTGTTGTTTTGGCGCTATCCCAGTGGTCTTATTTCCTCTCTATTTTTTGTTTTCTGTTGTGTTGAGGTTATCTGGTATAACTTTCAACATGATTTCCATTCATTTTTATTACTTTTTACTGGCCGTTGCGTTATTTTTATCACTTTTTGGAGTGGGGGGGATGCGAGGAGAGGAGTGGTGCTTTGTTTACATACACTCGCGATCAGCTGCTGGTGCTCTCCTATACAGGATACCTGCCCGGATCTAGGCCTGCCATCCCGGAGGAGCTCAGAAGGAAATGCGTGGGTGTAGAGCCAGAGTAAAGAGGAGAGTAAAAAAAAAAAGGAGTAGATTTAAACCATCTGTCCCGTCGATCATCACTGGGAATGTAAGGTCCTTAGGAAATAAGATGGATGAGTTGTGGGCACTGATTCGGACAAAGAGGGAGTAAAGAGAGAGCAGAATCTTGTGCTTTACGGAGACATGGCTGCAACAGGACTTCCCGGAACACAATGCCTCCATACCTGGCTTCAGGACGGTTCGGGCGGATAGAGACGTTAGGCTGAGTGGCAAGAAGAAAGGTGGAGGGATTGCAGTGTTTGTGAACGAATGGTGGCGCAATCCCGGGTATATTACTGTGAAGGAACGTTTCTGCTCGCCTGACACTGAACTCCTGGCTGTGAGTATGAGTTCATATTATTTAGCACGGGAGTTCTCCTCCGTAATACTGGTCGGTGTTTACATTCCACCAACAGCTGATGAGGCCTCGGCATGTGACACAGTACACGCGACTGTTGCTAAGTTACAAGCAGAGCACCCGGATGCTTTTGTGGCCATTACTGGAGATTTTAATCATGTTAGATTAGACACAATTCTCCCAACTTCTCATCAGTTTATTGACAGGCTGCAGGACCGGATCACATCCGGTCCCAGAGTCCTAAAGTCTTGTGCGGCCTAGCTGTCTGGCATCCTGCAACACATCTTCAACCTGAGCCTGCTGCAGGAAAGGATACCGGTGCTATGGAAAACATCCTGTCTGGTACCGGTGCCAAAGACTGCTGTCCCATCTGGCCCCAGTGACTTCAGACCAGTTGCACTTGCATCGCATGTCATGAAGGTACTGGAGAGACTAGTGCTGATGCAGCAGAGACCACGGGTGAAACCTAATTTCGACCCTCTTCAGTTTGCCTACCCGCCTCATGTGGGGGTGGATGATGCTGTTGCCTATCTACTGCAGCAAGCTCATTCTCATTTGGATGGTAGTGGAAGCACTGTGAGGATCATGTTCTTTGATTTCTCCAGTGCTTTTAATACCATCCAACCTCTTTTGCTGAATGAGAAGCTGCTGGGGATGGGTGTCGGTACGTCTATGGTTTCCTGGATCTCTGACTATCTGTCAGACAGGCCTCAGTTTGTACAGCTGGGGAGCTCCCTGTCTGGAGTGGTGGTGAGTAACACAGGAGCGCCACAGGGGACTGTACTGTCACTCTGTACACCTGTGATTTTCAGTACAACACAGAATCGTGCCACCTGCAGAAGTTCTCAGATGACACTGCGGTGGTAGGGTGTATTAGAGATGGACAGGATTTAGAGTGCAGACACCTGGTGGATAACTTTGTGGAGTGGTCCAGCAGGAATCATCTGCTCCTAAATGTCAAGAAGGCCAAGGAGAGGGTCGTTGACTTTAGGAAGACCAGAACTGCAGCCAGACCCAAACCCATAATCATCCTGGGGGAGGAGGTCAAGACAGTGGAAAAGTACAGGTACTTAGGTGTCCACTTGAACTGCAATCTGGACTGGAAAACCCACACCGATGCTGTGTACAAAAAGGATGAGCAAACTCTATTTTCTGAGGAAGCTCAGATCTTTCAGTGTGTGCAGCAAGATGCTGGAGATCTTCTACCAGTCTGTTGTTGCAAGTGCCATCTACTGTGCTGTGGTCTGCTGGGGGAGCAACATCAGTGCCAGAGATGCAGGCAGGATGAACAAGCTCATCTGTAAGGCCAGCAGCATCATTGGTCAGGACATGGAGGTCACTGAACAAACTGCTCTCCATCACGGACAATCCATCCCACCCCCTCTACAGCACACTGCAGAGACAGCGGAGCTCGTTTTCTAACAGACTCATTCAGCTCCGCTGTCGGAAGAAACGGTTCAGGAAATCATTCCTACCATTTGCAATAAAACTATACAACAGCTCACCTCTGTGTGACAGATGAACACTTCAGCACAACTGTGAGTTCACTGTTACAGCTACTGTGCATAAACTATACACTGCTGCACAACTGTACATATCACCATTAGAAAACCATGGCTCTAACTATTTATCTATTATATATGTACATACTGCACACCTGATGGGTTATATTTCTACAACATTGTATATATTATTGTATGTATTATTGTTTATATTATTGTACATATTATCCTCCGTTTTATTTTGTTTTATTTATGTCTATTTTTATTTTACTTATTATTATTGTTATTGTTGTTCTTATTTTTTCTTTTCATATATATTTATATATATATTCACTTTTTGTCTTCATATTTTGTTGCACTGTATTTTTTAGAGTTGCTAAGTGCTGCCAGTTAGCTGTCAACTTGTCCTTTCCTTTCTTTTTGTGACTTTTTTACTTGCTGCTGTAACATAACAATTTCCCTCTGAGGGATGAATAAAAACTTAAAAACTATCATAATGATACCTTTTCATGATCTTAACATGCCATTACTCAGGTACTGGGCAAATATAAATAAATCCTGTGTTATCATCCTGTAGTTATGTTTGCTGAAATGTCTATTATTGAGTGCACCCTTAGTGTCGTATGTTTAGATTATGAGTTGGAATGTGTTATCAGAAGTATTAGAACTAATCTGAAATACATTACATGTTGTTGAATGATGTGCTCTTTTATCATACATGTTTCCTTTTATTCCTTTTATGCTTGTTACTCAAAGTTGGTGACATTAATGCAAATGCTAGTGTTGGGTGATAGACTAGAAGAGTTAGTTTGCTGCTTTGATAAACATTTTCTGTGGTAATATTTCAGTTCATTCCACTGATATTTCAGTACAGTAGATATTTAGTACAAGAACTGTACACTTTGTACATATTCTTTGTATGTGGTTATCTTGATGGCACACATACTTGTATGCTCTCTCTCTCCTTCTCTCTCTCTCTCTGTCAAAGCTGCCACACCAGTTGAATAGGTCACTCAGCTGTCAACCACAACCCAGCAACTTGACACGCCCCTCTTTTTCTCTCCTTCTTTCTCTCTCTGTCTCTCTCTGTTTTTCATGTTAGCATGAACTGAACAAACCCAGGACCTCAAGGAGAGAGACAAAAAAACGGGAAAGCAAGGTTTGGAGAAGAAGAGCATTTCAACAGGTACAGATCACAGTAACAGTGCTGTCGTTACTGTCGTTTCTTTTACTGTAATGATTAGAAGTTGATCATTCCTTGGCTGTGGTATGTCAGCCAAACCCATGTCTGTTGTTTGGTAGTGGCTATAAACCTGATGCAAAAATTATAGGTTTTCATTCCAAATTACTTTTTAGAACAGGACAAGCAGAATGTTTTACAGCAAAGTTAAAACAAATATGACTTCAGAAATTATAGTGAAATCATGTTTCATGGTTAATGTACTAGTGACCACTGTATCTTCAGGACAGCAGGATTGCATCTGCATTTCTGGAGTACTTCCTGAACATGTCGGTCACAGAATTTGAATCCACAGGCTCATGCCAAAACTGAACCAGATTTTAATTGAATCAGCTGCCATCTTTGTAATTTGTGGCAACTAACCACATGCTGACAGAGTAGTTCCCTGTGTTAGAAGGTCTGTGTCTGTTGTTTGGTAGTGGCTATAAACCTGCTGCAAAAATTATAGGTTTTCATTCCAAATTACTTTTTAGAACAGGACAAGCAGAATGTTTTACAGCATAATGGAATACGCTGCCATCTTTGTAATTTGTGGCAACTAACCACATGCTAACAGAGTAGTTCCCTGTGTTAGAAGGCTGACAAACCTGATTTCTGCCCTCACTCACATGAGTTTGCAAAAGTGAAAATATCCACTTTGTGTTTCAGCAGGCTGAGGGTTGGGTCCAAACTCTTTATGTTCAACTCTTAAGAGACCTGTAAAAATAAATTAATAATAATAATAACAATATTGGAAGCGAAACACCTGCTGACTCCATGCAACGCCAAACATAATAGTAGAAAGACATGGTGATTTGACTACATCTAAAGGACAGAGGATACTCTATGTATGAAGAGGAGCAATAGTTAAAGAGGAGTGATATCAAGCTTGAAAAACCATCTATGAAGAGAGGAGACAGGGATGACAGTTATTTACAAAATCAGCCAGGCATGTTTATCCAGCAGTTTCACAACAATTCACACCTTCATTCATGAGACCTTAATGACCTTAGTGACATGTCAGGGTGTGAATGACCAAAACCTCAATATCCAAAGCTACAGCAGTGATGTGAATAGATAAATCCGCCTGTCTGAGGGGACATAGGCTTTCAAGACCACTAACTACTGCTATATGTACTGAGGTAAAACGCTGTCAAACTTGGTCTCAAAATATAAATAATTCCACTTAAAAATTCAGATGTTTTAAAGATATGGGTCTACCCATACAATCTAGCCTTACCTTTATGAAAGATTTGCCTTTATTTCGAATGTAGCTCTATGCTTCCTCCTTGTTTCTGACTTCCTTTGGAAGTATTCAGTGATTTGGCATTGTACTTCCATAAAGAGACAGTTTTAGGAAAGAACAACCAAAATGAAAAGAACAGAGATAGAGATGTCCTGACTCAGTCTCTCTTTAGTCCTGCTGGATCCCACATTTCCAAACTGTTCCACAAAGGGCCATGTGGCTGCAGGTTTTTGTTCCAACCCATCAAGAGCACACAGTTTGACCAATCAACTGTCTGAAGACTGAGATCAGTTGATTAAATGAGTCGTCTGTTGTGCTGCTGCTTGGTTGAAAGAAAAACCTGCAGGCACATGGCCCTTTGCTATAATGCAACTAAAAATATTTTTAATTAGATCCTCCCAGCCTGCTAAATACTTGTGTATTTCAAATTGCACGTATCTATTTGTTCTTCCCAAGCCTAAACTGAGATAACCCACAAGGATGACATTACACAAGTTATTTTCTATTCAGAGCCCCAGAAGACATTGTGCAACTGTTTTCATAGGCAGAATAGTACTAACCATGACAAGTAAAGTGGCTTTTGTGAGTAAAATCAGTGGCGTGCTCCCTTAAAGAGCTGCAGTCCACTTTAGATGATGTGCTCTTGTTCATTTTTATGTGTGTTTGTCTACTGCTTCTCAGTATGGGCTCTGGCCAGAGCAGCGACAAGCTCCACTGTAACCGCTATCTGAACGGACAGGGCCCTCCATCACTGGCACAGCAAGGTCCTTCACAAACATACACTCCTCATTCCCTATGTCTATCAGATATTAATATTATCTACCCACTTCTACATAATTTAACTAAAGCTGGGCTGTTGTTGTGCAGCTAATGAAGGTATGAATGGAATGTACAGTGTACGAAATAGCTGCCAGCCACAAGGCCAGATGACCTTTGTGGTCCTCCGCAGAGACCTGCCTGGATTCCCCAATGACAACACCCTACAGATCAACTACATATTCCCAGATGGAATACAGACAGTAAGCTTGGCTAAACACTGTACATCTATTTAAAGTCTGGGTCATATAGATCATTTATCAGCTATCTATCTAATGACTGTTTGGCATCTGGTTTGTATGCAGATCCCACTGAATTATGTCCAGATGAGGATTATTTCATAGTACAAATTTTAGTATGGAGAAAAAAAGTTTTTTTGGATGACAGAAAAAACTGATTTGGTGAAAAAAAAAAACTGTAAGAACTGAACTGCCTCTTGTTGTGGGATGCTCTTTTTGAGTGTGCTTCTGTATGTGCATGTTTTCAATGTTCAGAAATGGCATCTGTTAACTAGTCTGGCGTATGTAGTTTGGTGTATGTTGAAATTTACATGCAGCATAAATGGTATTCAAAAGTATAGTATATTCTGTACAATCAACATATAGAATCAGTAACCAGCTTTATCTATGGAACAAACACTTCTGGTAAACTGTAACTGCATCACACGCTTCTGAATTATGCTCAACACAATGTACTGCACCAAGAACAGAGCAAGACAAAATCACACACAACCCAAAAATGCAGCTTTGAAAAATCAACAGAAAGCAAAACAGTAGCGTAGAGTATAATTTAATTTGAATGAATGAAACTGAAAGAACTCAAAGTAGAGCACAGTTTTCTTCTGCAGGGACACTGGCAGCATTCTTTTTAAGAAAGAAGTTGTTGATCTGGTTAGTCTGGTTAGTCGAATAAACACTGAAAGCAGCATAGACTTCACATTGCAGTGTCCTTTAGGAGGGGATATCTGCAAATGTTGAAAGCCCTGACAAAATTGTAAATATGAGATCAAGATATATATTTTTTCATTTATGTCTATACTAATTCATTAAAAAAAAACACAAGAACAGCTGTGAAAACGGATCTAAGTGAGGAAGCTCTCGCAGCCAAATCTTTTATACTTATTTATTGCCTACATTGTCTGGTCCTGAAAATTTAAACACTTTGCTGTAATTATAGACGCATGGTAGTTTTGATAAGTACAATGTGGTAAGGTTAAGTAAAAAAACAACATGGATTAGTGAAAGATTGTGAAACAAGGCATTATGCTGGACATGAATCCTGTGCTTTGCATGCCCTTACTTCATCCCAGTGACTGCAGTAGAACTACATCACATCTCTGTATTGGGCAAAGTCATTGCCAGTGAATTTTACTGGGGGAGCAATATGGTTGCTCCCCCAATAAATGGTTGCAGAAATGTATTTGACAAAGCAAATTAACTGTACATACACAAAAGGAAGGAAGGAAACAGGGCTGTTTACTGTGCCAAGGAAACCTAACTTTTCTTCCTGCAGGGGAAACACCCCCACCCTGGCCAGCCTTATCCGGGGCTGCGCCTCTGTGCTTACCTACCTGACAGCCGTGAGGGCAGGAAGGTTCTCAAGCTGCTGGATAAGGCCTTTAACCAGCAACTCCTGTTTGCTGTTGCCACCAGTAAAGATGGAAGGGACTTGGTCACACCTTCCATCCCCCTAAAAACACAACCTGATGGAGGGAGCAGAGAGTAAGTAAATATTACAACCACAGGTTCACCCTTTTGGCCACTGGAAGCATCCAATGTTGTATAAGCAAAATTTGGTTTGAAATTCTACAATGTGATATAGGAGTACTTCTAGGAGACTGAGTTAAGTAAATCAGATTGTCTGCTCCGGATTTTACCTTGGTGTCAATGTGAGATCCTGTCCCCAGCCCAGGCACCACCTTTGTCTGAAGAAGAATAAATAAACCAAATTAATCAGTCTTATAATCTCGAGTAGTAAGCTCTTAATTCAGAGATCTGTTTCCGTTTTGAAGGAAAACAGAAGACTACAATTTGGTGATAGATGAAGATATTTACTGTAGCTGAATGTCTTTAAGTAAATAAACGACTGATAAATAATGAGCACATGACCAAGAGGTCAATGAGGGAATTAAACAGATGGATAAACTTGATATTTGAATAAAATTACCATGTCACTCAGTTTGGAAAGTGTGAAATGAAGTGAGAGAATGGCAAAATGCTGTGCGACCACCTACTACTTTAGGACTTAAAATAAAGAATGCAAAGCACTATCTGACATCAACTCTTACCACAGACAGCAGAACTAAGTTTAGCCTACTTTTGCAGTGTCCTCTTGATGCTGGCCCCTTTCAGTTGGATCCAAAGTAGTTCAGTACTGACTTCACTCGCAACTTGGCAGCACCCCTTGGGACAACCTTCTTGAGGTCAATGAGCATTTGTGGGATGATGCAGTCTTTGCTCAATCAAAATGTACTTACAGTTTAACAAAGAATTAAAAAACACATTTCAGGAAGAGGTAAAATAGCACTGGAGCAGAGGCTTGGTGAGCAGTTAGAGAAAATCTTATAAAGCATAGTATAAAAAGCAAAAAGCAAGCAAAAGTAAAAAGTAAAACTATGGCAGAACTGCAAAAAGGAAGAAAAAAGCAAGAAGTAAGAAGAAAGTCAGAGAGAAAGGCCCTGCTGAAAAACAGGCCAAATCTTTTATCATCCATGTCTTACTAAAATGGAGTACCAGTCTTTCACGCCCAAAATGAGCCAGTAAACATCCATTCCTTTCTTTCAAGAGCCATGAGGAAGGAGTTGATTTGGAAACATTCAATAAAGAGATTAACTGAACTGAGGTTTTATGCACAAAGATTGTACACTTCATCTTACTCACTATGGTTAGTAAACAATGATTCTAAACATAAATTGGGTTTGGGAATATCTTGGATTGAAATAAATTGGACAATAATCACTGTGCAGCACATTAAAGAATTACAGAACATGACAAGGTAACTATTAAGATGATGTTTACTACTGTTAATAGCCAACAATTACTAAACTGATTAACAAAACAATAAAGAACAGTCTTATAGTCTAGTCCATTAACTGTATATATTATAAATAACAAAAATCAGAGATCTGCTGTACACTAAAGTTTACAAAAAGCTACAGGTCACTGAGTGGCAATGTAGAAAAGAATGCTTTACATTTTACATTTCATAACTTGGCCATTTTTTAATCACATAGACATGGCATTTGATTTTCATAAAAAAAAATCTTTTAGGTTGGAGGATAGAGAGTTCATGTCTGGTCAGTGTTTATTCTGACACTTTTAGAAGGGCATTTGAGAAGGGCATTTTTAAAAGCCTAAGCCTAAGTTGTGGAGGGTTCATTGTGGAGGGTAAGATTATATTAGCTTTTGATCATATTAGTTCTAAAGTGCACTGGTTTAAAACTGATTCACCTTAACTCTACAAATAAAACATGATTCCACTGTATTTTTAATGCTGTACCACAGAGTAAATTCCATTTGTCTCCCCTGCATTGGTGAAATTTCACAAATTTGTCAAAGTCGAAATGACTGGATACCACTAGGGAAGTCAGAAAATTTCATTTATATGTCTAGAAATTTATAAGCTTATGTAGGATTTTTAAGCTTATGAAGGTTTGTAAATTTTGACTATCTTGTAATGACAATTGATAAAGGCAATTGATTCAGCTTGTTGTTGCTCCCCAGTATAGTTTGGTAGTGAGATGGGGGCATGAATATAACCCATTTCTCTAACTAAAATAAAGTCAAAGTCTCTGTGTAATTTGTGTTCTCTCAGTGATAGCTACCCAGACTCGGACTACTTGAAGACTGTGAGACAGCTACTGAAGGATAAAGGCATCGAATAACACACGACACACTGTTGGATGGACAGATGAAGATGGCTGCTAAACGACAGTTAATTTCTGAATAGCCAGAAAACCTGTGCCATGCATAATTAGAAAACGTCTATAACGTTTATAAAGAATCATCTAATGGTTGTTGTTGTTAGCGAGTAGTCTTGCGTGAATTCTGTGTATATTTACACTACTGCAGTTCTTAGATTTGAAATATACAGAACTGTGCAAACATTTTAGGCACTTTAGATGTTTAGATTCTTATCCATCATTCAGTACCATCACAGAGAAATCCAATAGGTACCAGATTCATTCTGCAGCAGGAGACAGCAACCCTAAACATACAGGCATATCCATAAAAAAGGAAAGAAATGAGGAGTCCTGCAACAGATGGTGTGGCCCCCACTAAGACCTGATCTCAAGGTCATGGTGTCAGTCTGAGATTATATGAAGAGACAGAAGCAGTTGAAACAGTGTAAATCCCCAGAACTGCAGAAAGTTCTCCAAGATACAACCTACTTGCCAAATACCTTGAAAACTTTGTGAAAATGTACCTAGGAGAATTTGTTCTGTTTTATAGACAAAGGATGGTCACGCCAAATATTGATTTGATTCAGGTGTTTTCTGTTTACTGCAATTTGTGTGATGTTAACTGATTAATAAAAATTTGAATTTCATGATTTTTGAAAGCATCTTCACTTATAGAACATAGTGTTTGTCTTTGTTCACAAGCTGCGAAAACATCAGCATTTGTTTTTTATTATGTATGTATTAAAATGTATTCATTACAACTTTTGGTGGTGTTTTATGTGCCACAACATTCTCACGTGAAGCAATATATAACAATAAGTTATGTTCCCTAAAGTCACAGAAATTTTGTAATGTCTTGATCACTGAATGTTTTTTTGTTCACAGATCAAAATCATAAAATGTTCATTTTATGAAATAAAATTTTTTTTGTAACATCTAGTATAATGTCTCATTAGATGTGTTGTTAATACACTGAAGCTAAGTATCACTGTTTTATTAAGCATAGAAGAACTCTTAATCATGCTCTGGAACAATAATGTTTTAGACCAACCAGAGCATTTCTACCAGATGGTAGTACTGATCAAATTTGGGGATGGCAGGATGAACTGAAGTTGGTGTCAAAAGAAAACCTGACAGCACTGTAATTAGCTAAACTTAATTTCTATAGTACATTTCAAAGCCAGAGTTACAAAGGGCTTCACATGTGTACAGAAAATACAAAACCATAAAATACAAAAAGAATTTAATTTCAGGTCAGGTCAGGTCAGATAGAGAAATAAAACAAATTTGAAAAGAAACAAGACAGAATCATTGCACTGGAAATTATAAAAAGGTTGTACAAATGGTAGTCTATACTAGTGGGCTTTTAATAGCTTTTTAAAATGTGACTCTAACACTGAGGGTAAGGTTGTTCCTACTAGTGTTGCTAAAACAGTAAATGTGTGATACCCTTTGTGTTAAGTCTGGACCATGGAACAATTGGTCTTCAGATTTGTGGAGCTTTGGTGCAGAATAAAGGGTTAAAATTTCTGACATTTAAAAAGGAGCCAGACCATGTTGGGCAATTAATTAATTAATAGAATCTTAGATTCTGAAAAAAACAGAGTTAACTCAACCAGAACTGAAGATATAAGCTGTATATCAAATTCTTGTTAGATTTCTTGGTGTTGCATTCTACACCAACTGCAGATGGTGCACATTCAGTCAAGCTCTTGGGGAGCATTGTTTTAATTTCAGTACATAGCAAGCCTGACCAAGACTCTTGATGTGCTAAATTAAGTTGAGATATTCAACAAAAGCTCCTAAATTTTGACAGTGGTCCAAGGTGGTAGGTGATACTGTCTAAAATGTGATAAGAACCAATCACTAGAACTTCATCCTTATCTGTGTTCAGTGGGTAGTTGGTGTGGTATTTGATGGCAGCAAAGCAGAAGTGCAGGGAATTCCGATTGTTCAGATTCTAACCAAGATACAAATGGCATAACAATGGTCAGACATAGTACTTGAGTGATTAAGGCAGGAAACACAAGCTGAATAAAAAAGGGCAAAGGACTGAATGGTAAATTACATTGCTCTTTCCAGTCTTATCGATTACTTAAAGCATTTTACGCTACAATTAACATTCAACCACTCACACATGCATTCATACAACACTTTTTCCATGCATGCACGTGGCACACAGCCTGGAGAAGTCAGGAAGCGAACTACCAACCTTCTAACTGGAGGATGACCCGCTCTGCTTCATAAGCCACAGTCACCCAAAAACCTTGTAGGACCCCCAGTGATTTGAGAGCTTGGGAAGAATTAAAGTTGTCAATTAAAGAAAAAAAAAAACTCTGTTGAATAGATGAAAATTTAAAGCAGTCCCGCATAGTGTAATTTCCCCATTGTGGGACTATTAAAGGTTTATCTTATCTTATCTTATAGTTCCTGAGTCTAGTGAACTATGTGGGGGCTGCACTCAAGTCCAATAGAGAGATTACAAGAGCCCACACTCATTAGAATGATGTTGTTAGTCTGAGCAGGGCTGTTTGTGTATTGTTGTTCTTTTGAAGGCCAGCTCAGCTTGAACACTGTTTTGTAATTACATCAATAGACGCACAGTCACTACATTTGGCAGTATACTGTGTGCCTTAATTACACTAGTAGATGCACAGATCAATGTAAACTGGTGGCTTGCCTCCCTGCAAGCTGGATACAGGTATAGTCTAATTACTAATTATGAATGAAACAACAAAAAGTCCAAAATCAGGTCAGACATGATGTCATTTTGTACGTAATTGCTCATTGTTATTAAAGAGTAGTTATTTTTTTCTCCTTGCAGCATAAATTCAGTGACTATTTCAACCCCAAAAGCACTTTCAAGAGCCAGCCCCTAAAGAATGATCGGATAAAAGAGGGTTCTAAGGGAATACTGTCAAATATTCAGCTTCTATGCTATAAGTCAGTACAAGATCAAAGGTGTGATTAAAACAGTGAGTTGGTTTGTTAGCATTTTGCAAGAAGCCAATTGAGTCTGATACTGAATAGAAGTCACCCACTATAATTGCTTTATCCATACTAAGCTAACTAAATCAGATAAAAATTCAGTGAATTCAGACAAAAACTCTGAGTAAGCAGCAGGTGGACGATACACCACAGCAAATAGGACTGTTTTTTCTGTGTTGGATGTGAGAGGCTGAGGATAAGGCTTTCAAATGTGCTATAACTAGGCTTAGACCTTGGATTAATTAATTAACTTGAGTGGTAGATTGCTGCCACTCCTCCTGGCCTGTGCCTCGAGGAACGTGATAATTAATATGACTAGCAGAGGTTGACTCATGTAGCAGAAGGATCTGCACCAACTCATAATAGTCATAGTTCAGAATGTTTTGCAATATGTTACTTTTCTTCTCATACAGAGCCACATATATACCATGCACATGTAGTCAGATTTAAACATTCATTTATATTTATGCAGATTGTGCAGAGTTTCACAGAATCACAAACATCAACCTGAAGAACCACTTTTATGGCATGTTGGATCGACATGCCCCTCTTCTTCTGAGCTTGTTCAGAAGATGAGAGGCATGAAGAAAGCTGCTTGCACAGGGAAAGCGTCTGAAGTTCTGAGTGAGCTCTTCAGGATTTATGACTTACAGGTCAGTTGGTTATACTTTGTGATGCCTGATAAAGATTACAGTGGTTTTTGGATTATCTTTGGTTACAGGTGAGGTGTTTAAGATCAGGGGGATATACTGGCAGAAATGGTATATTCATCATTATGTTTTGATTGGTGTATAACCACCTGAAACTAAGAATAGCAGTGTTTCCATTACCTTTGAATGAGCAATTCTTCTTCCACACACTGTAAACCCGAATGCTCAAATTACTTCATTATAATGAGTAGCGTTAACTCAGATTTGTTCAGAAGTTCTGCTTACTTAAAAATACTGAGTACTGTTAAATGTCAGTAGAATTTTCAATTTTTTTGAGTTGACTATAATCAGAATTTCTGAGTAATGTGAACTTTTCAACATCGCAGTGTGCTTGCGTCACTACGTGTGCAGCCTGTTACGGCAGCTCCCGATTTTCTTTCACTTTTATTCTACTTTTCTTATCTTTGAGGCACTTTTCGTTATTTTTCTTTAATACGTTGGATTACTTTCTTTTCATCACACTGAGACATGTGGGTTGTGAGATTTTTGGGGCTTTTGTTTGCTGTTGCGTTACTTTTTTTCGGCATAACGACGCAACAACTCCACTCGACCCGCATTGTTTACACCAGGGATCAGCTGTAAGACCTCAAGCCGGCTTTTTCACTGACAAGGCTAGAGGAGATCCCTGTTGAAATTTGGCGCAAGACACACCGGGGATGCAGAGAAAACAAAAAGTTACGGAGGAAGAGGGAGGCACTGAAACATCAAAGGAGAAGTTTTAAGCCGTGTCTCCCCTCGATCATCATGGGGAACGTGAGATCCCTCGCAAATAAGATGGACGAGCTGATGGCGCTGGCCCAGAGTCAGAGGGAGTATCGTGAGTGTAGTGTGATGTGCTTCACGGAGACATGGGTGCACCAGGATGTTCCAGATGATAACGCTACCATCAGAGACTTCCACACAGTCCGTGCCGACAGAGACTGCGTCAGGAGCGGTAAGCGCAAAGGAGGAGGGCTCGCCGTTCTGGTGAATAATCGGTGGTGTAACCCCGCTCACATCACCGTGAAGGAGCGCATCTGCGGCCCGGATGTTGAACTGTGTGCTGTCGGACTTCGTCCACATTATCTGCCCAGGGAGTTTTCTCATGTTATCATGGTGGCAGTTTATGTTCCCCCCTCTGCAAACCCAAACACCGCGTGTGACGTCATTCACTCTGCAATAGCCCAGTTACAGACTCAGCACCCAAGTGCATTCATTGCTATCTCGGGTGACATCAACCATGTCAATTTGGACTCCACACTTCCCACTTTCACACAGTTTGTGAACTGTCCTACCAGGGAAGGAAGAACAATAGACCTGCTGTATGCTAATGTAAAGGATGCTTACAGCTCTTCCCCCTCCCCCCACTGGGCAGGTCAGATCACAACCTGGTTCACCTCACCCCCTGCTATGTGCCTCTTGTCAAGAGTCTGCCTGCAACTTCAAAGACTGTGAGGAGATGGACAGACGAGGCTAAGGAGACACTTCAGGGCTGCTTTGAGGTGACAGACTGGCAGGCACTTTGTGAGCCCCATGGTGACGACATTGATGGGCTCACTGAGTGCATCACAGGCTACATAAACTTCTGTGTGGACACCATTGTCCCAGCCAGGACAGTCAGTTGTTACCCCAACAACAAGCCGTGGGTAACAAGGGATATTAAAGCCATTCTGAACGACAAGAAGAGGGCGTTCAGAGCTGGCAACAAGGAGGAGGTGAAGAAAATACAGGCAACTCTGAAATCCAAGATCAGAGAGGCCAAGAAGAAGTACAGGAAGAAGTTGGAGGGGAAACTTAAGCATAACAACATGAGAGAGGTGTGGAGTGGCATGAGGACCATCACTGGCTACCAGCCACGAAACGGCGGAGGAGCTGACGGCAGCGTGGATTGGGCAAATGAGCTGAACCTGTTTTTTAACAGATTCGACAGAGTGACCCCAGATCACCCCCCAGCAGACTCTGCAGTACAAAGGCAACCATCAACTCCACTCTCTCTCCCTCCCCCCTCCTCTTCTTGCTCTCCCTCATCTCCATATGAACACCTCACTCCCACCTCCTCCTCGGACTCCCCTGACTGCACTCAACAGAGAAGCGTAGACACCCCTCCCCTACCTGACACCTCCACACTGAGCTTCACTGCTGACCAGGTGAGAAGACAGCTGAACAGACTCCATGCAGGCAAGTCAGCAGGCCCGGATGGCGTGAGCCCAAGGGCCCTGAAGACATGTGCCCCCCAGCTATGTGGAGTTTTTCACTATGTCTTCAACATGAGTCTCAGTCTTCAGAAGGTCCCCATGTTGTGGAAGACATCATGCCTTGTTCCTGTACCAAAGACACCGCGTCCCAGCGACCTCAAGGATTACAGGCCTGTTGCACTGACGTCACACATAATGAAGACTCTGGAGAGACTCATCCTGGAGCAGCTCCGACCTATGGTCCAACCACTGTTGGATCCCCTTCAATTTGCCTACCAGCCCCGTCTTAGAGTGGACGACGCCATCATCTACCTGCTCAACCAAGTCTACACCCACCTGGACAAGCCGGCGAGCACTGTGAGGGTCATGTTTTTTGACTTCTCCAGTGCATTTGACACCATCAGGCCAACTCTACTGGGTGAGAAGCTGACAACGATGCAGGTGGATGCCCCGCTGGTGTCCTGGATTGTGGACTACCTGACTGGCAGACCACAGTACGTGTGCCTGCAGTGCTGTACGTCAGACAGAGTGATCAGCAACACCGGGGCTCCGCAGGGGACCGTCCTCTCTCCCTTCCTTTTCACTCTCTACACCACTGATTTCAGATACTGCACAGAGACCTGCCTCCTTCAGAAGTTTTCTGACGACTCTGCTGTAGTAGGATGTATTTCAGGTGGTGATGAGAGTGAGTACAGGACGGTTGTGGACAACTTTGTCACGTGGAGCAGGAGAAACCACCTGCAGCTCAATGTGACAAAGACAAAGGAACTGGTGGTAGACTTGAGGAGGACCAAAGCTACGGTGACCCCTGTTACCATTCAAGGGGTCAATGTGGACATGGTGGAGGAGTACAGGTACCTGGGGGTGTACCTGGATTACAAACTGGACTGGTCCAAAAATGTGGACAATGTGTACAAAAAGGTCCTTCAACATCTGCCGGACGATGCTGCGGATGTTCTATGAGTCTGTGGTGGCCAGTGCCATCCTGTACGCTGTTGTCTGCTGGGGCAGCAGCCTGAGGGTAAAGGACACTAACAGACTCAATAAGATCATCAGGAAGGCCAGCCATGTTGTGGGGGAGGAACTGGACTCACTGAATACAGTGTTGGAGAGAAGAGTGTTGTCCAAAGTTAGGACAATATTGGACTCTCCTTCACACCCTCTCCACCATGTGCTGATTAGTCACAGAAGCTCGTTCAGCAACAGACTCATTGTTCCACGCTGCACAACAGAGCGACACAGGAAATCATTCCTGCCTGTCGCAATCAAGATATACAATTCAGAAACTTTCTACTTTATCATATTTTCTGTTTGATTACTGGATTATATATATATATATATATATATATATATATATATATATATAGATATATCTTCTTTGTTCAATTTCTTCTTCATTTTTCACTTGATCCGCTCCCTGGGCTCCTCAGTAGGCAGCCCCCTGCCCCAGCATCTCTAGTGCATGTGCATGCCTGCGTGTGTTTCGTTCACTTAAAATGCAGAGAATAAATTTCCCCAGCTTAAGGGATAAATAAAGGAATGAACTTAACTTGAACTTAAACTTAAAATTCTGCAGTCTCAACATAACTCGTGTCTTATTTTGACAGAATAAATGAACTTTCAATGTACATTTTCATGCTCAGTTTGGTATTACTAATAATCATCAATCATATACCACTGCAGTAAAAATTATACTGATTAAATTGTTAATATTTATATTTGGTCACGTATTGTTAGGATAAAAAAAAATCTCACAATAATCAACAACTGATCTACAAAAAGCCGGGAGTTTAAAAAGGCATGTTGAGAACACTGTAGTATAAATAAAATACACAAGAATTCGCTGATAAAAATGCTCACCTGAATGTGTTAATATGATTTTATTTTGAAGTTTTACGGTCATGTATTGTTACTCTATGATTTAAAAAAACAACAAAAAAAAACAAAATGCCAGAATAATCAATGACTGATTCTACAAAAATCAGGAGTTTAAAAAGGCATGCCGAGATAGAACACTATACTAGTGTAAATAAAATACACAAGAATTTGCTGATAAAATTGCTTTCACCGGAATGTGGGGTTTTATTTTGAAGTTTTACATGCACTTCCTCTTCCAACCGTCTCAATTCAAACATCCCGCTGGTGCCACAGACCTCAGCAAATTTTACTGAGGCAGAGACGGCTTCGGGAGAGCAGACCGAGCAGCACGGAGTCTGCATTCAGTCACTCTTGGTTAATTGTATGTATTTGACTTATGTTTGAAAAATGTTCAACTTTATGTATTTATTTGGAAGTTCGGCGTGTTTTCATAGTTAGAGAAGTTGAGCCATATTAGCCACACAACTAACCCAGGATTAGCAAGCAGCGTTAGCAAGCTAACAAGACAATTCAATAGTTTTGGTACGTTATTAGCTGCATTGCTATGGTGTTTATTAAATAAATAACACATCTGTTTAATTTGTTGAATAAAAGAATAAGGTATAGACCTGTTCTATAGGAAAGGAAAGGTAACCTTAAATGATTTCTGTGATCTGGCGCTATACAGAACATAAACTTGACCGTTAAGGGGGCGGGAGCCCCCCTAATTGTACAATGGTAGGGGAAACTTATTTTTGTTCAGGTGCAGTGGATGGGAAAATGGACTATTCTTGCATAAATTTAATAGGATTTTAATTATATAATTTTAATACAGTGTTTTCTTTTGTTTTTACGCTCCTGGGTGAGAGAGAGAACTGAGACCACTCCAAGGTAGGTATTTTTTTTAAATTAATGAATGTAATTCTAATTCAAATGTCAGCGGTTCAATGTAACTACATAAATTTACTCAAGTAGCCTACTGTACTTAAAAGGATGTTTCAAGTTTTTGTAGTTGTATAATGTACTTTTCGAAAATTTGTGTATTATGTAAACATTTCAACAAACAAACATGAAACAATTTCCTGACAGCAAGGGAAAGCTGTACAGATATTATAAATGCATTGTGTGCACAAATATCATAGACTTAAAGTAATTTTTTTTTTTAGGTGTCTAAAATATACTTTGCCAACCCTTCCTACATTGCTTAGCTTGGTACTCATGAAGCTTCCTCGCATACTGACAGTAATCTTCCTTATGTAACACATTTAATAATGACTGGTACAACATACAAGCCACTTTTGGAAATATGAACTATTACTTACTACAAATTTGTACTTGAGTATTTAATTTTTATGCAATACTTCACTTCATGTCCTTTTTACTCCACATCATTTGTCTGTTAATTTGTTGTCCTGCTCACTAGCATAGAGTTTGCCCCCTGGTGGTGGAGGCAATACACTACATTGCAGCGTCTCTATCAGTTCAACAGGTGAGCGTACATATTAAGGGCTGTATTGAAAATACATGCTCATTTTTTCAATTACCCCAGTTAGACTTGGACAGTGTTAAGGTATTACGGTATACCAGGGTATTAAGAAATACATGTGCCCAGTGTAATCAATGCATGTTATTATTTAGAATTGCAATCTAGTAACTCAAGTGTCTCTTCCTCCATCAGCATAATGGCAGCTGAAGCCCCACAAAACATGATCTTTCGTGTCATTGAGCCGAACGGTGCTAGAAAAATAAAACTC
This sequence comes from Toxotes jaculatrix, assembly GCF_017976425.1. Taxonomy (NCBI): domain Eukaryota; kingdom Metazoa; phylum Chordata; class Actinopteri; family Toxotidae; genus Toxotes; species Toxotes jaculatrix. The sequence goes on along the minus strand of NC_054413.1, from coordinate 13,882,672 downwards.
AGCTCTCGGCCAGCCTCTGTTCATGCACTGATAAACATTTTAAAGGAACAATTGGAACTGGACCAAGACTTCATGTTACAATACGAAGATCCAGACTTTGATGGGAGACTTACTTTCTTAGTTGTCATTGAGGAGTTGCCACAAAAAGCTGTTGTTCATATTTTACTTCCACAAGTTTTCAGTTCTGCAGCATCAACTGAAACATTGTCAGATGTGTCATCACCAGAACGATGGCCTCGAGGTCCTTTTCAGATTCCCAACTTTGCATTCGATGTTGAGCTGAGACTTAGAGAAGGGAACACTGAATTTGAGAACAACGGAAAACTTCTCCAGTTGACAAGGGACCAAAAACATGATATTTTAGAAAAATTTGCACCTACTATATATGGGTTCAAGGCTTACCCTAGTGATAAAGAGATAGCAAAGGCAGCTGAGGCTCTTGTGGCTAAACACCCCTGTTTAAAAGAAGCAGGATCTGACACTGGATGGAATGGCTGGAAGAACAGCATCAAGTTTAAAATGGGAAATTACAGGACCAAGATGAGAAGGGCTGGATGTCAGGAGGTCACTGTAAATGCTGGAAAAAGAAGCGGAAGTAACCCAGACAACGAGGCTTCCCACTCAAATATTAAGAGACCAAAGCGTGCCGAAGTCAACTTCCTGCCCAACTTCCCTGAAGGACAGACTTCATCAAGTCTTGAACATCTGAGGCAGGCCATTGTTGATGAAGTAAAAAAGACTGAAAGAAACCTACCTCTCATTAGTAAGATGATGCAGACCACGTTTGCCTTGCAGCAACATACCATAGTGATGTCCTGCCCACCAGTGAAGCAGTTCATGAGCCTCTGGCCTGCTCTTTGTATACAATCTGAGGTAAGATGGATCAAACCCTTTCTCTTATTTTTCCTTGGCAATCATTTATGTCAAATTGTGTGTAATTTTGTGTAATTTTAATTACTCTTGAAGTAATTATTACTTTGCTGTCATTTTTAAATTCTTTATATACAGGTATATGCAGAGTTCTAGCGAATAACCAACCAGAATTTGCCTAACACATTCTACAGCGAGCTGGATAGTCACACCCCTCATTTGATGACCCTCTTCAGACAGAAGGCTTCCAAAACTGGAAAGACTGCAGATGCATTGGCTGAAATTCTCAAAGTCCATGATGAACAGGTGATTTTGCAGCTTTTTCCATCCATCCTTCAATTCATCCATCTCATCCCCAACCTGGACAGGGCATACCACCCTTTTCCAGCACGCACATTAAGGCAGCATGTTATTAGTAAATCCATTTATAGATATTGTAGTGGTAGGGACTGTTGGGACTGACATCAGGTGTGATTAGTACATTTTTTTCAGAATTTACATTATTTTAATCCTTTCAGGAGCTACATGATGTCAATACAACTGTTCTCCATGCCCTTCCTGTCTATCTGCAAGAGGACGTCTGGACGTCTGGATTTTTCAGAACATGTCTGATAAGTCCTTGTAAATAGAAATATCAGACCCATCCTTTATTCACCTATTCACATTTTCATTTATTAGAAAAATCACCAATATTTTTTCTATAAGTATGCAAGTGCTAGCCAGCTGTCTAATTTTAATGTGCTGTTTGTCAAGGCTGACGTTAAAGGTTGAGAGGACACAGGCGCAGAGTCCGTATTCAGGTGAATCAAACACAGTTTAATCAGTCCAAGGTCAGTATAACAGAAATCAGTCCACGAAGGCAGAGGTACATAAGGGTTAGGCAGCTCGATGTCCAAACAAATCAAGGCGGAGGTCATACACAACTAGTCAATCAAAAACGAACGCTGGAAAGCTTGGTAAGAACACAAAGAACACGCAAGACAATCTGGCGACGAGTGCAGGGAGGACATGGACTTAAATACACCAGGGGGAGGAGAGACAATTACACACAGGTGAAACACATTAAGGGGGGAGGGCAATCAGGAGGTGGAAGGAGCACACGAGGAGAGGGAAACTCAAGACACCTGGAACGAGAGGGAAAAACAGTGAACAACCGGAAACTACAGCATAACCAAAAAATAAAACAGGAAACACTAAAACGAGATAAGACCGCCCTGGCTCCCAGGGCGAAACCTGACACTGTTCTTTTGATTAGATGTTTTGAACCCTGTTATGTCTCTTGTTTACTTGATGTGCAGTTGTTTTTAATAATTTTAATAAATAACAAATTCAGATATCATTAATGTGAAACTGGGTTATCTGTTTTGTTACATACATTTTTCACGACAGTTGTAATAAATGTCTTTCTTTGCCACACCCTTGGTGTGTGTTGTATTTCAGTGAATGTGATTAGATAATAGCTTATCTTTCAATCTGTCAGAATGATGAAGATGAGCCAGATCTTGGGGATGCATCATTACAACCGTCAGTGACAATGCCATGAGTCCAGTTCACTACCATCCTGTGAAAATTGGTGTTGTCCTAGTGGGTGATGTGGTGGCTACCCTTCCCAGACTTCCTGATGCTTTCCTGGTAATGTTTGGCCTCATCTATGCACTACATCTCAGCTATCCCAAAGGGCTGACCAACACTTTTGACTTCATTCAAAAGATTTTACTTGGTTTGGATGACTGCAAACTCTCCGCAAGACTGCAAACACTTAAAAATGACCTTATGTTACATGTGTAGAACTGATTGTGGATCTGGTGGTTTGTTTTAACCAGTGATCATACCCAGTGTCAGTGTGGAGTATTGTCGATGTTTTAGGCTAAACTGCCTTTGCACTTGTTTTTTTGCACTGTTAATTATATGTAGCAGTTGTTGCTGCTCTATGGCACAGATTTTAGGCTTCACTGATATGAAAAAAGTTATGTTGCAAGTAATTTTACACTGCTGAGGTGCTGAAGGCACGGTTTTAAAGATGCCTTATGTAATGTGCCCTTAAATTTATTTTCAGATTTTAATTATTTTTATGTTATTTTATGTTAGAAACAGTGAAAAAAAAAGAGTGGGCACAACAATTTAATATTTTCAAATGTTAAATAAAAAAAATGTTGATTTACATGGAAGTTGACATGTCTTGTTTTTTTAAGTCAGTACTACTTAATGTAAGGCAATCATTTGCCACAAATATTTTAAGTTTTGAGGAAATCCTTTTGAGTTTTATTAAATCAACATTTGTGAGTTGTAGCCAGTTAAATTTTTGTTAAAGATCCATAGAATTTTAGAGTTTATTGAACATGAAATGATAGTGTTTTTATACTTAAGATAATTAAGGTCACTCTACGTATTATAATTAAAGACATGAATGATTATTTTTGTGTTGCATTTACTATAAATATTTGAGTTGACTTAATTGGCTATTTTAATTTAGGTGTAATCACTGACTACGTATAACACAAACTCTAAATGTTTAAGCTTTGCTCACAATAATTTTTGAGTTTATTAACTCAAAAAAAAAGTGGCAAACGATTGCCTAAGTTTTTTTGAGTACTGCTAACTTATTTGGGTTTACAGTGTAGAGTCCACCGTGTTCCACCAACATGTTTCTACAGTAGCCCAGTTTGTGCAGAAATGGTGCACATGCGTGACTCAGAACTAAAGAAATTCTCTGAGAGTAGTCAGTGGGTTGCAAGTCAGCACCCTCACTGCTAGAGGAATAATTCAAAGTTTTTCTCTCCTGCCACTCAGATCTCATTCTGGTTGTAGGTGCAGGTTTTGATTAATATCCATTAGAACTGTAGTTACTTCATGTGGTAGAATGGGTTGGAATAGATACAAATCAGAAACCAAGCAATATATTCACATTCAGAAAGTGTCTAGTTTAATAGATCCATGTAGCTGAAACTCCTACAGTTTAACTGAAGAGTCCTGCAATTAATACAAATAAAGTTATTGTGTGCTTTGTCAAATGTGAACACATTTAACTCCTGTAATGTGCATTTGTTCTGTTTCATACTGATTTTCACCTGAGAAAAAATACATTTATGGATTATGATTATCTATGTTTCTGGTGCTCTTTGACTGTCTCCTGATGTGCATTAATGCATTTTTGTAGCAGTCAGCCTAAAGAAATTTTGATTAACAGGTAACAGTTTTCTGTTCTTGTCTTCAGGTGGCACTGTCTGATGAACCAGACATTGATAACGTACCCCTTGGGCTCCTCTTATTCAGCGGTAGTTCAACAGATGCCATGTTCTTCTTCCCAGAGAGGACTGCAGTTGTGATTGAAGGCAACGTAGTTGTCAATTCCCCCACGTTGGCAGATGCATTTGTCCTGCCTTTTGCACTGATTTATGCCCTGCATCTAAGTTACCCAAGAGTTGGCCAACACGTTTGACTTTACCCAGAAAGTCTTGATGGGCCTGGATGATGGGAAGTTGAAGCCCAAAGTGTTGAGTCTTAAAAATGACCTTTTGGCAATGGAGTAAACTCAGTGTATGAAAAAGGTTTACAGTGTTGCTCACGGAGGACTTTCTTCATTTGCACTTGCACTTCTTTGGGGAACACCATAAAGCAATCAAAGTAGTTTTTTGAAAATATCTTTCAGATGTGTTTTGAAAGTATTGTTGTTCAACTTAAAGTTTGAATTTGTTGGTTGAAAGCTGGCATATCTGCGTTGATATGTCCCTATATTTACTGTGCAGAAGTGATATCGGTGATATCTGTATGTTTTAGTTCATTATGGACAGTGTGGTAAATCATTGAGCAGAGCTCTTCATGGCAATATTGGACTTTTACATGATGATTTGAGGTTTTAAAAAATTCCTTAGGCCCTTGTACTATTTTTGAACTACTGTAGTGTTTCTGATGTATAACTCTTAGATGTGAAATTTGGTGGGTGTTCTTACTGTATGGAAGTGATTATGGTTTGGCAATATCCAGATACTTTGCAATAATGTTTACAGAGAGTTAGATGCCGTAACATTTTTGCTGTTATGAGAACATGTGCAAGGGGGAACCATTAGCAAAAACAGTTAGTCAGGGTTTTATTTTTGGTCTCAGTATGTAAAGTGCTAAATCACGATTTAAAAACATAAAGCCAGCCTTATTACAACAAAATGTTTTGTATATTGTTACAGAGGATTTTATTCATACTATCCACTTTGGAAAGTTCTACTTCCTCAGGCCATTTCTCAAGGCCCTTGTGCTGTATTTGTATAATATATTTACAGGTGTTAAGCAATTTTTGTAGTTCACATTTGGATAGTGTGTTAAGGTTACTTAATAAATGAGTATCTTGCATTTAAATTGTCTGTGTTAACCTGTTTTTAATTTCAAAATATGAACCTTTAGCGATTTTGAGTTAAAGCGACTTAATAATTTTTACGTAATCAGTTTTTAAAAAATGAAGTATGCTATCATGAAGTTTTAAGTTAAATTCAATTAAAGACTGCAATTCTAGGAGAGTTTGTACAGCTTTTTTAAATTTAAAAAGTTTAAGTTAACTTTAAGTTAATTTGTTACTGAAAGGTTAAATACTTAAAAAAAGGAGCTCAAGCTCAATCTTTGCACAATTTTGATCTTGAGCAATACCACACTTCTAATTAAAGTTTTAATAATCTGAGATCTTTCTGTAACAGTGCAAAATTGTGTATAACAAAAATAAGAAAAGATATGATGAAACTGCTTGATAGGAATTCTTTATAGTAAGTCTCTTTAGAGGAAGAAATGCTGGTATTTGTTGCAAAAAAGCAGAAGTGTTGTGTGGTCTGGAACTTGAATATTCCAACAATGTTGAAAAGTATGGTATATTATAGAATATTTGGACAAAGCAATGGAGTGGTGGGAAAAAGGACAGGCTGTACTGATGAGATGAAACAGAAAGAAGCACATAAACACAAACACAGAGGCAATTAAATACACAGGCAATCGAATTGGAGGCAGTGGTGGCTTAGAGGTTAAAGAGAGGTTGGCCCTCCCTCATTACCACAACTGAGATGCCCTTGAGCAAGGCCCTTAAACCCAACTGCTCCACTGGAGCTGCTTAGTGGCTGGCTGGTTGTACTGGGAAGCTTCCAAGTGTGAATGTGTAACTGTGTGAATGCGATCAAGGCATTTCTGAAAACGAAAGCATTACTGTCTGTGAAACTCCGCCTTGAATAAATTAAGGTGAGAAACATTCTAAACTAGGCTAGGCTGCCACTCTACAAGGACTTTTGTTCCAACAGCCACAATGACGTGAAGTGATCCAATTATGGACGCTACTTTCAAAGATGAACTGTACAAATTGTCATACAAACTCATGCTCCTATGTTGTAAGTGGCTAAAAGACCTTTGTTTGGAGTACAATGAGTCTGTTCCTGTGTCCAGGGTCCCAGTCGACGTTTCACCTGTACCACAAATCTGGTATGGTATGGAGTGTGGACCACAACCAGAGGAGCTGGGGAGGTGACTACCAGTGTTGGGGAGTAACGGAATACATGTAAAGGCGTTACGTATTCAGAATACAAATTATGAGTAACTGTATTCCATTACAGTTACAGCTTAAATAGATAGTATTCAGAATACAGTTAAATTGTTGAAATCAATGGATTATGTGACGATACTTCTCTGTTTCACAAGTTTATATTTATTCTCTAAATGAACGAAGGCAACCCGATGCATTTCCCAGAAGCCCCAACTCCACGGAAACAAACGTAAATAAGTGAGCTATTTGCCTGATCAGTCGGTCAGAATGGAGTCGGACGAGGAGCACCAGGAGCGAGAGCTTGAGCCGCAGCCGGCAAAACAGAGCCGGGACAGGAATGCATTTCGATCTTGGCCAAGACAGAAACGGCGAATACGTAAGGCCGTTACATGTATTCCGTTACTCCCCGATACTGGTGACTACCTACAGCTAAGCATCAGCTGCAGGTAACCGCGCTAATAGGGAGGCTGTAATACACAGGAATAATGAGGTCTGGCAATCTTATATTTCCCACATAAACAACAAAATACTGACTTATAACAGACTAGTTTGATGTGTGTAAAGATTTACAGAGTTATTTTGTTGCAGCCTGGCTTTGTTTCAGTTAATTTAATGAAAGTAAACACAGTGGACAATCACTTGTAATGGCACTGTGCCATGGAACGGCACTTCTCATATTAGAGGCTGCAGATTTATCAACAAATTGAGTTCTGTTGCCCTAAGCAGCTGTTGACAACATACTGTAAGAACCATTTATATTAATTTATAGATAAATGCACAACTGCTTTAGCTATGATAAATATTATTTCTTGATGCTGATTTAAACACATCTTATCAGAAATCAGAAAAAAAGTGGCAGCAGGGCCTCAAACAGACGTGGTTGTGAAATGACTATTCTCAGCATGTTTGAGACATGTTTTCCGTCAAAATAACCTATAGCTCTCTTTGCACTGCCTCACTTGAATGAAGCCCCCACCTGTTTATGCCTCTCCTTCCACCTGCCGATCATGTGATTTGCACTTGGAACCAAAATACCATAGAATTTCATGGTCAGAAAAATGCCACTCACACAAAGCATTGCTTGTGCTAATTGTTATTTTGGGCACAGCATCACTTAATAATGATTAATTCAAATTCCCACCCTGATGTAAAACTATTTACTTTCTATATTTCACAGTCTTTGTTAATCTAAACATTGGTCTTCCCACAGATCCCATTATTATGCAGTTAAGACACATTAGGGAATGAGAGCAGTTCCACTGCCCCACCACCTCCTCCAGCAGGAGAAAAAAAAAAAAAAAATAAGACCAATAAATTCTGTTCAGTTCTGCCAGAACTCTGCCATTTATTGGTCTTATTTTTCTCTTCTACCTTCATGCCCAACTTAAAGCCTTGCCACTACCTTATTGGTCCATATTGCCAAGTGTGAACTTTTCCAGTTTAATGCAGGCTTGATGTTTTCATCAAACTGAATTACAGCCAGGTCCTTGCACTCACAATAAAGTATAATCTCATTTGGGAGGCCTCTGTCATCCAGGAGCCTTTTAAACCACTTTCTCCTGGACGCTCATACACACTCATCTGTCCACCACTGGCAGGTCACACAGCCTGTCGAATTTGTCTTCACCACAAAACACAAACACACAAACATCAGGGAGGCTGTAGCATTGTTTGTCGCTCCAGGGGCAGCTATGTAACCAATCCCCAGTCTTTTCAGCTGAGGGAAGCTCACAGCAGTGACTCACAATTTTTTATTTGCTATGTCAAAATTGATCTGTTGTGCAAGAACTATAATCCTTTCTTTTACATATTTCCTTCCAGTCAGCTTTGAAAATAAATAACCAGTGGGATTTAAGTTGTTGTAACTAAAGTTCAAGAAATCTTTAAGCAACACTACATAGATATTTTATGTGTCCTCACTGTCCAGTTAGTGGTGATAAGTGGTCCACAGCAGTGTTTCATTAAGCTCTTTATTTTGGCCCACAATTAGAGTGCAGATTACACAATCTGCTTTGTCAGTATAGACTATAATTGTGGTTATTATGCGGGCATAGTGCATGCCAAAAATGGATGTAATCTTGATATCCAGCTTTTGCTCACAAAGAAACCCAACATACAGTTTGTCAGTCTATACTATGTAGACAAACCTTGTATTTATTGCAAGTCCTCTCTCTATTATTTTGACAAATCTATTTTGGGGTGTGGTTGAGTTATGTCATGTAAAATGATGAAGAAGAAATATTAAAGATTATCTATTATAACTGGGTCAGCAGTCTAATTTGAGCAAATTTGTTGCTTCTTTAAGATGTATCCCTTCCTTTGAAACATGCTCAGACGACACATAGATTTTATCTATTCATCAGAGGCTTGTTCTAGTAAGTCAGCTAGTGTTGACCTGTTATAAATAAGGCTGTGCCCTCAGGTTTCCAGCAGATTGTTGCTTAGCTTTGTGGTCATGTTGTGTAAATTTCTAAGGGCACAGTGCATGGCACTTGAAAATGATTTGCAAAAACTGGATCAGTTGAATCCAAAACATGATCGGGCAGACCAAAAGTGACCACAACCTGAGAAGATCAATACATCAAACTCCCTGAGAGATAAAAAAGCAACTTCCTCACAGATACAGAATCTGCTAAACAAAATCAATATCAGTAAAAGTACTGTCAAAAGAAGGCTGTATTATAGTGGTCTTAGAGGATGAGTAGCTGTTTCTTTACCCCTTCTCTTGAGGGGAAATAAGGTCAGATGCTTGGAGTAGACTAAGACATACCAGTGTTTCACAGTAGATGACTGGAAAAAAAAGTCTTATCTACTGATGAATCCAAATTTGAGATATATGGCAGTAACAGAAGTGTGTGTACGGAGACAAACAGGAGAAAGAATAATACTGCAGTGTATCAAACAACAGTGAACTTTTGGTGGGAATATTCAACATATTGACCGAACTGACTACACCCTGGTCAAGGAGAAGTAGCACTCAGCTCTCACTTCAGATACATACTATTTAGTTTCTTTGTAGAGAATGATTCATATTGCAGAAATAATGACCTTGAACACACCTCAAAGGTTTGCAAAAACTACTTAAAGACCAAGGAGTCCTGACTGTCACAGACTTTCCTCCACAGTCACCTGGCCTCAACCTCACAGGACATATATGGCCACACTTGAAGACTAAGAAAGCCAGGCATTCTGTGACATCACAAGAGGTCTTTGTAAGATTGTCAAATCATACTAGGATAACGTGTCAGGGTTTTCACAAACTTGCGGAGTCCAAGCAGCTGGAGTGCATGCTGTCATTAAAGGAATCAGGGGACATACCAAAAACTAAGCTAAAATTCATGTACTCTTTTTCAACTTTTCACCCAAATTGTGAAGTGTGTTTGTGTGTGAAACTCTTTAAATTCAGATGACAATTAGCAAAGGGATTTCAGAGGCTCTAGACCTTTAAAGAGCTGTGCTTTCAAAGACTCACCAATAAGCTTCCTTTACATTTATCTTATCACTCTTTATCCCTCAATAAGCAGCCCTTTCCAGCCCTGCCCACTCACTTATGACAATGCTATCATGCTATCACAGCCCAGGGCACAGCCCACTAGACACCCACCTTCTCCTGTGCTCTCACATTATCCCTTCACAAATACTTTGGCTATGTAGACTTATTGAAGAGTGAGGCAGTCCCAGCCATCCAGCCATACCAAGAGGAATTGTGTGTGAGAGTGTGTGGGCTTGTTTTACTATATTCGTGGGGTCTGAAAACAGGATGTCTACTTATGGGGTCGGACAGCTTTGTGGAGAAAACAAGGGTGGCAAATTTAAATGGTTGTTTGAGGATTCAGATTATGTAACCTAGGGGTAGGGGAATGCTTTATGTCAAATTATGTCAAGTCCCCATGAATATAGCAAAACAAGGATTGGTCTGTGTGTGTGTGTGTGTGTGTGTGTGTGTGTGTGTGTGTGTGTGTGTGTGTGTGTGTGTGTGTAGGGCAGTTCCAGTACTCTACAAGATCTTCTGTTCTATGATAGGATCTTCACCCCTCTTTCCTTTCCTGTTTAAGCATTCTCATTGCTGAAGATGGAGAGGTGTGATAACATAAATTTATGAGGATGTCTGCCCTCGCCGCCGTCTTCCTCGCTTTTCAGACAGCAGTGCAGAAGTTTTAGAATGCTGATTCCCTGTGGACACAACCATTCATCCTGGGTGAAGAGATGAATTTGGTCTTTGCAGATTTAAGGGAATAAGATAGGCCTCTGACAGTTTGGAAAAAAATACCTATATGAATCTGAATATGGTTAAGAGTAAGTGAATGTGAGTGAATGAGATGTGATGATAAAGGTAATACACAAACGTCTTCTTAATAATGTCGAGTCTGTTTACTTAAATCTGTATCAAAAAAGAGACTCTTAACTATGTTAAACATAAAAATACTGCAATTAGCTGGCAATATACCTTTTTACACACACACACACACTTTTTTTTTTCTTTTTTCCTTCTGTTTTGCAAATGTTTTCTTAAAAATGCTCTAGAGGTACATTCTGAACGACAAGAAGAGGGCCTTCAGAGCTGGCAACAAGGAGGAGGTGCGAAAAATCCAGACAAACCTGAAATCAAAGACCAGGGAGGCCAAGGAGACGTATAGGATAGAAGTTGTACAGGAAACTTCAACAAAACAACATGAGGGAGGTGTGGAGTGGCATGAAGACCATCACTGGTTACAAGCCAAAAAGCGGGGAAGGAGCTGATGGCAGCATGGAAAGGGCAAATGAGCTGAATCTGTTTTTTAACAGATTTGACAGAGTGACCCCAACTCACCCCCCCCAACAGACTCTTATGCAGTATGACTGCAACCATCCACTCCACTTTCTCTCCCTCACCCCTCCTTTTCTTGCTCTCCCTCATTTCCATTTGAAGACCTCGCTCACACCTCCACCCCACTGGTGTCCTGGATTGTGGATTATCTCACTGGCAGACCACAGTACATGCGCTTGCAGTGCTGTATGTCAGACAGTGGTCAGCAACACTGGGGCTCCGCAGGGGACCATTCTCTCATTCTCTCTCCCTTCCTCTTCACTCTCTACACCAGTGATTTCAGCTACTGCACAGAGACCTGCTATCTTCAGAAGTTTTCTGACAACTCCGCAGTAGTTGGATATAATGGTGGTGGTGGTGATGAGAGTGAGTACAGGACTGTGGTGGACAACTTTGTCACTGGTGGTGGACTTGAGGAGGACCAAGGCTCTAGTGACACTCCTCCATTATGTCCAAAAAGGGCCAGAGGGGCTGGGCTCACTGACTACAGTGTTGAAGAGGAAATAAGGACAATATTGGACTCTCTTTCACACCCTCTCCCCTATGTGCTGATCAGACACAGAAGCTTGTTCAGCAACAGACTCATTCGCATTTTAGAAAAATGTTTATCTTACATCTGTCTTCCAACTCTTCTACATACTATGTTTCCTTTTCTTCATTTTCCATTGGGAGTTTGATTGTAACCAAAGAATTTCCTTCCAGGGATCAATAAAGTTACTCTGATCTCTGATCTGATCTGATCACAGTTTGGTGTCAGTCAGGCCTGCTACCTAGCAGGACCCACAGCAAAGCAACTATCCCATGCTGTGAGGCTGCAGTGGAAACACTTCATTATCGCTTGGCTCTACATGGTGTGGCTAAAGTGAGCCAACCTGAGCTAACAGAAAAATGTCATGACTTGCCCCTAGGGGGCTGTTTTTGGAACTTCTTGGTGAGCTTTTGGACATTTTCAGTTTCAGTTTAGTTTTATTTTGAAAGTTTAGTTCTTGTGTATCATGCCTTGTTTTACTTACTGTCTTAGTCTGTAAATTATGTTATTTTTTGTCTGGTGCTTATGTTGTCTTGTGGGTTCCTGTTTTATTTTGAATTCACTGCCCTTGTGTACCTAGTCTTGTTTTACTTCCTGTCTTTGTCTTGTTTCCCACTTTTGTAATTGTTTTCCCCGCCCTAATTGTTTCCACCTGTTTCCCCTTACCTGTTGTGTATATATAGTCTGCGTTTCCCCTTGTCCAATGTCAGTTCATTTTTTGTCTCTTGCTTTAGTCTCATGTCTTGTTCCATGCCTTTGCCTCATGTTTTTTCGCCTTGTCTTGATTTCGTCTTGCCTTTCGTCTTTGTATCCCAGGTCAGGTTTTGTATTAATTTGTTACTTTGTTTCTTGTTAGGTTTTGTTCATTGCTTAGTCTTTTTCCTCGTAAGAGTGATTTTGTGTTCATGTTTTGGTAACTTTTGTTTTAGTGCCTTTTTCCCCTTTATGGGTGATCTTTTGTTTGTTACTTTGTCCAGTTGGTTTGCCTTCCTCCTTCGTGAGTGATTTTCTGTTGTTACTTTGTTTGAATAAATAATTATTAGTTTGGACTACATCTGTGGGGTCGTGCATTTGGGTCCTAGTCTTTGCCTCCCATAGTCGTGACAAAAATACTATATTCCACCAAGTAACAAAACACTTATGAACCAAGAAAAATCAGGAAAATTGGACGAGCCCCCATTATGTTACAAAGCCTGGCTCAAAGGGAAGCAACACAACAAGTACACAATAGTACAAAGAATTTACTACATTTACTAAATCAAAGATAGGGGTTAACAAAAGAAAAATGTGGAGTGAGCAGCAGGCCCTGCTGCCAGGTCATCTGCAGCAGGAAGTGTGGGGGAGACAGAGAGAGAGAGAGTATAGAGGTGTGGCAGATTTTTATAGGCTACCCACACCTGCAGATAATCACAGGTGCATTCTGGGAGTCTACATGAAAAAAAAGTAACAGTCTGCACATCAGGACTGTAAGCTGTCATCTGTGAAACTTTTCTTTTCTTGCATTTATCCATCGTTTACCTACCGGGGGTCGAAAAGCTCAATAAATCTTGCCACCGGGTGTCGTGCATCGGCGGTTGTGACGAAAATTTTTATTTTAATGTTAAAAGATCACCATAATCTTCAAATTTAGAATTACATTAAAAAAACAAACTAAAATAAAAATTACATATATACATTTAAATTACTCATTATTTATTTTCCAAAGTCAAAGGGAGCCACAGCAGAGGGATGAAAGAGCCACATGCGGCTCTGGAGCCACGGGTTGCCGACCCCTGGTATAGAATATTAATCCAACATTTAACTGTAATGGAGTGAAACATAAAACATAGTAATGTATTAGAAACGGATAATTGTAGACAATAATCAGCAGGTCAGTGGAGCCAGGACCAACATTAAACAATGTTGTTTAACATTTTTAATTTATGACAACCAAAAATCTGAGTGTTTTGTCACTTAAATCCTTTATAACTGTCAAGATATTGTGCAACTTCAGGTAGAAACCCTTTTTGTGAACAGAATTGGGAAAAACTGACAATTCTTATCAAAAACTGTATGTCAGTCTTAATGACAGAATTGTGCAGGCCTATTGGTCACATTATTGATGACTGGGGTTGAGTGGACAAAAAAAATGCTTATTGATAAAAAAAGTAGATTTAGCTACCATCACAAAAATGACTACTCTTCCCCTGTAGTGACATGAAATAGCAAATTGATCTTAAAATGCATTCATAATGGTTTTAAAAAGGTTGAAATTTTTTAAACCTCCAGAAAATGCTGCCAACTGATCGTTAATGGTGTTGACATTTTACTGTACAATTTCAAATAACACAAGGTGTGACCACTTCACAAAGCAAACTTTATAAGAGTGTGAAAAACTCAAGGCTAAAATAAATTAAAATAGGCCTACTACAGTATTACAGTAGTACACCTGACTAACAAAAATGCATACCAACCCTCACATGACATGAGCAAGTGGGTTTCTTACACATACAAAGCATGTTGTGTGGCGCAAACTCCTGACACAGCATGTTAACAGCTAGCTTCTTGGTCCAGACTTGGATGCTAGCTAACCCTACTATCTGCAGCATATATGGACTACAACGGCGTCAGAACCATCATGAACATGTAAAACAAAGTTTTACAAACTTTTGCTCAAATTCTATTTAATAGAGGTTTCACTGGCTCGTCTTTTGCGTTCTGTAAGGATTTGTTCCTCCATCTCTCCTGGTTCTATCTGTTCCTCGACCGTTATCCTTACGTTAAACCCGCCCATGTTGTGAATTAGCTAATCAGAACGCAACATTTAAGACTGATAGCGCTCTTGAACAAGGAGACGCTGACATTGTGCCCACATCATCAACATAAATAATTACCAATCATGACAGTTTTTTGCTTCTGTGCTCTGTTTCCTATCATAACTGTAATCTGCTGAGCACACAATATCCCCTAACTGTTCTGTAATCTGAATGCTGGCCCTCTACCATTGTCCACTTCCAACCCTGTTTGTATTATGTTTTATATGATGCATGTCCTTCTTCTCCTCTTCTTCTCCTCTTCTTCTCCATTCCCAGCTGTCCTATCTTCGTCCTTTTCCTTCTTTCACCCAGCCCGGCCATCGGCAGGAGGGTCCCCCTTATGGGCCAGGTTCTGCTCAAGGTTTCTTCCTTTTAAAAGGGAGTTTTTTCTTGCCACTGTTGCCTTAAGTGCTTGCTCTGGGGTCAGGCTCTGGGTCTCTGTAAAGCGCTTTGAGACAATTTTGACTGTGGAAGGCGCTATAAATAAAACTGAATTGAATTGAAAAACGTGTATGTTTTTAAGCACATTCCCAAAATGTTGCCTTATTAATTTTGAAATTTTGTTATGCTTTTGTCAGCCTTAAGTAAAACCAAATTTCAAAATGCTAATTTTGTTTAAAATGTCTTGGAAGTTTCTTGACATGGACAAGCATGTAAAATCCATTAAAATAATGTATTTATGTGTATTTGAGTCTCTGCTATGTGGTCACACATCCTATTTATGCGAAAAGACTTTGCAGTCTCATATTCAGTCATATTCAATCAGTTCATTGATCCTACAGTAACAGTCAATTAAAAGATTGTGTGGATAATAAAACACGAAAATAACCAAAACATAGCTGTGAGAAGTCATTGAATGCTCTTCATTTGCTCTGTCCAAGCTCAGTATGAGATGCATTAATTGAGGCCAGTATGAGAATAGACTGAGTTCATAGGAAAAGCTCTTTTATTTCTCTGCCAGAGATCACAAGGAGACACAATTTGAGAAAATCTGAGATTTATATTACAGTTCACTGAGATCTCTTTTGGAACTTAAGAGGCTAAATTGAGATTTTGTGTATCTTATTGCTCCTGATTAAAAATGAGAGAAGAAATAAGACCTAGTCTCATTTTGGTGTCACACAGATCTCACAGTTGCCTAGGAGAAACAACTCGAACAGATTTGAGATCTCTTTTCGAATATACTTTTACTCTGGGATATAGTTCAGTTGATCAATAGATGGAATTAAGTTAGATCAATAGATTGACAGATGCATGTAAGAATTTGATTAATTGCCCCAAACTTGTGTTCCAAATGTTTGACAGTCTACCAGTCCACTGGCTTTTTAGCTTGGGGATTTTTGTTACTAGCTGAAAGACCTTTGATGTGCTTTGCCACAAACTTTGTATCAGCCTGGAGGTTGATTCTCCATCTTGGCCCTAAATTTGCTCCTCAGTGTGGTGCCTAGACCTTGGTATGGATGAATGGGTGGTTGTTCTGCCTCTAAAGAGCACTACTACACCCTCTCATTCAGTGATTAATGGTCTTGTAGTTGACAAATCACCCTTGAGCTTCAGAGAACGGGGGCAGAAAACAATGGTTACCAGGCAATAAATGCATAAAGTTTCTATTTCATTCTTTAGAGTCCGACCTGTGTTTCTCAGATTTGTAGCTGTTTCACTTTCATTCATTTTCATTTTGGATCTCTGTCTGCCTCTACCTCTCAGTTATCAGACTCTACCTTACACTGTAAAATATCAAAATTCAAGATTCAAGATTCTTTATTGTCATTATGCGAACATAAGAAATTTTGCAGAGGCTCCCGGCTTTAAGGCACACATATAAATAAATAACACAAATACTTGAAAAAAGGACACTTGTGAAAATATAAACATAAAGTAGAGTAAGTAAAGTAAGTAGATAAGTAAGTAATAAA
The DNA here is from genome assembly GCF_017976425.1 of Toxotes jaculatrix. Lineage (NCBI taxonomy): Eukaryota > Metazoa > Chordata > Actinopteri > Toxotidae > Toxotes > Toxotes jaculatrix. The sequence goes on along the minus strand of NC_054413.1, from coordinate 13,866,246 downwards.
GTGCAGCTTAGTGCCAGTCCAGTGTATGGAATGCTGTGTGTTTGATTGTGTTCTGTGTGGTTGTCAGTATCAGCAGGGTGTGTGTGTGTGTGTGTGTGTGTGGAGGGGGGGGGGGGGGGGGGGCATGTTTGAGGGTCCTGTAGGGGGATGGGATGTGGGTGTTTCCACTGCGGTGGGGCTATTGCTGTTACAGCTCTGGGGAAGAAGCTGTCCCTGAGTCTGTTGGTGATTCTTTTAATGTTCCTGTACTGCTTTCCTGATGGAAGCGGTACAACAGTGCGTTGCCCAGGTGGGTGGGCTCTGTTGCAATGCGTCTAGCCCTTTTCTGGACTCAAGCAGCGTAAACTGAGTCTAGATCTGGTAGCCGACAGCCTACAATCCCCTTCACCACCCGGGTTAAGTCCTTCCTGTCCTGTGCTGTGCAGCTGCCATACCACACTGTCACACTGAGGCACAGGATGCTTTTGATTGTGGCCCTGTAAAAGTGTGCAGCAGAAAGAAGAGCACTTGTTCAGCCTTTTCACCAGGTGTGAAGTGTTCACAGACCACGAGAGGTCAGAGGAAATGTGGATGCCCAGGAACGTTATGCTGTCCACACACTCCACCGCCTCTCAATGTATGCAGACAAGAGCGTGTTAAGTCTTCCTGGACCTCCTATAGTCCACTATGACCTCCTGGGTCTTGCTGATGTTCAGGATGAGGTTATTCCTGTTACACCACTGTGTCAGATTCTGGACCTCTTCTCTGTAGTGGGTCTCATCTTTGTTGGATATGAGACCCACCACGGTGGTTTCGTCTGCAAACTTCACAACCATGTTTGTGGGGTGGATGGCAGAGCAGTCATGTGTGAAGAGGGTGAAGAGGGCAGGGCTGAGGACACAACCTTGTGGCGTGCCAGTGTTGAGGATCAGTGGGGCAGATGGACTCTCCTATCCTCACCACTTGGGGCCTGTTGGTGAGGAAGTCACTGATCCAGGAGCAGAGCGGTGTTGACAAACCCAGGTTGTGGAGCTTTAGGGCCAGCAAGTCCGGGGGAACAGTGTTAAAGGCTGAGCTGAAGTCCACAAATAGCAGGTGAGTCAGGGCCATGTGAAGTGCTAACGAGACAGCATTCTCCGTAGAACAGTTCTCCCTATAGGCAAACTGGAGGCTGTCCAGGCCCGCAGGGATGGCATCCTTGGTGTACTTTAAGGGGATCCTCTCAAAGCACTTCATGATGACTGGAGTCAGAGCGACAGGTCGGTAATCACTGAGGCAGGTGATGGTTCGTTTCTTGGGCACAGGTACAATGGTGGAGGACTTACAGGGACCATGGAAAGCTGCATGGACAGGTTGAAAATGTCCAGAAAAACTCCAGCCAGTTGGTCAGCGCATGACTTCAGGGTATGACCTGACACCTTGTCTGGACCTGCAGCCTTGTTGATGTTGATCCTCTTCATGGCGGAGGTCACTTGGTGCAGCTGCAGGACAAGAGGCTGATGCTGCACCTCTGGCTGAGGAAGATGTACAGTCCTTCTGCTGCTTGGAGAGTCGAAGGGTGCGGAGAAGCTGTTTAAGGTGTCAGGCAGAGTGGGATCATGGCTGACCTGCTGGTCGTTGCTCTTGTAACCCGTTATGGTCCTGATGCCTTTCCACATGTTACGTGGGTTGTTATCATTGAAGTGCTCCTCAATGCGCTGCTTGTACCTGTGTTTTGCCACATGGATGCCCTTTTTCAGTTCTTTCCGGGCCCTGCTGTAAGCCAGTCTATCTCCTGACCTATAGGCTGCATCCCAGGCTTTTAGCAGGGTCCACACTGTGCTGTCCACCCATGGCTTCTGGTTAGGAAAAACCATGATTGTCTATGTGGGTAAGACAGCATCAGTCCAAAAGTGAGGATAGGACATCACAGATGACGTGTATTCCTCAAGATTCGCGTCTGCTTTGAACACTCCCCAGTCTGTGTGCTCCAAACAGTCATGTAAGGCTGAGCTCCACAGAGATGTGATCTGACATACCAAAGTGAGGAGCTGCTACAGCCTTGTATGCTCCTGGGATGTTACAATAAACCTGGTCCAGTATAATGTCTCTGGTTGGAAAATGAAACCTTTGGTCTTTCCTGAAGCTGCATTCCTGTCGGCCTGGAACAGAGAGTGCCCTGCTAGCTCCACCGCTGCATCAGGGATGTTGTTATCCAGCCAGGTCTCGGTGAAGATCGTCACACAGCTGTCAGTCTTATGTGAGACGATCCTCAGTCGAATCTCCTCCAGTTTGTTGACGAGTGACCTACGTTGGTAAGGAGGAGACTGGGCAGAGCTGGTCTGTGTGGTTTAGCATGTAGCCTAGCACGCAGCCCGCTCCGCTTGCCCTGCTTTTGTTTACATTGTCTCCTCCGTTTCCTAGGCCACAGCGGGGGGGTGGCAAGAGCCTATGTGGTCCGCTGCAGTTTCGGGTGGAATAAGATCCAGCTTTGGAAGTGCATAAATTCCGGCGTTTTTCCCCAGTTCCACCGTTTCAGCCCTTCCATAGAACAACAGAATGAAAGTTATATTCAATTGTAGAGTGAAGACCTTTTCCACAGTGCCACACATTGATTGTTTCAGTACTTCACTGCATGTTTACACTGGAATTATTCACATCAAAACTCTATAAACTCTATTATTAGTACATCAATTTAAAATATTCAAGATGCATCTCATTTAACACTGATTTAATATTTTTCCTCCACTTCTGATCTATTGATCTGTCTATCTGTCTGTATCTAGGTTTTTTGATAATGGGTGAATGAGACCTTCATTGTAAAGTGCTTTGAGTGGTCCATTTACCATTTTAACATTTTCCCAGATAGCAGAAGATTCCGGGGCGGATCCACTCTCCAGTCAGCACCTCCACTTGACACTCAGATATGCGCATAAGATACGGCCCGCCTTTTCAGAGTCAAAAGTTATACGGACTGGCGGCGTTGTACACCCGGTTGAGAACGGTAGTGCAATTTTGAAGACAGAAAACGGTAAGTAACCTTTTCTGTCAAAGTGTATTTTCTTTGTATTGTCACTAATTATGTTTCACCAATCATATAATGTAAATAGATATGTTTACTGTAAAATTTGCGCACCAGTTGAAATGTTACAGCACATTAGCATTAGTTTTTGTAGGTTCGAGGTAAATTTAGCAACATAAAGTTTATAAGGGCTTTATGTTTTTGGTAGATTTGTGACTTATTTTGTTGTTCCATCTTGTTATTTTGCTGTTCAATCTAGCGTTGTGCCTGGATGCATCCCCGCAATCAAAATTAAGCTAACATTAACGGTATAAATCTCCTCCAGCTAAGTTATGTCGCTAGCAATTATAATTTGTGCCCTTACAGCATAATATATTACATTAACGTTTTATTATGTGGCAACAACTAATAAAACAAACTTTAAGACGTCATGTTACATTAGTTAAATGAATAATTATATTTGTAAGACAGGTTAATAAGCTTCCATTCACGTTCTTTTCGCCAGTCTGCTATTTATCTTCCACACAATGCTAATTGCTAATGTTGAAACCATCGCTTGATTCTACATTACTTTTTATGATGCAATGTAGTGTGTACATCGAGGGCACTATATAGTCTTAAAAATCTCACTACACATTTGGACAGCCCTACAAAATGATGAAGACACTATAGAGGACCATATACAGTGAGTTGGAGGTGAATTTGGGCACCTCCATACAAGTAAGCAGGTAATTAATAAATAAGGCTTCTGTGTTCTTTTGCAGATTTTACTGGAAGTCAGTTTTGTTTAATGTTGCCAATTTCTTCTCATTTTCCTGCCTCCTGAGAAAAGTAAGTTTAAATGCTGATTAAAAGAATGTCCTATACTGAAAATAGATAGATAGATAGATATACTTTATTCATCCCTCAGAGGGAAATTGTTATGTTACAGCAGCAAGTAAAACAGTCACAAAAAGAAAGGAAGGACAAGTTGACAGCTAACTCGCAGCACTTAGCAACTCTACAAAATACAGTGTAACAAAATATAAATACATAAAGAGTGAATATATATATATATATATATGTCAGGTGTGCAGTATGTACATTTATAATAGATAAATAGAGCCATGGTTCTCTAATGGTGATATGTACAGTTGTGCAGCAGTGTATAGTTATGTACACATAATATACACATTCATTCATACACATATACACATAGTTGCAACAGTGAACAGTGAACTCACAGTTGTGCTGAAGTGTTCATCTGTCACAGAGGTGAGCTGTTGTACAGTTTTATTGCAAAAGGTAGGAATGACTTCCTGAACCATTCCTTCCGACAGCGGAGTTGAATGAGTCTGTTAGAAAATGAGCTCCTCTCTCTCTGCAGTGTGCTGTAGAGGGGGTGGGATGGATTGTCCATGATGGAGAGCAGTTTGTTCAGTGACCTCCTGTTCCTCACTGATTCAAACGTCTCCATGTCCTGACCAATGATGCTGCTAGCCTTACGGATGAGCTTGTTCATCCTGCCGTCGTCTTTGGCACTGATGTTGCTCCCCCAGCAGACCACAGCACAGTAGATGGCACTTGCAACAACAGACTGGTTGAAGATCTCCAGCATCTTGCTGCACACACTGAAAGATCTGAGCTTCCTCAGAAAATAGAGTCTACTCATCCCCTTTTTGTATACAGCATCGGTGTGGGTTTTCCAGTCCAGATTGCAGTTCAAGTGGACACCTAAGTACCTGTACTTTTCCACTGTCTTGACCTCCTCCCCCATGATGATTATGGGTCTGGCTGCAGTTCTGGTCTTCCTAAAGTCAACGACCATCTCCTTGGTCTTCTTGACATTTAGGAGCAGATGATTCCTGCTGGACCACTCCAGAAAGTTATCCACCAGGTGCCTGTACTCTAAATCCTGTCCATCTCTAATACACCCTACCACCGCAGTGTCGTCAGAGAACTTCTGCAGGTGGCATGATTCTGTGTTGTACTGAAAATCACAGGTGTACAGAGTGAACAGGAACGGTGTACAGTCCCCTGTGGGGCTCCTGTATTACTCAAAACCACATCAGACAGGGAGCTCCCCAGCCGTACAAACTGAGGCCTATCTGACAGATAGTCAGAGATCCAGGAGACCATAGATGTACTGACACCCATCCCCAGCAGCTTCTCCTTCAGCAAAAGAGAAATCAAAGAACATGATCCTCACAGTGCTTCCACTAACATCCAAATGAGAATGAGCTCGCTGCAGTAGATAGGTGACAGCATCTAGTAATGAAAGCCATGGAGAGGGTCATAAAGAACTACATCACCAAGAAAACCAACCTATTGATGGACCCTCTCCAGTTTGCGTACCACAGAGACAGAGGGGTGGATGATGCTAAAATCTTCATAATGGACACCGTTCACAAACACCTGGAACAAACAGATACCAGCGCTCAACTGCTCTTTGCAGATTTCTCCTCTGCATTCAACACCCTGCAGCCACACATCCTTGCAGAGAAACTACACCAGCGTTTCCACCTGCCGGAGCAACTAATCCGCTGGGTCATAAACTTCCTGACCAACAGATCACAGAGAGTGCTGGTCAATAACATCCTCTCAGATCTCATCTTCACCTCCACCGGTTCCCCTCAGGGCTGTGTCCTCTCTCCACTGCTTTTCATTCTATACACCGATGACTGCAGGTCCACCCACCCAGAGTGTCATCTAGTACGCTGATGACACAGTTCTCCTGTCCCTGCTCTCAGGCCACTCTCACCACCTTGGCCCAGCACTCCAGCAGTTTGTGGACTGGTGCGACAACTCTGCACTGGAGCTGAATGTGGAGAAGACAAAGGAGATGGTGGTGACCTTCTCTAGGAAGCAGAGGCAACTGGCTACAACATCTGTTAGCACAATCCACGGGAAGCCAGTAGAGATAGTAGAGGAGTACAAATATCTGGGAACAATATTTGACAACTCCTTCACTTTCACTGCTAACACCGAGGAGATCCTCAGAAGATGCCAGCAGCGACAGTACCTACTGAGGAAACTTAACCTTTGGGGTCAACAGCACCATACTGAGGACATTCTACCACTCCTTCATAGAGAGTGTCATGACATTCTCTATAACCTGCTGGTTGCACTCCATCTCTCTTCAGAACAGGAACCGTCTGCAGAACACAGTCAAGGTCTGCTCTAAAATCATTGGTCTTCCACTCAGATCACTGAATACAGTGTGTGAGCTGCAGACAATGAAGACAGCACACAGAATCTTGCAGGACCCCTCACACGCCTTGTTCCCAGTGTTCATATGGCTCCCCTCAGGTCGCCGGCTCCGCTGCCCCAGATGCAGGACTCAAAGGAGAAGGACAACTTTCATTCCCAGAGCTGTGCTGCTCCTCAATTCACTGCCATCCCTGCCCCCCCCCCCCCCCCACCCCCCCCACGCACCCACCCACTCACTCCTCTCGAACTGTGATTCCCTCCCACCACACTGTTAACACTCTAACCTGCTATCACAGCACATTCTGAGTTTTAATTCTATTGTTTATTATTTATTCCTTGCCATCTATTTATTCCATGCTATTTTTGAGTTGTGTGTAACTGTTCACGTGCCTTGAATTGCCCCCCCAGGGGACAAATAAAGTTATTGATTGATTGATTGATTGATCATCCACCCCCATATGAGGCTGGCAGGCAAACTGAAGAGGGTCCAAATTAGGATTTACCTGTGGTCTCAGCTGCATCAGCACCAGTCTCTCCAGTACCTTCATAACATGTGATGTGAGTGCAACTGGTCTGAAGTCACTGGGGCCAGATGGGCACCGGGCATCTTAGGCACTGGTACCAGACAAGATGTTTTCCATAGCACCGGTATCCTTTCCTGCAGCAGGCTCAGGTTGAAGATGTGTTGCAGGATGCCACAGAGCTGGGCCGCACAAGACTTTAGGACTCTGGGGCTGATGTTATCCGGTCCTGAAACCTTGTCCTGGTGTAGTCTCTCCAGTTGTCTCCTCACCTGGCCGGTGGTCACAGTCATGGGGATTGTGGTAGGGGGGTTGTTATCAGTCAAGCACAGTGGGGGGTGGGGGATGTGACAAGGGAAGGGACAAGAAGGTAACAATGAGGGTGTGAGGACTATTCCAGAGGGGGGAGGGCCAGCAGGGGGTCCAGTGCTAAACCTGTTAAAAAAGAGATTCAACTCATTGGCTCTCTCCAGGCTGCCGTCCTGCTGACGATCTTTGATGTTGTAGCCTGTGATCTGCTTCATGCCCATCCACACGTCTCTCATGTTGTTATGTTGGAGTCCATTCTCCAGCTTCTGTCTGTAAGAGTCCTTGCACTCTCTCAATGCCACCTTCAGTTGTCGCTGTATCCTTCTCACCTCGTCCCTGTTACCTGACCTGAAGGCTCTCTTCTTTTGGTTCAGGAGAACCTTCAGGTCACTGGTAATCCAAGGCTTGTTATTTGGAAAACAGCGAACTGTTCTGGTTGGAATGATGGTGTCCTCACAGAAGATGATGTAGTCCGTGATGCAATCAGTGATTCTGTTGATGTCCTCCCCCTGTGGTCTGCAGATCACTTCCCAATCTGTTGTTTCAAAGCACACCTGCAGGGTCTCACTGGCCTCCTGAGTCACCTCCTTACATTCCTTGTGAATATAGGCTGCCTTTGAACTGCCGGTACATACTGAGGTGTTAACAGTATGAGATTGTGGTCTGATCTCCCGATTATTTGGATAATCTAATCCAAATAATTAGAATCTAAAAACCTAAGAAATCTACATATTTTCAATTTTAAAAAGAAATATAACCACGGGTCTCTACGAAGAAGCATAATGCAAATAAAAATTTTAGTGGGACATGTTTTATTCATTTAAAAAGCTTCACTGGATTTATTTCCATCATCAAAGAAGATTAAATAAAGAGGTGAATTTTAATGGTTTGATATTGAATCTTTTTTTTAATTTTTACAGCTAACCACAATTATAAAAGATAACCAAATGTTAGAAGTCAACAAATATCAGCATGTATTGAACGTACATATGTTATATATGTATTAGCATATATTGAATATATTTGTGTGTGTTGAAGACTCTCAAGTATTCACTTGTCATTACGGAATGTTGCAATCTTTGTGTTATTTTTCTGCAATATTTTTTTTAGATAAAATGAATAGGAAGACTGAACCTGTCTCCAGCACAAGCTTAAATTGTACTGACAGTCAAATTTCTTCAGACATTACAACTGCAACTGTCTTTAGTGATGAGGAAAGGAACATTGAAGTAGATACAGACTTATTGGAAGGCTTTGTGCCTGGTGGCTGTGAGGGGCACAATCAGACATCTGATTCTGATTGCTCTGACGATGAACAGAGTGAAACATTTTCACTCTCTGACAGCATTTCCAACTGGGCCATACACTTTGGCATTTCTTAGGTTGCTTTGACAGCACTATTGGGTATACTTCGCACTTATCATCCTAATCTTCCAAAAGATGCTAGGACCCTCCTTAGGACTAAGACAAAATATTCAATTCAGGAAAGGGCTGGGGGACAGTACCACTATTTTGGTATTCTTCCATCACTTAAAAACATGCTGTGTAAATGGGTACACACCCTGGCAGACAATTTCACTTTAAAGTTGCAAATAAACATAGATGGACTTCCTTTGTTCAAGAGCTCTAGTCTGCAACTGTGGCCCATCCTTGGTCTGCTCCTGAGTGTTCCAATGAAAGAACCGGTAGTGATAGGTTTGTTCTGTGGACCAAAGAAACCCAGCTCAGCCAAAGGTTTTCTTCAAGATTTTGTTACTGAGTTACAACAGCTTGAACACGGTTTTGATTTTGATGGCAAGAAGTTAACGCTTAAGCTGGACACTCTTATCTGTGACACACCAGCAAGGGCCTTTGTCAAACACACAAAGGCCCACAATGCCTACCATGGTTGTGACAAATGTATGCAACCTGGTAAATACATAAACAGACACATGACATTCCCATGTACAGACTATGCTCTAAGGACAGATGAATCGTCCTTAATAATATGGTTGATGAAAGTCATCATCAGGAGGGGCCACATTCATTTCAAGGCAGCAGTGTTGGCATGGTTTCACAGTTCCCATTAGATTATATGCATTTAGTTTGTTTAGGCGTTGTTAGGCGAATATTACACATCTGGCCCAGGGGTCTTTTAAATTTTAGAATACCTGCAAACATGATTGAAAAAATGTCTGCAAAACAGCTGGAAATGCATTCTCACGTTCCTGTGGAGTTTGCTCGAAAGCCCAGATCCCTGAGGGAATTAGACCATTGGAAGGCCACTGAATTTAGGCAGTTTTTGCTTTATACAGGACCTGTAATGTTAGGCGCCTATCTGGATGTAAATATGTACAACAATTTCATGCTACTCTTCTCTGGTATTTCTATTTTAATAAGTCCTACACTATCTTGCCATACGCAGTATGCTTACACTTCGATCTTTTATTTGTCACTTTGGTGAAATATATGGGAAAGATCAGATTGTTTATGATGTACATTCTTTGGTCCATCTGGGAGGTGAAGTGCATTTGCATGGTTGCCTTGACTCATTTTCAGCCTTTCCCTTTGAAAGTTATCTGCGCAAGCTAAAAAAAACTAGTCAGAAAACCGGACTTTCCCCTTGCCTAAATTATCCGTCGAATGTCAGAGATGAGGATGACTGATGCACCTTTTAATCATACCTCAACACTATGTTGGGCCAGTTGTAAGTGGATTGTTTGTGAAAGCTCAGTATGGTGAGCTGGCCTGTGACAAATGGACAGTTAAGCTTTCAACAGGGGACAATATTTTTGTTATTGGAAATTACATTTGTCGCATACATAACATTTTGGAATGCAGTGATGGAGTGTATGTAGTATACAAGGAATTTTCAGAGAAGTCTTTGTTCTTTACTTACCCATTTAACTTTGATTATCTGAACATATATACAATTTCACAGACATCAGACATACTGAAATGTGTTTCACAAGTTTCACAGCTTGGTCAAAAATGTGCTGTTTTGCCCCACAGAGATGGTTTTGTAGCCTTACCCCTATTTCATACCATTTAGGGCTGTCTCATGTTTGCAAAGAGTTGCTGGGTAGCGCAAAATTGAGTGATACAAATTTTTGTCCATCTTATTTCTTCTGGCTAGCTTACAGGCATATTCATTTAGTAGTCAAGCCTTCACTCTTTTTTAAAAATGGTAATTAAGGGATAAGTGATGAAACAATTTTAACCTGTTGTCGTATTGTTGTTTCCCAGCGGGAATGATGGTAGTAGTGTTCATAGTAGTATTAGTTAACCCCTTAACGCTCCGACGGCCCGCCGGCGGGCCGTCATGCTATTTCTCGGACATGTCTGTGTTTTTTTGTACCTACATAACTACTGCATTTAAGGTGGTGCGCATGCAGCGTATCATTTGAAAGCTGAAAGTCTTATCTTTTCAGCGATATAAACCTTTACAAGATAAAACAACGACTTTAGGTAGAACTAAACCATCTTCTAAAAAACAACAAAGTAATAACTGTCGTCGCTCACTGTTTTTATTTTTTTACTAGTCGCCCTGCGGTTCAACACGCAGCGCAACAACAACAAAAATGGTCTTGTTTTGTCGGGAAAAGTCTAAAGAATCACGTCGAGTTGAAAAATGCGGTCAAAAACATTTCTTTAGGTGCATAAATGATCAAAAGTTGCAATCGAATTTTTCCGACTGAAAACTACAGTGCACTATTGCTCCTTCGTTTCTACGTTTTGTCGCCTCTGTTTTGTTTTGAAAATTAATACCATGGAGCTTGGTTTGTAGTCCCTGCCCTCTGCTTTTGATCGACACCTCATTTGACCATCCAGGAAGATCTATGGCCCCCCCACAGCCAGAAATAGCCAATGAGCGACTCTAACACGTTAAAGTGCACCGCCCACTCTGACGCTTGTCTTCTCCGCCTATCATATCTTACGCTGAATCTGATCTAATGGCCGTGTAGCCAATGAAATTGCAGTCGCGGGGAAGCGTCACATGTTGTGATTGTGGAAGGAGGAGGGGCTACAAGACCGTGCGTAAACAAATACACTGGATGTCAGCTAGTCGTGCGTACGTGCGTAAAAACAGTAGTGATTTTCTTATGGCTCGGCTCGCTAAAAAGTGCCGGTTCTTTCAGCTCCCCAGGTTCTCCGCAGATGTTTTTTGTTGCTTAAATTGATTTATTAACAAAATAATGTAAAATTATGTATAAAATGAATTTTCCCGCGGTCACTCATTTCCTCACATTTCCAGCCTGTTGGCTCTTTAGGGGCTGTTCTCCCTCATTCACTCAGGTCTCCTGTGTCTGTAACCCCCGCTCCTTCTCCTCCTGCTCAGTGCGGACAGCCTCACATCAGGTAGTTGACCAATCACGTGAACGAAAAAAAAAAACAAACCAAAGCGGCTCAGCCTCCCAGGCAGGTGTCGGCTCCCATCGTTCACTTCAAAGAGCCGGCTCTAAGAGGCATTTCGGTCGCGACCGACACGTCACAAAAAACAGAGGAGGGCGTCAACCTCAAGGGTGCCGTTTGGCTGCTAGTAAAATGCAGAGAGTAATTTCACCAGGAGGAATAAATAAAGTAATTAAAACTAATGAGAACACCGTCAACTATCTCAAGATCAGTTGATTAAATAAGTGAAGTCTGGTGTGCTGCTGCTTGGTTGGTATAAAAACCTGCAGCCACACGACCCTTTGTGGAAGAGTTTGCGGAGTTTACAGCAGTTAGAGAGATGGCAAAACGCACAGAAAAGAAGAAGTTTACTGTTGCGGAGGCGACGGAGGAAAGTAGAAGAAGGGAAAGTGACTTTTCCGACGGGGACGTATCCGATGCAGAAAGTTTGGTGTCATCTGTTGACTCCGTTGCAGAAGATATGTTCCTAGAAGGAGGAGATGTCGTTCTTGACAAGTAAGTGTAACATCTTATACTTTATACAGTTACCATAAATACAATTTATCCGTAAAAACCTGTGTGGGCTAAGCCTTGGGGGGGGGGGTGTATGTGAGACTGACGTGCGACAAACAGTGAATACAGATACAGTAGTTATGTGAATGAATGCCTAATTATTATTATTATTATTATTTTTTTTTTTACATTTTAGGCAAATTGATTCAGCTGAGTCAGCTGATTCAGAGACAGAGAGTGAGCCAGGTACCTCTTCTACTGCCCCCGCCAAGAGGTCACGGACAACTCGGGCAAGCACTAGCTCCTCATCTGAGTATACCCCAACCCCCCTCAGGAGGTCCACCAGAAAAGCAAGAGGTAGAGGCAGGGGGAAGGGGAGGGGCCGAGGAAGAGGCAGTAGTAGCAGACAAAAAGACACACAATCTGAGGAGAGGTGGTGTGGTGTTGATGAGGCGGACATAACACCACCCCAGCCCACTTTCCATCCTGCACGACAACCAGGATTGCAGCTGTTGGCTACAGCTAATTACAGTGCTTTGGAGCTCTTCCAGCTTTTTTTCAGTGACCGCATTCTACAGACTATTGTGAATAACACAAATGAACATGGTAGAGCCAACTGTGATAAACCATCCACACCATGGACTGATATCACACTGCAGGACATGTTTTCATACTTGTCTGTTGTCATCTACATGGGTTTTGTGAAGTGTTCCTCTTTGACAGATTATTGGAGGGGAGGTTGTTTGTACTCTTTTCCATATCCACAGAGAGTGATAACTGGAAAAAAGTTTCTCACCATCTGTCACACTCTTCATTTAAGCAGCGCTGCAGATGATGCAGCAAATGATGCACGACGTGGCACAGCTGCCTTTGATCGTATGGGGAAGATAAAGCCGCTGTACAATGACATTCAAGAAGCCTGCCGCAGGAACTACCACCCAGGGCAGGAGATTTCCATTGATGAAAGAATGGTAGCTTCGAAAGCACATGTATCTTTCAAGCAGTACATGAAAAGCAAGCCTGTGCGCTGGGGCTTCAAGCTTTTTGTTCTGGCTGACTCATCAAATGGTTACACTTGGGACTTCTTTGTGTATGAAGGAAAGAGTGCGGTAACCAGGGGCAAAGGACTAAGTTATGATTCTGTAATGAGGTTGATTAACACCAGTTTGATGGGCACAGGGTATAAGTTATTTGTTGATAATTTCTATACCAGTCCAGCCCTCTTCCAGGATCTTTTGCAGCAGAGGATCTGGGCCTGTGGTACCATAAGGACAAACAGGGTGGGGTACCCCAGAACAAAACAAAATGCCCTGGACTCAAAATCTCCCCGTGGCAGCATCCGTTGGATTCGCACAGGCTCTCTCCTCTTTGTGCAGTGGCGGGACACAAGAGATGTGTTCCTCTGCTCCACCATGCACACAGCACATGGGAAGGACACAGTAAAGAGGAAGATGAAGGACAACAGTGGCCGCTGGACTGTCAAGGATGTTCCTGTTCCTCCAGCCATAACAGACTACAACAGGTCAGTACAGTACAGTACAGTACAGTTTATTCAGATGGATTTGTGACATGCGATCTGTGAGCTTCTAATGTATTGGTCTATCTGTCATTTCCCTAGGTGTATGGGTGGAGTGGACCTCTCTGATGCCCTCATCGGGTACTATCAAGTTCTCCATAAAACCAGAAAATGGTATAGGACTTTCTTTTATCATTTTCTCGACATGGCCATTGTGAATGCTTTCCTCCTCCACAAGGACCTTTGTAAGGCAAAAGGTGTAGTGCCAATGAACCAGAAAGCTTTCAGAGAGACACTTGCTGTGGAGCTGTCGGAGGTGGGCATCCAGAGAAGCACACTAGCGCAACCTTCTCGGCCCCTCGTGGCACATCACAAGCCCATACACATCAGTGCTAGCAGTACTCATGGCAGGCTGAAATGCAGAAAGTGCCATGCAAAAACACCTGTCAAGTGTTCCAGCTGTGACATGCCCCTGTGCTTTACCCCTGCTCGTGACTGTTATAATGAATGGCATGCTGAGAATAACATGTGAGTGTTGAAACTGGGAAATTGTGAATAGTTTGTGTGTGTTTCATTCACATAAAGGTGTTGATTTCTGACCATAGCACTTTTTCTGACTAATTTCTTATAATGCAGGTTTAGTTTCAATAGAATAATGAGCATTCAATGTGTTCTCTCTTCCATAACGATTTTTGTACTACTAATTGTGAATATGAATATGAATATTAATATGAATATTAATATATTGGAGGAATCAATATGGAATATGATTCCTCTAAGTGTCACCTTTCATTAGAGCCATCATTGATGTCTGTATGTTGAAGCATTCAGGAGTTATACACTTGGCACCTGGCGTGCCCAAGAGCTATCCAAAGTGGCCATTTTGGATAGCTCTTGAGAACGCCTGGACATACCCACTGAAAAACCTGTGCAAAACAGTCAATTTTTTGTACAATTGCTATGAAATTTTAACATGGAATGGGTAGGACTTCAGTCTACAGAAATATGTTGTCATCTAAACCTATCCTACAAGCCCAGGTTATTAGAAAGATGCATTTTTTAAAAAAAAATCCAGGCAAGGAAAAAAAAAAAATTTTTTTCTGTGTTTAATATTCTCTTACTCGATACCAGTTACACCTACAGTAGATCAGACTGCTGAAATAAAAACTTTAGAGTGTTACCTTCACAAAGAGACCAAACTTTTGAATGTCCTTCTAAGGGCTCAAGAACAGCTTTGAATTTAATTTGGGCATGTTTTTGACAGGTGTTTTGGGCAAATTAGGCCGGAGTGTTAAGGGGTTAAAGTTCTTGGTTGCACACTTGTTTTGACTGATGATATGTGTTGTTATGTGATGGTGATCACAGACTGTGGCAAAGACTGACACTGACTGCATAACTATAAACACTTCATTCTATGTGACACTGGATAACAATTGATTGTAAGTACATTAAGTTGTCTTCAGTGTTTATACAGACCATTATTTTTGTTCAGCAATTACATATTACATTGTATATTTGGTGTTTTATTATGTTGACATTAAATGTTTTCAGTTGTGTCAGACAAGAGCATAACTAACATAATCTTAATGTAATTGATGGTTTGTTTGGGGGGGGTTTTGTGTGTCTTTCCTCAGTTAAAGATGCTCCATTTAGTGGAGTTCCAAGAAAACAAAACAGTGGCGGTGGTGCCACAAAACTGGTGCAGTGATGGTGTCACATATTGGCCAAACTACAAAAATGAGTTGAGAGGGTAGTGAAAAACATGGAGGAACCTGGACCTGAGTGGAAAACTTATGATGTTAGAGTTGTTAAATCATGTGGTATGCAAAGTTTTCTATTTAGAAAGTTTTATGTAAAAAAAACAAACTTCATACTGTCGTCTATAATTCTGTTCTGTTTTCTAGTGTTGACTATGTGTTAAAAGTTTTGACATTTAATTTTTAGATGACTACCTTGAGGCAAGACTTCTACTGAGAAAATCACTGACCTGCAACACATCAGATCTGCAGTCTGACAAAGAAGAGGAGGATGTCCGACCAAAAAGAAGGCCAAAGCCTGTTAGTATATACATACATTTTTCTGTTATCCATATGAACTCTCAACCAATGTGTCTGAAAATTCTCATTTAATATGGTATGACAAACTTGACAACAACTGTCTCTACTGCTGTCTGTCAGGAGCACATCCAGCAGTAGAGACTACAGAAGAGCAGCACAGAACGCCACAGGAGGTCCTTCCTGCCTGTGGCCATCAGACTGTACAACTCCTCCCCTTTCTGTAGGGAGTAGAGATGAAAGAACAAATAATGAACATACTCTTCACTGTTTTACATTTAGCTCCCTGATCATCACCACCTTATATTACAGCTAAACAATATATACATTGTGTATAAGCATTCTGCTGACCGCTAACTGTTACTTTGATTTTTTATATTTTATTCATAATCTGTCATCTGTAGACTATAGTATATATTTTAACATGTGACCTGTAACCTCTGGAATTAGTAAAATTTTATCTTGTCTTTTCTCTTTATTCTTTTTATGTTAACAGCTGAATGTGTATGTTTCTGATCCACTTCCTAGGCATTTCTTTGGCAATTCAGATGAGGAGAGTGAGGAGGATTGTCCACCAAAAAAGAGAGCCAATAGGGGTCCAGTCCAACCATCACTACAACCTCCAGCTCCTTATATCCCGCTACCACCTTGCCATGTGCCAGGCAGCATGGTTACCCCTCTACCACCCACTCCACCTGCTCCTTTTCAGCAGAAGGAATGCAGAAAACAAGTGGAGACCCAAAGCCCTTCTACTAGCCTGACTTACAAACCTGCATGGAGAGGGGGAAGATCTGGAGCTGACACAACTGCCTGCACTGGTGAGCAAGGCTACAGTTGCTTATGACAATAGCATTTAAATTTTCCGTCATTTAAATATTAGTTGTTGAATTGAATTCAAGTGAATATAAAGAGGGTTGGCTGTTGTAATTCAGTGTTATTGTTGCCATGTATCATCACTGCCTGAATCATATTTTTTGTAGGAAATTAATATTAATTGCTAACTGTAAAGAATTACAACATTGCAACAGTTCTATTAGTTGCAATGGACTGTATGTACAATAAAATAGTATATATGTTACACGTAATTGACAATTTCCAAATCAAGATTGCTTTCTATCAGTTAAATAAATGTCCAGAGCATACTGAATTTATTTATGTATCTATGTTTGCTTTCTTTTGTAACAGCTGCAGAAGTCGAGATCATTGGCTTATTAGAGCACATGAAACACCAACAAGAACAATTAATTGCAAAGGTCAACTATCTCACCAGTAAGATGAATCTGCCGGGCCAAGAAATAGAAGCATCTCATCCTGTGCAATTTCCACTGGGAACAATGGAGAAAGTGGAGGATTTTGAGGACTTGATAAAGGACCCTGGCAATTCTCAGTTGAAGCAGAGTTTGGTGAGTTTTTTTTTCTTTTTCAGAACAGAATTATTTTTTCTTGCTACATTTTTAGCTCCATTCAGATGCTTGAAGCGAGGCATCTGGACTTGTAGAGTTCTCTTGAAAGACGTTTCGTTGCTCCTCCAAGCAGCTTCATCAAAAAGAAATCAGAGCTCTTGGAACATTCTTGCAAAGATATTCCAAGATGATGTGGCAAGGCAAATAAATTGGAAGGGCTTGAACAGAAAAAAACCTTTCAGCAAAATGTCTACTAAGACACTGCTCCTGCGTAAGTTAACCAGCATATTGAGAGGTGTTTCTCATCTAGCTATTGTTAAAAATGTAGATTCGCCTGTCTAAAAATGGTTTTATTGTGACTACAGATGCAGTGAGGAAAAAATGCAGTCTCCCGTGCTGCCACGGATGAGGAAATTTTTAAACATGCCATCCGCTAGTTCAACCTGGCAGCAGACGGGGTGTGCAAGAAAGCGACCCACTGTTACCCCTCCCCAAGAATAGATTCATGTTATGTTTTGCGCTTGTTTTGGTTTGTTTTGTTGTTCTTTAGCATTTTGATATGAACAAATAGAATATTCATGAAATAAAAATACAATAATCCTTAATGGTTGCTTTTTATTTTCCCAGTATTGCCTACATGATTTATTCATTGCATTTATAGTCAACTTTTATATAGCTAGAATTTGATGGATACAGACTGGATAAAATTCCTCAGTGATTCTACAGGAAACTGTATTTACACAACTGATGCATCATTTACAGCTGTAGCAGTAGTGTTTTATTGTTGTGATTACATGCAAAAAGCTACATTATTATAGACAGATACAGATACATTTATTAGATATGTCGGTTGCTAGTTTTTATAAAGATCTGGCCCAAAGGAGTACCATCATGAACCGGGTCCAAAACGGATCCGGGGCGGAGGAGCGACTTAATGAGCGGGTCCAAAATGGATCCGGGGCGGATAAGGTGGTGAATGAGTGGATACGGATTGGGTTTGCACCAGATCCGCTCTGGATCCATAAGGCTTATCTGTTCCGGATCCATAGCGGTGTGCAAGTGGACTCCGGTCCAGATCTGTTTTGGGGATCCATTCCGGATCCCATGGTAAATCCGGCGCGGATCCGGTGCGGAGTCATTTTGCTATCAGGGTTATTTCGACTGCCTATAGCTTTATCCTTTATAGGCTGATTCTGTTAAACTGATTCAATATTAGTAATCGTTTGTTTTAAGCTTGTTGGCTGAGAAACTAGTTGTGCATTTGTTGTCTTGAAATGTTTTAATGCTGTCTCTGGTGTATTTGTTCTTTGTCATTTAACTTAATTTAATTGAAGTTTTCCATCCAACACCAAAACCTCCCCAAAGATCACATAAGTAAATCTTAATGCATGATCAGTATCAAAATCATTTAAAAAACATATATTCTCAATTACTACACATTTAAAAATGTAGATAGTTAAAGTCTAATGAGTGCAGCGTTTAAGATACTGTATTTCTCTGAAAATTCTGCCGTCACTACTTCTAGCTATTATGCTGGAACAGCCTCCATGAAACCTCTGTTGAAGGAACAATATATATTAAAGCTGCAAGCAGCGATGGGCGGGCCCTCACACTTCTTGCGACCCGCGGGAGTAGCAGCTGGCGCAGCCAAGTAGCAGAGTCCTCCTTGGGCCATTTTGCCCCGCCTACTTGCAAGAACCCCATCAGCTGCTAGGACACGCCTCTGTGAACATGTGTATGGCTTTTTATGATCATACGAGGTCGTAGGGGTGTGCGATATGACGATATTAGATCGTGAAGACGATCTTGATGTTGACGATCTGCCAGAGGAGAGAGATCGTATTATCGTCTATAGGGCACATTCTATTAATTGCAGCTCTATGCTTGCGCACAGAAGCACGAGAAGTTTTTTTTTTTTGCCTTGGGCAACTAACAGCCCGCTTCACGTGAACATGACCAACCAATCATGGCGAAGTATGAGCAGTGCTGATTTTTTTTTTTACTAGCCTGCTGTTTTAGTCAAGGTGTAGCGGGTAGCCATGGCACGAAAGAGAAAGCTTGGAGTTGGTCCCCAAAAAGAACTCCACTTCAGTCGTATGGACAGTGTTGGGGAGTAACGGAGTTCATGTCTTGGCCAACGCATTCCTGTCCCAGCTCTGTTTTGCCGGCTGCGGCTCAAGCTCTCGCTCCTGCTGCTCCTCGTCCGACTCCATTCTGACCGACTGATCAGGCGAATAGCTCGTTTATTTCCGTTTGTTTTCGTGGAGCTGGGGCTTCTGGGAAACGCATCGGGTTGCCTTCGTTCATTTAGAGAATAAATATAAACTCGTGAAACAGAGAAGTATCGTCACGTAATCCATTGATTTCAACAATGTAACTGTATTCTGAATACTATCTATTTAAACTGTAACTGTAATGGAATACAGTTACTCATAATTTGTTCTCTGAATACGTAACGCCGTTACATGTATCCCGTTACTCCCCAACACTGCGTATGGAACTGGTTTGGGTTTTCTCCAAACGACAAAGCGCAAACACAATGAACCTCTTTAACCACCTGAAGAGGCAGCATCCGAAACAATTTGCTGAGAGCCAAGCAGCAAGGCCAACCACACATCAGCCAGTGGTAACGGCTAAAGACATTACATAGAAACAACCAACTATAACACAAGCCTTTGATAAAAGCACGCCATATGAGAGAAGTAGCAAACGGTGGAAAGAGGTGACTTTTTTTGTCTTTATAACTAAGTTTTTACAAAGAAAATAGTTTGGTTCTAAATTAACTTCACTGTAAAAATGAACTGTGATAAAATCGTGATCGTGATTTTAACATTAAAAAATCGTGATGTGATAGTTTTGCCATATCGCCCACCCCTACGAGGTCGTTAAGGTCATTACTGTAGTTTCCAGTTTGTCTGACTGGCAGAGGGGTACTTGTTTGGATCATTTAAAACCAATTCTGTTGCGTTGAGCAGTTTGGATTGTATGATTATAAAAGCTATCAATGTGATATTGGTGTAGACAAACAAAGAGATTGCCTGTGAATGATTTTTTCTTCTTTAGGTAGTGTTAGGCTATTAAGTGTTATAAGCAGGCTCTAAAAAAAGTTCACTATCTTCTACAGGAGGGTCAGGGCCTCTCTGGATGCACTGAAGTAGATCCGGCCAAACACTATGATATCATGACTCCGATAAAAGTAT
The DNA here is from genome assembly GCF_017976425.1 of Toxotes jaculatrix. Lineage (NCBI taxonomy): Eukaryota > Metazoa > Chordata > Actinopteri > Toxotidae > Toxotes > Toxotes jaculatrix. The sequence goes on along the minus strand of NC_054413.1, from coordinate 13,846,190 downwards.
CACTGAGGCAGTGTTTCACTTTACTGAGCTTTACTGAAGCAGTCAGGATAACAGGGTATGCGTTTGTGGTTTCTGTCAAAGAAATACATAATAATAATTACAAACATCATAACAAAAATATACATGATCAGATCAGCCAAAAGAGCTAGCATGGATCAATATGGAAAAAAAAACCGTCTCACAGAAACAATAAACAGACCAAATATGCAATGGGTAGAATGGTAAACATAAATGTATACAGAAATTCACATCGGCAATGACGCACACAACCTCCCCTAAAGTGTGAAAGCATGGCAGCTCATCAACTATAGGTAGAATACACAGGGGGAGAGACATGCATCTGGTGATCACAGAGCCTGGTTATTCTTAAAGGGCCAGCGTCTCCCTTAGTGACTTACAGCACAGTGAAGAATCTAAACAATGAAATCACATAACTGAGGGGCTTTCCTACACTATATGTACCCAGGATAGCTGTCTGATTGAATTTAGTTGACTCATTCCTCTTAGCAGTAGTGATAGCAACTAAGGTTGTAGTACAGAGCCTATGCATGTAGTAGCAGAGAGAGAATAGCCAGAGCCTCCAATGGAGGAGACCAAAGCCAAATCCAACAGCCACTGTCTTTTTGCCTCATGGTCAGTTAGTAATATGACATCTCTGTCAGTGGGATAGAGGTCACTGGGATATACAACATGAATTAGGTAAAACATGAGTCAGTGTTTAGGATTAGGTACTCAGTAGAATCTTCACACAGGTATGGGTGCGGCGTAGTACCTTATTTGAGCTGCCTTTGACAATGGAAAAACAGCAGGATATGCTGGGTTTGATTTTCATATTTGCCCTTTTGATGTTTTTCATAGAGTTTATCCAGAAGGCATTTGGTATATGCTTTTGTTGTTGTTATTGTGGTCATGTCATCCATGTACAGTTGCAAGAAAAAGTATGTGAACCCTTTGGGATTATGTGGAGTTTTGTATGAATTGGTCATAAAATGTGCTCTGAACTTCATCTAAGTCACAACAATAGAAAAACACAGTCTGCTTAAAATAATACTACACAAACATTATATGTTTTTATGTTTTTATTGAACATAACATGTAAACATTCACAGTGCAGCCCATTTTGGACCATGACAACGCACCTCATTGAGGACAACATGACACCATTCCCAATTCCTTTCTGTATTTCTATATCCCTCCTATATTTCTTTATTCAAGAAAAAAAGTGTTCTACTTACTACCATAATGGCAGACAGAAACATCTCCTCCACCTGGTGTAAGGGCAGAGAGAAAAGAGAGATAAGGCTTGAAGAAAGAGGGAAACATTCAGAAGGAGGAGAAGGATATATTCAGTAGCCGTTGTGCTGTCTTTGTATTGATATAGGTCGTACATTAACATCAGAAAACCACAGTTCCTTGTGGCTTACTCACTCTCATCTTTTCCTTCTCTCTCTTTAGTCCCTTTTTTCTCATCACTTGCTATTCTTTTCTCCGCTTCCTTCCACAGTTTTCTCTCTATCTGTACATTGTGGTCTCTGGGGTACAATAAATGTCACACTGCATCATTTTCCCTGACCGTCGGGCCAACTTCGAAGCCAGACGACTCAGAGATGGCTCATAAGGGGCCATCCATCCAACCTCAGCCATCCACGGCATTGCCTTATTTTTTCTTCTATTCCATGTTACTTACCTCTTTTTATTTTTATCTCCTGGCTTTTTATTGTTGACACTCTCTCTGCGTCTCTCCCTCTCTCCTACACGAGCTTATTACCACACATTTTTCTCATTTCATTCTTTTTCCTGTTTCACTGTCAGCTGTACATTGCTAGCATTTAAAATGTCAGGGTCCCTTCAAAACATTTTTGTCTAGAGGGCTTACGCTGCACCTGCGGAAAAAAGGTGACGGTAAAGGTAATATTTCTAGCATGTGTGAGATACTTAATAAACGAATCACCAGGAAAGGTGGAAGAGATACTCCTGGGGCTCCTTGGTGATAGTTATGGAATGAATGATCCTGTCTTTGGCTTTGAAATTGCCTTTCATAAATCACTATCTATCATTTAGGTTGGTTGATATTTTGCCTCGCTGGCTGTAAAACGAGCAACGAGAAAATGTCTGAATGTCTAAAATTGGTGGCCCCTTGAGGCTGCAGCATTCATTTCATCCAACAATATAAAAACATGATGGACAAAATGAACAAAAGACTATGATTTTGCTAGTAGAATCTGATGAGTTGTGGATCTAAAATTCATAAATTTTCTCCAGATGATGGTGCTTTAAACCATGGAAGTCCAACGGTGAATGTGCTGATCCATGAGCTTGACCTGAAGAAAAACTGTACACTCTTACCCCTTCATAGGACACAGTTTAATACATCTGTTTTGAGGCCATAAATATCCACCACCACATCCAATTTAATGCAAAAGCAGCCATTCCTTCTTCAGAAACATTATCAGGGCCAATAAAAAATTCAATTTGCACTGGACAAAAAAAATCACTTACAAAGGAAAATCATTTTTGAGGCAATATATTTGCCTGCATTTTGATATTCTGGCTTAATAAGAAACAATGGTGCCAAACTAAAAACCTTATTCATTATCTCAAAATATGACTTTGGAAAACTATGGTTATGCCAGACACTACCATACAGTATTTTTGTTTTGGATTAAGTATGAGAAGACATAGTTTGTAGGGGCAAAAATGTTCAGTATTATCTGATCTACTGTGGCAGGGGCTTTTGTCTCACCATTAGCCAGTCAGTGACAGTGTTGTCTGTGTCCAAGTCACAAGAAGTATCTCTTGTAAATTGAAATCAATATCCTAGAAATTGATCTTGAATGGTTGAAAGTCTGTTGATGACTAAATCCACCAATATGTCACACAATACACAGGTAACTGGCATAATATTTGGACATTACAATTGTGAATTTAAAAATGTAATGGGTGTTATATGAGCATGAAGCACAATTTAATAGTAATCCCATATCAGTTTTGTAAGGAGGGAAGGGCCTACTACATATAACCAAAACGAACAATGCAATGCACCTCTTTAAAAACAGGAACAGTCAACGTGCAATAAACCCTGTTTAAAATAATGTGCAATACCAGCTTTAAAATATACCTCTGTTTATTACTATGTGCAATATGTTTTTACGATCACCATGTGAAATATCCTCTTCCTATGTGCAATATCATTGCATATACTGAAAGTGACTGTGTGCCCATATTAGGCACTTAAGCTTACACTATATAGGGGTACAATGTACATGTACTGCAATGTATCTGTGAAAATGGCAAAATAAACTCTATTCTATTATTCTGTTGTTCTAAGAAAAGACAGTAGACACCTAGTAGACATTTGGTACCTAAATGTCGTTGTAAATTTGAGGGGTGGGATTGTAGCACAATAGGTAATTTGTTGATGATTGAATCAAGTAATTTCCTAAGGTTTATATGTGTTTCATATTTGTTTATATTATATGGGCAGCATAGTGATGCAGTGTTTAACACTGTCACCTCACAGCAAGAAAGTTCGGGGTTCAAATCTGCCAGCCGGGCTTTTCTGTGTGTAGTTTGCATGTTCTCCCTATGCTCGCATGGATTCCCTCCAGGTACCCTGGCTTTCTCCCACGGTCCAAAGACATGCAGATTAGGTTAACTGGTGACTTTAAATTGTCCATAGTCATGAATGTGAGCGTGAATGGTTGTTTGTCTCTATATGTCAGCTCTGTGATAGACTGGCGATCTTTAAGTATTATTTTTGCATTTTGCTGGTAAGTAGTGATAATTCAAGTCTACTGTGCTAAGACAAATCTTTATGGGTTATTTTAGCTGCACTGTGTTGTTGTTTACTATGAATTTTATTAGCTAACATTTCAACCGTATTGAGTTAGCAAGTTAGCAGCTTAGGTGGCCTACGCCCGCAGTTTTTCAAGGATCAAGGAACTTTGTCATACCAGGACATTTACATGTTATGGTACGAAATTAGTATTCAGGTCCCAGTTTAAGCCATTCAGAGCAAGATGTAAACAAGAGTGAAATATAAACATAAGGGCAATAATATAAACATTAGAGTCAAAAATATAAACATTAGAGTAGAGAAATAAATATGAATATTAGAGAAATAAAATAAACATAAGAGCAGATATATAAACATTGTGAAATTTAACAATTAACAATAAAATAAAATAAAATTAAGATAAGGAAGCCGAAGTTAGCATGTGCATAGATACTCATGTGCAAGTAGTAGTAATACACGGACTACCTCTTTGGTAGTGCAAAGAGGTAGTCCGTGTATTGCACCTATAGGAACATGTTGCCCTATGATGGCCAAGTATTGCACTTAGTGAGACAGTGTTGTAGTGCAGGACTGTCAGTGTGTGGTGAGGAGGGGAAGGGGGCGGGGGTCTACAGGGCAGGGCTAAAGTTCAGCAGTCTTACAACTTCAGGGAAGAAGCTGTTCCTGAGCCTGGTGGTCCTGCTCCGGATGCTCCTCAGCCGCCTGCCTGAAGGGAGGGGTTGGAAGAGTCTGTGTGCGGGATGGGTGGAGTCCTTCATGATGCGGAGGGCCCTCCCTCTGCATCGTGCTGTGTAGAGGTCTGAGGTGGTGAGCAGGATGTTCCCCAAAGTCCTCTGTGCAGCCTTTACCACCCTCTGGGCCTTCTTCTCAGCAGCAGTGCAGCTGCCATGCCACACAGTGATGCAGATGCAGAGGACACTCTCCACTGCACAGTGGTAGAAACTCCTCAGGACTGAGCTTCCAAGTCCAGCTCGCCGCAGCTTCCTGAGGAAGTAGAGGCGCTGGTGGGCCTTCCTGACCAGATGAGATGTGTTGGTGTTCCAGGTGAGGTCCTCGGTGATGTGCATACCCAGACACCTGAAGCTGGAGACCACCTCCACAGCTGTTCCTCCGATGTGCAGGGGGGGAGAGGGTGCCTGTCTCTTCTGAAGTCCACCACCATCTCCTTGGTCTTTTTCACATTGATGCAGAGGTTGTTGTTTCTGCACCACTGCTCCAGATGTACCACCTCCTCTCTGTACTCTGACTCATCATTGTCGGTGATGCGTTCTACTACTGCTGTATCGTCGGAGAACCTCACAGCCCTGCGGCGAGCCAGTGCTGAGGGTGATGGAGGAGGAGATGGTGTTGTGGATTCTGACAGTCTGTGTTCTGTTGGTCAGAAAGTCCAGGACCCAGTTCCCCAGTGTGGGACTCAGACCGAGGAGGGAGAGCTTCTGTGCCAGGGTCTGTGGGATGATGGTATTGAAGGCTGATGAGAAGTCCAAGAAGAGCAGACGGACGTACGAGTTCCTGCTCTCCAGGTGGGTGAGGGTTGTGTGGACCACTGATGAGATGGCGTCATCAGTGGAGCAGTTCTTCCTGTAGGCGTACTGGTGGAGGTCCACAGTAACATCGATGGAGTTTTTGATGTGGCCCATGACCAGCCTCTCAAAGCATTTAATGACTACCGGGGTCAGAGCTATGGGTCGGTAGTCATTGAGGCCTGTCACTGTGGAGCACTTGGGGACGGGGACAATTGTGGCAGTCTTTAAGCAGGTGGGGACTGATGCCAGTGACAGTGAGGTGTTAAAAATGTCCGTCAGCACCTCAGACAGCTGATGAGCACAGTCCCTCAGAACCCGCCCTGGGATGTTGTTTGGGCCTGCAGCTTTGCGGGGGTTAATTCCTATAAGAGCTCTCCTCATGTCAGCTGTGGTCACACTGAGGGGTGTGTCACTGGGTGGTGGTGTGAGTCTGGTGCAGGATCCTCGAAGTGGGCATAGAACCTATTGAGTGCCTCTGGCAGGGAGGGGTCCAGTGGGCATTGTGCATCCCTGGTGTTGTAGTTTGTGATGCACTTGATACCCTTACACATGCTCCGGGGGTCGTTGGAGGTGAAGTGACCCTGAATTTTCTAAGCATATGTGGCTTTGGCCCTCGAGATGCCTGCTGTCAGTTCTTTCCTTGCCACTCTCAGCGCTGATGCCTCACCTGCCCTAAACGCAGCATCCCTAGCTTTCAGCAGAGCTCTGACCCCAGCATTCAGCCAGGGTTTCTGGTTTGGGAAGCAAGTTACTGTCCTGGTGGTGGCGACATCATCAGCAGACTTGGAGATAAAGCTGAGGACGGAGGAGGTGTATTCCTCTAGGTCCACCTCTCCCTCATATGTGGCTGCCTCCCTGAAGACCTGCCAGTCTGTGCATTGAAAGCAGTTCTGTAGCACAGAGGCTGCATCACTGGGCCACACAGTGACAGTCTTCTTTGTTGGCCTGATCCGTCTCAGCAGGGAGCGGTAAGCTGGCGCAAGCAGGATGGAGATGTGGTCGGAAAGGCCAAGAGGGGGGCGGGGGAGAGCTCTCTACGCATCCTGAATATTAGTGTACACACAGTCCAGAATGTTATCTCCACGTGTGGGGATGGTGACATGCTGGTAAAATCTGGGCAAAGTGTCCGTCAATTTCACGTGGTTAAAGTCTCCCGCAACCACGTAAAACGTGCCTGTTCTGCAATGTTTAGCCAGGTTTCCGTGAGGCAGAAAACAGCACAGTTCCTCATCTCGGTGGAAACACTCAGCCTCACGCGTAACAGATCCACTTTGTTGTCCAGGGAGCGGACGTTGGCAAGAAAGAGAGTTGGAATTGGCGGCCTGCTGGCCTTCAGCCGGACTAGCGCGCCTGCTCGTTTTCCTCTCTTTTGTTTTTGGGAGCATTGCTTCCTCTTGCCGGCTGCTTCCCGTACTCTGCTGCTCCACTCCATCGTCCTCAGGAGCCCCTGTCTTCCGAGTACGGATTTCAGCTTTGGTGGGATTGAATAACCAAACGATCTCTGATGACCATAAGTTAGGTAGAGCTGTACCTTACACACAAATTTAAACTAGTGCTAAAAGCGGCCTCAAGGTTGGAAAAATAAGGCTTAATCCCTGGAGCTCGAGAAGCCACTGCACGACTGTGCGCCACCATCTTGTATCCATGTTGTAGCAGTAGCTTGGGGCAGAAGCCTTGATTATGAGCCCTTGTGTGAGGGAGTCCCTAGCCCTGATCCCACCAGAAATGGACAGCTCAAGTATAGGTGTGATTGAATGAACCACATTCGGAGGTGGTCTGGGCCACATTCTTTTAGCTTTGTGTACACAAAGGTGTCACTGGCCACACTGAGGGATCACCTATATGTCCTCTGTGTAATCAAATATCCACACTCAGTTATACTCATTCAGCTGTTCCTCAAATAGAGTAAGCTGGCTTTGTTGAAGACATCTGAAAATGTCAATAATCCCATAGAGATGTATATCAAACATACCTCAAGGAATAGACCCAGTCTGTATTGTTACAATCTTTTCTTCCTTTTCTTCTTTTAATTTCCTACAGATTAGTAGTACTAGAAGTACATTGCTGCCACCCATCAGTTAAAAACAACAACACATTTGGCTTTCACAAAAAGGAATCATGTAAATATTAATTTGGAGCAGAGAAGTAAAATCTGATCACAAGTGGTCATTCACAGCACATTTGGAGATACATTCTAATACCATGTGTGAACTGACGTACTTTGACATATTTCCTTCAAGTGAGTCTAAGAGGAGATATTTTGTTATTTTATTAATGAATTAATCAAACAATGATTGTACAAGATGGAACCCTAACCCTAACCCAGAGAATAGCTGTATAGCAACCTCAGGTATTGTTTTTGTATTTTTCACAGAAATGTTATTAAATGTAAAGCACCGGTTTGTGTCATGATCAGAGTCAGTCAGGACCTGGACCCAAAAGCAAACGTAGGCAATTTGGAGCGGGTTCAACAGTTTATTCACAAAGGAACCAAAAATGAAAAGAATAATGAACTAAGGGCGGCGGGATCTTCCCGGAAAAACTAGGAGCTGTCGGCTGAGGCAGACTGAAGGAGGCACGGCAGAATCACTTAGACAACGGTACGATCTGGCGCGGGTTGTCTGGAAAGCCAGGCCTCTTATACCCCAGTAGGGAAGTAGCTGGCCACCCGATTGGACCCAGGTGGTCGGAATCACTCTGATGAGGAGGAGGAACCAGGGAGGAGCCGGCCAGGCAAACGGCAACCCACACCAACATACCCTCAGCCGGACCAACAAAAGGAAGGGAAACAGAAAAAGAAACACAACAACAAACTAGCAGCAAAACCCCCCAGAGGCAGCCGAGCTGCCTCATGACAGGTTTGAACCTACAAGTCTTAATTCTCCACACAGTCACTCCAGCTTCATTCACTGATGAACACTGTGATGCAGAGACAGCTACTAAATAGACTTAAGAGTTAAGCTTATTGTATCACACGGTGCTATTTTCTGTTGCATTGTGTGGATCAGCTACACTACAGCTTTGACTTGTAAGCATAAATGATAAAATGCCCTCCTGATTTTTTTGCTACATTCAATAAATGATCTCTTGCCTTCTTCTCATGTAGACGTAGAGGCAGGCCCAGTAAAACTGCCCAAGTCAAGGGTTCAGAGAAGGAGAGAAAAGCTGAGGGGGGAGCCTAGGAAAGGGACAGAAAACCCACCCAGTCCACCTGGCACACTTGACTTTGATTTTCCAACAGATGTAGGCACATTACAGAAGCAGGACCCTATGCTGAAAGAGTGGTTTGGAAAGGTGACAGAGGTTGATGGGGTTACACCAGCTGCTTAGATAATGCCACTTATGTGGTACGAGAGGGCATTCTGTATCAATGCCATTACATATTAGTTATATGTGACTATGCAACACGCTATCCTGAAGCTTTCCCCTCAGGCCATGTGAGGCCAGACATGTAGTAAACTGCCTCAATCAGCTCTTTTCCAGCAGGTTTATCGGGTGCTTGGTGTAAAGCAGCTTCTTTCCTGCCACAGTCAGACTGATGGCAATTTTTTTAGGAAAATAATGGACTGTTCACACCAACTACCTCACTGAGGCTCATGTGCAATAATCTAAAGTGTCTATCTGTGTACAATATAACCCACGTGCAATAAATATGGGCATCTGTCTAGACAGAGTGTATTTTTGTGCAAATAGAGTATTTTTTTATTTTTGTATTATTTTATTTTATAGCATGTAATCTTTTTATTTTTCTACTTTCCACTAGAGTATTTATTGAAGTTTTGACTCCTAAGCAACGCACAATAATTCCTATGTGTCCAGACTGTTTGTGTACAAATGGCAAATAGAGATCTTGATTCTTGATTCTAAAGGGCATTAAGATCACCCCCTACCACCCCCAGACGATTTGGCTGGTGGAGCATTACAATCAGACACTGAAGAACATTGCTAATGTGGCGCGCAAAGGGAGAAGGGATAAGAGGACGATAGGGGGTGGTAGCAGATAGCGGATAGTATTGATCACTACAACAGCCAACTATGAGCAACCTATAAAGCCAGACAACGTCACCTTGGGAATTTCGCCTAAGGAAATAGTTTTAGTCAACTGTACCAGCTCTAAGGCACCCAGGTTTGTTTTACAACGGGGCAGAGACGTCGTTCCAGAACAATAATCAATGTACTTTATTTCAAAGTAATTGCAATATGGCTAAAACATTATAAAACACCATTCACACACACACAGAGTATTAAAATACTACAAAACACCATTCACACACAGGGGACGTGAGGGGAAAGGGGGGAGACCCTATCAGGGCTGAGGCTTACCAAGGGGCCAGCTCGAGCAGAGGGGTGAGGGATCCCTAATAATATACAAAAATTATCACCCCAGCCACATGTGACAGCCACACACACTCACGCACACGTAGTGAAAGGAACCCAGGACCGGGGGAGGCACAGGAAAAAGGGGGAAACCACCACCCGGCACCACGACCGCCACCACCTTCAGCTCTCAGCCACTGAAAAGGGGACAAGGAAGTAAAATTAGTGGAGTCACTCCCAACACAGGAAAACAAATGACCAATATACAAACAATAACAAAAGAAAAACAATAAATCAATGCTTACAAATTAATCAAAGCACTAAGGATATCAGTAACGAAACATAACATAAAACTTTTGTCACAAGCGAAAGAAACAAACAGTCAAGAAACAAAAAAAACAAAATCCAACTGAGTATCGGGGCTAATTGAATCACAAAAGGTCAAAAACTAAACAAGAAAAGAAAGAAAAAGAAAAAAAGAAACAATTAGGCCAGCCCAGGGCCTAGTTAAACAGAATATTTAATAAACCAAATAACCTAACCTAATAGAAACAAAGCTATAAAGAAAACAAAATAATCAAAACAATAACCCAAAACCCACTCTAACTAAATGCAACAAAGGAAATGGGGGCATTAAATGAAGAGCAACCCCACCGTGCATTCATTCAATTTTTAAAAGTCCAGGCCCAAGGCGAACGAAACTGCCCATTCAATACTAGCGTAGGTAGGGGGTGATTGCGTTGTCCACCTGCGCAGCCCGACGGCAGCAATACCGGAGCGCCCGAGCGACCAGGAACACCCCGGTAAGGCAGAGCAAAGCGAAGCGAAGCAAAGCAGGCAAGCAGGCAAAGCAAAGCAGCAGTATTTCTTGCTCCGTGTGGGACAAAGCAGCTGGCAAATAATTCCCTGTATTTAACAAAACAGAAATAAAGTTAACCAAGCTACATGTACATGCAGGTTAGATGCATCGAACATGCCGAAGTGTACATGCCGATCAGGCTACGTGTGATCACCTGCGGGAGAGAGAAGCGAGCGTGTGCTCACTCCGCAACAGTGGAGGCTAGCAGCAACCTGCGGCTAATTTGCAGCACTGGAAATGACCCACGAGCCGCGCACATCGGTGGAGGACCGGCCGTCCGGCGTCTGCGCCAACGACGACAAGGCGGAAGGAAGCGGGCGACCAGGAAGTGGGCCTTGGAGCCAGGAGCAAGAGAGGGTCGAGATGGCCACAGCACTCTTTTATAGAGTGCCCTCATGTGGTGATAGGCTAATGAGAACTGAGGTGAACAAAACGGCGCAAATCCGCACTGGAAGATGCAAGGTGAAACATCTCATCCTGCTACACTAATCAAGTTTATCTCCCTGACAGAAGCTGATTGGGACCAGTGGCTGCCATGCTTACCTAGCAAGCATCGACAGGCTTATCACCTTTTGAACTGTTGTATGGCCGCCAGGTGAGAGGGCTGTTGGACCTTCTCAAAGACTACTGGGAAAATCCAGAGCTGGAGGGGGATAATATGGTGGCATATGTTGTCAAAATGAGGGAGAGACTGCAGAAGATGTCAGCGCTGGTGCATGAGAACATGAATTCAGCTCAATCTAACCAGAAAACCTGGTATGATCAGAAGGCCAGAGAGAGGATCTTTAATCCAGGTCAGAAAGTGCTGTTGCTGCTGCCAACCAGTGACAGCAAGCTGCTGACTAAATGGCAGGGACCTTAGGAAATAACTAGATGTGTGGGTAGAATCGCATATGAATTACACATGCCTGACAAGCTTAAAAAGTACCAGACTTTCCATATGAATCTTCTCAAGGAGTTTCAGGAGCATCCGCAGCGTGTGTGCCAGCAGCTGCTGATGCTTGCCATTCGGGATGAGGACACAAATGAGAAGCTCTTTCCAACCAACACCACGGCAGGTGAGCCCTTGTCCATGGATATTTCACATTTGTCTCCCACCCAGCAGGCAGACATCAAGCCACTACTGAACCCAGAACCCTGAACCCTTCACGGAGACCCTGGGTTTCACTTCTCTGGTCCAGCACAAGATCTGGCTTAAGGAAAATGCTCCTGTCTGGGAGAACAGGATCCCAGAGCGTTTGATACCTCTGCTGCAAAAGGAGATCAAGCTGATGTTGGAGCTGGGCATAATCGAGGTCTCCTGCAGTGAGTGGTGTAGTCCTATTGTGCTTGTCCCGAAGAAAGATGGATCTGTCAGGTTTTGCATTGATTTCAGGTACCTGAATGCAGTGTCCAACTTTGACCCATATCCCATGCCTCGCATTGATGATCTATTGGAGAGAGTGGGCAGAGCTCAGTACATCACCACATTGGACCTGAGCAAGGGCTACTGGAAGGTGGCCTTGGCACCAGAAGCTAAGGAGCTGACAGCTTTCAAGACTCCATTTGGTATATATCAGTTCAGGGTCATGCCATTTGGTCTCCAGGGGGCACCAGCCACATTCCAAAGACTTTTGGATCATGTGTTGAGGAATGTTGGTGACTTCTCTGCTGCATATTTGGATGATGTGGTTGTTTTCAGTCATTCCTGGGAGGAGCACAGGTTCCATCTGCAGCAGGTCATACAGTGCATCAGAGCAGCAGGCCTTTACAATCAAGTGTGCTGTGGCTCAGATGGAAGTGGAGTACCTGGGTCACATCACTGGCTTTGGGCAGACCAGGAAGGTGGAGGCCATTCACTCCTTTCCAGTTCCCAAGAAGAAGCTGAAAAGTTTCCTGGGTCTGGTTGGTTGGTACCAGAAGTTTGTGCCTCATTTTGCAGACAGATCTCTGATGTTGAATGAACTGACCAAAGCTGCAACCCCCAACAATGTCAGATGGACAGAGGAATGTGACCTTGCATTCAGGGATCTCAAAGATGCCATCTGTACTCATTCAGTTCTCCACAGTCCAGATTTTGACAAACTGTTTATCCTGCAGACAGATGCTTCTGGTGTGGGCCTGGGAGCAGTGTTGCTGCAGGTTGAGGAGGAGAGGAGACCAGTTGTGTTCCTGAGTCATAAGCTGCTGGACAGGGAAACAAGATACTCCACGGTGTAAAAGGAGTGCTTGGTGATGAAGAGGGCCATTGATACCCTCAAGTATTATCTGCTGGGACAACAGTTCTTCCTGGAAACTGACCACAGAGCTCTGCAGTGGCTTCATCGCATGAAAGATGCCAACATGCTGGATGTTTTTCTTTCCCTGCAACCTTATGACGTCACTGTTCACTACTGGTCAGGGAAGTCTAATGTGGTAGCGGACTATCTTTCCAGAATTTCTGAGGTTTGAGGTACTGCTCTCCTTTGGGAAAAGGGGGAGGAGTAGAGTGAGTAGAGGAATTGCCATTCTAACAATCACTTATCCAGCCATTGGAATCTCTAGGTGGTATCCTAGAGTTCCATAGTTCTATTGGGGGACTTCAATACTCACATGGACAATGATGGAGAAAGTGGGAGAGGATGACTCAGAGGAAGGGCCTTCCTGAAGTGGTGGGTTCCCACCTCCCACTTCTGAAAGAATATCTCATGTATCCCAGGGGAGAGTGGGCACATGGTATCCAAGTGGCACATGTTCAGACCCTCCATAGTGGAAATGGGTGTCCAGAGTTGCGGTCAGATGGTCACTGGTGCCTGTTGTTCCTAGTAACCATTACTGTAGGAAACTGATCTGGAACTTTGTCTGCTTCCTGTTTTGTTTTGTTTTGTTGCCTGTTTGGTCTTCTTAAACGCTTCTCAGTATATCCCCATATTCATCTCAAGGCAAAAGCATTTGCATCACCATCCAGGCCTCTGACCTGATCTAACCCATCTGCTATCAGTCACCATCAACTGAGATAAATGTGTTTCACCTACTCAGTTAGCAAATATATCCTCACTCAGCCAGAAAGTTAGACAAATATTAATGTAATAAAAGGTGAATGATTCATTCTTTGTTTTACACAAATGTGATAAACACATAGAATAAAGTATAAATTTAAATGGGGAAATACATAAAAATTGGCGACAAATCCATTATTATGATGACATATGACAAAGCAAAAACATTTGTAATGGTCTACCATTGACATAGTAAATGATCAGGTACAGTACATAGTACTTGACCATTATGATCAAATATGAGAACTGATCATTGCATCTTGTTCAAAAACCATTTAGACACATGTAACCCACTCGGGTACCCGGTCATCCTCCTGCCTGCTCAACCTCTCCGCTCTCCCCTTTCTCCATCTGTCAAACAGTTGACAGGGGCTGGCCATGTTGGATGAGCACAGAATCCAGCTGTGATAACCATTTATGTATGATTAATGGGCAATCAATTGCCCAGTGTGGACAACTAGAGGCCAGAGTGACATGAAAACCCACGTAAATCATAGCAATTAGTTCATGACTGATAAGACTATTCACATGCCATCTATAGATGGGTGACAAATTAAAGGAAAAACCTGAATAAATGAAGGGAAAACATTGAATGTAGATGCTTCCACACTGGTGCACTGCATGGTCCCACTGAGAGATTAAAATCCAATCATGCTCTCTGACATTTAGAAATATGAAATGTTAAGCAGGCCCAGTTGATTCTAATTTTATATGAAGATGGCAAGAGGAAAAGATCGAAGTGACTTTGTGACATTGTTGGGGCAGGGATGGCGGGAGATTCAGTCACAAAGACTGCTCAAGTGTTTCAATATGAACAGTGACTAAAGTGACATAGATTTGTGGGAAAGACATCATTAAATAGCATCAGAAATTGACAGTGCACATTTGATGACCATGATACTCATCTGCTAGTGCAATGTGTAATGAAAAACAGAAGAACAACTCTTCCTCAGGGGACTGAAAATGTAAGTGCAGAACATGATCAGATTGTGTTGGACAGAACAGTCTGTCGACAGTTAAATAAGTTTGCAATGTATAAACCCCTCATTACAAAGATGAATGTACACTTGATAGTTGGGTGGCACAAACCGTATGCACTGGCCAACACAGATGTGGAAAAAAAGGATGTGGTCAGATGACTCATCGTTCATCTTCTTGACAAGTGGGCAAGTACATGTGTTGTGTACACAAAGAGAACAGTACAGGCCTGAATGTTTGACTTCTGTAGTGAGGGGAACCAATGGCTCTGTCCTGATGTGGGGGGCATAATCTGAGTTAAAGAATATCTTCAAGAAGAATGGTGTTCTTGATGTAATGTGACATGAAAGCGCCCTTGAGCAAGGCATATCGTTCAAAAGCACTTGAGCAAGGCAGTGCTCATTGATGGCCTAAATTCAGATGTCAAATCTGTGTGTGCAAAATTTTATACTAAAATACTACGATACTTAATGTTACTTTTTCCTTAAATTTGTCGTCTGTCTCTATATCCTGATGGGAGTCCAGGGATCCTGATTGCCCACCAATCAATCACTAATCAATTTTAAGTTTTTAATGGCTGATTTTAGGATTGGTTTAGTATTGTGGCTGTGACTGTACAAAAATAAATTGCACTTGGAAACTTGTGATTGATTGAAAGTGATTGCTAATGCAATATATCAAATACAAAACGTGTCCGAAAACTTTTTTCCACCACTGTACATGAATATCTTGTTGCAGTCATTCTAAGTGATGCTTATGCTTTCTATTGTATCATATCAATATTTCTATATACAGTGTTGCCTATAAAGTTGGAATAATTTTGCTTTCAGACACATTCCTCTTTTTATTCCTATTTATACACACCAGTAACCACATTGGAAAAGATTGATCAAAGTTTTGAGAAGATATACTCTATATCGCTCAAGAATAAATCACATTGTCACAAACATTTCGTGAGAAGAGATAAAATATATTTTATCCCAACTTTAAGGGCAACAGTGTAATAATGATTCAAATGAGTATAGTATGAATAAACTCTCAGAAATTTTTCACTCACCTCTTAGTATCTTCTAGCCCTTTTTTTAGTTCCTTGTTTTGGTGGTTATGTTTCAGTCTCACTGTTTCTTTGCATTTGCATTTCATTCACATTGTCTCACTATTCCACCATCCTTTTTCTTGCAGCAGCAGGTGGACAGTTGCAGTAAAAAAGTTCTGATAAACCTACTGTAAACCTGCTGCACAGCACCAAGTGGCTTACTAAGTTGGTTGCTAACAGTAAGCCATTGGAGGGAAGGAGGGAAGAAGCTACTAAATATCATAACCCTGTCAATGTGCAATAAACCCTGTCTAAAATAATGTGCAATACCACTGTGAAATACACATCTGTTATCACTATGTGCAATATGTCCTGACATTCACCATGTGAAATATTTCTATATTATGTGCAATATCACCATGTGCAATATGCCTGTTACGATCACCATCTTGTGAAACATCACATACTGGAAGTGACGCTGTGCCTATATTAGGCACCTAATTTTCTTAATTTTCTTAAGAACCTTTCAGTATTTTAAGTGTACTGTCTTGCTCTTCTTTTGTATTATTTATTTCTTAGTTATTCTATTCTATTTTATTTCTTATTCTATTTTACTTTTTTCTTACTTTATTGTATTCTTTAAACCTTTTAGTAAGCTTGACTCAGGGGGGGATGCAAAAGAATTCCAGTGCACATGTACTGCAATGTATGTATGTATGAACTGAACCAACCTGAAATGACAGGCAAGAAATGACTGGCTTTTATCAGATCAATAGTTCAGTAGCAGAGAAACACCACTGAGAAGCTTCTGTGGAGTGACCTGATAACCAAATGGTTAGGACACAAACCACACGGGCGCAAATGCTCTGAGCAGAGCATCCCCAGTTCAGCTACCTGCCTGTATGACCTTTTGCTGCATGTAATTCCCCTGCTCACTTTTTCACATTTCCTATCTGTCTCCACTGTCACTATCAAAGGCGCAAAATGCCCAAAAAATAATTTTAAAGAGGACCTTAGCCCCTTGAACATTTGTCCATTTACTTAATGACCAAGCTCAGACAAAATGAGGTGGCCGTGGCGCAGCAAGTTAAGCGTTCGGCTTTGGACTTTGGACTGCCTAGAGATCGGAGGGTTGCCGGTTCAATTCCTCGACCAAGCCCAATGGATACGCCCAATGGATATGGGTGGTGGTGAAGGAGACGTGCCCCCTGCCTCTGCGACCATGGCCATGGTGCCCCTGAGCAAGGCACCGATCTACCCCAGCTGCCCGGGCTGTGTGTGTGTTTTGTTCACTTTGTGTGGGTAAAATGCAGAGAGTAATTTCCCCAGGAGGGATCAATGAAGTATAAACTTAAACTTAACTTAAACAAAATAAGAAGCTCAAAGGAAAACTGAGAATTGTGAAACAAAATTGAGAAAGGCAAACCACAGGCAGGCAATGCAGTCACTCTGATGCTGCAATTTTGGATGCAAATCACGTCTTTGTCACATTTTGGAATGGGTTGCAGTATTTGTTGAATGCATTGCAATCCCACATTTCTTCACACTATTACAAACGGACAAAATTAATACAATAGACCACAACTGAAATTGTCAAAGTACTGTATACCTTATTAAATACTGGACAACAAACATATTGGAATTAAATAACTCTAGCAATCTTCAACTCCTGAAATGATTGCAAGATTATGTTAGTAAAAGTATTTCTGAGCACAGCATAAGTAGTACAAAATAAAGACTCAAGGATTGGTCTGCTAAGCCCATTACTTTAGCAAGTGCATTGTCCAGTGGATAACACTGTGTAACACTGTGTCTACAGAGAAGACACAGCGCATGTTAGCAGGGCATCAGCAGCTCTGTTGCTCTGTGTGTCTACACAGGATGCATTCAGGTTAGGGTAATAGGTTGCAGGTCACCCATGTTTTGGAAGTGGTCTGAGCCCAATACACACACGTAAAACACAGGAAAACAGAATTGGAGCATAAAATTCACTTCTGGTGACATTCACAGGCAAATATCACAGGTAAAGTGCAAGCCATTATGCAGCTTGTCTACACAGCTAGATTCATTAAAATAGGAGCATACATGTCACGACAAACTTGTGGGAGACAAATGACTGTAAAACACAGCTTAACACTTTCTGTATAGACATAGAAGTGGAAACACAGTTGCAGAGACCAACCACAGATATCAGTTCTCTCTTAAACACACACATACACATACACACTGTCTGTTTTGGTTGTCACCTCCTTTCATTTATTTCCATTCCCTTTGAACATTGTTGTTCAGAACCCTGTCTCACAACCCCCTCTTTCATGTGAAAAGGATTACCAATAATTTGTCATTGTAATTTGCTAGGTCACATAGGGGTGAGCGGGGGAATGAGAAGGCAATCAAATAGGAGGGACTTTCGAAAAAGTGAAGGATTTTGATTCATCACTCTATCCCTACAACAGAGATTAATATTTGAATGTAGTTATTACCTCCCTGGCTATTACTGACCACACTAAATGAAATAATCAGTGCAAGACAGAGAGATTGAGTTAGACAGGTATTTCATTAAAGCTTCAACGGACCTGGAGGAGGTTGTATCACTTACTGCCCAAATGAAAGAATGATTGGATATGCTGAGCAGGTGAAAATAAGGGGGTACTGAGGATCCTAATGAGGACAAATATCATTATCTTGAGCAGGTGCTATATCTGTGATTCATTTGGCCACTCTGCTGTCATTTTGCTAACATCAAATGAGGCATAAAGTAATAGGAAAATGGAAGATTGTTTTGTGTGACTGAATTGGATTTTATACAATCATTTTTCAAAGCTCAAAACTAATCAAAATGACATGGAAGTGAAAATTTGGGGGAAGTGAGATCCAAACAAAATTGGTCACTTGAGACCCACAGCTGATGTACTGAGAGCAGTCCACTTGTGACTGGATCACCCAAGACACATGTTAATGCCAGGTCTGCAATGGGCCTTAGTCTTACAAGTGGTAAACCAACAAGGTAGTCCCTGGTCATGATTTTTTGTGAATGAGCCTGCCTGAGTTGATGGGATGACTAGACCATCAGGTGTTGGTGTTACAGGCCCCGGGTTCGGTGACCTCAAATAACAAAAATAATGACCTGTGAAATAAAAGTAGCCTCTGAGCAAGAAATACAGGAGCACTCCTGTCTTTCTCCAGGTTGCATCTGACAGGAACAGGAAGTTGGTCCGCAGTTGGAGAGGGACAACTACAGTGCTAAAGGTTCCACTTGCTGTTTTATTCCTTACTCTCCTTCATTTACACAGGATTGCTTATCCTAAATATGAAATAATAATTTCCTTAATTATTAAAGTGCTTCTGCACTATTAAAGTGGCAACATCATAACGCTTGGCTTATTATTCTCTTAATAACAAATGTGATTGCACACATTTGGGTGCATCACACGCTCCCCAACAAAAAAAGTGGCTCCTGACAATTAAATAACTCAAAACTCTCATAAACCATAAGTCTCTTATGTAACATCCCTGGAGTGTCTTCCTCGCGCGTTGCTATGCAGAGTCTTAAAAACAGGCCAGAACTCAAACGCAGACAGGTTAGCAGTATTAAACAGTTTATTCCAAGTAGTGAATGACAAAAGTGAAAGAATGGCAGCAGGTGGATTCCAGGGCGGTGGGACAGCATCAGTTGGAGCGGCGGTAAGTGAGCACAAGGGAAAAATCAGAGGGTTCTGCAGAAGAGGAGAGAGCATGGAGGTGAGTGGGAGTCAGGAGGAGAGGGCACAAAAAAGGCAAGTAATCCACAAAAAGTCACGAGTAGGAAAGCTCAGAGGTTAGTCACCATGGGAGATGACGGAACGATCTGGCGAGGGTTGACAGGAAAGCCGAGCCTCTTATAGTCTGGAAGGAAGACTGACTATGCCCAGATTGCGCACAGGTGTGCGCAGTCAGCCTGAAGGTGAGGAGGAGCTGACCTGGAATCCCCGCCTGTGAGACACACCCACACCTACACACCAAAGAGAGAAAAAAAGAGAAAAACCCCAGGGGCAGACTGTTAAGGGCTAGTTTAGGTTTCCCTCTTGTAATGGCAATTTGGTTCTTTTCCTTTTGTTTCTCATCTAGATACCACACCCTTTTCTGTATTAGACTGTGACCCATTGTAATCACAATTGGTCCTCTCCTTTTGTTTCTCACTAGGATACCAGACCCTTTTGTGTATTTAGACTGTGACCTATTGTAATTGCAATTTGGTTTTCTTCGTGAGGCACCCCACTCCCTTCTTTCCCGCCAAGATATCAGATCTTTTTGTGATGCCTAGACTTCTTAACACCTATCGCCTGAATGCAAAACCCCGCAGGATACCCCAGGTGTGAAACACACTCCAGGGAGTCCATGCCAAATGTCCGTGGCAAACAAAGGATGTGAAACACACCTTAGGGGGTGTTCCTCAGGTATAAATGCTCAGGTCTCCCCATGGTCGGGGTCTTTCTTCACTCAGAGCACCTTGTGTGTTGATTGACCTTTTCTTTGCAAAGAAAATAAAACCTTGTCGGCCGGCAGAAGACTCTATTTCATTCTTCACCATCAGCAGCCGGAAAAACTTCCACAACACTCCTCCTTCCTTTTGTATCCTGTATGTCCCCTGCCTTGTGTGTGTTGTCTGTTTGGTCTGTGGTGGTGTGTGTGTGTGTGTGGCTCTCTTGCCAGGATGGAGCATGGGGACATCACGTTCTCACCCAGTAATTGACACAGCTGTTCTGAGTCCGTCATCAGCCTTCCATCTTCTGCTCATGATTTAAGCTGGCTCTTCAGTCCTGTTGTCGCCAGTTCGTCTGACCACGTCTGTGGTAGACGTTGGCCCTGAAAGCTATAACTAAGTTACTTACCTGTGTTTTTGATTTCTGCTGTGATTCTGGTACTCATCTTGTTCCCATTCTGTTCCTATAGGATCACCTATCCATTCATCACTGCCAGGATTAGCATCCCCGGATACCTGCTCCTCCCCGCTCCATCGACTATTCCACCCATTACCTTCCACCTGCAACGGACACCGCCTTGCCTCAGCCTGAGAGCAGTCTCACTTCCCCCACCATGCCGATTTCACAATAAAACTGAACACTGCACTTCTTGTCTCAGAGTCCAGCATGTGGGTGCAGCCTGGTTAACTCAGTTGCATTCCACTCTGCCATAAAACAGCCGAGCTGCCTCTTGACACGTGTCTTCTCATCTCAGAAGCAGGGGACTCCATAGGGGACAGGCAGGTGAGGGTTGGATGCAGGTGAGGGGTAAAGGGGTTGGGGGTAAGGTGAAGGGCAATACAGAAAAGGATATGGTACAGGCTGTACATTCACTGCATTCACAGTGGGACGAGGCTGGTAAAGATCATATTCGGTCATCTTTGCCTGGTAGACTGCCTCAAACAGGCTGGTGATTCAGGGTGGGGGTCCTGCTCTGGATCAGAACTGGGTGTCAGCTCGAGGTTGGGCTCTGGAATGCTTACCTCCTGAGGTATTTCACAGTTGTCTTCTGGTTGAGGTAGGTTCATGTCTTGCTCATTATCTGTATTCACTGAGTTTTCCACTTCTGCATCAATTCCTTCTCCTTGCTCAGACTGAGTGTGGAGACTGTGTATTCGCTGTGTTCGACTGGGCCCAGGTCTACTTTGTGACTCACTGTGAACTTGTTCAGAGAGGCACTGGCCCTCAGCTTGTGGGTGGCGCACTGGCACATGTAACCAGTAGAGAGGCGCATCTTCTTCTGAGTCACTTGCGTCGGGACTGGGTGACTGTGCTGGAGTCTCTGGCCGTTTTGTGAATTTTCCTTTTCCATTTTCCCACATATCCCTGGGGTGTTTCAGCACCTTCTTCTGTCATTAGGCTGAAAAGAAGATCTACAGGGAGGCAAGGGTGTCTGCCGTATAACAGGTAGTATGGGGAAAAGCCCATGACCCATGTTGTTGTGTAGGTGTAAAAGAGCTGTCTGTCTGTAAGCAGCAGGTAAGATTAGCTGTTTTCGTTCTGTGGTCTTTCTATAGAACAGGCCATTCTCTATGTGTACCCCACCCTCCACTCTCTTAAACGTCTTTTTGTGTTTGTATCGGCTTTACCTCTGTCATCGTCTGTCAGTGTGGTGTAATTTTCTTTCATTTCCAGGATTTTCCCAATAGCTGGATCTGCTTTTTGTTCTTGGACCAATTTGTCACGACTGATGGTCTGCAGAGGCTCTCTGAGAGGCTGGTGAGGCTAGATTGAGAGCCGGTACCTTTATGTCAAAACGGAAATCTACCAGTTGTCCCACCCAACGATGTCCAGCTGTTTTGAGCTTAGCTGTTCTTAGGATATGCGTCAGGGTTTATTGTCCGTGAAGATGGTGAAATGTGGGGCATAGAAAAGGTAGTCCTTGAACTTGTCACAGACTGCCCACTTGAGAGCTAAAAACTCTAATTTTCCACTGTGCAGGTGGTAGTTCTGTTCAGCTGGTGTTAGTGTGCGCGACCCATAACCTATCACTCTCGCCTTGTTACCCTGGCTCTGGTAAAGGACTGCCCCGAGGCTTTTCTGGGAGGCATCAGTGTGGAGTATGAAGGGGCGTGTAAAGTCTGGGTAGGCTAACACTGGTAGCTGGGTTAGCAGGTCAGTTAGGTGTTCAAGACTCTCTTGGTGTTCACTCTTCCATTGTACCGGAGCTTGCGAAGACTGTTGAGGATATTTTGCTCTGCCTCTGGTCGGTTTGGGTTGAGGTGTGTTTGACTTAGCTTGGAGTAAGCCATGCAGTGGTCTTGCGATACGCAAGAAGTCCTGTAAATATGTCCTATAATAGCTCAGGAACCCTAGGAGCTGTCTGACATCCCCAACTGTTTGTGGTCTTTTGTGCTTGAGTGTCTGCACCACCTCAATGTCCTTAGGGTCCACTCTCACTCCATCTGCTGACACTAAACAACCAACATATCGGACCTCTTTGTGGAACAGTTTGTACTTCTCTGGCTTTAACTTCACACCATGGTGCTGTAAGGCTTGGAGGCCCTCACGCAACACTTAGACATGTTCTTCAAATGATCTTGAAAAACACATCACATCGTCTAAATAGGGAATGCACCACTCATCATGGAGCGTGTTGAGCATTTCCTCCATGCTCCGAAAGGTATTCTTACCCACTCGTAGAGGCCCCACGGAGTTGTGAATTCGGTCAGGTACCTCGATCCTTCTGCAATAAAGCCTTGGTGATAGGCTTTGCCCTGATCCAGGATCAAAAACCGGCTGTAGCCTCTGAGTGAGTCTGTGAGGTCCTGTATTCGGGGAATTGGATGTCTGTCTGGTACTGTTTTGTTGTTTAAAAGGCAATAATCAATACACAGGCATAAAGATCTGTCCTTCCTCACACAGATGACAGGGGCTGCATAGGGTGAGTGGGACTTAACAACCCACCCTTTTACCAGCAGTTCTTGGATGTACTCTTTTACTTCCCTGTAGAGAGGTTTTGGGATGGTCGCATAGGCCTTCTGGATGGGGGTGTCGTCTTTGAGCCTAATTTCCATTTGCAGTGAAGGGATACACCCTGTGTCGCTACTGTCATGGGAGAATGCCTTCACAAAGCACCTTCTCTACTGACTTTTGCTGCTCTGGGCTGAGGTGACTAAGATCTACTGGTGGCAGCCAGGACTCAACAGGGGAGTTGGGGGAAGAGGTGACTTTGCTTACCTCCGCTGTGGTTGCAGTGACTGGCGCAGGCTGAGTGGGGGGTGGTGGTGGCGTCTGTTCGACTGTTCGTTTTAGTAGGAGTGTCTTGTGGTTTGAGTGGTTGGAGATGGGGATTTTTGTGTCCTTCTCCTACACTTAAATGTCTCAAAGCAATGTTCTCTTCTGCCCGTTCATACAATACAAGGGGGTCAGAGGTGTACTCTACACCATACATGAACTGCTTTACCAGCTGGGATAGTTACATTGTTTTTGCCAATTCTTACCGTGGTGGGGTCACAGTCTGCCTTTTGCGGCACCTGAATGAAGTTGACCATGGCCACCACTTGCTCCTCATCCATCCTGAAAGCCCTGCATAGGAGACTGTACAGTATGGCACTGGCTTCTTCATCTGATTCTTGTCTTTGAATAATAGCTCCAAGCACATTACCTCCTACTAATGGTTGGGGGAGAGACAGCTTACTGACTAGAAAGTTCATCATCTAGCAGCTCTTGTAGTGGCCTCACTGGGTAACTGAGAATGTATTCTTTGGCCCACTGTCTGTCTACTATGCTCACTTGTGAACCAGAGTCAGATAACACTGTTCCTGGGTAGCCACTAATCAAAAACTTCAGAGTACTTTTCTGACCAACCAGGGGAACTTTGCTGCTTGTACTGCTTTGGCATGAGGATATGGAGGATTGCCTCTTACCGTGTTTAGACTGCTTTCCTGACTGCTTACTGTGATGTCTGGTGTGCTGTATTGCAGGTTGTGCAGGGGTACACCCTGAAGTTCAGGAAGAGGCAGTTCATCCTTGAGCATGAGCATGTCCCTGAAGGTACCAGGTTTCACTACTCTAAGTACACCTCTAACAATTTCTGCTTCTGCAAATCCTTCTCTTAATCCCTCATTAATCTGTTTGGTGAGACTGGTGTAACTGATGTCAGAGCTATTGTCTCCAATTTGTCCTCAAAAAACTGAATTTTCTACGAGGCAGATAGGAAAGGTCCTTTAAGGTTACAGGTCTCTCTAGGCCCAGTGGTGCCCTGGAACTTGAGCATGGGTAACTTTGATGGCTGGATGTGGCAGCAGGTGGGAGTGCTGTAGCTTCCTGCTGTGTCAGTCCCTCAATCAGTTCTTCATACATTTTCCTTAACTCCTCTATGGGCTGTTTAATAGTGTTTGCTTTTGCATTAGTGTGTGTTCGATGGGTCATATGATGGTGGTGGGGGGTCTGATGTTGTGTCGACTGGATGGGGACTGGGCATGGTAGCTGGTTCACTCACTGATGGCTCAGCAGAGTAACTTTCTTGAGTAACTTGGTTTATTAAGTCGTTCAACATAAGCAACTGACTCATGCCGTCATCCTCGAGCTGTAACAGTGTCTGACTGAATGTACGTAGTGACATAATCCATGCAGCTATCTTCATAATGCTGGTTGAACTGTGTTGGATCATCATTGTCTCTGGTCGGGATTCTTGGCTAGCTCAAAGAGGTGTGGGTTGGAGAGTGTAAACAAGTGCTTTCTAATAATCCATTCCAGCTCCTTCTGTGCACTTGACATGTTGTCTGTGTATTTTGTGTTTTGTGTGGTGTGTTGTAGCTCTGTAGTGATTGGTGCCGGCTGTCTTTCACTTTTCAGCAGTGCAGTTCCAGGTGAAGGCAGGGAATCCTTTTCCACCTTGATCTCCTCCTCCTTGGACACCCACTGGCTGGCTTGGCTGAGGCAGCCGTTCGCGCACCGTCGTGGTTCTAGTATCACTGGATCTACCCCTCAACTTCTGAAGAGGAGAGATCCCGGAGGAGCCCCCAAAGTTTGTTACAGGCCCCAGATTCTGTGACCTCAAATACCAAAAATAATGACCTGTGAAATAAAAGTAGCCTCTGGGCAAGAAATACAGGAGCACTCCTGTCTTTCTCCAGGTTCCAGGCATCTGACAGGACCAGGAAGTTGGTCTGCAGTTGGAGAGGGATGACTACAGTGCAAAAGGTAATAATAATAATAATAATAATAATAATAATAACAATAATGATAATAATAATAATAATAATAATAATACATTTTATTTATAATGCATTTTTCATTTAAAATCAAATCTCAAAGTGCTACAAGGTTAAAAGAGCATAATCACAAACAACAGTATAATAAAACAAAAAAGTTTAAAATGCTTTCTTGAAGAGAAAGGTCTTCAAGGCCTTTTTTAAAAGAAGCCACAGTCTGTGGGGCCCTCAGATGGTCTGGAAGGGAGTTCCAAAGGTGGGGGGCAGCTGAGCAGAAAGCTTGATCTCCCATTGACTGGAGTTTAGTTCTGGGGGTATGGAGGATATTGCTGTTGGTGAAACGGAGATTCTGGGATGATGTTTGCTAAGTGAGGAGTTCTTTGAGGTAGACCGGGGCATTGCCATGGATGCACTGGTGTGTGAGGATGGATATTTTATATTGAATTCTGGAGGAGATGGGGAGCCAGTGAAGGGGTTTGAGGATAGGTGTGATGTGTTCATGTTTTTTCACTCTCATCAGGATCCTGGCAGCACTGTTTTGTATATATTGAAGTTTTTGAAGACTCTTTCCAGGGATGAGTAGTGCGTTACAGTAGTCAAGCCTGGAGGAGACAAAGGCATGGACGAGCTTTTCTGCATCTGAAAGGGTGAGAGACGGGCGGAGTTTAGCAATGTTTTTAAGGTGAAAGAAGAATGATTTACACAGATGCTTAATGTGATTATTAAATGTCAAGTGAGGGTCCAGACTTACACCAAGGTTGGTAACTACAGATGAGAGGGGAATGTCATATTTAGGATATTCATCATCATCATCATCATTTTTGTCCACTTATCCGGGGCCGGGTCGCGGGGGCATCAGTCTAAGCAGGGATGCCCTGACGTCCCTCTCCCTGGACACTTCTTCCAGCTCTTCCGGGGGAACCCCGAGGTTCCCAGGCCAGCCGAGAGATATAGTCCCTCCAGTGTGTCCTAGGTCTTTCCCAGGGCGTCCTCCCAGGAAGGCCCTCCCTAGGGAGGTGTCCCCCTGGACAACTCCCTAGGGAGGTGTCCAGGGGGCATCCTTAATTGATGCCCAAGCCACCTCAACTGGCCCCTCTCGATGTGGAGATCAAGAGCTTCGCCTTTTGGCTCAGCTCCTTCTTCACCACGATGGACCGGTACATCGACCGCATTACTGCGGAAGCTGCACCAATCCGCCTGTCAATCTCACTTTCCGTCCTTCCCCCACTTGTGAACAAGACCCCAAGAAACTTAAACTAGCCAACAGGACAACATCATCCGCAAAAAGCAGGGATGAAATTCTGTGGTCCTCAAACTGGACTCCCTCCGGTCCCTGGCTGCGCCTAGTAATCCTGTCCATAAAAATTATGAACAGAACCGGTGACAAAGGGCAGCCCTGCCGGAGTCCAACATGCACTGGAAAATGGTCTGACTTACTGCCGGCAATGCGAACCAAGCTCCTGCTCTGGTCGTACAGAGACCTGACAGCCCTTAGCAGAGGGCCCCGGACTCCATACTCCCAGAGCACCCTCCACAGGACGCCACGGGGGACACGGTTTAACGCTTTCTCCAGATCCACAAAACACATGTGGACTGGTTGGGCGAACTCCCATGAACCCTCGAGCACCCTATAGAGAGTATAGAGCTGGTCCAGTGTTCCACGACCAGGACGAAAACCACATTGACCTTCGGCCTAGGGTGTCCTGGCGCCATGTGCACTGATGGACACCCTTATGTCTGATCATGGTGTTCGTTATGGACAAACTGCGACTAGCACAGAAGTCCAACAACAGAACACCATTCGGGTTCTGATCGGGGAGGCCGTTCCTCCCAATCACGCCCCTCCAGGTGTCACTGTCGATGCCCGATGGGCATTGAAGTCCCCCAGTAGAGTGACAGAGTCCCCGGTCGGAGTACCGTCCAGTACCCCTCCCAGGGACTCCAAGAAGGTCTGGTACTCTACACTGCTGTTCGGCCCATAGGCTGAAACAAAAGTGAGAGACCTCCCCCCGACCCGAAGGCGCAGGGAAGCGACCCTCTCATTCACCGTGGAAAACTCCAACACATGGCAGCTGAGCTGGGGAGCTATAAGCAAGCCCACACCAGCCCGCCGCCTCTCACCGCGGGCAACTCCAGAGTAGAAGAGAGTCCAGCCTCTCTCAAGGAGTTGGGTTCCAGAGCCCAGACCGTGCGTGGAGATGAGCCCGACTATTTCTAGTCGGTACCTCTCAACCTCCCGTACAAGCTCAGGCTCCTTCCCACCCAGTGAGGTGACATTCCATGTCCCAAGAGCCAGTTTCTGTGCCCCGAGATCGGGTCGCCGAGGCCCCTGCCTTCGACCACCGCCCAATTCACATTGCACCGGTCCCCTACGATTCCTCCTGCAGGTGGTGGGTCCACGGGAGGACGGCCCCACGTCATTCTTTCGGGCTCTGCCCGGCCGGGCCCTGTAGGGAGAGGTCCGGCCACCAGGCCCTCGCATGCCTCAACCCCAGGCCTGGCTCCAGGGTGAGGCCCCGGCTGCGCCATACCAGGCGACGTAACATTTAGGATATTTAGGATATTTCATATCCTAAATATGAAATAATAATTTCCTTAGTTATTAAAGTGCTTCTACACTATTAAAGTGGCAACATAATAAGGCTTGGCTTATTATTATTCTTTTAATAACAAATGTGATTGCACACATTTGAGTGCATCACCTTTGCAAGCACCATAATGTGTTCTTATTTCTGGTTCTCAATCATTCCTTGACTCATTGAACTAATAATAATAAAAAATATATAATTAATAATACTAATATTCTATACTAATACGAATATATAGCACTGTTCAGAGCAAAGTTGCATAACAAATTGCATAACAATAAAAACAATAACAGTAAATTCAATAAAGGATTAGATTAGATTCAACTTTCTGAGACAACAAAATGCAGATGGGGGCAGCCGTGGTGCAGCAAGTAAAGAGTGTGGCTTTGGACTTTGGACCGGCCTGAGATCTGAGGTGGTGAAGGAGATGTGGCCCCCATACCTCTGCAACCATGGCTGTGGTGCCCCTGAACAACGCTTCGATCCACCTCAGCTCCCCATGCTTGTGTGTGTGTTTCATTCACTTGGTGTGGGTGTGAATGCAGAAAATAACTACTTTCATCCAGTCTCTGCTTCAGCTGGTCCCAGACGTGCTCTATGGGGTTCAGGTCAGGGGACATTGCTGGCCATACCATATGAGGCACTCCGACTTCCTGAAGTCGAGCTGTGACAATGTGGTGGAGCATTATCATTCATGAACAGAAAGTTGGGGGTGTGCTAGCGGAATTGGGGGATGATGATGGGTTCTATGATGTCTCTGAGGTAAGAACATGCAGTGACTGAGCCATCTACAATAACCAAATCTGTTTCGCGCTGACTGGTGATGCCTGCCCAGACTGTTGCACCTCCTCCACCAAAGCGCACCCTGGGGACCATGTTGACCTTGGCAAACGACAAACACCGTATGTATGACATCCACTGAGTCTCTCACAATATCCCTAACTTTTTGTGAGTAGTGTATATATAAATGCACTAAAAAAATACAATATGAAGACTATTATCAGTATGAACTAAGTGAAATGTACAGTGGGGTTCAAAAGTCTGAGACCACTGTCCCAATGTTTTTTAGGAGCAAAGTGAGCTATGACGAAGTGGAATTGGATTGCGATCATAAAATATTAGAGTTTGTACTCCTAAATCCACCACACCATTTAAACACAGTTCAAGATCCTGAGATCAAAAAACAATCTGCATATTTCTACCCAGTTTTATTTAAAAGTGGGCCCAGAGATGACTAGTAAAACCATTTCAACACAATGACATTAGGCAGTGAGTCAGCTGAGGCCTACAGTAGACTGCGGTCATTACTTCACAGTATCTCTCACAATTTGCCAAGCCTTCCTAAATTACCACTTGCCTTGAACACTGAATATTGCTGTCACAGTCAGTGAAGTGCACATTCCTCTCTTCTACAACAAGATATTGATCAAAGGATGGTATTGGGCTTCTGTGCTAGTTATGGATTTACATAAACACAACTGTGAACAGAAAGGGCCTGTGTCACTCATGGTATTAGATGAGCTTAAACTTGTGTCTGATTCAACGTCACATGATCACTTAAAACTCATTGTTGAGTCCTCAGAAGCTGTGGTTTATACTGCACCTGCACTTTAGTCTGAACCAACTTCAGTCTGAACCAACCAAATCCCCTAATCTCCTGTAACTGTACTCTATCTGAGGTTTAATTTAACCTGGTTTAACTGAGGTTTAATGTTATAAAGTTCAGTAGTTCAGGACAGATTTATATTAAGATCATTTTATTAGTTTCTAAAATGTTCTCTTCTTTTACCATGCATGTTCTTTTGTCACTTCTTCGACAATTCAACTTTGCTACCAGGCACAGGGTTACTGCTTATCTGAAAAAAATAACAGTTCTATTAATAGTCAAGGTCATCCAGTCAAGGATTTTACTCTAAAAATTAAACTCCACAACTGCATTAAAGCTAATCTTAATTAGTCAAATTACCTTTGGTCCCCAAAAATTACAGGACTATATCTAAATAGTCCTACAGTTAGTAGTGCTCAGAAGGAAATACTCAAATAAAAAAGGCAGTACTTAAACACTATAGTTATCAGTTCATTTCAAAGATAGTAAACAAATAAATTATAGCGCCAATGCAAGAAATAAAATGTCACAATTTAAAACCATTGGAGTAAAGACCTTTCTTGATGATATTTTTTCTTCCAAAGCAATTTTAACAGGACCCTTAACCTCTGATATGTAGAGATACCTGTGTCACTGGTGATGTATACCAGCACTCAGGACTTACAGGCCTTAGTACACATGTGAGTTACAGGGTCCGTCACCCAAGATTAATAGGGTTATCATCTCACTAAGACAGCTGTTTCATACAAAACATTCTGTTCTCCTGCAATTTTCAGAGCACTAGAGGAGAGAGACACCAAGGAAGAGAACTGTCGCAGCTCTGCTGCCTTGTATCAGGGATAAACACACAGCTGCTTTCTGCGTTTCCATCTCTACCTACTAAGACACAGTATGCCCATAGTTTGCTATCAGTGAGGACTGAAACCTGGGCTGACCTCACTGGCCATATGAAAAATGCAACATGGTTATCATTTATGGTAGAATATCTATGTGCCCATGATAGCATACACAGTACTTCTGTCAGTAAATTCATGGGACCAAAAGTAGACAAAAATGACTCAAAATGTGACTGTCCATATGTATGGACTATATTGTAAATGACTCTTACAGCACTAGCAGGCTGGAGTCTATCCCAGCTCATTTATTATGTTTTTAGATTATTATTACCATTAGATTATTTAGTTAGGCTGTCCTCCATATTCATACAGTGTATATACTCTGATGTAATTATAGACATCTGGTAGCAGCAATACCAGAACGATGATAATTACATGTCAACACCTTTGTTCATACTTTAGTGCTTGTTCCATAACTTCTTGTCTCCATACTGTACTGTGCACTTTAACAGGCTAACTTCGACCGTTTGCCAAGGAACCTGGGAAAATGAAGCAATCAACAAGAAAACAGAATTTGTCATGTTAATGCTACAGTAAACAAACACAAGTTTAACTTACTCAAAAACTAACTATTGGTGGTACTTTCTTCAGCAAAGGAATCGGATATGTGTAAGTGACTGAAAATAAGTGGCAGAAAACAAAAAATAATGTCTTAACATCTAAAACATTTATTACTACACACTACCAACAGAGAATGATGCAACAACATAATGCTAACTACACATACAGTGAATCCACATGATGAATATATGGATATGGCACAGGATTTTAGCAAGGAAATTATGCAACAAGTGAGCAGACTAAAATCTGACCATCATTGGAAGCAGCTGTTAAAACACTGATAAATTTAGAATCACATTTGGATAGAGAAGCCAGTTGAAGCCAGTTGAATCCAGTTTCTGGATTCATGCTGTCCGGTAAAGACCAGATGCCAAATGTATAATTTTCTTACTTTAAGACAACTCCTAAACAACACTATTTTGTTATTAAATAATTACAATAACTGAATGAAAATCCAGCACCCAGGTGATTAAAATGATCATATGTTGATCTCTAATGGTTGTAGAAATATTAATACATGAGTTTAACAGACATACAATTTTCAGAATTTAGCTATACAACAAAAGAAAGGTGATTGTAGTAGCCACAGTCCAAAATTTAAAGAAAACAACAGAAACAATTTCTCAGAAATGAAGTTGAAGTGTTTGAAACTGATGGCTATCACATAAACCTGGTGTATAGTTTAATTATCAAAGAGACTCCAGTGTTTTCCTATTAAAGAATATTGGGGATGTCATTATAAGAAAACCTTGCACATGCAATTTATATGTTTTAGGGTAAAATTAAAATATATTTCTAGATGGAGGATTATCCTACTGAATATCTTATTTGTGCAGAGAATCTGTGTCATGCCTTGGCTCACCAGTGGGAACGTCTAAGCTCAAAGCACCCATTGCTGCAGGTTTACACTAGAGTCAGTATGAAGAAAGTGGTCTTTACTCCATTTCACAGATAATTATGAAATATTAATTAATTTATTAATTTCGTATCTAGTTGAGTATCATTGGCTACAATGTGGTCCTCAGTTTGGAGTTATTCAGGAACTACTCATTAATGATTCAGTAAATATGAGGTCATTCCTGATTTTCTCCTCTCTTGTTTCTCAGTAGCTACTTGCATTTTTGTGCACAATATTGTAAAGCCAAATGTCAATGTTTATACTTATAGTTGTTTCATCACACCTGAATCTCTATGTTTGGGACACTCAGGTGAAGGGAGGACTGAGCTAGCAACTATAATTAGTCGGATCAGATTGCAGTGACACATTGCAGTAAATGTGGAAGACCTGAGATCAACTCTCATCCCCTGATCATGTTCTGTCAAGACATAGGTCGAGAACAAGCCTGTGAAGACAAGTCCCTAGACTTAATATAGTTCAAACAGCCTAAAAGAAAAAAGACCATGGTCAAGGCTTATTCAAAAAATGATGACATACAGTATAAAACAGGACATAAACCCTGTACAGCACTCCTAAAGGCAAACATTTTATATGATCATTCACATTCCAGTCACATTTCACTGCTCCTTATGAATGTCACAGCAATCACACCAATCCTCCACTGGCGCTAAAGGCTGTCACTGAACATAAATCATTGGTGCAGAAAACCTACATATGAATCTAATTCATAGGAGACAGACCTTCATCAAATTGTCACAGCATGCGTGCACCACCGGAAATATGTATGCATGCAAGCAAAATCAGATCTTCCTAAACAGAACAAACTAATTTAAGAATATTCAGGCACCTCAGTGGCCCTTACAGCACTATTGTCATTCACGAATACACACAAACACACTGCATCCACCATACTGCTATGAACACAGAGGCAGTCACTGGGTCATAGCAGAACTTCATCCATCTGATGATCCAGTCCCTCTCTTCCTGCTCTCCTTAGCTGAGCTCATGTTCTGTCAGGATTAATGAGCTTGTTGAGGGTTGAGTGATGGATCAGAGCAGAGCTGGAACCCTGCTGGATTGCGTTCCACTGCTTAACAACCACTAAAGTACTTCTGTGTAATGGATACAAAGTCAGTTTCACAATTTTGTTGTATTTATGTTGGCAAACACATTTTAAAGCCACACCTTGAAAAAAAAAACTGCCGGTTTAATGTGACAACCTTACAGTCAGTATTGTTGGGTGTTGGAAAATGTATTGCTACAACCAATTGTCATTTGGAAGACTGTATTAACACAAAAATTTGGTAGTTACTAAACCAACTGGAACTTTGGCATAGCTCACTGGTGAAACTGAGCTGGGTTCATTCGCACTACTTTCTCTGGTCCACCCTTTCTTCCATCTTCCTACCTCCTACTACAATCCCACTACATTCATCCAATCACTGCATGTATTCTTCTCATTCATAACAATTCTTTTTCTCATTGTCTATCTTGCTTGTCTCACAGGCAGACACAGTCTAGTATATACTGATTATTAAACTTATGATTAATTATTAGTTAGCTATGCTGTAGGTCTATCAAATAATAAAATTTACAAGAATAAAGAATAACTAAATAAATAACAAAATAATACAATTAATGTACAGTACCAGTTAAAGGTTTGGACACACCTTCTCATTCAATGGTTTTTCAATGGTACCTCATGAAACTGACTGAGAGAATGCCAAGAGTGTGCAAAGTTGTCATCAAAGCAAAAGGTGGCTACTTCGAAGAATCTTAAATATAAAACATATTCTGGTTTGTTTAACACTTTTTTTGTTAACTGCATAATTCCATGTGTTCCTTCATAGTTTTAATGTCTTCAGCATGAATCTACAATGTAGAAAGTAATGAAAATAAAGAAAAACCACTGAATAAGAAAGTGTGTCCAAACTTTTGACTGGCACTGTATTTAAACTAAATGAATAATAAACAAAATAAAAAAAAAAAAAAAAATTAAATACGTATTTCTATTTTATATCACCTCCCCATCTTTTTGTCTTCATGTGTTTATATTTTCATAAGTGTTCTTTTTTAAGTATTTGTGTTATTTATATGTGTGCCTTTAAGCCAGGATTCTCTGCAAAATTTCATTAAAATCACATATTAGATCAGATAAATCTCTCGTTGGTTACAGGATATGTCCCACAGGCTTTTAAGGTTGCAGTTATCAAACCTTTACTTAAAAAGCCTTCTCTGGACTCTGACATTTTGGCAAACTATAGACCTATATCCAATCTCCCCTTTAATTCTAAAATTCTTGAAAAGGCTGTTGCAACTCAGTTGTGCGACCATCTACATAGGAACGGTTTGTTTGAAGTTTTTCAGTCAGGATTTAGAGTTCATCATAGCACAGAGACAGCACTGGTGAAAGTTACCAACGACCTTCTTATAGCATCAGATAATGGACTCGTCTCTATACTTGTCCTGCTAGATCTTAGTGCTGCATTTGACACCATTGATCATAATATCCTATTGGATAGATTGGAACATGTTATTGGGATTAAAGGAACAGCACTAGGCTGGTTTAAATCATATCTATCAGATAGATACCAGTTTGTTCATGTTAATGATGATCCCTCCATATATACCAGAGTAAGTCATGGAGTTCCACAGGGTTCTGTGCTTGGACCGATACTGTTCACCTTATACATGCTTCCCCTAGGCAATATTATCAGGAAGCATGGAATAAATTTCCATTGCTATGCGGATGATACCCAGCTATATTTATCTATGAAACCAGACGAAACAGATCAGTTAACCATACTTCAGGCATGTCTTAAAGACATAAAGGCCTGGATGACCTGTAACTTTCTTCTTCTGAATTCAGACAAAACAGAGGTTATTTTGTTTGGTCCCAAACACCTCAGAAACAGTTTATCTAATCATATAGTTACTCTGGATGGCATTAATTTAGCCTCCAGTACGACTGTGAGGAACCTTGGAGTTATTTTTGATCAGGATCTGTCCTTTAACTCACATATAAAACAAGTCTCTAGGACCGCCTTCTTTCACCTGCGCAATATCAGTAAGATTAGGAACATTCTGTCGCAGAGTGATGCTGAAAAATTAGTCCATGCTTTTGTTACTTCTAGGCTGGACTACTGTAATTCCCTATTATCAGGATGTCCAGTTAACTCTCTAAAAAGCATCCAGCTGATCCAAAATGCTGCAGCGAGAGTACTGACTGGAATTAGCAAGAGAGATCACATTACTCCTGTACTAACTTCTCTTCATTGGCTTCCTGTAAAATCCAGAATTGATTTTAAAATCCTTCTCCTTACATATAAGGCCCTCAATGGCCAGGCTCCTTCATATCTCAAAGAGCTGATAGTACCATATCATCCTAACAGATTGCTTCGTTCCCAGAATGCAGGTTTGCTTATGGTTCCCAAAATCTCTAAAAGTAGAATGGGAGGCCGAGCCTTTAGCTATCAGGCCCCTCTCCTATGGAACCAACTGCCAGTTTGGGTTCGGGAAGCAGACACCCTCTCTAATTTTAAAACGAAGCTTAAAACCTTCTTGTTTGATAAAGCTTATAATTAGTTGTAGTTACAGTCCTAGTTATTTATTAAACTTATAGTTAGTCACAATTATCTCTATAGACACTGTTACAGTTAAGGATATAGCCCTTAGTAGGGCTGGCTCAGGCAACTGAATCATCCCCTAGTTATGCTGCTATAGGCCTAGGCTGCTGGGGGACATCCCATGATTTACTGCGCACTTCTTCTTCTTTCTCTTTCTCTCCTCAGACCCACTCTCAAATTTATTAGCCTTTATTACATGTCATTAACTCTGTGTCCTCTCTGTCCCGTAGTCCTGTGTTTGTTTCTCTCTGGTCTCTCTTTCTCTGTACCTTACTGCAGGTACCTCTGGCTCCGGAGCTGCATGTCCTATGGTCCTGGCTCCACCCACCTGCTGCTGTTTATTGTTTACAATGATCTATTTCTAACATGTTTAATGTTCCGTTCTGCTACAGATAAATATTTGATTAATATTCTTTGCAAACTGTAATGTAAATAATTACCAGTCATGACAGCTTTTTGCCTCCGTGCTCTGTTTCATAATTCTAATCTGCTGAGCACACATTATCCAATAACTGTTCACTAACTGTAATGTAAATACTGACCCACATTGTCTGTATTATGCTGCATGTCTTTCTCCCCCTCTCCTCCATTCCTAGCTGTCCTATCTTCCTCCTTTTCCTCCTTTCACCCAGCCCGGCCATCGGCAGGAGGGTCCCCCATCTGAGCCAGGTTCTGCTCAAGGTTTCTTCCTGTTAAAAGGGAGTTTTCCTTGCCACTGTCGCCTTAAGTGCTTGCTCTGGGGTCAGGCTCTGGGTCTCAGGCTCTGGGTCTAAAATTGAATTGAATTGAATTGAATTGAATTGAATTGAATTGAATTGAATTGAATTGAATTATGCTCGCATAATGACAATAAAGACAATAAAGACTCTTGAATCTTCTGCTTTCATGTTCACCATTGTATTCAAATACCCTAAAACATCCAGGACGCTTTCCCTCACACGCAATGACTGAGTTCTGTCCTCACACCAGCATGCTTAGACTTCTCCTTTCTAGTTGAATAGGAGGTTTACTGTAGTTCAAAGGTGACACTGAATCAGGTGCCTACTGCTACCCAAACTCCAGCTACCACCAGAGGGCTCAGGACTCCTGGCTCGAGCAGGCTCAGATACCCACCTGCAATGCTCTGCCAGGAGCTGCTCCAGCTTCATTCCATGTCCATGGAGTCTGAGTCTTTGCCAAATCTAATTAATCAATTCACCTCACATTTGTGAGAAGTCTCTTCTTGTTGAACTGTATAAAAAGAAGTGGAAGTCTGGTTCAAAGTCAAAGGTGCAAGCTGATGTACATAAAAACTAAAGGATTACAATGGAACTCTGTAATGTTGGGAAGAAATATCTAAAATAAACAAATATAATCCAATCTAATTTTAGCTTCACTGAGCTGAAGCTGAAGAGTTGAGGCTAAAGAACCTTTATTTGTTTGCTTCTTAGTTTGTTTTTAATTTGTGAAGGAAAAACATGATAGAATGACATGACATGATAGAATACATAACAACAACATAAAAGATGTGGCTCATGGATATCATTTTTTTTTTTTTTTGTCCAAAGTGAGTTCAAACCACAAAGAACCATGAGCAAGATGTCCAAACCCGGGATTCCCCCTTAAATAAATAAACATGCAAGCATGTTCAGTGCTACAGGATAAGCGTACAGAGATGTTTTTTTCTCACAAACAAATGAGACATAAGAAAGACTTTACCAAGGCTTGTTGAGGTGTAATTTGAAAAGATGGGGTTTTAACCTGCGGCGAAGACATGCAGTGACACTGCTGTCTTGACTTAAGTGGGGAGTTAATTCTACCACTGTGGAGCTAGAACAGAGAAGAGTCTGACCAAGATGAGTGACCATAGATTTCTCTGACTCATTGGACTGCTAAATTTCCAGAGGCAGAGGACTACAAGGGACCACTATTGCAGTATTCAGAGCCATCCACTAATTTAAACAGGCCAGAAAGATGATTTGGTGGCGGCTAATATGTAAAACTATAGTATCATCCAGGAGACATCTTTGTTGAAATGTTGAGGAACATAGTGATGAACACTTCATTAATAGTAAACCATAGCCAGAAAAACTATTCATGGAACCAGTGGCCTACCCCATTTTGAAACTACTATACCTAACCAGCCAGTTTACAAAGCTTTAGAAAGCTCAGCACCTCCAAGCTTTAACCAGTACCCTTAAAATATCATGCCTGCAAAATAGCTTCCTTAAACCTTTTTTTTAAATTCCAGCACATTCCTGTGCTTGTTATGTCTACAAAACATTAAAGCTTAAAGATGATGTGAAAACATGACAGCCATCTTATCACAGTGATTTTTGTGAACATGCATGCTTATGTACATTTGTTTTGGCCTCCTCTGTTTTTGCGTGTGTGTTTCCTGCTCCTCCAACGAGCCAATATTCTTGACTCTCCATATCCAACAAGTCAATGTCTATTCACTGTTCCAGGGCTGATTTATGGCCTGCTATTGTTGTTGCTCTCTGATATTGTTGAATACTGCAGACTGTGATTGCCTCTTCAGACCCCTTACCACTCCATACCCTGTACTGTCACCGGAGGGCCCCCCTGAGGACCTTACATACACTCTAATTGGTTTGGGAAGGATTTGGCAGCCTTTGAACTAAAGAGAGACAGAGAGGAAAGTGAAGAGTGAGGCAGAGAGATGGAAAGAAATAGAAAGAGAAAAAAGGGGAGAGGTGGAGACAGTGTTTGTGTGGTTGGATGTGTATTTTCTTGGCAGTTCTTTGTCCTCATTCCTGTTGTGAAAAAAAAACTGAGCAACAAAAGTGACATATTAAAACAGAAAGTGTTTTACTCTTGAATAAACAATATTGACATGCGCAGTAATACATGTTGCATGCAAAGTAACTCTCAAATTGGACAGATCAGGGTGGAGTGAAATGCATTCACATGCAGACACAGAAGGAGCAGATAAAACATGTCAGCCAGACAGAAAACTGTCAATTAAAAATGATCTCTGAAAGCCAAGGCTATTTTGAAGTCAGACTTACTACTGCCCTCTGTCAATGTAAGTCTGATGAGGAGAGTTAGTTATGAGACACAAATCTCTGTTTTATCATTGGAACCTTTGAAAGTTATATGGAGTAACATTATACAAAATCTAGTCTAGTCAAACTCAGCTAGAGGATACTGTCTTTAGAAGTATACAGAGGATTTCTGAAAGTGAATGTGATCCCTAAATGTGATTGTGATTTTATAGACACAGGTACCACCAGACATTTTGAAGGACAAGGCTTGTGAAAAGCCACACAGTCATATCCTTTCTCTGTGTGTGTCTCAGACAGCTCCAAGCTTCATTTAGCAGTGAATTGAACATTTTCTGATTGATCCAGTGCCAAAATTATACTAGATGTTCAGCTTCCACGAGAATTTGCACAATGCAGTATGAGTCTTTGGAGGAGAACCTTTTGGAAGTCAAT
Source organism: Toxotes jaculatrix (assembly GCF_017976425.1). Classification (NCBI taxonomy): domain Eukaryota; kingdom Metazoa; phylum Chordata; class Actinopteri; family Toxotidae; genus Toxotes; species Toxotes jaculatrix. Next base: position 13,807,385 of record NC_054413.1, on the reverse strand, counting down.
GAACACAGAAACAATTTTTGCTTCACTTCACTTCGAATAGAACCTGTCACAGTCTAAGTATAGGCTACACTATGTACTAAAGTTAACATTACTTTCAGTTAGTGTAAGTGAAATTATTGTACTCTGGATTGTTTTTTTACTGAGCAAATCACAAGGCAATTGGAGGTCAACTAACAGCACTACCAATTTCTAAAGATGTAAGCAAATGTTTTGTTTTGTTTTTTCAATTCAAATTCAAATTTCCATTTCTGTGTGGGCTTACATTCTAAAAAGGCACATCAACACCACAGTGAGAACGAGTGTCTGCATGTGGACCTTTTTAAGTGTAGCATAGAAATTTAGAGTATATAAGTATATTTAGTATATAAGTATAGTGTAACTATAGTTTTAAATAATTTATGAACATAGTGTTTGAGATGCAACTAGAGTTATCCCAGCTCGCCATTCCAAATTATACCTACAGCAAACTGTGATTTATTTTATCAGGTGTCATGCAGTGTATTTTTCAGGTTAGCACTGTCCTAAAAATGTGTCTACAAAACCTCAGTCATTTTGGTCAATTTCTGTCAGTGAATTGGTTTGAAATATGACAGGGAGTACAACAACAGTGAGGAACAGTGAGGAGGCAACAGGCTGCACAACAACTACTCACACAGTGCAAAGGGTGAAATCAGTGGCTGCTCATTACTTGATGAAACTGTACTCCAAACTGTTTCACTAGCTGCTCTTCTGTTGCGTTTCTGACAAGTAGCTGCTCAAGGAGTTTTCCATATTTACATTATCATACACTTACTAAAGTGCAATGGGATTAGTGCATTAACAATACAGTGGATTACAAATTATTATTGTCATTTTTATATTGTTATACTGCCATTATTATGGAAAGAATGATAATCAAATTTATCATAACTTGTTATGTGTTAGATTGACTCAAATGTACATAGTTGCAGGATACCATACATAAATTATATCATTGTGCATTGATATACAGTGATTTATTCTGTTATGATACAGTGCGCTTTGTCTAGAATGTTACAGGTTCCTCCCAGTCAGTTGCTTGGCCTTGAGAAAAGAGACACAATGGGGGGGGGGGGTTAGGTCTTAGTGATGGATGGCAAAGCCCAGCTGAGCATATTACTCCCTTAATAAAAGCTGCCCTGCAATCTACAGGCAGCTAACGGTGTATTTTTTCTGTGTGGCTCCCTCCGCCCTCCTCACTCCACCATCATTTTTAAGAGCGAAAACTGGTTTAGGTGTCACTAAGAATGATACCCCTCGTCAGACTGTGAGTCACCTCTGAGCGGTATCCAAAGCAATATTCACACCAAGTGGCTCTCTATTGGTGTGTGCTGTTTTCTTTTTTGCTCTTGTTTTTACCAAGGACCCAGAACAAACAAGAAAGGTAAAAGACATAAAAATTAGAGACAGTCAAAAGACAGTTTTTATTATGCTATTTGTAGATAGATGAAATAACTTCTTTCACTTCTTCGAATCTGTAGCTGTAGTCAGCAACAAAGTCTGAACACACACAGGGTCCATACATCCAAATAAAATGACAGTAAATAAAGTGAACTATGTGGTAGATGGGTGACTCAGCCCTGAATAGGTTTTCTGTTCATAAATGTTCTAATGTGAATGTTGTGCTTCTGTCTAATTTACTCTGTAGTTGGAGCTGACAGTAGCCTTTTTTGTGCTGGTTTATGATTGAACCACTATTTCAGCTTTTCTCGACCCCAGTTGTGTTTCCTAGGGAGAAGTTTGAATTTTTCAAATTCCTAGTTTGTGTGCACAAACTTGGCCAATAAAACTGATTCAGATTCTGATCTATGCTGTTGGTTACAATGTTCACACTTTGCTGGATCATTATGAAGATTTTTAAATTGAACCCCATAAAAGAGATAATTCATGAAACCAAAAAAAATGGCGCTTAACTTTTAATTTTAAACACAGATTCGCAAGAAATGTACCTGTATCATAAGAATAAACAATATGCACTTGGTAATTAAACAATTGCTAACTCCATCTGACACGCTGAGAATGCTTTTAGAGTTTGACAGCTTTACAAGTGATTACCTAAAGGTGGGCGTGTTAGGTTGTGGTTGGATGAAGACATGAACTGGTGGAGTGTACAATTACTGGGAACTGCTCTTGTGACCAAGAAGGCATGCGAGAGGCGATAGTCTTCCTGACTGAACTTTTGGAAAGCTTCATATATGAGTGCATTTCACAAATCATAGGATATTCTAAGGGCCCATTGTAAGACTGAGTGCCTTAAATCATCATTGTGAGCTATTTGGGTTTTTTGTCATAGATAGGCTGTCAAGGAAAATAGAAAATGAACCCCAAAATACAACAGCAGCTAGCAGGTAATATCATTCTGTTAAAATTTAACACAGCCTGCAAGTGAATGTTTTTTTTCTAGCCATTCAAAGAAAAAATCAAAACTTCAAAATTGTCTAGTGAATTCTCTTGATATGCTGTAATGATCTCTGCTTATCCAAAATATTCAGTCAGTAGACAGTGCAGTTAGCAGAGGAGCGTTGGGTACACTGGAAGTCACTGGTAACCTCTTTATAACCTCTGGCTTCAGTTAGACCACTTCCTGTACAACAAATGACAAAACAACAGGTATGATAAACATCTGTGCACAGATGAAGAAATAGACTGATAAAACTGAAGAATGTGCCAACCATGAGGAGGTGGTTGGAGTCAATGGTGGGCATCTAAAGCGCATGACTGATGAACCGAGACTGGGGTTTACATACAGAGCCCCAGTTTGTTTGTTTTTATCTGACATGAAGAGAATCTCCCTAAGTGCACAAGCAGCTCATGCACAGTTTATTAATCTGATTTTATTTTCTTTGAGCATAAGAGATAATATTGCAGCTGCAGTCTTTATATTAATCTGATGACATCCAATTCAGACTTTTTCAAAGTGTTACAGAAATGTTACAGTGTTAGTTGATGTTTATTTAATTGTTACTGGGGCACTTATTCAGACATAAGACAAACATGAGAAATTGCCATCAGTATTGCCAATTACATGTTTCAGGTAGATTGTGATTTAACAGTGCAATTCTACAGCTTGTGACCACCAACAGACATTGGTAAACATTATAATTCTTATCTCAAAGTAAACTGAAACTAAACTGTTTTGGTGTCATAATCTGAGGCCTGGGGTATATTGCACAAATCTGCCTTCCCTGATTTAATTTAACCGCGTCACTGGTACATGAGGCAAAAGAGACCCCTCACCAGAGACCCCATAACAGGATCTGTTATATACTGACATTGGCCTGAAAACCAGCTAACTGACAGGACCTTCCCTGTCCATTCCATTAGACTCAAGGACAAACTAATCAGTGGAAATTGTGAATGGTTAGTAAAACACAGTCACAGTTATGTTCCATGTTCCATTATGTTACCTTCCATGAGGTTGTAGAGGTTGCAGTAGTTGGTGCCGTGGTCTTTAATAGAATGCCAATTCTCAGAGATGGACATAGCCTAGAGACAGTTAAAACTTTATAGAAATCATAGAAATGACAAGGCTGCGCAGAATCAGATATGGACAAAGAGATACAGTAACAGGTATAAAAACACTTTACAGTAAGAGGGTGAAACAGAGAGGAAACAGAACATATGGTAACAGAAATAGAGAAAGTGGTACAGACTGAGAGGAACATATCTAAGGTTAAATGCTGGATGCTAATATAACTTTAAAATTAAATATAATAAATAAATAAATTACACATAATAAATATTGGGTTATAGTATTTATTATGTGTTACATTAGGGTCACTCTACTAGTCATATACAGTGGTGGAAAAAAGTTTTCTGACACCCTTAAAATTTTACACAATCTCAAATATTATCATGAAATATTTACAGAAAAATCTTTTCTGTATTTCACAAGGTGTGGCTGTATCAGACAGACACAAACAAAACAAATGATTTCTTTTGTTTATTGTTATCAAGAAAAAAAATAGCAAAACTAAATTCTTGATGGTGTCAACATGTCAGTTCTCAACATTGTCGGCATCAAAGTTAACAAACAGCGAAGAATGTGTTCAAAACTGAACAAAAAATAAATAAACCACATGCGGATCAGGATGCGGTCATTTCTGGCTGAAGACACTCTTGGACCCGCAGATCTTGGTTTGTCTTCCAAGCTGTTTGTTTGTCTATATTTCTGCAGTGTGTATCCAACTGCTAAAGGACTGCATCTGCACTTTCTGTCTATCTGGCGGCAGCTGTTTTTAATGGCTGATTTTAGGATTGGTTTAGTATTGTGGCTGTGACTGTACAAAAACAAATTGCACTTGGAAACTTAGGAGTGATTGTTAATGCAGTATATCACAAATGCATGGGGTGTCCGAAAACTTTTTTCCACCACTGTACAAGCTCAAGTGGCCATAGTTATACCACAGTGATCAAATCTATGTTCTGGGTTTAAGTGATAAAGGGATAAATCTGCTATGGGTACACTGATACACTGATCCATAGTGCTTGGCAACATTATGAGAGTGGCAGTTACCAGGTCGAGGATCAGGGGAGACAGGGAGACTTTTAAAAAGTGGATAGGACCTTGCATGGTAGATTTGACCAGAATAAGAGACACCCAGGCCTCAGCTGACACTAATAATTGTTATACTTGCATAATAATGACTGTTATATTTACATTTACATTTTTAGGTTTCATTGAAGTGTGTCTGTGGTGGCATGGTGAATTTTAATTTGTTGCAACTCAAATATACATTGTCCAATCTGCCCCAAACTTCACACCCTTTTAGGGTCTATCTGTGCATGTGTCTGCCTTCATGCCCAATATAAATAAGCAATCGGCAGACATAGTAAGCAATTTTAAATTCACTAGTTCTGTATGAGACAATCGTGCAAACTCAGAGTAAGTCACAGCTACATTTAGGGACGGTATTGCTAACAAGAATTTTCATTTTCTCTTATTCATTACCAGTCCGTGCAAACCGAAAACTGGCTTGTGGGCAGGCTGAAGTGAAGAAGGCACTGGCACATAAGCTCAAAAATCAGTTGTGGTCAAAATCTGACATGAAGCCCTGAGATATTCCTGTAAAGCTTAGTAAAGCTTTAATATGTTGACTGGAATTTTCTGTTACTAAATCATGTTTACATTTTAAGTTAAATCTGTATATGTTTTTCCTCTTTTCAAATGAGATAACTGTTCATTTAATGCTAGTTGTGCTTGACCGCATCATTTTATAATGGCATGATACAATGTCATGGTGTTGTAGTTTCTAGTTTTCCAGAAACTGATAGATAATGAGACAGAGGAGAGTGATAACCTACCGAAACATGACAGCAAGTGAAGAAGTGATAGGAGACCAGCCGGAAGTTGATGTCATCCACATACCTCTTAAATGGAGTGGTGTGCTTGGCTGCTATAAAGTGGACAGTGGCAGACTGTAGCTGTAGAGAGATCAAACCACGTTTGATTAAAAGCCAGTAACATAAAACCACTGAAATACAACCTTTTCTTTCTTTCTTGTAGTTTTTTTTTTTTCAAATATTGCGGACATGCATGCACCAGAGATAACCATCCAGGAAGCCACAATAAGGATACTCAAAGTTTAGAGACAAGAGGGCTTGCCCTTCCTGACTTCCCACATTAAATTAATTTATGGACAGGAAACATAGACAAAAAGACCTTTCTCCAAAAAATCTGATCAGCTTTTAACATTCCAAAGGACTTTATGAACAGTTCCAGGGTCAAATGGACAAACCAATTGGTTCATTCCACACTGCATTCCAGTCTTGACTGGGAACAAGCATTTTCCTCTTTTTATGAAAGAATATGGGGAAAGTTGGTGAATGATGTACTGATGTGAAATTCACTGTCATGATCAGTCCCCTCAGTGACTTGTTTGTGGATGCTGGTTTGGTGTCTGTTTTGTGTTTGATATTTCCTGTTTTATTTTATAGTTACATCCCTTGTGTCTCTGTAGTGATGTTATTTCCTGTCTTTGTTTTTGTGATCGTCTGCCCTGCCCTGATGTGTGTCACCAGTTACCAATTAACTCTTGTGTATTTAAGTCTCTGTGTTCCCCTGTCTCCTTGTCAGTTTGTCTGTTTGCTTCTGCTTTTGCCCATGTGGTTGCTCCCCTGTGTTTGTTTCCTCATTTCTTTGGATTTGCATCTTTTGCTGTTTTCTTTAGTTATAGGAATCTGCAGTCATAGATGGGGCGAGGCAACTGACAACTTGGTGTGTGGACAGTAATCTATATATTCCCCAGTCCTCACTTTTCATCATTGTCTCTGCAGTAGAAACGGTTCATTGCATCAAAGTTCTTGGGGTTCAAATCACAAGTAACCTAAGCTGGTCACTCAAAATCACCTCCATAGTCAGGGCAGCCTAACAGCATCTCCACTTCCTGAGTTGCATGAAAGACAGCCATGCTACCTCCCACAGTTCTCACCACATTGTACAGAAACACTACAGAAAATATCCTTACAAGTTGCATGATATGTCTACTGCAATACCTCTGCAGACTCTGCTGTGGTTGGATATAACAGCTTCCTTCATTGGATTCCCACTGTCTTCCATTCAGGACATTTGCAAAAAACCCCACTGCCAAGACTCAGTAGGATCTGTGTCCAAGTATCACGTATGGAAGAGCACAGATTGTCGGGCACTATTAGATTCTGACCAATTCTGTCACCATGTCCAGAGATTTAAATATCCATAAAATAAGTTGCTGCAATACAATATTTGCTTAAAATTACTCAAAGGCCCTCTGTAAAATTAGAGAATGTAGTAACATTCTCTATATGTTCCTATAGCTAAGTTCCTATAGCTAAGAAGGCAAAGTTGATTGTCCACCAGAGCAATACAGTCGTGGAGATATTTCAAGTCTGAATGACAAATGTCAACCCACTGGTCAGCCAAACGATCACCAAAATCAACAAGACTGAGACCTGCTGATTTTTCATGGAAATTCATTGAATAGTTTTTGAGGTATTTGAGTCTGGACCACAGTGGTGAACAGACCAACAGAGCCATGCCCATACACACATCCACGCACAAACATACACACTCAGACCTTGTACAGGCACCTCTGCCCTCCCATGGTGCAGCCAGCCATGGATCTCCACTTCTTAATCTGTGAGACAAGGGATTCATAAACCACTTGACATGGTATCCCAAAGTACCTGCATGAGAAAAACAAGAACTTTCAGTGAAGACCCATGTGAGTCCTCTGGTTGTCTTGAAACAACTCAGACTGGCACTGATGATGAATGATGCCATATAATGGATATTAGTTGTGAGTGTGTTTGACTAGATCACCATTTTCTGATGCTTTTATAATGAAGCCCTTGAAAGGCTGATTTTGTTTATATTGCAGCAGTATTTTAGTGGCAACATGACATTTTATCTCCATTGTCAATTTTCTTTTTCTTTTTTGTATGTGATTGGATGAACCAAAAAGAATAAAACAAAAATACAATTCAAATTCAAGAAAAGCACAATTAAATAATTTCGTCTGACAGAGGATCTTGGCTAGAGACTCTAATTCCTCTTAAGGCGGGGAACCCAAGAACATCATGTCAAGATGAATGAAACTAAGGCGCTTTGTTATGACGAATACCGTCTCAGCTCAGTTCATTTTCAGAACTGGCTGTGAGTGCAGCTGAAAGAATTTTCCATTCACATTGTGGCCTGTTCTGTGATATGACTGGCTAAGTTAAATCAATTGATGAATTGACTTAATTGAACTGAACTGATTACATGTTCTCTCTCAACATATTCCCAAATGTTTACATGATCATATGGATTAGAAAAGTCAGAACTGTCTAAATATTTGAGATAGAGTTCATATCAAAATGAAATAACATGTAAAATACAAAACTATAAACTATAAACTCATAAAACAGCAAATTCAACCATAATGATGTTTAGAATTTTCAGAATGAAGTTTGTTTTTTCCAAACTCAGCGTTGGTGATGAAGTCGGCCTGTTTTCTTGCCAGGAATGCATTATAACAATGAATGTCTTGTGTCTATGAAGAATTGTAGACATGAGAATTCCTTTTGATCTGTGTGTATAACTGCTTTTGTAATTGATTAAAGCCAGTAACTTAAAAGTTTGTAGTATCTGTTTGTAGTTTTGCTTATCTGTTCATTGTCTATTCATGACTTCAAGTACTTTTTTCAGGCCACAGCTTCCATTTGAAAGAGGAAATTTAAAATGTAATGGTCAGATTGCAATGAAGTTTGCTGGCATACACTCTTGCTTTAAATTATCCCCTGGCTTTTCCTGTAGAGCCACCCACTGGACAGACTGGCTGTAAGAATAGCAGCATGAAGCAATAGTCAGGGTGTGCTTAGATTGGTTCATCCCTTTAGAATGTGGAGTGTGATGTCCTCTGTACAGCTTGCTGTTGTGCTTCACTCTTATTCTTTACTTCAACATCATAACAATTGCAATCACAATTACAGAAGCAGCAATGAAAGTAAGTCAGATTAAATGTAATATAAATTGACAGAGTCAAGTTGCCACAGAGGTCTGACAATCATTTGACAGCTCAGTAAATTCTCTCAATATCAAGCAAAATATGGAAAGTAAAAAGAAATAAGACCGTTTTGTCTACTATAATAAATATAGCTTCAGCTGTTAGTACAGTGCAAATACAGTAAAACTGCATTGGCAAAGTGGAGCCATGGAATGATGCATAACAGAATACTGGCCAAAACTCAGTAGAACCTGAACTAAGACCTCTGTGTGGCAGAGAAAGTATCAGTGCAAACCTCACCAATACAGAGGGGAGCACACAGTAATTGTAAATATAGTGAATGAATTTCATTCTCTAAAAGCAGACCTAGGGCAACATGTATATTTTAGTACAGTTAATAAATCGTTATCTGTAACAATAACTAAAGAACTTCAGTGAAATATACACAGCTAGTTTGTGGCTATGGTAATCCTCAAGGTTTTCCTAAATATTCATTTTGTGCAGGCACATGCAATATTAATTGTCTAAGTTTTTGTAATAATCACAAACATCTTCTAACAATGTATGTTAACAAGAAATACCCCATACCATTCTACTTTGCACTGGGCATGAAGTGGTCCGGCACAACAAATCTCTGAGGCACTAACTACCAGGATAACTGCAAGGAACCAGCCGACTGGATGCATTCTGCTCCAACTGCCTCAGAAAAGTTCAGTTTAGACTTAATAATCACACTGATAACAGTGCCAAGGACTGAGAGACATAAAAAGAGAGGAAAAAAATCACAGGATGATCATGTGCTTTTCTGAAACGGAAACAGCTTAAATTCAATTTACTTCTTAGGAAGAAACAACAAAGAGATTGTGCAAAGATATCTGAAAAACAGAGACACCTAGAGGCAGTCTGTGACAAAGCAAAAAAGACACCACTCTGCCTATCTGGCCCTCCACTGTTGCTACTGCTGCTGCAACTAATGCTATAATGACCACTAGTGGCACTTTTTGGTAATTTTGTAACTTTTTGGATTTTCACTCTAAATCTTTTGTACAGTGTGATACCTTCTTTAAAACAAAAACAATCTACTTGAGTATAAAGAAGTATTAAGAAAGAAGAGTATAAAGAAACATTTATTGCAACAGTCACTTAGTCTCTTCCGCCCACTCCACTCCCAAAGGGAGAATACAGCTTTATTTCTGCTTGGTTGCACAACACTCTTGAGAATTGTGTCTTGACAAAAGTTGACATGTCACACCTTGTCTCACATTTCTACCTTGGCAACTGGAATAAGTTACAGAAATAATGAAGCAAAGTGATCACACAGTTAACCTCCTCCATCCTGTGTCTGGACTGTCTTTCAGTCATGGGTGAGCTCAGACGTACAATGTAAGATCTGTCAGTGTCTTCTTGCAGCCTGCTTTTTTAAAAGCCAGTATAACTATGGCAAAAACATCCCAGTCACAATGTTATTCCAATTCTGTGATTAGGTTGAGGTCAAGATCAAGGTCACAACACAACAATCTAAAATAACCAGATGATTAACTGACCTACTAACTGAAGAGTCATCACTTCATCAAATCAGTGTCTTTTAGTATCAGACTCTCATCAGGGAGTTTTACGGAATGTATATAAAGCATCTCATGTAGATACTACAATATGGCTAAATCTATGTCAGTTATCCAATCAGAACTAGACACAAATTATAGTTGTCATTTGGCCATATTTGTTCTCTGTTTGACTTCTTCCTACCAACATTTCAAACTGAGCAGACTGAACACACTGTTTGTATGTATGGACGCATGTGAATACCTGAACATCCAGTGTAGTATTAACAGAACCGCATCATTCTTGTCCAGGGCATCTTATAGTGGGTTTATCTGTCCATGCTCATTATTGGACAGGAGTGGGTGCACATGTTAGGGTGGTTTGCTTGTCACTTTTTTACCAGAGTCAAAGAAAAGTGGAGTAAAAGTGCTGTAGAAGTTATCACTCTTTCCAATTTAAGCCCCAATTTTTCTCGGCTCAAATTATTTTTTGAAGAACCGTCAGTCCAAAAATCAAAGCTAATTTTTTTTTCCTCTTGGTTGCATTATTTCTTCTTACAATTGCTGCTTAGCCACATACTGTAAGCTATCCGTTAGAAGTCTGTCAGAAGGCAATTCATTTATTTTAATTGTTTTCTGCCCTCATTGCTGTCCCTTCCTTCGCTTAATTTTCTAAATATCTATAGTCTTATTAACCCCCTTGAGGCCTATATTCATCTTCTAGGGCTGCTTGAGAATCTCATCATTCTTTTCTTCCCAGATATCCTTCATCTCATTTAACCCTCTGGTCTTCTATAAATTGACCTTGCGAAAGGCTACAATGTCCTCAAGTCCTCCATTGTGACTCAACCAGGCATATTGTGTGTTTTATAGAATCATCGATCACAGAGGGTCCCCAATATGTTGTAAAAAATATTGTGAAGAGACACTAACAGCTGATGCCAGATTTATTTGAATTATTCTGCTTCACCAAACAGTAACCATTAAGAAGTAATTTCCCTTGTACAAAGAAAAGATGCCAAACAGAGAGCTCTGTTGATCTTTCAACAAGACACATGACATTTCTGGCTCATACTCATTCTACTTAGTTTTAAGGTTTGCAAGGCCTGTTTGTGAGATGCCTCACTCCAACTGTGAATTTTAAGTTACATTGCCCAACAAGAGTGGAAAAACTGCCTGCCACCAATTTATTGGTAAGAACTGATTAACTGATACTAGCTGTGTCCCAGAGCATAAGACATGTCACACCTTTGGTGAGTACAATTATCCACAGCACAGTGTATAGAGCAGTGATGAACACCTGTATGGAAGAAAATGAACTCTGAAGTTAGGCACTTACAAATGGAAGCTGTATTGTGTGTAAGTATATAACAGTGCTTAATTAATCAGAAGTGAAACTGATGCTCTCCACTTTAACAGATCACACAATGGGAAAGAATAAAACAATAGAAAGTAAAATAGTGCCAAAGAGTACAGTACAGAGAATTTTTCCACAAATGCTATCTCATCTTTATTGAGAGAGGCAATCCTTAGATGCCACCCCACTGCTACGACACAAATCCTTGCATCTTCTACTGCCTGTTGGGTCTAATCTTGAGATAAACTCATATTAAATTTTTACAGTACAGACAAAGGGTGGTGTGTAGTCCACTTAAATTACACCCAATCCCTCAATTAATTTTCAGTTCAAACATCAGATTTGGGAAGAAATATTATCTACTGTGGACTGGTTGTTGGTATAAGGGATGGTTTGAATATTGTTAATAATGGCTGCTCTCCTGGCATTTTTCACATGTAACAGTTTCTTGGGAGCACAGAGAATTACTGCGAAAAACAAAAAAACACCAATAAGCAGCAGTTCGGTGAGGGAGGAGCATGAGAGGCAAAGTGGCCAGGCTGGTTCAAGCTGACAGGAAGGTGACAATTACAAGACATCACAAACTACCAAGGATGTCATGTGTCAACAGGATACCTGAGTGCACTGCTGGTAGAGGAGCTAAATTGCTTCTTTGCTCGCTTTAATTCACCACAACAGCAGCACTCATCTGCTTCACTTGCCCCCACCCCCACCCTGCACCACTCATGTCAGACGGGTGCTCCTGGCAGTGAACCCCAAGAAGGCTGCCGGCCCAGACGGAGTACCTGGTAAGGTGCTCAGAGCATGTGCCGACCAGCTTGCCCCCATTTGCACCAGAATTTTCAACCTCTTCAACCCCACCCTGCCTAAAATCAGCCACAATCACACCAGTGCCGAAAAAAGTCTCCCATCACCAGCCTTAATGATTACCGTCCTGTGGCCCTCACTCTGGCAATCATGAAGTGCTTCGAGAGACTGGTTCTCCAACACATCAAGGACTTTCTCCCCCCAGACTTCGACCCCTACCAGTTTGCATATTGCGGCAACAGATCAACAGAGGACGCTATCACCGTAGCTCTCCACTTTGTGCTGAGCCATCTGAAGCAGCAGAGTTACGTTCGGATGCTCTTTGTGGATTACAGTTCCGCCTTCAACACAATCATTCCCGACATTCTCATCACTAAACTGGACACTCTCGACCTCCCCCCTCACATGTGCCTGGATAAAGGACTTTCTAACCAACTGGCCCCAAACTGTGAGACTCGGCCCCTACCTCTCCTCCATTTGCATGCTGAGCACCGGTTCTCCACAGGGCTGTGTGCTGTGCCCCCTCCTGTACTGCCTCTACACCCACGACTGCAGTCGGGCCCACAGCAACAACCTCATTGTCAAGTTTGCTGACGACACATTCAATTCAATTCAATTCAATTTTATTTATATAGCGCCTTCCACAATCAAAATTGTCTCAAAGCGCTTTACAGAGACCCAGAGCCTGACTACAGTGGTCGGACTCATCTCAAAGGGAGATGAAACAGCCTACAGAGAGGAGGTCTTGAAGTTGGCATCCTTGTATTCAGAGAACAACCTGGCTCTGAACACGGCGAGTGTGTGGAGAGAGTCCATACTTTCCGGTTTCTTGGGATCCTCATCTCCGCTGACGTCTCCTGGACAGACAACATCGCAGCGGTCATCAAGAAGGCTCAGCAGTGGCTACACTTCCTGAGGGTCCTCAGGAAGCACAACCTGGACTCCATCCTGCTGCTGACCTTCTACCGCTCGTCCATTGAGAGCCTGCTGATGTACTGCAGTACAGTATGGTACGGCAGCTGCACCATGGCTGACAGGGAGAGGCTTCAGAGGGTGGTAAAGGCGGCACAGAAGATCATCGACTGCCCCCTCCCTGATGGGCATTTACACCTCCCGCTGCCTCAGCAGAGAAAAGAGCATTACCAAGGACAGCTCTCACCCTGGCTTTGATCTGTTTGACCTGTTGCCCTCAGGAAGGCGCTATAGGCACATCAGAACAAGGGCTAACAGACTCAGAGACAGTTTTTTCCCAAAAGCCATAACCATACTGAACTCTCACATGCACTGAACCCCACAGTCTATCCTCCTGACCCCCCGGACTTCCTTCTATCCACTCACTGTGCAATATCTGTATACTGTGCAATATCCATTAATGTGCAATAACCCATACTTCCTTGAACTGTGCACCTTACCCCCCTTGTATTTTTTATAATTTTTTATGTCTTTTTTATAACTCTTTTCATATTTTTGTATAGTTTTCTTTTTATATATTTTTTAAACTTGCACTAAAACTATTTAATCTTATTTTATTTTATTTTATTCTATTCTATGTTGTATATTTACACACATTTGCACTGAAGAAGGAGTTGCTTTTCATCTTGTTGTACATGTGAAAAAGATGTATAATGACAATAAATGGCATTCTATTCTATTCTATTCTATTCTACTATGTGTTGTCTCAAATCAATTGTAATGTTAGCTTTAACAACTGTTGAAAATTAACTTATAGCCTGCATGAAAGGGGCCTAAGTATTATCTGAAATAGAAAGAGTGTTTAGACATTGAGCTGACCTGATATATACACTTTTGATATTGCTGTTTAATGTCATACTTGACATGGGCCTGTCTGTGTCAGTATAAAACCATTTGTTTATCTCCTAGAGCCTGCATGAACAGGGCCTAAGAAGATATAGATCTGTTAAATAACTTGTCATGAGCTTGTCTGTGTCAGTATGGCAGAGATTTCTTTATCTCTTAGAGCCTGCATGAACTAAGACAATATTGAGCTTTGAAATACTGCAACAAGATTGAAATACATATGCAACCTCCCTGGTCAATGTTTGTGTGGATAGTTTCAGTAATTGTGCAAAGTAAGTTGAGCAAAGTTTTGCAGAATGTTATTAAAAAACACAAAATCCTCATAAGAAAAAAATCAAATAATTTTTCAGCACTTTATTAAAGCAAAAAAACATAAAAACGAAAATATTGATTTTAAAAAAGTTCATATATCATTTTATGATTTAAAATTTACATAGGTTTTATGTAAAAACATGTTATATCCACTGTTATTTGGATTATATTTTTAGCTATTTAAAGAAAGTTTAGGTTAAATCAGTATTATTTTGGCTTTTGCTGTACATAAAATGTATCAACAGAAAATTTAATTTAAAATTATGACAATTTTTTGGTGAGATTTTCTGTTTTCATTAAGGCTGATCAAATTGTTATGGTGATGCTATGGGACAGTAGACATGATTTGGGATAAAGTAATGTTATGTGAGCTACTTCTTTGGCTTGTTTATGTGGCTGTTTGCTTGTTTGTTCTTAAATGCAGTTTAGGGATGCAATGTTCTTTGTGTTATGATGGTTGGAGAGGGCAAGCCTCAAGTTCCTGCCTCATGAGGAGGAGTTTAAGTAATAAAATACTTAAATTCCCTCACTGTGGGCAGAATCTCCACCGTATTCTGGCAGAGAACCACAGCCTCAGACAGTACTGGTACAGACAGGTCCTGACTCTAATCTCAGCCACTTCATGCTTGGCTGCAAATTGCCCAAGTGCATGCTGAAGGTCATGGTCAAAGCCACTTCATCTGCAACTAGAAGGGACACAATTCTGAGGCACCCAAACTGGAAACTCCTCCCAACTCCTCCTCCTGGTAGTGCTTTAAAATCCCGTCCATGAAAACCGCAAACAGGACTGGTGACAAGGGGCAACCCTGGCGGACAACTCTCACTCCAGTTATACAGGGCCCTAATGACTCATAATAATGACCCTGGGGGCCCCATATTCCTACAGTAACCTCCACAAGACCCCCGGAGGAACCCAGTCATAGGCCCTCTCCAAGTCCACAAAGCACATGTAGTGGACAAAAAGTGAAATAGTGGACAAAGAAAGTGATGTTGAACTTTACAAAACATGAAAATTAAGAACTGTCTCCAGATCTGAAGGTGCAACATACCTCTTTTTTTCTGCAGTATTCTCCAGTGTTTGCCAGTGATGATTGAAGAGGTTGATCACTGTCCCCAAATAAAGTGGGGGAGTGAATGGAGTGTTTGTAATGTTTCCATAACCATTAGAGATAAGTGTATGTCCTTTGTCACCTGTGCTGATGGTGTCCCACAGGGAAATGCAACTGTGATATAGATGAAATCCCTTGCGCTGCCATGGAAGAGGCGGCGCCTATTCTAAAAGAGTGGCCTGAGTAAAGCTGAGGGGATAGGTTACATTTGAAAAGATCCTTTTTAAGATGAAGGCTAAACCAGACATGGGGTTATTACCAAGAGTTAGAAAAAGAAGTGGGTTTAAATGAATTGGTTAAATGAATCCTGGCCAATAAGCCGTGGCTTGGAATACAGGACATCTATGCAGTAACAAATGAAGGCACACAAAGATCACTTAAGACAGGTTTAAGGGGAACATTAATTGACACACAAAACATGGCAAAAGTACCCCGGGCAAAATCATAAGCTTTTACAGTGGAATCTGCTAACCTTTCCTCATATAGAATCTTGCTGACTCTAAATACCTCTGAAGGGGTTCCCTGCCTAATTCAGCGCTACCTCTCTGAGAAGGGGGATTGGTGTTGAACAGGGGCTGGCATCCCATAGCAAAGCAAAATTGAAGATGAGCTCTCTAACCAAGATGGCGCCGCGGATGGCTGCTGCGGTGTTTCGGTGCACATTGTTTTGGATTGTTTTGTTTGTTTACCCTGTGTTTTGCTTTAACACCCGACTCACTTTTACCAGAGAAGAGCTCTTAAACATAAGAGAAACAACTCCAGTGGATTTATTTCCCACTTTTCTGGTGCAATCGGCAGGAATATTGGACATTCTGGTCAAAGGTGCCCTCACCTTTGCTCAGGTAGTGAAGCGCCGGAGGAGAGGTAAACGCGCCGGTGCGCTCGTGCGCCTCCGCAGACGCGGGTCCCGCACTGCGCTCCCGGGAATATTTCTCTCAAACGTGCGCTCACTGTGCAATAAAATGGATGAACTTCAGCTGCTAGTGAGTAAAAACAGAGACTTTTCAGCATCTTCGGTTTTGTGCTTCACGGAGACATGGTTGTGTGGACTGATACCGGACTCTGCGCTGCAGCTGGCAGGCTTCCAACTCTTCAGAGCGGATCGCGACACAGGACTATCCGGCAAAGCTAAAGGTGGTGGAAGCTGTTTTTATATCAACAGCGGCTGGTGCAACGATGTGACAGTGATCAAACGGTACTGTTCTCCTGACCTGGAAACTTTTTTCATCAACTGCAGACCGTTCTACTCACCCCGTGAGTTTGCTTCATTCATTCTGGTCGGTGTTTACATTCCACCGCAGGCCCACGTGCAGGAGGCCCAGCGCACGCTCGCCGACCAGATTCTGTGCGTGGAGCGGACTAACACGGACTCCTTAGTTATTGTCCTCAGTGACTTTAACAAAGGTAACCTCAGCCACGAACTCCCCAAATACAGACAGTTTATCAAATGTCCCACCAGAGAGGAGAAAACACTGGATCACTGTTACACCACTGTCAGTAACGCTTATCATGCTGTCCCTCGCGCTGCACTGGGTCACTCTGACCACGCCATGGTCCACCTGATTCCTGCATACAGGCAGAAATTAAAGCTCTGTAAACCTGTTGTGAGGACATCAAAGCAGTGGAGCAGTGAAGCTGTGGAGGATCTTCAGGCATGCTTAGACTGTACTGATTGGGATGTTTTCAGGACTGCTACCACCAGTCTGGATGAGTACACAGAGGCTGTGACATCATACATCAGCTTTTGTGAGGACTGCTGTATTCCAACACGCACCAGGGTGAGTTATAACAATGACAAACCCTGGTTCACAGCCAAACTCAGACAGCTGAGGTTGGAGAAGGAAAGGGCGTTCAGGAGTGGGGACAGAGACATGTTTAAAGAGGCGAAGTACAGGTTTAGCAAGGAGGTGAGAGAAGCTAAACGACTGTACTCTGAGAAGCTTCAACACCAGCTCTCAGCCAACGACTCTGCCTCTGTCTGGAAAGGGCTCAGGCAGATCACCAACTTCAAGCCTAAAGCCCCCCACTCTGCCAACGACTCACACCTCACCAACAGACTGAATGAGTTTTACTGCCGCTTTGAAAGACAATGGGACAGTCCTGACACCATCCCCCATGTCACCACCTACCAGCTCCAACCCAACAGCCCCTCCTCCCCCACCACAACTGCATCCCTCTCCATCCTGGAGAGAGATGTAAACAGACTCTTTAGGAGGCAGAACCCCCGCAAGGCAGCTGGTCCTGACTCCATCTCTCCATCCACCCTGAAGCACTGCGCCGATCAACTGTCTCCGGTGTTCACTGACATCTTCAACTCCTCACTGGAGACATGTCACGTGCCAGTCTGCTTCAAGACCTCCACCATCATCCCCATCCCCAAGAAACCAAGGATCACAGGACTTAATGACTACAGACCCGTCGCCCTGACCTCTGTAGTCATGAAGACTTTTGAGCGCCTCGTCCTGACCCACCTCAAGGCCATCACTGACCCACTCCTGGATCCCCTGCAGTTCGCCTACAGAGCCAACAGGTCTGTGGACGATACAGTAAACCTGGCCCTCCACTTCATCCTCCAGCACCTGGACTCTGCAGGAACCTACGCCAGGATCCTGTTTGTGGACTTCAGTTCCGCTTTCAACACCATCATTCCAGCTCTGCTGCAGAACAAGCTCTCCCAGCTGAACGTGCCTGACTCCACCTGCAGGTGGATCACAGACTTCTTGTCAGACAGGAGGCAGCATGTGAAGCTGGGAAAGCACATTTCTGATTCCCGGACCATCAACACCGGTTCCCCTCAAGGCTGCGTTCTTTCTCCTTTACTCTTCTCCCTGTACACCAACAGCTGTACCTCCAGCCACCAGTCTGTCAAACTGCTGAAGTTTGCAGACGACACCACCCTCATTGGTCTCATCTCTGACGGGGATGAGTCTGCATACAGGTGGGAGATTGACCAACTGGTGTCCTGGTGCTCCAAAAACAACCTGGAGCTGAACACAGCGAAGACAGTGGAGATGGTGGTAGATTTTAGGAAGAACCCAGCCCCTCCTGCCCCCATCCTCCTGAGTGACTCCTCAGTCAACAGGGTGGAGTCCTTCACCTTCCTGGGAACCCTCATCACCCAGGACCTCAAATGGGAGCTGAACATCAGCTCCCTCACCAAAAAAGCCCACCAGAGGATGTACTTCCTCCGGCAGCTGAAGAAGTTCAACCTGCCGAGGTCAATGATGGTGCACTTCTACACCTCCATCATCGAGTCCATCCTCACCTCCTCCATCACCATCTGGTACGCTGCTGCCACTGCCAAGGACAAAGGAAGGCTGCAGCGTATCATCCACTCTGCTGAGAAGGTGATTGGCTGCAATCTGCCATCTCTCCAGGACCTGTACGCCTCCAGGACCCTGAGGCGTGCAGGTAAGATTGCAGTTGATCCCTCCCACCCTGGTCACAAACTCTTTGAGACACTTCCCTCCGGCAGGAGGCTGCGGTCCATCAAGACCAAAACCTCACGTCACAGGAACAGTTTCTTTCCCTCTGCCGCCACCCTCATCAACACAGCTCCCCACCCCCTTCCCCACCAAACAGCACAGACCCTCATTTCCCCAATACAGACTGTTACATTAACATAATTCAGCTCTGTACTGTATGCGTTATATTAACGCTCCTATAAGGCATTATTACCTCTGCACTACATCCACTTTGCAACATTGCACATTATATTGTTATTATTTGTACAGACTTTCTTCCACTTAGTACTTTCCTCTTTCTCTTATTTTAGTATTAAAACTTTCTTTTCTTGTTCAAACTTGCACCAACAACACCACATCAAATTCCTTGTATGTGTAACATACCTGGCAATAAAGTTTTCTGATTCTGATTCTGATTCTTTATGTCACTATCTCCTAGACATAAATGAGCACTAATCGAGACTAAAGTGGTTTTCTCATTCTTCTCAAATGTCTCTCCTGAGAAATAAGTCTCACAGTGAGCACTATGCGAGTTCTCTAAATTCTCTCCCAGCTGTCTCTTTTTCTGATCTCAGCTAAGAGAAAAATGAGACATATTGTGCCGTTCTCAAGTACATCTCAATTTGATATCCTCACTTGGAACCCCTATCTCAGTTATGTCTTGGTGAGAAATATGCATGGTTTTGTTTCTCACTGCTCACTATTTGAGTTCTCAGATTAGTCTCTTTTCTAGCATCTCAGCAAAAAGAAAAATGAGAGTAGTGCAAGCTCTCAAAGAGTCTCAATGTGACACATGATTATACCTCAATCATATCTCAGTTTATCTCTTGAGAAAATAAGTAATCAATTCAGGCAAATAATTAATGAGATATATGGTTTATTTACATGATATGTCTTCTTCCTGCTTAATCTAAAATTAAGCTTCTCCTGAAAACCTGGCTTAAGAAACAATGACCTTATTTGAGCCTGAATTCGAACCTCTATGAAGGATGAGTATCTTTCTTCTGACACACTGGTCCCACAAGACAGACATTCTAATTGTTCACCTTCTAATGACCCAAAATAATTACTGCAACATTTATGCAATACAAGAGGGGATGATGCAGAGTGGAAGAAAAGAAAGTCTTTGAACTTCTGTACACTGTTTAAGCAGTCTGTATTCAGACTATCAGGACAAAGCAACTTGAACATTTTAAGCAAATCACTAAGGGCCTTAGCAGTTACTTTGACAGTTTACGTAAGCCATGATGATCAAAAGGCACTCTGCCACAGATATTATATAATAGTTTGTCTGTTGTGTCCTTGAAATTTGACTCTTCTGCACACTCCCCACTCAAACCCTCTTCAAATCCCTCACTGAACATATGTCCATCATCATACGTCCCCCACATCAGGGAGAGCTTCCTCAAATGATTGAGATGGATCATAATCAGCATTACCATGTAGTTCAGTTGTTAGGCCATCAGAAGGATCTCTGAAGGCTGATGTGGAAGATGGTTCAGAGTGAGTGTGGTACATCCTGCATGGACACCCGGAGGTAGGACGTGTTCCCCTTGAAGTGCAGCGTTTTGGGCTGGACACACATCAATGGTTCACACCTTTTTGTGGATCAGGACCCTCTTGAAAATAATGAATGAGTCGCATTTTGCTTAAATTACATTTTTCATCAATTACCAAAGAACAGATTTCTTGTAAGAAACTTTCTTGCAAAAAACTATACTATAGTACTATTTAAAAAATGACCAGAATGACATGTACACAGTAAAGGCATTAAATATTGCCATGCTTGGTTTGACATGATGTGATTCTCAATCAGAACTGTGTTCAGGATATCTCTCTTTTCTGCACTTGGGACTGGGTGTAGCTAAAACAGGTCAGACAGCAGAGAAGATGGTTTTTAAACATAAAACACACACAAACACACACACTTCATAACTTACCTAAATATTGCTGATCGGTCTCCACATGAACATTGGTGGCTGCAGGGAGGGATGACTGCAAGGAGGAAAATAAGGTATTAAATATTATATCTGCTGCAAGTTTGCTGCAACACGGCTATGCCAGGCTACTAACCAATTATGCAGTCCTTCTTGGTCGTTTATTTGGGTCTTCTTCATTACCAGTCCTTCTCCATCATTTTCCAGGTTTTCGTCTGGTCATTTTGACACTCCAATACTATACAAATACAGAAACAAGTTGTTGGAATATATAGTGGAACTTTTTGTAAAAGTAAAACTCTATATCATGATGGGTAACACTTTAGAATAACGAACCTTTATAAGACATTTATATAGATATTAGTAGATAGTTAACTAATCATGAACTAAATACCTATATACATTCGTAAATGATTATTAAAACACTTATTACTTAAGTTACAAGACATTTATATGCTATTATTAGATATTTAACTAATCATGAACTAAATACCTATATACATTCGTAAATGATTATTAAAACACTTATTACTTAAGTTACAAGACATTTATATGCTATTATTAGATATTTAACTAATCATGAATAAACCATTTATATGCATTTGAAAATGATTATAAAACCATTTATAACTAAAGTTGTATAACATTTATATATGATTTTGACATTATTAATAATGCTGTGTCAACATTGTTTGAACATTATTAATTCATCATCAACTAATTTTCAATATGATCAACCTTATTAGTAAATTATTGGTGAAATAGTGTAGATGTGTTAAAAAACCCACTGTACCACCATTTGTTTATTCATTCATTCAATTACTAACTTTCATGTTGAAACAAATGATTTGTTAGACATTCATAAAACATCTATAAATCAGTTGCAGATGTTCTTATGTCCCTTAATCTAAAGTGAACCATATTCATCATTAACAAATATCTAATAATGCTTGCTAAAGGTTTGCAGACTTTTTCAACACATGTAATAAATGTTGTAGACAACTTTGGGATCCATCCTTCTTTGTGACATCAAACAGTGACAGTGAGTTAGGAGTACAGAGTGTAAGAGTATAAAACATTTTATTAAAACAAGCACAGCAACCAATGTGCTACGAAACAACATATAGCAACAACAATAAAGTGCTTTTCACCAGCCCTCACATTCAAAACACTGTTAATACAGATTAAAAATTGTTTGTTCTGCCAACAGGGCCTCCGTCGCTTTGGTCAACTCCTCTATTTTTTTGGATTGTGCATCATCTTTTTCCTTGGCCTGTTTGCGCAATTTCTTGGCCGACAGCACAGCTGTGGGGGACAATGGCGTTAGGTTACCTGAAACCACACAGAAAGGACCAGTGGAAGCTAGTTATAGCTAACAGAGCTAACTAGCTAAAAGCTAGTGTTTGTGCTTGCTTGATAGTTTAGCAGATTCAGCCAGACAAAATAAGTCATCAAATAAGTTAGCCAGCAAACGTGAATTTAGAACTGCAGACTTGTAACGTTACTGTAACCGTTATTTTAACGTTACCTGCGCTGCTGCTGCTAGCTCCTTCCCCATCTTCAATAGTCGAAGGTCGCTTGGAACGCTTAGCTCTTGTTGTGATGTGCATGTTCCAGCTTCAGAATGTCTAAGGGACAGCGTCGCCAGATGGGAAATGTTAAAACATTGAGGGAAAGTGTACATGAGTCATAACCAACAGCAGAAATGTGTAGTCTCTGCTGTCGCTGCCTGTGCTAGTTGAAAGGGGTGCTGCGTTCAGGGACACAATGAACATTTCTAAAGCACTAATGTAATACTATCAAAGAAAGAAAATATGCATGTTAGAAACTATTTTGTGACAGTGTGATGTTTAGATGTTGTAGATTTGTTGCATCTTTCCTCTGCGCTGTAGATGTGACCTTTTAAATTTCCCACAACATGGGAAGGCATCAATTGACGCACATACAAGCTGTAGCTACTAATACAAAGTGTCACACAATGATCAAATTAACGTACATTATGGGACTTTTGACATCACTGATCGTATATAGTACAAAATATGGTAATTGTCATACACCTGGCAACGCTGCTAACAGCTCTCTTAACACACAGACATATAAACATGCCGAACTGCCTTGTGGGAGAATGAAGTTTTCTGGCTGGCCCATCCATTCATTCATTGATATGCATTCAAATGTAGGCGGTGAACTTTTTTGTGAGCTGTTAAAATGCCTGGTTTGGCCAGTATATTGAGAGAGCTGACAGAAGGGAAAAAACTACCAAAAACACCACAAACCGGTTAAATGGTCCAATGATTGTGTGGACCGATTTAATGGCGACACATTAACTGCATTTTTATTCAGACAGGTGGAGATGGTATGGTTGGCTAGCTGTAATAAGAAAAAGTGGCAGATAACGGCTAACTCCAAGCTGTGCAGTCAACACTTTGTCTAATTTTTATTTTAGTCTTTGCCAGGAAAATGCTTACAAAACACACGATACACAGAAATATGATTAACTTCAGAAGCCATATGATTAACGCTGATATTACACCATCATGAGTTAACGTAACGTAATGTTTGCTAGCTTAATGGAGAGTGTCTTATGCTAACGTTAACTAACTTCATGTGTGGCTTAGTAATTAGTAATACTCATACCATTATGGTCCAAATGGGGTCAAAAAATATCAGTCCAAATTGTTGTGCCCAAATAGAAATTGTTAAACATTTCTCTAGCTTTCTCTCTCCCTCAGGGTGTTTTGCACTGGTCAGATGGGAGGATGGTTATACCGGCAAAATCTTTACAGGATCTGACATTTTGGCAAGAGATGAGGCTCCTGTGCAGCTGCAAGATCTTAGATCAGGAGATCCTGTTTTAGCAAAGTGGTCAGATGGTAAAGTTTATAGGGCCACTGTTGAATATACTTCAGGGGAAGATCAGGCTAAGCCACCAAAAGGCCATCAAACAGGAGTCCTCTTTAAATATGTTAAACGGCAATGAGTCATCAGACTCAACGTCAGGGTCTGACACCAATATAATAGATAGGAGCCCACTGTCTGAACATGGTGAGAAAATCCCAGCGCTGAATCCATCACCTGACAGGGGACATGCAACAGGCCACAGCACCGCTGGCCCACCACCCTATCGGTAAGCTTGTCATAATTATTACATAATTGCTGGGGCCCACAAGTTCAAAACTTTTAATCATTATCTGATCATAATTCTATGATCTGTGATCAGTAAATAGTATGTGAATGACAAATACAAGTTTTAATTGTATTTACCAACCTGTTTTTATGACCCAAAATCCAACATCTGTATCCACTTGGATTTAGGGATTAAAAGTTTTGAACTGGTGGGCCCTGATGAAAATTATTTGCCATTATTTTGTAATTATTTTTGCATAATGGTGAAAATCATTTACATTAATCTGTTTAAATTAATCTGTTGAAAAATGTTTATAGATTTTCAAATGTTCTATGTTTTAAAGTACAAAATGATTATAAATATGGCAGATTTTGGTCATAGTACAATTATTTTCATTATTGGTACCGGCTGTCATGACTAGCCCCTAAAGGGGCTGTTCTCTGAACCTTTTTGGTTACCTACCTTTTTGGGTCCAAGTCCTTGCCTCCCCCTGTGACACCAGCCATACAGAGTAGACATCGCTTTGGCTGCTGTAGTTTATTGGAGGTTAATATGCCAGTCATTTCAGTCAGTTCTTTGTAGTTATTTGTCATATATATTCTGGGCAATTTATGTTTACAGAAATGTTGTTTATGGTTCAATGTAATTTTATGCTATTTCTACCAAAGGGGCACCATTGGTCCATCACCCTACAGGGGCAATACAGCAAGCCCATCACCGTATGGCCTCAGCACCTCTGATTCATCTCCCTACGGAGGCCATACACCCAGCCACCTGGCTGAGGTCATGCAGCTGGCTCGCCAGCTAGTGGGGTCAATCCACCTGACAGTGGAAAAGCAGCTCGCCTGCCACCGGACAGGAGAGATGCAGGCAGCTCATCTGACGAGGGCAACATCCCATATGGACAGGAGGCAGAAAATGTATGGACACCATGTGATGGATGTAAGGGGGAGGTCGAAAGAATCCTACGCGAAAAGAGAAGGATCAGTGAAGTCATCTTGAGAATAGGCAAGTAATTTCTGCTAATTCATTCATGACATAATTGTTTACCTATATTAGTGATTGGACCTTGAACACATAAATATACTGTTTGAATTATTCTTGAAAAAAGGCGGAAAAGATGGCCGTGGCATATTACACAGATGGTATAAGATAACGGTATGGGGAGGTTTATGAACTAAGCTTATTTATTGCACGTAATCCTTGGTATCGTTAGCAAATTAGAAATAACACTTAACATGTTATTAAATTATAGTATGAACATAATTTAACAGCACAACAATTCATTATAATAATTATTATTGTGATAAGGTAATGATAAAGTATAAGGTATATAAATGGGCTAAAGGTGATCAAATTAAACTGAGCTAGCACAATTAAGTAAAATTCATTTTCACTCCTTTTTCCTCAACTTTAAATATTTTAATAAAAAAAATAAGTGCAGCAGAGAGAGGCCTATACACAATGGCTCAGACTCTAAACTTAGTTACATGTCCAGTTATACATTTAACAGAAGTGCAACAATGATTATTTGTGTAGCTGCAAATTGCAGATGTTCCCTAATTTAAACTTACACTAATTCTACTCAAGCACTCATAGCTCTCTCCATCTTTTAGCAACTTCTACTCACTGCAGTTTTTTTAGCTGTAGCGGTATTGTGCCATTTAATTGTTATCTAAATTACTATTACCAAGATGGGTTAGCTGCTAATGTTCATATTAGTGTTACACACACACACACACACATCTATATTGTTTTTTCTTGTGGTGCATCTCTTTCTATTTGCCCTGAATAAGGCCTATGCGAGGTCGTGTAGGCATGTTTTTAATATGTTCAAAAATTAACTTGCCTGCCATTAAAGCTGTGTAACCTTTTTAAAGAGTAACTTGGTATTTTCTCACTCTTGTATTGTTTGTACTATTTCTCCTTTTCAGATCCAAGCCAGGTCAGAGAGCTTTCAGACTCTCAGACTTTGCGACCGCATTGGAGAGAGACATTGTGGCAGCCCATCTTCACCATTGGGCCAGCAGGAGCTCTTTCCTGGGAGCGGCGTGTTCATCTCATCGTTCCGCCTTACTCCCATGAATCACGCATCAGAACCACATTGCATGCGTCTGTTTCATGCACTTTTTGATAATTTCTTCACTGTTGAGAAGTGCCAAAATGCAGTCCCCTTTGGTCGCCCTGGCAATAACCTCTCAGGAAAGGAACGAAAGCGGGTCCTTGACCGTAAAATTCCAATTTTGTAAATGTATTTCTGTTTTACTTAGAATAGTTCACCAAAAATGAAAATTTAGTCATCTTCTACTCACCCCCTTGCTAAAAATCATGAGGCCATTCTACCTGCCATGGGAGTTCACGCATGCTATCGTGATAGCTGCTTACGTGCCCCCCTCTGCTAACTCTGACATCGCCTGTGACACACTCCTCTCAGTTACCAGCAAACTGCAGACACAGTATCCACAGGCCCTCTTCCTCATCTCAGGTGACTTTAATCACGCACCACCCTCCTCTGTGTTACCAACATTTACACAGTATGTCAACTGTCCCACCAGAGACAATAAAACTCTTGACTTATTTTATGCCAACACCAAAGAGGCATATTCTGCAACCCCCCTCCCCCCCCCTTGGCAGGGCTGACCACAACATTGTTCATCTACAGCCTGTGTACAAACCTATACTACACAGGCTGCCTGTGGAGCCCCGTGTGGTGAAGAGGTGGACCACTGAGAGCAAGGAGGCTCTGAGGGACTGCTTCAACACCACTGTGTGGGCTGAGCTCGTTGACCCCCACAGGGAGGACCTCAACGCCATTACAGACACCATAACGGACTATATAAAATTTTGCTGTGAAAACGTGCTCTCCAAAAGGGTATGATGTTTTACAAACAAAAAGCCATGGATTACCCCTGACATTAAAGCTCTCCTGAAGGAGAAGAAGAGAGCTTTTAGGTCAGGGGACAAAGAGGAACTCAAGGCGACACAGAAAGAGCTGAGAAGGAAGATCAGGGAGGGCAAGGCCAGGTACAAGAGGAAGATGGACTAGCAGCTGAAGCAGCAAAACATCAGTGGGGTGTGGAGGAGCCTAAAGACCATCTCAGGCTTCAAAACACCCCACTCCCAGGCTGAGGGGGGCCTGCAGTGGGTGAACGACTTGAACCAGCACTTCAACCGGTTTGACCAGCCACCTACTACTCCCCCCACGCAGCTGCCCCACACCTTGTCAACTGGACAATGCCCCACACCTGCAGCCCTTCACACCTCCAGCTCAACTGGACAATGCCCCACTCCTACAGCCCTTCACACCTCTTGCTCACACCTCACTATTTCCCCACCGCCCCATGGACTCAGTAACCCCCCCCAGCCCACCCCTGTCCTTCACACCTGCCCAGGTGAGGAGAGAGCTGAGGAGGATCAAAGCACAAAAGGCAGCTGGACCAGACGGCATCAGCTCCAGGCCCCTGAAATCCTGTGCAGAGGAACTGTGTGGGATTATGGCGCAAGTCTTCAACCTGAGCCTAAAGCTGAGGATGGTACCACAGCTATGGAAGACCTCCTGTGTGGTACCAGTGCCCAAAACACCACATGCTAGGGATCCTAGCATGTGGTACCAACTTCAGGCCGGTGGCTCTCACATCACATCTGATGAAGACACTGGAGAGACTGGTCCTGGGCCACCTCCGAGCTGAGATGAGCTCAGTGATGGATCCAATACAGTTCGCCTACCGACCCGGGATCGGAGCGGAGGATGCTGTGATCTTCCTGCTGCACCGTGCTCTGACTCATCTGGAGAAGCCTGGCAGCGCTGTGAGGATTCTATTCTTTGATTTCTCCAGCGCATTCAACACCATTCAGCCAGTGCTTCTGAGGGACAAGCTGGTGCAGTCTGGAGTGGACTCACAGCTGGCAGAGTGGGTCCTGGACTACCTCACAAACAGGCCCCAGTTTGTGAGAGCTCGGGACTGTGTGTCTGACCCCCTGACCTGCAGTGTGGGTGTTCCTCAGGGCACGGTGCTTGCGCCCTTCACAGGACTTTGTGGACTAGTGTTGGCCAAACCACCTGCTCATCAACGCAGGGAAGACCAAGGTTATGGTGGTGGATTTCCGCAGACAGCAATTTGCCCCCTCACCGGTGAATATCCAGGGAATGGACATTGAGAGAGTGGACTCTTACAAGTACCTGGGTGTTCACCTAAACTACAAACTGGACTGGACTAACAACACAGACACACTGTACAGGAAGGGGCAGAGCAGGCTCTACCTCCTGAGGAGACTGCAGTCTTTTGGTGGGCAGGGGACACTCCTAAAGACCTTCTATGACTCTGTGGTGGCTTCAGCCATCCTGTACATATATTTTATTTTTTACAGCAGCTATTTTTCTTAGTTTAGTATCTTTATTAGTTATTCTACTGTTGGAATAGTGTTTATTTAATCTTGTTCAGGCCATATTGGTCTTACTTGCATTTTACTTTCACTTATTGTACTGTAGCCTTGCTGTTGCTAAATGCAATTTCCCCACTGAGGGACTAATAAAGGATTTCTTATCTTATCTTCCTATCTTATCTTCTTATTTCTATTCATACAGTACTAAATCATGACAGAAAGTTAAAATGGAGCTAATAATAATAATAATAATAATAATAATACATTTTATTTATAGGCCTTTCTTGACACTCAAGGTCACCTTACATTATAAAAACATACACAATAAAAAACAGTAAAAAACAAAGAGACAGTACAGTTTAAGATAGACAATAGACAATGCAGTTGTGGTCAGGGTGAGTTAGCTAATCTGAACAGATGAGTTTTGAGTTTAGATTTGAAATGTGGAAGTGAGTCAGTATTACGGAGGTCAGGTGGGAGAGAGTTCCAGAGCTGGGGGGCAGAGCGACTGAATGCTCTGCTCCCCATGGTAACAAGGCGGGCAGAGGGGACAGTGAGATGGATAGAGGAAGAGGATCTGAGGGTGCGGACAGGTGTGGCAGCATGGAAGAGATCGGAGAGATATGGAGGGGCGAGGTTGTGGATGGCTTTAAAAGTGAGGAGAAGTATTTTGTAGTTAATGCGGTATGTGATGGGGAGCCAGTGGAGTTGTTGCAAAATGGGTGTAATGTGTTGGATGGAGGGGGTGCGTGTGATGATACGGGCAGCAGTTTTGAACCAGTTGCAGTTTATGGAGGGTTTTATGAGGGAGGCCAAATAGAAGACTGTTACAGTAATCTAGACGGGAGGTAACTAGGCTGTGAACCAGAATGGCAGTGGAATGAGGAGTCAGAGAAGGACGGAGACGATTGATATTACGAAGGTGGAAGTAGGCAGACCGGGTGACATTATTGATGTGGGAGGTGAATGAGAGGGTGCTGTCGAGGATGACACCCAGACTTTTTACCTGAGGAGAGGGGGAGACGAAGGAGTTATCAATGGGAATGGAGAAGTTATGGAGTTTGCTTAGGGTGTGTTTTGTGCCTATTAGAAGTTCTGTTTTGTTACTGTTTAATTTGAGGAAGTTTGAGGTGAACCAGGATTTTATTTCAAGGAGGCAATTGGTAAGGGAGGAGGGAGGAAGTGTAATGTTGGGTTTAGTTGAAAGGTAGAGCTGGGTGTCATCCGCGTAGCAATGAAAATGAATGCAATGTTTACGGAAGATGTGACCAAGAGGGAGAAGGTAGATGATGAACAGCAGGGGCCCCAGGACAGAGCCCTGGGGCACGCCTGTAGTGACTGGGACTGAGTGAGAGGTGAATGATTTTAGCTGAATGAACTGAGTGCGGCCTGAGAGGTATGAATGGAACCAGTTGAGGGGTGTGTTTGTGATGCCAATGGAGGAGAGTCTGTCCAGAAGGATGCTGTGTGAGATTGTGTCGAAGGCCGCACTCAGATCAAGAAGGAGGAGAATGGATAGTGAACCAGAGTCGGCAGCCAGGAGGAGGTCATTGGTGATTTTGAGAAGTGTAGTTTCAGTACTATGGAGGGGGCGGAAACCAGACTGGAATTGTTCATATAAATTATTGCAGGATAAATGTGTATGGAGTTGAGTAGCAACTGTTTTTTCAAGAATTTTCGAGATGAAGGGAAGATTTGAAATGGGACGAAAGTTATTGAAATTGTTGGGATCTGAACCAGGTTTCTTGAGTATTGGAGTTATAGCAGCTGTTTTAAGGGAAGAGGGAACAATTCCAGTGGTAAGTGAAGAGTGAACAATGTCCGTAATGAGGGGGGACAGAGAAGGGAGAGAGGCCTTTACAAGGACAGTAGGAATAGGGTCTAACTGACAGGTTGAAGATTTGGATTTTCGGATGAGTTCAGAGATTTCATTAACTGAGGGTAGGATGAATGCTGAGAGTGGATGGGTGGGGGCAAATGAGACTGTGACAGGTGCATTTGGAGCAGGGGCGGGTATGAGTTGCTGATGAATATGTTCAATTTTAGAAGAGAAAAATGACACCATAGTATTACAGAAATCCGAGGAATACAGGTGAGAAGGAAGTGAGTCCGGGGGTTTTGTAATGCTTGTGAGGAGAGAGAAGAGGGCCTTAGAGTTACCTTCACTGGAACTGATTAATCGGGAGTACTGTATGGATTTGGCCTCCGAGATACAGTGTTTGTAGTGGAGAAGATGGTTGGAATACATATCTTTGTGAACAGTGAGACCAGTTTTCCTATAGAGTCTTTCAAGTTGACGTCCTTTTGCTTTTAACTGTCTAAGGGTGGGAGTGAACCAAGGTGCAGTAAGGGTAAAGGAAACAGATCTGGTTTTGAGTGGAGCAAGACTATTCAGAAGGTTATGGAGGTTGTTGTTATAATGTGAGAGTAGTTCATCAGGGGTAGAAAAACTGTCAGCACTGGGGAGGCTATTGATACAAGAGGATAAATTGTCCAGGTTGATGTCCTTAATTTTACGGAAGGTTATGATGCGTGGAGGGTTGGATTTGGAGAGCGAGAGACTGACATTGAAAGACAACAGCATATGGTCAGAGAAGGGAAGGGAGTCTGCTTTGAAGTCAGCAGGTGTAGCACCTGAGCAGCAGATTAAATCCAGGATGTGTCCTTTAATATGCGTGGGAAGGTTAGTATATTGCTGTATTCCAAAACTGTCCAAACAGGATGTGAGGTCCTTGGTGAGAGTATTATTGGCATTGTCCATGTGAATGTTAAAATCTCCCAGAAGTATTATATCTAGACAGCTAGACATTTCTGAAAGTTATAATTACACTATAAGATTTTTTTTAACGTTTACTATGTATGCCTCGCAGGAGCATGTTGCCAAAAAGCTCATGAAGAGACTCTCAAATGTCAAAAATCCAAGGAAGGCCAAAGTTCCTCCTTCCAAGAAACCACAACAAGAAGTCAGTTCTGACGTTTCAACTAATGACTATGATGGAGACTCCAGTGCATCCACCATTATTCTGGAACGTTCACCTGTTAGTTCCATGGGCATCCCAGTAGATCTGTCACCTAGCACTAGCACCCCAGTGCAGAACCGGGACAGCAGTGATGAAGAATGTATGTATTGTATTAAATATAATTTCAGCTGAGTTCATTCATATGACATATTCTGGACATTCAGCAGCTTTCCATGTCCAGGATGAAACTGGCCACCGTTTTTTGGTTGTGGAGCAGCTAGGTTGTTGGGTTGTCACAAACGGTTGGGCTGGACCTCAGCGGAAGTTGGAGTGCCAACAGCGGCCGGTGGCGAAGCATTGGGGGAAACGCTGACAGCCATCATGGCTGCTAGCTCGTGAAGCTGGGGCAGATGGAGCCTGGGGGCAGGGGAGATGCCTCGGGCTCTTAACTGAGATGTTAATATCTCGTGTTCTCAATGGGCTAGCGCTGCTTGGTAGAAACAATGCATGCGCTTTTGTGGTAGACAGTTGAAGGCTGTTCAGATCCAAAAAGGAGATCCCCGCTGGAATTGAAATCCTCTGGCACCGCGTCCGAGTTACAATCCAACATGATATTTAACGCCAAGAGGATGTAGCCATAAAGAACAAAATCTAAATACGAGCGATGGGGAAACTACATGGACCTTTAGTACTGCTATAGCAAACAGCTGAATGACAGCAGAGAAGGAGACCCAGAAAGCAAAAGGTCATTGAATCAACGTTGATATGTTGTCAGGCTTTTTCGTTGAATCAACATTGATATCAGACGTTGAATTAACATTGAAAGCGCTCGTTATGATCAACATTGAAAGAAACGTCTATTTTTCAGTCATTCTGACATTGAATCAACGTTGATGCTACAGCTATATGATCAACGTTGAAACAACGTTGAATCTCCATCAATCCCGACATTGAATCAATATTGATTCACCTATATATTACTTTGAAATTTCATTTATTTTACATTGAAACAATGTTATTATTAAAGGACCATTTCAGCACTTTTCAACCTTTGTTTTTAATATGCATCATTCAAGCCAAAAATAATCACTTAATGTGATTACTTTTGGCTTGAATAGTGCATACTAAAAAGGTTGAAAAGAGCTGAAATGGTCCTTTAATAATAACATGTATTAAGTATTCTTAACTGCATGCTCTATGAACAAAAACAGACTTTGTTTAATTTGTTTAGTTCATTTATTAAATTGAAGCAAGATCTGAACATTCTTGGAAAAAACAGTCATTCATCCTTTTAACTCTTTGATGTTTCCTTCCTTTTTATCCCATCCTTCCTGTCTGGTGCGTAACGTAGCCACCTCTTCACTACGTCGCTGTAGGTGAGCTCTGACAACTTGCGGTCATATTGACGAGCAGCCACTGAAAAAAAAAATTGTTTTATTTTCACCAAATTATACTTTCATTACTAGGTATTACATTATAAAGTAGTATCTTGAGATGCAGGCTCACCAAACATGCAGTCCTGCAACAGGGTGTCCTTGAAGGGCCTCTTCTGTCCCTTTCCCTTCCAGTTGAAAAGGCAGGCTACATTGTTGGTCAGTGTAGCCGACAGCATTCTCCGGATCATGTTGTCTGAGTTGGTCCCTCCAACTAATGACAAACGGGAAACCTTAATAGATTAGAAAGAAAATTGTTAGCGTGATAAAAAAGAGTACAATCTGCTATGTCACCTGTCGTTCTAGGCTCGTAGTTCAGTTATTTTCACAATATTTCAAAAACTAAATTTAAAACCTAAAACCCAAGCCCTGCAAATGGATATGCATACAGAAAAGTTTAAAAACCTAAACAGATTAGAGAAAAACTGGTTAGTGTAAAAATTGTTCACCATCTTTCGACGGACTGATTCTTCCTTCAGTGCAGCTTCAACCTCATCAAACTGCTCCTCATTGGTGAGTGGCAACACAACAGGGAAGTTTCTCTGTGCGTCAGGCCCAGCTCCATGAATGTTCAAGCTGGCTTTAATGTCAGTGATTTCAGTTTTTAAAAACTGCATCTCACGTGACATTTGCTTCACCTCCACAAGTAGCTCAGCAAGCATCGTGGTCATTTTGTTGACAGCAATGTCTTTAAGAAAAACAATTGGTTATAAAATTAAATTTCAAGGATATATTCACCATTTTAATCATTGTAGAATGACACTTCATACTGATAGCTTCAGTGTTGACAAATGTACCCCTCATTTAAAGTAACCATTAAGTGCTTTAGATCTTTCTAAAGTGAGGCTAAGAAGTTTATCAGAAAATTACACTTGCCTTTTAACACTTGACTGGATTCCACTCTGCAGAACCTCTCTGGAACTGACCCTTTAAAATACCAACAACAATGTAGGTATTACACATCCAGTCATTTTGCATCTTATGAATGGGATTTCATTGCAGTCTCTTAGGTTAATGAACATGTCTTGTGGTTAAAAAAAAGAACAGATTAGAGTATTTCTACCTCATACCAGAAACCAAAGAATTTAGTGTTAGTTAACTCACCATTATCGCCTTGAGGGTTGTGATGGTGGTTGCCAGTGAAGTCTAAAAAGAGGACAAATATATGAAAATTATGATAATGAAACTTGGATAAAAAGTTTGCATGCAATGTATGCTACAGCATCATGACTGCACGTCCACCTAGGACAACTCATATGTTTTAGTGTTTAAAGTGGCAGTTTAAGTTACAGAACATCATGGGGCAATGGCCAAAATGGTATAAGCAACTGTTGAGTGATCGGTAATATAAACATGTTTAAACAAATGTTTAAAAAGGCACTTGTTAAAACTGGCCTAACAGACATAAAATCTCTGCTTGTTGTATAGTGTGGTGCTGGCCCAAAATTTATCCTGACAACCCTAATTATTCAAGGTAAAATATGTAGTTAATTTTATATCATGCCATTGTAAACAGCTCCATACAAAACAGTGACACAATGAATAAGCTATATGCGCTCAACTTGACACTTGCACCCATTTAATTACAGTCTCCAGTCAGTGTTATTGTAAGGCAGGACCAATAGTCTCCCATAGACACACTGCCTCACAGTAACACAGACTTGAGAGAGCATCACATGAATGTGGCCAATTAGACTGCTTACCATCATTACATAGGTCAGATGCCTGCAACTCTGCAAGGTAGCTGCCACAAAACCCTACAATGATGGAAAACAAACAATGATCTATGAATGCTGTTACTTGGACAAAGCATATTTACATAGGAAGCAAGCTTAACCATCCACCCCCAAAGTACCACAGTGAAGTGGTACACCCTACCAGTATTAGCTTGGTCATGTAATTGAACATCCTCCAGGTAGAGGCCTCCAGAGTTTGAAAAAAGGGAACAATAAAATCAGTGGGGGATGTTTTAACTTTTGAAAAAAATTTACATGACTGATGTGCTTGTAAGTATTGACATGAGTAATTAAATGCTTTTAAATTAAAGCCTCCAGCTATTAAATATAATTGGCCATTTTCAGTAATGACATAGCACTGCTTGCATTGGGGGTTCTGTGGCACTGGCTGGATCCTGGCATCCCTATATTAGCAAATAAGTGGAATTACACAAGGTAACATGTAGGTGTAGCAGTTGTAATACATGTACAATAACATGCCAGTGTCACCTCTGTACCTGGTAAATGAACATCAGGTGGTTTGGCAAATCTTCTCTTAACGCCGCTGGTCTCTGGCTCCTCCTCCGATTCCATGTACAGGGGATTTGGCCTTAAAAATACAGAATTAACAATTAACATTTGCTGCAATTAAAATAATTTTAAGGTTTAAAATTAAGTGAGCAAAACCTGAAAAACAGAGAGACAGGGAGGGAGGGAGGGGTAGAGAGAGAGAGAGAGAGAGAGAGAACCTCCAAACCTCCTCTTAGGGTGGCTACCCAGTCTATTTAATGAAATAATACACTAAACACATTCGGTTGAGAAATTCAAGTGCACCTAGTTCTTCTTTTCCGACGTTCAACTGCTTCGTCCTCCGATTCCAAGTCAGTGGTTGCACATCCAGTTTTGATATATTTGCCTTCAAAATGTTTGGCCTTATCGAATGAGTCTGCAATAGGACAAGCAGAAAATACACAATGAATGATTATTAAAATGTATTTAAACACAAATGGGATATAGATCAATTCACATCAGAGTAATGTATGTAATAATTACTCACCACAAGTAATTAAGAGCCAAACATTCTCATATGAAGTCCATCCTTTGTAAGGTTGCATGTTTTCTCTAAGGGCCTTTGAATAATTTATATGTTTTGGCGGCCATAACAATGTACACTCTTTTGGATTAAACCAGCTGGCCAGAACTGTTGCAGTTCCACCATTTGGAAATTGTATAACGGCCCACAGCACCACCTCACTTTCCATCCTGTATACAATAAATAAAATACAATAAAATAAACATAATAAAAAACCCTACTTCTGAATTTAAAAGATTAAAAAAAAAAATACTACTAACTCGCCCAGCAATATGAACGGCACGCTACTGCGTATGAGCTATTGGAATAGCTATGAGGCTGTCTCCATCTGACTCTGGATATAGAACACATTTACGTTTGATACATCCAAGTCTACCAACCCCAATATCGTCGCACAACTCACTAACCTTGTATATACCTATGTATGAGGACTCACAGGGATATGTGTAATATGATTCTATGTTTCTGAACCTTTTGTATATCACATAGACCTCATCATCTTCCTGGACTATATTCTGCACTAATGCAATTCTATTTCCCACCTCAATACAATTATCCCCCTGCTTTGTAGACAAGGTAAAACGCCTACTGGACACCTTTGTGTACTGTAAGGCAACACTGAAATGCTGTGGAAGAGGACCATCGGTATGGATTTTCTGTAACACTGGTTTATCTGTTGGTAATGGAACCTCCACATGTGGCATTTCTGACAACCTTTTAACTAACTGCTGGAGAGGTTGGTGTGGCTTGCGTAAAACATGTTTAATTTGGCCAAGATAATTCTCAAAAGGGAATCCTGAAATATTGTCTAAAGATCCGAACTGTTTGTATTCATCAGACAAATGAATAAGCTGGTGTACGCTGAACACAATCTCATCCCTGCCGTACAGTTGTCCATAGTGCTCCGCAAAGGATATCATCAACTTATGTGCAAATTTAACCATTTTCCCAGAAATTCCAGGAGACAAAAACAAATACATGGCCACTGAAAACAACATAAAGTTGTCATACAACTCACTTGGAAGGCAGTCCTTCAGAACTACAGGACCCCAGTACAACATGAAGGATCGGAGCTCAGTAGCTTTCCAACGATCCAGCTCCTTCAAACCCCTTGGTTTGCGATTAAATTCACATGGGGTATGGGAACGTAACTCCAGTAGTTTTCTTGATATACAGTTAACACTTTGTGAAGAAAGCCTAGTCGCTAGATTGCCCTTTAACCACACATTCAATAGTCTTCTTGTCACCCCAAGACAACAGAGGTGCATGTAATCGATCGGGAACATAGAAACCATCTTTACTATTCCTGTTAGAGGACTGAGTTTCTGTCTCAAGTGATGCTCCTCATCAATCATATCACAATAACTCGAGTCTGTCCTGAGCCTGACATTTGTTTCAGGATATGTCATTTTGTTCCTCCACACCCCCTCTTGATCACACTTGTCACATCCTGAATACCCATTATGTGACTTTATATTCTTAACGAAGGCTCTAGCTGGAGCATCACACACAAATGAGGAAATGCCTACATCCAAATGCTTACCATTATGAACAATGCCATTAGCCAGTACATTTTTAAGGTCACTAACAAATTGCTGCAGATACTCAAAAACACACTTTGGCTTGCTTAAACCACAAAAGATACCAACAATAAATGGTGACTTAGTGTAATCACATTTCAGAATTGCAAGTATAGGCCAGAACTGAAGTTTTGAACTTTTAAAAAGGGGGAGACCATCAGTGTTGAATTGTAAAGTTAGAGTCCTAAGGTTCACTGGTAAACTCAAACATTTCAATCTTGAAAGTATTCTTTGCATCAACCCAAAATGATAGTACTGGCCACCTTGCATTTTATTGGTTGCAACATGAGATTGTGTTCTAAGCAGAGTTCTTCCATCTTTCGGCAGCCTAGGGTGAAACAGCCTCAAGATGGACAGCAGAGCAGATAAAGCAACCACACTGACTGAGTAGGATGTTGCCCAATATCTTAGGCTCCTTACTAGCAAATCCAGATTAGGCCCATGGTCATCATCAATGTCAGAGTCAGAGGAGGAATCTAATCCAACTTCATCATTCCCAGCTACACTTCTATCCACATAATCATTTTCCATTTGTATGTGATCTGATTCAACTTCATCTTTCCTACCTACACTACAATCCATATGATCACTTTCTGTTTGTACATGGGAAGATGGTGTATCTAGTTGGCACACAGGAGAGGTTCTGACGAGTGGTTCCCTACTGACACAAGTGTGTAAATTTCCCCTTTGATTATGAAGGGTTTCCTCATATTCATTAAGGATATCTTTCTCTGTGTCCCTTACATATCTGCTGACTCTACATGTTTTAGCCCAATAAGGATCAAGGAACTTTATTGTCATACCAGGACATTTACATGTTATGGTACGAAATTAGTACTCAGGTCCCAGTTTAAGCCATCAAGAGCAAGACGTGAACAAGAATGAAATCTAAACATAAGGGCAATGAAATCTAAACATAAGGGCAATAAAATATAAACATTAGAGTAGAGAAATAAATATAACATTAGAGCAGAAATATATAAACACTGTGAAATTTAAACAATTAAGTAAAGTGAAAATAAGATAAGATAAGGAAGCCGAAGTTAGCACGTGCATAAATACTCATGTGCAAGTAGGAGGTAGTGGTAGTGCAGATAGATAAAGTGTTGTAGTGCAGGACTGTCAGTGTGTGGTGGTGGGGGGAGGTCGGTCTACAGGGCAGGGCTAGAGTTGAGCAGTCTTACAGCTTCAGGGAAGAAGCTGTTCCTGAGCCTGGTGGTCCTGCTCCGGATGCTCCTCAGCCGCCTGCCTGAGGGGAGGGGTTGGAAAAGATTGTGTGCGGGATGGGTGGAGTCCTTCATGATGCGGAGGGCCCTCCCTCTGCATCGTGCTTTGTAGAGGTCTGAGGTGGTGGGCAGGCTGTTTCCCACAGTCCTCTGTGCAGCCTTTACCACCCTCTGCAGAGCCTTCCTCTCAGCAGCAGTGCAGCTGCCATGCCACACAGTGATGCAGGTGCAGAGGACGCTCTCCACCGCACAGTGGTAGAAGCTCCTCAGGACTGAGCTTCCAAGTCCAGCTCGCCGCAGCTTCCTGAGGAAGTAGAGGCGCTGGTGGGCCTTCTTGACCAGATAGGATGTGTTGGTGTTCCAGGTAAGGTCCTCGGTGATGTGCGCACCCAGGTACCTGAAGCTGGAGACCACCTCCATAGCTGCTCCTCCGATGTGCAAGGGGGGGAGAGGGCGCCTGTCTCTTCTGAAATCCACCACCATCTCCTTGGTCTTTTTCACATTGATGCAGAGGTTGTTGTTTCTGCACCACTGCTCCAGATGTTCCACCACCTCTCTGTACTCTGACTCATCGTTGTCGGTGATGCGTCCCACTACTGCTGTGTCGTCCGCGAACTTCACTATATGACAGCTGGGGTGTCTCGCCGAGCAGTCATATGTCAGCAGGGTGAACAGGAGGGGGCTCAGCACACAGCCCTGCGGCGAGCCAGTGCTAAGGGTGATGGAGGAGGAGATGGTGTTGTGGATTCTGACAGTCTGTGTTCTGTTGGTCAGGAAGTCCAGGACCCAGTTCCCCAGTGTGGGACTCAGACCGAGGAGGGAGAGCTTCTGTACCAAGGTCTGTGGGATGATGGTATTGAAGGCAGATGAGAAGTCCAGGAAGAGCAGACGGACATATGAGTTCCTGCTCTCCAGGTGGGTGAGGGTTGTGTGGACCACTGATGAGATGGCGTCATCAGTGGAGCGGTTCTTCCTGTAGGCGTACTGGTGGGGGTCCACAGTGACATCGATGGAGTTTTTGATGTGGCCCATGACCAGCCTCTCAAAGCACTTCATGACTACCGGGGTCAGAGCTATGGGTCGGTAGTCATTGGGGCCTGTCACTGTGGAGCACTTGGGGACGGGGACAATTGTGGCAGTCTTTAAGCAGGTGGGGACAGATGCCAGTGACAGTGAGGTGTTGAAGATGTCCGTCAGCACCTCAGACAGCTGGTGAGCACAGTCCCTCAGAACCCGCCCTGGGATGTTGTCAGGGCCTGCAGCTTTGCGGGGGTTAATTCCTATGAGGGTTCTCCTCACGTCAGCTGTGGTCACACTGAGGGGTGTGTCACCGGGGGGTGGTGTGAGTCTGGTGCAGGAGGGGGGGGAGTCAGGATCCTTGAAGCGGGCATAGAACCTATTAAGTGCCTCTGGCAGGGAGGGGTCCAGTGGGCATTGTGCATCCCTGGTGTTGTAGTTTGTGATGCACTTGATACCCTTCCACATGCTCCGGGGGTCGTTGGAGGTGAAGTGACCCTGAATTTTCTGAGCATATGTGGCTTTGGCCCTCGAGATGCCCGCTGTCAGTTCTTTCCTCACCACTCTCAGTGCTGATGCCTCACCTGCCCTAAACGCAGCATCCCTAGCTTTTAGCAGAGCTCTGACCTCAGCATTCAGCCAGGGTTTCTGGTTTGGGAAGCAGGTTACTGTCCTGGTGGTGACGACATCATCAGCACACTTAGAGATGAAGCTGAGGACGGAGGAGGTGTATTCCTCTAGGTCCACCTCTCCCTCATATGTGGCTGCCTCCCTGAAGACCTGCCAGTCTGTGCATTGAAAGCAGTCCTGTAGCACAGAGGCTGCATCGCTGGGCCACACAGTGACAGTCTTCTTTGTTGGCCTGATCCGTCTCAGCAGGGGGCGGTAAGCTGGCGCAAGCAGGATGGAGATGTGGTCGGAGAGGCCAAGAGGGGGGCGGGGGAGAGCTCTGTATGCATCCTGAATGTTAGTGTACACACAGTCCAGAATGTTAGCTCCGCGTGTGGGGATGGTGACATGCTGGTAAAAACTGGGCAATGTGTCCGTCAGTTTCACGTGGTTAAAGTCTCCCGCAACCACATAAAACGCCTCCGGGTGCCTGCTCTGCAACGAGCTAATGGTGTCTTGTAGCTCCTGTAATGCTTCGTTAGCATTAGCGTTAGCATTAGCACCCGGCGGGATGTAAACAATGGTGACGAACACCGCGGTGAACTCCCGTGGCAGATAGTGCGGCCGACATTTCACTGTCATAAGTTCTATCGCCTCAGAGCAGTAACTTTTTACCAGTCCACAGTTTGTACACCAACCTTCATTCACGTACACACAGAGTCCTCCTCCCCGTGTTTTCCCTGACCGGTGGTCACGGTCCGCCCGGAAAAGCTGTAGTCCGTCGATCTGGAAGGCTGAGTCCGGCATGTTGTGGTTTAGCCAGGTTTCCGTGAGGCAGAAAACAGCACAGTTCCTCATCTCCGTGGAAACACTCAGCGACATCTTAAGTGAGTGAGGTGGTGCCGTTATAATTTCAGTATTACTTAGCAGTGTATCCTCTTGACTCCTGTTGTAGGAAAAAACTGTAAAATAGAGGAAGAGAAAGCAAAATAAAAATGCAGAAACTATTAGTGGGAAAAAGAAAAAAGAAAATGCAAATATGACTGCACTGATGAAAGTGCCCAATCTTGCCTGTAAAATATTATACTGTCTCTAAAACATGTTCACCTTTAAATGACAACACAAATGGTCAATAATATGACATTTCAACTCCATTTCCCAGGGCTTAAGTCATGACACTAATATTATCTATACATTTTCATTTCATTTAAATAAGCCAACTATTCTGCCCTCCCTGAATGTAGGTGTGTTCAGTTTAGCAGGTTCTAACAGTTCTTTAATGAGCCAGATTGCCAGATGAAGTCTCACTGTTTATTGCCAAAATTTAATCCTAAAAAAGGCACTGTAAAACTAAAAGAAAAACACAGAAAATACAATAAACTATATATTCACACTTCCAAGACATTTACCAACAGAGAAATATTTCTAACTGTACAAACAAGACAGTGACTTTCAGGATACAGAACATTACTGAACGGACTTTAGCTTTATGCTAACATATAATGGGAAACGCCATAGACACGCTAACGGAATTAGCGTATATGCCGCGACCACATTATAACAAGAAATAAATAGGTTAAACGCTACCCACTTCGCTTCTCATGCTGAAACATAACTCTTAATGTGTAAATACTCACAAGCATATGAGTCTCTTGCTCTGAAAAATGTGTGCCGTGCTGTGCACTGCTCTAAGTCTGAACTGACTGACTGCATATTAGGAACTTAAACTCAAAACTCCACCTAGTGGTGTGGCTGTGGCACTGCACGCAAACTCAAGACAGAAGGGAATATATACGCACTTAACGTGTTTATTAAATACCTTTAACAGTTTATGTTAACAAAATACTTGTCTCTTTTCCTAAACAAACATTTATCCACATTAATTTCTACTCAACTTATTATAAACGTCTTTCTGTCTCTCTCTTTCTCTGGCCGTGTTAAGACCTGGTATTAACATGTGACTGTTACAGATATAAGTGCGTGCATTTACACCCGGCCCGTTAACAATGTGTCTTTACTGATACATACACCTCTGAAGACGCATCTATACAGACTTTGTTATTAATCCATTCCAAATATCCTGCAAATAACGGGAAAATGGAATAAATGCCACAACGCAATTGAATATTTTACATTTATGATAAACAGATCTGATGTTTATTCACAGTAAATAGAAAACCCACTGACGCTGAAAACTCACGATGTATGAGAACCGCTGTGTAACACATGATCTAGCAGCAGCTGATCTGGGTGACAGCTTAGCTGT
The DNA here is from genome assembly GCF_017976425.1 of Toxotes jaculatrix. NCBI lineage: Eukaryota > Metazoa > Chordata > Actinopteri > Toxotidae > Toxotes > Toxotes jaculatrix. Next base: position 13,765,148 of record NC_054413.1, on the reverse strand, counting down.
CTGAGGTGAAGATTTGTCAAACTAGATCCTGATCGCTCCATGAGGCGATCATTTATAATTATACTGATGAGTAGGGCTATCAAAATTAGCGCGTTATCGCGGATTCGAAAAACGGCTAATTATTTGTTTGGAAAGTGTATTGACGACTAATGTTAGCTAGCATGCTAGGTATTAGCAAGGCACAACCTACTGACTAACTTGCCAGGCCAATAATTCCTAAAGTTAACTAATAATAATAATTAATTTAGTTAAAGTGTGACAGCCAGACAACGGTATCTCAAGATGATCAACAAATTATAGTCTTACCAGTTTGTCTTCTCTCGTCTTTCTCTCTTGTCAGCGGGACTGAGTGAAAAGATTAAGAAATGCTCGCCAATTCACCAAAAGCCGTTAAATCGAAGTCCCGTGAGACCTCATGATCTCGCGAGATGGTGGTGCCTAGTGCAATATCAGCACCATGCACATTGAAACAATATTGATTCACAGTTGGTATTTCAACCTTGAAAAAACAACATTTATACAACGTTGATTCAATAACATTTTTTCAGCCATTGAATTGGTAACTGTAATTAAACGTTGAATCAACATAGACTTTTCAACCTCAACCAAAAATAACCAATCTGACCATAACCCAACGTTGAATTAACATCTTTTGCTATCTGGGGAGCACATTTAAAGGAGACGTTTGACAGGAGACAGGTGATTGGCTAAAGGTGAGTGTGCCGATTTGTGGTTGGATGAAAGCAGAGGTGGTGGAGCTTGGAATTAGCGGGAAACTGAGCTTGACTAGAGGGCACGCGCAAGGACGTACTCTTCCTGACTGAATTTTTGCTAAGCTTCATTTTTTGAGTCTCAGAGTCACTCACTGTTAGAAATTACCAGCATTTCACAATAATTAACAGTATTATTTTACAGTAACTTCTTGTAATTAAATTTCCCTGTAATATCCCAATGAATACCTGTAAAAACTACAGTATCCTTGGATTTTACAGCATTTAACTCTTATTTTACAGTAAAATCCTGCAATCTAAAACCTGCTGTTATATCACAACAAGGTCTGTAATATCACAGCAACACAGTAAAAAAAATGCAAGGATTTCACAGCATTAAACAGTATTATTACAGTGAAATATTGTATTGAAATATGCCCTGGGAAGTCACATGACATAAACGAACTACTGTTTTGAACTGAAGGCGCCGTGTCCCTCTTCTCTTCCGGGCTGAATGGAGAAGGTGAGCAGCATGCATGTTTGCAGCACTTACACCCATGTTATTTTAATATGATAATAATATTTACTTTCAAATGAACGTTTATCGCATGACACAGTTCATATTTGTTAGCAAGTGCCCGAAATTGTTGAAAGTTCTCTTACAGCATTTGCTAACAGTAGTAATGTTAGTAATGACGAGAGTTTCGCTATAATTTTTCATGTCACTATCACCGTTTAGACAAATCTAGTGTTTGTAAAGTTTATAAAACCAATGATGGGACAAACATTACTAGTTATGTGTGCACATTTTTGTAATTAGTCAAGGTTATCATAGATTAGCCGGGCTAACCATTAGCTGTTTAACTTTCTTTGAATCACTAATAACTTAGTGATTCAAACGGTCCATGAAAAAATATTTTTCCAGCGGATATCTTAGTTGCAACATGATTGAGCTAACTGGAGTAAGTTAGTCTCATGTCGTGTTCGACAATGGGAGAGTTTTAACAGCTGACGTCCTTTGCTACTGCCGTTAGCTTAGCTCCCGCCGTTAGCTTTGCTCCCGCGTTAGCTTTGCTACTGCCATTAGCTGTCTGTTAGCTGCAGCCACTGATGCTTTCTAGACACAGCGATTCCCCCAAACTGAATAAATACCACAGATAGTGACACAAAACACACACACACACACACACACAGAAATAGTAATGTTTCCTCAATCATTTCAGATTTGTCTAAACGTTGATAGGGCATGAAAAACATGATATATATAGCTAAACTCTCGTTGGTTACTACGTGCTGGTTTTTTACCCGGAAGTAGTTGTAAACAACAAGCCGATTCCGGCTATGTGAGAGAAGAAAAGACGAAGAAAACCCGGTAATTCACTTCCGTGGCTTTTTTATTTGCATCGTTCGTTGCTTTTTTTATTTGCAGCGTTTCTTTTATTTGCAGCAGGGTTTCTTTTTATTAGCAGTGTTTCTTTTATTGAGATTACCAGCAATCACGTTATCTACTACCGTTTGACATGAAATTTGTGTTGCGACGGATGTCCAATCTGTTCCAGATGTGCCTGTGTCACCCTCAAGAAATAGGTAGTTCTTGTTTGAGTGCTGGTGCAACTAAAGTAGTTAATGTTTCAATCACAAACATTCCTCTGTGTGTGTGGGGTGTTTTATTTCATTATAATGATATTTATAATGAATAATAATTGTAAAAATTGTAAATGCACTTTACATTGAGTGAGCAATCTCAAAGTGCTACAGAAAAAAAACACTATATATATATATACCACTATCATTTTTGATATAGGGCTAAATTACAATGATCAACAATCATAATCTGCATTCAGACTGAAATTCGTATTGTTAGTTGCCTTTGTGTAATTTCTCCTTTTTCTTTTCTTTTCTTTCTAGGTCATCAGAGGGTGAGGCTAACCATCCTGTTCAGTGTCAGGCTAAGAGTGAGGAGAAGTAGACTAGGTAGGTGACTAGTTAACATGCACCACAATGTTCAACTGTAAATTGGTTGGCTGTGAGCATGTGTCTGAGAATGTGTATAACTATATTCAGCACACAAAACTGCATAGCAATGCCCCCAATTATCACTACCGGTGTGGGGTGCCTGACTGCTCACGGAGGTACAGAAAACACATGGGACTGCAAATTCATATGTATAGGCAGCATAGGTCCTACCTGCAGGCTGCTGGGCCTATACTGCCTGACACATCAGCTCTACCACCTGACACACCCTTGAAATGTCTGCTTGAGGCTTGTGCATTTAAGTGTGACACTTTGGCCTCTCTTATTAAGCATTTGAAGACGCACATAAGGGGAGGAATGGAAACTAGATGTCCATTTAGAGGTTGTGATTGCACGTTCACACACGTGATGAGTTTTGCTTCACATATTTCCAGAAAACATAGGTGTGCAGAGGATTCAGTTTTAGATGACCTTGTTTTAGACAGGTCTATTGCTACAGAGCCATTGCCAGGACCCAGTCAGTCATATTCAGAAGCTGCCGAGGAACATAATGAACCACAAATGCCATTAGTTGTCGATGAAAACCTATTTTTACAGAATCTTACACTTTTCTACCTGAAATTGCAATCTAAACTACTCTTACCAGCATGCACCATTCAAACCATTATTGATGGCTTTCAAAGTGCTCATGAACTTGGCCTGTCCAATTCCCTAAATATTCTGAGTGAGAAACTAAAAGAACTCGGAATCCCTCAGGCCACTATAAGCAGCATCATTGAGGAAATGAACAGAGATGATCTACTCTCACTCTATAACAGGGGAAGGCTCAATACAGATACAAAGAAGAAGGCTGCTTTTAAAGAGTGTTTTAACTATGTTCATCCCGTGCCTTTGCTCTTGGGCAGTGATGAAAATGACAAAGAATGTTTCGCTCAGTATGTTCCTATATATGAGACATTGGTGACACTTTTCAAAAATGAGTCTCTACGCGAACAGTATACCATGACACGTTTGCAGCCATCTACTGATGGTGTCTATCAAGTTTTTGTTTTTTTTGGTAGCCTTGAATAAAGTTGATTTTGTCTTTAATTTGCTTTGTTGATTGAACAGACTATAGTAGGAAATATGCATACAGTGTAGGGATGGCAAAAATGAGAAATTACAGTGTTTCACGATTCACTACTTAATGAGACTAGGTCAAGGAAGCAGTGTGGTCATACTTGCCTGGTCTCCCTGATGACCTTCTTACCACCACCTGGATAAGCTTGGGGTCGAGTCTATTGAAGATCTGACCTTGGTGGAGGAGAGGGATCTGGTGAAATACCTCAAACCTATCCAAAGTCGGAAGTTAATGAAGGGCATCAAGGACGGTAAATTCATCTTTTCACCCATTACACTTTTCACTCTTTCATGTCACTGAACTAGGGCCTTAGAACATTGGCACAACTGGTAGACAATAGACTTTGTATAACTGTAATCCCAAGCTCACACATTGGTTACCTGTCAAATGAAGGGATTAATCTCAGGTGTGCAGCACAGCTTATAGACCTTATTCATGTGTGCAGCATTTGTTCAGTGTGACGTAATGGGTTGGGGAAATGTATAATAGGCATAAAAAAATAATAATTGAAATTACAAACTCATCATAACTGTTGTTTTCACATCTGGAAATACATGGAAGTGAATGCAGCTGATGCTTATTACTTACATGCATTTCCAAACTTAATAACAACAGCAGTGAAAAACAATCAGACCCTGTTATGATGAGTTTGTAATTCCAATAGTGTATTGGCCTTGAAGTGGAGATAGGCTCCAGGAAAGTTCTTTTCTTAGAGTGGTCAAAGTACAGAGGTGTCCGATTAAAGAACACGCCAGACGTCCAGTTGAGTTGACTGATTTATTCTGTACTTCTTAATGCACGTGTGAATGAATGAGTCTAAGAGCGAGAGAGCGAGTAAGTGAGGGAGGGAGCGAGTGAGTGTGTGTGTTCAGTGTGTCATTGTTGAGTGTGTGGTCTGGAATGACAATACATAATAAATGATAAGTATACTATGCAGTGAAGTTCAATATTTCTAACTGATGTAAACAAAAGCATACGAACGGACTGTAAACACAAACGGAATGTATTAGCATTACAACAAGCTAACATATAGCCTCGTACGGCTCATAGGCTAACTTTATCAACCGGCTACTAAACAAGGGAGTAATTTCCAAATGAACATTACACTCACCTTTTAGGCATGTACGCACTAACACTTAAGGTTACACATTTAACGTTAACAGGCGACACCGCTATTACGGTCGCTCAGGCAAAGGAAGAAAATACTAGAGTCTGTAAGTTCGCCGTACAGCCGCATTCGAGGTGCGTTCACGGACAGCTAGGAAATCACATTCACGTACAACCACTAACAGTACGAATACAACTATTTGTAAATGGGCTTTCTAACAGGCCTGTTATTTTAACTATTGTTTTTTAAGTGGCATTATCAGAGCAATCTTTTAACATGAGTCAATGGACACTTCTGCGTTCTCCCAACCCATTATGTCACATTTGAACAAATGGCACTCGCATGAATAAATTCTAATTACTTCATCCAATAGTGCTAACAGGGAACCAATGTGTGAGCTTCCTCCAGGAGGTACTGGAGCAGGACTACAGTTAAGCACGCAGTCTATTGATCCATAGCCCTACATCTTGCCCTATCTTAATTAATAAATTGTTTTTGTGCCTTCTAGGACTTGTTACTCTTAATATGGAGTCAGTCTCTGCTCCTGATCCAAGTGCTCCAAGTTCCCCAACTCCAAGTTCTCCAAACACAACATTCCAGCCTCCAAATCAGCTGTTGCCCAGCCCTCCAAGCGCTGCCCCAAGCACGTCAAGTGCTTCACAGCCTGGCGTACCATGGTATGTTGACTTTTGTCTCAACTGGGACCAGGTGTCATCAGCCATTCGACATAGAGTGGAAAAAGAAGACCATTGCCAGACGAGAGAAAGGCCTTCGTGGTCGTGCTCGTGGACCAAATTATGCAGCACGACCGCAACCCATCCAGAGCCATGTGCCACAGCGTTGTGAGAAACATTGTCAGGTAGGGATGGGACTATTATCAATATTAGCTGTCAGTTAATCCCCAGCCCCACCCCCTTCAATTGTTTGTAGCGTTCACTGATTCATTCCCTGCACCTATGATGTCACAAGGGTGCAGAAGTGAAGACTTTGTAAACATGGTTTGTTTAAACAGAGCTAGTATATATATATATATATAAGAAAACCAGACTAATTGACATGTTTTGTATGAAGGTCTTGTTCAGCCTGATGTTTTTTTTAAGCGTGGTTCTTTCCTTTAAGTAATCCTTACATTAGCTGTACGCTTATGTGGTAAGTGCCACAATGGTGACATATTTTTTAATTATCCCACCCACATTTTCAGGAGCCATCCAAAATCATTTGGCGACATTGGCAAGCATGGTGATATTGCTGGAGATGGATGTCACTCTCTTTTGCAACAAGTAAAAACGAGAGTGGAGTACAAAAATAGGAATAATACTGTTGCCCAACGCCGCAGAGAAAGAAGACCGCGCACAGGAATGGCAGGAGAGGCCAGACTGGCAAGAGGGCCTGTTGACCAATGCGGGTATGTGGCAGTATACATGTAAAGTCTGTCAACATTTGATCGAAAGCATTGTATATGACCATGAATAACCCCCAACTTCTGAGCTATAACTGTCCCCAATAGTATTGTTATCCTGTGATGCCCACTCCTAGGTGTGTCAGGTGGGGCCCAGCAGATTTGCCAAAGGGAGAGACCGAGGCAACGTTGGAGAATATGAAGAGGGATCTGCTGAACATCTACTCAGGCATGCCATCTACTGTCTTTTTGGGTCATTTTGTTTAGACTTTAGTAATTGGTCAAGATCTGAACACTGTGTGTGTTGGGCGGCTACAAGACCAAATTGTTACTTGGGTACTAACAATACATTTGTATGTCTGTATACACAGAGGAAGGAATGAATGGGGCAGAGAGAGCAGAACCAATGATGGAAAAGACATACGTCATTGTGGTGACAGGGTCTTAAGTTGTTTGTTGCAAACTTGTCTATGTTTTACCTATCTATACATTGTTTCACTGTGTGTGCACTGCAATATGGGGATATACGGGGATTTCTGCAGGATGTTTACCAGGTCAGACACCAGCTGTCTGTGTATCTCTCCCTGCCAGGTCCGACACCTGCTGTTTTGTGTATCACTCTTTGTCGAGCACTACTGAACCTTGAAGGGACTATTATTAAAAGTTGCAGGAGTAAAACTGAGATGAGACAATTTTTAAAAAATGAACAAGGAAACTCCCTGACACCATTAGATAACGACTCAGGGTCAGGGCCGGGTTAGCAGGTGGCTTCAGTGTGGAGTGGAGAGGACACCTGTTAAAATCCGCCCTGGAGTATATTTGAAGAGGCAAAAGTAGATGTGGTAACTCCTGACTCCAATAAAAACTGGCTGACCATGATCAATGAAAATGGAATTGGACATGCCCAAACGTCAAAATACGCTCAGCCATGCCCTTCAAAACAGGTGCAGCCTGCCGTATAAAAGCTGATGTACACTTGGGGAAATTCAGAAGCTCCTGCAGGACTCCTCATGCTTGTAGTCTATGTGTTTGTAGAATAAAGCTTTTCTAGACTCAACCTCTCTGATATCCGGCACCTGATTGACTCTGTGCATTTATCTCTGAAGAAGATTTGAACACTTAGAATTTTCGAGAAGACGAAAACCTAAGAGAGATAAGATTAAGGTGTGGGGACTCAGCCGGACCTGAACCCAGCTTCAACTGGCCCTTGACGAGGTTCATACATCCAGCCTGAACGAGCCACATCATCATCCAGCGGAAATACCTTAACAAAGTGCCTGCTCCAGCGATGTCTGAGATCAAACAGGAGTGGCCATTTCTCTTCTTCTTCTTCCATTTCTCACACTTTGGCCTCCTGACGGACGTCGATGTCCTTCACAAGCTAGAGGAGGCAATTAGTCGACGAGGACAGACCATCCTGGATTACTGTGCAACACTGGACAACCCCAAGATTCGTGATGTTCTGGCCTGCTATGATCCAGACTCTGACAGGGCTGCCTGCATCCTGCTGCTCCTAATGTTGTACTTCAAAGAACCGAAAGAGAGTTTGATGCTTGAAGTTGATGTAAGATTTTTTATTCAAATATTTAAAATACAAAATGAGTGATTACATTACCAACATTTACCTTGTATGATTTACTACCTCTGACCAATGAACGATATTTCTCCTTTATCCTAAATCCACGCTATTGTGTGTTACTATGTTACAGCCATGTGCAACTGCTGTGGACGTCAATACTGCAGAACTCCCCAGCACCCCCTGCTTGATCATTGGTAATGTTACTTTGATCTAGTATCGACATTTCTAACTCATTATTTTGTTTTCATTCTAGAAATCTACATGACCACAATAAATAATAATTATAATTATAATAAGAATTACATTTGTATAGCCCTTTGTATGTGAAGCAGATCACAAAGTGCTCATAACACAATGTTGTATCTGTTCATTTCAGGTGACATGATGAAGCCCTCTGGATGGCTTATATCCATTGAGGGACTTGTCGTGATGGGCCCACACCCTTTCTTTTTACACAGAGTAGCTGCTTTCTTCAGCAGCTATTACGTATTCAACCTTGAGTATCCTGCCGCTGGATCGTCGACGCTGGAGTTCATTCAAAGGTATTTTATAAAGATCACATTTAATCTTGTAATTCACATTATAGTACAGGCTTCCAACTCAATGATTGTCTTGAGGTCTAAAATGCTGACAAACGAGGTACCTGAGGCTAGCCTGGTGAGACTATCCTGATCTCGCGAACTCATATTCAATTTCACTCTGCAGATCAGTCTGGGTATCTACACGTTATGCTGACAAATACCTGCTGGTCCAATCATAGCTGTTTATTCTGTTTTGGGGCAGGCTATGTGATTTCGAAACGTCTATTGCAAAATGCAAATGTATTGAATGAATTAGAGGAAATTTTCTTTAAAAGCAGAACAAAATGCTCTCAGACCCTTAATTGAAAAGGATGTGTTTGTCATACTTTCAACAGGGTTTGGTTTAATTTACCAACTGGCCAATTGCATGAAGATGCATTTCAGTGGGGGCGCACGTTGATATGGCCTCTCATCAACCACTTTGCCTCAGGCAAACCTAACCTGAGGCACCTTGGCTAAAAATGGCTAAAAAAATTATGGTGACAGGAAGATCTAACAAGTTTGAATTATAAATCTATCAGGGTTTGATGTGGGGAAAAAGCACAGGTGAACACCTTGATAAATGCTGCATGCAATACATACTGTAAGTCTATTTAAAACTGAAACTATCTTTGCTTATTAACAGGTGCTTCCTGGGCATCAATCCTGAAAGAGGCTCAAAGACCAAGAAGCGGACAACAATGAACCCTCATGTGAGCACCCTTTTGAGGAAACTTATTGACTTTGAGTGGGCATCATAGTTTTTTTGCAGCAGTAGTTGTCAGGCTCAGTTTTGAGTAGCCTAGTTCTTAGCTCGGTAGTTGAATTGCAAGTTTGCACAATTTCTCAGCATTTTCTGCATTTTAAGATGGGTTTTATGATTAGAAAGCTGAATTTCTTGAATTCTTGAAGTTCTTGGCATCTGCTGTACATATTGTACTGTACTGCTGTACAATCTTTATTTGTTATTAAATGTGCCATTGGGCTAACATTGACTTTACCTCAGAGTTGTTTGTTGTTTAATTGTACAATGATTGTAAATTCACAGTAAATGGAAGCTTCATCTGCATTACTTTTACAGTAAATTACTGAACAATTTTAGCATGACTTCCACAGTATACATTGTAAATTTACTTTTAATAATTTAATTTCATTTTAATTGTAAATTTAGAGTATATTTCACGGTATATTGCTGTAATCCTTACTGTGAAAGTCATGCAAAACTTATCCAATTATTTATTGTAAATTCATGACAAAAAATTTTACAGTGCTGCCATTATAGTATAGATTGAGCATGCTAACATGGCACAGTTGATTTTCTTTGATTTGGTCTAGCAGTCAGGTATTTATGATCTGATTTGGGGTAGCAATCAGGTATTTATGATCTGAAACCTGCTATTCCACAGCGTATGGACCTACATACTTGGCTTGGAATGGCAAAATACCAAGCGGCAAGAGAGCTAGCACCTGATCACCTGGGCAAAATTGCTGGTGCTATGTCATACATTTTTTTGAACTCTCCAGATTTTTTTCATGCCACTTCCGCAGCCACATACAAATGATTCCGAAACCCACTGGCATAGTCCACCATGCTCTTAGCTCACTCTCAACCACACCATCCTGCAAAACAGCTAAAAGGCCACCAACATGAGCGACAGCAGACCCTTCTCCCAGTCCTGCTCTGTTTTCATAATGGAACATTGATGTCAGTGGTGTGCAATGTGCATGAGTGAAGGTTTTAGGTGGGGGTGTTGTAAGGTGCAAATATAAAAACATATAGAGTAAAAAAGGTAGCCACCAAAACCCAAGATGTGGAGTGCATGTGTTTGTGTCTGTTTGAAGATGGCCATAAAGCAGGCCACAAGTGGGAAAGAGACACATATCTGCTGCTGAGTCTGGTCTGAATGATGGGTGAAAGAGAGATAAGAGACAAGTTGCTTGCTGCTACTATGAGTGCTCCTGCAGGATCAAGAGCAGAGGGGAGTACAGGGCCTTGTTGTGGAGGGGGTGGAGGCCAGCATTCTTCCTGAACATGACTGCTGACAGCTCTGCAGCACCTCCAGTCTCCTGAAGGGCTACAAGCACTGCCAGGGTTACAGGCTCTCAGGGGGAACAGCCTCTGAGTTCACTCCTCTCCTGGGAAAGAGTGCACTGCTTTCTCCACACCCATCCACTGACAGAAGACTGCACATCAAGAGCCACAATGACAGAACCAATGTCTAAGAAACATGGTTTTAAGAAGTGTCGGAGTGCCACTTTCAGTATTGATGGCTTCAGCTTCACTATCGGTAAGAGACACTTTGTTACAACATAGCATGCTGTTTGTAAGTGTATGTATCTGTGTGTGAGATAAAAAGGGCGGTTTTACTCAGTGCTACTATGTTGCTGATCAGATAGTGTTCTTTACTTAAGGTTTATTATATTTGAATTGTAGATGCTCACTCCTGGTGAATTTTCCTCCATCTGTAGGATATTTGTTCTTTGCTAAAAAAGAAAAAAAAACCTGATTGAAAACGTTTCAAATTTGCTGTGTTCCGTACTGGCATCTTTAACATATCAGTAACTATTATTTCTGTTACATTCAGTCTGGCGTCTTTATCCAAACCTATAACATGATGTGTTATGAATATGAGATCTAGTTGAATGTGAATAAGTCTATAAACTGGGACTCATCCTTAAAATCCTTAAATGTCTATGGCAAAAGTGGACACCCCTGTTCACATACTTTAATGCAGAACTGGCCACTGCATGTTTAAATACAGTGATTTTACAGTGAAGTATGTATTCTTTCAGTGTTGTGTTAATGGTTCCAATGTTGTGTCAATGGTTTGTCACTTTCCTGTTTCAATATGACAAGATCCCCATTCCCAAAGCCAGCTCTATAAAGAAGTGGCTTTGGTCAAAAAGAGTGGAAGTGTTGTCCAGACAGACTTGCTGCAGTCAGTTTGGAGGCAGTAAAACTGACCAGGAGGAAATCCTTGTCAGAGTTTGCTTCTTGCCATTGGCAGAATCTTGAAGAGGGTACAGTGTTCTTAAACATGCTTAAGTTTGTGTTGGTTTATCCAGAATATTTAATTATTGTGGTTATGGGTCAAGGATATTTACTCCTAGTTTGTTAGTGGAGTATGACTAGATTAAACACAGGCCCTACTTTGAGCACTAGTTGAGCATCTTTATTTCACCGTGGAAGTCTTCAGGGAATAATGATAATGGCATAGCTGTGGCGTAGAGGGCCCATCCATGTCCAGACCATGTATTTCTTCATAATACTGATCACAGTGTTATGAAGAAAGTGTTATGATCAGCTGAATAACATTATGATCAACACTGCCAAAAAGGAACCTTGCTGTACCCGTGTAGACACCCTTGATATCAACACTTGACTGTAGTCAGGAATACTGTAATTCCTTCTACCATCTTATATGTTGCTGAAAATGAGACTGCCCAATAGTAAGTAATCATGTTGATCATGATGTTGGAAAACAAATGAGTGATTTGACTCTCTGCTCTGGCAGCATTCCCATTTGGTGGAACAGAGACAACACATAAATGCATGAAATTCTCTCTCAGTGAGTTTATTATACTATCTTTGATTGCAAAATCAGAGACAGTGAAACCAAAAACCAAAAGCTAGACTCAGTATATGCATAACCAGCAGCAGTTGGCTGGCTCTACAAATGCCATTCTTCCTGTCACACTTCCTAACCAGCAAATGGCTGCTCAGAGTTTGCATTTACATTTAATAATTACATTTATTAAATCTGGCCGATGCTTTTGTTCAAAGCGACAAACAAGGGAAAATTCAAGCCACAGTAGATCAGAAATCTTTGAGAAGAAGTGCCTCAATACTGCTTTCCACCTGACATAAGTGCCACAAGGCTGTACCTTCCTACAAGTAATATAATATTCTTTGATCTAATGCCCCTGCAATGTTAGTACTGAGATGTGACTACTGCTAAATAACTGATCATCTACTGTTCAAAAGGTGCATGTATACAACCAATGATGCCATCCTGGCTTGCTTCATACAGAAGTCATTGAAACCACAGCTCCTCTATTGTTTACTGTGACACAATATAAATACAATGTATAACAGCAGAGAGGATGATAAAAACACAAAAAAAACCTTTACAGAAAATGTAATTGTGAATCAGGTATTTATCTGTGTTGACATTAGTACAACAGGTAATTTCACAGTGTGTGTAAATGTGTGTGTAAGTGTGTCTGTGTTTACAGATTGCTGTCTCTATGGGAACCAGGAGAGACAGGAAATGACTGTGACTTCATTTTGACTGGTGCGAATAAATGTGTATGCTTGTGTTGTCAGTTGTTAGGGAGCTGAGCTAAGGGAGTCATTATATCACTAATGAAGTGGCCTCTGTCACAGACCGTAATCTGGCTGTTCTTTATCTCCTCCCCCTCCTTATTCCAGATGTACCTTCCAGCCACCAATCACACAAAAACACACACACAATTATCGGTCCCCTTGCTCTTTCTGGGTGCCCTTTCATTAAGGTCAAGTGAACTCCTGGGCCAGAGATTCATCTATATTTATCCTGTTAAAGAAGGTAGTAATTTATTAATGGACATGAGCTTTGGGTCATGACCGAAAGGACAAGATCTTGGATACAAGCGGCCGAAATGAGTTTCCTCCGCAGGGTGGTTGGGCGCTCCCTTAGAGATAGAGTGAGGAGCTCGGTCATCCGGGAGGAGCTTGGAGTAAAGCCACTGCTCCTCCACATCGAGAGGAGCCAGTTGAGGTGGCTCGGGCATCTATTTAAGATGCCCCCTGGACGCTTCCCTAGGGAGGTGTTCTGGGCATATCTCACCGGAAGGAGGCCCAGGGGAAGACCTAGGACATGCTGGAGGGACTATGTCTCTCGGCTGGCCTGGGAACGCCTCGGGGTTCCCCCGGAAGAGCTGGAAGAAGTGTCCAGGGAGAGGGAAGCCTGGGCATCCCTGCTCAGACTGCTGCCCCTGCGACCCGGCCCCGAATAAGCGGATGATGATGATGATGTAATTTACTTATTCTTTTGTATGCATATGTTACATGATTTTAGTTCCCTAGTAGTCCCTGGTTCACTGGTGATTTTGAGCTATGATATCCTTTATGTAAAGTATCACCACCAAGAAAAGCTCCTCAATAAACTAGATGAAATGTTATAGCATTTGTTGTTATTGTTTGGAATTGCCAGCAAGTGAAAGAGTGCAGTTTCAATTTGTGAATTCAGTCATACACGGCCCTGCTCACCCTCATCGGTGTTTTCAGGTACACTGGCTCCTCTGTACTGTCACGTTTAGCCCCTGAATCTGGTTGTCTTTTTGTTCCTTTTTGTTGTCATCCTATTTGTGTGTTCCTGTTTTACTTTGTAGCCCTAACCTCTGTCTCTTTTCAGATTTACTTCCTGCCCTCCTGTGTTTCCCGATTGTTTGATTACCTGGCCCCGCCCTAATGTGTTGCACCTGTTTCCCATTGTCTCCCCACCCCCTCATGTATTTTAGTTGCGTCTTCCTCTTTGTCCTGTGCCAGTTCGTCTTTTTGTCCTTTGAGTCAAGCGTTCCAGCCTGTTTTCCTCATGTGTTTTCCAGTGTTACAAAGACCTTGCTTTTCCCTTGTGTTTTCTCGAGTTTGCCTGTTGAGTTGGATACCTTTGCCCAATTCTACTGACTTATCGGGTACCGATCCCTGCTTGTTAATAAACCTGCCTTAACTCATCATCCTCTGAGTCTGCATCGTGTTGTGCTGTTGAGTCCTTGGTCTGAGCCCGGTCTGATATGTACAGATTGAAGTCGGGCAGAGGTATCCTGGGAATCACATGAAATCGCCAAACTGAATGCACCAATAAGAATAAGAATAATAATTGTCCAGGTTGTCCCACTTAACCGGATGCAATGGGAGAGTGTGGAAGATGTCAGTCAAGCACAGTGTGTACACTCCAACACAATCCAAAGGTGAAACTAGGGCTTAATCATGGCTGTTTTGCATTTTACATACATAAGGCTTTAAACATCGGACCTTTGATATTACCGCTGAGATTATAAAATGAAAAAAATAAATAAATTCTTCTCTTTACAGTTGCCAATGAGACAGGAGAAAGCAACCGCTGTCCACTGGCCCGCTTAGCACGTGAGTTCACCAGAGTTAAAAGTTTTCAATTTCCTCTCTGGAAATTCAAGCGTTATTGTCAGGTATGGAATAGAGGTAGATATGATGTGGTGGTGTGTCAGTCAGTAAATGCAATTTGTTTGCATGGAATTTGCTTAGGCTCATGGTCCCAGAATGCACTATGCACCACTGTCCCAGCCAGAGTTGGCATCGCTGTCCAGGAAGGAATTCTGATTGGCCAACGCAGCGATGAGGAGATCCTGGCTGATGAGCTGCCAATCCTAGATGCACCTGATGCCATGGAGAAAACTGCTATCAGGTCTCACATATACATATATACAGAAACAACACAAATACATAAACTTCTAAAAAAAAAACACACAAAGTTACAAACATAAATCTTATTATCTGCTATACACTGTAAATGTAGGGTTAGGCCAACATTAACTAACGACTATAACAATATTAACAATTGCAGAAAACAGAAAGTAGCTAAGGCGAAGGACTGCCATTTGTTTTGCGAGTATTTATTTGTCAAATGAAAATTTTGATCTGATGATGGCTCTAGATCAGAAGTCTGCGTATCACTGAAATAATCTGAATTATCCCTTTGCAGTCCATGAATGAACGAAACTTGATGGCAATTCATCCAAGACATGTTGAGCAATTTCAGTCTGGACCAAGGTGGTGGACCAACCAATGATCTCCAGAGCATATATATAAATGTTAGGGTCAATAGTGTCTCATTTATAAGATAAGACTTTATTGATCCCCGGAGGGAAATTGAGTTGTTACAGCAGCATAACAAAAAAACACAACATTGCACAAAGTACTACTATAGTAGCACAAGAAACTAGAAAAATATAAAGTAACAAGCTAAAAAGTAAATATAGAATTTACAAAATAACCATAAAATGTACAGATGAGAAATGCACAGCAGTGTAATTATGTCCTACATCATGAATAGCATGAAAGAGAAAAACAACTCCAATAGGAGTATTACACTGTTGCTATTATTGCACAGGAAAAAAAACTGTACTGTTAAGAATACCGTTGTTATTATTGCACAAAATACTGTTTCTACAAGGCACAGTATTTCGCACACAAGAAAAGCTGTTACTATTGCAGAAGAGAAACTGTACTGTTCTTAATACAAGTGGTCGTATGGGAGCATAGAAAAAAAGAAAACACAGCAGCTGTCAGCAGTCCAATGTGACACTGTTGTTATACAGTCAATACAATACTGTCATTTTTGAAGTTTTCTGTAAAATTACGTTCAAAGTTTTTATTTGCATGAAGGGAGAGTACAGAAAAGGAAATAAATACTGTCTCCTGACTCTGTGCAAGTTCACTTACACATACAGTGATGGAAAAAAGTTTTCGGACACATGCATTTGTGATATATTGCATTAACAATCACTCTTAAGTTTCCAAGTGCAATTTGTTTTTGTACAGTCACAGCCACAATGCTAAACCAATCTTAAAATCAGCCATTAAAAACTTAAAATTGATTAGCTCCATAAAAATACTTAAGAAATTTTGAGTATTGTGGTACCACTGACCCACTAATGAAGATCATCCTTTTTATTGAAGACAATTTTTGTTAGGGTGCTTTGTGTCTATATAAAGCCAGCACATTTGAAAGCTCTTCAGTTCAAAAATGGCTAAAACAAGGAACTTAACACAAGAAAGCGCCTAAAGATAAAGATTATCAGCCAGGAAGGGTACGGCTGCCGCCAGATAGACAGAAAGTGCAGATGCAGTCCTTCAGCAGCTGGATACACACTGCAGATATATAAACAAACCAACAGCTTGGAAGACAAACCAAGATCTGGGTGTCCAAGTGTGTCTTCAGCGAGAAATGACCGCATCCTGATCTGCATGTGCAGGGAAAACCGCCGAATGACATCACGTGAGCTTCAGCAACAGTGGCCACACCAAACTGGTGTCCAGTGTTCCACCTACACTGTGCATGGCCGACTCCTACATCATGGCTTAAGGTCCTGCAAGGCTGTTAAGAAGCCCCTGATCAACGAGAGGCAGAGGTTAGCTTGGCGCTGCTGGGTCCAAGCACACAAGGACTGGACAGCCAGGAACTGGAAGAAGATTCTGTGGTCGGATGAGTCCAGTTTCCAGCTTAATGCTATATGTGCTAATGTGAGGGTACGCAGAAGGCCAGGTGAGGCATTATCGCCAGCATGTACAGTACCTACTGTCAAGCATGGTGGAGGCAGTATCATGGTTTGGGAATGTATGAGTGCTGCTGGCGTTGGTCACCTCACTGTCTGTGATGGCACATTGAACTCTGCTAAGTATTGTGCCATTCTCGAAACCCACATGCTCCCTTCTGTACATGCAGTGTTCCGACAAGGTCGAAACTGGATGTTTCAGCAAGATACTGCCCCTTGTCATGCATCTAGGTCAAGTAGAACTTGGCTGCAGCAGCACAATTTCCAGGTCTTAAAGCAGCCAGCTCAATCCCCAGACATGAGCCCCATTGTCAGAATCAGAATCAGAATCAGAAAACTTTATTGCCAGGTATGTTACACATACAAGGAATTTGACGTGGTGTTGTTGGTGCAAGTTTGAACAAGAAAAGAAAGTTTTAATACTAAAATAAGAGAAAGAGGAAAGTACTAAGTGGAAGAAAGTCTGTACAAATAATAATAATATAATGTGCAATGTTGCAAAGTGGATGTAGTGCAGAGGTAATAATGCCTTATAGGAGCATTAATATAACGCATACAGTACAGAGCTGAATTATGTTAATGTAACATAGTCTGTATTGGGGAAATGAGGGTCTGTGCTGTTTGGGGGGGAAGGGGGTGGGGAGCTGTGTTGATGAGGGTGGCGGCAGAGGGAAAGAAACTGTTCCTGTGACGTGAGGTTTTGGTCTTGATGGACCGCAGCCTCCTGCCGGAGGGAAGTGTCTCAAAGAGTTTGTGACCAGGGTGGGAGGGATCAGCTGCAATCTTACCTGCACGCCTCAGGGTCCTGGAGGCGTACAGGTCCTGGAGAGATGGCAGATTGCAGCCAATCACCTTCTCAGCAGAGTGGATGATACGCTGCAGCCTTCCTTTGTCCTTGGCAGTGGCAGCAGCGTACCAGATGGTGATGGAGGAGGTGAGGATGGACTCGATGATGGAGGTGTAGAAGTGCACCATCATTGACCTTGGCAGGTTGAACTTCTTCAGCTGCTGGAGGAAGTACATCTTCTGGTGGGCTTTTTTGGTGAGGGAGCTGATGTTCAGCTCCCATTTGAGGTCCTGGGTGATGAGAGTTCCCAGGAAGGTGAAGGACTCCACCCTGTTGACTGAGAAGTCACTCAGGAGGATGGGGGCAGGAGGGGCTGGGTTCTTCCTAAAATCTACCACCATCTCCACTGTCTTCGCTGTGTTCAGCTCCAGGTTGTTTTTGGAGCACCAGGACACCAGTTGGTCAATCTCCCACCTGTATGCAGACTCATCCCCGTCAGAGATGAGACCAATGAGGGTGGTGTCGTCTGCAAACTTCAGCAGTTTGACAGACTGGTGGCTGGAGGTACAGCTGTTGGTGTACAGGGAGAAGAGTAAAGGAGAAAGAACGCAGCCTTGAGGGGAACCGGTGTTGATGGTCCGGGAATCAGAAATGTGCTTTCCCAGCTTCACATGCTGCCTCCTGTCTGACAAGAAGTCTGTGATCCACCTGCAGGTGGAGTCAGGCACGTTCAGCTGGGAGAGCTTGTCCTGCAGCAGAGCTGGAATGATGGTGTTGAAAGCGGAACTGAAGTCCACAAACAGGATCCTGGCGTAGGTTCCTGCAGAGTCCAGGTGCTGGAGGATGAAGTGGAGGGCCAGGTTTACTGCATCGTCCACAGACCTGTTGGCTCTGTAGGCGAACTGCAGGGGATCCAGGAGTGGGTCAGTGATGGCCTTGAGGTGAGTCAGGACGAGGCGCTCAAAAGTCTTCATGACTACAGAGGTCAGGGCGACGGGTCTGTAGTCATTAAGTCCTGTGATCCTTGCTTTCTTGGGGATGGGGATGATGGTGGAGGTCTTGAAGCAGACTGGCACGTGACATGTCTCCAGTGAGGAGTTGAAGATGTTAGTGAACACCGGAAACAGTTGATCGGCGCAGGCGAACTGCGGTGGATGGAGAGATGGAGTCAGGACTGGCTGCCTTGCGGGGGTTCTGCCTCCTAAAGAGTCTGTTTACATCTCTCTCCAGGATGGAGAGGGATGCAGTTGTGGAGAGGGAGGAGGGGCTGTTGGGTTGGAGCTGGTAGGTGGTGACATGGGGGATGGTGTCAGGACTGTCCCATTGTCTTTCAAAGCGGCAGTAAAACTCATTCAGACTGTTGGTGAGGTGTGAGTCGTTGGCAGAGTTGGGGGCTTTAGGCTTGAAGTTGGTGATCTGCCTGAGCCCTTTCCAGACAGAGGCAGAGTCGTTGGCTGAGAGCTGGTGTTGAAGCTTCTCAGAGTACAGTCGTTTAGCTTCTCTCACCTCCTTGCTAAACCTGTACTTCGCCTCTTTAAACATGTCTCTGTCCCCACTCCTGAACGCCCTTTCCTTCTCCAACCTCAGCTGTCTGAGTTTGGCTGTGAACCAGGGTTTGTCATTGTTAAAACTCACCCTGGTGCGTGTTGGAATACAGCAGTCCTCACAAAAACTGATGTATGATGTCACAGCCTCTGTGTACTCATCCAGACTGGTGGTAGCAGTCCTGAAAACATCCCAATCAGTACAGTCCAAGCATGCCTGAAGATCCTCCACAGCTTCACTGCTCCACTGCTTTGACGTCCTCACAACAGGTTTACAGAGCTTTAATTTCTGCCTGTATGCAGGAATCAGATGGACCATGGCGTGGTCAGAGTGACCCAGTGCAGCGCGAGGGACAGCATGATAGGCATTACTGACAGTGGTGTAACAGTGATCCAGAGTGTTCTCCTCTCTGGTGGGACATTTAATAAACTGTCTGTATTTGGGGAGTTCGTGGCTGAGGTTACCTTTGTTAAAATCACAGAGGACAATAACTAAGGAGTCCGTGTTAGTCCGCTCCACGCACAGAATCTGGTCGGCGAGCGTGCGCTGGGCCTCCTGCACGTCAGCCTGCGGTGGAATGTAAACACCGACCAGGATGAATGAAGCGAACTCACGGGGCGAGTAGAACGGTCTGCAGTTGATGAAAAAAGTTTCCAGGTCAGGAGAACAGTACCGTTTGATCACTGTCACATCGTTGCACCAGCCGCTGTTTATATAAAAACAGATTCCACCACCTTTAGTTTTGCCGGATAGTCCTGTGTCGCGATCCGCTCTGAAGAGTTGGAAGCCTGCCAGCTGCAGCGCAGAGTCCGGTATCAGTCCACACAACCATGTCTCCGTGAAGCACAAAACCGAAGATGCTGAAAAGTCTCTGTTTTTACTCACTAGCAGCTGAAGTTCTTCCATTTTATTGCACAGTGAGCGCACGTTGGAGAGAAATATTCCCGGGAGCGCAGTGCGGGACCCGCGTCTGCGGAGGCGCACGAGTGCACCGGCGCGTTTACCTCTCCTCCGGCGCTTCACTACCTGAGCAAAGGTGAGGGCACCTTTGACCAGAATGTCCAATATTCCTGCCGATTGCACTAGAAAAGTGGGAAATAAATCCACTGGAGTTGTTTCTCTTATGTTTAAGAGCTCTTCTCTGGTAAAAGTGAGCCGGGTGTTAAAGCAAAACACAGGGTAAACAAACAAAACAAGACAAAACAATGTGCACCGACACACCGCGGCAGCCATCCGCGGCGCCATCTTGGCTGATGATTGACAATCTTTGGTGGATTATCAAATGGTCTGTTTCAATGCGGAAGCCAAAGAATTTGGAAGAATTAAAAACAGTAATTCAAGAAGAATGGGAGAAGATTACCCCTCAATAGTGTAAAAGGCTGGTGGAGAACATGCCAGCCAGGATAAAAGCGCTATTGCGTGCTAATGGCAGTACTAAATATTAATTTTGTTTTGTGATGGTTTATTTATTTTTTGTTCAGTTTTGAACACATTCTTTGCTGTTTGTTAACTTTGATACCAACAATGTTGAGAACTGACATGTTGACACCATCAAGAATTTAGTTTTGCTATTTTTTTTCTTGATAACAATAAACAAAAGAAATCATTTGTTTTGTTTGTGTCTGTCTGATGCAGCCACACCTTGATTTTTCTGGAAATATTTCATGAAATATTTCATGATAATATTTGAGACTGTGTAAAATTCTCAGGGTGTCCGAAAACTTTTTCCACCACTGTAATTTCCCCTCATGAACTTGAAATGTTACACAAAGTCTAATATCACATAAGCCTTTGCTGACAAAAACATGAATTCTATAAGCATATATTTGATACAAAGGGTCAAAGGAAATTCCATCATAGCTATAGTTTACCTACAACGTTGATTCATATCGACTTTCTTATGTACAAAGCTGACATTTTGTCTTGTGGTGGTGATAGAGATTTCAGAGAGTGCCCAAGATGGACAGCAAGGATGTACTCAGTGAATAAATGAACTCACCATTAAACTGATAGTGATACTATAGGGAAGTCAGGAGGTCACCAAAAACATGAATTTAAGAATTCATTTTAAATGTTATGCTGGTGATATGAAACCATATTCTGTAATATGTTAATAATACATAAGATGTATTTAACAATATCTGTAATGATAATGAAGGGCATTGTATGAGTGTTCACTCAAGCATGTGGCATTGTTTAAACGAAAGGGTGATGCTGATGTTGGTGTGGTGGCTATGTGTTGCAGGTTGCGATGTCTTGTAAAGCAACTAGAGAGGGGGGAGGCATCTGTTGTGGACCTGAAGAAAAACCTGGAGTATGCCGCCTCAGTCCTTGAATATCTATACGCTGAGGAAACCAGGCAAGGAGCTTTCAGCTGAGTTCTGTTTTTATCAAACCATAGGTAAACATGTATGTGTAACATTAAAAATTTGCTTTTGTTTTACAAAAAATTTAAAATTGAGAATTTTTAAATCATTGCTTTTGATTGCTGCTTGGTCCTGTTGCAGTTGGTATAGACTTGAGCAGTGGTGGAAGGAATATTCATATTCTTTAGTAATTAGTAATACCATGATGCAAAAATTCTTCATTAGAATTAAAGTCCTGCATCCCAAATTTTCAATTAATTTTCCATTATGCAAGTTCTGGAAATGCATAAGGCTCAAAACAAACCACTCTGCATCTCCCACCCTTCCCTCTCATTACTCTGTTATGCACTGCCCAGCCCTAAACCTTACCAGTTTGTTGTGTACATTATCTCAGCCAATACAAGAATCTGGAGTTTCCTAGCCTGTGAGTGAAGCATAGCCTCAGTGTGAGAGCATTAGTTGACCAGAAGCTTGTTCTTGTTTTGTTTTACAAAATCCCAGTTTGATAATTTTCCACAGGACAGCCCTGGATGCTCCCTTGACTGTCTTGCCTCCCAGAGCTGGTTTATTCTTCACATTTCCCATCTTGTCCCATCTAGCACTCTGCTTCACAGTTTGATTTCCCAGCATTTTAAAACTCTGGATTAGAAAAATAAGTTGTTGTTCTCTGAGCTAAAACCAGATTACAAGTTAGCTGATTCATTTTTTCCTCCATGCTGCCAACTGATAATGTTTTTTGCCAAAATACCTGAAATGCCATTGACTGGTGATTTGGTCCACATCAACATTCTGCTGGTCACAATGAAAAGCTGACACAAGTCAAAGCACAGAGACCCAGTCCAGCTGCTGACAATGACAAGTTACTAGAGGGCACAAACACACTGTTCTTCCAGTTACAATAGGTTTCTGAGACTTGTCAGTATAGACACACTGAAAAGCTTCTAACTTGTAATAAAAATCCTGTCACTTTCATTTAACTCAGGGTCATAATGTTCAGTGTTCAAGTGGAGACTATAGCAGGGAGTGGGCACACAGTAGGTGAGGGAGGGGCAGTACAATGAGTTGAGTGCACTATTAAAAAGCATCCCCGGTGGACCTGCAGCAGTGGAGAAATAGCTATGCACAAGAAAAAAAAGAGTACTCCAAAATATATTGCTGTGTGGGGTTGCAAGTGAGGTGTCCGGATTTTAGCCACTCACTGGTTTGCCATTGGACAGTGCCTCTCAACTTTAAGATATGTTTTGGAGCATATTTAAAAAAAAAAAAAAATTGCAGAATTTTACAGTAGCTTTAAGTACAGAACATCACTGTAGCTTTAAGTAAATGTAAGTGCAAATACTCTTCATGTAGGATGGCCCCTTTCATAACATTCAAATGCTAATTATATGTATTTTATGTAAAATCTTAATCTTCCAACTATTACATATAGCTATCAAGCGGATGTAGTAGAAGAAAGAATAAATTATTTTCTTTGTAGTAGAGTAGTATTACAAAGATCAATAATATGGTAATACCATAAAAAATGTGAATTTATTATATATTTATTTGTCTTAAGAGTCAGAACCTTTATACAACAACCAGAGACTAGAAAATAAAAAGTAGTAATCAAACACAATAGATTCATAAAAAGGGAGGGACCCAACAAGGGGAGATCAGCCACAGGATATGTTTCTTGGTGTCAAACCTGCCTTGATAAATTGTTGGCTGTTTTTTTTGGAAATACCACTTCAGCCCTGCTCCATGTCCAGTGGTGCATGTTGCATCTGAAAAGGATATTATGTTTCTTTTATCTAACACATGCCTTATTATTATTTGAGTGTATTCAACTCAGCATTTCAGTCGGTTCCATTGTTTGAGTATGTGTAATAATTTTCACCTGTAGGGGTCAGGGTAACATGGGCAGAAAATTTCTGCCAGGAAAGTGCAAGGGGCTTTTGGGTGGTATTAAAGTGGCATGAGGAAAGAAGGCGAGTGCGCCTGGTGCGGTACCGACATCTCGTGCGTATATATGTGTGATTCTGGTTCTGCCGGTGGGTGTCATGTCTAGCCCCTAAGGGGGCTGTTTTTTGGAACTCTTTTGTGGACTTTTGGACATTTTCAGTTTAGTTTTATTTTGGAAAGTATATTTCTTGTGTATCATGTCTCGTTTTACTTACTGTCATAGTCTGTAATTTATGTTATGTTTTTGTCTGGCGTCTATATTGTATTGTGGGTTCCTGTTTTATTTTGAATTCACTGCCCTTGTGTATCTGGTCTTGTTTTACTTCCTGTCTTTGTCTTGTTTCCCTCCTTTTGTGATTGTCTGCCCCGCCCTAATTGGTTTCACCTGTTTCTCCTTCCCTGTCGTGTGTATATATAGTCTGCGTTTCCCCTTGTCTGTTGTCAGTTCGTTTTTTGGCTCATGTTTCGTCTCATGCCATGTTCCACGTCTGTGGGGTCGTGCATTTGGGTCCTAGTCCTTGCCTCCCAAAGCCGTGACAGGTGGGTAATAAAAAGCAACGTTTTTTCCTACACCATACTGTTGTGGGCTGAGTGGTGTAACATGTACTTCTGGTCTCATCTCCAACCTGCAGCTGAATCCTCCCATGCTAGCTCTGTCTGCTTGGCCTCCATGCTGACGCCCAAGATTCTCATCTTACAGAAACCGAGCTATCCACTCACAAGTTGGCTTAGATATAACAGATGGCAGATGATGCACTATTTACACATTCCTTGGTCCTTAACCTTTCTTTGCAACTTTTGGAAACCCAAATGACCCCCAGTGTGTGCAGCTGTTCTTAAACTATGGGCCCTGAGACAACTTTCACCTGAGATGCAAATTGGAGTGAGCAGGAGAGATTCTCACAAGTCTAGACTTATTTACCTGAAGCTGATCCCACCTTGTAGTTCAGGGATTTCTGGCATCAGACTACCATCTGCCTCCTTATTACAGCCAATTATTCATCGTAGCTATGGGTCATCCATCTGCACTTGGGATAATTCATCCATCTCTAACGCCCTAAGCCTGCTTGACACTTCCTGAGGAGGATTCTTTCCTTACTGCCTTTTCTTCTCCAAGAAAGCTGGTAATCTCCACGGTTCTCACTCCACTGGAAATGCTGTCTTTGTTTTGCCAGCTAATGTACTGTTCCAATCATCACTATCAAACGGGTCTGAACATCTGTCCATTGCTGCTTTTAACAATGTGCAGTTGGCTTTGGCTGTTGCTGATAACCCTGAGTATATCTTAGGAGCTCTTCCTGACAAAAGAAGGCTCATGAATTTTAACTTCAGTGGTTCTTCCCAATTATTGACATCAGCTACCATTTCAAATTGCTCAGCCCAATCTGACGGTTGCTGCCTTGTGCCAGGAGAATGGTAACAATGGCTGCACTCGTCTAAAGCCCCAACACTGACTGTCTGCAGGAGGCAGCCGACCTCCCTTCTCCCTTCATTAACCTACCTCACTGTCTTTGTTGCCAGTAGCCCTAAAAACCTGTGAAGTACACCTTCCCTTCCAGAAAGTGCAACATTGCAGTGAGTGAATGCTAAAACCAAAAAGCTGGTGGTGGACTTGCGCAGACGCAGCCACTCCTCCCCAACACCAGTGAACATCCAGGGAGTGGACACTGAGAGAGTGGACTCTTACAGGTACCTGGGTGTTTACCTGAACAAAAAACTGGACTGGACTGATAATACAAACGCCCTATACAGGAAGGTTCAGAGCAGGCTCTACCTTCTCAGGAGACCCAGGTCCTTTGGAGTGCAGGGGGCACTCCTCAGGTACTTCTTTGACTATGTTGTGGCATCAGCCGTTTTTTATTGTGTGGTCTCCTGGAACAGAAGCATCTCTGCGGCAGACAGGAAGAGACTTGACAAACTGATCAGGAAGGCCAACTCAGTCCTGGGCTGCCCCCTTGACCCAGTGCAGATGGTGGGAGAGAAGCTATCATCAATGATGCTGAATGAGTCCCACCTCATGCAGGACACACTGACAGCACTGAGCAGCTCCTTCAGTGAGAGGCTGTAACAAACCAAACATATGTTGTTCAATCTCATAAATTGTATCTACTTGGAATTATTTTTAATTTTTGAAGTGTTTGTTTTTGAAGGAGAAAATCAAAAAATGCTTTCAAACATGATAATGTTTGATTATAAAGGTAATAAATCTTTAGATCTGTTGTAAAAAAAAAACATTTTTTTGTTAGTCCTCTTAAGTGTTTAATACAGTTAGGCATTCTGTTTTTATTGCTTCATAAAGATTTCACAGATTTAGACAGAGACTTTTCTGATACTGTGAAATCATCAATCAACAGCTGTGGAGAGACAGTGTGAGAGAATAAACACTGCAAGTAAATTAAATGATGATCATTTTCATGTCCAAATGCAAAGTAACCAGCAGAAACTGTGCAGTGTATGAGTTTCTGTGAATTTGCCTCTCCAACAGGCGACTGGGGGATCCAGAGGATGAGCTGAGGGACATCCAGTCAGACTCTGTGCCATCAGAGGTTCGTGACTGGCTGGCTTCCACTTTTACCCAGCAGAAAGGCCTGATGCTGCACCACAACGAAGACAAGCCACGCTTCCGCAGCATCGTCCATGCAGTGCAGGCTGGCATCTTTGTGGAAAGGTTTGGTTGTTTGGTTCACTTAAGTTTGGTTTTGTTGGGTGTTGCGTAGTATGTTCTTGATGTGACACTTTTCTTGATGTCTGGAAGCCATGGTTTGGTAATAATGGATGTTTATAAGCCCTTCTTATTTAATCATGAATTATTAATATCAGTCTGGCCATTCTCATGTGATCTCCCTCATCAACAATGTGTTTCCATCTGCAGAACTGCCACTTACTTGATGTTTTTTTGTTTTTCACACTATTCAGAGTAAACTTTAGAGCTGCGCTGAAAATGCCAGTGGATCAGCACTTTCAAAGATATTCAACCAGCACCCTCTGACACCAACAATCATGCCATGGTCAAAGCCACTTTTGCCAAATTTTTTCCCCATTCTGATGTTTGGTGTATATCTTAGTTGAAGCCTCCTGACCTGTATGTCCATGTTTTTACACATTACACTTCTGCCACATGATAGGCTGATTAGATAATTGCATGACTAAAACAGGTATACAGGCATCCTTAATCCTTATCATTCCAAGATGGCGCCGCGGATGGCTGCTGCGGTGTTTCGGTGCGCATTGTTTTGGATTGTTTTGTTTGTTTACCCTGTGGTTTGCTTTAACACCCGACTCACTTTTACCAGAGAAGAGCTCTTAAACATAAGAGAAACAACTCCAGTGGATTTATTTCCCACTTTTCTGGTGCAATCGGCAGGAATATTGGACATTCTGGTCAAAGGTGCCCTCACCTTTGCTCAGGTAGTGAAGCGCCGGAGGAGAGGTAAACGCGCCGGTGCGCTCGTGCACCTCCGCAGACGCGGGTCCCGCACTGCGCTCCCGGGAATATTTCTCTCAAACGTGCGCTCACTGTGCAATAAAATGGAAGAACTTCAGCTGCTAGTGAGTAAAAACAGAGACTTTTCAGCATCTTCGGTTTTGTGCCTCACGGAGACATGGTTGTGTGGACTGATACCGGACTCTGCGCTGCAGTTGGCAGGCTTCCAACTCTTCAGAGCGGATCGCGACACAGGACTATCCGGCAAAACTAAAGGTGGTGGAATCTGTTTTTATATCAACAGCGGCTGGTGCAACGATGTGACAGTGATCAAACGGTACTGTTCTCCTGACCTGGAAACTTTTTTCATCAACTGCAGACCGTTCTACTCGCCCCGTGAGTTTGCTTCATTCATTCTGGTAGGTGTTTACATTCCACCGCAGGCCGACGTGCAGGAGGCCCAGCGCACGCTCGCCGACCAGATTCTGTGCGTGGAGCGGACTAACACGGACTCCTTAGTTATTGTCCTCGGTGACTTTAACAAAGGTAACCTCAGCCACGAACTCCCCAAATACAGTTTATCAAATGTCCCACCAGAGAGGAGAAAACACTGGATCACTGTTACACCACTGTCAGTAACGCTTATCATGCTGTCCCTCGCGCTGCACTGGGTCACTCTGACCATGCCATGGTCCACCTGATTCCTGCATACAGGCAGAAATTAAAGCTCTGTAAACCTGTTGTGAGGACGTCAAAGCAGTGGAGCAGTGAAGCTGTGGAGGATCTTCAGGCATGCTTAGACTGTACTGATTGGGATGTTTTCAGGACTGCTACCACCAGTCTGGATGAGTACACAGAGGCTGTGACATCATACATCAGCTTTTGTGAGGACTGCTGTATTCCAACACGCACCAGGGTGAGTTATAACAATGACAAACCCTGGTTCACAGCCAAACTCAGACAGCTGAGGTTGGAGAAGGAAAGGGCGTTCAGGAGTGGGGACAGAGACATGTTTAAAGAGGCGAAGTACAGGTTTAGCAAGGAGGTGAGAGAAGCTAAACGACTGTACTCTGAGAAGCTTCAACGCCAGCTCTCAGCCAACGACTCTGCCTCTGTCTGGAAAGGGCTCAGGCAGATCACCAACTTCAAGCCTAAAGCCCCCCACTCTGCCAACGACTCACACCTCACCAACAGACTGAATGAGTTTTACTGCCGCTTTGAAAGACAATGGGACAGTCCTGACACCATCCCCCATGTCACCTCCTACCAGCTCCAACCCAACAGCCCCTCCTCCCCCACCACAACTGCATCCCTCTCCATCCTGGAGAGAGATGTAAACAGACTCTTTAGGAGGCAGAACCCCCGCAAGGCAGCCGGTCCTGACTCCATCTCTCCATCCACCCTGAAGCACTGCGCCGATCAACTGTCTCCGGTGTTCACTAACATCTTCAACTCCTCACTGGAGACATGTCACGTGCCAGTCTGCTTCAAGACCTCCACCATCATCCCCATCCCCAAGAAAGCAAGGATCACAGGACTTAATGACTACAGACCAGTTGCCCTGACCTCTGTAGTCATGAAGACTTTTGAGCGCCTCGTCCTGACCCACCTCAAGGCCATCACTGACCCACTCCTGGATCCCCTGCAGTTCGCCTACAGAGCCAACAGGTCTGTGGACGATGCAGTAAACCTGGCCCTCCATTTCGTCCTCCAGCACCTGGACTCTGCAGGAACCTACGCCAGGATCCTGTTTGTGGACTTCAGTTCCGCTTTCAACACCATCATTCCGGCTCTGCTGCAGGACAAGCTCTCCCAGCTGAACATGCCTGACTCCACCTGCAGGTGGATCACAGACTTCTTGTCAGACAGGAGGCAGCATGTGAAGCTGGGAAAGCACATTTCTGATCAAGGCTGCGTTCTTTCTCCTTTACTCTTCTCCCTGTACACCAACAGCTGTACCTCCAGTCACCAGTCTGTCAAACTGCTGAAGTTTGCAGACGACACCACCCTCGTGGTCTCATCTCTGACGGGGATGAGTCTGCATACAGGTGGGAGATTGACCAACTGGTGTCCTGGTGCTCCAAAAACAACCTGGAGCTGAACACAGCGAAGACAGTGGAGATGGTGGTAGATTTTAGGAAGAACCCAGTCCCTCCTGCCCCCATCCTCCTGAGTGACTCCTCAGTCAACAGGGTGGAGTCCTTCACCTTCCTGGGAACCCTCATCACCCAGGACCTCAAATGGGAGCTGAACATCAGCTCCCTCACCAAAAAAGCCCACCAGAGGATGTACTTCCTCCAGCAGCTGAAGAAGTTCAACCTGCCGAGGTCAATGATGGTGCACTTCTACACCTCCATCATCGAGTCCATCCTCACCTCCTCCATCACCATCTGGTACGCTGCTGCCACTGCCAAGGACAAAGGAAGGCTGCAGCGTATCATCCACTCTGCTGAGAAGGTGATTGGCTGCAATCTGCCATCTCTCCAGGACCTGTACGCCTCCAGGACCCTGAGGCGTGCAGGTAAGATTGCAGCTGATCCCTCCCACCCTGGTCACAAACTCTTTGAGACACTTCCCTCCGGCAGGAGGCTGCGGTCCATCAAGACCAAAACCTCACGTCACAGGAACAGTTTCTTTCCCTCTGCCGCCACCCTCATCAACACAGCTCCCCACCCCCTTCCCCCCCAAACAGCACAGACCCCCATTTCCCCAATACAGACTATGTTACATTAACATAATTCAGCTCTGTACTGTATGTGTTATATTAACGCTCCTATAAGGCATTATTACCTCTGCACTACATCCACTTTGCAACATTGCACATTATATTGTTATTATTTGTACAGACTTCCACTTAGTACTTCCTCTTTCTGTTATTTTAGTATTAAAAACTTTCTTTTCTTGTTCAAACTTGCACCAACAACACCACGTCAAATTCCTTGTATGTGTAACATACCTGGCAATAAAGTTTTCTGATTCTGATTCTGATTCTAATCAAGTGCTTGGTGAGTGTAGATTGCTAATATAAACACAAACAGCACCACGATAGCATGATAATACTGTTTCTGAGCAACACGTACATTGATGCCTCTGTGTAGACTAGTGGAGTTCTGGGAATTCCAGGCTGCTATGAGCATGAGAGTTATCTAAAAAAAATCACTGAGAATGCAAAGAGGAATAAGGGAGATTTAGCTGTTCTGTAGTTTGAATTTACTTATAGCACTAACTTATGCGACGCAGTGCTATAAGCACTGGTAAATTCAAACTACAGAACAGCTAAATGTCCCTTCTTCCTCTTTGCATTCTTCTGCAGTAGTACTTCAGTTGCTTAAGTAGCAGTTTTCTGTAGAGACTTGACCACTAACTGCCAAAGAATGGGGAATGGAATCATCACTGGGTACACAGTCTCTGTGATATTATTCTCAGTTGCAGTGAATCTCCTGATTAAGTCTGTGGTGAAGTCAAGGTTAGGCACTGCATGGTACACCGACAGGTCCCTGTTAGGGAATTCATGGATGACCTGCCAATAACTGCAAGAACAGTCACAGAGGACAGATGAATCCTTGAAGACATTACCAAGACCATCAGGGAAGCTCTCTGAGTCCAGGAGTACAGTTCTGAAGAGACTGCATATCAAGGGCCACTTCAGGTTCACAACTGGTGAAGATTCCATGCCTAACATCAGCAAGAAACAAGAATCAGTAGGGACTTTGAAGAAGAATCAGCCACCTGCTTGTATAGTTGCTAGCAAACTCCAGCTGCCAATAACGTAAGTCACAAGACACAGCCTAATCCAGAGAGAGCCTGAGTGGTGGAGGAAGAGGGCAGACAAACCAGGGCGGTTTCAGTGAAGTAGCAGGGCAGCTGGACATGATGAGGAAGATCTAGAGGCTGGCAGGGCATGTGGAATATACAGTAGTGGCAGATGTATTTCCTCCGGTGCTCCACTAGCAGTGTCATTCAGACACCAATAAACCTTTCTGTCTTTGTGAGAATTCAGGTTGTACATTTTGCAGAAGACCAGCAAGTTCAAGTGGACAAACAAGCATCTCCTGGCTCCAACTGGCAGTGGCACTGAAGGAAGAGAGGAAGCAAGTAGTAAAACTAGAGTCAAAGACCGTGCACACATCCTCAAATGCCAGCAGTGGTGCTGGCAAGCCTGGAATCTCCCTGGGTGTAGGGGATTCTAGGTCATTCCCTCTGGAGAGCCCTTGACATCCTTGGGATTACATTAAGTCCAGCATGAAAGAAACTTGTGGCGTTTCTCCCCAAGTAAGCCAATTCAGCTTCAACATGGCCGTGGCTGAAAAGGAATGAGCAGTAGTAATCACTCACTGTAGTGGATGTGCAGCAAAGCTGAGAGATTGTGGGACCTGAGGTGGTAGTGGGGCAGCAAGCTTTGCTATTGTGCCATCTGGAGGTGTTATGGGCCTAATTACACTGTTACCCATAAATATAATTTTTATTCCTCTTTTTTATTCCTATTTATACACATCAATAATCACATTGGAAGAGATTGATCAATAAAGTTTTGAGAAGATATACACTTTATCTAAGAATAAATCACATTGTCACAATCTTTGTCATAAGAAGAGGTAAAATATATATTGTATTTCAGCTTTATGGGCAACAGTGTAGATGAAACAGCAGGGAAGGAGGCTGCCCGCTTGACAACCTTTTGGAGGGCTCCAAGTGGAATGCAGTTGGTAGCATCATCAACAACAGCAGGGCAATGAAAACATGACTGAATGTAGATTTGGCTGAATGATGATCTGCAATAAGTATCTTGCAAGTTGCAACAATAATTTTTCACCCTACAAAGTTTTGACATACATGAGTCAAGACTCACATTGGTGAGAGGTCATTTGTCAGTTAAATATAAGCATTGATAATATTAGTCTGTTCATATGGCTGATGCTGTTAGTTTTCGTGGGAGAACAAACTTGCCTTGTGACATACTGTAGGTTGTCATGAGAGTCCTAGAGCATCTTTAGTTGTAGAATACTATATTTTTACTTATTGAGATTATTTAGAAATATTTTCTTCTCTGGTTGCAGTTTGGGAGAAACCTATGGCATGTGGGGAATGGTGTTAGGATTTTTCCCTAATTTTTTGACAGCAATATCAAGACTCACTGCCAAATGTAAAATTTGTACATTGTTAAAGTAGGAACAAGAAAGAAGAGATTGTGTTCTTTAACTTGCCTCTCAGAACTGAGACAGTAATCTTCTAGTCAAACCCTGGTGTGTTCTGCCCTCTACAGTCACTATTGAGAAATGCCACTGAATGACTTCTAAGATACTAAGAACTAGGAATTATGTTCAATTGTTTTGCCTTAGTTTATAAATTTTATAAATATTTTATAAATATTAAATGTCCCAAATTTAAGAAATAGACAGGAAATATTTTTTTTAAAGAAAATAGAAAAGAAGTCCTTATTCTCTCTCTCTGTCTCTCTCTCTCTCTCTCTTTCTCACTGTGTGTGTGTGTGTGTGTGTGTTATATGTCTGTGACAGGATGTACAGACGAACCTCCAACATGGCCGGCTTGAGTTATCCCCCAGATGTTATCACTGTGCTCAAGGTATTAATGTGTGTCTCTGTTTGTCTCTGTATGGTGGAAAGTTTCGAAGAGACTCATATGCAAATGGAATGAGACAACATTTCAGATCTCTTTCATTCTTCCACAGTATGTAAATCACTGACATACATTTGTTTTAATTTCACAAATTATATGCAGGTGCAGGGTTACAGTGGTAAAACGAAAAAATACCCACACACTGCTTTTTTGTTCCCAGTTCTACCATAGTAATGAACAGGTGAATGGGTGTGTTGATATTCATTTGCTAATGAAAGTTATTTTTATGTATTCTTTTCTGTTCTAGAATGTAGACATGTGGTCCTTTGATGTGTTTGTGCTGAATGATGCGAGTGGGGATCATGCTCTGAAGTTTGTCTTCTATGAACTACTAACCAGATACGACTTGATCAATCGATTCAAGGTATGCCAGCAGACCACTTCCACTGCCACTCATCAGTCACTTCAGATGTGATTGCGTGGATCTTTTCATTTTCAAAGATATTTTCGAAAAATATTTATTGATAAATGGTAACAAAACTCCACCTCTGTTGAGTCTAAGAAGAAAACAGACTGAAGAGGTCACAGAGGAATGGTTTAGTCTTACACCATGTATGTACAAAACATGAAGATCTTTGGAGGTCGCTTACAGTCTTTGGAGTGTTCAGAGCTTACAAATCGTCTATTTTCAAATTTTCATCTTCTCATTAAATGATTGTGACAATGTGATTTATTCTTGATAGATAAAGTGTATATCTTCTCAAAACTTTTTTGATCAGTCGCTTCCAATGTGATTACTGATGTGTGTAAATAGGAATAAAAAGAGGAATGTGTCTGAAAACAAAATTATTCCAATTTTATGGGCAACAGTGTATAAAGGGGGAACTCTTCCAGGTGTTGGGGCACACTACTGTATGTGTGAAAAAAAATTCTATAAAGCATTTTATGTCTCTAGAAAGGGCTGCATGAAGTTTGATAGATATCCTCAGTGAGATGTCACTTCTTAGCTAGTGGCTCAAGGCCTTATTGGCTATTATTAGCATAACACATGAGCATAACACCAACCAAATGTTAGTCGCTGAGTTGCACTTTGGTTAATGTAGGTGCAAGATTTTGACCCAGAAAAATGCATGGAATAAAATAGGTATGTCTGGTCCTGCTGCATTGATCATTTTTTAAGCTATTATGACTTTGACAGTGTTATATAAGTGCAATACTAACTTGGTGAGGTACTCTTTTATAGGTCTCACTTTCCAGGCTCAGAAAAGGTCATATACTGTATGTCAGCATGATTGTTTGTTGTGTTTTTTGTCAGGTCCCTATTTCTGCTCTCATATCATTTTTGGACTCGCTGGAGGTGGGCTACAGCAAATACAAGAACCCCTATCACAACCTGATGCATGCTGCTGATGTCACACAGACTGTCCATTACCTGCTCCTCAAGACTGGCATGGTGGTAAGTCTGGTGTTGGGTTAATGTCAATGTGAAATCACTTTTTAGAAGTGAAAAAATGCAAATTTTCTACTGTACTATATTGTAATTTTTCTAATAATTTAAGAGTTTTATTGGGCCTTAATGTCCAAAATGGTAAATTTATCTTGCCTACAACTGTTAATGATGTAGGTACAGTATGTCTAGAACAGCATCTTTAGAAATGTCTGCCAGTCCTGATTTGTCGTTAGACTGTCTCTCTCCCATAGATCTAGCTGAATTGACTTCAATAGTTTCTAAATCTAAATCATCATGTCTTTTGGATCCTATCCCGACCAGACTTCTTAAAGATGTGTTGCCTTTGATTGGCACTCACATATTAGATCAGATAAATCTCTCGTTGGTTACAGGATATGTTCCACAGGCTTTTAAGGTTGCAGTTATCAAACCTTTACTTAAAAAGCCTTCTCTGGACTCTGACATTTTGGCAAACTATAGACCTATATCCAATCTCCCCTTTAATTCTAAAATTCTTGAAAAGGCTGTTGCAACTCAGTTGTGTGATCATCTACATAGGAACGGTTTGTTTGAAGTTTTTCAGTCAGGATTTAGAGTTCATCATAGCACAGAGACAGCACTGGTGAAAGTTACCAACGACCTTCTTATAGCATCAGATAATGGACTCGTCTCTATACTTGTCCTGCTAGATCTTAGTGCTGCATTTGACACCATTGATCATAATATCCTATAGGAAAGATTGGAACATGTTATTGGGATTAAAGGAACAGCACTAGGCTGGTTTAAATAATATCTATCAGATAGATACCAGTTTGTTCATGTTAATGATGATCCCTCCATATATACCAGAGTAAGTCATGGAGTTCCACAGGGTTCTGTGCTTGGACCGATACTGTTCACCTTATACATGCTTCCCCTAGGCAATATTATCAGGAAGCATGGAATAAATTTCCATTGCTATGCAGATGATACCCAGCTATATTTATCTATGAAGCCAGACGAAACAGATCAGTTAGCCATACTTCAGGCATGTCTTAAAGACATAAAGGCCTGGATGACCTGTAACTTTCTTCTTCTGAATTCAGACAAAACTGAGGTTATTTTGTTTGGTCCCAAACACCTCAGAAACAGTTTATCTAATCATATAGTTACTCTGGATGGCATTAATTTAGCCTCCAGTACAACTGTGAGGAACCTTGGAGTTATTTTTGATCAGGATCTGTCCTTTAACTCACATATAAAACAAGTCTCTAGGACCGCCTTCTTTCACCTGCGCAATATCAGTAAGATTAGGAACATTCTGTCGCAGAGTGATGCTGAAAAATTAGTCCATGCTTTTGTTACTTCTAGGCTGGACTTCTGTAATTCCCTATTATCAGGATGTCCAGTTAACTCTCTAAAAAGCATCCAGCTGATCCAAAATGCTGCAGCGAGAGTACTGACTGGAATTAGCAAGAGAGATCATATTACTCCTGTACTAACTTCTCTTCATTGGCTTCCTGTAAAATCCAGAATTGATTTTAAAATCCTTCTCCTTACATATAAGGCCCTCAATGGCCAGGCTCCTTCATATCTCAAAGAGCTGATAGTACCATATCATCCTAACAGATTGCTTCGTTCCCAGAATGCAGGTTTGCTTATGGTTCCCAAAATCTCTAAAAGTAGAATGGGAGGCCGAGCCTTTAGCTATCAGGCCCCTCTCCTATGGAACCAACTGCCAGTTTGGGTTCGGGAAGCAGACACCCTCTCTAATTTTAAAACGAAGCTTAAAACCTTCTTGTTTGATAAAGCTTATAATTAGTTGTAGTTACAGTCCTAGTTATTTATTAAACTTATAGTTAGTCACAATTATCTCTATAGACACTGTTACAGTTAAGGATATAGCCCTTAGTAGGGCTGGCTCAGGCAACTGAATCATCCCCTAGTTATGCTGCTATAGGCCTAGGCTGCTGGGGGACATCCCATGATTTACTGCGCACTTCTTCTTTCTCTTTCTCTCCTCAGACCCACTCTCAAATTTATTAGCCTTTATTACATGTCATTAACTCTGTGTCCTCTCTGTCCCGTAGTCCTGTGTTTGTTTCTCTCTGGTCTCTCTTTCTCTGTACCTTCCTGCAGGTACCTCTGGCTCCGGAGCTGCATGTCCTATGGTCCTGGCTCCACCCACCTGCTGCTGTTTATTGTTTACAATGATCTATCTCTAACATGTTTAATGTTCCATTCTGCTACAGATAAATATTTGATTAATATTCTTTGCAAACTGTAATGTAAATAATTACCAGTCATGACAGCTTTTTGCCTCTGTGCTCTGTTTCATAATTCTAATCTGCTGAGCACACATTATCCAATAACTGTTCACTAACTGTAATGTAAATGCTGACCCACATTGTCTGTATTATGCTGCATGTCCTTCTCCCCCTCTCCTCCATTCCTAGCTGTCCTATCTTCCTCCTTTTCCCCCTTTCACCCAGCCCGGCCATCGGCAGGAGGGTCCCCCATCTGAGCCAGGTTCTGCTCAAGGTTTCTTCCTGTTAAAAGGGAGTTTTCCTTGCCACTGTCGCCTTAAGTGCTTGCTCTGGGGTCAGGCTCTGGGTCTCTGTAAAGCGCTTTGAGACAATTTTGATTGTGGAAGGCGCTATATAAATAAAATTGAATTGAATTGAATTGAATTAAATGGACTGCATATATGTGCTTTTACACTACAAGTCACCTTCACCCATTCACACTCATTTCCTACGGCACTTTCCCTGGGCATATAACACTTTTTATGAAAACACACAGGACACATGGGCACATGGGCCATGGGTACATTGTGAGCAATTTGAGGTTCAGTATCTTGCCTCAGACTGGAGGAGCTGGGGATCGAACCACCAACTTTCTTCTTACTATTGTTCAACAGTACCTACAATCATTCAGCACATAGAGCTTTTCATAACTCAAAAAGCAATGAAACCTTACATATAAGGCTCTCAATGACCAGGCTTCCTCGTATCTCAAACAGCTGATAATACCATATTATCCCAACAGATTGCTTCATTCCCAGAATGCAGGTTTGCTTGTGGTTCCCAGACTCTCTAAAAGTAGGATAGGAGGCTGAGCCTTTAGCTACCAGGCACCTCTCCTGTGGAACCAGCTGCCAGTTTGGATTCAGGAAGCAGACACCCTCTCCAATTTTAGAATTAGGCTTTTGTTTGCCAAAGTTTATAATAATGAATAGCTTGCTAACCATTTTCATTTGTCTTGTGTTTTTCCCATTTCTCTCTCTCCCTCTCCTTGTCTGTCCGTCTCTCTCACAGCACTGGCTAACTGAGTTAGAGATCTTTGCCATAATCTTTGCAGCTGCCATCCATGACTATGAACACACAGGGACTACCAATAACTTCCATATTCAAACCAGGTAATTTCCACTCAGCATAATTTGTAACATTGCAGGGGGACATTAAGGACACCATAGATTAAGCCTCCATAATTAGAAAGTGAAATGATTTAAGATTTAAGATTTAAAAGCTGTAAATTATTTTGCATACCCATCAATTTGCTGAAACTGGAGTGTTTTTGCATCATTGATCATTTCTATACACTATTACTTTTATAATTATTGTTGTGATTTAGGGTTAGCGTTATGTTTTTAAAAGATGTGATGAATGTAGCTGTGTGGAATTTACAGGTCAGACACAGCCATGTTGTACAATGACCGAGCTGTCCTGGAAAACCACCATGTCAGCGCTGCCTATCGTCTTCTACAGGATGACAATGAAATGAACATCCTCTCTAATCTTTCCAAAGATGACTGGAGGTGATAATACTAATAATATTAATTAGACATTTTCCTTCAGGTAATTGCTGACATTAGCACATAATATTCCCATAGTGACAATGCTAATATGCAGATGTTATACATGTAATGTTTTGTTCACTGTCTTAATTCAGTGTGTTAGAAAGCTTACATTTCTTCACATGCCAAATAGCACTCAACAAAGTACAGCTGAGGTGAATGTGTTATTTTCACAGCTATTTGGTCATAAACCAAAGAATTGGACAACTTGAAATTTTGACCTGATGATTGTAGTAGCTGAAAAGTCAATAAATCACCAAAGACCACAGTTATTCCAATTCATTCTGAAGAGAGCATGAATGGTTATGTCAGTCCACCTATTAGTTTTTCCAGATATCTCATTCTAATTCACTTTTTCAGAGAACTGCGGACTCTGGTAGTGGAGGTGGTGCTGGCCACTGACATGTCTTGCCATTTCCAGCAGATCAAAGCCATGAAAAGCCTTTTACAGCAGCCTGAGGCGTGAGTAGTGAATTTCACTTCTGAGGCAGAGTCAGTTTTGTTGATGTTCACCCAAGTTGTAAACAGGCCTCTCAGGTCCTTTACAAATCTCAAAACTTCAGGGGGATGCTGACACTGTCAAATCGTGGGGACGGCATGGCTGTCTGCTTTTTTCTGCTACCTACAGAAGATGTACTGGGTACTATTAAATTTTAATGTCCTGTTGTGCGAGTGAGACACAAAAATATTCATTTTTTTTAACACCTGCAATGTTGTATTTTGTTTGGGGTGGCAGAAACAACTTTTGAACTCAACACTGCTGGTTTAAGTTGCTATACAGTCCAATCAGTCAATGCTGGGCTGTTTTTTACTTAGACATATGAAATGTAATATATGAAAAACAGTGTAATGAAAACAGGCAAAGGAAAAGGCAGTGCTGTGATCTCAACAGTAGGGTCACCGCAGTCCAAAAAGGCAGCCAAACTCTGTACTACTACCACTCCACTCCAGTCTTACTGTTTCTCCTTGAAAACCTTAACACTTTTTCCTGCAAAATGATTTTGCATTTCTCTTCAGAGATTAAAAGGATACTTTTTGCAAGCCTTAATTGCATTACAGGCAGCAGAATATCACATGAGCATCCAAAGTTAGGCGCAAGCAAGTATTATTTGATGTATTTTTTTAGTGGTTGGCAGCACGTTGTATCATTGACAGCAGCCCGGCAGTGGCTGATATAACTGTATTTTGTAGAATTGACAAACCAAAGGCCTTGTCCCTGTTGCTGCATACTGCTGACATCAGCCACCCTGCCAAACACTGGGAACTTCATCACCACTGGACCACATCCCTGCTGGAGGAGTTCTTCAGACAGGTAGTCACCAAACTCAAGTCACTGTACATATAACAACATTCACAGAATGCTTAGGTAATGGTTCTTGATATCTTTATGAACTATGTACTGTACTTTCTAGAAATACAAGCTTGATTTGCAGTCTCTGCTGGTTGTTATTTAGATCAGCTCTTTAAAGACCTATGTTATGGTCTGTTGTTCAAAGGCAACCGAGCATTCCATTCTTTTGGCCTTAGGTTTAGGGTATCCAGAAAGCACAGGTCAATAAGCTATTACTTACTGACATTCTGATTAAAAATGAATACATAAATAAATAAGTATATAAAGTACATAGTGAAATTGTGTAACCCGTGCCTTATAATGCTAAATTTTTTTTCAGGGCGATAAAGAAGCAGAGCTGGGTCTTCCTTTCTCCCCTCTCTGTGACCGTAAATCCACCATGGTGGCCCAGTCCCAAATCGGTAAGGTACACTGATAACTAAGTATATTCAACACCATGAATCCACTTCATTTACACTGTGATCTCAGGTGTCATAGTGTTTGTTTTTCTAATAAATTTGTGAAAGCAGTATTACAAGTTTAAGTCCAGCAGATCCTCATGGTAATGTTTAAGCCATTGCACAGTTCAGGTTTCCAGCACAGATCACAGCTCTGTGTGGAATGGGAATCCATTGTTTTATTGTGTCTGTTGGGAATTTATCTAGCCTTGTGTTTCTGTTTGTGGATTTAGTGAGGTAGTAGTTACTTTCAATCTTTTGCTAACAAATTTAAATGTGGCATATATTCACTTTTTCATGCGCTGATGAAGTAATAGTTTATGGTTTGGACAAACTGAGGGCTTTTCTAAAGTCTGTTGCCTAAGGTGCAGTAGAGTAGTAAAACCAGCTCAGGACTTCAACATCAATGCAGCAATGAAAACTGATCACTTTTAATGACTTGATCTGCACTTT
The DNA here is from genome assembly GCF_017976425.1 of Toxotes jaculatrix. Classification (NCBI taxonomy): domain Eukaryota; kingdom Metazoa; phylum Chordata; class Actinopteri; family Toxotidae; genus Toxotes; species Toxotes jaculatrix. The sequence goes on along the minus strand of NC_054413.1, from coordinate 13,725,237 downwards.
TTATTTAAGATTTGAAAGCAATGTGTTAGAGAGAAGCATCTGAGTGAACCTGAGTAAAAAAACAAACTTCTGAAGTCTTCACTCTAGTCTTAGCTGCCTGTGGTGATCCCAATGACAGAACAGAGTGTCATTGGAAAAATTAACCGATAGCTTGAAAACACCTAAAGATTTCCTGTTATTAAGAAGAACAAGCAGAGAGTACAAAAATTAATATTAGTCTGGCATGGTTACTGTTTCCTGCAGGATTCATTGACTTCATTGTGGAGCCAACCTTTACCGTGTTGACGGAAATGATTGAGAAGATTGTGACACCGCTTATTGAGGAAGCATCTCACTCTGGATTGGCCAGCTTCAGGCGCTCCAGGTGACAACACACAAGATCCTTATGTCCTGTGTGCTGCTCTTGACACTCATGCTGATAGACAGTGTAGTGGCAATCTGTCCACTAATCTTCTTTACCGCTACTATTAAGCAAACCTTCAGCAATAAGTATGACTGGTAATGAATCTTCCGACCAGGTAACTCTGTTCCAAAAAACTTTACTTAAAAAAGCAAAAAAAAAAAACAAAGTTACAAGATTCAATCGTAAACGTACCGTCAAAAAACTATCTTGCTCCTTAGGCTGCTTAATCGTAACTGACGCCTAAGTGGCTGTGACCTCACAAACGATCAACCAAAAAAGGGGCATTGTAAGATTTTTTCTGTTAACAATTGAACATGCTCTTACAGACAGTACAGATGTTTTCCTTAAAACAGACACAAATCCCATCAGACTGATAGTTTCGATGTTTCTGTCATGATGATTCCCATGATTTAATCACAAAGTCATTGTGTCATTTTGCTATGGACTTTATTATTGGTGAAAACACAGTGACATACCAGGAAGTTCTGTTGTGCTAATATTATCATGCTCTGCCACTCTAAATCTTAGCAATAATGTTACTGTTCTGTGTGGGGAAGTTGGTGATATATTGTGAGCCATTATTAAAAGCCCTGCATGCCCAAAGAGGCACAGGCAATTTAACTTAAATCGGCTTTTCTGAGAACGTTTTGAACCAGGGGGGAGTTGTAGGTTTCAGCAGTGAGAATCACTTCCGCGTTCAAAAAGCTGCAGTTCCTCGGCTGCCGCTGGGGGCTGGCTCCAGAAGTGAGCAATTCTCCATTGACCCCCATGTTAAAATAGCCAACTTTACAGACTAAAAAACATATTTACAGCCTGGTACATTTTTTGTTTTTGGACTCTATTGATAGTTGACACCTCTGGGAACACTGTGTTGTGTACCACAACTGTTTTAGTGTTATTTAGACTTAAATTAGGGCATGGTTATGTTGAGTGACAGCTCCATAGACAGGCACTGGCAGTTAGCTCTTTGCTAAAGCATTGGCTGGGCTAGGCGGCTACCTTCAGCGGTTGACAGGGGCTGCAGTGTTTGTTTGCCAATGTTCGGATAGGTTTTTGTGACAATATGGCTTGTTGTAGTGTAGACTGTAATAACCGACCATCGAAGGAGTCTGTGTTGCAGTTTTTCGATAAGTAAATTTCTCATTATTTTACCTGGACATTAGCTAGTCAGGTCGGACTTGGGGACTGTCGTGTGGTAGATGTAGCTGGTTATAGCTGCCGCTTAGCTTGTTAGCCTAGCTGATTAGCCTTAGGCTAGCTCGGTTGCTCCAAGCTAAGTGGCCGGGTTCTCGGCCATCTGACCCTGGCTGACCCGTAAAGTAACCGCCTCTTTGCCAAATATGGAAAGTACACTCTCACTAAAATCCAAGATGGCGCAGCTCAAAAGCCCACGGTTTGGTCACAAAACCGACTCCCCGAAACCAATGGGTGACGTCACGGGTGCTACGTCCGTGTTTTATACAGTCTATAGTTTTGAACTGACATTTCCCTCACACTACTGTTAAATTTGTTGCATGTTACTAATGGCACTAATTACTTCAAATTACATCATAGTACACTCAGTTTGTACACAATGACGATTAGTAAATACTGAATACTGTAGTATTTCTTTATAATATGTAGCATGAATCTGCAAGATATGGAAAATAGATGTAGATTGCTTATACAGACACAGTTTTTTTTAATGAATAACTTTTGTAATGCTTACATTTATTATAGTTAAAATTCATAAAGGGGTCTGTGTGATTTCTATGACAAATTAAAAAAACCATAATTTTTTTTTTTATTATTTAAGTTTTTATTCAAAATTTTGTAAAACATTATTACAATAGACATAAACACAAGCAAACACAAATCAAAACAAAAAAAAAACAAAAAAAACAAACAAAAAAAAAAAAAAAAGGCACAGATCAAACAGAATTACAGCCTGACAGCAATTATGGCCCTCGCAAGGACACAAAGCATCAAATCATTTCCTCATAACAAGTTCATACACCCCTACAAGACGCCCTCTACTTTCATGTAAGACAGAAATCGATCCCAGATAAGTAAGTATGATTCTTTGCAGTTATGCAATTTGGCTATCAGTAACTCGAAAGATGCATTGTCTGTCATTACCTTAACCCAATCCCTATATTCAGGTCTATCCTGGCTTTTCCATTTACGAAGGATAACCCTCGCAGCTGAAATACAGCCCATAAGGGCCAGAGCATGTGCTGGTTTAGAAACATTAGGCAGGCATGACCTATCCCCCAAGAGACAAAATTGAGCAGAGTTAGGCAAAGGTACCCCAAGCCAGCCTTGAATGGTTTTGATTACTTCCTGCCAAAAAGGGAAAACGTGGGGGCAGTCCCATATTGCATGTATAAAAGTTCCTTCATACCTTCTGCATTTCCAACAAAGATTATTCTCCAATAGACCCATTTTATGAAGACGAACTGGTGTAAAATAGTAACGGTGAAGAATCTTATAATGCGTAAGTTTCCCTCGTGCTTCTCTTGTAAACCAACCCACCCTGGAAGTTATTTTAAGCCAAGAATCCCTACTAATGTCTATATTCAAATCCCTCTGCCAAATAAGCCTATGGCCTTCATCATTACCATATAATGCTCTTGCAGTTAACTTATAAAACATGGAAGCTGATTGACAATTTTGAGGTAATTTAAAATAGAGTTGCACCACATTGTCCTCGCTAGGAAGCTGCTTAATTACCGCACCCATGCAACTTTTCATTTGCAAGTATTTCCAATGATCACATTTATTTCTTAAGTTGAACTGATCACACAGATCTTGATAGGATTTGGGTGTTCTGTCATTAACCAGATCAGCTATATGTTTTATCCCACAGGACAACCAAGTGTTCCAAAAGAACGCCTTTTTACCCACCCTTATTGCAGGATTATTCCAGGGTGATGAATATACCTGCTTGTACTGTGAAATCTTAAACAATTTGTGAAGTTTAGTCCAAACATTCTTAGAGTGTAGGAGAATTGGGTTAATCCCCTTTCCCCCAGGCTCCTTCAAAGATGGAATTTTGTGTGAAAGAACTTCGAGAGGTCCAAAAGGGGCAGTAATTTCTTTCTCTATATTTACCCATCCTGAAGAATTATTCCCTGAAATCCAATGCTTCGCTAATTTGGCCATTTCAAAAGCAATATTATACAACTCTACATTGGGCAGTGAAAGTCCACCATCACTTCTTGTTGTATAAAGCTTCTCCAAGTTAATCCTCGGCTTCTTTCCATTCCATAAAAAATCTTTTATCATTTGGTTGTATTGTGTAAAGATATCCCCAGATATCGATATTGGGAGCATCATTGACAAATAATTAAATTGTGGTGCTATCACCATTTTAATAGTGTTGACCTTTCCCCACAGGGTCAAATCAAGCGCTTTCCACTTCTCAAGACTATGCTTTAACTTTGTAAGAAGGGGAGTCATATTAATATGAATTATATCTGCAATATTACGACACAGTTTGACCCCTAAATATTTCAGACCAGATGTGAGCCACTTAAAATGACCAGTGCTAACCATAGCTGAATGACATGTCCTAGAAATAGCCATGGCCTCTGATTTATGCCAGTTAATTCTATAACCAGATATTAGAGAAAATGATTCAATTGTATCCAAAAGAACTTGGGTAGAGGACTCTGGATCAGAGACCAGACAAAGAATATCGTCCGCGTATAAAAAAAGTTTATGATCCCTTCCTCCTGCCTCTACCCCCTTAATTCTTGTCTCTTTCCTTATAGCCACTGCTAATGGCTCAATAAACAACGTGAACAGAAGTGGGGACAGGGGGTCCCCCTGTTTTGTACCCCTAAACAGCCTGAAAGATGGGGAGATCAGACCATTTGTAACAACAGCTGCGCTAGGTTTCTCATATATTGTCTTAATCCAATTTATAAACCCCCTCCCAAATCCAAATTTTTCTAATACACACCATAAAAAACCCCACTCCACCCTGTCAAATGCCTTCTCAGCGTCGAGTGAGAAGGCAGCTACTGGTACATCATTATTGTCGCTCAGCCACATCAAGTGGAGTAGTCTTCTCATATTATCAGAGGATGATCTCCCTTTAACAAAGCCTACCTGATCTGGATGCACAAGCAATGCCAGGACTTTCTCCAACCTCATAGCCAAGATCTTTGTAAGCACCTTGCAATCCACATTCACTAAACTAACTGGCCTGAAGCTACCAGGGTCCAATGGGTCTTTGTCTTTTTTAAGAAGCAATGAAATAAGCGCTTCATGAAAAGTTTCAGGGAGGCATCCCGAAGAATTTGCTTCACGGTAAAGCTCTGTCAAAATAGGTACCAATACATCTAAATTATGTTTATAATATTCTATAGGGAAGCCATCCCCTCCCGGCGATTTCCCTGTTTTCATGGACTGAATTGCAGCCCTAACTTCCGCTTCAGTGATCGGTGCATCTATGACCTCTGCCTGATGTGAGGGAAGCTGAGGAAGATCAATCCCAGAGAGAAACGTCTGCATTTTTTCTACATCAATCTGCATATCTGAAGAATACAGACTTGAGTAAAAGTTTTTGAAAGTATGATTAATATCCTGTATTTTGGTGACCACTTCCCCCTGTTCATTTCTTATCCCTGGGATTACATAGCTAGCCTCCTGCTGTTTTAACTGCCTTGCCAATAATTTACTAGCTTTGTCCCCATTCTCAAAAAAATTTGCCTTCATTCTGAAGAGTGCATACTCTGCCCTTTTATTATAAATTTCATTCAAGTCCAACTTTAATTTACAAACTTCCCTTAATAATGATTCCCTATAATTAAGTGATAGCTCTCTTTCTTTTTCTTTTAGTTGGGACTCCAGCTTCATTATTTTTGCAGTATTATCTCTTTTCTTTTTACTCGAATATGCTATAATTTGACCTCTAATATAAGCTTTAGACGCATCCCAGACTGTACTAAATTTATCTGTGGACCCTGTGTTTATCTGAAAGAAAAATTTAATCTTCTCATCTAACATATCCTTGAACGCTGAATCCTGAAATAAAGACACATTACATCTCCATCTGCTACTCTTAACAGCCTCCTCTCCAATAATTACATCTAACGTTACAGTAGCATGGTCTGTAAGTGCGATTACCCCAATTTTACAATCAATACAAGAGTTAATCATAGTTTTAGAGATTAGGAAGTAATCAATTCTTGATGCAGATTTATGTTTATGAGAGAAAAAGGTAAACTCTTTTTCTCTGGGATTGATCAGCCTCCAAATATCTGCAAGGCCAAGATCATCTATTAGCTGGTGAATTGCCTGCCGATCCCTTGGAATCCGATTGCCATAATTTGTTTTATCCAGTATACCATCTTGCACCTGATTAAAGTCCCCTCCTAGCACTGTTTGCCCATCACCAAGACCACCCAAAAGTTTATTGATCTTGTAAAAGAAATTTGGATCCTCTATATTCGGAGCATAAATATTACATAAATTTACTTTACTCCCATTTATTTTAGCTTCTACACAAATGAACCTCCCCTCCTCATCCTTATGTTGATTCAAACATACAAAATTCAACCTCTTGTGGACCAAGATCACCACTCCCCGTTTCTGACTATTAAAACAGCTGTAGAATACTTGACCTACCCACATACTTTTAAGTTTAACAGCTTCTTTATCAATAAGATGTACCTCCTGTAGGAATACTACGTCTGCATTCTGAGATTTAAGATAGCCAAGACATTTTTTCCTCTTGACAGGATTAGATAGGCCATTAACATTCCAGGTGACAATTTTCATACTCTTTGCCATACTTATCTCCTCAACTGTCCATTAAAAGAAATGTGAACCCCACATGTGGGCCTTGTATATGAGGAATCATTACCTCGCTTGCTGTAAAAGGTAATTGTGTACTGTTAGAGAACTCTTGTCTGTGCTGAACCCGAAAAAGAAACAAAACCAAACTCTGCAAAACAAATGAACAAAATAAATAAATAAATAAATAAAAAAGAACAACATGAACAACCCCTCCCCACTTCCAATCATATACCAGGAAGCAACTATCCCCAACCCCTCTCTATCTCTAATGGTCCGTGGGGCACTGCCAATGGTCATTCCCCCCAATCCCCTCAAAATCTCCACATTGCAAAATATCTTCCGACAATCTCTTCCCATTCTTAGCTGTAACATTTAACCGAAATTAGCCTCAAGCCCTGGGCAGAAGAGTGAGGAATATGGGAAAGAAAAAAAAAAAAAAAAAAAAAAAAAAAAAAAAACCCTCACTCACTGTCCATACAAATAAAACCTGTTTTCCACTGTAGTCCATTGCCGAGACTGTCTCTGTTCCAATGGCTGTGAATCCTGGTGATCGGAGCTTTACTGTCCCAGTAAAGTAAAAACTAAAGCTGTCACATGTCCATATAATGCAACAGTGTCTTCTTACTCTTGCGGCTTTTGTGTAATAAGCTCCATCGCCTTGCGGGGGTCCTCAAAACTTTTCTTCTCTCCTTTCCACGTAAAGCGGAGAGTAGCAGGATACGCCAATGTAAATCTAACATCAAGGTCATGAAGTTTCCTTCTGACCTCAGTAAACTTCCTTCGCTTCTCCACCACTGCCTTTGTCATGTCAGGAAAGAAGGAGATCTTACAGTCGTTCCAGATAATTCCACCCTTGTCCCGAAATCGTTGTCTTGCAGCTGCGAGGACTCTCTCCCTCTCCAGATAGTTAAGAAAGCGTATGATAATCGGCCTCGGTGGTCGCCCCTCATCCGGTAACGGCCCCGGGGAGCGGTGTGCCCGCTGCAACTCAGTCTCAGACAAGTCAATGCCCAATGCATCTGATATGATGGCTCTTACCAGCTCCCTCGGTTTGCCGTTTTCAGATCGCTCTTTCACTCCCACCAGTCGAAGGTTTACGCGTCTGTCTCTGTTCTCCAAGTCCTGCACTGCCCTCTGCAACTCTTCATACTGTCGCGCTCTCTCATTCACTTCTTTATCCAGCCGTCCATTTTCCACTTCCAAATCCATGATACGCGCCTCCGCTTGCTCAAATTTATCATAAAGATCAGCAACATCCGTTACCATTTTGGCTTGCGATGTTTTCACCATTGAAACGTCTGCTTGCAAGTCCTGCAGAATGCTGCTCACCTGAGCCATTTCCCGCATGGCCTTCTCCAAAGTAGACTGTAACTCCGTCAAGACGTTCAATGCCACCGGACTCGGCGGACCCTCTTCTCGGCTCTGTGCTTCATCCGTAACGGTGTTAGCTGACCTGTGAGTGCTAGCCGCGTTAGCCGCGTTAGCAGCGCTAGCTGCCTGTTTCGCCAACCTTGTTTTAGGATTTAGACTTGACATATTCCAGCCTCGTTAACGGACCCCGTGTCAGGGAAATAAGGGCACTATGATAAGACTGTTATGGTAGAGAAAGTCAAACAGCATTCATAAGAAATTCAGGGGAGATCGAGGGGTTTGACAGGAGGCTCTGCTTAAGCTGCCATCTTGGTCAGCGGTCCCACGTGACTCAAAAAAAAAAAAAAAAAAAAAAAAACCATAATTTTGACACTAGATGTCAGTGTAGTGCCATGAGATGAGAGGCTATGACTAGCTCTTTACAAGGAATCAGCTTGTCATTAATCTGATAAACTGTGTGACTTGTAGATGATTGCAGTTAATTAGTCTTTATGATGAAATGAAAACAATGGGTAATACTTCACAGTACAGTACACAAAAACGTTAGTACTGAGGAATTAGTAAGGAATGAATCAGGTGCATAATATAATGAATCGTTAATGAGCAGTTCCTAACTGAATTGAGAGCTATATAGCAGATAGTGATGAGTTATTAGAGAACAGACTAGGAGATATTGTATCAATGAATCATTAGGTAATTATTATTTTATGCGTATCTGTCAAAAGTAATAATGGCTAGTTTTTTTTCATAAGCTTTTCCCGATTGGCTGAATCAGCCACTTAATCATTAGTTACTTTTTGTGCACCCCAAAGTGACACATAAAATTGAGTAGGTACAGAGTAGTTCCTCAGTAATTCATGATTCATGATCTGATCATTACTGATGGGAGCTAGCTGGACTGTTAACCCTCCATCAAAAAACTTTTAAAAAAGTACTTCTAAATAGACTGTATCATTGCTTGAAAGTGTGAAAAATGGAGAAGGGTGGAAGAGTTTAGATTTGATTCACTATATAATTTGCACATGAATATTCCAAACCAAAATGAGCATATCAGATACCTACAACTATTATTACTAGGCCTCCTTGAGTGAAAATCAATACAATGCACTGGCAATTTCACAAACAAGAGCTGAAAAGGCTAACTACTCAAAGTGACTTAACCTTGTTATGAACAATTCCCACCTCAATAGATGGAGTCAAACATGAAAAAATATTCTTACCTGTGGAAAAATGAAGACAATGACTGAATTCTGTCTTTTTGAAATTATATTATCTAGTTAAATTTATCCCACTTCAGCACAGCAAAAAAAATCTGCTTGTCCATTTTTTCTCACACTGACTGACCATGTGAGCTAACATATGCCATAGTAACCCCATAAACTGATGAACTGACAGAGACCGGTCACCCAATAAGACACAAGTATTTCCATGTATTTTCCTATAAACCCCTGACTAGTCTTGTCTCTGTTCACTGAAGATAAAATAAAAAACAACACTGTTCACTAAAGATACAAACTCACAACACTGACATCTTTTTTTTTTACTGACATTCAGTTATGTACTGAGAGACCTCTTAAAATGGAGAATTATTTGGGGCTAAGGTTTACAATTTTTGGGGCCACAGCCCCAAATGTCAAGGCCTGTGTCATTACCTACCCTATTGATGTCCCCTCAAATAAAGTGACACATGAAACTTATATAGTAATCTCAGTACTTAATGATTATATGGCCATTTCCAACTTTTTTCACATTTAACAGTTTTTGATTTTAAGATGACCTTAATATTCCTTTAACAGTTCACAGAAGTAGTAATTCCAGGAATATATTTGTATAGGACAGACATCTATATATATATGTTGTATATATAGCATATGACACATAAAACTTTAGTGCCTTGCAAAAATATTCACCCCGGTAGTGTTATCTTATCAGCAACAGTTTTGGCAGATTTTGATGTTGCGGCATAGGCTTGTGCAAAGCCTGTATAATGATCTACTATTACCAGTATGTATTCATATCCACCTTTACACTTGTCTAGCTGTAGAAAGTCAATGCACACAAGTTCGAATGGTGGAGTAGTGACAATTGGGGTGAGTGGGGCTCTTGTTTCTTTATTGGGTCTTTTCTGTTTCAGGCAGTTACAGCTTTGAGTGACATAGTGCTCTATCTTTTGCTGCATGTGTGGCCAAGAAATGATCTCGAACAAGTGATGTTGTGCAAATGATGGGACACCAAGATGTGGAACCACCTTGGTGTCCCATTTCATTGTGGAGATGTTTTAAAACTGTTAGCTTACAGGTTTCAGGCAGAACAAGTTGTGATCTAGTTACAGTCTTTCAGCAAAGTATCCCATTTTCATCAAAGCTGAGTTTATCCCAGTCACGGAGAAGACACTTGCTTTTTGCACTGAATGATTTTAACCATTGTCCCACAGGCCTTTCATTTGACTGCTCGCAGGCGATGACTGGGCCAATATTTTGATCATCTCTCTGAGCTTGACAGATAGCTGCTGCTGTAAAGGGCACAGGCATGTCCTCATTTGTTTCTGCATATTCAACAGCCATCACAGACTATGTTGTGTGTAACACATTAATTTCAGCAGCCTGTACTGTTGCCTGTACAGAAGGAGAAGACTTTTCCTCTGTGCAATCTTCCATCATCGTCTCTATGTCACAGGACATTCTTGAAGGTGCCCCTTTGTACTTTCCTTTCTGAGCCTGAGCTGACACGATACATCCCAAGTAGCTTCACATTTGAACACTTCACACTTACTGGGTTTCAGCTTTATTCCATGCTGCTGTAGCCACTGCAGCACTATTCGCACATGCTCAACATGATCCTCGAAAGTTATACTGAAAACTAGGGTGTCATCTAAATATGGAATACAGATGTCATCCCTCAACCCTTCCAGACATTCTTCCATACAGCGCTGAAAGGCAGCTGGAGCAACAAACTACTGTCTCGATCAAGCACTGTCTGAGGAACTCAAGAGCCTCGGATTACTCCGCCGGCCCGATCGATCAACGGCCTCGCCTGCTGCTTCCCACCGTGAGAGGAGACGTCGGAAGCGGTGTGAAAGAAAGCAGAAGCGGGGCAAGCGAGGAGGCATCCAGGCTAGGCTAGCAGCTAGCCCACACAGACCAGCGATACCATCACTGATCCTAGCCAATGTAAGATCACTGGATAATAAGATGGACCACATAAAACTCCTTAGATCTGCACAGCGTGATGTGAGGGACTGCTGTGTTTCCATTTTTATGGAAACATGGCTGAATGACAACATCCCGGACTCTGCTATCAAGCTAGCTGGACTAACATGCTACCGCGCCGACCGTGTCCCTGTGGAGGGAGGTAAGACTCGCGGCGGGGGAGTCTGTGTTTACATCAGCGACGCATGGTGTCGGAATGTTGTTGTTGTGCATAAACATTGTTCGCCACGGGTGGAGTTCGTCATCTTGAAGTGCAGGCCCTTATATCTACCGAGGGAATTTACAGCGGTTCTGCTGGTCGCTGTTTACATTCCCCCCACCGCTAACACCAGAGAGAAGAGCGAAGCACTCGGCCCACTCTACCAGGCCATCAACGAACAACAGACTGCACACCCAGACGGGTTTATCATAACAGCTGGGGACTTCAACCACGCAGACTTAAAGGTTTTTCTGCCTCAGTTACATCAGCATGTTGACTTCCCTACCAGGGAAAACAACACACTGGACTTTGTCTACACAAACCACAAAGGAGCATACAAGGCCTCCCCCCTCCCCCACCTGGGTCTCTCAGACCACATCACCATCCTGCTGAGACCTGCGTACAGACCAAAGGTGAGAGTCATCAGACCAACCCAAAGAGAGGTACGTGTGTGGCCAGAGGAGGCCTGCTCAGCACTGAAAGACTGTTTCCACACAACGGACTGGGATATTTTCAAACAGGCTGCTACAAACAATAACCACACAGACATTGAAGAATACACCGATGCTGTCACTGCATACATCACAAAGTGCATTGACGATGTCACCCACAGAAAAACCATTACCATCCGAGCTAACCAGAAACCATGGTTGACAGGCGAGGTCCACAGGCTCCTGAGGGCTCGGGACTCAGCCTTCAGGGCTGGGGACGCTGCAGGGCTAGCAACAGCCAGAGCCAACCTGTCCCGTGGAATCAAAGTAGCAAAACAACAATACAGCAAGAAAATAACCAGCCACTTCAGTAACACCAGGGACACACAAAGCCTGTGGAGAGGCATTCGAACCCTCACTGACTACAACCCCCCCCCCCCCCACAAACCTGTGACAGTGACATCTCACTGCTGAACAGCCTCAACGACTTCTTTGGGCGCTTTGAGACACAGAACACCACACCAGCACAGAAATCATCACCTCCTCCGGACGAGCAGGCTGTGTCCTTATCTTCAGCCAGTGTGAGGAAGGTCCTTTCTAGGATCAACCCACGCAAGGCAGCTGGACCGGACAACATACCTGGTCGGGTCCTAAAGGACTGTGCTGAGGAGCTCAAGGATGTCTTAACTGACATTTTCAACATCTCCCTGAGCCAAGCGGTCGTCCCCAAGTGTTTCAAGGCCACCACAATAATACCGGTACCAAAGAAACCACACCCGTCCAGCCACAATGACTACCGGCCCGTAGCACTGACACCCATCATAATGAAGTGCTTCGAGCGGCTGGTTATGCAGACCATCAAATCCGTCCTCCCCCCAACCCATGACCCGTTTCAGTTTGCATACAGGACCAACAGGTCTACTGAGGATACCATCGTAGCCGCACTCCACCCAGCCCTCACCCACCTTGACTCCAAAGACTCTTATGTGCGAATGCTGTTTCTAGATTTTAGCTCAGCATTTAATACAATCATCCCCCAGCAGCTAACACACAAATTGGGATGCCTGGGAGTCAAGACCTCTCTGTGTAACTGGGTGCTGGACTTTTTATCAGAGAGACCACAAAAGGTAAGGGCTGGCAGCAAAACCTCCAGGACCATCATGCTGAGCACAGGGGCTCCACAAGGTTGTGTACTCAGCCCGCTACTCTTCACCCTGCTGACTCACGACTGCGTACCCAGCCACAACACCAACCACATCATCAAGTTTGCGGATGACACGACCGTGGTGGGCCTCATCACCAACCAGGATGAGGCAAACTACAGGACTGAGGTGAGCCAACTGGTCCAGTGGTGCAAGGATAACAATCTCTTCCTCAACGTGGGAAAGACCAAAGAGATGGTTATCGACTTCAGGAGAAGGCCTTCACAGCATCTCCCACTGACCATCGACGGCGCTGCAGTGGAGAGGGTGAACAGCACCAAGTTCCTGGGGGTGCACATTTCTGAGGACTTCTCCTGGACAATAAACACAACACAGCTGGCCAAGAAAGCTCAAAAACGCCTCTACTTCCTCCGCAAACTGAGAAGAGCCCATGTCCCACCTCCCATCATGTGCTCTTTCTACCGGGGCACCATTGAGAGCATCATCACTGGCTGCATCACTGTGTGGTACAGAGGCTGCACTGCCTCCTGCCGAAAGACACTGCAACGCATAGTGAATGCAGCCAGCAAGATCATCGGTGTCCCTCTGTTGCCGCTCACAGACATTTATAACACACGCATCACCCGCAGAGCCATCAACATTGTGGAAGACAACTCACACCCCTCACACCCCCACTTCAGCCTCCTGCCTTCAGGGAGACGGTTCCCATGCCTCCGGGCCCGCTCCACAAGACTGTCCAACAGCTTCATCCACCAGGCTGTCAGGACACTGAACTCTGTACACTACCTCCCCCCCCTGCCCCCCGCCCCTGGACTCCAACTCTGCTGACCCCCACCCCCCACCCCCACTGCCACCTGGACTCTGTAACTAAGACAATCTTTTGGCCAACTTGCACATAACCATTTGCACTATTCAGCAATCTGCAATTTTCATATTCATATTTATATGTATACATATATATATATATATATATATATATATATATATTGTTTTCCATATATTTGTTTTCCATATATTTGTTTTCCATATATTTCTTTACTATATATTTATATTGTAGTGAAAGTTTGTTTATTTAGCTGGTTTTATTTAAATTGTTTATTTATATTGTAAAACACACATTGTTGAGAGAAGAAACAACATTTCGATTCCCCTGTATGTCTGACATATGGTGAATTGACAATAAAAGCCTTTGAATCCTTTGAATTGAATCCTTTGAATTCATCAGGCTGAAGGGGATTCTGATCCATTCATAGAGACCCCATGGTGTCACAAAAGTCATGGGTCTGCTCTCCTTTGCCATGAAGCTTTCCCTTGGTGGTATGCTTTCCCTTGATCCAAGAGGGAGAACCATAAGTTTCCTCCTTGGCCATCCATTATGTCTTGCACCCTGGGGATCAGGGTGGCAGGGAGAGACTTTCTGTTCACTTCTCGGAAATCAATACACAGTCGTAGACTCCCATCTTTTTTGTAACACACACAACTGGCAATGCTGCCCTTACTGTTTTACTTAGCTGCTCCCTGTCAATAGTGGAGGATTGTTTCAATTCACTCTCTATAATTACCTCAATTACATTGGAACCAATGATAGGTTGAGCAAGCTTACCACCCTTCATTACAAGTATGGGGACAATAACTTCTATGTTAGATGCAGCCCCTGAAGCTAACCTGAAAGTTACATCAACCCAACCTGAATATGGCATGCTCTCCCCATTTGCTGCCTGAATGTCTAGACCTTGTGTTATGTCTAAAATTTCTGAAATGCCTCTTAATCTCACATCAGGTAGGTTTGTTTCTTTCCATAGCTAATCAATTACTGTCACCTGAATCCCAAAAAGCCACAAAGCCTGAAACCTTGGACCTTGAATGCACAACAATCGGCTGCAGTGCAACAATATGCTTTTCCCCTATCAATGTAGCTCTTTTAGCCTGCTTTTCACTTTTTGTGAAAAGCAGGTGTCTGGGGCCTGGATGGAACCAATATCCCTGTGGTGGGTTCTGCATCTGCTGAACTGAGAAATGCACACCTGATGCGCCATTAGCTCCCCTACTGGCGGCAGCTGTCTGTGTGCATGCTGGGGCTGTTGCATAGACTCCCTCATTTGGGACACTTTATTTATTTATTTATATACAGAAGGTATTCAACGTCGAAAGGTAGCTGGTTTAAAGTGTAGCTTGACGATTGTCTTGCCGTAAACAAAGTTTATGTGCTTGTTGCGATCCGTTTTGATCTCAATGTGGATATTTTTAATGTACTTTTTTGACACCGGTACGTAATGTACTGTATGATACCTGATGCTCACCGTGTCTCCAAAAACCCCTTTGATGTTGACCACTCCCAAAAGCGGCAAGTAACTATCCCCCACGGGCTGATACTGTCACGTCTAATGAAGGAGGCAAGGACTTGGACCCAAATGCAAGAACCCCTCAGACGTAGTTCAAACTAATGATATTTTATTCAAACAAAGTGACAAACAAAAGATCACCCATTAAGGGGAAAAAGGCACTAAAAAGATACCAAACTAGAACACAAAATCTCTCTTACGAGGAAAAAGGTAAAACAAGAAACAAAGTAACAAAACAATACAAAACCTGACCTGGGGTATTATGAAGACGAGAGATCCAAAAAGAAGCAAAATACATGAGCCAAGGGCAAGAGACCAAACATGACTTGAGACAAAACGTGAGACAAGAACATGACGACGGCTTGGGACAAAACATGAGACAAAAAACGAACTGACACTGGACAAAGGGAAACGCAGACTATATATACACACACAGGTAAGGGGGACAGGTGGAACCAATTAGGGCGGGGAAAACAATGACAAAAGCGGGAAACAAGACAAAGACAGGAAGTACAACAAGGCCAGATACACAAGGGCAGAAATTTCAAAATAAAACAGGAACTATAACCAAAACTTAAACTAGAGTCCCAGATAGATCCAAAATCAGCCCCCTTAGGGGCTAGTCATGACAGATACTGAATGAGGTCCGTGTAAACGTACAAGTTATTGAGTCCTGCGTCAACATCGGCAGGGTAGGTGGCGAGACGGTCAATTCCAAGAGTCCACCACTCATCCGGTTTTAGGCCTAGCATGTAAGCCAAGCGTCCGCGGACGAGGATTTTGTGATGACCATCTCCTTTGAATTCAAAGTGCTTGGTCACGTTGTTGAAAGAAATGCTGGCGCCGGGGATGCGCTTTTTTAATGCCGGGAGTATATGATCCAGGAGTTCTTTTGGATTGTCATAATATCCTCCCTTACCAAATATCACGTTCGTCCCCGACTCTACTCTGTCAGGCGGTTGACCTTCTTTTATTTTTGACAATAAAAAATAAGCCCCGTTCGGAGATAAGTTATACCAGGTGTGGGGGTAAACAATTTCACAGAGACCTACTACCCAGTCTCCGCTCAATTCGATGGGTTTAGCCAGATCCGTCGTGTAACTGGAACTGGTGTTATTTCTAAACATTTCCATGCTGGCATTGGAAGGCAGGGTAACGTAAAACCCATCTTGGTTTGAAGGGTCCATACAGAACCAGAGACTAGGGAATGAATAATGAAAGCATGTGATACAGGCAGATTTAAATGTCTTTCAGATCTGAGGCTTTAACCCAGCTGTTGAATTTCTCAGGCCAATTTTTCCAACGTACTAAAACCTGTTTTACACCCCTGACGGTACGCTGTTTCAAAATTTCTTCCATTTGGTACGTTCTGTCTTTAGTCATTTTTACTTTCTGCAACTCGGCTTCATAAAACGATCCCTGGATAGGTTCCCCGTCGTAATCTTTGAGTTTGTATACGGGAGGAGCGCGAGGTAGACAGTCTGACACCGTAAATACTTCATCTGTGAAACTTTGTTCATATTTTTTATCAAACCTCCCTCGTAGTTTGGATATTCTGACCAGTTCCCCTTTCTTAAACTTCATCTTTGGCGCCTCTCGGTGTCGAGAGGGAAATGTGCCGTACAGATTTTGAAACACTTGGGAGACGTTCTCAGAGGTCACCTGCATAGGACTCATTTTAATACTGCTATGGTAGCTGTTGTTGTAGCTGTGTACCAGATGTTGTAAGACATCGAGGTATCGACGGGTGTTGTTGGCTGTAAAATATCTCCACATTCTAGCGTACGGTTAAATCTTTCAATCACAGAGGCCTTCAGTTCGCTGGCTGTAGCAAAATGTACTATGCTGTGCTTCTTCATCAGTAGTTGGTCTGGTAAAAACCTTCTTCGAGTACTTCTAGACACAGGTGCTGGGTCTGGCTAGGATGGTTGACCAGACACCCGTAGCAGTTGTCACGGAGGAACTTGTGAAGAATCAGGTTGAGCAGATGGTACAAGCCGGATTTTACAGTCTCGATTAACGTTGATGAGACCCAACCATCAACTTGGTCAATTGAAGAAGGTGGTGAGGGAGGGTGGGAAGCAGGGGTCAGGGAGTCCTCGGTGTCCTCGGTGTCTGAGGCGGGGGATGAGGGTGGTGGTGGAGGCGGTTGTGGTGAGGACGACTGTGAAGCCGGAACCGGGGCCTCCTCCGTGTCTGAGGCAGGGGATGGAGGCGGTGAGGACTGTAGTACAGTACGAAGCTTGGCGACCTCGATTCTGCCGACCCGTCGGAATTGAAGCAGATCCCTCTGGGATAGGTCATGATTGGTTGAGCGCATGAATCCCCCTTTTAAACAGCAGGCCTCATCGTGTTCCATCTTGTCAGCAAATGTATCTTTTGTCTTTTCCAAGTCTCTTTTATAGGTGTGATTTTGAGGTGTGGTCTAGGAGGATGTTGCAGAGAGGTGGGGCTTGGCAAAGTCTAGAAGGACAAGGTTTTTTTCACCACTAAAGCATCCCTCCAGTTGCGACAGCTACAGAAAAGACTAGCGATATTTCCTTCTGCTTGATTCATCATTTCATGCCAGACATGAAATGGCAGGGCTAATAATGTGCGGAATACACCGCAGTCTGAATTGAAATACTCCAAGACAAGGAGCTCCTCACTAGCCGAATCCTCAGACGTCGCAGGCTGACCCGTAGGAATCATCGGCCACAGGGTGTAGTTTTGGACAGCCAAAGGCGCCGAAAATGATCTTTTTCTGTGCAAGCTCCGCATCAGTGGGGAGAAGCTGCAAGCTAGCCGATGCTGGGGAATCACGGACGGCAGCCTTCTCGATGCGTCAACGGGCTAGCAAGAGTTTCATCATACCTCAATCGACTGAAGTCAGTGTAGCTATGTTGGACAGAGCACCCAAAGCTTCATCCTGATCCCGCTGATACATCCACAGCTCCCCTGTTTCGTACTTAAACACATAACCCCACCATCCACACAGTCCATAGGGCTCTAAAGACCATTCTTTTTTCAGAGAAGCAGCGGCTGGCATCTGCAGTCGTCACAGATACATCGTCGTTTTCTTTGGAGCATTTGGTGTTGAAGGCATGTCTTCATAGACGTTTACAGGTGTCTCACTAATCATCGAACCAGATACATCGGGCGTCTTTTGCTGAGACTGCCTTACGACGTCTTCTATCACCGTTTCTTCACGGATCACGTCGTTTGTCTTGCGGGTTGCCTGTCTGGTCTTTCGTCGCAGACCCTCGCCATATTGATTTCCCTCTGGCACCGAGAAAACCGCTCTGCGATCGTTGTCACACCTCATTTTTCCCGACATGATGACTGCTATACTGCCTCGTATGCAACTTTGAAAGTCTGTCAGAACCTATATAAGCGCTCTGCAGAAAATTGCTGGAGAGGTGTGATGATGTGGGGAGGGGTTTTCCCAGGGATAGGAGCGACGGAAGCAAATGGAGGAAGGAGACATTATTTCTCACCTTTGTGACACGCTCGAATCAACAAATGCCTCGTCACGAGACGCCTTAGAGTCTACAACATTGCATATTGACCCTTTGATCTGAAACTCTGTCACTTTGCACTCTTTTCCATGTGACCACAGCACAAGGAGAAAGGAGCTACAGCCAATGTTTACATCAAGTACATCTAAATGTTCACATCAAGCACACACAAATGTTCACATCAAGCACACACAAATGTTCACATCAAACGCCCCTAATTTATTTATATTTGTTTATATATGTTTCATGTTGTCTTGAAGGGAATGAAAAAACAATCAAGGGGGTAGGATGAATGAAGTGATGTCAGAAAAGGGGGTGGGGGGATACAGTGGGAGGGCCTAAGAAGTGATGTCATTTGGGGGGGCGGGGGATACAGTGGGAGGGTCTAGGAAGTGATGTCATAGAGGCGGGGTTGGGGAGTGACGTCATCAAGGGGCGGGATTTACGCCACGTGGTGGGGGTCATAAATCGCCTTTTTGGCATAAGGGTGTACACTTATTCTCTTACATCCATTTCCTGTGTTGGCAAGGGGTCAATTTCATGGTGGCGCCATGGCCAGACCGTGTGAGCCAGACCAAAGATTTTCACAACGTTTAGTCATTAAGGCCTTAAGAGCAACTAGAGCAATTTTCAACGTGATCAGATGATTCTCCTAGGACAAGTTTGTTAAAGTACAAACTGTGCAAAACGCAGAATGGTGGCATTTTTCCAAAATGGTGGACTTCCTGTAGATATAACTTTCCTCCAAGAAACTTTTATTCTTGTATGGACGTGTTGCACCTGTGTACCGAATTTCAAGTCTGTGGGTCTTGGAATATTTTCACACTCTAGGGCGCGCTGCAGAGCTGAGTTGACCATGCCCAATTGTGCTAAAACGGTGCCCTGTGGCAAGACTTGTAGGGGATTATAGGTTTCAAGGCGGAATATTAGCCAGAATGGATGATAAGTGGGAAAAACCCCAAATCCTCATTTTCACAAATCGCAGGGTTAGTTTGCGGCGGTGCTCTGCCCACATTGTATAACGTAGAGAAAAGCTTTTCACATTTTGGACAATAGTGTCTTAAGAGCAACATGAGAAAATTTCAGCTCCATTGGATGATTTCCCTAGAGGGAGTTAATTGAAGAAAAAAATTAAAGACTGCCATTAGGTGGCGCTGTGATGATATCATCATATTAGCATATCAATCTATTCAGAATCACATGCTCGTCATGCCTGATTTTTTTCATCCACATTGGATGAAGTATGTGGGAGAGACAGGCACAAATACATCCATTTCCTGTGTGTTGGCGAAGGGTCATTTTGGTGGCGGCACCACGGGCAGACTGTGTAACCCACATCAAAACAGTTGTCCCTAATGCCTTCTGAGCAAATGCAAGATGGTGCACTCTTTCCAAAATGTCCTTTTCTATTAGAATAATGCTCAATTAAATTATCAAGTGTAACCTAAAAGGTGTCTCTTTTAGTGACAATAGAGACAGACACTGTCGCAAGACAGGTCCTTTTAATAGCTGGTGTACATGTGCATGTTTATGACTTAATGTTTGTGTGTGTATGTGTTGTGCCCATGCATGTGAATGTCCACAGTGTCCACAGTGTTAGTGGCAGCGATGGAAAGCATTCCAGTGTGAAGAGTACAGGCTCAGAGGGCAGCTGCTTGCTGACTACATTGGACTTCAAGAGTTTCAAGGCCACATGGAACCAAGAGATTCATCACAACAGGGAGTTATGGAAGGCCCAGGCAGCCAAAGGTGAATGCTGATCTCTTATTTTCTCTTACTCAAGTAAGACATCCTGCAAGCAATGTTGGTGGTGCTGGTAGCTTTGGGCAGGCATAGGCATGACAATGGTAAATAATGATGAAAAAAAGGGAAAAAAGAGTCTGTTAATTCATCAAACATGCACCATTGTTACCATAGATGTTGATAAAATTATTAATAACGTGAGATCAAAATGGACAAACAGAGATCTGGTCTATTCATATATCAAAATCCGAGGTTTATTAGTGCTTGGAGAGAGTGTCTCAGTTGTCTCTTCTGAATGCAGGGAGCTTCTGAATGCACTCAAAATCCATTTAAATCATATTTTAGACAAATTTACACACAAATTTAGATTAAGACTCCATTGCAACTTCTTCATTATAATATGCAGTGTTGAAAAGCTGTTGTGTTTTAAAAGAACTTAATATAGCAATGACATTGAAGATGATTTGAAACGTCCAATGGGCTGGAAAATTCTTCTTGTCGAGAATAGCTTTTCCTTGCTAAAAAAATAAAAGCCTTATTTTGACACCAGCAGCACATTTCATCACCAGCTTTCATTTCAGCTCTAAGTACCTCACCTGTTTAGAAAACTGGCAAAGAGGCCAAATAAACGTTTTTTTGCAAAAGCTGTCCTAGGAGTGCCAAATCCTGCATATGAGGCATACACACTTGTATGGGCTGGAAAACGCTTCTTATTGAAAATAGCCTTTCCATGCTGAAAATAAGTCTTAGTTTGACAGCAGCAGCACATTTCACCAACACCTTTTATTTCAGATCTAACTGATTAGACATTGCAGTTATAAAGTTCTCAGCAAATATAAATGTCTTTTTCAATAAGCCTGCCCTGAAAATGCCACATACTGCAGATGACGAAAACATACTGGAAAACTGGAAAATGCGTCTTGTTGAAAATAGCCATTCCATGCTGAAAAAAGTCTTATTTTGACGCCAGCAGCAAGTGTGACACTCACCTTTCATTTCAGCTCTAAGTGACTGCGCATTACACTTTTAGCCTTTTCAGCCCAAATGAATGTCTTTTTCACAAAGCCTGCCCTGAAAATGCCACAGACTGCAGATGATAGAAACACACTGGAAAACTCTGGAAAATGCTTCTTCTAATTGAAAATAGTGTTTCCATGCTGAAAAAAGTCTTATTTTGACGCCAGCAGCACTTTTCACGCACACCTTTCATTTCAGCTCTAAGTGACTGCGCATTACACTTTTAGCCTTTTCAGCCCAAATGAATGTCTTTTTCACAAAGCCTGCCCTGAAAATGCCACAGACTGCAGATGACAGAAACACACTGGAAAACTCTGGAAAATGCTTCTTCTAATTGAAAATAGTGTTTCCATGCTGAAAAAAGTCTTATTTTGACGCCAGCAGCACTTTTCACGCACACCTTTCATTTCAGCTCTAAGTGACTGCGCATTACACTTTTAGCCTTTTCAGCCCATACCTGTTTCACAAAACCTGCCCTGAAAATGCCACAGACTGCAGATGACAGAAACACACTGGAAAACTCTGGAAAATGCTTCTTCTAATTGAAAATAGTGTTTCCATGCTGAAAAAAGTCTTATTTTGACGCCAGCAGCAAGTTTGACACTCACCTTTCATTTCAGCTCTGACTGCACATTACACTTTTAGCCTTTTCAGCCCATACCTGTTTCACAAAGCCTGCCCTGAAAATGCCACAGACTGCAGATGACAGAAACACACTGGAAAACTCTGGAAAATGCTTCTTCTAATTGAAAATAGTGTTTCCATGCTGAAAAAAGTCTTATTTTGACGCCAGCAGCACTTTTCACGCACACCTTTCATTTCAGCTCTAAGTGACTGCGCATTACACTTTTAGCCTTTTCAGCCCATACCTGTTTCACAAAGCCTGCCCTGAAAATGCCACAGACTGCAGATGACAGAAACACACTGGAAAACTCTGGAAAATGCTTCTTCTAATTGAAAATAGTGTTTCCATGCTGAAAAAAGTCTTATTTTGACGCCAGCAGCACTTTTCACGCACACCTTTCATTTCAGCTCTAAGTGACTGCGCATTACACTTTTAGCCTTTTCAGCCCAAATGAATGTCTTTTTCACAAAGCCTGCCCTGAAAATGCCACAGACTGCAGATGACAGAAACACACTGGAAAACTCTGGAAAATGCTTCTTCTAATTGAAAATAGTGTTTCCATGCTGAAAAAAGTCTTATTTTGACGCCAGCAGCAAGTTTGACACTCACCTTTCATTTCAGCTCTAAGTGACTGCGCATTACACTTTTAGCCTTTTCAGCCCAAATGAATGTCTTTTTCACAAAGCCTGCCCTGAAAATGCCACAGACTGCAGATGACAGAAACACACTGGAAAACTCTGGAAAATGCTTCTTCTAATTGAAAATAGTGTTTCCATGCTGAAAAAAGTCTTATTTTGACGCCAGCAGCACTTTTCACGCACACCTTTCATTTCAGCTCTAAGTGACTGCGCATTACACTTTTAGCCTTTTCAGCCCATACCTGTTTCACAAAGCCTGCCCTGAAAATGCCACAGACTGCAGATGACAGAAACACACTGGAAAACTCTGGAAAATGCTTCTTCTAATTGAAAATAGTGTTTCCATGCTGAAAAAAGTCTTATTTTGACGCCAGCAGCAAGTTTGACACTCACCTTTCATTTCAGCTCTAAGTGACTGCGCATTACACTTTTAGCCTTTTCAGCCCATACCTGTTTCACAAAGCCTGCCCTGAAAATGCCACAGACTGCAGATGACAGAAACACACTGGAAAACTCTGGAAAATGCTTCTTCTAATTGAAAATGGTGTTTCCATGCTGAAAAAAGTCTTATTTTGACGCCAGCAGCAAGTTTGACACTCACCTTTCATTTCAGCTCTGACTGCGCATTACACTTTTAGCCTTTTCAGCCCAAATGAATGTCTTTTTCACAAAGCCTGCCCTGAAAATGCCACAGACTGCAGATGACAGAAACACACTGGAAAACTCTGGAAAATGCTTCTTCTAATTGAAAATAGTGTTTCCATGCTGAAAAAAGTCTTATTTTGACGCCAGCAGCACTTTTCACGCACACCTTTCATTTCAGCTCTGACTGCGCATTACACTTTTAGCCTTTTCAGCCCATACCTGTTTCACAAAGCCTGCCCTGAAAATGCCACAGACTGCAGATGACAGAAACACACTGGAAAACTCTGGAAAATGCTTCTTCTAATTGAAAATGGTGTTTCCATGCTGAAAAAAGTCTTATTTTGACGCCAGCAGCAAGTTTGACACTCACCTTTCATTTCAGCTCTGACTGCGCATTACACTTTTAGCCTTTTCAGCCCAAATGAATGTCTTTTTCACAAAGCCTGCCCTGAAAATGCCACAGACTGCAGATGACAGAAACACACTGGAAAACTCTGGAAAATGCTTCTTCTAATTGAAAATAGTGTTTCCATGCTGAAAAAAGTCTTATTTTGACGCCAGCAGCAAGTTTGACACTCACCTTTCATTTCAGCTCTAAGTGACTGCGCATTACACTTTTAGCCTTTTCAGCCCATACCTGTTTCACAAAGCCTGCCCTGAAAATGCCACAGACTGCAGATGACAGAAACACACTGGAAAACTCTGGAAAATGCTTCTTCTAATTGAAAATAGTGTTTCCATGCTGAAAAAAGTCTTATTTTGACGCCAGCAGCAAGTTTGACACTCACCTTTCATTTCAGCTCTAAGTGACTGCGCATTACACTTTTAGCCTTTTCAGCCCAAATGAATGTCTTTTTCACAAAGCCTGCCCTGAAAATGCCACAGACTGCAGATGACAGAAACACACTGGAAAACTCTGGAAAATGCTTCTTCTAATTGAAAATAGTGTTTCCATGCTGAAAAAAGTCTTATTTTGACGCCAGCAGCACTTTTCACGCACACCTTTCATTTCAGCTCTGACTGCGCATTACACTTTTAGCCTTTTCAGCCCATACCTGTTTCACAAAACCTGCCCTGAAAATGCCACAGACTGCAGATGACAGAAACACACTGGAAAACTCTGGAAAATGCTTCTTCTAATTGAAAATAGTGTTTCCATGCTGAAAAAAGTCTTATTTTGACGCCAGCAGCAAGTTTGACACTCACCTTTCATTTCAGCTCTAAGTGACTGCGCATTACACTTTTAGCCTTTTCAGCCCATACCTGTTTCACAAAGCCTGCCCTGAAAATGCCACAGACTGCAGATGACAGAAACACACTGGAAAACTCTGGAAAATGCTTCTTCTAATTGAAAACAGTGTTTCCATGCTGAAAAAAGTCTTATTTTGACGCCAGCAGCAAGTTTGACACTCACCTTTCATTTCAGCTCTGACTGCGCATTACACTTTTAGCCTTTTCAGCCCAAATGAATGTCTTTTTCACAAAGCCTGCCCTGAAAATGCCACAGACTGCAGATGACAGAAACACACTGGAAAACTCTGGAAAATGCTTCTTCTAATTGAAAATAGTGTTTCCATGCTGAAAAAAGTCTTATTTTGACGCCAGCAGCACTTTTCACGCACACCTTTCATTTCAGCTCTAAGTGACTGCGCATTACACTTTTAGCCTTTTCAGCCCAAATGAATGTCTTTTTCACAAAGCCTGCCCTGAAAATGCCACAGACTGCAGATGACAGAAACACACTGGAAAACTCTGGAAAATGCTTCTTCTAATTGAAAATAGTGTTTCCATGCTGAAAAAAGTCTTATTTTGACGCCAGCAGCACTTTTCACGCACACCTTTCATTTCAGCTCTGACTGCGCATTACACTTTTAGCCTTTTCAGCCCATACCTGTTTCACAAAGCCTGCCCTGAAAATGCCACAGACTGCAGATGACAGAAACACACTGGAAAACTCTGGAAAATGCTTCTTCTAATTGAAAATGGTGTTTCCATGCTGAAAAAAGTCTTATTTTGACGCCAGCAGCAAGTTTGACACTCACCTTTCATTTCAGCTCTGACTGCGCATTACACTTTTAGCCTTTTCAGCCCAAATGAATGTCTTTTTCACAAAGCCTGCCCTGAAAATGCCACAGACTGCAGATGACAGAAACACACTGGAAAACTCTGGAAAATGCTTCTTCTAATTGAAAATAGTGTTTCCATGCTGAAAAAAGTCTTATTTTGACGCCAGCAGCAAGTTTGACACTCACCTTTCATTTCAGCTCTAAGTGACTGCGCATTACACTTTTAGCCTTTTCAGCCCAAATGAATGTCTTTTTCACAAAGCCTGCCCTGAAAATGCCACAGACTGCAGATGACAGAAACACACTGGAAAACTCTGGAAAATGCTTCTTCTAATTGAAAATAGTGTTTCCATGCTGAAAAAAGTCTTATTTTGACGCCAGCAGCACTTTTCACGCACACCTTTCATTTCAGCTCTAAGTGACTGCGCATTACACTTTTAGCCTTTTCAGCCCAAATGAATGTCTTTTTCACAAAGCCTGCCCTGAAAATGCCACAGACTGCAGATGACAGAAACACACTGGAAAACTCTGGAAAATGCTTCTTCTAATTGAAAATAGTGTTTCCATGCTGAAAAAAGTCTTATTTTGACGCCAGCAGCAAGTTTGACACTCACCTTTCATTTCAGCTCTAAGTGACTGCGCATTACACTTTTAGCCTTTTCAGCCCAAATGAATGTCTTTTTCACAAAGCCTGCCCTGAAAATGCCACAGACTGCAGATGACAGAAACACACTGGAAAACTCTGGAAAATGCTTCTTCTAATTGAAAATAGTGTTTCCATGCTGAAAAAAGTCTTATTTTGACGCCAGCAGCAAGTTTGACACTCACCTTTCATTTCAGCTCTAAGTGACTGCGCATTACACTTTTAGCCTTTTCAGCCCAAATGAATGTCTTTTTCACAAAGCCTGCCCTGAAAATGCCACAGACTGCAGATGACAGAAACACACTGGAAAACTCTGGAAAATGCTTCTTCTAATTGAAAATAGTGTTTCCATGCTGAAAAAAGTCTTATTTTGACGCCAGCAGCAAGTTTGACACTCACCTTTCATTTCAGCTCTAAGTGACTGCGCATTACACTTTTAGCCTTTTCAGCCCATACCTGTTTCACAAAGCCTGCCCTGAAAATGCCACAGACTGCAGATGACAGAAACACACTGGAAAACTCTGGAAAATGCTTCTTCTAATTGAAAATGGTGTTTCCATGCTGAAAAAAGTCTTATTTTGACGCCAGCAGCAAGTTTGACACTCACCTTTCATTTCAGCTCTGACTGCGCATTACACTTTTAGCCTTTTCAGCCCAAATGAATGTCTTTTTCACAAAGCCTGCCCTGAAAATGCCACAGACTGCAGATGACAGAAACACACTGGAAAACTCTGGAAAATGCTTCTTCTAATTGAAAATAGTGTTTCCATGCTGAAAAAAGTCTTATTTTGACGCCAGCAGCACTTTTCACGCACACCTTTCATTTCAGCTCTGACTGCGCATTACACTTTTAGCCTTTTCAGCCCATACCTGTTTCACAAAGCCTGCCCTGAAAATGCCACAGACTGCAGATGACAGAAACACACTGGAAAACTCTGGAAAATGCTTCTTCTAATTGAAAATGGTGTTTCCATGCTGAAAAAAGTCTTATTTTGACGCCAGCAGCAAGTTTGACACTCACCTTTCATTTCAGCTCTGACTGCGCATTACACTTTTAGCCTTTTCAGCCCAAATGAATGTCTTTTTCACAAAGCCTGCCCTGAAAATGCCACAGACTGCAGATGACAGAAACACACTGGAAAACTCTGGAAAATGCTTCTTCTAATTGAAAATAGTGTTTCCATGCTGAAAAAAGTCTTATTTTGACGCCAGCAGCAAGTTTGACACTCACCTTTCATTTCAGCTCTAAGTGACTGCGCATTACACTTTTAGCCTTTTCAGCCCATACCTGTTTCACAAAGCCTGCCCTGAAAATGCCACAGACTGCAGATGACAGAAACACACTGGAAAACTCTGGAAAATGCTTCTTCTAATTGAAAATAGTGTTTCCATGCTGAAAAAAGTCTTATTTTGACGCCAGCAGCAAGTTTGACACTCACCTTTCATTTCAGCTCTAAGTGACTGCGCATTACACTTTTAGCCTTTTCAGCCCAAATGAATGTCTTTTTCACAAAGCCTGCCCTGAAAATGCCACAGACTGCAGATGACAGAAACACACTGGAAAACTCTGGAAAATGCTTCTTCTAATTGAAAATAGTGTTTCCATGCTGAAAAAAGTCTTATTTTGACGCCAGCAGCACTTTTCACGCACACCTTTCATTTCAGCTCTGACTGCGCATTACACTTTTAGCCTTTTCAGCCCATACCTGTTTCACAAAACCTGCCCTGAAAATGCCACAGACTGCAGATGACAGAAACACACTGGAAAACTCTGGAAAATGCTTCTTCTAATTGAAAATAGTGTTTCCATGCTGAAAAAAGTCTTATTTTGACGCCAGCAGCAAGTTTGACACTCACCTTTCATTTCAGCTCTAAGTGACTGCGCATTACACTTTTAGCCTTTTCAGCCCATACCTGTTTCACAAAGCCTGCCCTGAAAATGCCACAGACTGCAGATGACAGAAACACACTGGAAAACTCTGGAAAATGCTTCTTCTAATTGAAAACAGTGTTTCCATGCTGAAAAAAGTCTTATTTTGACGCCAGCAGCAAGTTTGACACTCACCTTTCATTTCAGCTCTGACTGCGCATTACACTTTTAGCCTTTTCAGCCCAAATGAATGTCTTTTTCACAAAGCCTGCCCTGAAAATGCCACAGACTGCAGATGACAGAAACACACTGGAAAACTCTGGAAAATGCTTCTTCTAATTGAAAATAGTGTTTCCATGCTGAAAAAAGTCTTATTTTGACGCCAGCAGCACTTTTCACGCACACCTTTCATTTCAGCTCTAAGTGACTGCGCATTACACTTTTAGCCTTTTCAGCCCAAATGAATGTCTTTTTCACAAAGCCTGCCCTGAAAATGCCACAGACTGCAGATGACAGAAACACACTGGAAAACTCTGGAAAATGCTTCTTCTAATTGAAAATAGTGTTTCCATGCTGAAAAAAGTCTTATTTTGACGCCAGCAGCACTTTTCACGCACACCTTTCATTTCAGCTCTGACTGCGCATTACACTTTTAGCCTTTTCAGCCCATACCTGTTTCACAAAGCCTGCCCTGAAAATGCCACAGACTGCAGATGACAGAAACACACTGGAAAACTCTGGAAAATGCTTCTTCTAATTGAAAATGGTGTTTCCATGCTGAAAAAAGTCTTATTTTGACGCCAGCAGCAAGTTTGACACTCACCTTTCATTTCAGCTCTGACTGCGCATTACACTTTTAGCCTTTTCAGCCCAAATGAATGTCTTTTTCACAAAGCCTGCCCTGAAAATGCCACAGACTGCAGATGACAGAAACACACTGGAAAACTCTGGAAAATGCTTCTTCTAATTGAAAATAGTGTTTCCATGCTGAAAAAAGTCTTATTTTGACGCCAGCAGCAAGTTTGACACTCACCTTTCATTTCAGCTCTAAGTGACTGCGCATTACACTTTTAGCCTTTTCAGCCCAAATGAATGTCTTTTTCACAAAGCCTGCCCTGAAAATGCCACAGACTGCAGATGACAGAAACACACTGGAAAACTCTGGAAAATGCTTCTTCTAATTGAAAATAGTGTTTCCATGCTGAAAAAAGTCTTATTTTGACGCCAGCAGCAAGTTTGACACTCACCTTTCATTTCAGCTCTGACTGCGCATTACACTTTTAGCCTTTTCAGCCCAAATGAATGTCTTTTTCACAAAGCCTGCCCTGAAAATGCCACAGACTGCAGATGACAGAAACACACTGGAAAACTCTGGAAAATGCTTCTTCTAATTGAAAATAGTGTTTCCATGCTGAAAAAAGTCTTATTTTGACGCCAGCAGCAAGTTTGACACTCACCTTTCATTTCAGCTCTAAGTGACTGCGCATTACACTTTTAGCCTTTTCAGCCCAAATGAATGTCTTTTTCACAAAGCCTGCCCTGAAAATGCCACAGACTGCAGATGACAGAAACACACTGGAAAACTCTGGAAAATGCTTCTTCTAATTGAAAATAGTGTTTCCATGCTGAAAAAAGTCTTATTTTGACGCCAGCAGCACTTTTCACGCACACCTTTCATTTCAGCTCTAAGTGACTGCGCATTACACTTTTAGCCTTTTCAGCCCAAATGAATGTCTTTTTCACAAAGCCTGCCCTGAAAATGCCACAGACTGCAGATGACAGAAACACACTGGAAAACTCTGGAAAATGCTTCTTCTAATTGAAAATAGTGTTTCCATGCTGAAAAAAGTCTTATTTTGACGCCAGCAGCAAGTTTGACACTCACCTTTCATTTCAGCTCTAAGTGACTGCGCATTACACTTTTAGCCTTTTCAGCCCAAATGAATGTCTTTTTCACAAAGCCTGCCCTGAAAATGCCACAGACTGCAGATGACAGAAACACACTGGAAAACTCTGGAAAATGCTTCTTCTAATTGAAAATAGTGTTTCCATGCTGAAAAAAGTCTTATTTTGACGCCAGCAGCACTTTTCACGCACACCTTTCATTTCAGCTCTGACTGCGCATTACACTTTTAGCCTTTTCAGCCCATACCTGTTTCACAAAGCCTGCCCTGAAAATGCCACAGACTGCAGATGACAGAAACACACTGGAAAACTCTGGAAAATGCTTCTTCTAATTGAAAATGGTGTTTCCATGCTGAAAAAAGTCTTATTTTGACGCCAGCAGCAAGTTTGACACTCACCTTTCATTTCAGCTCTGACTGCGCATTACACTTTTAGCCTTTTCAGCCCAAATGAATGTCTTTTTCACAAAGCCTGCCCTGAAAATGCCACAGACTGCAGATGACAGAAACACACTGGAAAACTCTGGAAAATGCTTCTTCTAATTGAAAATAGTGTTTCCATGCTGAAAAAAGTCTTATTTTGACGCCAGCAGCAAGTTTGACACTCACCTTTCATTTCAGCTCTAAGTGACTGCGCATTACACTTTTAGCCTTTTCAGCCCATACCTGTTTCACAAAGCCTGCCCTGAAAATGCCACAGACTGCAGATGACAGAAACACACTGGAAAACTCTGGAAAATGCTTCTTCTAATTGAAAATAGTGTTTCCATGCTGAAAAAAGTCTTATTTTGACGCCAGCAGCAAGTTTGACACTCACCTTTCATTTCAGCTCTAAGTGACTGCGCATTACACTTTTAGCCTTTTCAGCCCAAATGAATGTCTTTTTCACAAAGCCTGCCCTGAAAATGCCACAGACTGCAGATGACAGAAACACACTGGAAAACTCTGGAAAATGCTTCTTCTAATTGAAAATAGTGTTTCCATGCTGAAAAAAGTCTTATTTTGACGCCAGCAGCACTTTTCACGCACACCTTTCATTTCAGCTCTGACTGCGCATTACACTTTTAGCCTTTTCAGCCCATACCTGTTTCACAAAACCTGCCCTGAAAATGCCACAGACTGCAGATGACAGAAACACACTGGAAAACTCTGGAAAATGCTTCTTCTAATTGAAAATAGTGTTTCCATGCTGAAAAAAGTCTTATTTTGACGCCAGCAGCAAGTTTGACACTCACCTTTCATTTCAGCTCTAAGTGACTGCGCATTACACTTTTAGCCTTTTCAGCCCATACCTGTTTCACAAAGCCTGCCCTGAAAATGCCACAGACTGCAGATGACAGAAACACACTGGAAAACTCTGGAAAATGCTTCTTCTAATTGAAAACAGTGTTTCCATGCTGAAAAAAGTCTTATTTTGACGCCAGCAGCAAGTTTGACACTCACCTTTCATTTCAGCTCTGACTGCGCATTACACTTTTAGCCTTTTCAGCCCAAATGAATGTCTTTTTCACAAAGCCTGCCCTGAAAATGCCACAGACTGCAGATGACAGAAACACACTGGAAAACTCTGGAAAATGCTTCTTCTAATTGAAAATAGTGTTTCCATGCTGAAAAAAGTCTTATTTTGACGCCAGCAGCACTTTTCACGCACACCTTTCATTTCAGCTCTAAGTGACTGCGCATTACACTTTTAGCCTTTTCAGCCCAAATGAATGTCTTTTTCACAAAGCCTGCCCTGAAAATGCCACAGACTGCAGATGACAGAAACACACTGGAAAACTCTGGAAAATGCTTCTTCTAATTGAAAATAGTGTTTCCATGCTGAAAAAAGTCTTATTTTGACGCCAGCAGCACTTTTCACGCACACCTTTCATTTCAGCTCTGACTGCGCATTACACTTTTAGCCTTTTCAGCCCATACCTGTTTCACAAAGCCTGCCCTGAAAATGCCACAGACTGCAGATGACAGAAACACACTGGAAAACTCTGGAAAATGCTTCTTCTAATTGAAAATGGTGTTTCCATGCTGAAAAAAGTCTTATTTTGACGCCAGCAGCAAGTTTGACACTCACCTTTCATTTCAGCTCTGACTGCGCATTACACTTTTAGCCTTTTCAGCCCAAATGAATGTCTTTTTCACAAAGCCTGCCCTGAAAATGCCACAGACTGCAGATGACAGAAACACACTGGAAAACTCTGGAAAATGCTTCTTCTAATTGAAAATAGTGTTTCCATGCTGAAAAAAGTCTTATTTTGACGCCAGCAGCAAGTTTGACACTCACCTTTCATTTCAGCTCTAAGTGACTGCGCATTACACTTTTAGCCTTTTCAGCCCAAATGAATGTCTTTTTCACAAAGCCTGCCCTGAAAATGCCACAGACTGCAGATGACAGAAACACACTGGAAAACTCTGGAAAATGCTTCTTCTAATTGAAAATAGTGTTTCCATGCTGAAAAAAGTCTTATTTTGACGCCAGCAGCACTTTTCACGCACACCTTTCATTTCAGCTCTGACTGCGCATTACACTTTTAGCCTTTTCAGCCCATACCTGTTTCACAAAACCTGCCCTGAAAATGCCACAGACTGCAGATGACAGAAACACACTGGAAAACTCTGGAAAATGCTTCTTCTAATTGAAAATGGTGTTTCCATGCTGAAAAAAGTCTTATTTTGACGCCAGCAGCAAGTTTGACACTCACCTTTCATTTCAGCTCTGACTGCGCATTACACTTTTAGCCTTTTCAGCCCATACCTGTTTCACAAAGCCTGCCCTGAAAATGCCACAGACTGCAGATGACAGAAACACACTGGAAAACTCTGGAAAATGCTTCTTCTAATTGAAAATAGTGTTTCCATGCTGAAAAAAGTCTTATTTTGACGCCAGCAGCAAGTTTGACACTCACCTTTCATTTCAGCTCTGACTGCGCATTACACTTTTAGCCTTTTCAGCCCAAATGAATGTCTTTTTCACAAAGCCTGCCCTGAAAATGCCACAGACTGCAGATGACAGAAACACACTGGAAAACTCTGGAAAATGCTTCTTCTAATTGAAAATAGTGTTTCCATGCTGAAAAAAGTCTTATTTTGACGCCAGCAGCAAGTTTGACACTCACCTTTCATTTCAGCTCTAAGTGACTGCGCATTACACTTTTAGCCTTTTCAGCCCATACCTGTTTCACAAAGCCTGCCCTGAAAATGCCACAGACTGCAGATGACAGAAACACACTGGAAAACTCTGGAAAATGCTTCTTCTAATTGAAAATAGTGTTTCCATGCTGAAAAAAGTCTTATTTTGACGCCAGCAGCAAGTTTGACACTCACCTTTCATTTCAGCTCTGACTGCGCATTACACTTTTAGCCTTTTCAGCCCAAATGAATGTCTTTTTCACAAAGCCTGCCCTGAAAATGCCACAGACTGCAGATGACAGAAACACACTGGAAAACTCTGGAAAATGCTTCTTCTAATTGAAAATAGTGTTTCCATGCTGAAAAAAGTCTTATTTTGACGCCAGCAGCAAGTTTGACACTCACCTTTCATTTCAGCTCTGACTGCACATTACACTTTTAGCCTTTTCAGCCCATACCTGTTTCACAAAGCCTGCCCTGAAAATGCCACAGACTGCAGATGACAGAAACACACTGGAAAACTCTGGAAAATGCTTCTTCTAATTGAAAATAGTGTTTCCATGCTGAAAAAAGTCTTATTTTGACGCCAGCAGCACTTTTCACGCACACCTTTCATTTCAGCTCTAAGTGACTGCGCATTACACTTTTAGCCTTTTCAGCCCATACCTGTTTCACAAAGCCTGCCCTGAAAATGCCACAGACTGCAGATGACAGAAACACACTGGAAAACTCTGGAAAATGCTTCTTCTAATTGAAAATAGTGTTTCCATGCTGAAAAAAGTCTTATTTTGACGCCAGCAGCACTTTTCACGCACACCTTTCATTTCAGCTCTAAGTGACTGCGCATTACACTTTTAGCCTTTTCAGCCCAAATGAATGTCTTTTTCACAAAGCCTGCCCTGAAAATGCCACAGACTGCAGATGACAGAAACACACTGGAAAACTCTGGAAAATGCTTCTTCTAATTGAAAATAGTGTTTCCATGCTGAAAAAAGTCTTATTTTGACGCCAGCAGCAAGTTTGACACTCACCTTTCATTTCAGCTCTAAGTGACTGCGCATTACACTTTTAGCCTTTTCAGCCCATACCTGTTTCACAAAGCCTGCCCTGAAAATGCCACAGACTGCAGATGACAGAAACACACTGGAAAACTCTGGAAAATGCTTCTTCTAATTGAAAATAGTGTTTCCATGCTGAAAAAAGTCTTATTTTGACGCCAGCAGCAAGTTTGACACTCACCTTTCATTTCAGCTCTGACTGCGCATTACACTTTTAGCCTTTTCAGCCCAAATGAATGTCTTTTTCACAAAGCCTGCCCTGAAAATGCCACAGACTGCAGATGACAGAAACACACTGGAAAACTCTGGAAAATGCTTCTTCTAATTGAAAATAGTGTTTCCATGCTGAAAAAAGTCTTATTTTGACGCCAGCAGCAAGTTTGACACTCACCTTTCATTTCAGCTCTGACTGCACATTACACTTTTAGCCTTTTCAGCCCATACCTGTTTCACAAAGCCTGCCCTGAAAATGCCACAGACTGCAGATGACAGAAACACACTGGAAAACTCTGGAAAATGCTTCTTCTAATTGAAAATAGTGTTTCCATGCTGAAAAAAGTCTTATTTTGACGCCAGCAGCACTTTTCACGCACACCTTTCATTTCAGCTCTAAGTGACTGCGCATTACACTTTTAGCCTTTTCAGCCCATACCTGTTTCACAAAGCCTGCCCTGAAAATGCCACAGACTGCAGATGACAGAAACACACTGGAAAACTCTGGAAAATGCTTCTTCTAATTGAAAATAGTGTTTCCATGCTGAAAAAAGTCTTATTTTGACGCCAGCAGCAAGTTTGACACTCACCTTTCATTTCAGCTCTAAGTGACTGCGCATTACACTTTTAGCCTTTTCAGCCCAAATGAATGTCTTTTTCACAAAGCCTGCCCTGAAAATGCCACAGACTGCAGATGACAGAAACACACTGGAAAACTCTGGAAAATGCTTCTTCTAATTGAAAATAGTGTTTCCATGCTGAAAAAAGTCTTATTTTGACGCCAGCAGCACTTTTCACGCACACCTTTCATTTCAGCTCTGACTGCGCATTACACTTTTAGCCTTTTCAGCCCATACCTGTTTCACAAAGCCTGCCCTGAAAATGCCACAGACTGCAGATGACAGAAACACACTGGAAAACTCTGGAAAATGCTTCTTCTAATTGAAAATAGTGTTTCCATGCTGAAAAAAGTCTTATTTTGACGCCAGCAGCAAGTTTGACACTCACCTTTCATTTCAGCTCTAAGTGACTGCGCATTACACTTTTAGCCTTTTCACCCCAAATGAATGTCTTTTTCACAAAGCCTGCCCTGAAAATGCCACAGACTGCAGATGACAGAAACACACTGGAAAACTCTGGAAAATGCTTCTTCTAATTGAAAATAGTGTTTCCATGCTGAAAAAAGTCTTATTTTGACGCCAGCAGCAAGTTTGACACTCACCTTTCATTTCAGCTCTAAGTGACTGCGCATTACACTTTTAGCCTTTTCAGCCCAAATGAATGTCTTTTTCACAAAGCCTGCCCTGAAAATGCCACAGACTGCAGATGACAGAAACACACTGGAAAACTCTGGAAAATGCTTCTTCTAATTGAAAATAGTGTTTCCATGCTGAAAAAAGTCTTATTTTGACGCCAGCAGCAAGTTTGACACTCACCTTTCATTTCAGCTCTAAGTGACTGCGCATTACACTTTTAGCCTTTTCAGCCCATACCTGTTTCACAAAGCCTGCCCTGAAAATGCCACAGACTGCAGATGACAGAAACACACTGGAAAACTCTGGAAAATGCTTCTTCTAATTGAAAATAGTGTTTCCATGCTGAAAAAAGTCTTATTTTGACGCCAGCAGCAAGTTTGACACTCACCTTTCATTTCAGCTCTAAGTGACTGCGCATTACACTTTTAGCCTTTTCAGCCCATACCTGTTTCACAAAGCCTGCCCTGAAAATGCCACAGACTGCAGATGACAGAAACACACTGGAAAACTCTGGAAAATGCTTCTTCTAATTGAAAATGGTGTTTCCATGCTGAAAAAAGTCTTATTTTGACGCCAGCAGCAAGTTTGACACTCACCTTTCATTTCAGCTCTGACTGCGCATTACACTTTTAGCCTTTTCAGCCCAAATGAATGTCTTTTTCACAAAGCCTGCCCTGAAAATGCCACAGACTGCAGATGACAGAAACACACTGGAAAACTCTGGAAAATGCTTCTTCTAATTGAAAATAGTGTTTCCATGCTGAAAAAAGTCTTATTTTGACGCCAGCAGCAAGTTTGACACTCACCTTTCATTTCAGCTCTAAGTGACTGCGCATTACACTTTTAGCCTTTTCAGCCCATACCTGTTTCACAAAGCCTGCCCTGAAAATGCCACAGACTGCAGATGACAGAAACACACTGGAAAACTCTGGAAAATGCTTCTTCTAATTGAAAATAGTGTTTCCATGCTGAAAAAAGTCTTATTTTGACGCCAGCAGCAAGTTTGACACTCACCTTTCATTTCAGCTCTAAGTGACTGCGCATTACACTTTTAGCCTTTTCAGCCCAAATGAATGTCTTTTTCACAAAGCCTGCCCTGAAAATGCCACAGACTGCAGATGACAGAAACACACTGGAAAACTCTGGAAAATGCTTCTTCTAATTGAAAATAGTGTTTCCATGCTGAAAAAAGTCTTATTTTGACGCCAGCAGCACTTTTCACGCACACCTTTCATTTCAGCTCTGACTGCGCATTACACTTTTAGCCTTTTCAGCCCATACCTGTTTCACAAAACCTGCCCTGAAAATGCCACAGACTGCAGATGACAGAAACACACTGGAAAACTCTGGAAAATGCTTCTTCTAATTGAAAATAGTGTTTCCATGCTGAAAAAAGTCTTATTTTGACGCCAGCAGCAAGTTTGACACTCACCTTTCATTTCAGCTCTAAGTGACTGCGCATTACACTTTTAGCCTTTTCAGCCCATACCTGTTTCACAAAGCCTGCCCTGAAAATGCCACAGACTGCAGATGACAGAAACACACTGGAAAACTCTGGAAAATGCTTCTTCTAATTGAAAACAGTGTTTCCATGCTGAAAAAAGTCTTATTTTGACGCCAGCAGCAAGTTTGACACTCACCTTTCATTTCAGCTCTGACTGCGCATTACACTTTTAGCCTTTTCAGCCCAAATGAATGTCTTTTTCACAAAGCCTGCCCTGAAAATGCCACAGACTGCAGATGACAGAAACACACTGGAAAACTCTGGAAAATGCTTCTTCTAATTGAAAATAGTGTTTCCATGCTGAAAAAAGTCTTATTTTGACGCCAGCAGCACTTTTCACGCACACCTTTCATTTCAGCTCTAAGTGACTGCGCATTACACTTTTAGCCTTTTCAGCCCAAATGAATGTCTTTTTCACAAAGCCTGCCCTGAAAATGCCACAGACTGCAGATGACAGAAACACACTGGAAAACTCTGGAAAATGCTTCTTCTAATTGAAAATAGTGTTTCCATGCTGAAAAAAGTCTTATTTTGACGCCAGCAGCACTTTTCACGCACACCTTTCATTTCAGCTCTGACTGCGCATTACACTTTTAGCCTTTTCAGCCCATACCTGTTTCACAAAGCCTGCCCTGAAAATGCCACAGACTGCAGATGACAGAAACACACTGGAAAACTCTGGAAAATGCTTCTTCTAATTGAAAATGGTGTTTCCATGCTGAAAAAAGTCTTATTTTGACGCCAGCAGCAAGTTTGACACTCACCTTTCATTTCAGCTCTGACTGCGCATTACACTTTTAGCCTTTTCAGCCCAAATGAATGTCTTTTTCACAAAGCCTGCCCTGAAAATGCCACAGACTGCAGATGACAGAAACACACTGGAAAACTCTGGAAAATGCTTCTTCTAATTGAAAATAGTGTTTCCATGCTGAAAAAAGTCTTATTTTGACGCCAGCAGCAAGTTTGACACTCACCTTTCATTTCAGCTCTAAGTGACTGCGCATTACACTTTTAGCCTTTTCAGCCCATACCTGTTTCACAAAGCCTGCCCTGAAAATGCCACAGACTGCAGATGACAGAAACACACTGGAAAACTCTGGAAAATGCTTCTTCTAATTGAAAATAGTGTTTCCATGCTGAAAAAAGTCTTATTTTGACGCCAGCAGCAAGTTTGACACTCACCTTTCATTTCAGCTCTAAGTGACTGCGCATTACACTTTTAGCCTTTTCAGCCCATACCTGTTTCACAAAGCCTGCCCTGAAAATGCCACAGACTGCAGATGACAGAAACACACTGGAAAACTCTGGAAAATGCTTCTTCTAATTGAAAATGGTGTTTCCATGCTGAAAAAAGTCTTATTTTGACGCCAGCAGCAAGTTTGACACTCACCTTTCATTTCAGCTCTGACTGCGCATTACACTTTTAGCCTTTTCAGCCCAAATGAATGTCTTTTTCACAAAGCCTGCCCTGAAAATGCCACAGACTGCAGATGACAGAAACACACTGGAAAACTCTGGAAAATGCTTCTTCTAATTGAAAATAGTGTTTCCATGCTGAAAAAAGTCTTATTTTGACGCCAGCAGCACTTTTCACGCACACCTTTCATTTCAGCTCTGACTGCGCATTACACTTTTAGCCTTTTCAGCCCATACCTGTTTCACAAAGCCTGCCCTGAAAATGCCACAGACTGCAGATGACAGAAACACACTGGAAAACTCTGGAAAATGCTTCTTCTAATTGAAAATGGTGTTTCCATGCTGAAAAAAGTCTTATTTTGACGCCAGCAGCAAGTTTGACACTCACCTTTCATTTCAGCTCTGACTGCGCATTACACTTTTAGCCTTTTCAGCCCAAATGAATGTCTTTTTCACAAAGCCTGCCCTGAAAATGCCACAGACTGCAGATGACAGAAACACACTGGAAAACTCTGGAAAATGCTTCTTCTAATTGAAAATAGTGTTTCCATGCTGAAAAAAGTCTTATTTTGACGCCAGCAGCAAGTTTGACACTCACCTTTCATTTCAGCTCTAAGTGACTGCGCATTACACTTTTAGCCTTTTCAGCCCATACCTGTTTCACAAAGCCTGCCCTGAAAATGCCACAGACTGCAGATGACAGAAACACACTGGAAAACTCTGGAAAATGCTTCTTCTAATTGAAAATAGTGTTTCCATGCTGAAAAAAGTCTTATTTTGACGCCAGCAGCAAGTTTGACACTCACCTTTCATTTCAGCTCTAAGTGACTGCGCATTACACTTTTAGCCTTTTCAGCCCAAATGAATGTCTTTTTCACAAAGCCTGCCCTGAAAATGCCACAGACTGCAGATGACAGAAACACACTGGAAAACTCTGGAAAATGCTTCTTCTAATTGAAAATAGTGTTTCCATGCTGAAAAAAGTCTTATTTTGACGCCAGCAGCACTTTTCACGCACACCTTTCATTTCAGCTCTGACTGCGCATTACACTTTTAGCCTTTTCAGCCCATACCTGTTTCACAAAACCTGCCCTGAAAATGCCACAGACTGCAGATGACAGAAACACACTGGAAAACTCTGGAAAATGCTTCTTCTAATTGAAAATAGTGTTTCCATGCTGAAAAAAGTCTTATTTTGACGCCAGCAGCAAGTTTGACACTCACCTTTCATTTCAGCTCTGACTGCGCATTACACTTTTAGCCTTTTCAGCCCATACCTGTTTCACAAAGCCTGCCCTGAAAATGCCACAGACTGCAGATGACAGAAACACACTGGAAAACTCTGGAAAATGCTTCTTCTAATTGAAAATAGTGTTTCCATGCTGAAAAAAGTCTTATTTTGACGCCAGCAGCACTTTTCACGCACACCTTTCATTTCAGCTCTAAGTGACTGCGCATTACACTTTTAGCCTTTTCAGCCCATACCTGTTTCACAAAGCCTGCCCTGAAAATGCCACAGACTGCAGATGACAGAAACACACTGGAAAACTCTGGAAAATGCTTATTCGAATTGAAAATAGTGTTTCCATGCTGAAAAAAGTCTTATTTTGACGCCAGCAGCACTTTTCACGCACACCTTTCATTTCAGCTCTAAGTGACTGCGCATTACACTTTTAGCCTTTTCAGCCCATACCTGTTTCACAAAGCCTGCCCTGAAAATGCCACAGACTGCAGATGACAGAAACACACTGGAAAACTCTGGAAAATGCTTCTTCTAATTGAAAATAGTGTTTCCATGCTGAAAAAAGTCTTATTTTGACGCCAGCAGCAAGTTTGACACTCACCTTTCATTTCAGCTCTGACTGCGCATTACACTTTTAGCCTTTTCAGCCCAAATGAATGTCTTTTTCACCAAGCCTTCCCTGAAAATGCCACAGACTGCAGATGACAGAAACACACTGGAAAACTCTGGAAAATGCTTCTTCTAATTGAAAATAGTGTTTCCATGCTGAAAAAAGTCTTATTTTGACGCCAGCAGCACTTTTCACGCACACCTTTCATTTCAGCTCTAAGTGACTGCGCATTACACTTTTAGCCTTTTCAGCCCAAATGAATGTCTTTTTCACAAAGCCTGCCCTGAAAATGCCACAGACTGCAGATGACAGAAACACACTGGAAAACTCTGGAAAATGCTTCTTCTAATTGAAAATAGTGTTTCCATGCTGAAAAAAGTCTTATTTTGACGCCAGC
The DNA here is from genome assembly GCF_017976425.1 of Toxotes jaculatrix. Lineage (NCBI taxonomy): Eukaryota > Metazoa > Chordata > Actinopteri > Toxotidae > Toxotes > Toxotes jaculatrix. The sequence goes on along the minus strand of NC_054413.1, from coordinate 13,684,861 downwards.
AGCACTTTTCACGCACACCTTTCATTTCAGCTCTAAGTGACTGCGCATTACACTTTTAGCCTTTTCAGCCCATACCTGTTTCACAAAGCCTGCCCTGAAAATGCCACAGACTGCAGATGACAGAAACACACTGGAAAACTCTGGAAAATGCTTCTTCTAATTGAAAATGGTGTTTCCATGCTGAAAAAAGTCTTATTTTGACGCCAGCAGCAAGTTTGACACTCACCTTTCATTTCAGCTCTGACTGCGCATTACACTTTTAGCCTTTTCAGCCCAAATGAATGTCTTTTTCACAAAGCCTGCCCTGAAAATGCCACAGACTGCAGATGACAGAAACACACTGGAAAACTCTGGAAAATGCTTCTTCTAATTGAAAATAGTGTTTCCATGCTGAAAAAAGTCTTATTTTGACGCCAGCAGCAAGTTTGACACTCACCTTTCATTTCAGCTCTAAGTGACTGCGCATTACACTTTTAGCCTTTTCAGCCCATACCTGTTTCACAAAGCCTGCCCTGAAAATGCCACAGACTGCAGATGACAGAAACACACTGGAAAACTCTGGAAAATGCTTCTTCTAATTGAAAATAGTGTTTCCATGCTGAAAAAAGTCTTATTTTGACGCCAGCAGCAAGTTTGACACTCACCTTTCATTTCAGCTCTGACTGCGCATTACACTTTTAGCCTTTTCAGCCCAAATGAATGTCTTTTTCACAAAGCCTGCCCTGAAAATGCCACAGACTGCAGATGACAGAAACACACTGGAAAACTCTGGAAAATGCTTCTTCTAATTGAAAATAGTGTTTCCATGCTGAAAAAAGTCTTATTTTGACGCCAGCAGCAAGTTTGACACTCACCTTTCATTTCAGCTCTGACTGCACATTACACTTTTAGCCTTTTCAGCCCATACCTGTTTCACAAAGCCTGCCCTGAAAATGCCACAGACTGCAGATGACAGAAACACACTGGAAAACTCTGGAAAATGCTTCTTCTAATTGAAAATAGTGTTTCCATGCTGAAAAAAGTCTTATTTTGACGCCAGCAGCACTTTTCACGCACACCTTTCATTTCAGCTCTAAGTGACTGCGCATTACACTTTTAGCCTTTTCAGCCCATACCTGTTTCACAAAGCCTGCCCTGAAAATGCCACAGACTGCAGATGACAGAAACACACTGGAAAACTCTGGAAAATGCTTCTTCTAATTGAAAATAGTGTTTCCATGCTGAAAAAAGTCTTATTTTGACGCCAGCAGCAAGTTTGACACTCACCTTTCATTTCAGCTCTAAGTGACTGCGCATTACACTTTTAGCCTTTTCAGCCCAAATGAATGTCTTTTTCACAAAGCCTGCCCTGAAAATGCCACAGACTGCAGATGACAGAAACACACTGGAAAACTCTGGAAAATGCTTCTTCTAATTGAAAATAGTGTTTCCATGCTGAAAAAAGTCTTATTTTGACGCCAGCAGCAAGTTTGACACTCACCTTTCATTTCAGCTCTGACTGCGCATTACACTTTTAGCCTTTTCAGCCCAAATGAATGTCTTTTTCACCAAGCCTTCCCTGAAAATGCCACAGACTGCAGATGACAGAAACACACTGGAAAACTCTGGAAAATGCTTCTTCTAATTGAAAATAGTGTTTCCATGCTGAAAAAAGTCTTATTTTGACGCCAGCAGCACTTTTCACGCACACCTTTCATTTCAGCTCTAAGTGACTGCGCATTACACTTTTAGCCTTTTCAGCCCATACCTGTTTCACAAAGCCTGCCCTGAAAATGCCACAGACTGCAGATGACAGAAACACACTGGAAAACTCTGGAAAATGCTTCTTCTAATTGAAAATAGTGTTTCCATGCTGAAAAAAGTCTTATTTTGACGCCAGCAGCAAGTTTGACACTCACCTTTCATTTCAGCTCTAAGTGACTGCGCATTACACTTTTAGCCTTTTCAGCCCAAATGAATGTCTTTTTCACAAAGCCTGCCCTGAAAATGCCACAGACTGCAGATGACAGAAACACACTGGAAAACTCTGGAAAATGCTTCTTCTAATTGAAAATAGTGTTTCCATGCTGAAAAAAGTCTTATTTTGACGCCAGCAGCACTTTTCACGCACACCTTTCATTTCAGCTCTGACTGCGCATTACACTTTTAGCCTTTTCAGCCCATACCTGTTTCACAAAGCCTGCCCTGAAAATGCCACAGACTGCAGATGACAGAAACACACTGGAAAACTCTGGAAAATGCTTCTTCTAATTGAAAATAGTGTTTCCATGCTGAAAAAAGTCTTATTTTGACGCCAGCAGCAAGTTTGACACTCACCTTTCATTTCAGCTCTAAGTGACTGCGCATTACACTTTTAGCCTTTTCACCCCAAATGAATGTCTTTTTCACAAAGCCTGCCCTGAAAATGCCACAGACTGCAGATGACAGAAACACACTGGAAAACTCTGGAAAATGCTTCTTCTAATTGAAAATAGTGTTTCCATGCTGAAAAAAGTCTTATTTTGACGCCAGCAGCAAGTTTGACACTCACCTTTCATTTCAGCTCTAAGTGACTGCGCATTACACTTTTAGCCTTTTCAGCCCAAATGAATGTCTTTTTCACAAAGCCTGCCCTGAAAATGCCACAGACTGCAGATGACAGAAACACACTGGAAAACTCTGGAAAATGCTTCTTCTAATTGAAAATAGTGTTTCCATGCTGAAAAAAGTCTTATTTTGACGCCAGCAGCAAGTTTGACACTCACCTTTCATTTCAGCTCTAAGTGACTGCGCATTACACTTTTAGCCTTTTCAGCCCATACCTGTTTCACAAAGCCTGCCCTGAAAATGCCACAGACTGCAGATGACAGAAACACACTGGAAAACTCTGGAAAATGCTTCTTCTAATTGAAAATAGTGTTTCCATGCTGAAAAAAGTCTTATTTTGACGCCAGCAGCAAGTTTGACACTCACCTTTCATTTCAGCTCTAAGTGACTGCGCATTACACTTTTAGCCTTTTCAGCCCAAATGAATGTCTTTTTCACAAAGCCTGCCCTGAAAATGCCACAGACTGCAGATGACAGAAACACACTGGAAAACTCTGGAAAATGCTTCTTCTAATTGAAAATAGTGTTTCCATGCTGAAAAAAGTCTTATTTTGACGCCAGCAGCACTTTTCACGCACACCTTTCATTTCAGCTCTGACTGCGCATTACACTTTTAGCCTTTTCAGCCCATACCTGTTTCACAAAACCTGCCCTGAAAATGCCACAGACTGCAGATGACAGAAACACACTGGAAAACTCTGGAAAATGCTTCTTCTAATTGAAAATAGTGTTTCCATGCTGAAAAAAGTCTTATTTTGACGCCAGCAGCAAGTTTGACACTCACCTTTCATTTCAGCTCTAAGTGACTGCGCATTACACTTTTAGCCTTTTCAGCCCATACCTGTTTCACAAAGCCTGCCCTGAAAATGCCACAGACTGCAGATGACAGAAACACACTGGAAAACTCTGGAAAATGCTTCTTCTAATTGAAAATAGTGTTTCCATGCTGAAAAAAGTCTTATTTTGACGCCAGCAGCACTTTTCACGCACACCTTTCATTTCAGCTCTAAGTGACTGCGCATTACACTTTTAGCCTTTTCAGCCCAAATGAATGTCTTTTTCACAAAGCCTGCCCTGAAAATGCCACAGACTGCAGATGACAGAAACACACTGGAAAACTCTGGAAAATGCGTCTTCTAATTGAAAATAGTGTTTCCATGCTGAAAAAAGTCTTATTTTGACGCCAGCAGCAAGTTTGACACTCACCTTTCATTTCAGCTCTAAGTGACTGCGCATTACACTTTTAGCCTTTTCAGCCCATACCTGTTTCACAAAGCCTGCCCTGAAAATGCCACAGACTGCAGATGACAGAAACACACTGGAAAACTCTGGAAAATGCTTCTTCTAATTGAAAATAGTGTTTCCATGCTGAAAAAAGTCTTATTTTGACGCCAGCAGCAAGTTTGACACTCACCTTTCATTTCAGCTCTAAGTGACTGCGCATTACACTTTTAGCCTTTTCAGCCCAAATGAATGTCTTTTTCACAAAGCCTGCCCTGAAAATGCCACAGACTGCAGATGACAGAAACACACTGGAAAACTCTGGAAAATGCTTCTTCTAATTGAAAATAGTGTTTCCATGCTGAAAAAAGTCTTATTTTGACGCCAGCAGCAAGTTTGACACTCACCTTTCATTTCAGCTCTAAGTGACTGCGCATTACACTTTTAGCCTTTTCAGCCCATACCTGTTTCACAAAACCTGCCCTGAAAATGCCACAGACTGCAGATGACAGAAACACACTGGAAAACTCTGGAAAATGCTTCTTCTAATTGAAAATAGTGTTTCCATGCTGAAAAAAGTCTTATTTTGACGCCAGCAGCAAGTTTGACACTCACCTTTCATTTCAGCTCTGACTGCGCATTACACTTTTAGCCTTTTCAGCCCATACCTGTTTCACAAAACCTGCCCTGAAAATGCCACAGACTGCAGATGACAGAAACACACTGGAAAACTCTGGAAAATGCTTCTTCTAATTGAAAATAGTGTTTCCATGCTGAAAAAAGTCTTATTTTGACGCCAGCAGCAAGTTTGACACTCACCTTTCATTTCAGCTCTGACTGCGCATTACACTTTTAGCCTTTTCAGCCCAAATGAATGTCTTTTTCACAAAGCCTGCCCTGAAAATGCCACAGACTGCAGATGACAGAAACACACTGGAAAACTCTGGAAAATGCTTCTTCTAATTGAAAATAGTGTTTCCATGCTGAAAAAAGTCTTATTTTGACGCCAGCAGCAAGTTTGACACTCACCTTTCATTTCAGCTCTAAGTGACTGCGCATTACACTTTTAGCCTTTTCAGCCCATACCTGTTTCACAAAACCTGCCCTGAAAATGCCACAGACTGCAGATGACAGAAACACACTGGAAAACTCTGGAAAATGCTTCTTCTAATTGAAAATAGTGTTTCCATGCTGAAAAAAGTCTTATTTTGACGCCAGCAGCACTTTTCACGCACACCTTTCATTTCAGCTCTAAGTGACTGCGCATTACACTTTTAGCCTTTTCAGCCCAAATGAATGTCTTTTTCACAAAGCCTGCCCTGAAAATGCCACAGACTGCAGATGACAGAAACACACTGGAAAACTCTGGAAAATGCGTCTTCTAATTGAAAATAGTGTTTCCATGCTGAAAAAAGTCTTATTTTGACGCCAGCAGCAAGTTTGACACTCACCTTTCATTTCAGCTCTAAGTGACTGCGCATTACACTTTTAGCCTTTTCAGCCCATACCTGTTTCACAAAGCCTGCCCTGAAAATGCCACAGACTGCAGATGACAGAAACACACTGGAAAACTCTGGAAAATGCTTCTTCTAATTGAAAATAGTGTTTCCATGCTGAAAAAAGTCTTATTTTGACGCCAGCAGCAAGTTTGACACTCACCTTTCATTTCAGCTCTAAGTGACTGCGCATTACACTTTTAGCCTTTTCAGCCCAAATGAATGTCTTTTTCACAAAGCCTGCCCTGAAAATGCCACAGACTGCAGATGACAGAAACACACTGGAAAACTCTGGAAAATGCTTCTTCTAATTGAAAATAGTGTTTCCATGCTGAAAAAAGTCTTATTTTGACGCCAGCAGCAAGTTTGACACTCACCTTTCATTTCAGCTCTAAGTGACTGCGCATTACACTTTTAGCCTTTTCAGCCCAAATGAATGTCTTTTTCACAAAGCCTGCCCTGAAAATGCCACAGACTGCAGATGACAGAAACACACTGGAAAACTCTGGAAAATGCTTCTTCTAATTGAAAATAGTGTTTCCATGCTGAAAAAAGTCTTATTTTGACGCCAGCAGCAAGTTTGACACTCACCTTTCATTTCAGCTCTAAGTGACTGCGCATTACACTTTTAGCCTTTTCAGCCCAAATGAATGTCTTTTTCACAAAGCCTGCCCTGAAAATGCCACAGACTGCAGATGACAGAAACACACTGGAAAACTCTGGAAAATGCTTCTTCTAATTGAAAATAGTGTTTCCATGCTGAAAAAAGTCTTATTTTGACGCCAGCAGCAAGTTTGACACTCACCTTTCATTTCAGCTCTGACTGCGCATTACACTTTTAGCCTTTTCAGCCCATACCTGTTTCACAAAACCTGCCCTGAAAATGCCACAGACTGCAGATGACAGAAACACACTGGAAAACTCTGGAAAATGCTTCTTCTAATTGAAAATAGTGTTTCCATGCTGAAAAAAGTCTTATTTTGACGCCAGCAGCAAGTTTGACACTCACCTTTCATTTCAGCTCTAAGTGACTGCGCATTACACTTTTAGCCTTTTCAGCCCAAATGAATGTCTTTTTCACAAAGCCTGCCCTGAAAATGCCACAGACTGCAGATGACAGAAACACACTGGAAAACTCTGGAAAATGCTTCTTCTAATTGAAAATAGTGTTTCCATGCTGAAAAAAGTCTTATTTTGACGCCAGCAGCAAGTTTGACACTCACCTTTCATTTCAGCTCTGACTGCGCATTACACTTTTAGCCTTTTCAGCCCATACCTGTTTCACAAAACCTGCCCTGAAAATGCCACAGACTGCAGATGACAGAAACACACTGGAAAACTCTGGAAAATGCTTCTTCTAATTGAAAATAGTGTTTCCATGCTGAAAAAAGTCTTATTTTGACGCCAGCAGCAAGTTTGACACTCACCTTTCATTTCAGCTCTGACTGCGCATTACACTTTTAGCCTTTTCAGCCCAAATGAATGTCTTTTTCACAAAGCCTGCCCTGAAAATGCCACAGACTGCAGATGACAGAAACACACTGGAAAACTCTGGAAAATGCTTCTTCTAATTGAAAATAGTGTTTCCATGCTGAAAAAAGTCTTATTTTGACGCCAGCAGCAAGTTTGACACTCACCTTTCATTTCAGCTCTAAGTGACTGCGCATTACACTTTTAGCCTTTTCAGCCCATACCTGTTTCACAAAGCCTGCCCTGAAAATGCCACAGACTGCAGATGACAGAAACACACTGGAAAACTCTGGAAAATGCTTCTTCTAATTGAAAATAGTGTTTCCATGCTGAAAAAAGTCTTATTTTGACGCCAGCAGCACTTTTCACGCACACCTTTCATTTCAGCTCTAAGTGACTGCGCATTACACTTTTAGCCTTTTCAGCCCAAATGAATGTCTTTTTCACAAAGCCTGCCCTGAAAATGCCACAGACTGCAGATGACAGAAACACACTGGAAAACTCTGGAAAATGCGTCTTCTAATTGAAAATAGTGTTTCCATGCTGAAAAAAGTCTTATTTTGACGCCAGCAGCAAGTTTGACACTCACCTTTCATTTCAGCTCTAAGTGACTGCGCATTACACTTTTAGCCTTTTCAGCCCATACCTGTTTCACAAAGCCTGCCCTGAAAATGCCACAGACTGCAGATGACAGAAACACACTGGAAAACTCTGGAAAATGCTTCTTCTAATTGAAAATAGTGTTTCCATGCTGAAAAAAGTCTTATTTTGACGCCAGCAGCAAGTTTGACACTCACCTTTCATTTCAGCTCTGACTGCGCATTACACTTTTAGCCTTTTCAGCCCAAATGAATGTCTTTTTCACAAAGCCTGCCCTGAAAATGCCACAGACTGCAGATGACAGAAACACACTGGAAAACTCTGGAAAATGCTTCTTCTAATTGAAAATAGTGTTTCCATGCTGAAAAAAGTCTTATTTTGACGCCAGCAGCAAGTTTGACACTCACCTTTCATTTCAGCTCTAAGTGACTGCGCATTACACTTTTAGCCTTTTCAGCCCATACCTGTTTCACAAAGCCTGCCCTGAAAATGCCACAGACTGCAGATGACAGAAACACACTGGAAAACTCTGGAAAATGCTTCTTCTAATTGAAAATAGTGTTTCCATGCTGAAAAAAGTCTTATTTTGACGCCAGCAGCAAGTTTGACACTCACCTTTCATTTCAGCTCTAAGTGACTGCGCATTACACTTTTAGCCTTTTCAGCCCAAATGAATGTCTTTTTCACAAAGCCTGCCCTGAAAATGCCACAGACTGCAGATGACAGAAACACACTGGAAAACTCTGGAAAATGCTTCTTCTAATTGAAAATAGTGTTTCCATGCTGAAAAAAGTCTTATTTTGACGCCAGCAGCAAGTTTGACACTCACCTTTCATTTCAGCTCTAAGTGACTGCGCATTACACTTTTAGCCTTTTCAGCCCAAATGAATGTCTTTTTCACAAAGCCTGCCCTGAAAATGCCACAGACTGCAGATGACAGAAACACACTGGAAAACTCTGGAAAATGCTTCTTCTAATTGAAAATAGTGTTTCCATGCTGAAAAAAGTCTTATTTTGACGCCAGCAGCAAGTTTGACACTCACCTTTCATTTCAGCTCTAAGTGACTGCGCATTACACTTTTAGCCTTTTCAGCCCAAATGAATGTCTTTTTCACAAAGCCTGCCCTGAAAATGCCACAGACTGCAGATGACAGAAACACACTGGAAAACTCTGGAAAATGCTTCTTCTAATTGAAAATAGTGTTTCCATGCTGAAAAAAGTCTTATTTTGACGCCAGCAGCAAGTTTGACACTCACCTTTCATTTCAGCTCTGACTGCGCATTACACTTTTAGCCTTTTCAGCCCATACCTGTTTCACAAAACCTGCCCTGAAAATGCCACAGACTGCAGATGACAGAAACACACTGGAAAACTCTGGAAAATGCTTCTTCTAATTGAAAATAGTGTTTCCATGCTGAAAAAAGTCTTATTTTGACGCCAGCAGCAAGTTTGACACTCACCTTTCATTTCAGCTCTAAGTGACTGCGCATTACACTTTTAGCCTTTTCAGCCCAAATGAATGTCTTTTTCACAAAGCCTGCCCTGAAAATGCCACAGACTGCAGATGACAGAAACACACTGGAAAACTCTGGAAAATGCTTCTTCTAATTGAAAATAGTGTTTCCATGCTGAAAAAAGTCTTATTTTGACGCCAGCAGCAAGTTTGACACTCACCTTTCATTTCAGCTCTGACTGCGCATTACACTTTTAGCCTTTTCAGCCCATACCTGTTTCACAAAACCTGCCCTGAAAATGCCACAGACTGCAGATGACAGAAACACACTGGAAAACTCTGGAAAATGCTTCTTCTAATTGAAAATAGTGTTTCCATGCTGAAAAAAGTCTTATTTTGACGCCAGCAGCAAGTTTGACACTCACCTTTCATTTCAGCTCTGACTGCGCATTACACTTTTAGCCTTTTCAGCCCAAATGAATGTCTTTTTCACAAAGCCTGCCCTGAAAATGCCACAGACTGCAGATGACAGAAACACACTGGAAAACTCTGGAAAATGCTTCTTCTAATTGAAAATAGTGTTTCCATGCTGAAAAAAGTCTTATTTTGACGCCAGCAGCAAGTTTGACACTCACCTTTCATTTCAGCTCTAAGTGACTGCGCATTACACTTTTAGCCTTTTCAGCCCATACCTGTTTCACAAAGCCTGCCCTGAAAATGCCACAGACTGCAGATGACAGAAACACACTGGAAAACTCTGGAAAATGCTTCTTCTAATTGAAAATAGTGTTTCCATGCTGAAAAAAGTCTTATTTTGACGCCAGCAGCACTTTTCACGCACACCTTTCATTTCAGCTCTAAGTGACTGCGCATTACACTTTTAGCCTTTTCAGCCCAAATGAATGTCTTTTTCACAAAGCCTGCCCTGAAAATGCCACAGACTGCAGATGACAGAAACACACTGGAAAACTCTGGAAAATGCGTCTTCTAATTGAAAATAGTGTTTCCATGCTGAAAAAAGTCTTATTTTGACGCCAGCAGCAAGTTTGACACTCACCTTTCATTTCAGCTCTAAGTGACTGCGCATTACACTTTTAGCCTTTTCAGCCCATACCTGTTTCACAAAGCCTGCCCTGAAAATGCCACAGACTGCAGATGACAGAAACACACTGGAAAACTCTGGAAAATGCTTCTTCTAATTGAAAATAGTGTTTCCATGCTGAAAAAAGTCTTATTTTGACGCCAGCAGCAAGTTTGACACTCACCTTTCATTTCAGCTCTGACTGCGCATTACACTTTTAGCCTTTTCAGCCCAAATGAATGTCTTTTTCACAAAGCCTGCCCTGAAAATGCCACAGACTGCAGATGACAGAAACACACTGGAAAACTCTGGAAAATGCTTCTTCTAATTGAAAATAGTGTTTCCATGCTGAAAAAAGTCTTATTTTGACGCCAGCAGCAAGTTTGACACTCACCTTTCATTTCAGCTCTAAGTGACTGCGCATTACACTTTTAGCCTTTTCAGCCCATACCTGTTTCACAAAGCCTGCCCTGAAAATGCCACAGACTGCAGATGACAGAAACACACTGGAAAACTCTGGAAAATGCTTCTTCTAATTGAAAATAGTGTTTCCATGCTGAAAAAAGTCTTATTTTGACGCCAGCAGCAAGTTTGACACTCACCTTTCATTTCAGCTCTAAGTGACTGCGCATTACACTTTTAGCCTTTTCAGCCCAAATGAATGTCTTTTTCACAAAGCCTGCCCTGAAAATGCCACAGACTGCAGATGACAGAAACACACTGGAAAACTCTGGAAAATGCTTCTTCTAATTGAAAATAGTGTTTCCATGCTGAAAAAAGTCTTATTTTGACGCCAGCAGCAAGTTTGACACTCACCTTTCATTTCAGCTCTAAGTGACTGCGCATTACACTTTTAGCCTTTTCAGCCCAAATGAATGTCTTTTTCACAAAGCCTGCCCTGAAAATGCCACAGACTGCAGATGACAGAAACACACTGGAAAACTCTGGAAAATGCTTCTTCTAATTGAAAATAGTGTTTCCATGCTGAAAAAAGTCTTATTTTGACGCCAGCAGCAAGTTTGACACTCACCTTTCATTTCAGCTCTGACTGCGCATTACACTTTTAGCCTTTTCAGCCCATACCTGTTTCACAAAACCTGCCCTGAAAATGCCACAGACTGCAGATGACAGAAACACACTGGAAAACTCTGGAAAATGCTTCTTCTAATTGAAAATAGTGTTTCCATGCTGAAAAAAGTCTTATTTTGACGCCAGCAGCAAGTTTGACACTCACCTTTCATTTCAGCTCTGACTGCGCATTACACTTTTAGCCTTTTCAGCCCAAATGAATGTCTTTTTCACAAAGCCTGCCCTGAAAATGCCACAGACTGCAGATGACAGAAACACACTGGAAAACTCTGGAAAATGCTTCTTCTAATTGAAAATAGTGTTTCCATGCTGAAAAAAGTCTTATTTTGACGCCAGCAGCAAGTTTGACACTCACCTTTCATTTCAGCTCTAAGTGACTGCGCATTACACTTTTAGCCTTTTCAGCCCATACCTGTTTCACAAAGCCTGCCCTGAAAATGCCACAGACTGCAGATGACAGAAACACACTGGAAAACTCTGGAAAATGCTTCTTCTAATTGAAAATAGTGTTTCCATGCTGAAAAAAGTCTTATTTTGACGCCAGCAGCACTTTTCACGCACACCTTTCATTTCAGCTCTAAGTGACTGCGCATTACACTTTTAGCCTTTTCAGCCCAAATGAATGTCTTTTTCACAAAGCCTGCCCTGAAAATGCCACAGACTGCAGATGACAGAAACACACTGGAAAACTCTGGAAAATGCGTCTTCTAATTGAAAATAGTGTTTCCATGCTGAAAAAAGTCTTATTTTGACGCCAGCAGCAAGTTTGACACTCACCTTTCATTTCAGCTCTAAGTGACTGCGCATTACACTTTTAGCCTTTTCAGCCCATACCTGTTTCACAAAGCCTGCCCTGAAAATGCCACAGACTGCAGATGACAGAAACACACTGGAAAACTCTGGAAAATGCTTCTTCTAATTGAAAATAGTGTTTCCATGCTGAAAAAAGTCTTATTTTGACGCCAGCAGCAAGTTTGACACTCACCTTTCATTTCAGCTCTGACTGCGCATTACACTTTTAGCCTTTTCAGCCCAAATGAATGTCTTTTTCACAAAGCCTGCCCTGAAAATGCCACAGACTGCAGATGACAGAAACACACTGGAAAACTCTGGAAAATGCTTCTTCTAATTGAAAATAGTGTTTCCATGCTGAAAAAAGTCTTATTTTGACGCCAGCAGCAAGTTTGACACTCACCTTTCATTTCAGCTCTAAGTGACTGCGCATTACACTTTTAGCCTTTTCAGCCCAAATGAATGTCTTTTTCACAAAGCCTGCCCTGAAAATGCCACAGACTGCAGATGACAGAAACACACTGGAAAACTCTGGAAAATGCTTCTTCTAATTGAAAATAGTGTTTCCATGCTGAAAAAAGTCTTATTTTGACGCCAGCAGCAAGTTTGACACTCACCTTTCATTTCAGCTCTAAGTGACTGCGCATTACACTTTTAGCCTTTTCAGCCCATACCTGTTTCACAAAGCCTGCCCTGAAAATGCCACAGACTGCAGATGACAGAAACACACTGGAAAACTCTGGAAAATGCTTCTTCTAATTGAAAATAGTGTTTCCATGCTGAAAAAAGTCTTATTTTGACGCCAGCAGCACTTTTCACGCACACCTTTCATTTCAGCTCTAAGTGACTGCGCATTACACTTTTAGCCTTTTCAGCCCAAATGAATGTCTTTTTCACAAAGCCTGCCCTGAAAATGCCACAGACTGCAGATGACAGAAACACACTGGAAAACTCTGGAAAATGCGTCTTCTAATTGAAAATAGTGTTTCCATGCTGAAAAAAGTCTTATTTTGACGCCAGCAGCAAGTTTGACACTCACCTTTCATTTCAGCTCTAAGTGACTGCGCATTACACTTTTAGCCTTTTCAGCCCATACCTGTTTCACAAAGCCTGCCCTGAAAATGCCACAGACTGCAGATGACAGAAACACACTGGAAAACTCTGGAAAATGCTTCTTCTAATTGAAAATAGTGTTTCCATGCTGAAAAAAGTCTTATTTTGACGCCAGCAGCAAGTTTGACACTCACCTTTCATTTCAGCTCTGACTGCGCATTACACTTTTAGCCTTTTCAGCCCAAATGAATGTCTTTTTCACAAAGCCTGCCCTGAAAATGCCACAGACTGCAGATGACAGAAACACACTGGAAAACTCTGGAAAATGCTTCTTCTAATTGAAAATAGTGTTTCCATGCTGAAAAAAGTCTTATTTTGACGCCAGCAGCAAGTTTGACACTCACCTTTCATTTCAGCTCTAAGTGACTGCGCATTACACTTTTAGCCTTTTCAGCCCATACCTGTTTCACAAAGCCTGCCCTGAAAATGCCACAGACTGCAGATGACAGAAACACACTGGAAAACTCTGGAAAATGCTTCTTCTAATTGAAAATAGTGTTTCCATGCTGAAAAAAGTCTTATTTTGACGCCAGCAGCAAGTTTGACACTCACCTTTCATTTCAGCTCTAAGTGACTGCGCATTACACTTTTAGCCTTTTCAGCCCAAATGAATGTCTTTTTCACAAAGCCTGCCCTGAAAATGCCACAGACTGCAGATGACAGAAACACACTGGAAAACTCTGGAAAATGCTTCTTCTAATTGAAAATAGTGTTTCCATGCTGAAAAAAGTCTTATTTTGACGCCAGCAGCAAGTTTGACACTCACCTTTCATTTCAGCTCTAAGTGACTGCGCATTACACTTTTAGCCTTTTCAGCCCAAATGAATGTCTTTTTCACAAAGCCTGCCCTGAAAATGCCACAGACTGCAGATGACAGAAACACACTGGAAAACTCTGGAAAATGCTTCTTCTAATTGAAAATAGTGTTTCCATGCTGAAAAAAGTCTTATTTTGACGCCAGCAGCAAGTTTGACACTCACCTTTCATTTCAGCTCTGACTGCGCATTACACTTTTAGCCTTTTCAGCCCATACCTGTTTCACAAAACCTGCCCTGAAAATGCCACAGACTGCAGATGACAGAAACACACTGGAAAACTCTGGAAAATGCTTCTTCTAATTGAAAATAGTGTTTCCATGCTGAAAAAAGTCTTATTTTGACGCCAGCAGCAAGTTTGACACTCACCTTTCATTTCAGCTCTGACTGCGCATTACACTTTTAGCCTTTTCAGCCCAAATGAATGTCTTTTTCACAAAGCCTGCCCTGAAAATGCCACAGACTGCAGATGACAGAAACACACTGGAAAACTCTGGAAAATGCTTCTTCTAATTGAAAATAGTGTTTCCATGCTGAAAAAAGTCTTATTTTGACGCCAGCAGCAAGTTTGACACTCACCTTTCATTTCAGCTCTAAGTGACTGCGCATTACACTTTTAGCCTTTTCAGCCCATACCTGTTTCACAAAGCCTGCCCTGAAAATGCCACAGACTGCAGATGACAGAAACACACTGGAAAACTCTGGAAAATGCTTCTTCTAATTGAAAATAGTGTTTCCATGCTGAAAAAAGTCTTATTTTGACGCCAGCAGCACTTTTCACGCACACCTTTCATTTCAGCTCTAAGTGACTGCGCATTACACTTTTAGCCTTTTCAGCCCAAATGAATGTCTTTTTCACAAAGCCTGCCCTGAAAATGCCACAGACTGCAGATGACAGAAACACACTGGAAAACTCTGGAAAATGCGTCTTCTAATTGAAAATAGTGTTTCCATGCTGAAAAAAGTCTTATTTTGACGCCAGCAGCAAGTTTGACACTCACCTTTCATTTCAGCTCTAAGTGACTGCGCATTACACTTTTAGCCTTTTCAGCCCATACCTGTTTCACAAAGCCTGCCCTGAAAATGCCACAGACTGCAGATGACAGAAACACACTGGAAAACTCTGGAAAATGCTTCTTCTAATTGAAAATAGTGTTTCCATGCTGAAAAAAGTCTTATTTTGACGCCAGCAGCAAGTTTGACACTCACCTTTCATTTCAGCTCTAAGTGACTGCGCATTACACTTTTAGCCTTTTCAGCCCATACCTGTTTCACAAAGCCTGCCCTGAAAATGCCACAGACTGCAGATGACAGAAACACACTGGAAAACTCTGGAAAATGCTTCTTCTAATTGAAAATAGTGTTTCCATGCTGAAAAAAGTCTTATTTTGACGCCAGCAGCAAGTTTGACACTCACCTTTCATTTCAGCTCTAAGTGACTGCGCATTACACTTTTAGCCTTTTCAGCCCAAATGAATGTCTTTTTCACAAAGCCTGCCCTGAAAATGCCACAGACTGCAGATGACAGAAACACACTGGAAAACTCTGGAAAATGCTTCTTCTAATTGAAAATAGTGTTTCCATGCTGAAAAAAGTCTTATTTTGACGCCAGCAGCACTTTTCACGCACACCTTTCATTTCAGCTCTAAGTGACTGCGCATTACACTTTTAGCCTTTTCAGCCCAAATGAATGTCTTTTTCACAAAGCCTGCCCTGAAAATGCCACAGACTGCAGATGACAGAAACACACTGGAAAACTCTGGAAAATGCTTCTTCTAATTGAAAATAGTGTTTCCATGCTGAAAAAAGTCTTATTTTGACGCCAGCAGCAAGTTTGACACTCACCTTTCATTTCAGCTCTAAGTGACTGCGCATTACACTTTTAGCCTTTTCAGCCCAAATGAATGTCTTTTTCACAAAGCCTGCCCTGAAAATGCCACAGACTGCAGATGACAGAAACACACTGGAAAACTCTGGAAAATGCTTCTTCTAATTGAAAATAGTGTTTCCATGCTGAAAAAAGTCTTATTTTGACGCCAGCAGCACTTTTCACGCACACCTTTCATTTCAGCTCTAAGTGACTGCGCATTACACTTTTAGCCTTTTCAGCCCAAATGAATGTCTTTTTCACAAAGCCTGCCCTGAAAATGCCACAGACTGCAGATGACAGAAACACACTGGAAAACTCTGGAAAATGCTTCTTCTAATTGAAAATAGTGTTTCCATGCTGAAAAAGGTCTTTTTTTGACGCCAGCAGCACTTTTCACGCACACCTTTCATTTCAGCTCTAAGTGACTGCGCATTACACTTTTAGCCTTTTCAGCCCAAATGAATGTCTTTTTCACAAAGCCTGCCCTGAAAATGCCACAGACTGCAGGTGACAGAAACACACTGGAAAACTCTGGAAAATGCTTCTTCTAATTGAAAATAGTGTTTCCATGCTGAAAAAAGTCTTATTTTGACGCCAGCAGCACTTTTCACGCACACCTTTCATTTCAGCTCTAAGTGACTGCGCATTACACTTTTAGCCTTTTCAGCCCAAATGAATGTCTTTTTCACAAAGCCTGCCCTGAAAATGCCACAGACTGCAGATGACAGAAACACACTGGAAAACTCTGGAAAATGCGTCTTCTAATTGAAAATAGTGTTTCCATGCTGAAAAAAGTCTTATTTTGACGCCAGCAGCAAGTTTGACACTCACCTTTCATTTCAGCTCTAAGTGACTGCGCATTACACTTTTAGCCTTTTCAGCCCATACCTGTTTCACAAAGCCTGCCCTGAAAATGCCACAGACTGCAGATGACAGAAACACACTGGAAAACTCTGGAAAATGCTTCTTCTAATTGAAAATAGTGTTTCCATGCTGAAAAAAGTCTTATTTTGACGCCAGCAGCAAGTTTGACACTCACCTTTCATTTCAGCTCTAAGTGACTGCGCATTACACTTTTAGCCTTTTCAGCCCAAATGAATGTCTTTTTCACAAAGCCTGCCCTGAAAATGCCACAGACTGCAGATGACAGAAACACACTGGAAAACTCTGGAAAATGCTTCTTCTAATTGAAAATAGTGTTTCCATGCTGAAAAAAGTCTTATTTTGACGCCAGCAGCAAGTTTGACACTCACCTTTCATTTCAGCTCTAAGTGACTGCGCATTACACTTTTAGCCTTTTCAGCCCAAATGAATGTCTTTTTCACAAAGCCTGCCCTGAAAATGCCACAGACTGCAGATGACAGAAACACACTGGAAAACTCTGGAAAATGCTTCTTCTAATTGAAAATAGTGTTTCCATGCTGAAAAAAGTCTTATTTTGACGCCAGCAGCAAGTTTGACACTCACCTTTCATTTCAGCTCTGACTGCGCATTACACTTTTAGCCTTTTCAGCCCATACCTGTTTCACAAAACCTGCCCTGAAAATGCCACAGACTGCAGATGACAGAAACACACTGGAAAACTCTGGAAAATGCTTCTTCTAATTGAAAATAGTGTTTCCATGCTGAAAAAAGTCTTATTTTGACGCCAGCAGCAAGTTTGACACTCACCTTTCATTTCAGCTCTAAGTGACTGCGCATTACACTTTTAGCCTTTTCAGCCCAAATGAATGTCTTTTTCACAAAGCCTGCCCTGAAAATGCCACAGACTGCAGATGACAGAAACACACTGGAAAACTCTGGAAAATGCTTCTTCTAATTGAAAATAGTGTTTCCATGCTGAAAAAAGTCTTATTTTGACGCCAGCAGCAAGTTTGACACTCACCTTTCATTTCAGCTCTGACTGCGCATTACACTTTTAGCCTTTTCAGCCCATACCTGTTTCACAAAACCTGCCCTGAAAATGCCACAGACTGCAGATGACAGAAACACACTGGAAAACTCTGGAAAATGCTTCTTCTAATTGAAAATAGTGTTTCCATGCTGAAAAAAGTCTTATTTTGACGCCAGCAGCAAGTTTGACACTCACCTTTCATTTCAGCTCTGACTGCGCATTACACTTTTAGCCTTTTCAGCCCAAATGAATGTCTTTTTCACAAAGCCTGCCCTGAAAATGCCACAGACTGCAGATGACAGAAACACACTGGAAAACTCTGGAAAATGCTTCTTCTAATTGAAAATAGTGTTTCCATGCTGAAAAAAGTCTTATTTTGACGCCAGCAGCAAGTTTGACACTCACCTTTCATTTCAGCTCTAAGTGACTGCGCATTACACTTTTAGCCTTTTCAGCCCATACCTGTTTCACAAAGCCTGCCCTGAAAATGCCACAGACTGCAGATGACAGAAACACACTGGAAAACTCTGGAAAATGCTTCTTCTAATTGAAAATAGTGTTTCCATGCTGAAAAAAGTCTTATTTTGACGCCAGCAGCACTTTTCACGCACACCTTTCATTTCAGCTCTAAGTGACTGCGCATTACACTTTTAGCCTTTTCAGCCCAAATGAATGTCTTTTTCACAAAGCCTGCCCTGAAAATGCCACAGACTGCAGATGACAGAAACACACTGGAAAACTCTGGAAAATGCGTCTTCTAATTGAAAATAGTGTTTCCATGCTGAAAAAAGTCTTATTTTGACGCCAGCAGCAAGTTTGACACTCACCTTTCATTTCAGCTCTAAGTGACTGCGCATTACACTTTTAGCCTTTTCAGCCCATACCTGTTTCACAAAGCCTGCCCTGAAAATGCCACAGACTGCAGATGACAGAAACACACTGGAAAACTCTGGAAAATGCTTCTTCTAATTGAAAATAGTGTTTCCATGCTGAAAAAAGTCTTATTTTGACGCCAGCAGCAAGTTTGACACTCACCTTTCATTTCAGCTCTGACTGCGCATTACACTTTTAGCCTTTTCAGCCCAAATGAATGTCTTTTTCACAAAGCCTGCCCTGAAAATGCCACAGACTGCAGATGACAGAAACACACTGGAAAACTCTGGAAAATGCTTCTTCTAATTGAAAATAGTGTTTCCATGCTGAAAAAAGTCTTATTTTGACGCCAGCAGCAAGTTTGACACTCACCTTTCATTTCAGCTCTAAGTGACTGCGCATTACACTTTTAGCCTTTTCAGCCCATACCTGTTTCACAAAGCCTGCCCTGAAAATGCCACAGACTGCAGATGACAGAAACACACTGGAAAACTCTGGAAAATGCTTCTTCTAATTGAAAATAGTGTTTCCATGCTGAAAAAAGTCTTATTTTGACGCCAGCAGCAAGTTTGACACTCACCTTTCATTTCAGCTCTAAGTGACTGCGCATTACACTTTTAGCCTTTTCAGCCCAAATGAATGTCTTTTTCACAAAGCCTGCCCTGAAAATGCCACAGACTGCAGATGACAGAAACACACTGGAAAACTCTGGAAAATGCTTCTTCTAATTGAAAATAGTGTTTCCATGCTGAAAAAAGTCTTATTTTGACGCCAGCAGCAAGTTTGACACTCACCTTTCATTTCAGCTCTAAGTGACTGCGCATTACACTTTTAGCCTTTTCAGCCCATACCTGTTTCACAAAGCCTGCCCTGAAAATGCCACAGACTGCAGATGACAGAAACACACTGGAAAACTCTGGAAAATGCTTCTTCTAATTGAAAATAGTGTTTCCATGCTGAAAAAAGTCTTATTTTGACGCCAGCAGCAAGTTTGACACTCACCTTTCATTTCAGCTCTAAGTGACTGCGCATTACACTTTTAGCCTTTTCAGCCCAAATGAATGTCTTTTTCACAAAGCCTGCCCTGAAAATGCCACAGACTGCAGATGACAGAAACACACTGGAAAACTCTGGAAAATGCTTCTTCTAATTGAAAATAGTGTTTCCATGCTGAAAAAAGTCTTATTTTGACGCCAGCAGCAAGTTTGACACTCACCTTTCATTTCAGCTCTAAGTGACTGCGCATTACACTTTTAGCCTTTTCAGCCCAAATGAATGTCTTTTTCACAAAGCCTGCCCTGAAAATGCCACAGACTGCAGATGACAGAAACACACTGGAAAACTCTGGAAAATGCTTCTTCTAATTGAAAATAGTGTTTCCATGCTGAAAAAAGTCTTATTTTGACGCCAGCAGCAAGTTTGACACTCACCTTTCATTTCAGCTCTGACTGCGCATTACACTTTTAGCCTTTTCAGCCCATACCTGTTTCACAAAACCTGCCCTGAAAATGCCACAGACTGCAGATGACAGAAACACACTGGAAAACTCTGGAAAATGCTTCTTCTAATTGAAAATAGTGTTTCCATGCTGAAAAAAGTCTTATTTTGACGCCAGCAGCAAGTTTGACACTCACCTTTCATTTCAGCTCTAAGTGACTGCGCATTACACTTTTAGCCTTTTCAGCCCAAATGAATGTCTTTTTCACAAAGCCTGCCCTGAAAATGCCACAGACTGCAGATGACAGAAACACACTGGAAAACTCTGGAAAATGCTTCTTCTAATTGAAAATAGTGTTTCCATGCTGAAAAAAGTCTTATTTTGACGCCAGCAGCAAGTTTGACACTCACCTTTCATTTCAGCTCTGACTGCGCATTACACTTTTAGCCTTTTCAGCCCATACCTGTTTCACAAAACCTGCCCTGAAAATGCCACAGACTGCAGATGACAGAAACACACTGGAAAACTCTGGAAAATGCTTCTTCTAATTGAAAATAGTGTTTCCATGCTGAAAAAAGTCTTATTTTGACGCCAGCAGCAAGTTTGACACTCACCTTTCATTTCAGCTCTGACTGCGCATTACACTTTTAGCCTTTTCAGCCCAAATGAATGTCTTTTTCACAAAGCCTGCCCTGAAAATGCCACAGACTGCAGATGACAGAAACACACTGGAAAACTCTGGAAAATGCTTCTTCTAATTGAAAATAGTGTTTCCATGCTGAAAAAAGTCTTATTTTGACGCCAGCAGCAAGTTTGACACTCACCTTTCATTTCAGCTCTGACTGCGCATTACACTTTTAGCCTTTTCAGCCCAAATGAATGTCTTTTTCACAAAGCCTGCCCTGAAAATGCCACAGACTGCAGATGACAGAAACACACTGGAAAACTCTGGAAAATGCTTCTTCTAATTGAAAATAGTGTTTCCATGCTGAAAAAAGTCTTATTTTGACGCCAGCAGCAAGTTTGACACTCACCTTTCATTTCAGCTCTAAGTGACTGCGCATTACACTTTTAGCCTTTTCAGCCCATACCTGTTTCACAAAGCCTGCCCTGAAAATGCCACAGACTGCAGATGACAGAAACACACTGGAAAACTCTGGAAAATGCTTCTTCTAATTGAAAATAGTGTTTCCATGCTGAAAAAAGTCTTATTTTGACGCCAGCAGCAAGTTTGACACTCACCTTTCATTTCAGCTCTAAGTGACTGCGCATTACACTTTTAGCCTTTTCAGCCCAAATGAATGTCTTTTTCACAAAGCCTGCCCTGAAAATGCCACAGACTGCAGATGACAGAAACACACTGGAAAACTCTGGAAAATGCTTCTTCTAATTGAAAATAGTGTTTCCATGCTGAAAAAAGTCTTATTTTGACGCCAGCAGCACTTTTCACGCACACCTTTCATTTCAGCTCTAAGTGACTGCGCATTACACTTTTAGCCTTTTCAGCCCAAATGAATGTCTTTTTCACAAAGCCTGCCCTGAAAATGCCACAGACTGCAGATGACAGAAACACACTGGAAAACTCTGGAAAATGCTTCTTCTAATTGAAAATAGTGTTTCCATGCTGAAAAAGGTCTTTTTTTGACGCCAGCAGCACTTTTCACGCACACCTTTCATTTCAGCTCTAAGTGACTGCGCATTACACTTTTAGCCTTTTCAGCCCAAATGAATGTCTTTTTCACAAAGCCTGCCCTGAAAATGCCACAGACTGCAGGTGACAGAAACACACTGGAAAACTCTGGAAAATGCTTCTTCTAATTGAAAATTTTCAGCTTTCCAGCTGAGAAGAGAATCCAGTCCGCTTCAACTTCCTTATAAAGAAGAGCCGTTGTTGGGCCTTTTTCACCAGGTGTGAAGCGCTCTGAATACTTTCCGGATGCAATGTATGCCTGCTTTTAGCCCAACACTTGCAAACTTTAAAACTTTAAATGTGCTCTCTCTTTGCTGTCATTCAGCTGTCACAACGTTAACATTCACTTATAAATCTTAGCAAGTTCAAGTTCAATCAGGAAGACTATGTCTCTGCAAATGCTTTTAAAATTACGTACAGTTCATTCATTCAATCATAACCTGATACATGCATTTCGTGCATCCGAAAAGTGTTCACAGCGCTTCACTTTTTCCACATTTGTTATGTTACAGCCTTATTCTAAAATGGATTAAATTCATTTTTTCCCTCAAAATTCTACACAGAACACACCACAATGACAACGTGAAAACAGTCTTTTTGAAATGTTGGCAAATTTATTCAAAATCAAAAGTCAAGAAATCACGTGTACAGTGGTGGAAAAAAGTTTTCGGACACCCCATGCATTTGTGCTCTATTGCATTAACAGTCACTCTTTTTCTCAATTTTTGGGTGCTTTGTGTCTATGTAAAGCCAGCACATTTGAAAGTTTTTCAGATCAAAAATGGCTAAAACAAGGAACTTAACACAAGATACACGCCTAAAGATAAAGATTTTCATCCAGGAAGGGTACAGCTGCCGCCAGATAGCCAGAAAGTGCAGATGTAGTCCTTCAGCAGTTGGATACACACTGCAGAAATATAGATAAACAAACAGCTTGGAAGACAAACCAAGATCTGGGCATCCAAGAGTGTCTTCAGCGAGAAATGACCGCATCCTGATCCGCATGTGCAGGGAAAACCGCCGAATGACATCACGTGAGTTTCAGCAACAGTGGTCAAACCAAACTGGTGTCCAGTGTTCCACCCGCACTGTGTGTGGCCGACTCCTACATCAGGGCTTAAGGTCCTTCAAGGCTGTTAAGAAGCCCCTGATCAACAAGAGGCAGAGGTTAGCTTGGTGCCGCTGGGCCCAAGCACACAAGGACTGGACAGCCAGGAACTGGAAGGAGATTCTGTGGTCGGATGAGTCCAGTTTCCAGCTTAATGCTCCTCATGCTAATTTGAGGGTACGCAGAAGGCCAGGTGAGGCATTATCTCCAGCATGTACAGTACCTACTGTCAAGCATGGTAGAGGCAGTATCATGGTTTGGGGATGTATGAGTGCTGCTGGCGTTTGTCACCTCACTGTCTGTGATGGCACATTGAACTCTACTAAGTATTGTACCATTCTCAAAACCCACATGCTCCCTTCTGCACATGCAATGTTCCGTCGAGGTCTTAGAGTGGCCAGCTCAATCCTCGTCCCATTGAAAATCTTTGGTGGATTATCAAAGTCTGTTTCAATGCGGAAACCAAAGAATTTGGAATAATTAAAAACAGTAATTCAAGAAGAATGGAAGAAGATTACCCCTCAACAGTGTGAAAGGCTTGTGGAGAACATGCCAGCCAGGATTAAATCGGTACTGCTACTAAATATTAATTTTGTTATGTGATGGTTTATTTATTTTTTGTTCAGTTTTGAACACATTCTTTGCCATTTGTTAACCTTGACACCGACAATGTTGAGAACTGACATGTTGACACCATCATGAATTTAGTTTTGCTTTTTTTATACAATAAATAAAAGAAATCATTTGTTTTGTTAGTGATGCAGCCACACCTTGTGAAATACAAAAAAGATTTTTCTGCAAATATTTCATGATAATATTTGAGATTGTGTAAAATTTTAAGGGTGTCCGAAAACTTTTTTCCACCACTGTATATAACTGTATTCACAGTCTTTGCTCAATACTTTGTTGATGCACCTTTGTCAGCAATTACAGCCTCAAGTCTTCTTGAATATGATACCATGAGCTTGGCACACCTATCTTTGGGCAGTTTTGCCCTCTATCCTGACTAGTCTCCCATTTCTTGCCACTGAAAAACATCCCCACAGCATGATGCTGCCACCGCCATGCTTCACTGTAGGGATGGTATTAGTCAGGTCATGAGTGGTGCCTGGTTTCCTCCAAACATGATGCCAGGCATTCACACCAAAGAGTTCAATCTTTGTCTCATCAGACCAGAGAATTCTCTCTCTCATGGTCTGAGAGTCCTTCAGGTGCCTTTTGACAAACTCCAGGTGGACTGCCATGTACTTTTTACTAAGGAGTGGCTTCCGTCTGGCCACTCTACCATACAGGCCTGATTGGTGGATTGCTGCAGAGATGGTTGTGCTTCTGGAAGGTTCTCCTCTCCCCACAAAGGAAAGCTGGAGCTCTGACAGAGTGTCCATCTGGTTCTTGGTCACCTCCTTGACTAAGGTCCTTCTCCCCCGATTGCTCAATTTAGAAGTCCAGCCAGCTCTAGGAAGAGTACCGGTGGTTCCAAACTTATGGATGGACCATTTATGGATGATGTGACTGTGCTCATTGAGACCTTCAAAGCAGCATAAATTTTTCTGTACCTTTCCCCAGATTTGTGCCTCAAGACAATCCTGTCTTGGAGGTCTACAGACAATTCATTTGACTTCATGCTTGGTTTGTGCTCTGACATGCACTGTCAACTGTGGGACCTTATATAGACAGGTGTGTGCCATTCCAAATCATGTTCAGTCAACTAAATTTACCACAGGTGGACCGCAGTTAAGCTGTAGAAACAGCTCAATTTTGAGCATCATGGGAAAGGCTGTGAATACTTATATACATGTGATTTCTTGATTTTTAATAACTTTGCAAACACTTCAAGAAAAGAGTGTTGTGTGTAGAATTTTGTGGGAAAAAATGAATTTAATCCGTTTTGGAATAAGGCTGTAACATAACGAAATGTGGAAAAAGTGAAGCGCTGTGAATACTTTCTGGGTGCACTGTACACACAAACATGGCCTGTACAGTTTCAGTTTCAATATTCCCTAAAACTACAATTTTCCTTGATTTGACCCACACTGGTAGATCTAAAATCCATCTCAATAGATACGGATTTGACCTGAAAAAGTATAGAATTTTAAAATACTTTCATTTTTGTGTATTTTTTGTCACTTTAGGAGATATATAATATATAAATTTGTGTGTAAGGGCTAATCTGCTCTGTTTTAGACACAGAAATCCTCCTATTACTCATAGGGGGATCTGAAGCAGTTTCCTGTTTAACCTGCAGTAATTTAGGCCACACAGCCCCCCCCCCCCTCCTCTGCCCACAGTTACCATTTTACCAGCACCGCAGCCAGTGTCTCTACGTTCCCAAAACCTCCTTTCTTGTCCCATGGCAGACTGCCATGGCTGCAAGGTGGAGTTGTTCAACAACATGCTGATATGCAACAGTTATGCAATGAAAATGTCTGTGTTTACCCAAGCTGCAAGAACGCTCTGCTCACCCTCAATCAGTGTTCCCCCGCTGGCTAATCCCGGCCTGCCTAGCTCATCCCTGTCCGGAGAGACAGCACAGCTCAAAAACCTACTAACAGTCCACCCTTCTGCTCCAATAAATATCCAAGCCTTGGCAGCAGAACTGTCAGCTTATCCAGACTCTGTATTCATGGATTACCTGCTCACTGGTCTCTCTCAGGACTTCCACTACAAAAAATCAGAAGACTGTGTCCTTGCTCTGGGTCTCTGTAAAACGCTTTGAGACAGTTTTGATTATGGAAGGCACTATATAAATAAATAGCACTCGGAGAAAGAGCTAAATAAAGGTTACAAGGGATGTAACGATTGAGTGTGATGTTAAAAACAGGTGCTTGACTAAAGTGTACGCATGTATGCTTATGCTGCAATTCAAAAATGAACCACACTACACAGAAATGTAGTGTTATTTGATGAGTAAGGATGACTCATACCACTGCAGGACACCACAGTGCAGAGACAGGAAACTGGAGGTGACACTATACGTTACCGCCAACAGCATGTCAGGTAAAGTGACCTCTTTGGTCCCGTTTTAATGTTCAGGTCCCCTGTAGTCTCTTTCCAGATTCCAGTTCAAATTCAATTCCATTCTCTCCTCTCAAAGAAATTAATTAAAGTTATGTGTTATGTGTTGTTGTTCGTATGAGGTTGTATTTGCCTAAAATGAACACCCTCTACAATCAGTCTAATAAAGCATATGTCACACAGATAAATCAACACAATACAAATTTAATAACAACAGCTTACTTACATTCAAATGACTTAAAATCTCACCTTTTTCCTTGGTGTCACAAAGGCCCTGCAAGTGTTTTTCTCCGTGCAATATCTGAAATGTAAGAGAGAAAACCTGGCATACTTTTTGTCATTGTAAGGACAAGATTATCTTCTCATAAAAACTGATCTGATCTGTGTCAGACCGTACATGGAGTGGCAAATTAGCTACAGATGCATAAACAGCTAATATTTTATTCTGCCAAAGATCAGGTTCTAACAAACATTTTAAAGTCTCTCTCACTGGTACATAATAAGCAGACCCATCTGTCCTGTTTTCATCTCTTCCTAAAAATATTTTTTTGGTTCCAAATAGTTGAACATGTTTTTGAAACACTGTACTCTTGAGTATGCTGTCCTCAATGGCCCTCTGACACTCAGAGAAAAGATAACGCTGGACACCCTCGTGGCCAAAACTGCTATAAAATCATTATACATCAATATTTTTTATGTTTTTTTCATAATTCTCTTAAACAACTTTAGACCTGTTCAAAACTACCAAACATTCCATCGTTTTCAGGATTTTAACCTAATGCCAGTTTACTTATTTGAAATATTTCATTATTTATTACAAAAAACACAAAGAAATAATTATTTTCGATATAATAAACAGTAGGGGGATGGGATTTTGGTGGTGATTAGAGTCTTGGATATGTCAAAGATTAACAACAAAATTGATTTGATTGCATTAGCATTTTTTATGTAGTGTCAGATACTAACTCTGGACACCCTTGTGGCAAAAATGGCCCCATTGACTTCCATTAAAACCACATTTTTTAATCTCACTGCCATCACAGTATAAAACCATGCATTTTGTAATGTCAGCATTTCATTTTGAAGAAAAGTGGTGAATGTGTGTGTGAATCACACACATTCTCAGCACCTCCACCCCCCAGTATCATGACCTACATCCACATCATCACTACCAGCCTGCTTCCCCTCATGCTACTCTGGCATTGCTATCATTCCTATCCTCTGGCCTAATACTAAATTCTTTCCTACTTGTGCACAATGAAAATGCTCTCATTTTTATTTGTTCTTCTTGTAGTCTCTCCTGATTGAACTAGCTGTTTATGATGGATGGAGGAGAACTACTAGAAGAATAAAGGGAAAAAAATTATTATTATTAATTATATAATTATTATTAATTATTATATTATTATTTAAAGCTATTTTATTGTTCAGTGGAGAACTAACTTGAGTTTGGTTTTAGACAGTCAAGACTTCATCACAAGTTCTTCTCTGTGATGTACAAGGTTGAGTAGCTGCTGCTTTCTAACAGAGTGGCTTAATATGGCACACTGATCATGATCAAGAAAAGTCACTGCTGACTTCTAGCTGTGCTGTCTTTGCTGCATTACTGGCCATTACATTGGTGTCAGTAAATAATAGAAGTTTTGCAGCTAGGTATCAGAATCTAAAATAGGTTAGGCCCTGGTCCTGTACACATTGCACAGCAGTACTGCATATAGTGATCATTATCATGTTGCATCCAACCTTCTGATTAACTTCTTCAGGCATAGGAAGTTGCTCTGTACTTCCTTGATGTGTATAAATAAACAACTGATTTGTTGGCAGGTTCAGCATATCAAATTAAAAAGTGATGATATGTCAATGTACTTTAAGTCCATTTAAGTCTCTTTATTAGATAAGATAGTGTGATTTAAGAGTGTGTTATACTGAATAATGGAAAGCAACAGCCTGAATTTGAAAGCCACTGTGTGCTTGTTCACTAGGTGATGCAAAATAAGGTAGTACATCACTGTATGAAACCACTGAGCAGTCAGAACCTATTGAGAACTGTCAAACAGCAAGAAAGTTAAACATAGGAATAGATAGAGGTTTAGCTCTCAGTTAAAAACTCTGCATTGATTTCTCTATTTATTTCTTTTCAGTGAACGTTACTTGTGACCACACAAAATGTGAGTCAAAAACAGTATAGTAAGTGAAGCAACATTATACAGATTATTTTTGAGTTTTGTGGGGATCACAATAATGGACCACACAAGTTTAAATGGCTGTTTGAAGGTTAAGAATTGATTTTATGATTCCAGTTAGAACTAGGCTGTGACCATGGAGTTTAGGGTAAAGGGCTAGGGAATGCATAATGTTGATGATGAGTCCCCCGTGAATATAGAAAAACAAAATTGTGTCTGTGTATGTCTGCTGGTAGACCTGGAAAAGGTCAAGAAGGAGGCAGAGGAGGGCAGCCAGGAAGAGCTGGAGACAGAAGAGGAGAAAAAGTCAAGAAGAACTGATATGATGAAAACAGATGTGGAGGGACATGAAGAGGTAGAGAACAAGGTGCAGCAGAAAGAGCGACAACCTAAAGAGGAGAAAGAAGACTATAATGCGGGAATGCAGGAATCAGACCCAGATGACCCAGACAAGACGAAACTTGACAGCTATGCAGAGAAGCAGCAGCAGCAGCAATGTCAAAATGGTACACTGTCAACTTTTTCACTTGGTGTCGAACAGTTACACAGTGTTATCAATCAAATACTATAGAAGCCCTGAGAGGTGAGTGAAGCTTTTTTTCATCAGTGAAAACAAATGAAAAAACATTGTGAAAAACAAATTGTCGGGATTTTTCAAAGTGTTCATCTTTGTAAAACTCATTTCAGCTACAAGAGGCTGAAGTGCACCACTACTAAACACCGGGAATATTGTGTATTAGAAAGTTATGTAACATCACTGTCCTTTGCTAATGTTAAAGAGGGGCAAGTCAGATCACAACCTGGCTCACCTCTCCACCTGCTATGTGCCTCTTGTAAAGAGTCTGCCTGCTGTGAAAACAATGTTATGGTCTAATCCTGCAGAGGGAAAACTCAGACCGGGTGTTGTGAATCAAGTCTTTAATTTCATGCAGAATGGAGACGACATACAGTTCACAGTGTGTTCTGCAGTGTTGTCTGAAGAGTGTTCTATAGTGTGACTATTTATATGTAGTCAGTATGCCATAAATGCCTTTCCCATCATGAGGGACAATAAAGGATATCTTCTGATCACAGCTACTGTAAACACTCAGGACAATCAACTGGGGTTCACTCCCAGGCCAGCTAAGGTCTTTCCAGATCAGCAGTTACAGATGTCATTTCACTTTAGAGGACATCTGTTGTAAATGTCCAGAAGGTATAATCCTTATTTTCTATACAAACACCTCCGGGGAGAGTTTTACAACCTGAAAGAATGTGGGAAGACTTTTACAAAGGATGGTTTTTGGTGCAGCTTATTTCTAAATTAACAATCCTAAACTTATCATCACTAAGCACAGATACATTGAAAAAACATTTTCCACACTTCAACTTCAAAGACTGTGAGGAGATGGACAAACAAAGCCAAGGAGTCACTTAAGGGCTGCTTTGAGGTGACAAACCAAGGTACTCTGTGAGCCCCACGGTGACGACATTGATGGGCTCACTGAGTGCATCACTGGATACATAAACTTCTGTGTGGACACCATTGTCCCAGCCAGGACAGTCAGCTGTTACCCCAACAACAAGCCGTGGGTAAGAAAGGACATCAAAGCCATTCTGAATGAGAAGAAGAGGGCCTTCAGAGTTTCAGATTCTTCCACCACAATGTGCCATGTTTATACTACCTCACCTAATTTCCTAAGCATTTCTAGCGGAATGCTTTCACCGATTAAAAAATAATAATTATTTATATTAAATTAAATTAAAATCCATTTCTATCAAAAAAAGGAAAAAAAATGCTAATGTTACATAACTTGCTAACAAACAATATATACAATATGTACCTATAGCGTGAATGGAGGAAAAAAATAACCTGGAAGAAAACATGAATGCTTTTAGTTCAGACTGAGGTAGTGGTGCATTTCAGCCCCTTTTCGTCAAAATGAGTAAAAACTCCACATACATTTTCACAGAGGAAAAAAAACTGACAAAAAGAAAAAAATGTACTTGCCTCTCAGGGCTTCCATTTTGTATTTTCATGTCATGACTGTACTTCACAAAAGTGAAGGCAAATATTTTACTTTTTAAGTAAATGTTTTAACAGCTATAGTTACTACATTCTGTGTAGGTTAAGATTTCATCTAGCACATTTTCCTCCTAATACTTACTGTATGCAGTTTACTGATTTCAGGGTGTTTACAGTGCATCCGGAAAGCATTCACAGCGCCTCACTTTTTCTACATTTCGTTATGTTACAGCCTTATTCCAAAATGGATTAAATTCATTTTTTTCCCCACAAAATTCTACACACAACACCCCATAATGACAATGAGAAAACTGTTTTTTGCAATATTTGCAAATTTATTAAAAATCAAAAATCAAGAAATCACGTGTCCATAAGTATTCACAGCTCAAAGATTGAACTCTTTGGTGTGAATGCCAGGTGTCATGTTTGGAGGAAAACAGGCACCGCTCCACCTGGCAAATTCCATCCCTACAGTGAAGCATGGCGGTGGCAGCATCATGCTGTGGGGATGTTTTTCAGCGACAGGAACTGGGAGACGAGTCAGGATAGAGGGAAAGATGAATGCAGCAGCAAACCTGCTCCAGAGTGCTCTTGACCTCAGACTGGGGTGACGGTTCATCTTTCTTCAGGACAACGACCCTAAGCATACAGCCAAGATAACAAAGGAGTGGCTTCAGGCCAACTCTGTGAATGTCCTTGAGTGGCGCAGCCAGAGCCTAGACTTGAATCCGATAGAACATCCCTGGAGAGATCTGAAAATGGCTGTGCACCGACGCTGCCCATCCAACCTGATGGAGCTTGAGAGGTTCTGCAAAGAGGAATAGGCGAAACTGCCCAAAGATAGATGTGCCAAGCTTGTGTCATCATATTCAAGAAGACTTGAGTCTGTAATTGCTGCCAAAGGTGCATCAACAAAGTATTAAGCAAAGGCTGTGAATACTTATATACATGTGATTTCTTGATTTTTGATTTTTAATAAATTTGCAAACATTTCAAAAAAACAGTTTTCACATTGTCATTATGGGGTGTTGTGTGTAGAATTCTGAGGGGAAAAAATGAATTTAATCCATTTTGGAATAAGGTTGTAACATAACGAAATGTGGAAAAAGTGAAGCGCTGTGAATACTTTCCGGATGCACTGTATATTTATACTGTGATATTGCTAGTATTTTGTCAACACCACTGCAACTACAAATAGAAGATTTTTCACATTTTAAAGTATGTTTTCTGGGAATGATATACACCTTCATCACTGAAAAAATAAACCCCATAACTTACCTGGACTAAAAGACTGGAAGAGCAGGTGAAATAAAAAATGTGAGGATACCTGATGCTGTTTAAACTATTAAATTGTAATCTGTTTCTGATTTCCTTGGTTGCATTTACAACTGCTCTTTCAAAATCAGATATGAACAGTATGTGACCACCCAAGATGCCTGATGTGAAAATACATATTTTGTGAGGAATAATACTGACTTTCTGAGATTTTAATAGTTTTTAGAAATCTATACAAGTTTCAAGGAGATATCAAAAACTGATACTTGAAAGAACTCATTCACACAAAGACAGAAAGCTTAAAGACTAGAATGCTGTTCCGTGCTAACTTAGATTTTACTTTTTCAGAAGACCATCAACCTGACTGCCCTCTGATTCATTACCACAAGAGACCGAGCTACTGTGCCAGCTCTTACCGGCTGGGCAGGTCAAAGGTCATTGGGTTGCGGCCCATTGATGCCAGGGGAAAAGCCAAGAGACTGCAGCACATCTCCCTGCGTCGCCGAAAGTGACATGGTAGTGTGTCACACCATAAAATACTATTACATGATAATGAGTCCTTTGTACATTTGTATATTGCAGCCATGTATTCCAGCTGATCTTCATTTTAATCTCAGGGTCACTGTTGCTGCATTGCTGCTGCCCTAATGTAGTTGTACTGAAGTTTGTTCATCTTATTTTCATGTGTGTTTTTACCTATGTGTTATATTTAGGGCTGGGTATGGAATCCCAATACTTTAGTAGTACAGACTGAAATATATCTATAGCTGTGCTTCTGTGTGTTATTTTGGTGCACAGGTGGGAGGATTGTATTTTGGTGGAAAATCGGTCTCAGAGTTAGAATAGATGTCTCAGAACCATGTCTGTTTCTGGCCCAGTGTCAGTCTGATTTTGTCTGTCTGTCTGTCCATCTAAATCTGTATTAGTGAATGATTTAATTTCAGATTATCAGTTTGATTTATGCTGTTTTACTGAAACCTGACTGTGTCATGATGACTATGTTAGTCTAAATAAGGGGTCAGCAAACTGCGGCTCCAGAGCCGCATGTGGCTCTTTCATCCCTCTGCTGTGGCTCCCTGTGACTTTGGAAAATAAATAATGAGTATTTAATTTAAATGTATTTTTATTTTAGTTCGTTTGTTTTTTAAATGTAATTCTAAATTTGAGGATTACGGTGATCTTGTAACATTAAAATAAAACGTTTTTAATTTTTTGTCGCTCAAAATATGTGTCACAACCAGGGGCGTCGCACCGTGGGGGATGTGGGTGTTTTAACACCCACACCTTTTCCGGCAAGAGGGTTCAACACCCACAGTTTTTTTTCTGCAGATTTTCTGCAGTTTTGCATAAATGCCTCACAACTTTTGCTCCGTTTCTCCGGCCGCTGTGTGCTCACGCTCACTGCGGCTACCTCCTCTCCCCTCCCTCTCCTGTTCTTGCTTCAAACGGCTTCAGACACCACCTTTGAGTGTGACCGGCTGATGATTGGTTGTTCTGCCTTAGGTCCCGCCTCTCTTGCTGTTAGATTTATCGATCGGCTCGTCCTGAGGAGGAGGCGGGAACTAGCTAAGTTCATAGTTCACACCGGCACCGGCACCTTTTTCCTGGTACTGTGAATGGGTGTTTATGCTTTCGAGGCTTTTAAATAAGTTGTCAATATTGATAATAAAATATAAGACATTATTTAATTATCATATCAACAAGCTGTGTTTAATATCTATTTGAAATAATTGAGAAAATTGTTCAATTAGGCATTCATTTTCACAGATAATTTTTATTTTATTAGTCATGTTTGTTCCAACTTTTTTAAAGTCAATTTTTTATTTCCTTTTTGTAGATGTGTGTAGATGTGATTTTTTAATTTCATGCTGAGTGTGTTTTTGTACGTTTCTAGTATCACTCTTTTAAAAGAGTATTGTATACCCTTCTGTCATTGTATTCATCGTTTTTATTGTTTGGTCAAAACATATGAAAACATATGTGAAGCAAACTTTATTAGTATCCATCTCCCACACTTCTGAAACACTTGCTACACCTCTGGTCACAACCACCGCTGTGCCACACCCGGTGGCAACATTTTCAGGTTGACAGCTGACTGCACGCTCCAGTGCATGCGATAAAGTGATGACGGAACACAGAAGCAGACGGCATTTTTGGTTCGCCGTAGGTGGAAAACAAAATAATGTTTAAGTTTGAAGTTTTATGTCATAAATACGAGGAGGACTCAAGTAGACACAGAGTGTTTTATTTGAAAGTAAGCATTAACCAAGCGTTTTTTTTTCAGAGTTCAAAATGTTTTTGTTACATGCAGGAATAAAATTTCGTGTTCAATAAAAGAGGTCAACCTAACAGAACTATACTGGAAAAAAATACAAACTCAATTAACTAAACAGACCAACTGTCCAACAAAAGACAAACAGACCTCCCCCACTGAACAACAAAGGACACATATGCTATAATGGTTGATCAGGCCATTATTCTAACAAAAGGGGGATTACAAACAACAAACACTGCCACAAACTCAACTACAGAAAACAAAGCCAGACAATCAGCCTGTCAGTAAAGAATATATTAAAGAATATATATAAAGAATATATTTAACTACTAACCTAACCAAAAAAATCAACAAACTAACAGTCTAAAGAAATAGTAGACTGTACAAACTAAATCCCTAATCCCCCCCATGATGCGGCATCCATTTGGTCCAGCCCAATTTGGGCTCTCTCCATATAATGGCTGCACTTCTGGGCCCCTCTGGACCCCGCCTCACAGGACACCACTCTGCAGTACCAGCAGCACCAGCACCTTCTGCACTGGTAACTCAAGAAAACCAGAATTAGAGCAAACCATTTCAACAAAGAAAAGCATTGACTCTACAAAAGTTAACTAGATGTGAGCGCTACAAATAGAACCAATTGTACTGTCAAAAAAAAAAGTGTGTATGTTGTATTAAACAAATCCCATGTGTTTATTCTTTATACAATGTGCTTAAACTAAATAAGGGTAAAATTATTTCAATGGTAAAAAGAAACTAAGGTGTAGGTGCAGAGAGTACCGACACTGCAGTGTGTTGTGTGGTCACAGGTGTGGCCGTCACACTTATGTTCCAGTGCTGGTATCAGCAGCAGCTTAGTCAAGTCAAGCTGAGTATACAGGTAGTTTTTTCATGGTGAAATGTCTCAGCAAGCACACACGACTATGGTAAGCCTGGAGTGGGAAATGTGACACTGTGTGCACTGCTGAAAGCAAGCAAAGTTTACAGGTGAGTTTGTAACACTATTTCAGGTTGTAATGAGGCTTGATGAAAGTTCAGTCAGGAAGACTATCTCCCTGTGCATACCCTTTAAGTCACAAGCTCAGTTTCCTGCTATTTCTCCATCAGCTCATCCTTGTCTTAATCAAACTTGACATGCTCACCTTTTTGCTGATCATTCACAAGCTGTCAAACTTTTAAAGTGTTCTCTCTCTGCTGTCATTCAACAGTTATTTCAGCACTGTGGCAATCATTATGCTACTTCCCTCCTGCATAGCGTTTGCTCATCCCCTCCTATCTTGTTGCATCCTGTAATTATGAAACATCTCTAGGATGATCTTGGAACTCACAGATGTAAAGACGACACAGGGAGCTTGTTTCCAACCATGTCTGTTTCTGAACCGTCAGTCTGATGTTGTCAATAAGAATGCTATAAATACTTGCAGCAAATATGCAGCAATGATGGATAATGCTTAAATATAAATGCTTAAATAAACTAATCCAATAAAACAGTCTCCAACTAGTAGATGTGTTTAAATTGGACTCAAAAACAACTTTTAATGCCATGAACAGACAGCTCCTCAAGCAAGCACTACCTGTCAGCAGAACTATTAAAATATGGCATGTAGAATCAGAACAGATACTTCAGGACTGCTTTAACAACACAGACTGGGAAGTGTTCAAAACTGCTGCCTTGAGAGAGGACTCTACTGTGGACTTAGAGGAGTATGCTGCAGCAGTTACTGGTTACATCAGCACATGCATGGACAATATCATTACCACAAAACAGATTGAAACCTACCCCAATAGCAAATCCTGGAGAAACTGTGAAGTGCGGTGCATGCTACGTACTCGCTCTGCTGCTTATGCCTCAGGCAATGCTGAGGAATACAAAAAGGCGAAATATGACCTTGGTAGATCCATCAGACACATCAAGAGACAGTACAGACTGAACCTGGAGGATTACTACAACGCCTCAGACCTGCGGTGCATGTGGCAAGGACTCCAGCACATCACGGACTACAGAGAGAAAAACCTGATGAACATTTCCACCCACTCCCTGATGAGCTCAATGAGTTTTATTCACGCTTCCATGCTGCCAACACCGACCGACAGAGAGGAGCTATGGCCACAGAAGGGACACAGGCCACACCGCTCTCTGTGACATCAGTGGAGGTGCGGACTGCTCTGCGGAATACACACCCACGGAAAGCAGCAGGCACAGACAACATCCCAGGGCGTGCACTCTGGGTCTGCTCGGCAGAGCTGGCTGATGTACTCACAGACATTTACAACCTGTCGCTTTCTCAGTCCTCTGTGCCCACCTGCTTCAAGACAGCTACCATCATGCCCCTCCACCAAAAAAACATTATAACCTGCCTAAATGACTATCGTCCCATTGCACTGACCCTAATTGTAATGAAGTGCTTTGAGAGAATAGTCATGACCCGCATCAAAAGATCCCTCCCACCCACCCTGGACCCCACACAGACTTTCTGAAAAACTCCTCAACATTGGACTGGCACCCTCTGTAAGTGGGTGCTGAACCTCCTGTCAGCCAGACCTCAGTCAGTCAGGATAGGAAACTGGACATCGGGAATCAGAACAGTAAGCACAGGGACCCCCAGGGCTGTGTACTGAGTCCGCTTCTGTACACCCTCCTCATCCATGACTGTGTGGCCTCGCAGAGCAACACCAGCATCATAAAGTTCATGGATGACATCACAGTTATTGGACTGATCACCAGTGGATCATCATATGACCTGGTGCCAGGAAAAGTGAGGAGTTAACCTGGACTCACAACTGTCATGTCATGTTGTGAAGAAAGCACAGTAGAGACTGTTCTTCTTGAGAAAGCTGAGGAAATTCGGCATGTCACCCAGAATCCTCAGCAATTTCTACAGATGCACAGTGGAAAGTGTTATAACCAGCTCCATCACAGTGTGGCACGGAGCCAGCTCTGCTCAGGACAGGAATGCTCTGCAGAGAGTGACTGCACAGCACATCTCTGGAGTAGCCTTCCACTCAGGGAAATTTACACCAGCAGGGTCGTCAGGAGGGCCCACCAACATCATAAAGGACAATACACACCCACAGCACAGTATTTTCACACTTCTGCCTTTACAGGAGTGTGAGAACAAGAACAACTAGGCTCCTCAACAGCTTCTACCTGCAAGCCATCGGACTCCTGAATACAGACAACCCCCCGCACATGATCACTTTAACTACCAGTCACTTTATATGGACACTGTTACTGTTTGCTGAGGTCACTTTATACAGACACTGACACTCTTTGCATTACTCTTTGTTTGGCACCTTACTGTGTTTTCTTTTTAAAATACATCTGTATTCATTTACCTTTTGTTTTTCTTTTTTTTTAATTATTCTGTACATATGTAGCTGCTACTTATTTTACTATATCTTTCACTTTTGCTTTTGTAAGATCTATTTTTTTTATATAGCAATGTATGAAGGGAGAGTGGTAAAAAAAAAGCATAGTGTGAACAGCTGCTTTGTACTGGTCTCACGCCTTGCAAGGCCTGATCCTGGCCAGTATCCTTTTGAAAAGGCTAAAGGTCCACCGTCACCTCCACGTGAGGCTCGCAAATGTTTATTTTGCCATAAGAAGGGTCATGTGAATGCTGATTGTCTTACTCTGAAGCGTAAACAACGGAATTCATGTAGTTTCAAGATACATGGAAATATTTCAACCTACTACTTGCTAGACTGGATAGAATCAACTCAGCCTCCAGTAGCTCACTGCAAAAGTGCACACATTGCATATTCCAAAGGGACTATAGCTCAGGGAGGACATGAGTTGTTAACTTCCCAGTTAAGGTCCCAAGGCATTTCTCCAGTACCAGGGTCTTAGCTATTGTCAGTCAGTAATTCCTTCAGCAGCAAACAATTCACCTCAGTTAAGATACAAATATTATTATTTTTTTTTTTTTACAAGGCCAGTGGTTCTTCTTTTGTTTTGTGTGAGATTTATCCTATTGTAGATGCTTTCCATCTGGGGCCACGCAAAAGACGCAAAAGTATACCTCTGCTATGCGACAACAAAGCTGTTTTTGACATCATAAATACAGGACACTCCTCCACAAGTGTTGCCTTCTGCAGCACCTGGCTGTTGGTTACACAGACCTTCATCACTGCTCGTCATGTACCTAGTCATTTCAATACGATCACTGGCTCTTTGTACTGTTTTAATTTTCAGGTCTTTGGCTGGATGCCAGGCCAAATCCTATCTCAGGGCTCCTCTCAAAGGGAGAGATCTATATTAAACAGGGAACCCCTTCAAAAGTACTTAGATACAGCCAGGTTTTATATGAGGAAAGGCTAAGTAGGTTCCACCTTAAAGTCTCGTGATTTTCCTTGGATTACTTTTACCTTGTTTTGTGTTTCAATTAAACATGTTCTAACTTATATTGTATGTGCCTGTTTAGTGTGCTGTTCTAGCCACTGTAATTTATTTCTTAAACACTCTATGGCGAAAGGCCCTTGTTCCTCTGCCATTGCCTGCATCGATTCCCCATTCTGTCCTTTTAAAGCTATGGTAAGTTATGATCACCTCAGACCCTCCTCTAATTCATTATCTCCTCTCTATCTAACCAAAGACATTCAATGTCAAAGTTCTGGTTTAGCCATCATCTTAAAAAAAAAAAGTGCTCTTTAGCTGGGCAGCTGGTCTTTTTCTGCTTACTTCTCCTACATACGTCCAGACTCAACCTCAGTGCTAGCAGCTCAAAGATCTCTTAAACCTTGATTGTTTTGTAAGTGATGCATATAACTGGTGGTGGTCGGCAAATTTTTCATGATTGCTGATTCTGTCTTCCTCTTCTCTCCTTCTGTTCGTTTACCTCAATATCTTCCTGCATCATTTGGCTTTCCCCTACATCAAAACCTCTAGCTACATCCCTGCATCATTAATGGCTATTTACCCTGCATAATAACAGTAATTTTCCCTGCATCACTACTAGCCTTTTTCCTTTCATCTTGTGGCATTTCTCCTGCATTCTTGTTAGCCATTCCCCCTATATCATAGTAGTCATTTCCCTCTGTATCTTCATTAGCCTTTGCCCGTTCATCATTAATCACTAGTTCTACTGCATCATTGCTGGCCTTTTTCACCTGTATGTCAATGGCTGTGTCTCCTGCATTATGTTAAACCACTTCCTCCTGCAATATCATGACCTACGTCCCCCACATTACCACCGGTCTTCTTCCCCTCACAGCAGGCCTTATTCCCTGGCATCACTAGCATTCATCATTCCCATGCTGAATACTAATGTCTTTCCCTTTTTTTAGTGCTGACCTAATTTTTTGCTGTTTTTCTCCCTCTGCAGGTTAAGTACTACATATTCAGGTTGGTACACCTTCTATTTTTTTGGAGGGGAGTTTCCTTCATGTCTTCAAATCTAATCCAATCCAGTCCATTCTACTTGTTCACAATACATTTTCTTCGAATTTCCTCATTTTCTTTTGTTCTTCTTGTAAGTCTCTCCTGACTGGAATGCTTTCATATACACTTCCTGGCCAAAAAAAAAGTCACCACCAAAAAAAATTCAGTATATCCAGGTAGTCAGCTGACCTCATTCTTTGGGCACATAATGTTGCTGAACCTAAACCTGACCAACTGCAGCAAAACCATATCATAGCACTGGAATGATGGGTGCATCACTTCATCTGCTTCTTTTCTTACCCTGATGCGCCCATCACTCTGGAACAGGGTAAATCTGGACTCATTAGACCACATGACCTTCTTCCATTGCTCCAAAGTCCAATCTTTATGCTCCCTAGCAAATTGAAGCCTTTTTTCCCAATTAGCCTCTCTGATTAGTGTTTTTCTTAAGGCTACACAGCTGTTCAGTCCCAATCCCTTGAGTTCCCTTCGCAGTGTGTGTGGAAATGCTCTTACTTTCACTATTAAACATAGCCCTGAGTTCTACTGTTGTTTTTCTACGATTTGATTTCACCAAATGTTTAAGTGGTCACCGATCATGATCAGTCAGGATTTTTTTCTGACCACATTTCCTCCTCGAAGACGATGGTTCTCCACTATCCTTCCAGTTTTTAATAATGCGTTGAACAGTTCTTAACCCAATTTTAGTAGTTTCTGCAATCTCCTTAGATGTTTTCTCTGCTTGATGCATTCCAAGATTTGACCCTTCTCAAACAGACTAACATCTTTGCAACGATCATGACATCCCATGGTGTTTCGACATGGTTGTTTAAGAAATGAGAAGCTACTCATTGCATCAGTTGGGGTTAAATAACTTGTTGCCAGCTGAAAGATAATCACCCATGCAGTAATTATCCAATAGGAGGCTCTTACCTATTTGCTTAGTTAAATCCAGGTGGCAATTTTTTTTTTGGCCAGGCAGCGTATATTGTTTAGTAACACATAAATGACAAGTTTGGAGGAGAAAGCTTTTCTTGGTACCTACCAATGTTAACTTGATTCATATAAAACTTTGAAGAATACCAGTATGAAAGATTAGTTTGTTCATTCTGGGCCAGCACAGTTGAATGGCACAGGTGTTCTTGGAAAGGCCCACACAGCCTTTATCCCCAGGACCTACTACCCTGTATTTGTCATTGTACTTTACCTGTAATGCTATACCCAAACATGAGCCCTTTGGAATCTAGCTGGGCTCTCTCGTCCCTTACATGCCGTGCAGTACACTGCACCTGTTTTAAAACGCCTTATAATATAATTGTATATTGCTGAAACAGCAGCTGTCAAACAGCTTTTCAAGAATTCTTTATTCTCCAGATTCTTCTTGGTTCAGACAGTGTTGCTCTGGTGAAAAGTTGGTGTCCACCTGGTTGCTGCTAACCTCCACTGCTGCCGAGTGGACACACGCTCGTTGTTTCGCTTCCTCAGGTGATCATACGTAGCCTGATGGGTATATACGCCCATGTACACAGAGCTTGGTTAATTTTGTTTCTTTTTATTTGTTGTTGTTAAATACAGAGGACTATTTGCTGGCTGCTCTGTCCAGCACGGAGCAAGAAATACTGCTGCTTTGCCTTGTTTTGCCGTACCAGGGTGTTTCGGTCGTGCTTCTCCGCTGTGGTTCAGCTGGTCGCTCGGACACTCTGGCGTTGCTGCTGTCGGGCTGCGCAGGTGGACAACACAATCACCCCTACCTACGCAATACTGAATGGGCAGTTTTGTTTGGCTTGGGCCTGGACTTTTAAAAATTAAATGAATGCATCATGGGGTTGTTGTTTTTTGGTTTTTTTTTTACTTACTGCCCCCATCCCCTTTTTTGCATTTAGTTAGTATGAGTTTTGGGTTATTCTTTTGATTCTTTTGGGGTTTTTTTTCATATAGCTTTTGTTTCTATTAGATTAGGTTATTTGGTTGATGAAATATTCTGTTTAGCCAGGTTCTCTGCTGGTTTAATCATTTTTTTCTTCTTTTCTTTTCTTGGTTAATGTTTTGGTATTCTGTTATTCAATTAGCCCTGGTATTCAGTTGGATTTTTTTTTGTTTCATGACTGTTTCTTCTGTCTGTGACAACAATTTTATGTTATGTTTATTCATTCATTCATTTTCTACCGCTTAATCCATCAGGGTCGCGGAGGAGCTGGAGCCTATCCCAGCTGACTATGGGCAAGAGGCGGGGTACACCCTGGACTGGTCGCCAGTCAATTGTAGGGCTGACACACAAAGACAGACAACCACACACTCACACCTACGGGCAATTTAGAGTAGCCAATTAACCTAACCCATGCATGTTTTTGAGATTGTGGGAGTACTGGAGTACCCGGAGAGAACCCACGCAGGCACAGGGAGAACATGCAAACAGGGAGAGCAGGCAAACTCGTGCAGGCACAGGGAGAACATGCAAACCTGGAACCCTCTTGCTGTGAGACGACAGTGCTAACCACTGCACCACCGTGCCGCACATGTTATGTTTAGTTATTGATATTCTTAGTTGTGTTGGTTAATTTGTAAGCATTGGTTTATTGTTTTTTTTTGTTAATATTTGTATATTGGTTATTTGTTTTCCTGTGTTGGGAGTGACCCTGCTAATTTTATTTCCTTGTCCTCTTTTCAGTGGCTGAGAGCCGAAGATGGTGGCGGTCGTGGTGCCGGGTGGTGGTTTCCCCCTCCTTCCTGTGTCCTCCCCTCCCCTGGTCCTGGTTCCTTTCACTACATGTGCGTGGGTGTGTGTGGCTGTCACGTGTGGCTGGGGTAATATATTTTTTTGTATATTATTTGGAATCCCTCACCCCCCTCCTCGACCTGGCCCCCTGGTAAGCCTCAGCCCCTATAAGGCCCCCTTTCTCTCACGGGACGTGAGAGAAAGGGGGCCTTATAGGCTTTGTATGAATGGTGTTTTATAGTGTTGCAAGTTTGCAATAAAGTACATGTTGATTATTGCCTTGGAATCACGTCTCTGCCCGTTGTAAGACGAACCTGGGTGCCTTGGAGTTGGTACAGTTGGTTATAACTATGTCCTTGGGCGAAATTCCCAAGGTGGCGTTGTCTGGCTTCTTAGGTTGCTCTTAGTTGGGTGTTGTAGTGACCTACACCATCCGCTATCCGCTACCACCCCCCTATCATCTCTCGCCACACACAGGATGTTGAACCTTTGCTCCCAACCAGCCACAAGAGCATAAGTGGGGTCCAACACTGATGTTGGGTAATAAGGTCTGGCTCACACTCACTGTTCCACTTCATACCAAAGGTCCCAGGATTCCTTGTCATGCTGAAACAGGAAAGGGTCAAACACAAGCTGCTGACACAAAGTTTGAAAAGAACTGGTGTCTAAAATATCACTGTATAGCGGAACATTAAGAATTCCTTTCATTGGAATTAAGGGGCCCAAATCAGAAAAAAAAAACAGAGCCAAACCAAGGGTACACTGATGTGGACAGTAGTGTTTAGATACTTTAAGCCCTATAGTGTGTCTGTGCTGCAGCCCATCCATTATATTTTCTCAGCTTTCCAACATTCTGGAGGTTGGTCTTTTTCTGCTTGCCAGGTGTGTAGTTTTACTTATGTTTCACAGAACCAATAGTGGATTATTGTTTTGTCCCTTTGTCCCCTACTTGCTGAATCATTGATTGCTCTATATCAGAGATCACTAACAGGCGGACTGCAGTCCGGGTCAGGACTACTTTGAATCTACTTAAAGTTAGTCTCACATTTATGTCTCAATTTTGCCGTTACAGTTTACATAAAAAATTCTAGAAGTCAGTAGTTAAGTGGTTATTGTTTCTCTCTGTTAAATCGTATTATCTTGTGCAGGCCCTGCAACTGAAAATGTAGGCTATGAATCAGAAGGGATTTAGGATTTCCCAATGTCCAGCAGGTCACCCTAAAATGGAGTACAATGCAGGAAATCGCATCTAAGAAATAAAAAATTTTTGGGGGGAGGACCCCCAGACTGCCCTAAGGACTTAGCCCCAGATGTTCACAATATCTGGCTCAGCCCCTGCCAACGATTAATAAATTATTGAGGCATTCTACATTATGACGGGGCACTAATATTTTAACCAGCACAGCTTTTCTACTCTTTACAGTACCTGTTTAGCTGACCTTACAGACCAATTGCATGCGAGATAAGCCATCCCTCGTGACGCTGCTCAGCCAATCAAATTTGTATAAACAAAAGCGCAACTCTGAATACAGACATGAGAGAGATGAGAGGTGAGTGACAGGTGGAAAGGGAAGTTAGCGATACAGGGAGATGACATTTATAGACAAGTGAGCCGGAGACAGGAAGAGAACTATGAGGCTACTTCAAAATATTTATATCTGTCTATCTATATATATAGATATAGAGATAGATAGATATATGTATAGATATATATATACACACATATATATATAGTTATATGCAGTTATATACAGTTATATATATATAACTAATTCATAATGTTTGACATTATGATGTTCCGGACCTTTGCTCAAGGAAATTTTCTCTCACTCTCACTCTTAAAATTTTAGTTGAATACCCCTGCTCTATATCATGGTATTTACCCCTACAATGTGCAAAGGGGGGAGTGAGACTAAAAGAGCACTGAAGGGAGGAGTGTATTTGACCATGTTGGAGATGCTTACTTTTTTAGTCTCTTGAATGTGGTATATATCAGTTACTGCTGCCATGTCAATGACAGGAACAGGCTTCTTTTATAGTCAACACTAATTCTCCAGCCACCCGGTTAGCTCAGTTGGTAGAACATGAGACTCAATCTCTCTGGGTTGTGGGTTTGAGCCCCACTCCGGACGGCACCACCTCCCATAGGCTCACCACCTGTGGGAGGTGTTGTAGGACTTTGGTGCATTGTGGACTGGGTGGGAGTTGCCTTGACCCAGATAAGCAGCAAATCATGACATGACACTAAATCCCCATTCAGCTTTGACTATGAGCTTAAACATTTATGAATCCATGTGTGCTGAAAATGGAATTATTGTACATTTTTAGATATGTCCCCTATTCACATAAATTCCTCATTATTATACAGCCTCTCAAGAAAAGGCTCTCAGATAGATATTTGTCATTTTAGTATGGCCAAATGAGATGTGTCTTTCTGGTGAACTAAAGTACCTGTTTCTGCCACAAAAACTTTAAATCTGTTTGCCCTCTTTGTTACATTGCAGTTAGGGGCATAGAAAAAGAGCAGAGACATTATGAAAATTACATTTTTGATCAAAGCAACATTTAATGAGATTGTGAACATAATGTATATATTGACAACAAAATAAAAATTAATTCTTAATATCCCTTTCCTCATCCTCTAAGTGGACCATCTGCTTCTCCACCTTCAGCAGTCTCACTCCTAAAGAAAACGAAAACACAAGTGGTTAGCTTTAAAGTAAGGAAGCAGTTCATTGTGTGAGGCTTCTTGTCTTTGTGATGAATGCAATATCAGAGACAAAATAAAACTAAAACTAAAAATTTATAAAACCTGAGTTGGTGCTGTGGGAGTGTCTTTCAAGCACTGTGGCAAAAGTAGCGAACACATAAACGTAACCTGTTCCCTTGTGGATGAACTTTATCATTAT
This sequence comes from Toxotes jaculatrix, assembly GCF_017976425.1. Taxonomy (NCBI): domain Eukaryota; kingdom Metazoa; phylum Chordata; class Actinopteri; family Toxotidae; genus Toxotes; species Toxotes jaculatrix. Next base: position 13,640,513 of record NC_054413.1, on the reverse strand, counting down.
GCCATTTGGACTTTGGGTATATCAAGAATGAAGCATGTCAAATTATTTTTTCTGCTTTGTCACTGTCACTGTTGAGTTGTTTAACTATAGTAGAATAGTGTAGCTTTAAGAATGATGGCAAGTTTCCCTGTTGCTTCTTAATGAGCTGGTCTTTGACCTGTATCCCCAACTTACTTTTTAACTCACATCATCTATTACCTCATTTTCTGTGACGTTTAACATTTGCTGGCATGTTTGCATTCAGTTTGCTAGTTTGTGGACTAGCAAACTGAACCAGTAATTAACAGCAATGGTGGAATTAGAAATGCACTTCTGTGGTGCACTTGTGCTATGATTTATTTGACCACTAGAGAGCACCAGAGGTTTTGTCCAAACTTTGTGCCTAATATTTCTGTTTTCATACTTGAAAGCACTATCCAATAATAATAACAATTTGCATAAAAGATAGTACATTTTCAATTTAATCATTTTAATTTAACACATTTCATGTGACTGTTGTTAGGTATGGGCTTTTTTGTCCACAAAAAGAAGAGAATCACTTTCATGCACAACAGGTTTGAAATGGTCACCTGACTAGGATATTTCTTTCTGTATCTCTGTGTTACTATGTATTCAAATATATACTTGATAAAGTCTACTTGGTTCTGTCATATGTGTCCTGACCAATACACCAGGTATAACCAAGTAACCATTACAGTCCTCCATCCTACCTGAAGTTAACTAGTACAAGATTAACTACTACAGCCCTCTGCCCCTTCTATTTCTTCAAGGTCCTTCAAGCCAGATTGCCAGTTACCTTGGCAATATGCATCTTAAGCAAGTACAGCAGCCCTCAAATCGCAGACAGACTATATCCTCTCCTTCAACCACATAGACAGAAAAGTATGTAAAGAGACATGAAGTTGATAGCCAGGCACTAGTAGTGGGTACTGCTGGAAAGACAACCCTCACCATCATCAAGTCCCTCAGTCAGCAGTGGCACACCAGATGAACCCAGTGAGCTATATACTTCATAAAGGAAACTAAAGGAAATTTAGAAACTATATGGTGACCAGTTTGTAAGACACCTAAGAGACGTTTGAAAGAACAGCAGTAGGAATGTGACATGATTAGAGGTTTGTCACATTTACTACACCTTTTTCCAAGAAAAATGTCACCCAGTCAAAAAAACTAAATTTATTGGGAGATGGTCATGGTCATGGTCATGGTCATGGTGGACCTTATACATAAGAATCCAAATGAGCATACTCCAGGTCCTCACCCAAAATACTGATTTTTTTGGACAAAGTGATGGGTGATCTGCAGCTGCTTAAGGGCAAAGGATGAATTCTACCCTCCAAACCAAGAAATTTTCTCCTTAGGAGTATGTTTTGCATCCAGTATGATTCTAGCATGGAGGCCAACCTTGGTAGAACTCAAGACCCTGTACTGCACTCTGGTGGCCACCTATATCCAGGATTGACAGCTAATCACCTGAGAAATTCTCTGCCCATACCCAGCAGGTTCCTAATATGAAACGGAATATGACTAAACCACCTGGTGCCATGGTCCCTATGGCCTTCAAGCTACCTTTCCTAACCAGCCAATCTATCAACAGCCCCTGCAGACAGAATTTAGACCCCCTCCTGGCTTCCCATTTGTACATGGTACAAGCTCCTGCAATCATTCACACCTGATCACACCAGTTGTACCAGTGCCAGCTGGGTGCGCAACCACCATGAAAACACCTTGGTCGAATACCTTGCCTCTTTACGTTTATCAAACAATCAAACTGTTGTGGTGGTGTATCAGAAAATAATTTTTGTGATGGTAATATGAACTTTAGAAGGTCTTGAAAAGTATTGTCTTGCTAGTAGTGTACCAAAAGGCAGTACCTAAAGGCAGTACAGATTATTATTAAAATACTCATGAAAATATGACTTCTACAATTCAAAATAAATCAATCTTTAATCATGATTGATTCTGATGGTGTTATAATGTTTAAGTTCCAGTTCATCAAATCATGGTTAAGCCTTGTGTGTTTATGTGTATTGTGAGTATAAACACCCTGACCTGATATATGTGGAGGAGAGTTGAGGACGGGTGTGTCCTTTCTGCGAGGTTTCTTCAGCTGTCCTTCCCCCTGATTCTCTGCACAGAGAGCCTCTTCTTTGTCTTCATCATCCTTCATCACAGACTTCCTGTCCACCAAACTCTCCAGGGCCTCCCGATCTGACACACAGGCAGACAAACTCCTATAATTTCACTCTCTCATATAAGAGCTCTGTCTACAACAACTAATGCTGTTTTTGCTTTCTTTTTGATTTTAAACACAGAGGTGGCCTGATGCTTTTTGTCAGATCTTTCAGATTTAAATAGAGGGGTTTTGTTTGTTTCCCGGAAATGTACCCTGTGGATGCCTAGTATTTAAAAAATTAGAAAATAATTTATTTTTCCTTTCCTGTATGATGGCCAACAGTTAAATTATTATTTAACTGTTATTATTATAAATTATTATTATTATTATTATTGTTGTTGTTGTTGTTGTTGTTAATAATAATAATAATAATAATAATAATAATAATAATATATTTTTTTTAAGGGCAGAGCCCTGTGCTTACACTGTTTGGTCTCCTGTGTCATCAGTCGGTGTTTGGGCTTCAGAGTCAGCCTCAAACAGCCAGTCGTCATCTGGTCTCACACACACACACACAACACACACAACACACACACACACACACGTCCACTCAAAATCAATTATTCATTATCACTTAACAAAAGACAAAGCTCTTCAGGGCTGTGTTTGATTTACTTGTATTTTAATTTTAAAACAGCATCTACACAAGCTTTGATGAAATTGCAGAATTCAAGTAGTGTGTAAGACCTTTATTGCTGTCTGTTTATGTACACTGTTGCGTATAAAGTTGGAATAATTTTGTTTTCAGATACATTCCTCTTTTTATTCCTATTTATACACATCAGTAATCACTTTAGAAGAAACTGATCAATGAAGTTTTGAGATGTACACTTCAAGAATAAATCATGTCATTGTCACAATCATTTCATGAGAAGAGGCAAAATATATTGTATTCCAATTTATGGGCAACAGTGTACCTTTTAATTGCTTAGCTTGACCAAATTATTTAATCACACAGAAGTTTTTTTTTGTTTCTAGTTTTTTCTTTTTATTTCAAATGGACACAGATGACAGCTGACAATGGCACATTAAACAGCAGTCGTAAAGAATGTGGCTGTCAATAAATAACACAAAAACCAGCCGTGATAAATAAAGAAGCAAAGTGTGTTCTTTCCTTACCTCAGTCTCAGCAGTGTGACACACAGACTGGTGCTGGGACTCTGGGTTATGAAGCTTGGAGGAGGAGCATCCGCTCTACTCTGCCTCTTATCTGCCACAAAGATCCCACCTCCACCACAGGCTGTAGAGCTACTGGAGCAAATATGAGTAAATCTCTAATTAGCCATCAACAGACAATCTGAATGCATTTCTTTTCCATTTTTTACAATCTGAGTGCAAAATATTCAAATTTTAGTAGTGTTGTAAAATGTAAAATAGACTGTCATGTTTTGAGGGTTAGAATATATGTATAATTGAATATTGTCTGCACAACTTAAAATGGACTCATGTACAAATTAAATAAAAACATATGATTTGTTATATATTCTAAAGGAAGCACTGCACTGAGTATTAATTTACCACTCCCTCTGCCTCAGTTAGAGTTTTATTTCTAAGTTTATTGAGCACAGTTAATATAGAGGACACTGTATGTGGAAGGGAACAGAAGCAACAGATTGTTTCTAGCCATGGCAGGTGAGTTATATAAGCTCTGTTTCCTACAAATAAAACCCTTCTGATGATCCAAACAAACCAAAGCCTTTTGAAGTCTTGATGAGGGACGGTTCTCTGGTAATTGCCACATCATGCTTCACTTTGAAGTGTGTGTTGTACTTCATTGGAGCTATTGTTCCAAACCTCCTCTGCAGCACGACAGCCTCAGTGTGTTTTTAGAGAATTAAACAAAGACCCATAAAGAACAAACAACTCAAACATGTTCTCCTGTTCTAAGGTTTATTGCAATGGTATTATTCATAAAAAGCACAATGCATTCACTAAGCAGAGGGTTAGTGTGTAATATTGTCATTTAATAAGTCATCCTTACATTTATATTGACATATTTTCCTTGTAAATAAGCATTTTACGTATTGACAAGCAGCCTAGCCTGTGTAATTCCAGTTGTTTTTGTTACAGGTCTTCTTTTAGGTGAAAACCCTGTAGAAGGTAAAGATGTAAATCTAAAAAGGTTAGGCGTTCTTCAGTAGACTGCCCAACCCCCCCTCCACAGCAGTCTTGTGCTGTACCAATTACACCTGAAACACAGGATTGTTATGAAAGAAGCACAAATCAAAAACACAAAGCACAAGAAATGCATATCACAAAATCAAATAACCTAGAATTATAGCTCAGTTGAGGGTATGAATTGCAATCATGCTGTGTGGCAGTTGCCATCTTGAGCTGTTGGATGGTGTGAACTGGGGTTGGACAACCATGGCATATTAAATAGGCTGCAGCTTCAAACTTCAATTCAAAGATTTCTCTTCAACTTTGTTGGCTTAGGTGACACAACCTGTGGTTACAACTAGGGTGACAGAGAATATTTTAATCAACAACCATGTGTCAGGTTCCGCCTTTGAGCCAGGGCGGTTTTATTTTGAAAATTTGGTGTTTCCTGTTTTAGCTTGTTAATGTTTGAGTTTCCAGTTGTTCAGTTTTCCTCTCGTTCCAGGTGTCATGACTTCCCTCTCCTCGTGTGCTCCTTCCACCTCCTGATTACCCTCCCTCCTTGAATGTGTTTCACCTGTGTGTAATTGTCTCCCCTCCTCCTGATGTATTTAGTCCCCGTCCTCCTTGCACTCGTCGCCAGATTGTCTTGTGTGTTCCTCGTGGTCCTGCCAAGCTTTCCAGCGTTCCTTTTGTGGTTATAGTTCTAGTGATACTTGTTAATTTTGTGTATGATCCCTGCCTGGTTTTTTGGACTTTGAGTTTGCCTTCTCCCTGTGTTACCTCTGCCTGTTTGGACTGACTACCTGTGAATCGAACCTGGACTGATTAAACCGTTTTTGATCATCTCAAACACTCACTCTCTGCCTGTGTCCACTCCACTACTTACCCTGCCTTGACACAATGTTTTATTAATTTTACAGAATAATGTTTTATATTAATTTATTGTTTTATAATAATTGCAACAGCTGATCATCCCATGGGATCAGGGTATGGGTTAGAAGATATACTTTGACAATGACTTTAATCAAACAAAGAGTCAATCTTCTGAATTATTCTGTTGTACAAAGCTGTTTAGTTCTTGACCATCTTCAGTAGGGCTTATTTTTCACAGACAGCATCATTGGGCTGCAGTAATTTCATTGCTTTGACAAGAAAGAGTTGGAGTTAGGATTGTTCACCTCAGGCCACATAAAAGATTGAATTTTGAACCATTTGTGAATGATGTAAAAATTTAGAGTATTCTGATGTATATCAAGAAGCTGATGTAAACATTGGTTTGAAAAATTTCATTGATATTTTAGTGAGGTTAGTGAAGAAAGTGCCCTTGAGAAAGGTTAATGGAGTGCCACAGTGCATAGCTGGTACTGTACAGCTTTTTGAGTTGAGAGCTTTTTCTGATCCTTATTCTGAAGACCATGAGATATCCCCTTATTTTGGGACTTGCTTGGCAATATCCTTGAGCTTGCAGCTTTTATCATTATTAGGGCCCACACACCGACATTGCTCCCATTCTTTGGCCTGACTCATTATTAAGAAGACAGCATGCAGTCTTTGACCTGGCTAATGAATGTTTTGGATGGAGACATGAGCAGAACAGAGGGTCCTGAGGAAGTTATTTTCACTGAGAGAAGTTTTAATTGATTTATAATTTCTCATGAGACATTATGAACTGTTTTTGATATGTCAGTATTCAACACAAAAATGTTGTTGTGCACATTTTTTATTTTGCAAAACTCTAATTCTTACTGCATAATATTTAACCTGCAGACTGTGCGTAATTGGAAAAGTTGCCTGCAACCTTCAGATGGATTTAAAGAGTCACCAAAATAAAGGTCACAACACTGTCTTCTGTTCAAGGCTTGTATTTAACACTATTGAATGCTGTACAGTTCTTCCGAAAAGAGGGCTATTTTAATTTATAATAATATACACATGAATACAAATTAGTATATTAAAATGTGAAATGATATGTACAGTTCATTTCCCAGTCCGGGATCAATAAAGTACATCTATCTATCTATCTATCTATCTATCTATCTATCTATCTATCTATCTATCTATCTATCTATCTATTAAGCTAGTTAAGGCAAAACCATGACACTAAGACACAAACTTTCTTTTTAGGTGTAAAATTTAGGTTGAAAGTAATTTACATCCAATTGACCTAATTTAAACTGTGACCTCTACACAGTTTAAAATATATTGTTTAATTATTTTACAAAACATTGTATGAAACAGTGAATAATTATTGGTATTGTGGCTATTATGTATATTTATTATTGTGTTATATGCACATTGTTAAACATACAGGTCATATTTTGCTCAGTCAGTTGCTGTCTCCTGTCATCTCTCCCGTCAACCTATGTGATTCATTAAGTGTTCTGTATCAGGATTACATTATGCAATTTAATATCTCCAGAAATAAACAAGAAACAAGATGCCATCTGCCCAACTATATTGGTTCAAAAAAGTCTGAAGTCTTAAAGGTCGCAGGTACAAATGATATTCTAATTCTGTTTCCCACAGGCTGTAATGTGATGTTCTTACTTTCTGGAGGAAGCCCTCTATGTCAAGCTTATCTGGTTTAGTGGGAGAAAAACTCAGCCCCACACAGATGTTGTTTGATCCAGGAGGTGACTGTCTGGGGGAATCCACATTATGGAGGAGACATAGTTATTCTTCAACATCAGCTGAGGCAAACCAGGGCAGCAGACAGCACTGAGTGGCTACTGTCCTGTTGTGGGTGGGGCTTAATGATGTAGGCACTGCTCCAGGTAGAAAGACTCTGAGTTGAGAGCACAGCAGAGACTGCTCATCCAACAGTCTGTGCATCTTCTACTTAAAAGTAAAAAAATATATATAATTAGGAAACATACATAGACAAAAATAATTAAAAACATTAGTAAAAGGAATGCTACTTTAATTATACAGGGCAGAAAGTCTGAAAATAAATGAAATATCATTTTAAAACACAAAAATGAATCTTGTCAATAAAAAGCAATTCAAAGGCAAACATGTTATAAAATGCAAAGCTGGAGGGTTCTGGTAGTTGAGTTGTTAAGACATATACAGTGTAACTGAGATTTTTGCCAGGTTGCATGCAATCTCTCCTGGTCTCTCCCTTTGTTCACTGTCTCTCTGTTATAATAGAAATAAAGTGGCATAACAAATGCCAGTGTGTACCAGCCACAGATTCTTTTCCCATTCTTTTCCATCCCTTAGATGTTGCCAGACTTTAACTTTCCATTTGTCCATGTACTGACTTTTATCTAACCCAGTACAGACTGCAGTCTCAATTTAAATTGTCTATCCACTAGCTATATGTGCTTATCCTGGAGCCAATCCAAGCTGATTGCTCCAATACTTTGTGCTATTTCAAAATGCATTTCAATCTTGACTAGCTGTCAAACTGTATATTAACGTGAAGTAGAAAATGGTCATGTTGTAATTCATGTTATAAAAGCAAAATAAAAACAGCTTCCTGGCAAAATATGTACAAATGATTGCTTTTGCTTTATTACCATCTGAGGCCAACTTATCATATCAACTTAAGGCATTTCATACAGTTCTACTATAAGGCAGAAGTCTATACTGGTGCATACAGAATATTAAGGTCCAAAGGGCAAATTGCCATGTCATCAACTTCAGTTCATTCATGTTCTCCATAGGATGAACTCTCTTCATTTTGGACATTCTACTAACTTCCCTCTATTGCCAGCCCCAGGACAAAAATGTCAGGCCACCAGGACACCAATACACCTTGACATTTGTAACTCTGGAAGAACTCCAGGGAGTAGTAAAGCCCTCTGTATGTTCTGTTCAACACCTTTGTAATGTGGAGTCTAATACTCCAGCACGCTACATATGCATGGGAAGCTTGTGTCCAGCAAATGTCCGGGCAATCCAGACAATAAAGTTCAACCAAATAGTTTCTCCACTAAACAATGTCAGCATTTTTGTGCTGATGGCATTCAGTTGCTGATCACCATAGACTGTATAAGACGTGGCACCCGTGACGTTACCCATTGGTTTCAGGGAGTCGGTTTTGTGACCAAACCATGGGCATTTGAGCTGCGCCATCTTGGATTTTAGTGGGAGTGTACTTTCCATATTTGGTGAAAAGGCGGCTACTCTACGGGTCAACTGGGGTCAGCCGGCCGAGAACCCGGCCACTTAGCTCGGAGCAACCGAGCTAGCCTAAGGCTAATCAGCTAATCAGCTAGGCTAACAAGCTAAGCGGCAGCTACACGCAGCTACATCCACCACACGACAGTCCCTGAGTCCAACCCTGACTAGCTCGACCCCGTACAACCACGACACACAGCATACAACAGAGATCATAATGTTGCTGCTGTGTTTTAAACATGACTGTTTCAGATAGAGAGGTTTTAGGTGGAGCTGCAGGGTTTGGTGGATAAAATATATTAAAGCGTTAAAAACATTATTTTTATTATTATTGTCATTATTATTAATGATAATAAAAAATAATGATAATAATAATAATATATTAAAATGTTTAATATTTCATATTTACCGGCTTTCACCATTGCCTCCATCCACTATCCACTTACAGTTACAGCTGCACACAAACAACAGCAGCCGCTTACTGACGGAGCTGCTCTGTCTATGCAATGTCTGACTTTTTAAACAAAAAAATGAGACGAAATAACATTGTAGCCTAGTATTCCTGCAATAAACGGACTGAGAGCATGGAACACACCGCAACAGCGTTCCTAACATTAGCTGCTCCCGTCCTCTATCTGTATCAGCAGCGACAATAAATCGGCAATTAAGTCATAAGCCAGCAGCAAATATGCTAATACATGCTAATTAGTGCAAACATCCAGGTAGAACAGTGAGAAATTTACTTACCGAAAAAACTGCAACACAGACTCCTTCGACGATCGGTTAGTACAGTCTACACTACAACAAGCCATATTGTCACAGAAACATATCCGAACATTGGCAAACAAACACTGCAGCCCCTGTCAACCACTGGAGGTAGCCAGAAGCCTCTGGATGTAGCCGCCGAGCCCAGCCGATGCTTTAGAAAAGAGCTAACTGCCAGTGCCTATCTATGGGGCTGTCACTCAACCTCCCCCCTCCCCCCCCCCACAGTGTTCACAGAGGTGGAAACTATCAGTAGAGACCAAAAACAAAAAAAGTACCAGGCTGTAAATATGTTTTTAGGCTGTAAAGTTGGCTATTTTAACATGGAGGTCAATGGAGAATTGCTTACTTCTGGAGCCAGCCCCCAGCAGCAGCTGAGGAACTGCAGCTTTTTGAATGCAGAAGTGATCCTCACTGCTGAAACCTACAACTCCCCCCTTGCTGATCACTCATATTTTCTATAGGGACCACTGTCCTAGCAGACAGATGAGTGTTTTATTGTGACTGAGAGTGTTACCATGTTCAAGCTGTCATCATAGTGATGGGCCAGTTCATTCAATTGCATCTCCAGCTCTCCAGCCTCCTGTTTCACTGCTCGCCTCAGCTCCTCTATGTCCCGAACCTTCTCTCTGCACACACAAACAGTAAAAGTTCAGTAAAAGTATTTGAGAGAAAAGACTGGCGGGTTGTTCACTAATCCCTGCTTTTCCAGTCTGTGCGTAGAAGTGTCCTTTGGCAGCATACTGAAACCCCATTGGTGTGTGAATGTGTGTGTTTTAGTAAAAGCCCTATATGCATAGAGAAAGTATTGTGCGTATGTGAATGGATGAATGTGATTTGTAGTGTAAAGCGCTTTGAGTAGTTGATAAGACTAGAAAATTGCTGTATAAATGCAGTCCATTGTACACTGTTTGTCAGTGTACAAACAGTGTACAATGTGGAGTGGACACAGGCGCAGAGTCAGAGTTAGCGATAACCAGAAAAACGGTTTAATCAGTCCGGGTTCGATACACGTGCAAGCAGTCCAATAAGGAAGAGGTACAATAGGGAGAAGGCAAACTCGAAATCCAAAATCCAGGCAAAGGTCAAACAATAGGTATCAAGAGCACAACAAGAAACGCTGGAAGGCTTGGTAGGAACACAAGTAACACACAAGACAATCTGGCAAGGAGTGCAGGGAGGACGGAGACTAAATACGTCAGGGGGCGGGGAGACAATTACACACAGGTGAAACATATTAAGGGAGGAAGGGTAATCAGGAGGTGGGATGCACACACGAGGAGAGGGAAGTCAAGACACCTGAAACGAGAGGAAGAACCGTGAACAACAGGAAACTCAAGCATTACCAAAATAAAACAGGAACCACTAAATAAACAATAAGGCCACCCTGGCTCCCAGGGTGAAACCTGACACTGTTGTCCATAAAGTTTCCAGACACATTCCTCTTTTAATTCCTATTTATACATATCAGTAATCACATTGGAAGAGATTGAGTTTTGAGAAGATATACACTTTATCTATCAAGAATAAATCACATTGTCAGAGTTATTTCATGAGGAGATGTAAAATATATTTTATTACAACTTTATGGGCAACAGTGTATATATTATTTTTATCACCAGCCATAACAGTGTGGCTTGTATTGTTTTCACATTATGAGTCTATGTGTGTTATCATGGGAAAATGTGGTCTGGAGATATCTACTGTATTGGGAACCACCGCTGGGGCAGTTTTGAATACACTGGCAGGCATTTGTAGTACTGTCTTTGGATAGATTTTGTCACCATAATAGCGTCACAACCATACAACATACACTCACAAAACATTTGAGATTTGTATTTGATAACAAAATAATGGCCAAGTTTGAAGATGGATGTTGTCCAACCCATGAATATTGAGCACTAATGTAATAATGTAGTACTGACGACTGAGTACTCATGATTCAGAAAGTCAAAATGTTATTGGAAGCTGTTGTAAAACGTTTAGGTGCCTGTGTGGGGCAAGGAAATTTGTCAATTTTTTCTGAAAAAAGGGACACAGTGTAGCACAGTGTATACTGAAGCCCAGTGAGCATGAACTAAAGCCAGCTAGAGACCATTTTAAAAAGCGATCACACTAACCGTGATGCCAAATCGGTGTGGTGCAATAAGAACACTCAATATTCTGTCCCCTGTGCGCGTGGCTTTGAACACCGGAACAGATAGCTAAACAGGTCTAGCACTGATGGATTCATAATGACTCAGACGTTTAAGTAAAGTCAACTTCCTTTACTGTCAATATATATGCAAGGCATAAGGGATGGCAACAATCCCTAAAACAACAAAGAAATGGCTACGCTATATAAGACAAACAGGAATGTAGCATCAACCAATAAATCTTAGCAAATAAGCAATAAACTTTCACAATATACAAAACTTTCATCTGAACAAATAATAGACTTACAAACAAAACTCCTTAAAGGCTCAACATCAGCGGATGCGATGGATTAAAAGGCATGCTCTGGAGCACATGGTGATGTATGAAAAATGGCCGCTCTGAACATGTGACCTGAACCATGTGATCAGTAATGACTAATAGAAACAATGCCCTTCAAATTCAACACTTTCCTTCACAATAACAAACAACACAAGCTGTATTCCATATGCTATCCCATTCTTTGCAAGATGGTCTGTACGTTTATCTAATGTCAAAGGCATAAAGTGGGCGTGGGGTTAGGGCCCTTTCTCTACTTCCCTTCTGGCACATTTGCTCAGATTACGGCCATCTACGAACTCAACACCTCTAATATTTCGTGACAAGGTTGTGATGCTATGGAGAAAAAAATCTGTCCACAGACAACCAGATGAACAGACATGTAAACAACTACCAAAGTACTCAAAACTACTTTTGTTGTAGTTCCCCATGCAGTAGGTGTCTCCAGGACCACATTTTGCCATGATAACACACATGCACAGACCGTAGATCCACAAGGTCAAAACAATGCCAGCCACATTGTCGTGACCGGTATCAAAACATTGCTATCTCTAATGGTAAAACGAAGTGTAACCTTCAGCCTGTGAAGTCATGGTCCAATCACAGCTTTTCAAACTAGAATGTGTACCTGTCCGGGTCAGAGAGAGCACTATACACTGCAGCCTGGCCTTCAGAGAGCTGCTCCTCCATGTTGCTGAGCACAGAGCAAAACTTCTGCAGACTCAGCATCATCTCCCCCAAATCACCTAAAGAGTACTGTGGAGAACATGTACAGGATTTACCTTTCAACCACATACGCAGACAATGGGAAATGTGAAGGATCAGGAATAATGAAACATTTACATAACGAGGGTTTAGACACCTAGAAAAACAAATAAATACAAATAATAATACCAGTTTAGAAAGGCTAAAAGACATTTACATAGCAAAAAACGTTTTGATCTCTTATTGCCACATCAAACCAAATGCACATGATTATGCATTCAGCATACATTATCATTATGTGATCATTCAAGAATTTGATATGTAAAATGTTCAGTGTTTCCATGTTTTCAGATGGCCTTTCCTACTATATTTACACACAGGAAGTATACTAGGGACAAACTACTATAATAAACTGTACTATACTACAATAAAGTGTCAATGGTGATTGCTAATATAAAATTGTAGAAACTGCACAAGTGTACCCTTTGGCATCTTACTATACCTTTCATTCAAACACCAGCATTATGTATGCAGTCGATTCACCACATACATAATGCTGGTACTGAATTTTTTTCTTTTCTTGTACAGTAAAAAAAATCATCCATCCATCATTGCTACTAATAAACTGTTGTAACAGCTTTTTGTGTAGGTATTCCGTGAGCAAGCACAGTTTACTTGTTTATTAAGCACTCATAAGGTCAAACTACAAAATACAGTTCTGGTTAGCTGATCTTAAAACTGGACTAAAACTGGAGAGTTTCTGTTCACCACATTCAGGACTAGACCTTCCCCAACTCTGAGGAGAGAGAGAGAGAGAGAGAAAGAGAGAGAGAGAGAGAGAGAGAGAGAGAGAGAGAGATGTATATCTAACAGCTGAGGAAGCACCAAACATTTACAATACAAGGGAGATAAAATAAGCCTTTGTTTTCTGCACTTCAGTATGACCTCACCACGCAGTAAATGTGGTCAATTTAAACTGAATTACGATTATTTAACAAAGGAAAACGCAAGAATGGCGAGTAGAGGAGCTTCACAGGCAAATGAGACATTCATGTGTTAATAGGGTCCTTGCTCTGAAAGGGCTCCATCTCAAGAACTATGGAAACATGACAACAAATTCCCGGTTTTTATCAACAGACAAACAGAGACTCACTGGAAGCTAGACACATCATAGCTCACTGCTCACTCCTGTTTCTGACTTTGGTTACTATAAAATTCAAGAGCACTAATCAAAAGAAACAGTTTCAGTGACTAAAATGATGATGATGGGCTTTGTCATTAATTTGCGGTTTCTTTTCTACATCACATTATGCTTTTGAAGAACAAACTGCAATATTCATCATATTTACTGATGAAAAAAAGTGTTCCGTCTATAGCACAGAAGTACAGACAGACATACTCAGAGAATCTGTCATTTGGCCAATAATCAATGGATCTTGCTGCAATTCACTTTTATTCTGGTCACTGTGTGTGTGTGTGTGTGCGCGCGCAAATCTACTCTGTGACAAGTATGCGCAGCAACTCATTACTTATCATGTAAAACTAGTACTTTATTCAGTAATGAGCAGTGTGAGAGATTACAATTTGAAATTCAGTAATTACATTAGAGTTACTAATTCCAGTTACTCTGACATTACTTTGACGTTCAGGGTTGGTTAGTTTGCTGTCTCACTGGAAGTTTGATGGAGGGCTGATTTCAGTTTGGTGTCTCTGTGTTCAGTGGTCAGACTGGTCTGGGATATAGTTGAGGTATGGGGTCGGCGGTAGCCTCAACCAAAAGGTGCTGAACTACTATTCCAGATAATTTCAAAGTTGTCTTATTTAAAATCTGTTTGTTCTTGGCTAATAGAAGTGGCAAATGTTAATTTAAAAATCTTGGCCCAAAATCTTTACTTTCGGGCTAACTTGTTTTCAATACAGTGTTCTGATAAGTGGAATTGGTTGAGTAAAGACAACTGTTTGGCTAACACGGGTGTATGGTGCTTGCCCTTAAATAAACTTTTTAACATGCATTGATTATAGATACATAGAAAAGAAAACAGCTTGAGTTTTGAGACCATCCAGAAGTTTGATTCTGAAGTGTTCAGAGGATCCTGGTTTTAATGAAGACCCCCCTGCCACTACATCCTGGTGGAAAGATGTAAAGAAGATAATGTAATAGATTTTATTACAGTGGAGAATACAGTGTGCTCGCAAATCTGTGGGGAAGCTGCAACCAAATTGCAGAGGGAAAGTTGAACACTTTTCAGTTGCAGTTATTCTCATTAACATATTTTTTCTTTTGTCAACAGAACAAGTATGATATTTGATTGCAACTTATAAATCAGCTGCTATTTTGTATATAAAATCATTTTATGATCGCATCAGACAAAAAGAATTAACAAAAGGTTGTCATGTTCAATATATTATATGAATATACATACTATATTCATATTCAATTGCAGCCACAAAGCATGTTACCACATTTACTGAGCTGCACACGTTTTCTTGCTGTAAGACATAAAAAAATCAGCAAAAACTATATTATACAGTAAATGTGACTGCAACTCTAAAACGTTTCTGGTGGATATTCAAACCTGTCAGGCCTGTGACTGAACACTTTCATACTTGAAACTGAAAAGAGTGTGGTATTACTCACAGGAGTGTTTCCCAGTATATGTTGCTTGTTGTAACTGTTTTGTATACAGCAGGTACACTGATGGTCACAGGAGCAGCAGCATACCATGGTGGCTGTCTGACTACCCTCCCAAAGCTTCTCCTCATCTTTGTTTCCATTCCTGTCCACCTTGTCTTTCTTCTCGGGCCACAGTGCTGTATCCACAGAGGATGATACAGTCCGGTAATTTTCCGTCATCCCAGGAAGACAGTCATGTGACTGCCAGCCATTAGACAGCAGAGGGACAGATGGAGATGATGAGAAGATTAGTGTAGGTCTATGTGTTGTTTCTGAACCCACTGATATGGACACTTCATTTGGGACGGTATGAAGAGCCCCATGTGATAATGTGTTGATGAGGGCATTTCGCTGAATTTGCCCATCTGTCCATGCTTGGACAGCACGGAAGGGGGTAGAGGTGTCCAAAGGGAGAACACTAGAGAAAAGGGTGCATTTTGACTCAGCCATATAAGGGACATCCTTCCTGTGGACAATATGAGAAGGTGGAGATGAAGACATCTGAACTGAAACAGAGCGACTTGATAGCTTGAGGTCTGGGGTTGCAGGCAGGGATAGAAATGGAGCTAGAGCCAAGGAGCAAGGTGAATCTGAGGAGGCAGTTGCATTCCCTGAGTTCTGGTCAGTGCCCATTGTTGATGAGGATGACAGAGATAAAGGCAAATCTTTGCCTGTAGATGAAACTGAATCTAGAGCAGCTGAGCTTCTGAGCAATAGTGAATGCTCAAGAAATCCATTTGTGGCTTCAAGGCTGCCTGATTCTTTGAACACAGAGGTTGGATTAGAAACCTGGATGGGTTCAGCCCAATAGACTTGACATTCAGTGTCAAGCTGCTTAAAAAAGGTATCGTCATCTCCATTTTCACCCTCCGAGCCATCCACTGAGGTTTCAAATACCAGATCTAGGCTCTCAATCTCAATTAGATCCTTTTGCTCCACTTCAATTCTGCTGTGTACCTCTGGCACTTTCTGTGCTAAATAAAATCTGGCTGATTCACTTCCTGTGCCATTGATTTCCACTTGACACACTTTTCTTAACTCTTCCTGTTTGGTTTCAGTTGAATGCTCATCATGCAGACTACAGGAGGAGATCTGTGGATCTATTTCTGTTTGGTTACATACTTCCTCTGAGGCTAATCTAGAACTTTCTGACAGACCTGCAGAGCTCTCTGTATCTGAGATGTAAACAACACTTTCTTGGGTCTGCACAGTGTCAGTATGTCTCTCACCCTCTCTCTTTCCATTCCCCTGAAGGGTATCCTCTATGTCCAAGGAGAGGTGATCCATCTTAACATGAAAAACATCTTGGACAGGAGAGGCTGGAATAGGGTCTGTGTTATCATCATGAAAATATGGTTGTCCCTGTTTGGAGATGGACTGGTCAGTCAGGTCTGAAATGTCTGGATCATGTGATTTTGAAGACAAGACAGACTGACAAACTGGAATGGAAGCATTAGAAGAAAGGCAGGGCAGTGTGGAGCAGCCCTCCTCAACCTTATAGAAGTCCAGAACAAGAAGGAATGGAGCTGAGAAATTGTCCTTGTTCAACTGAAAGGATAAAGAAGAGGGTGTTTCATCCTTTTCATTTTGTGTATAGGTAGGTGTTTCAGAGAAGCTTATTCTATCTGAATCTGAGAAAACTAAATCATTTTGATTGCTTTCTTGAGCAGAGGAGGAAGAGGGATGTGGAAATGAGAGGGAGTTTTCATGTAAAGTCACCTCAGCCCATTCTGACTGTGTGTTCCCTTGACCCCCAGAGGAGGAGTCAGACTGTGTAGAAGACATGGCAGTTGGGGTAGAAAATGGACAATCCAAATTTAGAGAAGGAGATGGAGGTTGAGGAATCCTTGAACAGGTAGAGGAAGCTGTGCCTTTAGAATCATGAAGTAGAGTAGAGAGGTGGGGGCTTGGAGCGTCCTTGTCTTGTGTTTTAATGTTTTCTGCTCCTCTAGTCAATGAGGCAGCTTGCATAGGGGAAGAAGTAGGGGAGAGACACATAAATGAAGCTTGAGAAGTCATTGGAGATTGGGAGTGAGCTACACTCTGTGAGAAAGAGCAAGAAGGATGGTACTCAAACACCAGTTCAGACAGTGATGCAGGTGGAGACTGATCTTGATCTAGTGGTGTCTCCATTTCTGAACTGTGCAGGTCATATTTTGGGAGACATGATGAGGGGGAAGGGCCAAACACTAATAAAGGCTGCGATGAAGGACAGGATGAGAGAGATTTCTCAACACCAGAAGAGATCAGAGATGAAGAGATGTGTGATGAGGAGTTATGTGGGGAAGAAGAACAAGGAGAGCCTGGCTTCTCACTGTTTTGGCTGTCAGTGCTTGCTTCTGGCAGAACCTGCAATCAAACAAAAAATAAAGACAGTCAAGCAGTCAAACATATGAACTCTTCTATATACAGTATACTATACCTTAACCATTCGCTTTATTAGGAATACCTGCACAAATGCTTATTCATGCCACTATCCAATCAGCCAATCATGTGGCAGCAGCACAATGTATAAAACCATTCAGATACAGTTCAGGAGCTTCAGGAGCTGGACAACAACAGCTAGGCCAGCCAAACGCAAATGTCTGTGACTGACTGACTGAACATTGAAGTAAAACCACTGGTCCACCAAATGCTTTTTATAAGGAAACATAGCTGAAATCACAGCACAGCCAAGTCAGAGTATCAGCTGTTTCATGTTGTTCCCAAATTTGTCTCTCTGTCCTGCACCTGTTCCTAATCCACTCATCAACTCTACATCCAGTGAGCAGTTGCCTTGTTGTTGAGAGAGATCAGAGAGAGAATCAAGTTAACTGAAAAGCTACAATAACTCAGAATGTGCAAAATGCTGAACCTTCAAGTGAATGGGCAACATGCTCACCAAAAGACTAGCAAAACGTAACCTAGTATGATTACTCTCAATTTCTGCTTGGCATGTAGGAGGCATTCAGAGTTTGGTGTCGACAACATGTTTCCATAAACCCAGCCGGCGTTGTGTCAACTTTCCAGGCGGGAGGTGGTGGTCTAGTGGTGTGGGGAATGTTTTCTTGGCACACTTTGGGACCCTTAATAATAATCAATCATCATTTGAATGCCACAGCCTATCTGAGTATTGTCTCTAATCCTGTGCATCCTTTTGTGGTGCACCCTTCTTCTATTGGCTACTGCAACCATTACTACGCACCATGTCACAAAGCAAAGGTTGTCTCAGATTGGTTTCGTGAAGATGAAAATGAGTTCAGTGTACTTCACTGGCCTCCCCACTCACCAATTCTGAATCCAATATAACACCAGTGATCACACTATACATTGCATTTTTGTGACTTTTGTGACCACAGTATGGTTCTGTTATTTAGTACTAGACTAAATGGGAAGAATCCCAACCTGATTGGGTCTACATGGCAGTAACATAAAAGCAGTCCTATTTTCTGTAGTGTATCATCCACCTGCTGCTTATACAGAGTTTTAGTCTGAATTTGCTGAATTTTTATCTGATTTAGTGCTTAGTACGGATAAAGTAATTATAGTGGGTGACTTTAATATTCATGTAGATACCGCCTTAAGACTGCATTCAATTCAGTATGACTCAAGTGGCTTCTTTCAAAATGTTAACAAACCAATTCGCTGTTTTAATCACATCCTTGATCTTGTTGCGGAATATTTGACATTCCCTCAAAATCCTCATTTATCCGACTGTTCTTTAATAACATTTGAATTTACAATTACAATTGCAATTACAATTACAATT
Organism: Toxotes jaculatrix; assembly: GCF_017976425.1. Classification (NCBI taxonomy): domain Eukaryota; kingdom Metazoa; phylum Chordata; class Actinopteri; family Toxotidae; genus Toxotes; species Toxotes jaculatrix. Next base: position 13,621,745 of record NC_054413.1, on the reverse strand, counting down.
CTGAAATAATTAACTACTGTAGATATCCATCTAATAATGCTGTTACTAAAAATAAGGGGGTTATTCCATCTTTATTAACTCCGATGCCATGTGTCTTACAGAGGGCAATGACTTAAACTTCACTCCAGCAGATATAGATTATCTAGTTGATAGTACTGCAGCCTCATTATGTAGAGGAAAACAATTGCATTAATAGAGAAAAACCCTAGGTTCCTTTTCAGCACTGTAACCGGGCTGACAAAGAGTCATAGCTCTGCTGAGCCATGCATTCCTCTAGCTATCAATAGTGATGACTTTATGAGTTTCTTTACCAACAAAATACTAAAATATTAGAGATAGAATTCATCGCATCCCACATACAACTGTTAATGATGTATGTGTGCTAGTCCTGATTGTTCTTAGACCGCTTCTCTCCCATAGATCTTGCTGAGTTGACTTCAGTAGTTACTAAATCTAAACCTTCAACATGTCTTTTGGATCCTATCCCAACTAGACTTCTCAAGGATGTTTTGCCCTTGATTGGTACTTCCATATTAGATCAGATCAAATCTCTCTTTAGTAATACGATATGCTCCACAGGCTTTTAAGGTTGCAGTTATCAAACCTCCAGTTAAAAAGTCTTCTGTTGACCATGGCGCTTTAGCAAACTATATAACTATATCCAATCTCCCCTTTACTTCTAAAATTCTTGAAAAATTCTTGAATTTGACACTGTTGATCACAGTATTCTATTGGAAAGACTGGAACATGTCATTGGGATTAAAGGAACAGCACTAGGCTGGCTTAGTTAGTCATGGAGTTTCACAGGGTTCTGTGCTTGGACCAATACTGTTCACTTTATACAGTACATGCTTCCCCTAAGCAATATTATTAGGAAGCATGGCATAAATTTCCATTGCTATGAAGATGATACCCAGCTATATTTATCTATGAAGCCAGATGAAACAGATCAGTTAGCAAGACTTCATGCATGTCTGAAAGACATAAAGGCCTGGATGATTTGTAACTTTCTTCTTCTGAATTCAGACAAAACTGAGGTTATTGTGTTTGGTTCTAAACACCTCAGAAACAGACTATCTAACCATATATTTACTCTGGGTGGCATTACCTTAGCCTCCAGTATGACTGTGAGGAAGTGTGGAGTTATTTTTGATCAAGATTTGTCCTTTAATTCGCATATAAAACAAGTCTCTAGGACCGCCTTCTTTCACTTGAGCAACATTATTAAGATTAGGAACATTCTCAGAGTGGAAAAACTAGTCTGTGCATTTGTTCTAGGCTGGACTACTGTAATTCCCTATTATTAGTATGTCCAGTTAAATCTCTAAAAAGCCCCCAGCTGATCCAAAATACTGCAGTAACAGTACTGACTGGAATTAGCGAGAGAGATCATATTACTCCTGTACTAGCTTCTCTTCACTGGCTCCCTGTAAAATCCAGAATTGATTTTAAAATCCTTCTCCTTACATATAAGGCCTTCAATGGCCAGGCTCCTTTATATCTCAAAGAGCTGATAATACCATATTATCCCAACAGATTGCCCTTTTCCCAGAATGCTGGTTTGCTTATGCTTCCCAGAATTTCTAAAAGTAGAATGGGAGGCCGAGCCTTTAACTATCAGACACCTCTCCTGCGGAACCAACTGCCAGTTTGAGTTCGGGAAGCAGATATCCTCTCAAATTTTAAAATTAGGCTTAAAACCTTTTTGTTTGACAAAGCTTAGTTGTAGTTATAGTTTTAGTTATTATGACTAAACCTATAGTTAGTCAAAATTATTTCTATCTACACCAGAGGTCTCTAACAGGCGGACTGCGGTCCGGGTCCAGGTCCGGACCCAGACACCGTCCCATGCGGACCCAGACCTACAATCAGCGGCAAAGTGTGGGGGCTTTTTGGACTGAAACCTTGAATCTCACTTTCACTTTTTAAGCTTTTAAAAATTATTACAACCCTGACACAGTGTTCCCTATAAACTGCGTTAAAACTTACTGGGCAAGTAGCCCACAACAACAACCAAGGTGCTTACTAAAAAAATAATGTAATTACTCTGCTCGACTGCTTTGGTGCTGCAAAGATCTTGTATAAGGCCGATGTCCCACTTTCTGCTGATAGCTTTGGTAATTGGAGGCTGCATAATCGCAGGAGTGAGACAGTTTACTGTTAATACAAGGTCTTTGTTCAATACCAACGTAAACCGCAACACTGAGAGAGGAATACAGGGACTATTTGCCCAGAGATCTGAAGGCTGTGGGCTGAGAAAGAGAAAGATGACCGGATTACTTGAACAGAGTCTGGAAAGGGATGAAGAAGTGAAGGTGTGGCGTTACCTGCTGTGTGTTTATAATGCCCCTCAATCATGATACTGTCGGGGCTGACTCGTTAGTTTCACTTGAGTGAATTCAGTAGTTAGCTGTTGTTGCTAACATAGGCTAATTCCATCTATGAAGGCTGATTAACTCTGACTGCGAGCAGTAGTAGTTTTAACAGGTAAAATACATGGTTAAATGACGAACCCCCATTTAAAATGTATTGTTATTGTCCTGCTATAGTGGGTTAAAAAACAAACAAACATACAAACAAACAAACATTCCATCTCTGCAATCCTACTTTGAATCTACTGAAAGTTAGTCTCACATTTATGTCTCAATTTTGCCGTTACAGTCAGTAGTTAAGTGGTTGTTTCTTTCCGTTAAATCGTATTATCCTGTGCAGGCCCTGCAACTGAAAATGTAGGCTATGAATCAGAAGGGATTTAGGATTTCCCAATGTCCAGCAGGTCACCCTAAAATGGAGTACAATGCAGGAAATCACATCTAAGAAATAAAAAATTTTGGGGGGGAGGACCCCCAGACTGCCCTAAGGACTTAGCCCCAGATGTTCACAATATCTGGCTCAGCCCCTGCCAACGATTAATAAATTATTGAGGCATTCTACAGTATGACGGGGCACTAATATTTTAACCAGCACAGCTTTTCTACTCTTTATGGTACCTGTTTAGCTGACCTTTCAGACCAATTGCATGCGAGATAAGCCATCCCTCTTGACGCTGCTCAGCCAATCAAATTTGTATAAACAAAAGCGTGACTCTGAATACAGACATGAGAGAGATGAGAGGTGAGTGACAGGTGGAAAGGGAAGTTAGCGATACAGGGAGATGACATTTATAGACAAGTGAGCCGGAGACAGGAAGAGAACTATGAGGCTACTTCAAAATATTTATATCTGTCTATCTATATATATATCTCTATCTATCTATCTCTCTCTCTCTCGCTCTATATATATATATATATATATATATATATATATATATATATATATATATATATATATATATATACACATATATATGTAGTTATATACAGTTATAGTTTATATATAGTATAGTATAGTATAGTTGAATACCCCTGATCTACACTGTTACAATTAAGGATAAAGCTCATAGTAGAACTGGCTCAGGGAACTGAACCATTCCTTAGTTTTGCTGCTGTAGGCCTAGGCTGCTGTGGGACCTGATCATCTGCACACCTCTCCTCTTCTCTCTTTCTGCTCCTCAGACCCAAACTCACATTTATTAGCCTTTATTACACATCATTAACTCTGTGTCCTCTCTTACCCGTAGTCTTGTGCTTGTTTCTCTCTGGTCTCTATTTCTCTGCACCTTTCTGCAGGTATCTCTGGCTCCCGAACTGTCTGTTGTCCTGGCTCCACCGACCTGTAGACCTTTATTGTCTACAATTGTATATTTCTAACACATTACTATGTTTAATTTTCCACTCTGCTTAAGATACATTAATATCCTATGCCAATTATAATGTAAATAATTACCAACAATGACAGTTTTTTGTTTCTGGGCTCTGTTTACTATCATAACTGTAATCTGCTGAGCACACAGTATCCACTAACTGTTCTGTGATTTGAATGCTGGTTCCCTATCTTTGTCCACTGCCAACCCTGTTTGTATCATGTTTTATATGTTGCATGTCCTTCTCCTCTTCTACTCCATTCCCATCTGTCCTATCTTCCTCCTTTTCCCATCGACAGGAGGGCCCCACTATATGAGCCTGGTTCTGCTCAAAGTTTCTTCCTGTCAAAAGGGAATTTTTCCTTGCCACTGTTGCCATAGGTGCTTGCTCTGGGGTCAGGCTCTGCATCTCTGTAAAGCTCTTTGAGACAATTTTGATTATGGGAGGTGCTATATAAATAAAATTGAATTGAATTGAATTGAATTGAAGACCTTGATGAGATCAGGTCCTGGTGATGCCTGCTGAGGGAGAGACAGGATGAAGGGCTCTTCCAGAAACCCACTGCTGTCTGACTGGCAGCTGTTGGTCCGTATTACATCTTGCACTGCTCACACACACAAGGGAGGAGAGAGAAAACAAAGGTGGGGGGGGGGGGGGGGGGGCAGTGAATTATAATCACAATTTAACAAAATCCATAATGTCCAGCCCGAAATTACAATTTGTGAGGCCCATGAGAGGATATCAGTTTTACATCTGGCACCTGGCATAACCAGCAATTATCCCAATATGAAAATGACCAAAGCCTCTGGTGACTCATTTCTGCATTACTGTAGATTGTCCCATGATGCTGAAACTGTATGCAAATGATTTACATGCCAGTGAAATGCATATATGAAACTAAAATTCTACAAAGGCTGAATTGTCAATGTTTCATTCAAGACTCAGCCAATTTTGTGATGGAACTCTCTGATTGTGCTTTAAAGTGATGACAGACTGAGTGACAAAGAAACAGTGAAATACTCAGGTATTGTATATTGGGGGGCGGCTGTGGCGCAGCATGTTAAGCGTGCGGCTTTGGACTTTGGACCACCCAGAGATCGGAGGGTCGCCAGTTCGTTCCTCAACCAAGCACATGGTGGTGAAGGAGACGTGCCCCCCCTGCCTCTGTGACCATGGCTGAGGTGCCCCTGAGCAAGGCACAGATCTACCCCAGCTCCCCGGGCTCCTTCTAGGGAAGCCCCCTGCCATAGCATTTCTAGTGCATGTGCATGCTTGTGTCTGTGTTTTGTTCACTTTGTGTGGGTAAAATACAGAGAATAATTTCCCCAGGAGGGATCAATAAAGTATAAACTTAAACTTATTGATGAGAAAGGGAAATAATTTAAACACATAGTTTTTCATCACTTGAGTCATGAGTAACGGATTTATCCTGAAACACTTTGATTTTTCCTGAATTGCTACTGTCTGAGCAGCCAAATTATGTACAGCGGCTGCTTTAACAACAGCTTTCATCGACAGCCTCAGCAAAAGGCGACAGTGATATTAATTGAAAAAAACCTTTTTAAATAATTATATGCTTTATGACCTACCTAAATTTTCTGCTCCTCCAATGTAGTTTCCTGTGACACTGCTGTTGTCAAAACTGTGGATCTGGAATGAGATATAATTTAGGACCACATTCATAAACTTTGCAAAGAAGTGGGTAGTAATATGACTACAGCAGGGAAATATATATGTATATATATGTGTATATATATGTATATGTGTATATGTGTATGTGTATGTGTATGTGTATAAATATATGTATATATATAAACACACTCTTTAGTTGTCAGCTCAGTAACAAATAGTATCTTACTGACGGTATAATGTTCAATTTTTGTTAGTACAGAAATGTGTTGATTCATTGAACCATTTAATCATTTGGCAGTTGGATGTAGGCTGTGGATTGGATTCCACTATATTAACTGGAGTTTTTCAGATTCTGCCCAAATCTCATGTCAATCCTGTCTCCTAGTCAATGTATTTATATGCAAAAATAAAAAAATAAAAAACATGTTTAATAGTGTTCTATACTTTTAGCAGATACATAATGTCCACTGGCAACATTTTGTTCTAATGTAGGAAGTATTGTGACGTTCTTACTACAGACAAACCACCTTGCTATAAACAAGACAGACTATCTAACCTTTTGACTTGCCTCTTCCATTTCAAATGATTCACTAGCCTGCCCTGGGCTCCTCTTCCTTTTTAAAAAAGTGTTGGCTGCCATGGGGTGGCCTTCCCTCAGGGGCCCATGTCTGAGTGCTCCCTCCTGGCCTGTGACAGAAACCACATGAGGCTGGGGCTCAGGGTCTGGACCAGCTCCTTGTTCCTCTGCCAGAGGACTCAGACATCCACTCTCCAGAAGTCCAGGTTTCAGTCTTTTTAAGGGGACTTTCTTTTCTCCAAGGTTGGATGGAGTTTGCAGTGACTCAGGAACAGCACAGGGAGAAGAAGTAGCAGTAGATGTGTCTAGGTCCTGGGTTTTATTTTTGTGAATTTGGCTGAGTGACTTCTTTGATGCTCGTCTGAACAGCATGCCCATACGCCTCCTTCTCTCCCGAGCTTCCATAGGTAGGTCTTTTCCCGGTGGTGCTCTAAGAGAGGAGGAGGAGGAGGAGGAGGAGGAAGACACCACCAAGGAGGAGAATGCCGTAGTTACCTGCTGAAGAACCTCGAGTTGTCTAAAACGATCTGAAGTAGACAAAGAGATAATAAGGAAAAATTCTGGCAACAAATCTTATATATACAGTGGTGGCCAAAATTATTAGAACCCCTGACAAATCTAAAAATATTTACCTTTCTTTGCCTCCAAAACATGATTTCATAATGTTCATGAACCATGCAGATGGTTGATCTGAGCACAACAAATATCAAATGAAGTGAGTCCGACTGTTTTTATCCACTTTTAACTTTAATATTTGGTATGTCCATCTTTTGCAGCAATTATAGCAGCATATCTCTCTAGCATAGTGTCGAGATATTTCCTGAGAACTTCAACACTAATATTATCCCATGTCTTCTGCAACTCAAGCCAAAGGCTTTCCTTTGAATGTACAATAGATCTGTCCAGTTTATTTTCCAAGTCACCCCAAATTTGCTTGATGGGGTTGAGGTCTGGACTTTGAGGAGGCCAGTCCATCATTTTCAATGTTCTAACAGATTCCTTCTGTTGCAGGGAGTTATGGCAATAGTTTAATAAATCCAAGCCCTATAAGACAACTCCCAGATAGTACTCTGTTCCTCACCAGAATGTTGTGGTATACTTTCTTATCCATGATGCCATCAATTTTCACTAAGTCACTTGTTCCTGAGGCTGAAATGGCACCCCACACCATAATACTACCCCCTCTGTGTTTAACTGCTGGCAAGAGACACTGATTTTTATATCTCTCCCTATCCCTATGTTGAACATACACTCTTTGCTTATTGCCAAAGTGTTCAAACTTGGACTCCACGCGTCCACAACACTTTATACCAATCTTTGTCCATTTCTTGTGTTCTTTTGCAAATTTCAGGCATTCGACTCTATTTTTCTCTTTCAGTAATGTTTTCTTTGCTGCTATTCTGCCAAGTCTTTCTTCTCCCAGTGTCCGACACACAGTTCACTGTTGCACCATTACTCATTGTGGTGTTGACTCCATCACGCAGTTCTTGTGAGGTCTTTCTTCGGTCCTTATGTGGTGGGGAATACTACCTTGGTCTAGGTAGAGCTGCTAAATGCGGCCTTGAGCAGCCCCTCTCAACTCTTCCTATTCAGGGTTAGGCTATATAAGACACCTGTGTGCTACTGTCTGTCTCTCTGCCTCCTGCTCTGTCCCTGCTGTGGCTGTTTGGGTGCAGTATCCCATGTGAGGGATTTTGTGCCAACTCACCACAGGATTTGACCTACGAGTTGGCCTACGACTGTTCTTTTTTTAAAAAATACATTTTAAATACTTTGTCAACTTTGTTGACAGTGTTTCCCCCTTCCTTTTTTATTTTTAGGTTCACCTGCGCGACTGCTGTTTTATCCCTTCTAGCATAGTTTAAATTTAGTTTGCCGTGTTTGACCTTAGTTTAACCCTTCTTGTGCATTTGTTTAGCTTTATCCTTTAATAAATTTAGTTTGGTCTTTAAATTTAGTTTAACCTTTTGCTCTTGATTTTGCCTTTAGTTTAGGTCTCTCTGTAGGTCTCTGTTTCTTTAGTCATCTAATTTCTTTAATTTCTTTTGTTTGAATTTGTTAGGACCAACTGGGTTATGTTGCTTTTTTGCTTTGTTGAATATCATTATTGTCTATTTACTGGGTTACATTATATGTTTTTGCTTTATCATTATTATTGTTTATTTGGTTTTGATGTAATTTTGTTTCAAGTTCTTTTTCTTCCCTAGGCAGAGTGCTAATGTGGGGAGGCTAGGCACCTGTGGTGAGGGCCCTTCACTTAACTGCATGTGAGTTAACACACAGGGACACTACATACTGCACCATTTGCTGTGAGGTTGCTGTGAATTTGGTTTTGCTGCACCGAAGGTGAGTAGTGGTAGCACACCAGGCACTTCTTTGTGTAGTCTGCCTGTCTGTATGTGGCCTCTGTCTAGTGTTTTTAATTTGAATTTTAAACCTTAAATACAGTCTTTTTAAATAAATGTAGAGGCCTGTCCTTGCCATTAGCTTAATCATAATAAAGTATATTTTTAATTAAGTTAAGCATTTGTAAGCATTTGTTCATCTTTTTTTCTTTTTCAGCAGTTCCAGTCCCTGCTTGTTTGTTTTCTTGATTATTAAATACAACACACACACACACACACAGACACACACATACATACACATTTATAAAGTCAGCATCAAAAAGGGCCTTTATTCGAACCCATTGCTCACTCGTTTGCTCCTTCTTCACCTTAGCCATGTTCAAAGAGCAACATGTGCTTCAAGACTACTTCTAGATGCCTTGAATTCATACAAATTGGTGGTGTGGCCTCAGTGACAAAACTCTCATGTTACTGTAGCAGGATGAGATGTTTCACCTTGCATCTCCCAGTGCGAGTTTGCGCCGTTTTGTTCACCTCAGTCCTTGTTAGCCTATCACCACATGAGGGCACTCTATAAAAAGGGTGCTGTGGCCATCTTGACCCCCTCTTGCTCTTGGCTCCGAGGCCCACTTCCTGGTCGCCCGCTTCCTTCCGCCTTGTCGTTGCTGGTGCAGACGCCGAAAGGCCGGTCCTCCACCGACGTGCGCCGTCGGGCTGCACAGGTGGACAACGCAATCACCCCTACCGACGCAAGTATTGAATGGGCAGTTTCGTTTGCCTTGGGCCTGGTTGAGCCTGCTTTAAATATTGAATGAATGCACGGTGGGGTTGCTCTTCATTTAATACCCCCATTTTCTTTGTTGCATTTAGTTAGAATGGGTTTTGGGTTATTGTTTTGATTATTTTGTTTTCTTTATAACTGTGTTTCTATTAGGTTAGGTTATTTGGTTTATTAAATATTCTGTTTAACTAGGTCCTGTGCTGGCTTATTTGTGTTCTTTTTTTTCTTTTTTTTTCTTTCTTTTTGTTTCTTGATTGTTTGTTTCTTTTGCTTGTAACAAGAATTTTATGTTTAGTTACTGATATTCTTAGTGCTTTGATTAATTTATAAGTATTGATTTATTGTTTTCTTTTGTTAGTATTTGTATATTGGTTATTTGTTTTCCTGTGTTGTGACCCTGATCATTTTATTTCCTTGTCCCCTTTTCAGTGGCTGAGAGCCAAAGGTGGTGGCGGTCGTGGTGCCGGGTGGTGGTTTCCCCCTCTTTCCTGTGTCGTGTGCCTCCCCTGGTTCTGGGTTCCTTTCACTACGTGTGCGTGGGTGTGTGTGGCTGTCACGTGTGGCTGGGGTGATTTTTTGTATATTATTTGGGATCCCTCACCCCTCTCCTTGAGCTGGCCCCCTGGTAAGCCTCAGCCCTTATAGGGTCTCCCCCCTTTCCCCTCATGTCCCTTGTGTGTGAATGGGGTTTTATAGCATTTTAATACTCTGTGTGTGTGAATGGTGTTTTATAATGTTTTAAGACATTGAAATTATTTTGAAATAAAGTACATTGATTATTGCTCTGGAACTACGTCTCTGCCCGTAGTTGCCTTGGAGTTGGTACAGTTGACTAAAACTATTTCCTTGGGCGAAATTCCCAAGGTGGCGTTGTCTTGGCTTTGTAGGTTGCTCTTAGTTGGGCGTTGTAGTGATCGATACCATCCGCTATCTGCTACCACCCCCATCATCATATATCCCATCGCCCTCGCTTGCCACATTACCAATCACTTAATGAGCAGGATAGGCCTTGTACATTCAAAAGAATCACACAGCTGTGTCCTAAGACTCTTGCATAACTGTCATTTTAACCATGATCACTTCTGACAATGATTGTGTGGTGGGGAATCCTCCCCTACTCTAGGTGGAGCCACTGACTGCAGCCTTGAGCTAGTCCCTCTCAACTCCTCCTAATCAGGATCAAGTTATATAAGACATCTGTGATCTTTTGTCTCTCTCCTTGCCTCCTGCTCTGTCCCTGCTGTGGCTGTCCAGGTGCTGCATTGCTTGTGAGGGGTTTTGATACTGATCTTTCTTTGATTTCTTTTGTTTGAATTTGCTTCTGGCCAACTGGGCTACTTTGTATTTTTGCTTTGCTGATTATTGTTATTGTTTATTGGGTTACATTATATTTTTTGCTTGATTATTACTGTTCATTTGATTATGATTTAATTTAGTTTCAAGTTCTTTTTCTTGCACCATTTGCTGTGAGGTTGCCGTGAGTTTGATTTGCAGTAGTGGTAGCACTCCTGGCACTACATTTGTGTAGTCTGCCACTCTGCATGCGGCCTCTGCCTAGTGTTTTAACTTGAACTTTTAAAATCTTAAACATGTTGTTGTTTTATATTGAATGTCGAGGCCTTCCTCATTTTTAGTATATACAGCAAAATTAAGAGACCACTGCAAATTCTTCTGAAATCTGTATCTCTACAAGTATGACAGCCATTCCGTTCCTGTGTATGTTGAATTCCAACACAAGCCCACCTCAGTCTACTTAATGAGGTACTGATTAGGTGATCACCTGAACCAAATCCTATTTAATGAGGAAAAGTATAAAAACCACTGCTGTGGTCATCACTATCCTCTTGCAATAGGACCGGCTGGATGCCAAAAACAGTGCTAGTAGTACCTCAAAAGCAATAGCAATCAAAAAAATAACTATTGACCATGCCAAAAGAGTTGAAAAGAAATGTTTTGTTTGAGGAAAAGAAGGGTTAAATTCTGGCTTTACTGGCAGAGGGATACAGTGAGCGTCAGGCTGCTTCCATCCTTAAAATTTCTAAGATGGCTGTTCATAAGAACAAGATCATGCATCAGACACTGGGGACAAAGCTACAGCTTTGATGTAGCTGTAGCTTTGACCTGTCTGATGTAGCTGTAGCTTTGACCTGTCTGTGTGGCATGGACAATGCTCCATGCCACACAGACAGGTCAATCAAGGTGCGGATGAAGGACCACCAGATCAAGACCCTGTCATGGCCAGCCCAATCTCTAGACCTGAAACCCATTGAAAAACTCTGGAATGTGATCAAGAGGAAGATGGATGGTCACAAGCCATCAAACAAAGCTGAGCTGCTTGAATTGTTGCATCAGGAGTGGCATAATGTCACCCAACAGCAACGTGAAAGACTGGTGGAGAGCACGGCAAGACGCTTGAAAGCTGTGATTGAAAATCGGGGTTATTCTACTAAATATTGATTTCTGAACTCTTCCTAACTTGTTCTTTTTACTCAAACACATACCTATAAACAGTAACATCAGAGAAACTGATCATTTTGCAGTGGTCTCTTAATTTTTTCCAGAGCTGTAGATTATAATAAAGTACATTTTAACTATTTCATTCAGTTGCCAGTATTCTTTTTACCTTTTTTCTTTCTTTTTCAGCAGTTTCCATCCTTGCTTGTTTTTTTTTGTTTTTTTTTTTGTGATTATTAAATACATTTATAAATCTCTTAACTCATGTCTCAGCCTCAGTAATGTACCTGTGTGTCTTGTACTTTTACTAAGTGTTTATGCTAGGAATTTCCTGGGGTGCGAGTCCCCAGGTGGCGTTGTCTGTGATTTCAATCCTCCCCTTAGTGTCCCTAGCCACAATTGCACAAGTAATTTGGCTTCTGTGAAGGAATATGATTGTGTGACATTGACAGTAAAATAGGCCTAGCTTGTTTTTTGTAAAGAAAATGATCTAAATCTTATGATGGCTCTATTCTATGGTTTATAGAACATAATGATTTTTGTAGATATTTCATTTGTTTTATGGGTATTTCAATGGCCATGTCAACAAAAACAACAGAAACCTCTTAAACATGCCAAGTGTTCTAATAATTTTGGCCACCACTATTGGCAGATCTAATATTGGTAACTCACTGACACGAGCACCTACATTATTCACCAACATAATACCATTTCTAAAACCATGATTTTTTTTTTCAATATCATTGTCACTGAGAGAATGCCAAACACAGTCAGCACTTCCATAATCAAATAAATCCAAACATCAAATGAAAACCACAATCACTAAAACCTCTGTTACCCCACAACACCCATAAACCACCATAACTCCATCCCCATGGACATGTGCTTAAACATGTTTCAGACCTTTAAAGGAAAGCTGTAAATTACTGTTGACATATAAAACATGGTAGCTCCCCAGCAGCTGGGATGCTAGCTCCTATGCTGGGTGACTATTCATAAAGAGAAGCCTTGCCCTAAACAGAAGCCCACATTTCACCACCAACCAGCTCATGTTTTCAATAAATTCTCCTCACTCAGCAACACACCTGTTGAGAAACCCACACTGATTATTGGCAGCTCTCTTTTGAAACAGGAATTTTTAGTGACACTGGTGACCATAGTCAAATACAGTCAATGTGATGGCCACACCTGTGACTACACAACACACTGCAATGTCGGTACCCTCTGCACCTACACTTTAGTTTCTTTCCACAATTTTATCCTTATTTTGTTTAAGCACATTATATAGTAAGTAAACACACAGGATTTGTTTAATACAATACACACACTTTATCCTTTTTTGACAGTACAATTGGTTCTATTTGTAGCATGCACATTTAGTTAACTTTTGTACAGTCAACTCTTTTCTTTGTTTAAATGGTTCATTCTAATTCTGTTTTTTTTTTTTTTTTTTTTTTTTTTTGAGTTACCAGTGCAGAGGTTGCTATTGCTGCTGGTGCCGCTGGTGTTGCTGAGTGGCGTCCTGTGAGGCTGGGTCCAAAAGGGGCTGTCCCAGAAGTGCAGCCATTATATGGAGGGAGCGGCAAAATTGGGCTGGACCAAATGGATGCAGCATCATGGGGGGGAATTAGGTATTTAGTTTGTACAGTCGACTATTTTTTAGACTGTTAGTTGTTGATTTATGTTGTTTAGTTAGTAGTTAAAGTTTTTTTTTTTTCCTGACAGGTTGATTGTCTGGCTTTGTTTTCTGTTGTTGAGTTCGTTGCAGTGTGTTGTTTGTATTCCCGCTTTTTGTTAAGATAATGGCCTGATCAACCATTATATATGCGTCCTTTGTTATCCAGTGTGTAGGTCTGTTTGTCTTTTGTTGGTCAGTTGGTCTGTTCAGTTAATTGAGTTTGTATTTTTTTTTCAGTACAGTTCTGTTAGGTTGACCTCTTTTATGGATCCAAGTTTGTTATATTTTGGTTAAAACATATTTCTTTGCAATTTTTGGGTAGATAAAACTAGAAATTAATCTGTGTTCCTTATGCTTGCCAGCTTTGTCCCTTACATTTGGTGGCAGTGGTGGGATCAGCCAGTTGAGGACACAGGCATTTTTTTCTTTCTTTCTTTGTCTTCTCCTCCATTTTGTGAAGACATGCACCAGGGAGGAAGAGTTGCAAGAGGAGGTCGGGCAGACCTTAGAAAGACACACACAGGGATTGAGGACCAGGTTGAAAGTGAGGAAGAGATGGAAAGGGCAGCTTTAAAGGAACCATCAGACACTGGGGGTGTAGAGAGCAGAGAACAAACTTTAAGAGACCTGACAGGCATCATTCAGGCCTTCCTGGGGAAACAGGAGGCCCGGGGAATGGAACGAAAGGAGGAAGTTACACGGCAGGAGCAACAGTTTGAAGCACTTCAAAACCAGTTCAGGCTTGCAGCAGGAGGTACAGGCTCGTACACCTCCAGTGCCAGGGCTCACTTCAACAATGTCACACCTTTTGGAGACTCCCGATTCCTGAATGATTACCAGCACGCCCAAGCTGCCAGCTCATCAGAGCCCGACCACTCTGCCAATAATCCATCAAGTCAGGTTTGATTATCTTGCAAACCCAGATTAGAGAAATTAACAGAAAATGATGATGTTGAACACTTTCTCATTGCATTTGAGACAATTGCAGCAGCATGTCGGTGGCCAAAATCTGACTGGGTTTTCCGACTCATTCCACTCCTGACTGGCAAGGCCAGAGGAGCTTATATTAATATGGATGTTGATGATTCCCTTGAATATGATGAGGTAAAAGCTGCTATTTTGAAAAAATATGATATTAACCCTGAGACCTACAGGCAGAGGTTCCGCTCTCTAGATGTTACACCTGATGAGAGCCCCAAGGAGTTTGTGAGGCTGAAAGAGCTGTATGGGAAGTGGATCCAACTTCAAGGTAAAACTATTCAAGAAATTGGTGAAATAATCATTATGGAACAATACTTGAGAATATTGTCTCCTGAGCTTCAGGTTTGGGTAAAGGAGCATTGTCCAAAGTCAGCTGCTGAAGCTGCCACTCTAGCTGATGTGTTTGTGGCTACTTGGAAAAAGAATCAGCCATGGAGTAACCACCTGGAAGGCGGGGAAGGACAGCCGTAAGCCTGCACCCCGTCAACACCACCAGAGGTCATCAGCAGGTGTGGGTAAACCTCCAGTAAGAGAGAACCAACAGGTGTTATCAAGAGCTTCTAGCCAAACACCTACAGTATTTATCTGTGTGGACAGGAAGGCCATATTAAACCAATGTGCCCAAAGAATCCAACTAAGCTCACTCAAATGTGTTTCGTACCACGCCAAAATGTTGACATTAAGCCTCAGGGTAACCAATCCATGAAAACGACTGACGTAAAGATAAATGGAGAAAACCTCAGAGCCCTGATTGATACAGGCAGTACTCAGACTCTTGTACACAGAAAATATGTGCCAGCCAATACCATCTGCACTCTTGAGACTATCCCCATTTGCTGTGTATGGTGATGAGAAGTCTTATCCCACTGCGGATATTTATGTGGAAGTGCAAGGACAGAGCTATCTGCTAAATGTGGGAGTTGCAGATAACTTGCCTTTTCCAGTGGTTTTGGGGGATGACCTGCCTGTGCTCTTTGATTTATTGAATCCTGTGCAAAGCTGTAATGTTGCAGTCACCAGGGCACAAGCTAAGTATATGGATGCCGATTTCTCAGCCTTCAGTGCCTTGCCGTTTTATGTGTTGAGTTGGAGACACAGCCCGGGAAGTGTCGGAAGCCTCGTAGCCAAAGGAAATTCAGGCACACCGTTGTACAACCCTCAGCTGAGGCAGCTCCGGATATGCCCTTAGGTTTTCAAATACCGAACAACATAATCCAGTTACAGAAAGAAGATCCAACTTTGTCTACTTTCTTACAGAGAGCTAAGGAGAGGGAGCCAGAGACTGAGCTGGATGGAATGAGGGAGGAGTATTTCCTTCAGAATGGTGTCCTCTACCATCGGCAGGGCCAGATTTAGCAACTAGTGGTCCCGCAGGCAGCCCAAAATATAGTAGTAACCTTGGGCCACTCAATTCCTTGGGCTGGCCACCTAGGGAAACATAAGATCACTGCCCGCATTAAGTACCACTTTTTCTGGCCAGGCTTGAGGTTGGATGTGGCCCAGTTCTGCAGGAGTTGTCCTCAGTGCCAAAAGACATCACTTAGAAACCCCACCAGAGCTCCACTCCAGTCACTCCCCATCATTAGCACTCCCTTTGAATGCCTGGGGATGGACACTGTTGGCCCTGTGGAAAACAGCAAATCAGGAAACCACTACATGCTAGTCATTACAGATTATGGCACCAAATATCCTGAAGTTTTCCCATTGAAATCAGTGAAAGCAAAAGCAGTGGCTTTTTCCCTGGTTCGGTTCTTTTCAAGAATGGGTTTCCCTCATGAAATTTTAACAGACCAGGGCACTAACTTTGTCTAAAGTTCTGAAACAGGTTTACCAGCTTTTGGGCATTAAAGGAATGCGCACTACCCCATACCACCCACAGACAGATGGATTGACAGAGGGTTTCAACCAAACCCTCAAACAAATGCTTCATAAGTTTGTCAATGAGACTGGATCTGATTGGGATCAATGGCTTCCTTATCTTCTCTTTGCCTATAGGGAGGTACCCCAAGCTTCCACAGGCTTCTCCCCCTTTGAGCTTCTTTATGGTCATGAGGTGAGGGGCCCCCTGGCCTTACTACGAGAGACCTGGGAGGGGGATCACAGGAGGGAGGGGCCTGTTAATGTCATTTCTTATGTTGTAGAGATGAGAGAGAAGCTCCAGAGGATGAGTCAACTGGCTGAGGCACACATGGTGGGTGCCCAGAAACATCAGAAGGCCTGGTATGACCAGTCAGCCCGGCAGAGAAGTTTTGAGCCAGGTCAAAAGGTCCTGGTCATGCTGCCAACCAGTAACAGCAAGCTGTTGGCAAAGTGGGGGCCTTTTGAGGTCCAGAAGAAGCTTGGGCCCACCACCTATCAGATCTCTGACCCAGGGCACAGGCCCTCCAGTCGTGTGCTTCATATGAACCTCCTCAAAGAATGGGTACCAAGGACTGAGTAGGGAGCAAGGGTGTTGCTGATCCAGGCTGTGAGGGAGGAAGAGGAGGTGGATGATCAGTATCTACCTGCACCGCTATCCTCAGACCTGGATTTGGGCCACCTTTCTGAAGACCAGCAGACTCAGGTGAAGACTTTGATTAATTCAGAAATATTCCAAGATTATCCA
The DNA here is from genome assembly GCF_017976425.1 of Toxotes jaculatrix. Classification (NCBI taxonomy): domain Eukaryota; kingdom Metazoa; phylum Chordata; class Actinopteri; family Toxotidae; genus Toxotes; species Toxotes jaculatrix. The sequence goes on along the minus strand of NC_054413.1, from coordinate 13,604,949 downwards.
GGTCGCACAAATCTGGTGGAGTATGATATTGTACTGAAACCTGATGCAACTGTGAGGCGTATGAGTTATAGGATACCAGAGCGCCTCCTGGTGTCACTGATGAAGGAAGTGGACCTCATGTTGTCCCTAGGAATAATTCAACCTTCAAAAAGTGAATGGTGTAATCCTGTGGTTCTGGTCCTGAAGAAAGATGGAGAGATCTGTTTCTGTATTGACTTCAGGTACCTGAAATCAGATGACGTCATTGAGTGCTTAGGGAAAGCAAAATACCTGACCACGATTGACCTTTGCAAGGGCTACTGGCAGATGTCTCTGACCCAGCAGTCTCAAGAGTTGACAGCTTATCGGACTCCCTAGGGGCTCTTCCAGGTCACGGTCTTGCCATTTGGGTTGCATGGGGCCCCTGCAACTTTTCAAAGATTGATGGACCAGGTACTTTGTGGGCTTTCTGATTTTGCATGTGCATATCTTGATGATATTATCATCTACAGCGCCACCTGGGAGGAGCACTTGAGACATCTGAAGGAAGTCCTGGAGCGCCTGCAGGCAGCAGGCCTGACAATCAATCCAGCAGTGTGCCCTTGCCAGACAAGAAACTGAATACCTTGGCTTCACCATTGGAGGTGGGTTGATAAAGCCACAAGTTCATAAAGTCCATGCAATCGAATCGTGTCCTCTCCCACAAACTAGGAAACAGCTCAGATCTTTCCTTGGGATGGCAGGCTTTTACCATCGATTCATACAGAACTTCTCAGCCAGAGCTGCTTTGCTGACTGACCGGACCAGCTCAAAATGATTTTGATAAACCTTTTATATTGAGAACAGATGCATCTGAGAGAGGTGTGGGAGCTGTGCTTCTGCAGGGGCCAGAAGGGGACCAGCATCCTGTGGCCTACATAAGTCGGAAGCTATTTCCCACGGAGGTTCACTATTCAACAGTGTAGAAAGCAGCTTTGGCAGTCAAGTGGGCCCTGGACTCCTTCAAATATTACCTCCTGGGGAGAGAGTTCACTGTGGAGACTTACCACAGGGCATTACAATGTCTGGAGAGGATGAAAGAACACCAAGGGTCGAATTAACCGGTGGTATCTTGCAATGCAACCATTCCGGTTCACAATGCATCACATCCCTGGCAAGGATAACATCACTGCAGACTATCTCTCCCGCTGTCCCAGCAAGGACTCTGAAGGGGGGGACTTGTGTGTGATGGCCACACCTGTGACCACACAACACACTGCAATGTCAGTACCCTCTGCACCTACACTTTAGTTTCTTTCCACAATTTTACCCTTATTTAGTTTCAGCACATTATACAGTCAACTCTTTTCTTTGTTTAAATGGTTCATTCTAATTCTGTTTTGTTTAGTTTTTTTGTTTTTTTTTGAGTTACCGGTGCAGAGGCTGCTATTGCTGCTGGTGCCGCTGGTGTTGCTGAGTGGCATCCTGTGAGGCTGGGTCCAAAAGGGGCCGCCCCAGAAGTGCAGCCATTATATGGAAGGAGCGGCCAAATTTGGCTGGACCATAGACTGTATAAGACATGGACGTAGCAGCCGTGACATCACCCATTGGTTTCGGGGAGTCGTTTTTGTGACCAAACCATGGGCATTTGAGCTGCGCCATCTTGAATTTTAGTGGGAGGGTACTTTCCATATTTGGCGAAGAGGTGGTTACTCTACGGGTCAGCCGGGGTCAGCCGGCCGAGAACCCGGCCACTTAGCTCGGAGCAACCGAGCTAGCCTAAGGCTAATCAGCTAATCAGCTAGGCTAACAAGCTAAGCAGCAGCTACACGCAGCTACATCCATCACACGACAGTCCCAGAGTTCGACCCGACTAGCTCGACCCCATGTAACCGCGACACACAGCATACAACAGAGATCATAATGTTGCTGCTGTGTTTTAAACATGACTGTTTCAGATAGAGAGGTTTTAGATGGAGCTGCAGGGTTTGGTGGAGTTGTGGGGGGAAATTTATTTCTAGCCTGTTATTTAACTGTGAAACAATCATTATTTCATATTAATAAAATATATTAAAAAGTTAAAACATTATTGTTATTATTGTTATTGTTGCCATTATTATTAATTATATATAATGAGTGAACGATAAAAAATTATGATAATAATATATTAAAATGTTTAATATTTAATATTTACCGGCTTTCGCCGCTGCCTCCATCCACTATCCATTTACAGTTACAGCAGCATACAAACAACAGCAGCCGCTTACTGACGAAGCTGCTCTGTCCATGCAATGTCAGACTTTTTAAACAGAAAAATTAGACGAAATAAAGTTGTAGCCTCGTATTGCTGCAATAAATGGACTCTGAGAGCACGGAACACACCGCAGCAGCGTTCCTAACATTATCCGCTCCGGTCCTCTATCTGTATCAGCAGCGACCAGAAATCAGCAATTAAGTCATAAGCCAGCGGCAAAATATGCCGGTACTAATTAGTGCAAACATCCAGGTAAAATAGTGAGAAATTTACTTACCGAAAAAACTGCAACACAGACTCCTTAGACGGTCGGTTAGTACAGTCCACACTACAACAAGCCATACTGTCACAAAAACCTATCCGAACATTGGCAAACAAACACGGACACTGCAGCCCCTGTCAACTGCTGGAGGTAGCCGAAGGCCTCTGGATGTAGCCGCCTAGCCCAGCCGATGCTTTAGCAACGAGCTAACTGTCAGTGCCTGTCTACGGACTGTCACTCAACGTAACCACGTCCCAATTTATTAAGCCTAAATAACACTAAAACGGTTGTGGTACAAAAAAATTCACCCCCCTCACAGTGTTCACGGAGGTGGAAACTATCAATAGAGACCAAAATCAAAAAATTTACCAGGCTGTAAATATGTTTTTTAAGGCTGTAAAGTTGGCTATTTTAACATGGGGGTCAATGGAGAATTGCTCACTTCTGGAGCCAGCCCCCAGCGGCAGCCGAGGAACTGCAGCTTTTTGAACGCGGAAGTGATCCTCACTGCTGAAACCTACAACTCCCCCCTTGGGCTGGACCAAATGGATGCCGTATCATGGGGGGGAATTAGGGATGTAGTTTGTACAGTCGACTATTTTTTTAGACTGTTAGTTGTTGATTTATGTTGTTTAGTTAGTAGTTAAAGATATTTTTTTTACTTTTTTTACAGACTGATTGTCTGGCTTTGTTTTCTGTTGTTGAGTTCGTTGCAGTGTGTGTTGTTTGTATTCCCGCTTTTTGTTAGGATAATGGCCTGATTAACCATTATATATATGTGTCCTTTGTTGTCCAGTGTGTAGGTCTGTTTGTCTTTTGTTGGTCGGTTGGTCTGTTCAGTTAATTGAGTTTGTATATCTTTTATGGATCCAAGTTTGTTATATTTTGGTTAAAACATATTTCTTTGCTATTTTTGGGGGTAAATAAAACTAGAAATTAATCTGTGTATCTGTGTTCCTCATTCTTGCCAGCTTGGTCCCTTACAGTACAGAAAACCTTACAACCACAGAATCCTTTTTATTCAACCACTATTTAATTACTATAATATAGCTAAATTTAGGGAAGTGATTTATATAAGTGATATATATCTCAATATAAAAGAGGACTCCTATGCTAAATGCAAACACTTGACTTGATTGCCCCTCTGAAAAACAAGATAACAAAACAAAAGAAGTTAACTCCCAAAATCTGCACAGTAAAGCAAACAACACAAAAGCTTGTTAGGATTTGGTGTTCCACCAAAGTGAGAATCCTGCTTTAGGGCCTCTGTAATGCCAGAGCTGCCTATTAGTAGGGGTGTGCCATCTAAGTCACCTCACGATTCGATTCGATTACGATTCACAGTGCTACGATTCGATGATTCCCCGATTATCGATGCATCTCGATTAATCTTTTTTTCCCACATAGAATGTTTCTTTTCTCACTCTGTAAAATAATGTATATTTTTGCATATCCAAAGTCAAAGTCAACTTTATTGTCAAAACCATATGTACAGGTCATACACAGGTTTTGAAATTGCAGTGCTCCCTAGGCCCACAGTGTTAAAGTAAAAGATAAATAAAGACAGTATAAACATAAATAAACATAAACAGTATAAACACACAGTTCCATCAACAATCCATTCATTGAAGTAAAACACGTTTATCTCTATCTTTTCTAACTCCTCTGATAAAAAAAGAAAAAAGCATTAGCTTGCACATGTAATGCCTGTTTCATTTATTGATGTAGATTAAAAACTATAATAATAATACTAAAAATATATATTGTATGGCTGTACTGACATGATTCTGATTTGATTATTCTATTATGAACATGTACATGAAAAAAATATCTGTTAAAAAAGAAAAGAAAAAAATAGGGAAAGGAAATTGAAAATATTTCCACTTCTATTACAATCTGATATCTTGATTTACATGTCCAGAAAGTAATCTTACTGTATGTGCATGTCAGCCAGATTGTTTCTCATATGGATTTTGGACACTATATGGTCACTGCGCGTATTCTTACATTTCCAGTCAACAGAGTGTTGACAGAATATGCAACACTCGACGGTAACCCATCAGTACAGAGCCGAGCAGTTCGCATCGAGTTTCGCAGTTTTTTCGCTGACGAACACAGAGCCGTAGGCAGCCGCTTCGCCATGCTTACATTGTTTTTAAGGGGGAGGGGCTTAGTCTGTGGAAGGGGCTTGTTGTGCCACCCAGATTTGCTTCCCTCCGTGCAGTTTTCCCCAGACACACGTTCCTATTCCACACGAAAACAGCATTGCACTCAAATTATGTCAAATTCCGCGATATTCCATGTTAAAAATAGATTCCGTTTTAGTCGGCCAATTCCACGATTAATTATAGGGCCCCATAATATGTCCGGGGGGCATGCGCTACTTTTTTTTTGTTCCGACCGCTGCACTTTCCTTCCGTTATTAAAAGAATCGATTTTTGAACATTTATGAATCGATGAATGAATGAATCATCAAGTGTCGCGTCACAATTAATCTATGAATCGAAGAATCGGGCACACCCCTACCTATTAGTGTCTTCAGCACTGTAGACAGGCTGACAGAGAGTCATATCTCTGTTGATCCATGTGTTCCTATAGCTCTCAGTAGTGATGACTTAATAATTTTCTTTAATGATAAAATTATAGTAGAGACAAAATTCATCACTTCTTCACCTCAACCACCAATTTAGTCAAACACAGGAACCTTTGAAACAGCTGTTAAACCTAATTTACAGTATGTTTAGACTATTTTTCACCCATTGACCTTCAACAATTTTTTCATCTAAACCATCAACCTGTTTCTTAGACCCCACCCCAAAAAAGGCTGCTAAAGGAAGTCTGACCCCTAGTTCGTTCTTCTCTACTAGATTTGCTCAATTTGTAACAAGCAACGTACTGCAGTCCTTTAAAATGATTTTAATTAAAGCATACTCTTGATCCATTTGTTTTTAAAACAACTATAGACCTTTATCTAACCTGCCCTTTCTCTCTAAGATCCCTGTGAAAGCAGTCAGCAATCACTTGTGTAACATTCTACAGAACAAAAGTTTATACTCCTATGTATTTCCTCTCTCCTGTGGCTTTCACTAGGTATTTCTGTTTCTGGAGCTGTAGAGTCTGTATCTGTGGCTGTGGACCACCCACTACCCCCACTGATAGCCATACAATTATTAGTTTTATCAATAACTAGGGGTCCAAGGGCTAGAACCCTTTTTTAATCATTCAAATTTTTATGAGTTGGTGAAAGTGGTACTGCAGAATACACTGTAAAAGTTATGTAAAGTGAAATTTTCAGTGGAGGTATAGAATGGTGCGTATGTGTCAGACACCAAAAATGAAATATGTCCCCCAGCAGGTGGCGCTAAACGCAATGTAAGGGTGTTTTGGCCAGTGACATCGCACATTGAAACATCTACACCTTACTCTAATGATCAAAAGTTACTGAAAGTTTTTATACTCCACAACATGTAAATTATATAAAGGAAAGACTTGCACGCATGGAAATGAAGTGATTTTGTTGTCTTTATGTGGGTCTGTCTGATTAACACGAAACGTGTCAGACCTTCATAAATTGCTGCTTGTAGCATGGTGGCAAAACATGGTGTTGCAAGTTGCAACAGGTTCCCCCTACCCCAAGTACAGGGTTTATGTCAGGTAAGGTTAACAACACTTTCATGACTACGCCCCTGGAATATCCCAACCTTGGTGGAATGTTTTTTAATCTCTTTGCTTCTCTTAACCTGAGACTTGCACTGTGCAACCTTTACAGGCCACCAGGTGTGAATTGTGTGAGGGGCTTTTGGTCTGGGTCTGTTTGTTACTGATTTGGGCCCATTAGTTCCAGTGAAGGGGAATATTTTAGACAAAGGCATTCTTCTATATTAATGTCAAAGGTTTGTGTTTGACCCTTTCCTGTTTCATCATGACAAGCTCCGCCTTTCAGCTTGGTAAAGTAACTGCCTTCTCAGTTTGGTGTGCAGACCTTAACTTGTCTGTACAGAGCCCTGACCTCAACCCCATCAATACCTTCAGGATGAACTGGAACACCAGGCCTTATCATTGAAATTCAGTGTTGAACCACACTAATGGCCTTGTGGCTAAATGAGAGCAAATCTAATCCCTACTACCAGGTTCCAACATTTTGCAGAACAAGAAAGGATAAATAGAATGCATGATGCCAGTTTTAGATGGCATGATACAGTAAAACACTGTCTTACTTGTATTATGTATCACCTGTTGGAAATGCTTTTTCACACATGCGCACCACCAGCCAAAGTGCTAATACTTAGACTTACTGCTGACATCTGGGTTCTCCAGGTCTAAACGGTTCTTCTGGGCCTCCAAGAACACCTGGAGGTTTATTCCTCTTGCCTGAGACTGATGATTGATGAATCGAGCTGGGATGCGACCAGAAAGGTCAGGTTCATCACAGCCAAAGCCCAGGTCCAAGAGAACCTCTTCAGGGTCATCATTCCACAGGTTGAGTACGTCCATCACACTGCCAACAGGAGAAGGGCCAATGGAGCATTTTTCAGAACAGATTACATCACTCCTGTTCACTAATAAACAGTGTGTGAGCATACTTGGGCTTGTGTGTGTAGGTATGTGTTTGTGTGTGTGACAGTGTCTAACCTAAGTGGTTCAGAGTGACCTGAAGTTGCTGAGCTGAAGCTGTTCCACCCACTGAGAGCTGAACTTGGCCTGCTCCACCTGAAGAGGTACAATACATAACAAAGGGTTCACAGTTCCACTCACACACTATTTTTTCATGTTTTTTTTTTTTTTGGTTATGAATTTTGCTATCTATTTTTGAGCTTCAGCATGTATAATATCACACTTGTATTGATAAACTAGTTTAATGGTCAATTTCAAACTGTAATCTGCCTTTTTAAAAACATATTGAAGTATATGCTGAAGTATATATCCTATTTAAGTATTGTGTGTATATCCAAAGCCTGACATATCTTATTCCTCTGTATCATGAGCTCCATTGTCTTCCAGCCATTATATATATTAAAAAAAACATCAATAAGCAATACGGTACAATGAGAAACAGACACTGTAGTTTATTTTGACTCATTTTCAATAATACACTGCCCCATTGCCTCAAATACTCACTGGACCACTAAATGCACATTAATCAGCCACTGAAAATAGTGCTATTTGCACAGTTTCCTCCTGTTTGAGTATTGTTGGCTAAAACTACTGTGACCAGCTCACGGATGGATTTGACATTGTTGATTTTAGTCTTTGTCATTCAGTTTGCAAAAAAACTAAACAAACAAACAAAAAACCCCAGCCTTAGTCCTAGTTTAGTTATTATTCACTGTGGGTTAAACCCACTCACAGCCACTTGTCACAGAGTAATTTTAAAGACTGTAAGATAAAGAACCTTTTGTGTTACTGTAACAGTATTACATGTCAGTTGATGTTGCACAGTATATTAACCATGACCCTCTTGTTTCAATCAGGCAGTAGGACAAGAAGACTTAACCATGTTTAGTTAACATGGAACATGGAAAGTGTAACACCCTGTGGTGCTATTGTGTTCAGAACCAACTGTAAGAGAAACGGTAGCCTCCTATCTTCTCTGTATTCCTCTCCATGCATATAAATAAGCCAAATGTATGAATACATTGTTGTTTGCTGAACAGGTAAAATTTCAAAACTGTAATATTTAAATTAAGATAGATGTTCAATACATAACAAAGAAAAATGCAACAATGCTGTGAATAAGAGCTCTCATGTACTCACATTTTGCTCCTGGTCAGAACCCTGTCTGTTGATCTTTCATACCTATCCCTCTGCTCTTAGCTAAATCGTATTTTCTGTGCAGCTGTCAAGCTTTGTAATAACTTTCCTCTGATCCTTTCATTTTCTATGCAAACTGTGCTGTGTGCTGTACAAAAGGGGAGATGAGGCTTATTTGCCAGGTAAATATGACTTGTAGCTACGTGTCTAACCATCTATTCAGAAGCTGTTAACACTGCCTGAACCAACGACAGACAATGAAAGACACTGCAGCAGCAGATGACCTTTCAGCAGTTTTTAAATTAACCATGGAACATTTATTCAATAAAAAGAGGTCATCAGACAGATGATGTCAAAAAATGTTATTTATGTCATGTCATCATCATGTCTCCTTTTCTACGAATTTCATATCTACAATGCAGTACAGGAGAGCTGTTGAAATTGCCTCTAACCACTCTGCCCACTTTGCATAAAGTTATCAGGTCTTCTCAACATAATGCTGCTTTCAGTAACCAGATTATAGTTAATGCCTTCTTGACAGCTCACAGTCTACTTCAAGCAAATGTTATGTCCTCTCTCTGCCTCTATCTCCCATGCACACACACATAAACAAAACTTGTACTTCTATCTTTGTGGGGACACTCTTTGACATAATGCATTCTCTAGCCTTTTACCTTAACCTTACCCATCACAACTAAATGGCTAACCCCAACCCTAATCTAATTTTAATGCAGCTCAGCTTACTAAAAACTTGAAGTGAGATCACTTTAATTTTAGATCACTGGTATCAAGGTATTCATACATGCAGTAACTGCATTTTATACAATGAATATTGTACAATTGTGTTAAAAGGAATTCCTTACCGCAGAAACTCCTGGACTGTCTTCACTCCCTGTTTACCATATAAAGATGCTGCAGAGGAGAAAAGTCAGGTTATCTGAAACAGGGCATGTGAGCCATAAATGACACAAGCAGAGAGGGAAACATCTGCAAATGAAGAAGGCAGAGCACAGGGAAAGGTCTTGATTTCATACTGGTTGAATGTCAATACATTTTGTCCAGGAGTGCTGGCAAGACTCCACAAGCTATATTAGGCAAGTGTTTCTCTCTGTCTCTGCACCCCAACCCCCCCCCCCACCCCCCGTTTTTTTCCTCCAGAGGGTGTTTGGGTTTTGGCAGCGTCTACCTCGCTCTCCCAGACTGGGACTCCATTAGACACTGGCAAGGTGTCAGAACAAAGTAGTCCTTCTTCCTCTCTCCTGCTATACCTTGTGTTATTTAAGGTATAAGCAATTTTTGTCAAAAAAAAAGTTAACCTGTAGACATTCCTGATTTATCTCTATCTAAACTTCAGATAATGACAACAGATGGGTCCTAGTCCACAGTGCTCTGATCTTTTGAAATGCCATGTTACTTGATTAAAATGATTAAAAATTCAGAAAATGAGATCCACTCCTATCTCCCTCATTGCAAAACACAGAATCAATGGATATGTAAATATTGCTCAATTCAGTTTAACTCCTGGAGAACAGATGTCTCCTATTTCACTGATAAGTCCATTTGGTTTTGAGTTTCCATATTACACAATAAAGTATGCAAAAAAATGAATGGGACCTGAATACTTTCTGAAGAGAATGTAAAAAGGTGAGTAGACAACAAGAGTAAAGAAATTCTGCTTTATTTGTCTGTTAGTCAAAAAACACTGATACCAACTCTTATTGTCTTGTATTTGGCTTTACTGCTGCTACTGTTTCTACTTCAGCTACATAAACCTTCACCTATTGGACTGCTTTGCACATTTCTTGAAAATGAATGAAATCTCTGTACCCTTAAAAAATAGGCCTCATGCAAGAACACTTTTGTATTCTTACCTTAAACCTTTTTTCCTTTTTTATGTGTGGCTTGCTTCTACAGGTTCACTGAACTTAACTCTTAACTGGACAATATTACTTGTTTCTGCTTGATGAGTGCCACCTGTTCCTGAGGAGGTGTACGTTTGTGAGATCTGATCATTAGCATATACTAGCTAAAATTACCAATATAAAGCTTTTCTGCTCAGTTTGTGGGCAGGTTACATTCACAAAAATGTAACAAGAAGTAAGTCCCACCATCAAAAGTCAAAAGGCAGTGGCAATAGTCATATATTAGAAAATAATAACAATAATACAGCAGCCAACCAGTGTTAATTTAGTCACTATAGCCTGTGACTCAAGTGTATACTACATGAGAGGCACAAACTGGGGCTAACTGTTTTCCTATTAGTGAGACAGTATCCTTTGCTGCCCAAAATAATTATTGTTCAGAAAGTTGATTTAGCCACTTATCGTGTTACTGTACCCTTAAAAAGAAACATCTTTCATTCAGTAAATCAGTTCTTGGAAGAAACAGCTTTAAGGACTGAATTAATCTACACCACCAAGAGTTAGACAAGAACCACAAACAACAACTGGGACAAACTACAAAAACATGGAGGCAGCATGCTGACATTTTTAAAAAGGTAAGCTAATATAACATTCTGAAGACCTGTGGATGTGGATGTAGCTTTACACTAACATTACTGGTTGGTGATCTTTAGTGTTGCCATTTGAAGGAATGAGTCGTAAAGTTCCAGGATTAAAGTTGGTAGTCCACCATCTACATCACTGTCTAGTTTGCAAAAGAAATGTCACTACATTGTCTGATGTTTTAGCTTTTCTCGCAAGCAAATTCAGCCTAAGAACAGTATTTCAGTGAAATGGTGAGTGAATCCAGCTTCTGACTGAATAGCTGCTTTACAGTGAACAACACAGATAGCTGCAGTAATGCTAATGCTAGATGAGCAGAAACGACAAGAGAGTGATTCTGTTCAAACAGCCAGAGTCTGGAAATCATAACCAGATTTACTGGGTTAGTAAATTTGTGTCTGTAAATCTGTGTGTATTACTGCAGAGCAGTGACGTAGACACTGGTGTGAACAAGTAAACAGTGCCTTTTCCACTACATGATTTAGACGTGATTTACAAAAGAGAGATCTCAGAAGACCTACAATCAACAATAATTTGTGTAAAGCTACAGTTACAATGTAATCTCAAAGAATTCATTTCAAACCTATCAAATCTATGGATGGAGACAAGTTAGTAGCTTCTCTGTCAATGAGCAGACCCAATAACCCAATAGAGATGCAAACAGCTTGGATGTCTGAAAACCACTGACTTATCCCTGTGACTTGGCAACAAAATGAGTATCTACGGCCTCTGATAGCCAGAGTATGCCTGTTAAGGATCCCTGCTGAGGATGGTACCTTACAAGTCCAGGATAGGATGCTGTTTACCTTCTACACCCAGAGCCAGGTCATCATCTGCGCTGGGGTTTCTCCTCACAGGCTCTGAAAGGGACACAGGACACACCGACATGAGGACCATAACCAGGTACTGGAATAGGAGTACACTGCTATCACTATGTGAACTTGCTACATGAACCTGTAGACATGTCTTATGGCATGGTTACACACTTGACTTCATCTTTGATTAAAAATAAATTTGTGCAATTTCTTTAAACTTCAGAAGTTCCTGTTGTACTGTACTAATAATAAAAAAAGCAGATGCACAGTAGCTATCACGCAGTATGGACAGCAGCTGTTGTGTAGCTTATTAAATCCTTTTAATGGGGTTTTACAAAACGCCTTTTTCTACATAGCAGTTGCTACTGTGTTGTATATTTTCCCATTTCCTCTAAGATTGGAAAGACTGAATTTAAAATATTCTCTCTCAAGTGATGAGACTGGAAATTAATCTGGCATAATGAAATCACATAATGCCACATTTAAGGCAACATTTTGATGAATTTTTGCATTTTGTTGTTGAGCAGTATGTATGATCTAACCCACCACCTCCACCCCACCCCACCACCACCTTTAACCTGCCTTAAGCCTAGCCCATTCAAACAGTATGCAAATGGTGGAGTAAACCATGAAAGGGAATGGCACTTGGGTGGTTGGCCATTCTGCAGAGCAGCAATAAACCAAGAATAAGATAATCTTTCAGTTGTGGAGATAGGCACTGAATCAAATGTTATGTGATTTCTTTCTACCAATGATACTGTCCTCTCGTGCCTGCATAATTTAATAATATTTACATATTGGGAGCAAGATCTATTTGTTTTACCATTAACTCAATAGCACGTGAATACAGCAAAACACTTCAAGGGGACACATAAATCTAGTGGTTCTGGGCACAGTGGTTCTTCTCAGTACCACCAGTATTACCTCAGTACCACCAGTTCAGACCACATCACAGCTCAGTCATCACTAATCACTAGTCTAATCTGACCAAATTCACATATTTTAAAACAAAACAATATAAAGGCAGAACACAGCCATGATACATAAAAACACATCCTGCCACATGTCTAGATAAATGATAACCTCAATGATTGAATGGTTGAGAGTTAGTTGATTCTCATACATCTATGTTACTACAAATGCCCACAAACACTGACGAAGAAACAAACGTGGCTCTTCTTACATTTTTAGTCTTGAGAGCATCCTAGCTTGATGGATAGCAATGTCTGCTGGCACACCACCTGTCTTCAGACCCCCTTAAATTTTTCACTCTTTGTTAAATTGCAGCCATTTGCTAAAATAATTTAAGTTCATTTTTTTCCTCATTAATGTACACACAGCACCCCATATTGACAGAGAAACACGAAATTGTTGAAATTTTTGCAGATTTATTAAAAAAGAAAAATAATCTAAATATCACACAGCCATAAGTATTCAGACCCTTTGCTATGACCTTCACATATTTGACTCGGATGTTGTCCATTTCTTCTGATCATCCTTGAGATGGTTCTACACCTTCATTGGAGTCCAGCTGTTTTTGATTATACTGTTTGGACTTGATTAGGAAGGTCACACACCTGTCTATATAAGACCTTAGAGCTCACAGTGCATGTCAGAGCAAATAAGAATCATGAGGTCAAAGGAACTGCCTGAAGAGCTCAGAGACAGAATTGTGGTAAGGCACAGATCTGGCCATGGTTACAAAAAAATTTCAGCTGCACTTAAGGTTCCTAAGAGCACAGTGACCTCCATAATCCTTAAATGGAAGACGATCCTTGGTGAGAGAGGTGAAGAAGAACCCAAAGATCACTGTGGCTGAGCTCCAGAGATGCAGTCGGTAGATGGGAGAAAATTCTAGAAAGTCAACCATCACTGCAGCCTCCACCAGTCGGGGCTTTATGGCAGAGTGGCCCAACGGAAGCCTCTCCTCAGTGCAAGACAAGAAACTTGTTGCATCATTCCCAAAAAGACTCATGGCTGTATTAGCTCAAAAGGGTGCTTCTATTAAATACTGAGCAAAGGGTCTGAATACTTATGGCTGTGTGATATTTCAGTTTTTCAACTACTTTTCTTTTAATAAATCTGCAAAAATTTCAACAGTTCCGTTTTTCTCTGTCAATATGGGGTGCTGTGTGTACATTAATGAGGGAAAAAATGATGCTGCAATATAACAAAGAATGGAAAATTTAAGGGCTCTGAATACTTTCCGTACCCACTGTATATAGATACAGTGGGGTCCAAAAGTCTGAGACCACATTCCCACTCCCTGGAAAGTTGTTTTCACGGATAAAAAAAAATTGATCTTGAAAAATCATCAAGTTTTAATTTGACCAATATTTTGGTTTTGACCAAGCACTTACTACACTATCATTCCAATCATCTTCAGTGTCACTTTTTAGCTTGAAGAACCACTGTGCCCAGAACCACTAGATTTATGTGTCCCCTTGAAGTGTTTTGCTGTATTCATGTGCTATTAAGTTAATGGTAAAACAAATAGATCTTGCTCCCAATATGTAAACATTATTAAATTATGCAGGCACAAGAGGACAGTATCATTGGTAGAAAGAAATCACATAACATTTGATTCAGTGCCTATCTCCACAACTGAAAGATTATCTTATTCTTGGTTTATTGCTGCTCTGCAGAATGACCAACCACCCAAGTGCCATTCCCTTTCATGGCTTACTCCACCATTTGCATACTGTTTGAATGGGCTAGGCTTAAGGCAGGCTAAAGGTGGTGGTGGTGGGGTGGTGTGGAGGTGGTGGGTTAGATCATACACACTGCTCAATAACAAAATGCAAAAATTCATCAAAATGTTGCCTTAAATGTGGCATTATGTGATTTCATTATGCCAGATTAATTTCCAGTCTCATCACTTGAGAGAGAATATTTTAAATTCAGTCTTTCCAGTCCTAGAGGAAATGGGAAAATATACAACACAGTAGCAACTACTGTGTAGAAAAAGGCGTTTCGTAAAACTCCATTAAAAGGATTTAATAAGCTACACAACAGCTGCTGTCCATACTGCGTGATAGCTACTGTGCATCTGCTTTTTTCCTTATTCACTAATAACTTCTGTGACATTACACTGAACATGCAGTCTAGCATTCATTTTCTTCTCAGCAGATTGACTTAATTGTAACACCTTATTCCACTCCACTCCACTCAAGAAGCTGACAACACAACTACAGAAAGTGCTCTGAACTAAACAGACAGTGTACTCACCATGATGTAGCGCTTAATCACTTACACAAGAACGAAAACAATTGAGTCAACACAGATTAAGTGAGACATGAGACAGCACACCCCTCTGCCTCCTTAAAACAGAAAGAGAAGGATTTCCATTGGTCATACCTGCTTCCCTCAGTAGGTCATGCTTTGCATATTCTCTGCAAACACAGGTCACATTTTAGTAGAAGGAAAGGCAAAGTACACACACACACATATCTTTGTGAAGACACGCACTGACATAATGCATTCCCCAGTCCCTTACCCTAGCCTTAACCAAAACTGAATTCTAACCTGAACCCTAAAACCAACCCCTAAACAAAAAGTTGTGAGGACTGACCAAAATGTCTTCACTTTCCCAAAATGTACTCAGTCTGTAAGGTCTAAAATTGGTCCTCCCACAGACAGATGTACAAGTTCACACATATACACCCTATTTCAAATAAATAAAATTCTATTTCAGTGTGTGCATTGCACACATCTCCACAAACAAATAATAACAGATCACGTGTCATCATCATCACATGCTGCATTCCTATGCCAGGACATGGCTTATTGGCCAATCACAATTATATAATGAACCCTCACGGACCCAATCTGAGTTGATAGGCTGAAGGTTGTAATATGTATGACACAATAGAGATGTACATATTGTTCAGTTATTAATTTAGTCAAAGTACATGGCAATACAGTATTATATAATAACACCCCCACCAGTTACGTAGCTACACTACCAGTCAAAAGTTTGGACACACCCTATGGGATTATGTGGTTAAGAGTGTTAAACCAACCAGAATATGTTTTATATTTTAGATTCTTCAAAGTAGCCACCTTTCGATTTCATGACAGCTTTGCACAGTCTTGGCATTCTCTCTATCAGTTTCATGAGGTAGTCACCTGGAATGGTTTTCAATTAACAGGTGTGCCTTGAGTCAACTAAGTTCATTACTATAAGACATGAAGATCAGTCAATCCAGAAAATTTCAATAACTTTTAATGTATCCTCAAGTGCAGTTCCAAAAACTATCAAACACTATGATGAAACTGGCTCTCATGAGGACCGCCCCAGGAAAGGAAGACCAAGAGTTACCTCTGCTGCAGAGGATAAGTTCTGCAAATTAACAGCACCTCAGATTAGAGCCCCCATAAATGCTTCAGCGTTCAACTAACAGACACATCTCAACATCAACTGTTCAGAGGAGACTACGTGAATCAGGCCTTCATGGTTGAGTTGCTGCAAAGAAAGCACTGCTGAGGAAGAACAAGAAGAAAAAAAAATGTTTGGGCCAAGAAACTCAAGGAATGGACATTAGACCAGTGGATATCTGTACTTTGGTCTGATGAGTCCAAATTTGAGATTTTTGGTTCCACCCGCCGTATCTTTGTGAGCAGAAAAGGTGAGCAGATGGTCTCTACATGTGTGGTTCCCACCGTGAAGCATGGAGGAGGAGGTGTGATGGTGTGGGGGTGCTTTGCTGATGACACTGTTGGTGATTTATTCAAAATTCAAGGCACACTTAACCAGCATGGCTACCGCAGCATTCTGCAGCGACATGCCATCCCATCTGGTTTGCACTTAGTTGGGCTATCATTTGTTTTTCAATGACCCCAGACACCTCCAGGCTATTTGACCAAGAAGAAGAGTCATGGAGAGCTGTGTCAGATGACCTGGCCTCCACAATCACCTGACCTAAACACAGTTGAGATGGTTTGGGATGAGCTGGACTGCAGAGTGAAGGCAAAACAGCCAACAAGTGCTCAGCACCTCTGGGAACTCTTTCAACACTGTTGGAAAACCATTCCAGGTGATTACCTCATGAAAGAATGCCAAGACTGTGCAAAGCTGTCATCAAAGCGAAAGGTGGCTACTTTGAAGAATCTAAAATATAAAACATATTCTGGCTGATTTAACACTTTTTTCTTAACTACATAATTCCATATGTGTTCCTTCATAGTTTTGATATCTTCTATATGAATCTACAATGTAGAAAGTAATAAAAATGAAGAAAAACCACTGAATGAGAAGGTGTGTCCAAACTTTTTACTGGTACAGTATGTACTACATAAACAAATGGTATGGCATGAAGTGTACCATCCACATAATTCTGTGACACGTACTTTATGCAAAGCAGAGCCTAGTGGAACAGGAAATAGCTCAGAAACAGTGACATCTTGGTAAGTCCTTAAAAAATTAAATATGTTCCTGCAGTTGCCAGGACATAAGCTAATAATTATCTGTGAACTGAAAAATGTGTAGCCTCAAAGTCGTTAATGTCTTTTGAAATCTCAGAGATTTAGCAAACAAATAACAGTTAACACTGATTCTGTCAAGACTATGGGAGGCAAGGACTAGGACTCAAATGCACGACCCCTCAGACGTAGTCCAAAATAATTATTTATTCTAACAAAGTAACAAATAAAGATCACCCATAAAGGGGAAAAAGGCACTAAAACAAAAGTTACAAAACATGAACACAAAATCACTCTTACGAGGAGAAAGACTAAGCAATGAACAAAACCTAACAAAGTAACAAATTAATATAAAACCTGACCTGAGAAACGATGACTTGGGGAAAACAAGATCTCTGGACAAGAAACGAGACAAGAGACAAAGGCACGAGACAGAACATGGGACACAGCATGAGACGAAAGCATGAGACAAAAACGAACTGACACCGGACAAGGGGAAACGCAGACTATATATACACAACAGGTAAGGGGAAACAGGTGGAAACAATTAGGGCGGGGAAAACAATTACAAAAGCAGGAAACTAGACAAAGACAGGAAGTAAAACAAGACAAGATACACAAGGGCAATGATTTCAAAATAAAACCGGAACCCACAAGACAATATAGACACCAGACAAAAACATAACATAATTTACAGACTATGACAGTAAGTAAAATGAGACATGATACACAAGAAATATAATTTCCAAAATGAAACTAAACTGAAACTGAAAATGTCCAAAAGTCCACCAAAGAGTTCAAAACAAAACCAAAGAGTTCCAAAAACAGCCCCCTTAGGGGCTAGTCATGACAGATACAGCAACCTATATTATAATCTGTATACTCACTCAGTGACAGTGGCGGTGAGCCATTTCCTGACCTGGCTTGAACTTCCTGTGGTTAGCAAGAAATAATGATTAGGCCTCTGACAAGAAGCCACGGATAGCAAACACACCGGGGCAATCATGGCCTAGAGGTTACATAGGCAGGCTTGGGACAGAAAGGTCGCCGGTTTGACTGGCAGGAAGAAAGACAGGTGGGGGAAGTGAATGAACAGCTATGTAACGCTGCAACTGCTCTGGCTGTGTGTGGCTGTTTGTGTGTCTTCTATTTACAATAATTAAAATGCAAAGGTTAAACTTCCAACTTTTCAGTTGCTTGGCCTGTTGTGACACTGACGATGTTATAAACTGTGACATCATCATTCACAGTTGTGATGTCATAGAATCCTCTGTGTTGGGGTTGTGTAAAGTATTTTATGTCAGTATTTTCATTTTCTCGAGAACCGCTTACACAAAAAACACTTCACAATCAACACTGCACTTCTTTGGGTCCTCAGCAATACATTTGCATAGGCTAAAGTTGATGGGATGAGTGACTGTCAAGAAAAATACAAAACAAAACAGACAGATGTACAGTCACGTTTCCTCTATTTTTAGTTAGAAAGTAGTGCAGTGTCCATTGAGCATGGGCTGATAAAGTACATTTTCAAAGTTTTCATACCTTGAGCCTCCTGGTCCTGACCTGTAATGGACTCAGGCAGATCCTTGAGGCTCCAGTGGAGCCTGGATGCCACCAGATTGGCCCTCTTCGCTACAGCTCTTTCAGATGCCATGGAAGGAGACTGGAGTGGTGGGAACCACACAGAGGATCAGCTCATCAAATGATGAGCAACAGTTGCACAAGAAAACACCATAGACATCTAAGCACACAACACTTACCTGTGTAATTGAAGTGACCCATATAACTCCTGGTTCTACATTGTCCTAAGCAGCCGCAGCTGAGTTGATGCCAGCAGTGAGGAGCCCAGGTAAAGATGCAGAGAGTGAGCTGAAATTCCTCCAGAGCAGGAGCTCACACAGGCAGTACCGACAGACTTCCTCATTCAGATCCTGTGGTGCTCAGTCTGGTGCGCAACATGTCAGGGCAAAGGAGAGACATGCAAATGACATGGTCAGACTTCTCAACCCTACAAGGAAACATTGCTTCCTGGCTGAATAGTCACTGCCTTTCATCACTTCCTGTTCCTGTTTATGGGTTTCTCACCTATGACCAGAGAGGAATGCATATTTCAATAAATGTCTTCACGTTCCAGGAAAAATACCCTCAGATATACAGTATTAAAACTAGAAGTAATATATAAGCGAGACAGTGCCCAAGAAAATTGTAATTCTGATTATTTTTCTTTTCTTTTACTGAAGCTATTGTTTGTACTCTCACAAGTCATTTGATATCTTCCAGTGCTTCATTCCAAATGCTACATGTTATAAATTTAGGGTAAAATGTTTAAAGAAGTTCATGTTGTTCTTGTTCATGTTGTCAGTGTTTTGTACTGCTTATTATTTCCATAACAGTGTCTTTTGCTGTTGCTGCACCTTTCTTTCCAAACCTAACAAGAGTATTTGTTTTTGTGTGTGTATATATTTATATCATGATACAAAATTTATGGATTTATTCAGTTTATTCTGTTTATTTGAAGAGGTGTTGAGTTTTAGTGTGATAACTGGCAAAAAATTAAATGATCAGGTCTTTAAATTTAGTAAACCTGTAAACAAGCAGATGACTGAACTGGAGCATTAAATTGTGTCTACAGAGTGACTCTGCCAGTAGCAACACTTTGCATTACTGTTACAAGCAGAAGTCCTCTGCAGGCAGAAGGAACTGATAGGCTGTCTTAATTGTGTCTCTTTCAAAGTTGATTTTCCAAGATTAAGCCATGTATGCCCTAAAAAAGGAAGAAGAAAAGTGCAGGACACTACCATATATATAAAATTAGAGAACAATTTATGAAAACTTGATTTTTTCAGAAATAATGTAATCTTCATTGCTCGAAATTTGAATGAATTTTTGTTGTGGCTATACCATGCTACTAGAACAGTGATTTGCAAAATAACCAAGGCAGGTCAACAAAAAACATTTATTTTGAGGAAAACACAATGATCAAAATTAGAGAACAGCAATGACTGTAGCATGGAGAAAGATTACAACTAAAATTTCTGAAGGTTCCAACAGTCAACAATTAGTAGGAAGTATACAGGCCCTTGCTTTGAATGACTTCAGCACATCTGCAGCCACAGGACATCACTAGTCTCTCACACTGCGCTGATGTGATTTTGGTCCATTCTTCTTCAAGATTCAATTCAAGATTCAAAGATTCAAAGGCTTTTATTGTCAATTCACCATATGTCAGACATACAGGGGAATCGAAATGTTGTTTCTTCTCTCAACAATGTGTGTTTTACAATATAAATAAACAATTTAAATAAAACCAGCTAAATAAACAAACTTTCACTACAATATAAATATATAGTAAAGAAATATATGGAAAACAAATATATATATATATATGTATACATATAAATATGAATATGAAAATTGCAGATTGCTGAATAGTGCAAATGGTTATGTGCAAGTTGGCCAAAAGATTGTCTTAGTTACAGAGTCCAGGTGGCAGTGGGGGTGGGGGGTGGGGGTCAGCAGAGTTGGAGTCCAGGGGCGGGGGGCAGGGGGGGGGGGGTAGTGTACAGAGTTCAGTGTCCTGACAGCCTGGTGGATGAAGCTGTTGGACAGTCTTGTGGAGCAGGCCCGGAGGCATCGGAACCGTCTCCCTGAAGGCAGGAGGCTGAAGTGGGGGTGTGAGGGGTGTGAGTTGTCTTTCACAATGTTGATGGCTCTGCGGGTGATGCGTGTGTTATAAATGTCTGTGAGGGGCAACAGAGGGACACCGATGATCTTGCTGGCTGCATTCACTATGCGTTGCAGTGTCTTTCGGCAGGAGGCAGTGCAGCCTCTGTACTACACAGTGATGCAGCCAGTGATGATGCTCTCAATGGTGCCCCGGTAGAAAGAGCACATGATGGGAGGTGGGACATGGGCTCTTCTCAGTTTGCGGAGGAAGTAGAGGCGTTTTTGAGCTTTCTTGGCCAGCTGTGTTGTGTTTATTGTCCAGGAGAAGTCCTCAGAAATGTGCACCCCCAGGAACTTGGTGCTGTTCACCCTCTCCACTGCAGCGCCGTCGATGGTCAGTGGGGGATGCTGTGAAGGCCTTCTCCTGAAGTCGATAACCATCTCTTTGGTCTTTCCCACGTTGAGGAAGAGATTGTTATCCTTGCACCACTGGACCAGTTGGCTCACCTCAGTCCTGTAGTTTGCCTCATCCTGGTTGGTGATGAGGCCCACCACGGTCGTGTCATCCGCAAACTTGATGATGTGGTTGGTGTTGTGGCTGGGTATGCAGTCGTGAGTCAGCAGGGTGAAGAGTAGCGGGCTGAGTACACAACCTTGTGGAGCTCCTGTGCTCAGCATGATGGTCCTGGAGGTTTTGCTGCCAGCCCTTACCTTTTGTGGTCTCTCTGATAAAAAGTCCAGCACCCAGTTACACAGAGAGGTCTTGACTCCCAGGCATCCCAATTTGTGTGTTAGCTGCTGGGGGATGATTGTATTAAATGCTGAGCTAAAATCTAGAAACAGCATTCGCACATAAGAGTCTTTGGAGTCAAGGTGGGTGAGGGCTGGGTGGAGTGCGGCTACGATGGCATCCTCAGTAGACCTGTTGGTCCTGTATGCAAACTGAAACGGGTCATGGGTTGGGGGGAGGACGGATTTGATGGTCTGCATAACCAGCCGCTCGAAGCACTTCATTATGATGGGTGTCAGTGCTACGGGCCGGTAGTCATTGTGGCTGGACGGGTGTGGTTTCTTTGGTACCGGTATTATTGTGGTGGCCTTGAAACACTTGGGGACGACCGCTTGGCTCAGGGAGATGTTGAAAATGTCAGTTAAGACATCCTTGAGCTCCTCAGCACAGTCCTTTAGGACCCGACCAGGTATGTTGTCCGGTCCAGCTGCCTTGCGTGGGTTGATCCTAGAAAGGACCTTCCTCACACTGGCTGAAGATAAGGACACAGCCTGCTCGTCCGGAGGAGGTGATGATTTCTGTGCTGGTGTGGTGTTCTGTGTCTCAAAGCGCCCAAAGAAGTCGTTGAGGCTGTGAGATGTCACTGTCACAGGTTTGTGGGGGGGGGGGGGGGGGGGGGGGTGTTGTAGTCAGTGAGGGTTCGAATGCCTCTCCACAGGCTTTGTGTGTCCCTGGTGTTACTGAAGTGGCTGGTTATTTTCTTGCTGTATTGTTGTTTTGCTACTTTGATTCCACGGGACAGGTTGGCTCTGGCTGTTGCTAGCCCTGCAGCGTCCCCAGCCCTGAAGGCTGAGTCCCGAGCCCTCAGGAGCCTGTGGACCTCGCCTGTCAACCATGGTTTCTGGTTAGAAACCAGAAACCATGTCTCTTCCACCAGTCTCTTCCACAGTTAGGGTTAGGGTTCACTGGTCCAAAGTTCACTAAAGTGAACTTTGGACCAGTTCTCCTCTGTCCACACAACATGTTGCTCAGCAAAGGTTAGTCTAGCCTTTTGATTCTTTCTGCTAATGAGAGGCTTGGTCACGGTAGAGTGGGCTTTCAGTCCAAATTCTGTTAAACGTCGAGACACTGTATGACGAGACAGATCCTTACCCAGTTCAGCGCTGAACTGGCGAGCAATTCCAGCTGCAGTGTTGAACCGATTGCCCACTGAGATTCTCCACATTATCCTGTCCTCTCTTGCATTTGTCTTTCATGGACGACCAACCTTCCTGGGGGACTTGAATAAGTTTGTGATCTTGTAAAGATGCAATACTCTTGTTTGGATAATTTCAAAAAAGAACTAAGCAGTGGCCTTGGAATTTAGGAAATTGCAGGTTGTTCTCTAATTTTGATCGCCACTTTATATATATATATATAGAGAGAGAGAGAGAGAGCACAGTCCCGTGTGTGTGTGTATATATATATAATTTTTTTTTTTTTCTCTCCCACAGGATCCTACTATTCACCTCTCTGTCGCCATGTAAATGTGTATATAGCCAGCTTTTACTGTTTTGGTTTTTTTTGTTTCATACTTGAACTGCATGCACACTTCTTGTTTTTCTGCACTTTATCCTTTTGTCCTGTTTTGCTTGTGAGCTGCCTAACAAGTGAATTTCCCTGCTGTGGGCTCAATAAAGTTTTATCTTCTTATCTTACTGAATGAGAGTCCACAGAAAGTTTCAACAGAAATTCAAAAAGAATTCAAAATGTACCTAGGGCTGCTTATGCCTAAAGAGTTCAAGAAACTACAACAGTCCAACATAATCCAAGTCCAAACAAAGTTAAACCTGTCCACAAGGAGTCCAAAGTAGCTTGGAACAGTCCAAAAGGGGTTAAACACAGCCAGCCAAGGGGCTGATCATAACAGTTCCTGCTCCAGGCTCCCTTCTGGCTACCACAAAAGCCACAAAAATTCCCAATGTTCTTCTGTAACTTTGACTTTATGGAACATTTTAGCGATGACTGACACAGGTTGCTGCCTAAATTGTGTCAAAACTCGTAACAAAGAGCTTGTCAGGTTTTGGTCCTTGCAAAAGCCAACTGTTCAGTGAGACTCCAGTATATTCCCCCACAGTCAAACACAACACGCAGATTTCAGTGAGAAATTCTCATCATTTTATCATCACCTTCATGTCTCTTGGGATCTGGCCTCCCATTCTCAAAGGTATGAGTATGATGAAGAAAATGTGCACAGAAAGAAGGTATTCCAATTCACTGAGACATTCAAGCTCAGGGTAGATAGGCAATGTATAATAATTATAATAAATGTTGCCAACACTGACCTTGAGAAGATGTCTATCACACATATGGCAAAACCATAATTTGGAAAAACACCTAGTCTTGAAAACTAGAATTCTTGAAAACTAGTCTTGAAAACTAGAATTCTTCCCACAAAATGTATCATATACATGCAAATAAGTACTTTCATTTTTTTCATTTTCTACCGCTTAATCCTCTATCAGGGTCACGGGGGAACTGGAGCCTATCCCAGCTGCTTATGGGCGAGAGGCGGGGTACACCCTGGTCTGGTCGCCAGTCAATCGCAGGGCTGACACGCAAAGACAGACAACCACACACACTCACACCTAGGGGCAATTTATAGTAGCCAATTAACCTATCCGGAGTACCCGGAGAGAACCCACGCAGGCACAGGGAGAACATGCAAACTCCACACAGAAGGGTCCAGACCGGGGTTCGAACCTGGAACCCTCTTGCTGTGAGGCGACAGTGCTAACCTAAGCTAAGGCATTTATCAGCAAGTGCACTGGTATTTGCATCCACTGTACAGTGTGTGGGCAGCTTCTATGTGGAGTTTTTGCATGTTCTCTCTGTGCCTGCGTGGGTTCTCTCTGGGTACTCTGGCTTCCTTCCACAATCCCAAAAAACATGCATGGGTTAGGTTAATTGGCTACTCTAAATTGCCCGTAGGTGTGAGTGTGTGCGTGTGGTTGTCTGTCTTTGTGTGTCAGCCCTGCAATTGACTGGCGACCAGTCCAGGGTGTACCCCGCCTCTCGCCCATAGTCAGCTGGGATAGGCTCAAGCTCCCCCGCGACCCTGACGGATTAAGCGGTAGAAAATGAATGAATGTACAATGTGTGTTCTTCCTACACCCTTAAACTTGGTTCCTCAAAAGAAGCCTCTGACAACAGCAGCAGATACATTTTGGACCACGCTTTACAAAAATCTTCAATAATACAAGAGAATTTAAAGTTCCTGTTCTTTGGAGTTTTTTCTTAGCACTGATACATTTTCTGCTTTTCACTTCAATGCTAAATGGTCAATCTTTGCAATATTTCTCCAATATTGCTTCACATAATTGTTTCTTCAGCTCAAATGCATTCGTGTCTTTTCTTCCTTTGATCATGCACACACGCTTGAAACTCTTCATCCTGTGGATATTTAAGCTGGCTTTGCTTGTGGATATGGTGTTGAAACTCTGGGATTTCTGTGATTTGCATTTATAGCAAAATTTCTGTATTGCTCATTTGTGTCATATTTCACTCTCTCTAGATGACGTGATTTTTCTTTTCTCGGAAAACTCTTCTTTGTTAGTCTAAAAAAAAGCAAAAGTTATTAAGACTTGAACTCATGCAAAGGTAGTGATGTATCTTTACATAAGTGGCACTTTTACACAAAGGTAAAAGAAAAAAAACATGAGAGACTGACTTCAAAAGTCAATGTCAAAGTCAGCTTTATTGTCAAAAACCATATGTACAGGTCATACACAGGATTTTGAAATTGCAGTGCTCCCTAGGCCCACAGTGTTACACTAAACTAAACATCTTGTATAAAACAATATAAACATATCAATAACAGTATAAACATATTAATAACAGGTAGAAAAAGACTTGTATGTAATACAAATAAGTGTGACACAAGAATTTGTGTATAAATTATTTAGCTAAAATGGTGTCACAGCAGGGCACATAGCAGAAACTGATTAAAAGTGCAGGTGTGAATCAGATCAGTCCGGTGGTATGTGTGTGAATCTGTAGTACCGAGGAGGTTAGAGGAGGGATGTGGGTGGTGGTGGTCCAGAGTTTGTGTGTGGAGGTTTGCAGGAGGAGGGACAGCAGGATGGGGAGAGAGTTCAACATCCTGACAGCTTGGTGGATGAAGCTGTCTCTCAGTCTGCTGGTCCTGGCCCAGAGGCTCTTCAGTCTCCTGAAGTTGTTGGACGGGTGGGTGGGATCACCTGCAATGCAGAGGGCTTTGTGGGTGAGGTGAGTGTGGTAGCTGTCCAGGAGGGAGGGGAGAGAGACACCCACTGTCCTCTCAGCTGCTCTCACTACACGATGTACCTTTGTCCAGCAGGACACGGTGCAGGTGCCATACCACACAGTGATGCAGCTGGTCAGGATGCTCTCTATGGTGCCCCTATAGAAACTGCTCATGATGGGGGCTCGGGCTCTGGCTCTCCTCAGTTTACGGAGGAAGTAGAGTTGCTGTTGGGCTTCTGCCGCTGCTGGCCAGTGATGCAGTGTTTTTTGACCAGGAGAGGTCTTCTGAGATGTGCACACCCAGGAACTGGGCACTGCTTACTCTCTCCACAGCAGCACCATTGATGGTTAGGGGAGCATGCTGGGTATGCGCTCTCCTTAAGTCTACGATGATCTCCTTTGTCTTCTCCACGTTCAGGGAGAGGTTGTTGTCACTGCACCACTTGGCCAGGCAGCTCACCTCGCTCCTGTAGTAAGTCTCATTGTTGTTGCTGTTGTGACCTACCACACTTGATAAAGAGGTTGGAGCTGTGTGATGGTGTGCAGTCGTGGGTCAGCAGAGTGAAGAGGAGGGGGCTCAGCACGCATCCTGAGCAGAAGAAGAAGAGCTCAGCACTTCTTTGAATTCATCTTTTCCTGAACTCAAATCTGCATAAATTGTTCCCTCTGCCCCAAGTCCAAGATTTTACACCAGGTTAGATTAACCAGGCTTCTGTAATACCCCTCAGAAACATTCCAACCTTGAGGGTCTGAAGTCATTAAGTCCTGAAGTCCTTTGGACAGGGATGATGGTGGTGGTATTGAGCATGGAATGTCTCCAGTGAGGTGTTAAAAATGTCTGTGAACACTGGAGAAAGCTGCTCAGCACAGTGCTTCAGGGTGGAGGGAGAGACAGAGTCCAGCCTGGCTGCTTTTTGGGGGTTTTGAGAGAATAAGGGTACACCCTTATGTCAAAAGGGTGATTTATGACCCCCCAACCCCCCACCACGTGGCGTAAATTCCGCCCCTTTATGACATCACTTCCTAGACCCTCCCACTGTATTCCCCCACCCCTTTTCTGACATCACTTCATTCATCCTACCCCCTTCATTGTTTTTCATTCCCTTCAAGACAACATGAAATAAATATAAATAAATTAGGGGTGCTTGATGTGAACATTTGGGTGTAGCTCCTTTCTCCTTGTGCTGTGATCACATGGAAAGGAGTGCTAAGTGACAGAGTTTCAGATCAAAGGGTCAATATGCAATGTTGTAGACTCTAAGGCGTCTCGTGACGTGGCATTTGTTGATTCGAGCGTGTCACAAAGGTGAGAAATAATGTCTCCTTCCTCCGTTAGCTACAACTCGTTTCAATATGGCGAGGGTCTGCGACGAAAGACCAGACAGGCAACTCGCAAGACAAATGACGTGATCCGTGAAGAAACGGTGATAGAAGACATCGTAAGGCAGTCTCAGCAAAAGACGCCTGATGTATCCGATTCAATGATTATTGAGACACCTGTAAACGTCTACGAAGACATGCCTTCAACACCGAATGCTCCAAAGAAAATGACGATGTATCTGTGACGACTGCAGATGCCAGCCGCTGCTTCTCTGAAAAAAGAATGGTCTTTAGAGCCCTATGGACTGTGTGGATGGTGGGGTTATGTGTTTAAGTACGAAACAGGGGAGTTGTGGATGTATCAGCGGGATCAGGATGAAGCTTTGGGTGCTCTGTCCAACATAGCTACACTGACTTCAGTCAATTGGAGTATGATGAAACTCTTGCTAGCCCGTCGACGCATCGAGAAGGCTGCTGTCCGTGATTCCCCAGCATCGGCTAGCCGAGGCAGCTTGCAGCATCTCCCCACTGATGCGGAGCTTGCACAGAAAAAGATAATTTTCAGCGCCGTTTGGCTGTCCAAAACTACACCCTGCGGCCGATGGTTCCTCCGGGTCAGCCTGCGGACGTCTGAGGATCCGGCTAGTGAGGAGCTCCTTGTCTTGGAGTATTTCAATTCAGACTGCGGTGTATTCCGCACATTATTAGCCCTGCCATTTCATGTCTGGCATGAAATGATGAATCAAGCAGAAGGAAATATCGCTAGTCTTTTCTGTAGCTGTCGCAACTGGAGGGATGCTTTAGTGGTGAAAAAAACCTTGTCCTTCGAGACTTTGCCAAGCCCCGCCTCTCTGCAACATCCTCCTAGACCACACCTCAAAACGCTATAAAAGAGACTTGGAAAAGACAAAAGATTTGCTGACAAGATGGAACACGACGAGGCCTGCTGTTTAAAAGAAGAGTTCATGCGCTCAACCAATCATGACCTATCCCAGAGGGATCTGCTTCAATTCCGATGGACCGGCAGCATCGAGGTCGCCAAGCTTCGTACCGTACTACAGTCCTCACCACCTCCATCCCCTGCCTCAGACACGGAGGAGGCCCCGGTTCTGGCTTCACAGCCGTCCTCACCACAACCTCCTCCACCACCACCCTCATCCCCCGCCTCCGCCGCAGACACGGAGGACGCAGAGGACTCCCTGCCCCCTGCTTCCCACCCTCCCTCACCACCTTCTTCAACTGATGAAGTCGATGGTTGGGTCACATCAATGTTCATCGAGACTGTAAAATCTGGCTTGTACCATCTGCTCAACCTGATTCTTCAGAAGTTCCTCTGTGACAACTGCTACGGGTTTCTGGTCAACCATCCTAGCCAGACCCAGCACCTGTGTCTAGTACTCAATATCAAAAAATGTTTTTACCAGACCAACTACTACGGGCTGATGAAGAGACTTTGTACTCCCAGATTGATTCCTTCCATCCAGTGTCTACTGACCCTGCGCAACATCCATGTCGGGGACGAGAAAGTCAGATGCGCGGTAGGGGCCCTTTTATACGAACTGAAAGAGGTCAGGAAAATCGACGACAGCATCAGTCAGATGTACGATGACTTGGTCGGAGAAGACGCGGTGAAAATTGGACAACTGCGAGCAGCCACTGAATACTGGAATGATCAGTAATTTTTTCCCTTTGTGAAAATTGTTATTTCTCTAAAACATTGTATTTCTTTTTTGGTATATCTTTTTTAAATCATGTGTGCAGTTAAAACAACAAAAAGCGCTCATTGCTGCTTCATTTCAACATTAGAAGGTGAAGAAGGGAGGTATGGGGAGACTGGTTATGAAAAGAGTTTATTACAACCCTGCTAATCCAGGCAGCTTTGGTGGAGTAGAACGACCTCGCAAAGCAGTGCAAAATGAAACAGGACAGAAAGTCAGTGCAGAAAACGTCAGAGATTTTTTATCAGAGCAAGATGCTTACACTCTACACAAACCCGTCAGAATACATTTTCCCAGAAACAGAGTGTTTGTCCCACGGCCTTTAAACCAATTTCAAGCTGACCTGTGTGACATGCAGGCTCTGTCCAAACATAACGACGGGTACAAGTATTTATTAACCGTCATCGATGTATTTTCCAAAAAGGCCTATGTCCGGCAGTTAAAGAAAAAGACGGCTGATGCAGTAGTGTCTGCCTTTGAATCTATTTTCCAAGATAGTCGGATGCCAGAAAAGTTGCAGACAGATGCGGGTAAAGAATTTTTCAACCAAAAGTTTGAGGCCCTGATGAAGAACCACAGCATAGTACATTTTGTTACAGCCAGCGACCTGATACCTCGATGTCTTACAACATCTGGTACACAGCTACAACAACAGCTACCATAGCAGTATTAAAATGAGTCCTATGCAGGTGACCTCTGAGAACGTCTCCCAAGTGTTTCAAAATTTCCCTCTCGACACCGAGAGGCACAAAAGATGAAGTTTAAGAAGGGGGAACTGGTCAGAATATCAAAGGGAGGTTTGATAAAAAATATGAACAAGGTTTCACAGATGAAGTATTTACGGTGTCAGACCGTCTACCTCGCACTCCTCCCGTATACAAACTCAAAGATTACGACGGGGAACCTATCCAGGGATCGTTTCATGAAGCAGAGTTGCAGAAAGTAAAAATGATTAAAGACAGAACGTACCAAGTGGAAGAAATTTTAAAAAGGGCGTACCGTCAGGGGTGTAAAACAGGTTTTGGTACGTTGGAAAAATTGGCCTGAGAAATTCAACAGCTGGGTTAAAGCCTCAGATCTGAAAGACATTCAAATCTGTCTGTATCACAGGCTTTCATTGTTCGTTCCCTAGTCACTGGTTCGGTATGGACCCTTCAAACCAAGATGGGTTTTACGTTACCCTGCCTTCCAACGCCAGCATGGAAATGTTTAGAAATAACACCAGTTCCAGTTACATGACGGATCTGGCTAAACCCATCGAATTGAGCGGAGACTGGGTAGTAGGTCTCTGTGAAATCGTTTACCCCCACACCTGGTATAACTTATCTCCTAACAGGGCTGATTTTTTATTGTCAAAAACAAAAGAAGGTCAACCGTCTGACAGAGTAGACCGGGTGAGTGGTGGACTCTTGGATCTGATCGTCCCGCCACCTACCCAGCCGATCTTGACCCAGGACTCAATAACTTGTACGTTTACACAGATCTCATTCAGTATCAGGCGGTGGGGGATAGTTACTCGCCGCTTTTGGGAGTGGTCAACATCAAAAGGGTTTTTGGAGACACGGTGAGCATCAGGTATCTTACAGTACATTACGTACAGGTGTCAAAAAAGTACATCAAAAATATCCACATCAAGATCAAAACGGATCACAACAAGCACATAAACTTTGTTTACAGCAAGACAATCGTCAAGCTACACTTTAAACCGGCTACCTTTCGACGTTGAATACCTTCTGTATATAACTATTCCGCTCGATACGACCCTCATTCAGTATCTTTTGGACGGCGACGGTTACGGTCTGTTTCAAGAGAAAAGCCATGGCTCAGATACACTGGAGAGAGGATCCTCACCGCTTTGTCAGCTATTATGAAAGTCAAGTAGGGGGTGCCTTACCCGGTTTTTACGGAGCACCCGTCATGTACGGTCGTGGCATAGGGTCTATATTTTCCAAATTATTTCGTTTCTTGTCCCCTCTGCTCAAAAGAGGTTTTGCTAAACCTCATCTTAAATCGGCTGCCAGCCACATCGCATCAGATGTGATCAGCCATGCAATGGGGAAATTAACTGGTCACGAGAAGCAAGAGGAGTCCGGTGGTATTTTAGTGTTATTGCGTAGACTGAGGAAGAGACCACCGGGAAAACGTGTTTTCAAGGCGACTAAAAAAGCATGTGAGGGTTCAAAGACAAACTCACTCGGTAGAAGCAAGCATAAGGGAAGGAAGCCTACCAAAAAGTCTGACATCTTTTAAACTGCACTCTAGTAGAACTGGGTTTATTTTCAGCCCCCATGACCCAGCTGTCTGTTGAAGATAAGATGTACACTGAAATTTCACCTCTCTCGGCCATCACCGACGGAAGTCCCATCAAGTTTTTTATCCCCGGAGATGGTGAAAAGTATCTGGATCTCAATGATACTTTGTTACACGTGTGTAGTAGGTATGAAAAAAATGCCATATAAATAGTATTTGAAAAAAAAAAAAAAAAAAAAAAACCCTTATTTTTTTTTTTTTTTTTAAATCATTAAATCACTGCAAGGTGATTGATTTATATTCTTCAGCCTTTACGTCTGAGGTAGAGATACTATGTTGCCAGGAGACGGTGTGGTGTAGTGGGTCTAGTGGGGAGGGAGCTCCGCGCAGGCGCAGTTGGAAATAAATGAGCGCCAGCGGAATACGCTAACTTGTGTCCTCCTCCTTTGATCCACAGGTAATATCAAATGTTACTTTGTTATCGTTCAGTATTGCATGTACATGAAAGATAAAGTGTAGCGAAATGTTTAAAATGATTTGAGATGTTTGGGAGATGTGTGTATGAGGTGACGAGTCTCGGCTTTGTTCCAGTGTTTTTGCCGGTCTTTAATTACACTAATTAGCAACTTTAACGTTACGGTAAACATATTTTTGTTCGCGTATCGGTAGTTAATATTTTGTAGAATTAAGGTTATTTGAATGTTTTTAAGAGTTTCAGTTGTCAGTGATGTTAGAAAAAAACTTGGTAAGAGACGTTGGGTTTCCGTTACTGTGGTGTTCACCACGTCATTTTGTGACCGTTGCTCAAGCATATATGTGCGCGTGCATGTGTGTCAGGGAGCGTGCTAGTAAACAACGTGTAAATGGGTTTGTGTAATAGTAGTCTTGTGTGTGTGTGTGTGTGTAGTAAGAATGTGTTTTGATTTTTCTTATTTTGAAATATAGGGATTGTGTCAGTTTTATGTTTCACCTTGGATCAATTATTTTGTACTCTGATGCTGAGGGATGCATATTAATTTATTTATTTTTTTACATTTACTCGCATTTTATGTAAGAAATATATATACCTATACAAATGTATTTGTTTTATTTTATCTGAGTGAGGTTTTATGTTATTTATCGTCAGTAATGTGAATTGGTTGTCATTTTATTTTTTTTATAAAAAAGCTTGATCACAAAATGTGTGCGGCAGTTGGAAATAAATGAGCGCCAGCGGAATACGCTAACTTGTGTCCTCCTCCTTTGATCCACAGATTGCACAGTGCTGCCCAGTCTGTGTAATCTTTGCTGCCGGTCCAGATTCCCCTAGGTCTGGCACCGGTAACAATTGGGGGCTCGTCCGGGATAGTAATAGTG
The DNA here is from genome assembly GCF_017976425.1 of Toxotes jaculatrix. Taxonomy (NCBI): domain Eukaryota; kingdom Metazoa; phylum Chordata; class Actinopteri; family Toxotidae; genus Toxotes; species Toxotes jaculatrix. The sequence continues at coordinate 13,572,681 of NC_054413.1, read as the reverse complement.
TTGCTGCCTGGTGAAGTGTGTGCCGAGATGACGTGAACCTGTGTCCAAAGCTTCAGGGAAGGCTGCAAACCAGAGCGTCATCCAGGAAGCAGAGGCCACCTGTGCAACATCAATATGGCTCCAGTCACTGTACGGCGGACATTGATTTTTACAATCCAAAAGAGACTTTCCAGTTTGAATACAAGTCAGCTGCTGAGGGTTGCCAGTTCGATTGATGACGGCGACACATCTAGCAACATTGAGGACTTGAGTGAACCAGAACTGTACGATCTGATCGTTAACTACATAAGAAGTGAAGAACTGACTGCCCTGGAGGATGAAGGCATGGCTCAACTCCTCACCCTCGATGACCTGCTGCATGACCTGCTAAACCCAGAGACCAGGCTGGTTGAAACTAGCCAGGCCAATCCCCTCGAGATGGGAGATGCCACAGCCTATCACCAGGAATGCCCCAATCCCCTTTATCCTGACCATAACCCTTCAGTCCAACCCTCCTCTCTCCCAATCACCAACACTCACACACATCCATCTCCACATTCAAGAAGAGACAGTAGCATACCTATGAGGAAGCTCGCTCCTACAGCGTCTGCCAGTCCACCAACAGCGGGTGTGGGAGAAGCTCCGGTTGGTAGGGTGAGTCTCCCTTCCAGTGTGGAAGATCATGGACTAAGGCTGAATGATGTAGTAGCCCTGCTCCCACGTAGAGAGTTTAAGCTACATGGTGGTCAAATTTCTGATGTTAGTTCTGACATGTCATACAGTAACTTGTCTAAACAGATTGACAAAGGTTTGGAAGAGGGTTTCACAGAGTCTGAGGTGATTCGCACTGTGATTAAGATTATAAAACCGGGTACCTTCAAAGAGATGTTGTCTAGCAAAGATAACTTAAGTGTTGATGAGCTAAAGCGGTTTCTCCGTGCTCATATCAGGGACAAAAGTAGTACTGAGCTTTTCCAAGAGTTAAGTAATGCTAAACAACAAGACAAAGAGAGCCCACAGCAGTTTCTGTACAAAGTAATGGGGCTAAAGCAACGTGTTCTCTTTGAGTCACAGCAACCTGGTGCAGAGTTTACCTATGACAAAAAGCTCGTCCAAGGTACATTTTTGCACACTCTTTACCAAGGGTTAAGTGAGAAAAATAACCATGTTCGACACGACCTCAAGCCATTACTTACAGACCTGCAGGTTAGTGATGACTTTCTCTTAGATGTAATTACTAAGTCTACCAGTGAGGAAGAACAAAGACAAAAACGGCTTGGTACAGTGACAAAAACTCGACCAGTAACTGTGAGTACAACTCAAGTTGACACTGAGTTACAAGCTAATCGTGATGCTATTAGAGAGTTGACTGCACAAGTGACTTCATTGACCAAACAACTGACCCACATGGTGAAACCCACTGATGGTGTTGTGCCTAGTGACCCTCCCTCAACCGCAGTCTGTCCTCGGACATCATCATCTGAGACCAGGGGTAGATGTAAGAGTTGTGTGGAGCAGCGCAAAATGAACTGTTCTCATTGCTTTGTTTGTGGTCAAACTGGGCACCTAGCCATTGGTTGTCTGCAAAAGAGGTTACAGGGAAACGGGCTGAGGTCACTGGAGGGGGGCAGCCAGTGACTCTAACAACCCAAGAGCCCCAAGAACAAATCAGTCATTCAAAGAAATCTAGCAGTACAAATGCAAATAGGGAGAATGAAACACCAACCAGAAAGCGCTTAGCACAGCTTATAGGTAAGCGATGTATGGTTTCCTGTGCCCTTAATGGTGTTCCTCTCAAGATGCTGCTTGACTCCGGAGCCCAAATGACAATGGTGGGGAAGACATGGATGGAGGAATTCCTTCCTAACGTTCCAATCCAGCAACTTGAGTCTCTTCTCTCAGACCAGCCTTTAGAGGTATCGGCAGCAAATGGCACAGATGTTCCCTATGTTGGGTGGGCAGATGTCGAACTTCAGATCTGCAGTAAGAACTATGGACATGTTACCATACAGGTACCTGTGCTAATCAGCCAAAACTGTCTTAACTGTCCTCTTTTAGGCAGTAATGTTATAGCCGAGATAATCAAAACAAATAAAGAGCTGGCAGATGAGACTGATATTTCGGCTTTACTCAAAGAAGCTTTAAATGTCAGTGATAGTAAAGTGGAAGCTTTAGTGTGCACTCTGCAGACGTTAACTCTCGAGGAGTTGGCTCCTGAGTGTAGTGTGAGGACAGGAAAAAGAGGTGTAATCATTCCAGCAGGACAGATTTTTGAGGTGAGATGTAGAGTTCGAGAATGGCCAAAAGGTGGTACAGTGGTCTTTGAGCCGAGCTTAGAGAGTAACTATCCTGAAGGTTTAGAGCTGTTCCCAGCTCTAGTGGATGTTCCAAGTGGGTTCACAAAAATTGTGAAAATCCCCATACAGAACTCTACAAGACATGACATCTACTTGGCAAAAAGAACAGTTTTAGGTACATTGGAAGAGGTTAGTGAGACTAAGCCAGTTCACTGCTTGCCCTCTTCTCACCCAACTGCAAGTGTATGTACCGCCCAGCTAAATGCAGGCAAACAGGCAGAAACACAAAAACAGAGGTGGCACCCACCTGTTGATGTATCTCATCTTGAGGAGCATGAGCAAAAGATTGTCAGGGACATGTTGTATGAGGAATCAGACGTGTTTGCTCAAAATGACTCGGACATTGGGAGAATCCCAAGTCTGCAATTACAAGTCCATCTTAAGGATGAGACGCCAGTTCAGACATCTTATAATTCAATTCCTAAACCTTTGTACAAAGAGGTGAAGGAATATGTCCAGAACTTGCTTGACCATGGTTGGATCAGGAAGTCCACTTCCCCTTACTCGTCTCCAGTGGTCTGTGTCAGAAAAAAGGACCAGACATTAAGGTTGTGTGTTGACTTTCGTGGCCTGAACCGCAAAACCATACCTGATCGGCACCCCCTCCCCCGCATCCAGGATCTGCTGGATAACCTGGGAGGCTATTCATGGTTTTCGATACTCGACCAAGGCAGTGCATACCATCAAGGTTTTGTTGATGAGAACTCCAGGCACATGACTGCTTTTAGCACGCCTTGGGGGTTATATGAGTGGATTCGTCTCCCGTTTGGCCTCACCAACGCTCCAGCAGCATTTCAAAGATGCATGGAAGGAGTTCTTGAAGGTCTAAGGGATGAGTGTTGCTCTCCATATTTGGATGACGTGCTTTGTTTTTCTAAGACATTTCATGACCATGTGGATGACTTGAGGCGAGTGCTCTGCCGTTTACGTGAGAATGGTATTAAGCTTCGCCCAAAAAAATGTGAGCTGTTCAAGAGACAGGTTAGGTATGTAGGACGTCTAGTGACCAGTGAAGGTGTGCAGATGGATCCTAGAGACCTTGAAGCTGTTCATCATTTGAGAGACAGAGAACCAAAAACAGTAGGCGAGGTTAGGGCCTTCTTAGGGTTTCTAGGTTATTACCGAACCTTCATCCAGGACTTTTCTAGGCTAGCCAGGCCACTGTTCAAACTCATAGAGAACCCTAGTACATCTAACCAGAGTGACTCCCTGGCTAGACTTAACCGGACAAAGTCCAAGGGCTCAAGGAGTAACCAGGTGCCTTCCAAAACACCAGTTCTGTGGACATCAGAGCATAGTGCGGTGGTGTCACACCTAGTGGACATGCTAACTAGCCCCCCCATTCTGGCATAGATTTTAACTTGCCCTTCATCCTCCACACTGATGCCTCAAATGAGGGCCTGGGGGCCGTGCTCTATCAGCAACAGGGAAACAAACTCCGTGTCATTGCTTATGGTTCCAGAACGCTCACGCCGGCTGAGAAAAATTACCATCTCCATTCTGGCAAGCTTGAGTTTCTGGCTCTCAAGTGGGCCATTTGCGACAAATTTAGAGATTATCTCTATTATGCCCCCACCTTTACTGTGTACACGGATAATAATCCCTTGACTTATGTTTTGAGCACAGCCAAGTTGAATGCAGTTGGACATCGATGGGTAGGCGAGCTAGCTGACTTCCATTTTACCATCAAATATAGACCAGGCAAGTTCAACACAGACGCTGACACCCTGTCACGGTATCCAGTGGAACTTCGTGACCACCTGAATGAGTATACTGAGACAATGACTCCGGATGTGATCTCTGCCATCTGTCAGGGTGATAAAGCTATGCGTGATAGCGATGTGCCATGGATGGCCGCGCTGCAGGTGCATTCCGATGCAGAGGACACACTGTCTGAGGGTATATCAGTTATCACCCCAGAGAGCATGAGGGCAGCCCAGAGGGAAGATGCTTCCATCTGCAAGGTGATAAACTTAAAAATAAGAGGATGGAATCCAAATGACAAAGACAAAAGACAAATGAACCGTGAGACACGCAGACTGATACATGAGTGGAATAGACTGACATTAGACAAAGGGATACTGTACAGACAGACAGAAAAACAGGTACCTCTGGCTCCGGAGCTGCTTGTCCTATGGTCCTGGCTCCACCCACCTGCTGCTGTTTATTGTTTACAATGATCTATTTCTAACATGTTTAATGTTCCGTTCTGCTACAGATAAATATTTGATTAATATTCTTTGCAAACTGTAATGTAAATAATTACCAGTCATGACAGCTTTTTGCCTCCATGCTCTGTTTCATAATTCTAATCTGCTGAGCACACATTATCCAATAACTGTTCACTAACTGTAATGTAAATACTGACACACATTGTCTGTATTATGCTGCATGTCTTTCTCCCCCTCTCCTCCATTCCTAGCTGTCCTATCTTCCTCCTTTTCCTCCTTTCACCCAGCCCGGCCATCGGCAGGAGGGTCCCCCATCTGAGCCAGGTTCTGCTCAAGGTTTCTTCCTGTTAAAAGGGAGTTTTCCTTGCCACTGTCGCCTTAAGTGCTTGCTCTGGGGTCAGGCTCTGGGTCTCTGTAAAGCGCTTTGAGACAATTTTGATTGTGGAAGGCGCTATATAAATAAAATTGAATTGAATTGAATTGAAAAAACGGACACAGTTGGTACTTCCCAGTAAGCTGAAGACGACTGTACTAAAACAGTTACACAACAATATGGGACATATTGGTGCTGATAAAGTCATCCACTTGGCATGAGAAAGATTCTACTGGCCCTTTATGCAACAAGAAATTGAAGACTATGTCATTCGCCAGTGCCATTGCATCAAGCAAAAACAGCCACACATCCCAGAGAGGGCACAGATGGGTTCAATAACAACCAGTGCGCCTTTTGAGCTCGTCTCTGTTGATTACCTCCATCTTGAGCCAAGCAAAGGTGGCTACGAGTATATCTTGGTCTTAGTAGATCACTTTACTCGTTTTGCACAGGCCTATCCTACCAAGAACAAGTCAGGCAGAACTGCGGCCGAAAAGATCTTCTATGACTTTATTCCACGCTTTGGGTACCCTGAAAAACTCCATCACGACCAGGGTCGGGAGTTCGAGAACAGTTTGTTTCAGAGACTACAACAGTTGGCAGGTATCACCAACTCTCGAACTACCCCTTACCACCCGCAGGGGAACCCCGTGAAGCGTCTGAACAGAACACTACTCCAGATGCTTCGCACACTGCAGGAGAAAGAAAAAGCTGAGTGGAAAGACCATCTACCACACATAGTCCACGCCTACAACTGTACCAGACATGAAGGAACGGGCTATTCCCCATTCTTTCTTCTGTATGGAAGAGACCCACGCTTGCCTGTTGATTTGCTCTTTGATCTAAAACCTGAGCAAGAACCACAGTCCAGACAACAGTATGCACAGAAGTGGGCTTCTCGCATGCAGGAGGCTTACAAGATCGCTGCAGAGAACAGCTCCAAGAGTTCAGTTAAAGGGAAGAAACACTATGATCGTCATGTTAAAGGTATAGTGCTGCAGCCTGGTGATCGGGTGCTGGTCAGAAACTTGTCAGAGAGAGGTGGCCCAGGCAAGCTGCATAGTTACTGGGAGAAGAGAGTTCATCGTGTTGTTGAGAAGGTTGGAGAAGGACCTGTGTACAGAGTTCAGCCAGAAACTGGAGACCGGACTCTCCGTGTCCGCCATCGTAACCTTCTGCTACCTGTCAATGACCTACCTTTGGAGCAGGAGGAGCAAAGTCCAGGTGCAGCCAAAAAAATGAAACACAATACAGACAATCAAAAAAGAAAGCAGAACAACGGTGAGACACAGGGAGAGGAGTTTGAACTTTCTGAGGAAGAAGAGGAGTACACCTATTATTTTAGGCCCCCACCGCCTCAGCTGGAACAGTGTCACAGACTCAGTGCAGCAGCTCCAGAGTTCCAGCCAATGAGGCATGTTACAGAGACAGTTCAAAGACACCAGCCATATGAACCTGATCCAGTCATGATACCCAAACCAGTGATAGTGTCTGAACCTGTACAGGTTGTGGAACCAGCTGCTACACCACCGGTGGATTTGCAGGAGGAACCAAGTGACACTGTGGAGAACATAGGGTCAGAAGACCAGGTCGACAACCATGAGGTTGCTGCAGATCAATTAGAACCACCAGAGGCAGCACCTTCTCTGAGGAGGTCGACCAGAGTACCAAAACATCGGGAAGTGCTCACTTATGAGCACCTGGGACAGCCTTCATATCAGCCTTGGAGGCCAGGAGCAAATGTAATGGCTGCCTGTGTTCCTTATTCTGTGCCCTGGTACCACTACGTTCCTGACCCTTGTTACTATCCCACTCTAATATGGACATGTTAGACTTGTGACAAAAGACATGATTGATAAATGTAGTAATGACACTGAAGGTATATTGACTATTAGACTTTAACATTTTGAACATGGACATGGAACTTATGGAAGTTCAAGATGTCCAGAGACATCTCTTAAAGCAGGGGAGAGTGTAGTCGGTATGAAAAAAATGCCATATAAATAGTATTTAAAAAAAAAAAAAAAAAAAAACACCCCTTATTTTTTTTTTTTTTTTAAATCATTAAATCACTGCAAGGTGATTGATTTATATTCTTCAGCCTTTACGTCTGAGGTAGAGATACTATGTTGCCAGGAGACGGTGTGGTGTAGTGGGTCTAATGGGGAGGGAGCTCCGCGCAGGCGCAGTTGGAAATAAATGAGCGCCAGCGGAATACGCTAACTTGTGTCCTCCTCCTTTGATCCACAGGTAATATCAAATGTTACTTTGTTATCGTTCAGTATTGCATGTACATGAAAGATAAAGTGTAGCGAAATGTTTAAAATGATTTGAGATGTTTGGGAGATGTGTGTATGAGGTGACGAGTCTCGGCTTTGTTCCAGTGTTTTTGCCGGTCTTTAATTACACTAATTAGCAACTTTAACGTTACTGTAAACATATTTTTGTTCGCGTATCGGTAGTTAATATTTTGTAGAATTAAGGTTATTTGAATGTTTTTAAGAGTTTCAGTTGTCAGTGATGTTAGAAAAAAACTTGGTAAGAGACGTTGGGTTTCCGTTACTGTGGTGTTCACCACGTCATTTTGTGACCGTTGCTCAAGCATATATGTGCACGTGCATGTGTGTCAGGGAGCGTGCTAGTAAACAACGTGTAAATGGGTTTGTGTAATAGTAGTCTTGTGTGTGTGTGTGTGTGTGTGTGTGTGTAGTAAGAATGTGTTTTGATTTTCCTTATTTTGAAATATAGGGATTGTGTCAGTTTTATGTTTCACCTTGGATCAATTATTTTGTACTCTGATGCTGAGGGATGCATATTAATTTATTTATTTTTTTACATTTACTCGCATTTTATGTAAGAAATATATATACCTATACAAATGTATTTGTTTTATTTTATCTGAGTGAGGTTTTGTTATTTATCGTCAGTAATGTGAATTGGTTGTCATTTTATTTTTTTTATAAAAAAGCTTGATCACAAAATGTGTGCGGCAGTTGGAAATAAATGAGCGCCAGCGGAATACGCTAACTTGTGTCCTCCTCCTTTGATCCACAGATTGCACAGTGCTGCCCAGTCTGTGTAATCTTTGCTGCCGGTCCAGATTCCCCTAGGTCTGGCACCGGTAACACGTGCGTGTGAAAATTACCAACACTGACGGTACCGACCTGGTGAATGAACACTGTGGATATGAGGATTAAACTGAGCCGCACCAGCAACGCTTTCTGCCTGATGAGGCCCCGCAATTCCAATTATCGTTTGAAAATATTAGGGGCTTCTCTGTTTGTCAAAAAAGTCACAGTTCCCCCAGCCATACGCTTAGGTCATGCAGCAGCTTTATTGAAGGATAACGCTCTCTATCCCTTGTCACGCATCAACGTGAAAACCTACTCCATTCCCGAAAATTCCAGGGTATGTAATCAGGAGAAATACGTGGTTTTGGGCATGGTACACCACGAAGCCTTCACAGGGTCGAGAGAGATGTCGCCCTTCAATTTTATCCACAATGACGTGGAATATCTAGCCCTCTGTCAGGACGGCAAACAGGTCCCCGCCAAAGCTTTCCAACCCCGATTTGACGATGGGATTTTGGCCAGAGAATTTTACAACATGTTCATGGCCACTGGGAGGCATCTCAAAGATTTTAACAAAGGTTACTCTTTGTTTGTATTCAATCTCAACCCGGGAGAAGACAACAACACTTTGTCCCCCATTTCCAATGGGAATCTAAGACTGGAGATGAGATTCAGAGTTCCCCTGCCTCACACTACCACTCTGATTGTGTACGCCTGTTACGACTCCAATTTGGAGATCAACTCTAAACGACAGGTGCTGGTGGATTATTATTAACTAAAAAAGTCCAGCCCCCCTCACCCTCAGATAATTTCTTCATCATGTACTCGGCATTTCTGCTATCGCGAGGAGGAAGACTTTTTAATATCTCACTAGCCGTTTCATCTAAATCCTGCTCTGTCTCACTTGAATCCTTTTGAGGCACGGATGACGGCACTGCCATTGTGTCCTCTCCTGCGGGAAGTCCTTCAACCACCTCTCTCGACGGGTCACGGTGCAAAGACAAAGTCACTAGACGTTCCTCTTTCTGACCCTGCTTGATCACAGCGAGGTATCTTTGCAAAAGAGCATTGTATTTTTTAATTTTTTCATAGGAACTCAATCCGCGTTCGCTTAAAAGCTCCCTCATTTGAACATCCAAATTATCTTCGGCCATCTGTCTGATAGAAGATGATTCAGGACAGGTCAGGCGGTTCAACTGCTGGGGTGAGAGGAGAAACATTTTCTGGCTTGTCTTCAGAGACATTTTATTTTCTAATAAGTCCTCCTACAAGGTTCCAGATGATAGGTATAGCAGCTGAAAGTAGGGGTAAAAGAAATCCGCCCGTCTGCTTCTTCAACACTTTCTTTTTGAGTTTCAAACCCACTTTTCTTCCACCAGCAGTCTGATAATTTTTTTCTGTCTCTTCAGTTTTGTGTATTGCTGAGATGAGAGGGGAATATTGCCTTTCAAAAGACTGACTGCAATCTCACACAAGGCGTTGAGAAAGTCCGGCGAGGAGTGGGCAAGAATATCTCAATGTTTCTGAGGCGTAGCCAGGTACAGAGCTTTGAGTAAGGGACCGTTCCTTTTTATAAGCATCGACATGACAAGGAGGAGGAGGAGGAATTTATCTGGGTTTTGGAATGTAAACCATCGGCCACTGACCAGGAAGTATCCCGGTCCTCAGTCTGTACCATTCTGGGCAGGAGGGTGTGAGGTCAACGATTAAATACCTGTGAGGGTCTTTGACGGCATCTTCAAAACTTTCCAGAAAAAAGGCTTTTTGGGAAGGAAAGATCTGATGAGCTAATACATTCACCTGTAATTTATCCCAAGGATTTTTAAAGAGCACCATATAGTTACTGTTTAGACTGATGGTGCGACTGTATTTGCCTCGATGAAATACATTTTGAGTGAGCATCATGCTCATACGTCTATGATGTCTGTACTGTGTGAAAATTCTAACCACTTCGGGATGGTCAGAGGCCTGAAAAATAACATTGTCAAGAATAATCAGATGACTCTGCTCAGGAGGAAACAGATTGTCGTCTTCAAAAGACTCAGGCAGACCTTCAACAAATTTAATATTTTTATTCATCTTTTGCAGCTCAGCATACATAGGTTGAAAGAAAGTATAAATCCACACTACATTTTCAGGTACAATATTTACAACATCTTTTAAATTTTCTAAAACACTTTTTACAAAATTAGTTTTCCCAGAACCACTGGGTCCCACCACCAGACATGAAAAAGGTGCAGTAAGTCGAGGGTCAAAGTTAATTTCCTCCATCACAGACATGGTGATATGATCAATATCCGAAAGGCAGACTTGTTCCGTCGCTAAACATAGTGGTGTATGACTTTTGTCATACACCACTCTAAACTTTTTCTGGAATGCTGAATTTTTCAGCAGCAGTCTCTTTTTATCCTTAGCGATGTTGTGCTGAGGGATATGAATCACCCCCTTCCTCTTCCTAGACTCATCCAAATAACCTTCCACCAGCTCTTTCTCCACAGTATCGAAGTTGACTCGCTCACTGCACTCTCGGGTCTGAGTGATACCCTTGACCGCATCACTACCTTTTTACTATTTCTAGTTTGGTAGGCATAACTTTTGGGACCAGCGGCGGCGTATTCTTGAATGCTGTCACCTCCCAGCTCATCTGTCAAATCCCCCAGATAATGACCCAGTTCCAAGGGGGACTCTCCCTCTTTCACCGAATAAATCACGCTGTCGGTGTCGGTATAGAGGACCCTGTCTCCTAATCGCTCCAGATACCCATACAACTTGAGACGGGCGTAGGCGGTGGTGAAGGCAGCGTTGAAAACGTTATTGGATCTGCCGGGGGGTACAACGCATCGTTCGTGGTATTTCCACTGAACCATAGCGGTTTTGTCGCTGAGGAAGGCAAAGTACTTGACACGGTACTGTCCTGAAAACAAGAAGCGGAAAAACTGCTCCGGGTCACTGACTATCTCAGTTCTTGTCATATTGGTTCTTTGGGCAAACTTACCCCAGAAGCTGTTGAGGCAGAGCTTAGACACCTGTCTCCTGGTGGGGTTTGATTCTATTTTGCCAGCGTCTATGTCACGACTGAACTAGATCAGAACCCAAATGCATGACTCCAAGGCAATAGATCAAATAACAAAGTCTTTAATAAACAAAGTAAGAAAACAAGAATCACCCACCAGGGGAAAAGGTACGAAAACAAAAGATCAAAACAAATGGAAAATCACTCTTGCGAGGAAACAGAAAATCACTCTTACGAGGAAAAATGTAAGACAAAAGGCAGAACAACAATCAAAACAAGAACGATCAAAGTGCAAAAGAATAACAAAATCTGACATGAGCTATGAGTACTTGATAAGGACGCTGGTTCTCTTGACAAAGGACAAAACAAACTGGCACAGAACAAAGGGAGACACAGACAATATAGACACCAGGTAAGGGGAACAGGTGGAAACAATTAGGGCGGGGAAAACTAGCGGGAAACAAGAGGAAGGGTACGCAACCTGAAACAAGAGGAGATAACACTTCAAAATAAAAGCAAAACCCACAAGACAACATGAACACAAGACAAAACATAACAATGCCTTATTTCCTGACTATGACTGTCTAATTGAATGCCTTGATGGAGCCGGTAGTCTCTGATGTACTTTTCTCGGCTTTCCTCATCACACGCCTCTGGGGGGTACCCCAAAGCCTCCTGCTTTCCTTTCAGAAAAGTATGTATGTAGTCGACAAAGATGGAATCGCTATGTCTGTCAAAGTGCCACACCTCATTAATCTCAGCGACTCTGTAACAGAGTTTTGTTGAATTCAACACTGACCCACACCCCCGTCAACGTAGCCTCGTCATCGTGTTTGCAAGAGGATGTCTGATTGTTTGTTTCAGCACACGTGCGGCAGAGGGTGAACACCAGTTTACCTTGAGATGTTTTGTAAGGCAGTACAGGGAAAAAGAGACCGCAAGGAGGGTAGATGATGGCGCTGATGAGCCCAAAGTAGTCTCGTGGGTCATCAAAGTCTTTGGATATGATGGTAGGGTGGCCTAGTGGGTACGGAAAGCTACAGTTAATGTAGGGGTACAGAGACATCACATCCACGTACCGCATGGTTTCGTCAGAGGCAGCTGTGTGTCTCAACTTCACGGCGCAGGTCCTGCCTCCGTAAAGAGCTTGACGTGGGGAGAGAGGTTCGGGGGCTCGAAAGCGTTTGAGAAATGCTTTCACCCCAGAATGAGAACGCTTCATCTCTGACCAATCATGCTCTCTCATGACGATCGTACGGACGCCGTAAACAGTTTTTAGTCTTTGTAATTTCTTGCATGTAGCTTCATGCAGCGCTTCATAGGGGGCTCCTGTCAAAGGGCATGTGTCATGAGGTTGAAAGCAGGTAGGACAACTGTGACAAAAGCATCCTAGAAACTCCCACGCGTACTTTACACCATCAATTTCGGCATAACCATCTACAAAGTAAGGGCCGATTTGTTTTTCACCTCTGTTCAATGCATGCTGGATAAATCTGTTTTCTGTATGTGCTACCCACTCTAACCACTGGATGGAGGCGTTTGAATAGTTTTTACACTGACGCCTGTAGTTATCGGATGAAGGTATGGCTAAGGATTTAGGGGGCAGAAAATTGGTGAGAAACACTTTCGTGCAGGCAGAGGCAATAGTCACGCTGCTGAAAGGGTCCACCCCAGTATCTTTGAGAAACTGGTTCCTGAATCTGGCACATCCCTCTAACAGGATAGCGACATCGTTTTTACAGTAGTGCAGGGCTTCCTTTTCAAAGTCAAAGATGCCCTGAGAAGCAAACTCTGTTCGCTGATGCGCTGTCATGCGTTCTACACCATAATCATCGGGAGGAGGGTAGGGTCCGACGTATCTCAGGCGCTCCTTTGAGCTGAACCTGTGAGGGAAGTATCCCTTGCTCTGGTGTCTGCTCTGGAGGACAGGTGTGAGACTTTGCTCTTTTACTGACAGTGTACAGATTTTTGCAGTCCCTACATTTCTTAATCATATTGCAAGTACTGATTTGCTTTTCACTCCTCTGCTGAGGCTCTTTGTGTCTGGAAAAGCACAAAGACGTACAACAAGTCCTGCCGCAGTCCTGGCAGTATACACGCCTGTGATCCTCTCCAACCGGACAGAGGTCACAGCAGACGGGGCAGTAGCCCGGGCAGCTTTGTGTGTGAGAGTTTTCAAAGGTCTTGTAACAATACTGACAAACATGTCTAGCACCCAGAAAACCTTTCAGATTAAGTATGCCGTAGTAATGATTTTGAAATAAAAGCAAAAACAGAGGATTTGAACGATCGGAAAAGTCAGTCTCAAAATGAGAGAGAGGACGCTCGTCTGTAGTCCTGTGAAAGACCACAATTTTACGTCTGAGAATATTTTCAAATTTTCCAACATCGCTAAAGGTCACGGAAGTTTGTTCGCTCAGACCTGCGAGATTCTGCAACTCTCTCCCTCGTTCGACAGCCTCGTTGACAGTGCCCCCGGGGTTTGTTAGGTAAGCTAGGCAGATGATGAAGCAGAGACGATCATCACTATTGTATACCACATACAGATAACGTTTTGTCTTTCGCATGATTTCACAGTCTAAAGTCTTGTGTTTTCATTTGACACCCCCGCTGGGATTTCTCACCACCTGGACGATTAATTCCAGGTTACCGTCTGAGGTCATATCTGTCGGGGAAGCTGCATGGGCATCACTGATGGGTGAGCTAGGGGAGGTGAGGCTTTGAAGAGCATTTTCTAAGGGCTGGAAATAATGTTCAGGGTTTGGAGGGTTTGCTGGAGCCGACAAAAGCAAAAGATGCTGGAAAGCATTTTCTAAGGGTTGAAAGTAATTCTCTGCACCAGAATTTTCTGCACCAGCATTTTGAACATTTATTTCAGAAACAGGTGGAAGGTTATTCAGTTCTTCTACAATTTCTTCTAACTCTTCAGGAAAAACTATGAACTCTTTATCCATTTCTTTCTTTCTTTTTTTTAAAACCAAGAGTGGAAGTGGAATGTTGCATTACTGATAATGATATTCACCATTGTGGGAGGTACTCTATGATCCCTCCGATGTTGAGATTGGTGGGAGCGAGAACCGGAACCAGAACCGGAGCCAGAATCCGAAGCGGAGCAGTGAGACTGAAATCCTCTTCTAAATTGCACGGGCTCCCAGATCTTCAGCCGTTTGTCTGATGTATCAACTTCAGGCTGCTGATTGACTGGACTGGCAGGTTGAGGCTCTGTAAACATACGCACAGATAATAATATTATTTTAAACTCACACATGGGATGTTTTCAAGAGGTAAATCCTTAAGAGGGGGGAGGTTGAAATTCTGTGGAAAAATTGAATCATTATTTGAATTCATTTACTTTTAAAAATATATACGTGGGAATTACTCTTTAAATGTATTCTCATTAAGTTACACAGTACTCCGCCGGCCTCTAGGGCGGTGCGCTGCTCTCTAAACATTACCGGAAGATTCTAACTGGCACGCCCCCTCGCCCCACCTCACTTCCTAGCCGGTATTCATTTCAAAGTTTGAGCGAGGTAGAAACAAGGAGGCGAACCGTAAGCAGCGTTTCTTTTGGTTTTGGAAAAATAAATTAAAAAATCAAACCAAAGACTTACCTGTTACAGCAGGACTGTCCTGTTTTTCCGGAACTTCGGGGCGGATATTTTCGGAGGTCCGTTCCGATCCGAGATCGGGCTGATGTTGACGCTTAACACGGCAGAGTCTCAGACGCTTTTTAGACGGACGGACGGTCGGCACAAAATCCTCGTCCCCGCTGTCTCGTCCGCACACTCCGGCAGACGTATCCGATCTCTCAAAACACCGCTCAGCACGCTCTACTAAATCTGTAAGTATTTATAGTGAGTGACTTGTGTACAACTCTTTGTTGTCAACAGCTGTTTTTTCTGATTCAGATACTCTCTTACCGTAGTCTGAATGCGTTGAGGCCTTCCAGCTCTTCTGGAGTCACTTTTAACAAGAGAAACCCTCGTTAAGCAATTTAAAAAATAAAACGTTTAAATGAATAGCTGTTCTGAAAAGACTTACCGGTAAACAAGTTTTCACGCGGAGGAGAGTGTATTTCAGCGCAAACGGTAACCTCTAGATAAAAAACAAAATGTTTTATTTGCTTTTTTTGTATTTCTTAAAAGCCGTAGGATCAAGCTGATAAATTCGTATTCCTACCACGAGTCATCTTGCCGGTGTAGTCCGACCCCTATGTACCGACGTTACTTTCTCACTTGCACATTTATACCTTTCTCTGTTTTTTTCTTTGATGCACCCTAAACAACAAATGCTTTGTCATGAGATGCCTTAGAGTCTACAACATTGCATACTG
Source organism: Toxotes jaculatrix (assembly GCF_017976425.1). Lineage (NCBI taxonomy): Eukaryota > Metazoa > Chordata > Actinopteri > Toxotidae > Toxotes > Toxotes jaculatrix. The sequence continues at coordinate 13,557,384 of NC_054413.1, read as the reverse complement.
ACCCTTTGATATGAAACTCTGTTTGAAACTTTCTGCAGATCCGGACCTTCAGACATTCTGCAGAGAGTAAGGACCATGGAAGAACGGAAAATGACTTTTTTCGCTCCTCAATTTCATTTTATTATTTTACTTTGCAACTTTGAAAGTTTGTATTTTCTCTGTCTGTACTCTGTCACCATCATCTCACACATCCACGTCTCTGTAAAACACAGAACGGAAGATGCAGAAAAGTCCGTTTTACCTCACCAGTAGCTGAAGTTCATCTAGCTTGTTGCAAAGTGAGTGTATGCTGGAGAGAAATATTTCCAATAGTGGTGTGTGAAGTCCGTGTCAGTGAAGACACACAAGCACACAAGCACATTTTCCTCTCTGGCGTTTCACTGTGTGCACACCTTTGACCAGAATGTCCAGAGATCCAGAGAAAATCCATAGATCCAATGTTCAAGAGCTCTTCTCTGGTGAAAGAGCTCCTGGTACTGTAACAAGACATTGTGTTTACGAAGAAAACAAGACAAAACAAAGCACACTAACACACCAAGACGGCCATCCACGTGCCATCTTGATGTTCAAGTTATGTAACTGAAAATTTCAAGGGAAGTACAGAACAGTGGACACACATCAGACACAAAAAATTATATCACTTTTTATCAAAACAGTTCAATTTCCAAAATTTCCAATTACTCTTGAACGCATTGAAATATTAGCCTGAAATTTGAGAGGCACGCTCAAGAGATCTCACTATGCTTACATATTAATGCACAATTGCACCTCGTCTCTAGGGGTAGCCAAAAATGCAAAAAGTTTATATCGCATAACTGGCTGCATGGATTCATATAGAATTCAGTTTGCACAGTCTAGGGTCATGGCTTATTTAAACCATAAAATTTGGTAATGATTAATTAAAGTGGATGTAGCCGATTATATAAATAAAGAAATAAAAATTCTAGACTTTTCACACCCGTCTTTGAACCGCCACCTTATTGCGGTGGAGGGGTTTGAGTACCCGATTGATCCTAGGAGCTATGTTGTCAGGGCTAAATGCCCTGGTAGGGTCTCCCAAGGTAAACAGGTCTTGGGGGATGGGTCAGACCAAGAATGGTTCATAAGCCCCCTATGAATATAGCCACAACAAGGCCAGTTATGTTGCCCAGTATGGCAGCCTCACCCTGGAGCCAGGCCTGGGGTTGGGACACGCATGTGAGCGCCTGGTGGCCGGACCTCTCCCTACGGGGCCCGGCCAGGCAGAGCCTGAAGGAACAACATGGGGCCGTCCTCCTGTGGACTCACCACCCGCAGGAGGAATGGTAAGGGGCCGGTGCATTGCGAATTGGCAGTGGTCAAAGGCAGGGGCCTAGATGACCCGATTTCTGGACACGGAAAATGGCTCTTGGGACATGGAATGTCACCTCACTTTGGGGTAAGGAGCCTGAGCTGGTGCAGGAGGTTGAGAGGTACCAACTAGATATAGTCGGGCTCACCTCCAAGCACAGCTTGGGCTCTGGAACCCAACTCCTTGAGAGAGGCTGGACTCTCTACTACTCTGGAGTTGCCCACGGTGTGAGGCGGCGGGCTGGCGTGGGTTTGCTTATGGCTCCCCAGCTCAGCCGCCATGTGTTGGAGTTTTTCTCGGTGAATGAGAGTGGTGTCGCCTCCCTGCACCTACGGGTCGGGAGAGGTCTCTCACTGTTGTTTTGGCCTATGGGCTGAGCAGCAGTGTAGAGTACCAGGCTTTCTTGGGGTCCCTGGGAGGGGTTCTGGATGGTGCGCCAACTGGGGACCCTGTCATTCTACTGGGGGACTTCAACGCTCACGTGGGCAGCGACAGTGACACCTGGAGGGGCGTGACTGGGAGGTCTCCCCAATCGGAACCCGAATGATATTATCTTATTGGACTTCTGTGCTAGTCGCAGCTTGTCCATAACAAACCCCATGTTCAGACATATGGGTGTCCATCAGTGCACATGGCACCGGGACACCTTAGGCCGGAGGTCAGTGATCCACTTTGTGGTCAAGTCATTTGACTTTCGGCCATATGTCTTGGACACTCGGGTAAAGAGAGGGGCTGGGCTGTCAACTGATCACCACCTGGTGGTGAGTTGGATCCGTTGGCAGAGGAGGCAGCTAACAGGTACTGGCAGGCCAAGAGTGCTGCAGTCCGGGCGGTTGCAGAGGCAAAATTTCAGATCTGGGAGAAGTTTGGTGAGGCCATGGAGGAAGACTATTGTTCAGCCTCAAAGAGGTTCTGGCAAACCGTTTGGTGCCTCAGGAGAAGGAAGCAGTGCTCTACCAACACTGTTTACAGTGGGGGTGGGGAGCTATTGACCTTGACTGGGGACATTATTGGACAGTGGAAGGAATACTTTGAGGATCGCTTCAATCCCGCTGACACGCTCTCCATTGAGGAAACAGAGGCTGGGGACTCAGGGGTAGAATAATCCATCACCCTAGCTGAAGTCACTGAGGTGGTTGAAAAGTTCCTTGGTGGCAAGGCAGGGTGAATGAGATCCGCCCCGAGTACCTCATGTCTCTGGATGTTACAGGGCTGTCTTGGTTGACATGCCTCTGTAACATTGCGGGGCTGTCAATACCTGACAGTACCTCTGGAGTGGTAGACAGGGGTGGTGGTTCCTCTTTTTAAGAAGGGGGACCGGAGAGTGTGCTTCAACTATAGGGGGATCACACTCCTCAGCCTCCCTGAGAAAGTCTATGCCAGAGTGCTGGAGAGGAGGATTTGGCCGATAGTTGAACCTCGGATTCAAGAGGAACAATGCGGTTTTCAGCCTGGTCATGGAACGCTGGGCCAGCTCTATACTCTTCACAGGGTGCTCGAGGGTTCATGGGAGTTTGCCCAACCAGTCCACATGTGTTTTGTGGATCTGGAGAAGACGTCCCTCTGCTAAGGGCTGTCTGGTCTCTGTACGAACAGAGCAGGAGCTTGGTTCACATTGCTGGCAGTAAGTTAGACCTGTTTCCAGTTCATGTTGGACTCCAGCAGGGCTGCTCTTTGTCACCGGTTCTGTTCATAATTTTTATGGACAGGATTTCTAGGCACAGTCAGGGGCCAGGGGGACCACAGGATTTCATCCCTGCTTTTTGCGGATGATGTTGTCCTGTTGGCTCTGTCAAACCAGGACCTTCAGCATGTACTGGGGTGGTTTGCAGTCGAGTGTGAAGCAGCTGGGATGAGAATCAGCACCTCCAACTTCGAGGCCATGGTCCTCAACTGGAAAGGGTGGCTTGGAGGAGAGGAGAGTTCCTGCCTCAAGTGGAAGAGTTTAAGTATCTTGGGGTCTTGTTCGCGAGGGAGGGAAGGATGGAGCGAGAGATTGACAGGCGTATCGTTGCAGCTTCTGCAGTGATGCGGTCGGTGTACCGGTCCGTCGTGGTGAAGAAGGAGGAGACGAAGCTCTCGATTTACTGGTCAACCTACGCTCCTACTCTCACCTATGGTCATGAGCTTTGGGTCATGACCAAAAGGACAAGATCTCGGATACAAGCAGCCGAAATGAGTTTCCTCCGCTCAGAGTATAGCCTCTACTCCTCCACATGGAGAGGAGCCACCTGAGGTGGTGTCATGAACTGACTCAAAGTTCATAACAAAGAAGGGAGATGACACAAACAGGTGGTTGGATAATCAAATGAATTTATTTAAAATATAAAAAGAACTTAATTTCAAACGTTAATATGGGAATCTGTATTGTCAGTGATGTAATGAGTGTTGGCATGAGTGAAAATGTTGGATGCAGAAATACCCCAAACGGAAAACAACCCAACCAACCCAACCAAACTTACTTAAGTAAAATCTCATTACTGGGGTGAGAGGGAGATCGAGCGCCAACTTTCCAGCCCTCTTTTAAGGCTTAATGAAAGTCAGCTCAGGTGTGGCTCAATCAAGAGGACACACCCCTGCTACTCTGTCTAACACCTGAGGGGAAAAAGGGAAAAAGGAAGGGGAAAGAAAACACCAAATGCCAACCCGGGATTACATAATAGGTGGGGTCATCACACCTACCCCCATAAGAGCGGAGACCAACCAGGTACTCCGCCCAAAACCACTAACCCACAAAACCATAATCCCAAATAGCGTCCCATGGTCCGGGGCCATGGTCCGTACCAACCGCAATCAGGATCCCAGAGCCAAGACACACATCAAAAATATTCCAAACCCCAAACCAGGCCAAGGCCTCCTCTTCAACAACAGAACAGTTCAACCAATCCAAACTGAACCTCCCCTGAAAAGAATCCAGCGGGCCTCTCCACCCTACTGTAAGCCCAAAACCGAATTTCCCCAGCCCCCCTGCGACCAACACCAACCCAAAACAAAATAGGCCGATCAAACTGCAGTGCAGCCAACACAGGAGCAGAACATAAAAGAGCTCCATCACCGAACACTCAAAGGGCCGATCCCAAATGGGAACGGGACACCGCAGAGATGGACCTCTAAACTTTTCAGGCACCACCACCTGCAACAGAGATGGCCTGACCAAACTGTCTGCCTGTGCACACTCCTTATACAACAACACATCATTTTTCACAAAATACCCTTGAGCTGTAGGTTTCATGTCACACTCAGGATACACCAGCTCAAACAGCACCTTGGAGGAAGGATCCGACTGTTGTTCCTGAGCTAAGTCCTTCTGGGAAACAGACTTAAGAGGGACAGGACAACCACTTTTTCCTCAGCCCTTGCCAGCTGAACAGTGTCCATCCGTTTGCACGCCATTTCACGAGTTACTGCACAAGCTGGAAACAACTCCACTTCAACCTCAGTCTCCTCCGAGTTTGGCAGAACCTGGGTGACCACGTTTGGTGGCGGAGCATCAGCCCACACTCTACACCCCGCCAGATCATTCCCCAGAATCATAGCCACCCCCCCAATCGGGAGTGCAGGACGCACTCCTACTGCAACCTCCCCAGTAACCAACCCACAAACCAAGTTCATTTTATGCACGGGTACTGGAATAATGGACATATCCATACCCCGCATTAAAACAAAGTCTCCAGTATCCGACTCTGCGGAAAAAGGAAGGATGGACTCACAAACAAAGGTATGCAGTGCCCCAGTGTCTCTCAAAATTTTAATAGGCAGTTCTTTCATTCCAGGCAAAGACACGTAACCCTCTGAAATAAATGCAGAATAATCACTCTTAATATCAACACTGCACCCAGGAGGATCCAGCACATCACCAGGACGCTGTTCTTGAGACCATAACTGAGTTGGAACCACAGGGGCGGCCAGAGCCACAGGTTTTACCTGTTCATTTCCTGACAGCTTAGGTTTCCCTTTAAGAACAGGACATTCTCTTTTCCAGTGCCCCTTACGTTTGCAATAATTACACGCAGTAGAATCGTTTTCCGTCCAAAAGCTATTCTCAGCCCTGCCAAAACTGGACTCCCCATGCAATGTCAGAGATTCACCAGTGTGAGCTGAAAAGCCATTCTGCTGCACATAAACATTGGATTCAACAAAAATACCTTTATGAGTTAAACTATACTCATCCGCCAAGACTGCTGCTTCTTGGGGCGTCTTAACTCTTTTTTCATTTATATAAGTGGCAATAGTATCAGGCACGCAGTTTTTAAATTGTTCCATTGCTATCAGATCACACAAGTTCTCAAAAGTATCAATTCCTGATGCAGAACACCACAGATTAAATTGCACAACCATGTCTCGCACAAATTCCACATGAGTTTGATCTTCCCTCTTTCTCATCTTCCTGAAGCTTTGCCGATATGCTTCAGGAACCAACTCATACGCCCGCAATACTGCAGCCTTAACCCTATCATAACTTGTGCTCTCTGCTGCAGTCAAAGAAGCATAAGCCTCCTGTGCCTTACCTGTGAAGACACATTGTAACAATAAAGTGTGCTCCTCATCAGTCCAGTTCCGGGAATCTGCCACCCGTTCAAACAAAGAAAAAAACAGATCTGGATCCTTCTCAGTAAATCTGGGAAGAAGTTTCAGGTTAGTGCCAACATCAAAACGATTGTCATACATCAAACCCCCACCAACCAGCTTCCCCTCCTTAATCAGCTGCAACTTGTAATGTTCCAGTTCCAATTTTGCCCGTTCCAATTCCAGTTTTTTGTACTGCAGCGATTTTTCATGTTCCAATTTAATCATTAATAATTCTTTCTGCTGTTCAAAGGTTAAAGTGTCAGAGATCGCCGCAGGTGAACTACCTTCATATTTATCCGAATCCTCGGGCAAAATACCCTCTTCCACCAATTTATTCTTCAAAACCATTTTTATATTTTGTTTTAAACGTTTTTCAGTTATTTCAACACCAAAATGCTCAGCAACCCTTAGCAATTGATCCCTAGTACACTGATCCAACAACTCACCTGAAGGAGACTGAATGAAATCCTCCACAGCTGAGGCCATCACTTCTCCCAGGAAAACGAGCCACCAGTTTCACTCAAGACTGGCAAAAATGGAGTTCAATCCCCCAGCCTACCTCAATAACACTGGCTAACTCAACCCTAGTCTTCAAGTGGCTACTTGTGGTGGGTTCTTATACACTCCAAATCAGTGGGGTGGGCAGGCAACTGGTTAACCAGCGACCCCCCCAAACACCCCTGAGGTGTTCCCGAGCCAAATGCTGCACCCACGTTCACCACTACACTAAAGTTGGAACAACGGATACCCTACGCCGAATCCGTTGTCTAAACCTAGCAGGGGGAAAAACTTCAACAACAAAAAAAAATAAGAAAGAGAGAAAAAAAAACAAAACAACCCCAGCCACTTCTTTAGGATCACCAATATACTGAACTGAGCAACCAAAAACTGACCAACCTCTTCCTCTCCCCAAACAAAACCCAAATACCTGAATGCATCTCCCAAAACAAATGAAACTTTCCACCATTGTGCTCCATTCAAGATGGACGAGCCCCCATTTTGTCATGAACTGACTCAAAGTTCATAACAAAGAAGGGAGATGACACAAACAGGTGGTTGGATAATCAAATGAATTTATTTAAAATATAAAAAGAACTTAATTTCAAACGTTAATATGGGAATCTGTATTGTCAGTGATGTAATGAGTGTTGGCATGAGTGAAAATGTTGGATGCAGAAATACCCCAAACGGAAAACAACCCAACCAAACTTACCAACCAAAAATCTCATTACTGGGGTGAGAGGGAGATTGAGCGCCAACTTTCCAGCCCTCTTTTAAGGCTTAATGAAAGTCAGCTCAGGTGTGGCTCAATCAAGAGGACACACCCCTGCTACTCTGTCTAACACCTGAGGGGAAAAAGGGAAAAAGGAAGGGGAAAGAAAACACCAAATGCCAACCCGGGATTACATAATAGGTGGGGTCATCACAGGTGGTTCGGACATCTATTTAGGATGACCCCTGGATGCCTCTCTAGTAAGGTGTTCCGGGCATGTCCCACCCGGTGGAAGCCCCGGGGAGGACCTAGGACACGCTGGAGGGACTGCATCTCAGCTGGCCAGGGAACGCCTCGGGGTTCCTCCGGAAGAGCTAGAAGAAGTGTCCAGAGAGAGGGAAGTCTGAACGTCCCTGCTTAGACTACTGCCCCCGTGACCCAGCCCCGGATAAGCGGAAGAAGATGAAGATGATGAAGATGATGAAAGTTTTAAAAAGAGTCCTTTTCCTATTTGGTCTGAATTTTAATGAAATAAGTCAAAGTTCCCTTTGATATTACTAATAATGAATGAGAAGAAACACCATTTTCATTAGTTTAATATTTATTATCCCCAAAATTTGGACAATAACAAGGATAGCCCCAAATAACAAAAATCGACAATGTCAGTAGCAGGTGTTTCCACTGTTTGGCACAATGACAGCTTGACAGTGATGCCTCATGCTCCTCACTAGCCTCATAATGTTGTTCTGAAGCAATGCATTCCACTCTTCCTCAAGTGCTACACGCAGTTCTGCCAGGTCACGTGGGGGTGGGGTACGATCATCCAGTCTCTGCTTCAGCTGGTCCCAGACGTGCTCTATAGGGTTCAGGTCAGGGGACATTGCTGGCCATACCACCAATTTTGGCATGATGTGGTGGAGCATTATCATCCATGAACAGAAAGTTTGGGGTATGCTGGCGGAATTGGGGGATGATGATGGGTTCTATGATGTCTCTGAGATCAGAACGTGCAGTGACTGAGCCATCTACAATAACCAAATCTGTTTTGCGCTGACTAGTGTTGCCTGCCCAGACTGTTGCACCTCCTCCACCAAAGCGAACCCTGGGGACAATGTTGACCTCGGCGTATCGCTCACCTCACCTTCTCCAGCAACACTGACGACCATCATTTCTGTGCAAGGTGACCCGAGACTTGTCTTTTAGTATTTTTTGGTATTGGCCCCAATATGTAAGGCACACTGTACACAGTGAGACCATTACGTGGAAAACACAAAATAAAGTGTGTCTATCACCCCAATACAATTGCCTCCCTATCCCAAAAATCTCTGAAGTGAAACAAACACTGTATGTACGACATCCACTCAGTCTCTCAGTGGAGAGACTGAGTGGATCTCTTATTTTGAGTAGTGTAAATCACCCATATGCCAACCTATGGTCAATTCATAATAATAATAATAATTATACATTTTATTTATAGGCGCCTTTCTTGACACTCAAGGTCACCTTACATTATAAAAACATACAATAAAACAAAAAGAGACAATACAGTTTAAGATAGACAATAGACAATGCAGTTGGGGTCAGCGCGAGTAAGCTAATCTGAACAGATGAGTTTTGAGTTTAGATTTGAAATGTGGGAGTGAGTCAGTGTTACGGAGATCGGGTGGGAGAGAGTTCCAGAGCTGTGGGGCAGAGCAACTGAATGCTCTGCTCCCCATGGTAACAAGGCGGGCAGAAGGGACAGTGAGATGGATACAGGAAGATGATCTGAGGGTGCAGACAGGTGTGACATATGGAGGGGCGAGGTTGTGGATGGCTTTAAAAGTGAGGAGAAGTATTTTGTAGCTGATGTGGTATGTGATGGGAAGCCATGATGGAGGGGGTGCGTGTGATGATACGGGCAGCAGAGTTTTGAACCAGTTGCAGTTTATGGAGGATTTTATGAGGGAGGCCAAACAGAAGACTGTTCCAATAATCTAGATGGGAGGTAATTAGGCTGTGAACCAGAATGGCAGCGGAATGAGGAGTCAGGGAAGGACGGAGACGGTTGATGTTACAAAGGTGGAAGTAGGCAGACCGGGTGACATTATTGATGTGGGAGGTGAAGGAGAGGGTGCTGTCGAGGATGACACCCAGACTTTTTACCTGTGGAGAGGGGGAGACGGAGGAGTTATCAATGGGAATGGAGAAGTTATGGAGTTTGCTTAAGGTGTGTTTTGTGTCTATTAAGAGAAGTTCTGTTTTGTTACTGTTTAATTTGAGGAAGTTTGAGGTGAACCAGGATTTTATTTCAAGGAAGCAATTGGTAAGGGAGAAAGGAGGGAGTGTAATGTTGGGTTTGGTTGAAAGGTAGAGCTGGGTGTCATCCGCGTAGCAATGAAAATGAATGCGATATTTACGGACATAGCTCTGGGCCACGCCTGTAGTGACTGGGACTGTCAGGTTTCACCCTGGGTGCCAGGGCGGCCTTATTGTTTATTTAGTGTTTCCTGTTTTATTTTGGTAATGCTTGAATTTCCTATTGTTCACGGTTCTTCCTCTCATTTCAGGTATCTTGACTTCCCTCTCCTCGTGTGCTCCTCCCACCTCCTGATTACCCTTCCTCCCTTAATGTGTTTCACCTGTGTTAATTGTCTCCCCGCGGCCGGATGTATTTAGTCCCCGTTCTCCCTGCACTCCTTGCCAGATTGTCTTGTGTGTTCCTAGTGTTTCTACCGAGCTTTCCAGCGTTCCTTGTTGTGCTTGTTATACCGATTGTTTGACCTCTGTCTGGATTTTGGATTTTGAGCTTGCCTTCTCCCTGTTGTACCTCTGCTTTATTGGACTGACTTCACGTGTACCAAACTTGGACAGATTAAACCGTTTTCTGGTTATCACTAACTCTGACTCTGCACCTATGTCCACTTCACTACCTACCCAGCCCTGACAGGGACTGAGTGAGAGGTGAATGATTTTAGCTGAATGAACTGAGTGCGGCCTGAGAGGTATGAGTGGAACCAGTTGAGGGGTGTGTTAGTAATGTCAATGGAGGAGAGTCTGCCCAGAAGGATGTTGTGTGAAATTGTGTCGAAGGCCGCACTCAGATCAAGCAGGAGGAGAATGGATAGTGAACCAGAGTCGGCAGCCAGGAGGATGTCATTGGTGATTTAGAGAAGTGCAGTTTCAGTGCTATGGAGGGGACGGAAACCAGACTGGAATTGTTCATATAAATTATTGCAGGATAAATGTGTACGGAGTTGAGTGGCAACTGTTTTTTCAAGAATTTTTGAGATGAATGGGACGAAAATTATTGAGATTGTTGGGATCTGAGCCAGGTTTCTTGAGTATTGGAGTTATAGCGGCTGTTTTAAGGGAAGAGGGAACAATTCCAGTGGTAAGGGAAGAGTGAACAATGTCCGTAATGAGAGGGGACAGAGAAGGGAGAGAGGCCTTTACAAGGACAGTAGGAATAGGGTTTAACTGGCAGGTTGAAGATTTGGATTTTCGGATGAGTTCAGAGATTTCATTATGTGGCGAGCGAAGGGGGAAGGAATAAGAGGATAATAGGGGGTGGTAGCAAATAGTATCGAGCGCTGCAACACCCCAACTATGAACAACCTATAAGCCAGACAACGCCACCTTGGGAATTTCGCCCAAGGAAATAGTTTAGACAACTGTACCAACTCTAAGGCACCCAGGTTCGTTTTACAACGGGACAGAGACGTCGTTCCAAACAATAATCAATATACTTTATTCAAAATTAGTTGACACCTAGCTAAAACATTATAAAACACCATTCACACACACACACACACAGAGTATTAAAATACTATAAAACACCATGCACACGCAGGGGACGAAAGGGGAAAGGGGGAAGATCCTATCAGGGCTGAGGCTTACCAGGGGGCCAGCTCGAGGAGAAGGGTGAGGGATCCCTAATAATATACAAAAAAAATTATCACCCCAGCCACACGTGACAGCCACACACACTCACGCACACGTAGTGAAAGGAACCCAGGACCAGGGGAGGCACACGACACGGGAAAAAGGGGGAAACCACCACCCGGCACCACGACCGCCACCACCTTCAGCTCTCAGCCACTGAAAAGGGGACAAGGAAGTAAAATTAGAGTCACTCCCAACACAAGAAAACAAACAACCAATATACAAACAATAACAAAAGAAAAGAAACAATAAATCAATGCTTACAGATTAATCAAAGCACCAATGACTAAACATAACATGAAATTCTTGTCACACACAAAGGAAATCAATGGTTAAGGAACAAAAAAAAAACCAAAACTGAATATCAGGGCTAATTGAACCACCGAATGTCAAAAATCAAACAAGAGAAGAAAGGAAAAAAAGAAAAAAAGAGGAAACAAACAAGCCAGCCCAGGGCCTAGTTAACCAGGATATTTAATAAACCAAATAATCTAACCTAACAGAAACAAAGCTATAAGGAAAACAAAATAATCAAAACAATAACCCAAAACCCATTCTAACTAAATTCAGCAAAGGAAATGGGGACATTAAATGAGGAGCAACCCCAGCGTGCATTCAATTTTTAAAAGTCCAGGCCCAAAACGGACGAAACTGCCCATTCAATATCCACGTAGGTAGGGGGTGATTGCGTTGTCCACCTGCGCAGCCCGACGGCAGCAACACCGGAGCGCCCGAGCGACCGGCAACGCCACAGCGGGGAAGCGCGGCAGAAACAACCCCAGTAAGGCAGAACAAGCCGAGCACAGCCAAGCAGAGCCAAGCAGAGCCAAGCAGAGCAAAGCAGAGCAAAGCAGCAGTGTTTCTTGCTCCGACCAGACAGGACAAAGCAGCTGGCAAATGAGTCCCTGTGGTTAACAAAACAGAAATAAGGTTAGCCAAGCTACATATACATACAAATTAAATGCATTAAACACACCGCGGCGTGCGTGCCGATGAGGCTACGTGTGATCATCTTACGGGAGAGGAAGCGAGCGAGCGCGTGCTCTCTCAGCACGAGTGGAGGCTAGCAGCAACCTGCGGCTAGTTTGCGGCACAGGGAATAACCCACGAGCCGCGCACGTCGGTGAAAGACCGGCCGTCCGGCGTCTGCGCCAACGACGATGAGGCGGAAGGAAGCGGGCGACCAGGAAGTGGGCCTCGGAGCCAGGAGCAAGAGAGGGTCAGGATGGCCACCGCACTCTTTTATAGAGTGCCCTCATGCGGTGATAGGCCAACGAGGACTGAGGTGAACAAAACGGCGCAAATCTGCACTGGGGGATGCAAGGCGAAACATCTCATCCTGCTACAATCTACCCCCCCAAACGCATCGTCGCCCCGACGATGGATAAGCCAAAGCCCAAGCCACTACAGCTAGCTCCACGGCCTAAAGAGAGCAGAAACAGCATTGCTGCGGCTGGGCGTTGGCTGAGGCGCCTCATGCCTCAGGACCAACAAGTCACAATCAAGCGACAGTTCGTCCTCGGACTGTTGTTGGTCAGGAGGAGATGAACAGGAGGCGGCAGCACCACCTGGGGAACCAACTCCCACCAAGGCCTTCAGCAGCGTCCGATGGACTCGTCTGGCTTTGGTGTGGTCACCCGTAGGTGCAATGGTGTACACAGAACCTCCTTCTTTTGGCGCCTTAAGAACTCTGTACACCACAGAGCTCCACAGATCCTGGATCTTATGGCGCCCCCTCACACTAAAATCTCGCACCAATACTAACTGGTCCACCTTCAATGGGACATCTTGGACATGCTGGTCATGATTCCTCTTCCGACGTTCTGCTGCGACTCTCAACCTCTCTCGGGCACCCTCAAAAGCGATCTGCAGCCGAGCCTGATGCTCCTGAATCCACTCATGGACACCACCACCAACAGGGTCTGGAACCCGGCCCAACAGGAAATCAACTGGGAGCCTTGGCTCTTGTCCAAACATTAAAAAGAATGGTGTCTCACCAGTTGCCTGATGGGGCGTGGTGTTGTAGGAGTAGAGCACCTGTGGCAGGCAAGAGTTCCAGTGCCGCTTCTGGGACACAGGGAGGGTACGCAGCAGGTTGTGAAGGGTCCGGTTAAACCGCTCACACTGACCATTGCCAGCTGGATGGTATGGAGTGGTGCGGGACTTCTCAATGCCATAAAGGCCACAGAGCTGCTGGATCAGGGAGCTCTCAAAGTTGCGGCCCTGATCAGAATGTATACGGGCAGGGACCCCAAACTTTGAGAACCACTCCGTAACCAACACCTGAGCCACAGTGGAGGCTCGTTGGTCCCGAGTAGGAACAGCCAGTGTGTACTTACTGAAAACATCAGTAAGAACAAGGACATTTTCAATCCCACTTTGAGTGGGTTCCAACACTGTGTAATCCATGGCCAGGATCTCATTAGGCCGCGAAGCCAGCAGATGTCCCATGAAACTACGAACAGCAGGTTGATTGTCCTTGGCCACCTGGCACCTCTCACAACTTTGACACCAATGCGCCACATCGGACAGGAGGACATACCTGGCCAATAACACCGCTGTCGCAGCAGTTCCAGAGTTCGCTCGACACCCTGATGGCCATGCCTCTGATGGACCTCAGTCAGAACCTCTTCCCTTAGGGAAGCAGGCAACAACAACTGAAAAACAGCCTCTGCACCATCAGGACGATGAACCTGACGATAGAGGACTCCATCCCTCCTTACCAAGCGGTCCCATTGCCGGAGCAATGTCAAAGCAGGCTGTGACAGCTGCTTTCGCTCCTCATAGTTCGGACGCCGCTTCTGTTCCCAAAATGCCAAGATCTCCTGAATAACAGGATCATCTTGCTGGAACACACAGAGATCAGAAGGGGTATGGTAGGGCAGGGCTATAACAGCCGCTTGTGTGGCTTCAGCCTTTTGCACCTGCAGCGCTTGCTGCAAGGGTCTGGGGAGTGATGTGCCAGGGAGCATAACTTCGATATTCTGTGCTTCTGGGGGATGCTGGCGGGACAGTGCATCAGCATTTTTATTACTCCTCCCTGAGCGATACTTAATCTCGAAATCAAATGAGGCAAGCTGTGCTGCCCAGCGCTGCTCAGCAGCACCAAGCTTAGCAGAGGACAGGTGGCTAAGTGGGTTGTTGTCCGTGTAGACCAGACACTTATGGCCGAGCAGGTACTCCCTGAATTTTTCAGTCATGGCCCACTTGAGCGCCAAAAACTCCAGCTTCATGGAGCTATAATTTGCCATGTTGCGCTCAGTGGGCCTCAAACCTCGGCTAGCATAAGCAATGGGCCTCACCTTGCCACCCTGCTCCTGCGACAGCACAGCTCCCAAGCCACCATGGCTTGCATCAACCTCCAAGATGAAAGGGAGGGAAAAATCAGCATAAGCAAGCACCGGTGCATCGGTGAGCCTGGTTTTAAGCATTTCGAAGCTGTGGCAGCACTCCTCAGTCCAGTGCCCACTGATCCCACGCTCTGATCTCCTTGACTTGGTGCCTCCAAGCTCAGCAACTAGCTTGTGTAGGGGGGCAGCCAACTTGGCAAAACCCTCCACAAACCGCCGGTAGTAACTGGCAAAGCCAAGGAACGACCGCAGCTCAGAGATGGTGGTTGGAGGCTGCCAGTTGGCCACGACCTCCACCTTGCTAGGATCTGTGGAAACACCCCGATCAGACACCACATGCCCCAAATAGCGCACCTCCCGCTGGAAGAAGGCACACTTGGACAGTTTCGCTTTGAGACCTTCCCGTTGCAACCGTCCCAGCACCACCTCCAACCTCTCTAGATGCTGCTCGACTGTGGAAGAGAAAACCACAATATCATCCAGATAAAGGAGCAGAGACTGGCACTGTTGGTCGCCAAAAATCCGTTGCATCAGTCTCTGGAAGGTGCTAGGAGCGTTGCAGAGCCCAAAGGGCATGCGGTTCCACTCAAAGAGGCCAAATGGTGTGCAGAATGCCGTTTTAGGCTGGTCTGCTTCTGCCACTGGAACCTGGTTATACCCGCTGGCTAAGTCCAGGGTGGAAAACCAGCGAGCACCCGTCAAGGCATCGAGGGATTCGTCGATGCGGGGGAGAGGGAAGGCATCCTTCCTGGTCTTACTGTTGAGCTGCCTGTAGTCAACACACATACGGAGGCTGCCGTCTTTCTTTTTCACCAATACAATGGGAGAAGCATACGGGCTGCTACTCTCCCTGATCACCTGTGCCTCAAGCAATTGATTAATATGCTCTTTTGCCACTTCATAGTCCGATGGTGGTATGCGCCGATAGCGCTGCCGGACCGGAACATCATCCAGCAAAGGGATCTCATGAGCTACCAAATTGGTACAGCCTAGATCACCATCATGGGCAGAGAAGACTGGAGTGTACTTCTGAAGGAGGGACCTGACCTTCCCTTGTTCTTCAGCAGGCAACGGACACAAATCCACAGCTTGTATCTGATCCTGCACAGGATCAGAAACTGTCTGGGATGCCACCATGGCCACACCAGAAGGCACCTCACTGACCCCCGCAGGCAGGCTGACCACACTGACCTCATTCAAGGTGCCAACCGCCGTGCGAGGATAGACCAGCACGTCAGTAGAGCCCACATTCACAATAGGAATGTAGGCAGTGCCCCGTTCTACACGGACCAGAGCTGGAGAGGCAAGCAGTCCAGCAGGAAGGCCAGAGTCTAAAGGCTCAAACAACACTGTCTTGCCAACATATTGCTCTGAGCATGTGGCTGCAACAATCTTCATCGCACCACCAGGAATCCGACAAGCCTTCCTACCACGCACCCTGACCTTGCCCGGGGTAATTTGAGGGGCCTTGACACTGGCTTGATGGCATTTTTGTAATGCCTCAACAACAGACTCTGGTGCCCCAGATACTGAGGGCAAGTCAAACAAAGCCAAGCCATGCTGGCCAAAGAGCTCCTTATAGCATCTACGGATGATGTTCATCCCCAAAACACCAGGGACCCGAGAAGCAACACCACCAGGGGGGTCCTTGACCACCAACACACCACAGCGTGCCATGAACTTACCACAAAGCTCCACGTCCAGCTCCAGATAACCAATGTATGGAATAGCCAACCCATTAGCTGCGCTGAGCTGTAGCCAGTGACAAGACTGGAGCCTCTCCCGGCCCCAAGGTTCAAAATGTTGGTGGAAGAAGCTCTCAGTGACTGTGGATACCATGGACCCAGTGTCCACTAAGCAGGGAACTTTAATTCCACCCATGCTCACGTCTACATGTGGACAAGATGACATGAGCTTGGAAGCTTCTCCCCAACTAGCTGAAGCTCCCTCTGAGCCAGTGGCTGCACCCCCCGAACTGTGGCTCTGCAATTCGGCGGGCGCTAGTTTTCCGACGGCAAACCGGACTGGGGCTGCCTATTAGGCTGTGAAGCAGGCAAAGACAGCTGAGTGCGAGGCCCAACACGCACCCCGTCACACTCCCGGGCATAGTGACCTGGCTGCTGGCATCGTCTACAGATGACAGGGCCACGATGGGAGGGGCGACTGCTCTGAGGGGGGTTCTGCAGGCGAGAAATGCTTCGGGTGAGTTGGTTGAGCTGCTCTTGTTGTAGCTTTAACATCTCCCTCATCTCGCTCAGCTCAGTCACATAAGGTACGTTGGCCGGCACCACCTGAGAACAACTCTGAACGCCACACTGAAGGCCAAAGATAGATGGAACTGAGTGACTGCGGCCTCTGACGCCTCCTGGCAAACCCTCGCGCTCCCACCTGATCGCCTCGCTCCTAACCTCCAGTAATGTAGCAGTAGGCTGCCTGCGCACAAACTGTTTCAATTCACGGCGCAAAGCACCGTCAATAACGTACTCCACAAATTGATCGCGCAGCAAAACCTCAGCATTTGGCACACCACTAGGTGCACACTGTCTAACAGATGCCATGAGGCTCATTAATGCAAGAGAAAACTCTTGCAAAGTCTCACCTTCTTGCTGCCGCCGGGAGAAGAACGCCTCCTGCAAGGCTACATAGGAGTCAGAGGGACCATAAAGCTCCTGCAGCACAGCAATTATCTGGGCTGGGTCTTCCCTCTCTGCACTGGGGCGGAATTTAATCTCCTCACGTGCCTCTCCCTCAAGATGATCAAACAAGAAGAAAGCCTGATCGGCTGCAGACAGGCGGCGCGCTCACATGCAAGCCTGTACCTCCTCAAGCCACTCAGCTAACCCTATACCTGTTCTTCCCCTGAACATGGGACATTTCCGGTCACGTGGCACAAAGACCAACCTCTCTGCTAATGGGGCGCTAGCAATAGAAGGAGCAATAGGGGGCACAGCAGAATTAGAGGCCATGGTGCTAGGACCAGGCACGGCCGCAGCCTGTTCCTGCCGCAGCCTCTCATTATCTGCTCGCAACTGCGCAACTAATTCCCTCAACTCTTGCAACTCTCCCTCCATAGCTACACCTTGACCAATAGACAGGCGACCTTAGTCCTAAATGAGGTGAGAAGAGTACACACCGGAAACAAATCCTCACTGAAACTTCCTCTGCAAGAAACCAACTGCTGCTTTGCCTATGCACAATCTACAGCACTCACATAAAATACTTTCGCCTAGGGCCACAGTAAAATACAGAAGGAAAAAAAAAAGAACAAAAAAAAACAAAAAAGAAAAACAAAATGGAACACACGTCTCTGCTCTCCAGAAGTAAATCCTGCCGACAACGCCAAGTTGTGGCGAGCGAAGGGGGAAGGAATAAGAGGATAATAGGGGGTGGTAGCAAATAGTATCGAGCGCTGCAACACCCCAACTATGAACAACCTATAAGCCAGACAACGCCACCTTGGGAATTTCGCCCAAGGAAATAGTTTAGACAACTGTACCAACTCTAAGGCACCCAGGTTCGTTTTACAACGGGACAGAGACGTCGTTCCAAACAATAATCAATATACTTTATTCAAAATTAGTTGACACCTAGCTAAAACATTATAAAACACCATTCACACACACACACACAGAGTATTAAAATACTATAAAACACCATGCACACGCAGGGGACGAAAGGGGAAAGGGGGAAGATCCTATCAGGGCTGAGGCTTACCAGGGGGCCAGCTCGAGGAGAAGGGTGAGGGATCCCTAATAATATACAAAAAAAATTATCACCCCAGCCACACGTGACAGCCACACACACTCACGCACACGTAGTGAAAGGAACCCAGGACCAGGGGAGGCACACGACACGGGAAAAAGGGGGAAACCACCACCCGGCACCACGACCGCCACCACCTTCAGCTCTCAGCCACTGAAAAGGGGACAAGGAAGTAAAATTAGAGTCACTCCCAACACAAGAAAACAAACAACCAATATACAAACAATAACAAAAGAAAAGAAACAATAAATCAATGCTTACAGATTAATCAAAGCACCAATGACTAAACATAACATGAAATTCTTGTCACACACAAAGGAAATCAATGGTTAAGGAACAAAAAAAAACCCAAAACTGAATATCAGGGCTAATTGAACCACCGAATGTCAAAAATCAAACAAGAGAAGAAAGGAAAAAAAGAAAAAAAGAGGAAACAAACAAGCCAGCCCAGGGCCTAGTTAACCAGGATATTTAATAAACCAAATAACCTAACCTAACAGAAACAAAGCTATAAGGAAAACAAAATAATCAAAACAATAACCCAAAACCCATTCTAACTAAATTCAGCAAAGGAAATGGGGACATTAAATGAGGAGCAACCCCAGCGTGCATTCAATTTTTAAAAGTCCAGGCCCAAAACGGACGAAACTGCCCATTCAATATCCACGTAGGTAGGGGGTGATTGCGTTGTCCACCTGCGCAGCCCGACGGCAGCAACACCGGAGCGCCCGAGCGACCGGCAACGCCACAGCGGGGAAGCGCGGCAGAAACAACCCCAGTAAGGCAGAACAAGCCGAGCACAGCCAAGCACAGCCAAGCACAGCAAAGCAGAGCCAAGCAGAGCCAAGCAGAGCCAAGCAGAGCAAAGCAGAGCAAAGCAGCAGTGTTTCTTGCTCCGACCAGACAGGACAAAGCAGCTGGCAAATGAGTCCCTGTGGTTAACAAAACAGAAATAAGGTTAGCCAAGCTACATATACATACAAATTAAATGCATTAAACACACCGCGGCGTGCGTGCCGATGAGGCTACGTGTGATCATCTTACGGGAGAGGAAGCGAGCGAGCGCGTGCTCTCTCAGCACGAGTGGAGGCTAGCAGCAACCTGCGGCTAGTTTGCGGCACAGGGAATAACCCACGAGCCGCGCACGTCGGTGAAAGACCGGCCGTCCGGCGTCTGCGCCAACGACGATGAGGCGGAAGGAAGCGGGCGACCAGGAAGTGGGCCTTGGAGCCAGGAGCAAGAGAGGGTCAGGATGGCCACCGCACTCTTTTATAGAGTGCCCTCATGCGGTGATAGGCCAACGAGGACTGAGGTGAACAAAACGGCGCAAATCTGCACTGGGGGATGCAAGGCGAAACATCTCATCCTGCTACAATTAGCTGAGGGTAGGGTGAATGCTGAGAGTGAATGGGTGGGGGCAAATGAGACTGAGACAGGTGAATCTGGAGCAGGAGCGGGTATGAGTTGCTGATGAATATGTTCAATTTTATAAGAGAAAAATGATACCATAGTATTACACAAATCCGAGGAATACAGGTGAGAAGGAAGTGAATCCGGGGGTTTTGTAATGCTTGTAAGGAGGGAGAAGAGGGCCTTAGAGTTTCCTTGACTGGAACTGATTAATCGGGAGTAGTATATGGATTTGGCCTTTGAGATACAGTGTTTGTAGTGGAGAAGATGGTTGGAATACATGTCTTTATGCACAGTTAGACCAGTTTTCCTGTAGAGTCTTTCAAGTTGACGTCCTTTTGCTTTTAACTGTCCAAGAGTGGGAGTGAACCAAGGTGCAGTAAGGGTGAAGGAGACAGATCTGGTTTTGAGTGGAGCAAGACTATTTAGAAGGTTATGGAGGTTGTTGTTATAATGTGAGAGTATTCATCTGGGGTAGAAAAACTGTCAGCACTGGGGAGGCTATTGATACAAGAGGATAAATTGTCCAGGTTGATGTCCTTAATTTTCCGGAAGGTTATGATGCGTGGAGGGTTGGATTTGGAGAGCGAGAGACTGACATTGAAAGACAACAACATATGGTCAGGGAAAGGGAGGGAATCTGCTTTGCAGTCAGCAGGTGTAACACCTGAACAGCAGATTAAATCCAGAATGTGTCCTTTAATATGCGTGGGAAGGTTAGTATATTGCTGTAGTCCAAACAGGATGTGAAGTCCTTGGTGAGAGTATTATTGGCATTGTCCATGTGAATGTTAAAATCTCCCAGAAGTATTATGTCTGGTGAGAGTGTGGAAAGGTGAGTCAGAAAAGCAGCAAAGTCAGTGATAAAATCCTTGTTGAACTTTGGTGGGCGATATAGAGTGGCAACAAGAGTGGGAATAGGCCCAGAGAGCTGACATACTGTGGCCTCAAATGAGTGATAAACAGGAGTATTCACAGGCACTATCCTCCACTTCTCGCGGTAAATTATCGTGAGACCTCCTCCTCGGCCAGCGTCACGAGGTTGAGAGATGTAAACAAACCCCGGAGGGGTAGCGTCATTAAGTGAAGTCGTTAGGCTGTTGCCATGTTTCAGTTAAACACAAAAAGTCAAACTTACGGTCAACGAGGGGATTCTGCCCCTTACTCATGAGTGAGCGGATGTTGAGAAGACCAAAGTTGACAGTAGTGCTGCTGTGTTTTCCATCCGTGATAGCCGACCTAGCTAGGCGGGCTAGCCCACTGTGGTCAGACCGGTGTTCCTCGGTGGACGTTGAGCGGTGGACCAGAATGACTTGATGGAGTTGGACTTGTCATACTGAAAGTTCCGACAGGAGCCACGGTGGATATATTTCCGACGAGGCACATATAAGATGTCCGGGTGTAGGAGAAGAGCTGGTGGTGGTGGCTCATGCAGATGTAAGCGGAGCTTAAGAACCTCCACGGCAGAGTATTGGAGCAGTGCTATCGATGGATAGTTGACAAAAGATAGGACAGTCCAGGCGAGCACAAGCCACACAGGATTAATCCACATAGTTGTCAAAGGCTGTAACAGCGTCGGGGGCAGAAGGTAGGCTAACCTTAGCCTGAGCACACACAGATGTCGAATGATTATCGAATACTCCACAAACAGATGTCAGTTCCAACTATTGTTGTCATATACTATAGTAAGAGAGTAGATTATCAAATACTCCACAAACAGACAGCAATTGCAGAGTCCACAGACGATAAAATTATTTAAAATAGGCCAGGGAACAGCAGCAGCTAAAAATGCGCCAGCGTTCACTCAGCAGCCATGTATCCGGCGAGATACAACTCACAGAAGGCCGTCATTCCATATATTTCATTCATCCAGCCATCCATTTTCTACACCGCTTGATCCGTCAGGGTCGCGAGGGAGCTAAAGTCCATCCCAGCTCTCTACGGGTGAGAGGCGGGATACACCCTGGACTGGTCACCAGTCAATTGCAGGGCTGACACACACACAAAGACAGACAACCACACACGCACATACAATGAAGGCAATGTAGAGTAGCCAATTAACCTAATGTGCATGTTTTTGGGATTGTGTGAGGAAGCCAGAGTACCCGGAGAAAACCCATGCAGGCACAGGGAAAACAGAAGAGCCCAAACCGGGGTTCAAACCTTTGACGCTGGCTAAAAGTGCACCAACCAGACAAAGGGAAAATGAAAAAAGACATGCCAATTCACACCCAGTAGTGTCCTTGGGATGGGTACAACCCCAGGTATATAATATGATGTATCTTTTGAGATTTTCAGATGCTCCTGCAGGACTTTTCATGCTTGTAGAATAAAGCTTTCTGGACTCAACCTCTCTGATCTCCGGCACCTGATTGACTCTGTGCATTTTTCTCTGAAAAAGATTTGAACACTTAGAATTTTTCAAGAAGACAAAAAACTTAAGAGAGATAAGATTAAGGTGTGGGGACTCAGCCGGACCTGGACCCAGCTTCAACTGGCCCTTGACTGGGTCTATCGCCTGGCCTGAAAAATCAACATCAGAGTGTGTAGAAAACTATAAGTATCTTGGGGCAGCAACAGATTCTAGACTGATCTTAGAGACGAATTGAGAGGCAGAGTGTAAAAAGGGAAACGGCTTTCACACTGACAACAGTGAACAGAACAGTTAGTGCAGTGGTTCTCAACTGGTGGGTCCCGACCCAAAAGTGTTCTGAATGGGTCGCGAACAGCTGGTGAAAAATCAGCGAAATAATGTGCTTCTGTTGTTGGGCATGTCTTTTATTTTGAAAAATTTCTTATTTTGAAAGGCACGCGTGAGACACGTGCAGCCGCCTGGGTTCGGTAACCATGGTAACTATCACACGATTACGGTTGTTGCAATGAGACAAGATGGATGGAAAATATGATCTTGTGTCTTTTGATATTTTTTATTTATCTTTTGTCCATGCAGTCATAGTTAAATGTCTCATTTTGTAATATCTGCATGCATTTTTGATAATTTTACTCACTTTTTTACCATGCTTTTGTCATGGTCCACTTTAGTTTTTTATTAATGTTGCCTGAATGCTGTGAAAATTCCTTGTTTTGTGGGGCTTTATTGTGTGCAATTTGATATTTACCCAGGTTTGTCCATGCTGTTGCATGGTCCTCAAGTTCGTCTTAATGTGTTCTGAATGCATGGATGCATATATGTCAAATTTCTCATTGTTGTGGTTTAATTAATGTTGTCTTGCACTCTGCTAAATAAAATGAATATGTTAAAAGAAGTGATTTTTCAAAGGCTTTTTTTTTAGAAAATTAATTTGCTTGGTTTGAATTCTATGAGAGTGGGTCGCGACTTAATGACCACAGGAAAATGTGGGTCCCAGAGTGAGACCAGCTGAGAACCACTGAGTTAGTGGATACTGTGTGCTCAGCAGATTACAACTAACAGAAGCAAAAAGCTGTCATAATTGGTAACTGTTTGCATTACGGTCAGCATAAAATATTAATACAAAATGTATCTTAAGCGGAGTGGAAAATTAAGTATAGTAATGTGTTAGAAATGGACGATTGTAGACAATAAACAACGGGTAGATCGGTGGAGCCAGCACCACAGACAGTGAACATGCAGCTCTGGAGCCAGAGATACCTGCAGAAAGGTACAGACAAAGAAAGACCAAAGAGACCAGCGAGACAGGACTACGGGAAAGAGAGGACACAGAGAGAGGAGTTAATGACATGTAATAAAGGCTAATAAATGTGAGAGTGGGTCTGAGAAGAGAAAGAGAGAAGACGTGTGCAGATGATCATGGGACGTCTCCCTGCAGCCTAGGCCTATAGCAGCATAACTGAGGAATGGTTCAGTTACATGAACCAGCCCTACTATGGGCTTTATCCATAACTGTAACAGTGTAGATAGAAATAATTGTGACTAACTATAGGTTTAGCCATAATAACTAAAATTATAACTACATCATACATCATTAACAGTTGTAGATAGGATGCAATTAATTCTATCTCTAATATCTACTATTTTGTTGGTAAAGAAACTCAAAGCCATCACTAGTGACAACTAGAGGAAGAACTATGACTCTTTGTCAGCCCGGCTACAGTGCTGAAAATGAACCTGGGGTTATTCTTGTTTTCCTCTATTAATGATGAACAATAGGCAGTTCTTGCCTCACGAAGGGCTTTTTTATACGTTATGAAGCTGTCTTTCCATGCTAGGTGGAATTCTTTTAAATTAGTGGATAGCCACTTCCTTTTCAGCTTTTGTGATATCTACTTTAACGTATGTATTTGCAAATCATACCATGGAAATAGCTTCCTCTGATTTATGACCTTCTTCTTCAGAGAGGCAACAGAGTCAAGGGTTGTAGCTGTTAGCAGTAATGAAGCTGCAGTAATATCAACTAGATCAGGGGTACAGGGACAGAAGAAGCATGTGGTTCTTTCATCCCTCTGCTGTGGCTCCCTGTGACTTTGGAAAATAAATAATGAATATTTAATTCAAATGTATTTTTATTTTAGTTTGTTTGTTTTTTAAATGTAATTCTAAATTTGAAGATAATGGTTATCTTGTAATATTTAAAAAAAACGTTTTTAATTTTTTGTCGCTCAAA
This sequence comes from Toxotes jaculatrix, assembly GCF_017976425.1. NCBI lineage: Eukaryota > Metazoa > Chordata > Actinopteri > Toxotidae > Toxotes > Toxotes jaculatrix. The sequence continues at coordinate 13,533,222 of NC_054413.1, read as the reverse complement.
ATGTGCGTCACAACCGCTGAAGTGCGACACCTCACAGCAAGATTTATTGAGCTTTTCGACCTCTGGTAGGTTAATGATGGATAAATCCAAGAAAAGTTTTTGAAGAAAATAGAATGTTTAATGCTACGTGGGCAGATTCATTTGCTTTCACTGTTGATGAGACTGGTTTACCACCTGCTTAATATGTGGTGAGAAATTGGCAAACAACAAAAAGTCAAATTTTGCAAGACATTTCGAGAATAATCACAGCCTTTGCTGAAAAATATCCGGATGGGGAGGAGCGAAAAAAGGCTGTTTCGGAACTGATGCGGAAGGCTGATCTGAGCAAAAATAATTTCAAGAAGTGGATTAAGTCTGCAAATTCAACTACATATGCTAGTTTTGTGTCTGTTCAGGAAATAGTAAGGCACAGGAAGCCATTCACAGAGAATACATAAAAGAATCATCCATTAAGATTTTGGAACATCTATTCTCGGACTTCAAAAACAAAAGTGAAATTGTGCAGAAAATCAGAGATATGCCTCTCTCTGTGAAAACTGTCAAAGACAGAACTATAAAAGAGAGGGAAATTCTTATGTTACAGTAGCGAGTAAAAAGTCAAAATAGAAGAAGTACAAGTTGACAGCTGACTGGCAGCACTTAGCAACTCTAATACAGTGCAACAAAATATAAAGATATAAAAATTATAAAAAAAAATACATGAAATAATAATAATAATATCAATAAAACAAAAACAGGGAGGAGAATAATATGTACAATAATATATACAATGGTGTAGAAATATAACCCGTCAGGTGTGCAGTATGTACATTGACAATAAATAAATAATTAGAACCAATGTATTGTACGTGAACTCTGCCGGGCCACAGGAAGAAATGATTGAATTGATACCACTAAAAGGCCAAACACAGGGGGAGGACATCTGTGAGGTTGTCTTGGATTGTTCAAGAGCCAAAGAAATAGACACCACCCACCTGGTGTCAGTGGCTACCGTAGACTGTATAAGACATGGACGTAGCACCCGTGACGTCACCCATTGGCTTCGGGGAGTCGGTTTTGTGACCAAACCATGGGCATTTGAGCTGCGCCATCTTGGATTTTAGTGGGAGTGTACTTTCCATATTTGGCGGAGAGGCGGTTACTCTACGGGTCAGCCGGGGTCAGCTGGCCGAGAACCCAGCCGCTTAGCTCGGAGCAACCAAGCTAGCCTAAGGCTAATCAGCTAATCAGCTAGGCTAACAAGCTAAGCGGCAGCTACACGCAGCTACATCCACCACACGACAGTCCCCGAGTCCGACCCGACTAGCTCGACCCCGTACAACCGCGACACACAGCATACAACAGAGATCATAATGTTGCTGCTGTGTTTTAAACATGACTGTTTCAGATAGAGAGGCTTTAGGTGGAGCTGCAGGGTTTGGTGGAGTTGTGGGGGGAAATTTATTTCTAGCCTGTTATTTAACTGTGAAACAATAATTATTTTATATTAATAAAATATATTAAAATGTGATAATAAAAAATAATGATAGTAATAATAATTTATTAAAATGTTAAATATTTAATGTTTTACCGGCTTTCACCGCTGCCTCCATCCACTATCCACTTAAAGCAGCACACAAACAACAGCAGCCGCTTACTGACGGAGCTGCTCTGTCCATGCAATGTTGGACTTTTTAAACAGAAAAATGAGACGAAATAAAATTGTAGCCTAGTACTCCCGCAATAAACGGACTCTGAGAGCACGAAACACACTGCAACAGCGTTCCTAACATTAGCTGCTCCGGTCCTCTATCTGTATCAGCAGCAACCATAAATCGGCAATTAAGTCATAAGCCAGCAGCAAAATATGCTAATACATGCTAATTAGTGCAAACATCCAGGTAAAATAGTGAGAAATTTACTTACCGAAAAATCAATCAATCAAGCAAGCAAGCAAGCAATCAAGAACTTTATGATGATTTTAAACTTATGAACTTTTAAACACAACAACGCAACACAGACTCCTTCGACGGTCGGTTAGTACAGTCTACACTACAACAAGCCGTATGTCACAAAAACCTATCTGAACATTGGTAAACAAACAGACACTGCAGCCCCTGTCAACCGCTGGAGGTAGCCGGAGGCCTCTGGATGTAGCCGCCTAGCTCAGCCGATGCTTTAGCAAAGAGCTAACTGCCAGTGACGTCTATGGGGATGTCACTCAACGTAACCACGCCCTAATTTATGTAAGAATTTTAAGCCTAAATAACACTAAAACGGTTGTGGTACAAAAAAATTCCCCCCGCCACAGTGTTCACGGAGGTGGAAACTATCAATAGAGACCAAAAATAAAAAAATGTACCAGGCTGTAAATACGTTTTTTTAAGGCTGTAAAGTTGGCTATTTTAACATGGGGGTCAATGGAGAATTGCTCACTTCTGGAGCCAGCGGCAGTCGAGGAACTGCAGCTTTTTGAATGCGGAAGTGATCCTCACTGCTGAAACCTACAACTCCCCCTTTGGTGGCTACTGATGGGGCACCGAGCATGACAGGAGCGCAGAAGGACTTTGTGGCTTTACTGCAGAAGTCGCTGGATAGGAAGCTGCTGACATTTCACTGCATCCCTGCACCAAGAGGCACTGTGCGCTCAAACATTTCCTCCAGAATGCACAGAAGAAATGAATATTGTCATTCAGATTGTCAACAAAATAATGGCAAAAGGTTTAAATCACCGTCAGTTCCATTTGTTACTGGATGAGGTGGACAGCGCGTATTATGATCTACTACTGCATAACAAAGTCCAGTGGCTGTCCAGAGGGGAGGTGTTGAAATGCTTTTCCGTGTGTCTGGAAGAGGTGAAAACTTTCCTGGGCAGCAAAGGGCTCACTTTTCCTGAGCTGGAACAGCCAGAGTGGCTGGAAAAGCTACACTTCATGGTGGATATGACAGCCCACCTGAACTTGCTGAACACATCTCTGTGTTTGATTATACTGATTGGACTTGATTAGAAAGGCCACACACCTGTCTATATAAGACCTTACAGCTCACAGTGAATGTCAGAGCAAATGAGAATCATGAGGTCAAAGGAACTGCCTGAAGAGCGCAAAGACAGAATTGTGGTAAGGCACAGATCTGGCCAAGGTTACAAAAAAATTTCTGCTACACATAAGGTTCCTAAGAGCCCACTGGCCTCCATAATCCTTAAATGGAAGACATTTGGGACCACCAGAACCCTTCCTAGAGCTGGCCTTCCAGCGAAACTGAGCAATCGGGGGAGAGGATAAAGAAGAACCCAAAGATCACTGTAGCTGAGCTCCAGAGATGCAGTAGGGAGATGGGAGAAAGTTCTAGAAAGTCAACCATCACTGCAGCCTCCACCAGTCGGGGCTTTATGGCAGAGTGGCCCGACGGAAGCCTCTCCTCAGTGCAAGACACATGAAAGCCCCCATGGAGTTTGCTAAAAAAACACCTGAAGGACTCCAAGATGGTGAGAAATAAGATTCTCTGGTCTGATGAGTCCAAGATAGAACTTTTTGGCCTTAATTCTAAGCGGTATGTGTGGAGAAAACCAGGCACTACTCATCACCTGTCCAATACAGTCCCAACAGCATCATGCTGTGGGGGTGTTTTTCAGCTGCAGGGACAGGACGACTGGTTGCAATCAAAGGAAAGATGAATGCAGCCAAGTACAGGGATATCCTGGACGAAAACCTTCTCCAGAGTGCTCAGGACCTCAGACTGGGCCGAAGGTTAATCTTCCAACAAGACAATGACCCTAAGCACACAGTTAAAATAAAGGAGTGGCTTCAGGACAACTCTGTGACTGTTCTTGAATGGCCCAGCCAGAGCCCTGACTTAAACCCAATTGAGCATCTGTGGAGAGACCTGAAAATGGCTGTCCACCAACGTTCACTATTCATCCTGACAGAACTGGAGAGGATCTGCAAGGAGGAATGGCAGAGGATCCCCAAATCCAGGTGTGAAAAACTTGTTGCATCATTCCCAAAAAGACTCATGTCTGTTTTAGCTCAAAATAGTGCTTCTACTAAATACTGAGCAAAGGGTCTGAATACTTATGGCCATGTGATATTTCAGTTTTTCTTTTTTAATAAATCTGCCAAAATTTCAACAATTCTAGTTTTCTCTGCCAATATGGGGTGCTGTGTGTACATTAATGAGGGAAAAAATGAACTTAAATGATTTTAGCAAATGGCTGCAATATAACGAGTGAAAAATTTAAGGGGGTCTGAATACTTTCCGTACCCACTGTATATTCTCAAAAGCTGAGTCACCACTTCTGAGACACAGTCTTTTGTCATTGAAATGCTATGTACAGGTGTTGCTTTTATTGGGTCCATCCTGGATGTACTGAGGGGATTTTATACAAATATGGTTATGTGCATGTTGACAGCACAGCAAGCTGATTAAATTGGAGTAAAGTGGTGTTAACAAATCTACCAGCATCATCGTTTCACAAGATTGTGATTGTGCAAGCTGCTTTCTTCTAGAAACTGAAATCATTCTCTACGGAAGAGACTGGCACTGAATCCCCACATAGCAGCCAGACTGGGGTGGGAGGGCTAGGGAAAGGGTGAGAGACATAAAGCCATAGAGAGAGAGTATCCCTGGAGAGTTAACCTGCCCGGTAATGTCATCAGTAGATGGCATCAGTATCTTTACTGAAAAGGAATAGAGAGAGAGGAGAAGAGAGGAATGAAGGAGATGGAGGACCAGTATTTTCAGCTGAAAGCCTGTCTGGGTGTTTGGAGTTTCAGGAAGATGCTCTGTGGAATTTAAGATAAGATACGATAAATCTTTATTGTCATTGCACAATCATACTTTCTACAAAAGTACAACGAAATTGAAGTACTGTCCCACATCAGTGCAAAAGAAGACATACAATCACAGTGCAGAATAAAAAAGTAAAATAGAAAAAGTAGAATAAAATAATAAAATAAAATAAATATATCCAGGATAGAAATATACAGTATGCAAAATATATACAAAGACAAAGACATTGTTTATTGCACATGACCTGCTGTCGGAAAGGTGGCTAACCAGATTAAGTGAGGTTATTCGTTAGCATTGATTAGGGCTATTGCCCTGTTGTAAAAGCTGTCCCTGAGTCTGTTTGTTCATACTCTCAGTGCCCTGAATCTCTTGCCAGAGGGCAGCAGCTTAAACACCCGGTGTCCTGGGTGTGTGCAGTCCCTCAAGATGCTGCGTGCCGTCTTGAGACAGCGAGTGTTGTAGAGGTCCTTCAGGGAGGGAAGGGGATGGCGAATGATTTTCTGGGCGGTGTTAATGACCCTTTGTAGTGCCTTCTTGTTTGCCGTGGTGTAGCTTGAGAACCACACAGAGATGCAATATGTCAGCACACTTTCAATGGAGCAGCGGTAGAAGACGGTCAGCAGCTCCCTCTTCAGATTGGTCCTCCTGAGAATCCTCAGAAAGTGGAGACGCTGCTGAGCCTTCTTCACAACCTCTGAGGTGTTAGAGCTCCATTGGAGGTCTGCATCTATGTGCACTCCTAGAAACTTAAAGCTGGGCACCCTCTCCACACATTCCCCGTTGATGCAGATGGGCTGAAGGTTGGACTTCTTCCTCCTGAAATCAATTATCAGTTCTTTGGTCTTGGAGATGTTGAGGACCAAGTTGTTGTCCGCACACCACCCCACCAGCTTCTGGACCTCATCCCTGTATGCCGTCTCATTTCCACCAGAGATGAGCCCCACCACGGTGGTATCGTCGGCAAACTTAATGATGCTGTTGTCTGGGTGGGTGACTCTGTACATGGTCAGAGAGAAAGTTTCTGATCCAGCAGCAGGTGTTGAAAGGAAGTCCAATGTCCAGTAGTTTTTCTGTCAGTCTGTCTGGGATTATTGTATTAAAAGCAGAGCTAAAGTCAACAAAGAGCAGCCTAGCGTAGCTCCCCTGCTGTTCCAGGTGGGAGATGATGGTGTGGAGTGCTGTGACGATGGAGTCCTCTGTCGATCTGTTAGCTCTGTATGCAAACTGAAGTGGGTCGAATGCCGGTGGGAGGCAAGACATGATGTGCCGTCGGATCAGTTTCTCAAAGCACTTCATTATAACAGGAGTCAGAGCGACTGGTCGATAGTCGTTGAGGCTGCTGATGGAGGTCTTTTTGGGCAGCGGGACAATTGTGGCTGACTTCAGGCATGGTGAGATGAAGGACTGGGACAGTGATGCATTGAGGATCTTGGTGAAGACCCCAGCCAGCTGGTCTGCGCACTCCTTGAAGACCCTCCCGGTCACTCCGTCTGGTCCGGCGGCCTTTCTGGGATTCACTGCCCTCAGTGTGCGCCTCACCTCGTGCTCTTGCACCATGAGACTGGAGTTGCTGTAGTCCGGTGCTCGAGCTGTGGCTGCCTCGGGTCCTCCTTCCCCCTCTAAGCTTGCGAAGAAGTGGTTCATCTCCTCAGCGAGCGCAGCGTCACCCTCTGCCATTGTGGTGTTGCTGGACTTGTAGTGGGTTAGTTGCTGGACTCCCTGCCACACCTGTTGCATATTGTTGTCGCTGAAGTGGTCCTCAATTTTCCTCTTATGAGCTACCTTGGCCTCTCTGATGCCTCTTTTCAGGTCGGCTCTGGCTGCACTGTACTGTGCCCTATCACCGGCTCTGAAAGCGGCGTCACGCTGCCTCAGCAGGACCTGGACTTCTTTGGTCATCCAAGGTCTCCGATTGGGACACACACGGAGACATTTGTCCACAGTGAGGCTGTCGACACAAAAGTTGATGTAGGAGAGCACAGATGTGGTGTGCTCCTCCAGGTCCTCATGTTCAAAAGCACTCCAGTCTGTGTTCTCAAAACAGTCCTGCAGCTGGTGTAATGCACTCTCCGGCCATGTTTTTACAATCTTTGTGGTTGGGGGGGCTCTTCTCCTGATGGGGGTGTATGCAGGGATAAGCAGCAAGGACATGTGATCTGAAAGACCCAGATGTGGTAGAGGGGTTGCTCTATAGCCTTTTTGGATGTTGCTATAGGCTTTGTCCAGTGTGCTTGCACCCCTTGTTGCACATTTAATATGTTGATAAAATCTGGGAAGTACTGTCCTTAGATCAGCGTGGTTAAAGTCCCCAGCTATGATGTGCACTGCATCAGGATAAGAGTTCTGCTGGCTGCTTACTGTTTTGTGCAGCTCATCCATGGCTACGTTAGCCTTAGCATTGGGTGGTATGTATACGGCCATTACCATGACAACGGTAAACTCGCGAGGTATATAGATGGGTCTGCATTTGACGGTCAAATATTCCAAGTTCAGGGAACAATGGCTGTCTACAGTCTTTGCATTTTTGCACCAGCTGTCGTTGATATACATGCATAACCCCCCTCCTCTGCTCTTACCAGAGTCGCCGTTCCTGTCGTGGGGGTGGGCCGTGCGGCCAGCTAACTCAATAGCTGAGTCTGGTATGGATGGCTGCCAGGTCTCTGTGATTAAAACAATGCAACAGTCGCGGAAGCACTTGTTGGCTGCAATCTGTAACCTCAGTTCGTCGATTTTGTTTGTTATGGATCTGGCGTTAGAGAGGAAGATGCTGGGAAGCGGCGGCTTAAATGGCTGTCTCTTTAGCCATGCTAGCGGTCCGGCCCTGCAGCCTAGCTTTTGCTTCCTTTGTTTACGCTTCCTCTTGGGCTTGCTGCCGGGAAAGACCATCCACGGAGACCCTGGAGTCCTAGCTAGGTCCTCCGGAATGTCGTGGGAGCGGTGGTAGTCCGACATGATAGTCCTTTGACAGCGTAATCCCAAACTAAGAAGATCCTGACGACTGTACGTAGGTTCTGCCCAACATATGGCAGTGTTTCCAGTTAAAAATACAAACATCCACACATAAACACACAGTAGACAAGGCACTGTGAGTGGAGAGCAGTGAGCCGCAGCGTCTGTGCGCGCCGCCATCTTGCATCTTTAATAGAAAATCTGGGTGAGAAGATCTTGAGTCCACTGGCAGAACAACATTTACAATGGATTACAAAAATCTGATTTTTGTATGAGCTAGATCTTTTTATTCTTTTAACTTACCTTTTCATATCATATGAATTTTGACACATCCAAGTGTTGACTCAGAATCTTTGTTGTTTTAACTCCTGCTATGTTTTGTTATGCACACATGTTCCTAGATATTTAGATGGGACCATTTAGATGGACTAATAACTAATAGCCTTCTACTACTACTGAATAATTGTGGTTATTGTCTGATAATAGGTCATATTTATTGTTGGAAATGAAATAAATTTTTACGTCTTGTGTCTGCGCTGTGTTAAGCCTACATCGTTTTATATAGTCTGTCCAATATGAATATCACCAATTGAACAATGCGATGGACAGCCTAAGAAAAGCGGTTCACTGCTACTCTAAGACACAAAAGCTGCCTCCTCTGCCCTTAAGCTCTCTCCAGGCTGCTCAAGCCCTTTGGATACATGGACTCTCAGCCCATGAGATGTTTTTACTTAAATAAGAGGAACCGGTGGACTGGAGCTGTGACTATGGCCTCTGCTACAGCTCTCTGAGCCAGGGCTCCTCAACAGACCTTGGTCCCATGACATCCACCTTCGGGGTCAGTTTCACCAGGTGTGGGAGGAATTAACCCCTTAACACTCCGGCCAAATTAGCCAAAAACGCCTGTCAAAAACATACCCAAATTAAATTCAAAGCTGTTCTTGAGCCCTTAGGACTACATTCAAAAGTTTGGTCTCTTTGTGAAGGTAACACTCTGAAGTTTTTATTTCAGCAGTCTGATGTACTGTAATTGCAACTGGTATGGAGTAAGAGAATGTTAAACACAGAAAAAATATATATTTTTCCTCGCCTGGATTTTTTTTGTAAAAATCCATCTTTCTAATAACCTGGGCTTGTAGGTATGAATTAGATGATAACATATTTCTGTAGATTGAAGTCCTACCCATTCCATGTTAAAATTTCATAGTAATTGTACAAAAAAATGACTGTTTTGCTCAGGTGTTTCAGTGGGTATATCCAGGCGTTCTCAAGAGCTATCCAAAATGGGCACTTTGGATAGCTCTTGGGCACACCAGGATAAAAAAGCGTATAACTGCTGAATGCTTCAACATACAATGAGGGCTCTAATGAAAGGTGACACTTAGAGGAATCATATTCCATATTCAATATTAATATTCATATTCATATTCACAATTAGTAGTACTGAAATAAAGTTATGGAAGAAAAAACACATTGAATGCTCATTATTCTATTGAAACTAAACATGTGCATTATAAGAAATGAGTCAGAAAAAGTGCTATGGTCAGAAATCAACACCTTTATGTGAATGAAACACACTATTCACAGCAAACTGTTTACATATTTACAATTTCACCTTCCTCAGTTTGGCCCCCTGGTAGGCTCAGTTGGTAGAACATGAGACTCAATCTCTCAGCGTCGTGGGTTTGAGCCCCACTCTGGATGGCACCACCTCCACCTCACCAGGTGAGAATTTTGGTGTGGACTGGGCGGCCACAACCTGGGCCTGGACCCAGATAAGTGGCAGAAGATGACATCATCACGTTATTCTCAGCATGCCATGCAGTAAAGTAAGAGACTTGTCTCATTTAATCAACTGATCTCAGTCTTCAGACAGTTGATTGGTCAAACTGTGTGCTCCTGATTGCTGGGAACAAAAACCTACAGCCACATGGCCCTTTGTGGAACAGTTTGGACACCTCTGAGATAGACGTTCTCTCCTGTTTTTTAAGTGATGTGTCGGTCGCGACAGAAATGACGACGGGAGCCGCAGCCGCTTTGTTTTTGTTTTCCGTTCACGTGATTGGTCAACTACCTGACGTGAGGCGTGTCCACACTGAGCTGGGGGGGGGGGTACCAAGGTTTGACCAGGCTGTGAATGCTTTGTCTGTGAGAGAAGGAGGAAAGACATGGTTTGCTTGTAGAGGAGCATGAGAACAGAAAAGTTGCAAACCAAAGTAGCACCTGAGTTGGGTCCAGGTCTTCACTATTATATTTTTTGTATAGACAGTAGTTGAGTATGCAATTGGCCAGTATAAAAGAGCCCTGAGAGACACAGGCTGTGCAGAATCTGCCTCCATGACCAGCCAGTAAGGTAAGGAGGAAGCACCGCATTGAAGCCAGTAAAGAAAAACTTGCAAAAATATTGGAGGACCAATAGTAGTATCTGAGGTTAGGTAAAGCCACACCCCCCCCCTGCGGCTTTGGCCCTTGTAAATATGGCCTGGACAACCGGGGAGTCCTCCCATCCCAGAGAAAGTCTGAAATCAGAGAATCCACCTGGCTGAAGAAGGAGCTATTTAAGAAAATTAGGACACACTGGACAAGATAAAGAAAACGGGGAAGAATATTCATTTTTACACAACGCGGGCCACCAAAGACAATTTAAGTAAAGACCATTGCTCACAATCTTCCTTAACTTTTGATAAAAGTGGAGTAAAGTTAGCTTTAAATAAACCTTCTAATTCATGTGTAACCTGAATTCCCAAGTATGTAAAGCTGGTGTCAGCTATTTTAAAAGGAAATGTATGCAAGGGGAAGGCCCTAGCAGCCAGATTAATAGGAAACAACTCACTTTTACCCAAATGTAGCTTATACCCTGAGACCTGGCCAAAATCCGTAAGCAGGAACAGAAGCGTGAAGATTCAAAACATATAGAAGCAAGTCGTCAGCATAAAGTTAAACTTTTGCAACCAGACCATGATGCCGTATGCCCACAATAGATTGATTAGAATGAAGAGTGATTACAAGAGGCTCAATGGCCAATGCAAATAAGAGGGGACTTAGCGGGCACCCTTGCCTTGTTGAGAGATAAAGAGAGAAGTAATTTGACCGTGTATTGTTGGTCCTTACTGAAGCTTGTGGATTAGAATAAAGCAAATTGATCCAGGATATGAAAGCATCCCCAAGGCCAAATTTTTTGACCGTGTACAACAGATATGACCATTCCACACAGTCAGAAGCCTTTTCTACGTCCAGTGAAATGACTGCTTCCTGGGTACTATTAGATAAGTTATTATAGATGATGTTAAAAAGCCGCCTAATGTTAGAAAAAGAGTGTCTATTCTGAATAAACCCGGTCTGATCCGGGTCCACCACAGTGGGCATAACAGTCTCAAGACGCAAAGCCAGAACTTATATAATAAGTAATATTTTGAAATCGACATTCAAAAGACTTATAGGGCGATATGAGGAGCAATAAAGAGGATCTTTATCCTTCTTCAGCAGAAGAGAGATTGTAGCCTGATTCAGGAAAAGCAAAAGCCTCATTATACACATCCAATAATAACGGTGCAAGTTGTTCCCAGAATTTCTTGTAAAACTCAGAGGGGTAGCCGTCAGGTCCTGGACACTTCCCACCCTGAAGAATCCGCACAGCTGCACTGAGCTCTGGTAACGTGATAGGTTTCCCCAGGTTGTTAGCACTTTCTGGACTAACAATAGGCACATTAAGATTGGCAAAAAAAACTATCAAAGTCAGCATCCGTTGACACAGATTCAGATGAATATAATGACCTATAAAAACTCTCGAATCACCTTGCTCGAAAAATTGCGCCCCAGACTGCAACATGAGTTCAGTTGTACGATGGGTCATAAGTACATTAAATTCCGCTTGCAATGAAAGGCGTTCTTTATATAAATCTGGGGACACAGTGGCTGCATACATGCTGTCGAGCTGTGAAATTTGTTGCCTCAGATTAACCAGTTTCTGTTGTCTTAATTTATTTTCATAGTGAATATAAGAAATAATCTCCCCCCTCATAAAAGCCTTCAGTGACTCCCAAAAAAGAAAAGTAGATATCCCCGGTGTTGTGTTAGTAGATAGAAAGAAGTCAATCTGTTTTGATATAAAGTTACTGAAGCAGTCACTTGAGAGGAGGCATGTGTTTAGTCGCCAAAGTGGAAGTTCATATGACGGGGCAAACAAGTTAATATACTCCCCGTTATTGGATAATTGATGTCACTGCAATGCAAAAGAAAAGGTTTAATCTTTTTACTTTCAAAATATCAAAATATTTCAATAAATTTCAGACAAATATATCTACAGATTAAGTTAAAGCATATGCAATTCATTTGCAACCAACAAATACTGAGAATATTTAACTTAATCATGTACTATATAGTAGTGTGTAATGGTCATACGTTTTTGTGTAGCAGTCACATTTAAACCAGTAGTCTCTGAAAAAGTATTTTTAATTAGCCCTTGTTTTTTGATGACACTGAGTAAGTGAGAAAGTACTCATTGTAAAAAAAAAAAATTTATATTTAAGACCTTACTGCACATGTAAAAATATTAATAATTGCATGCTTAAGACTATTTAAGACCTTACGCATGTGAAATTAAAGGCCAAATTATTGTATTACGTCAATATTGTCTAAAGACAAGGAATTAGCATTTGAACTTATGTAAACTTAAGAGTCATCTCTCTTACATTACAGCATTCTTGCCTTCCACGCCTTCTATGCCTTCCATGCCTTCACACTGTGAGAAGTGTATTTGACCACATCAAATATCACATACACACGTATACAAACAACTTAAGGAAGACATGAAAATAATTTACAACTTATAAAATACCTGGTTGGCTGCTGGTCAATAAAAGAGATTACTAAAGCAACTTAAAGTCCTTCTTCTGCAGTCTGTTCCTCCTTGGCCAGGTCATCAGTATACCAACAACGTGTGCTGCGTGTTTGCATCTGCAGTTTTTTAGTCCCTCATCAAACACTGTCAGATTGTAGCAGTGGTATGGAACAAAACTTCAACGAACAAAAGTTCTGCCAGGGGAACAAAAATGCAACATACAACAAATTATATCTATGTATCAAATGTTGATATATTACAATCTTTAATTTTAACCTTTCATGTATCATACAAACTAGCATGTGCATACTGAGGCTAAAAATGGAAGAATTTGAAGCTGTTGCCTGGAAAGGCAAAGTCCAGAACGCTACACAGCTTGCATTAAAGATATCTCTTGACAAGTGGATAAAATTAGATATTCAGTACATTAAGACCTACAAAGGAAAAACAAAATGTTTGACTATAAATAAAGAATTTCTGAATTTCAAGGACACTTTGTCAGTGTTAGTCAGTTTACCCATCTAAATCATAAAAGTCCAAAAATAATGCATCCACTAGGGGCAGGATTTTGCAGTAGATATTCATGGTTCTTATCGGCAACCCTGACACCTTAAAAATACATTTCTGTACATCCAGTTTGTAGGGCCAAATTCATATTGGAGGAAATATCTTGACTGGTGAAGCTTTTCTAATCTGGGAGTTACATTTATGGTATGAGAGAATATAATGAGGAGAGGAGTGGACATACAAAGTACTGGATTTTCAAAGCAGTCCAGAATCCCACAAGTTTAGGTCACCTAGTTAACGGCTAAGGAAAGACTATAGTTTTGGTTTGTCAGTGCATGGAGGTCGCTAAGTTGTCATAGACCAGACATATCTGGCCTGCAAGAATATCATATGTCTATCATAACTGGTCAGCCAGTATATAGGACTCATACAGCTGGTACTATAAGTCCCAGAATGCATGTAATTAAAGAACATAACATAAGACGGCACTATGAGACAAAACACCAAGACAAAGCATGTGGACAGACAGCAGAAGGCAGAGGAGTTAAAAGGACTCTTGTGTCACAGCAGACTATGTTTGCAAAAGCAAAATCACAAAGTGAGGCTGCCGTGAAAGCAAGTTTTGTTGTGGATGAAGAAATAGCAAAGTCAGGCTGGCCTTTCACTGAGGGAGAGTTTGTTAAGTGGTACATGATTAAAGTGTGCGATGTCGTGTCCAGACAAAAAGCAAGCGTTTTCAAATATAAGCCGAAATACTGTTGCCGATCTTCTATGTGAGCTTGTCACTGATTTACAAGAACAGGTGATGGAAAAGTCTTCAAGTTTTCATTTCATATTCCCTTGCTGTGGATGAGAGCATTGATGTGACTGATACTGCACAGCTGTCAATCATCATCCATGGAGTGGACTCCAGTTTATGCGCTACAGAGGAACTTTTGGGGATTAAATCAATGCATGGCACAACCACCAGAAAAGACATACTTGAGGAAATATGTAAACGTGTGAATGAAATGAAACTGCCCCGGAACAAACTGATGGGACTGATGACAGATAGAGTGCCTGCCATGTGCGGTGAAAAGAACATATTAGTGGGGAGGATGCGGGAGAAGAAGCAGCAGGAGAAATGAGCTGCTGAGCTGACAGTTTATCACTGCATTATACACCAGAAAATGTTGTGTGGTGAAGCTCTCAAAATAGAACATAGAACAAGCACCATAACAACTTAAGGTTAACTTTATAAGAGCTAAAGGCTTAAATCACTGCCAATTTCAGTCTTGCCTTGAAGAAATTTCTGAATTCTGAACATGGCACTGTGCCCTATCAAACAGAGGTGCAATGGCTAAGTTGAGGCAAAGTGTTTAATATATTTTTTTAGCTGCATGAAGAAATCTGCCAGTTTTTGGAAAGTAAAGGGAAAGGCACAGAGTTCAGGGACGGAATGTAGTGATGTGAGCTAGCCTTTTTGTGCGACATAATGAAGCGTCTCTCTAAATCTCCAGCTTCAGGGGTGGGAACGTGCGATCACAGTCATGTTTAATGCAATGACTGCACAATTTGCTGATAACCTGGACTTCACTTGGCGATTTGCTGACTTTGCAGCTCAGAAATTTATGTTTGAACTGCTCAGCAATTCATTTGCAGTTTATGTGGAAAGAGTACCTGTGAACCTCCAAATGGAGCTGATAGACCTCCAGTGTAATAACACACTCAAGGCTATGTTTGACTGTGGGCGCTGCACAGTCTCCAAGCCTCATCCTTGAAACAATGCCTCAACTCCGCCTACATGCTGCTCAAATGCTATGCATGCACCCACAAAGGAGTCATCTCACTGATACACATCTTCACTCCATCTTGAGGGTTTCCACAGCACAGAACCTAACCCCAGACATTGATGAACTGGCAGCCAAGAAAAGGTGCCAAACATCTAGCTCTTCCGCATGTTCATAAAAGAAGAATAGCCTACCTACCTAAATATGTTTTCCTTTTGCACTTTATCCAATATCCTGTTTATCCTGTGAAATAAATGTTGACCCTGTTTGGCCCTTGACATGGTCCCAGTTTTTAATTTTGGCCCTCTCTATGATGGAGTTTGTCATAGATGTTTAACAAAATATCCTGTTTGTATGTACCCTTTAGAATGACATAGAAGTATCTCCTGATCTGACACCCCTATCAGGAGGACCACATTATTTGTCTGTGCCTTCAAAATTGTGACAAATCACAGTTGAAAAATTTATCATTTGTAACAACACTATGGTTTTTGTGCTTACGTTTAGGCATAGAAACAAATTGGTTAGGTTTAAGAAAAGATTATGGTTTGGGTTAAAATAAGTACCTTTTTAAGAAAAGGGAAAGATAGTGGTTTTGATGAAATGTTAACAGAGTGAACCCCATATTGGGCTTCAAGTCCCTGTGGACTTTTTCTGTATTAAACCAAAACATTTCCCTAATCTTAATCACGTGCTGAAAGGGTCTGAACATAAAAAATAAATTTTGTTTAATAATGTTTAGTTTAACAGTGCTGTAGTTGTTTAAATTAGTGCCCACATTTTGGCCAGAGAAGACCGATGGTTTGAAAGAGGAGTGAAAGAAGTCTATGAAGATTCAAGCAGGGAGCAGAGAAGAAGAACTAAATGGTCATTGGAAAATACAAGGGCAATAACTTTGTAGGTAGAAGCTTTGATCTCTGATGTCCAATGGCAATACCTTGACGAGCGTTTGATAATGAAAATTATACTCAGTTTGTCCTTGGTCTAGCACTGGCAATGTTCTCTAAGAAGCTTTGAGTCATTATACACAGCAATTACTGACTGATACACAACCTACTGATGATATATGAGTAGGTCAAATGCACTATTCCAATCTAGGCAACCGTACAACACTTATAGCAGATTTCCTTATCTTTCTTTTCAAATAAATACTGATTTCTGTGTGGAAATTGAGGTTCGTGTTCATTAGCATCATGCGACTGAGTGACTCTGCAACAAGAAGTTACTAAAGTGCGTTTTGTTCTTAATGAGAAAAACAGAAATAACTGATTTCAACACTTGAGCAGGATGTGTTAACAGCACCTGCTGTCCAATGGTGATACCTTGCATTGAACAGACACCAATGTACAATAGCAATACCCTGCCAGTGCATCCCCAGCCTTAAAAGTCTGGTCAAGCTTTCTGCATGTTTAGATTTTCTAAAGAGACATAATATTCAGGACTGAACCACCTGTAGCAGGATGAGATGTTTCATCTTTCATCTCCCAGTGCAAGTTTGTGCTGTTTTGTTCACCTCAGTCCTCGTTAGCCTATTGCCGCATGAGAGCACTCTATAAGAGGGTGCTGTGGCCATCTTGACCCTCTCTTGCTCCTGGCTCCGAGGCCCACTTCCTGGTCGCTCGCTTCCTTCCTCCCTGTCGTCGCTGGTGCAGACGCCAAACTGCAAGCCCTCCACTAGTGATGGGTAGATGAGGCGTCATGAAGCGCCTCGACACATTGCCAAACTGTATTGATACTGTGTCTATACTGTGTCACTGATTACTGACACCTGCTGGACCTTAAAAATCCCTACAGGCCCCTCCTAGTTCACAGACTCAACTGACACTGATTTAATGACCTAGTATATACAATAATATAATTTAAGTCATTGTATTTTATATTGTATTATTTCATATCTTCATTTAAATTTAAACTATCTTTTGATATTTTTAGATACAGTCAATAAATAATGTGAACATGTATCATAACGTGAAAATCGAACGTGTTCTGAATGAGGATGCTTGTGGACTGGGGTTTTTTTTTTTTACAAATTTTTATTTAAAAAAATAAGTTTTTCAAACGTTTTGCAATTGAGTCTGTTACGTTTTTTTGATACAACTTCTCCAGCTGTAGAAAACACCCGCTCACATGGCACAGATGAGGCTCCGATATGAGATCAAAATGGTCCCACACAGCGGAAACCTTTCTTTTGGCTTGAGGCTGCTCCATAATTCTGGATGAATTTGACGATGAACCACAAAAGATCAATACAGAGGACTATTTGCTGGCTGCTCTGTCCAGCACAGAGCAAGAAATTCTGCTTCTTTGCCTTGCTTCGCCTTACTGGCGTGTTCCTTCCTTTTGAATGAGCAGTTTCGTTTGGCTTGGCCTGGACTTTTAAAAATTGAATGAATGCACTGTGGGGTTGCTTTTTATTTAATGCCCCCATTCTTGTTGTTGCATTTAGTTAGTATGGGTTTCGGGTTATTCTTTTGATTATTTTGTTTTCTTTATAGCTTTGTTTCTATTAGATTAGGCTATTTGGTTTATTAAATATTCTGTTTAACCAGGGTCTGTGCTGGTTTATTTATTGTTTTTTTCTTTTTCTTTCTTTTCTTGTTTAATTTTTTGACATTCTGTTATTCAGTTAGCCCTGGTATTCAGTTGGATTTTGGTTTTTTTGTTTCCTGACTGTTTGTTCCTTTTGCCTGTGACAACAATTTTATGTTTTATTATGTTTAGTTACTGATATTCTTAGTGCTTGGTTCATTTGTAAGCATTGGTTTATTGTTTTTTTTGTTAGTATTTGTATATTGGTTATTTGTTTTCCTGTGTTGGGCGTGACCCTGCTAATTTTATTTCCTTGTCCCCTTTTTCAGTGGCTGAGAGCCGAAGGTGGTGGCGGTTGTGGTGCCGGGTGGTGGTTTCCCCCTCCTTGTGTCCTGCGCTTCCCCTGGTCCTGGGTTCCTTTCACTACATGTGCATGTGTGTGTGGCTGGGGAGACATTTTTTAAATATTATTTGGGATCCCTCACACCCCTCCTCGGGCTGGCCCACTGGTAAGCCTCAGCCCTGATAAGGTCCCCCCTTTTTCCCCACGCCCCCTGTGTGTGAATGGTGTTTTATAATGTTTTAAAACAATTTTGAAATAAAGTATGTTGATTATTGCTTTGGAACTACGTCTCTGCCCGTTGTAAAATGAACCTGGGTGCCTTGGAGTTGGTACAGTTGGCTATAACTATTTCCTTGGGCGAAATTCCGAAGGTGGCGTTGTCTGGCTTCGTAGGTTGCTCTTAGTTGGGTGTTTTAGTGATCTACAACATCCGCTATCTGCTACCACCCCCCATCATCATATACCTCATCTCTTGCTCGCCACACACCTCGTAGTTTTAAGCCTACAAAAAATTTGAGAAGTATGCCAGCTCTTCTGCCCTAACCATGTGTGGAACTGAGAACATGATGTAGACAGCGAGCTAAACACTTTTCCAATAAAAACACCTAAGAGGAAGTATTTTTCTTTGTGAAACTGCAAACAACATACAGAAATAAATTAATGTACAAGTCATATTAAACACATGTAATGTGTTTAATATGTAACGTGTGCTCATATAACTGTACACTGCTAACTAAAGGGGGGGTCTTATATACACATACATACACACACACACAGCAGCAGACAATTGCACATAAATAAATTTAAAAAAAAAATATATATATATATATACACACATACATACATATATATAACATATACAATATATATATAACATATATATATACAGTTAATGTAACTGAGATATATAGCGCACCCTAGATGATGCATTAGTCCAGGTTTGTGAGCACAGACACAGTTGTGTTATAGTGTCTGATGGCGGACGGCAGGAATGACTTCCTGTCCCGCTCCTTAGAGCACCGTGGTAGCAGAAGTCTGTTGCTGAAGCTGCTTCCCAGATTGTTCACAGTTTCATGGAGCGGGTGGGAGGGACTGTCCATGATTGTCCTCAGCTTTGACAGCATTCTGTCCCTCGCCACCTCCTCCAGGTTGGCAAGTTTAAAGCCAACAACAGACCCTGCCTTTTTAATGAGTTTATCCAGTCTGTTGGCATCCTTTGCTTTAATGCCAGCACCCCAGCACACCACAGCAAAGAAGATGGTGCTCGCCATTACAGACTGGTAGAACATGTGGAGCATCCTGCTGCAAACACTGAAGGACCTGAGTCTCCTCAGGAAGTAAAGTCTACTCATGGCCTTCCTGTAGACAGCATCAGTGTTTGTGGACCACTCCAGTTTATTGTCCAGATGAACACAGAGGAACTTATAAGTAGACGCTATTTCTACCTCTTTCCCACTAATACAGACAGGAGAGAGCGGGGACTGACTCCTACTGAAGTCCACTACCATCTCCTTTGTCTTGGCCACGTTCAGCTGCAGGTGATTCTCCCCACACCACCTGACAAAACTCTCCAGAGGGCCCCTGTACTCATCCTCCTGTCTTCTCTCCACACACCCGACTATGGCTGTGTCATCCGAGTACTTCTGGAGGTGACATAACTCAGAAGAGTACTGGAAGTCAGCCGTGTAGGTGGTGAATAGAAAGGGAGACAGCACAGTTCCTTGAGGAGCCCTGGTGTTGCTCGTCAGGAGGTCAGACTCACAGCTCTGCAGCCTCACAAACTGTGGTCGGCCTGTCAGGTAGTCCTCAATCCATGAGAAAAGGGGAGCCTCCACCTGCATGTTCTCTAATTTAGCACTCAACAGTCTCGGCTGGATGGTGTTGAATGCAGAAGATAAGTCGAAGAACATGACCCGTACTGTGGTGTTCAGCCTGTCCAGGGAAGAGTAAGCCCTCTGCAGAAGGTATATTATTGCATCATCAACTCCCACCTTGGGCTGATATGCAAACTGCAGTGGGTCTTGGTATGGGCTCACCAGGGGTCTGAGGTGTGACAGCACCAGCTGCTCCATAACATGAAAGGTCAGTGCAATAGGCCTGTAGTCATTCGGTGCCACAGGGTGGTTCTTCTTTGGCACCGGGACCGGGCAGGATGTTTTCCACAGCACTGGAATCCTCTGCAGGTGAAGACTCTGATTGAACAGGTGCTGCAGTACTCCACACAGCTGACTGGAGCAGTTCCTCAGCACCCGTGGGCTGATGCCATCAGGTCCAGCAGCCTTTCCCTGGTTGAGCCTCTCCAACTGTCTCCTCACCTGGCTGGGGTTAGGGTTAGGGTTAGGGGGGTCTGTTTGGAGAGGGAAGGGGGAGGAAGATGGCGGAGGTGTTAGGGGCCCTAGGAGGTGTGAAGAAGTCCACTGATCACTCAGAGGAGAAGTGGGGGCACAGTTGGGGGAGGGGGAACTGGAATCAAACCTGTTGAAAAACTGGTTTAACTCACTGGCTCGGTCCACATTCCCTTCAGCTACACATCTTCCTTTCCTCTGGAAACCAGTAATCGCTCTCATTCCACTCCACATGTCCCTGGTTTGGTTTCTCTCCAGTCTCTCCTCCAGCTTCCTCCTGCAGGCGTCCTTACTCTCCTTCAGACTGTGTTTCAGTTCCTTCTGGACTCTCCTGAGCTCAGTGCGGTTCCCAGCCATGAAGACCCTCTTCTTATCATTCAGAAGGGCCTTCGGGTCACTTGTCACCCATGGTTTATTGTAAGGGTAACGGCGCACCTTCTTGGTGGGGATGGAGTTGTCCTTGCAGAATTTGATGTACTCAGAGGGGACACAGGGTTTAAAACGCCGCTTCCTCAGCCGTCTTCTCACTCCTGCCCTGCATCCTCATTGTCTCCTCCTCAGTTCCTCTGGGATTTGGGGCTTCTCTCCGGCCACGAAGGATGGCGGCCTCAGAGCCAGCAGCTGATCTCGAGTGTAAACAATGCCGGGGGTCTTCCCGAGCAGCCCAAGCACCAGGAGCAGGAGAAAAAAGTTTAGCGAGTTAGTGAGTAAAATTATCATATTCACTGAAACAACACACTGGAAACAAATATATTTAACTGTAATTGTACTCACAGATTGTGCCAAATAAAGTGTCAAAACAAAGAGGAAGGATGAGGACGGAACTATACTAAATGGCTGCTTAGAGCACTGGAAATCAGTGGTTTATTTATCTCCACCACTAGGTGTCACATGTATTGTAACTACTGGGGCCAGAATACCAGCATTATCTATTCATTCCAGCCAGAAAGTTTTTTTTTTCTCCTGCTAAAGAGCTAAACACGGAATTTCTCTCATTTCACTTTAAAATGTGTCCTCCTAAATTGCTTTTGACAAAGCAAAGTCTGATAACTTTTTACATAAGGTGAAATTTAAAGCCCTCTCTTTCAAGGAGTCCACTGATGTAGGGGACCCCATCACATTGTCTGAACTAAAGGAAGCTATTGCAAAGATAAAATGGGGTAAATCACTGAAATAGTAGTTTACTTACAGCAAAAGAGTAGTTTGGAAAAACAATTTTGGCATGTATATTGATTTTGCAAAAACATGACAACCTGCTTGCTAATTTTTGCCACATTTTGCACAGAATCACTGTGGGATATGAGTAATAAATACAGTCTAAAAGTAATGAAATTGTTTTTTTTTTGTATTAGACCATGCCTACTTTGTCAGTCATTGCCAAATTGTATGCTTCAACTGTGTCATGACCCTAGATTGTGCAAACCTAATTTCGTATGAGTCCACACACACCACAACAGCAGCACTCCCCTTTAATTCTAAAATTCTTGAAAAGGCTGTTGCAACTCAGTTGTGTGACCATCTACATAGGAACAGTTTGAAGTTTTTCAGTCAGGATTTAGAGTTCATCATAGCAGAGAGACAGCACTGGTGAAAGTTACCAACGACCTTCTCATAGCATCAGATAATGGACTCGTCTCTATACTTGTCCTGCTAGATCTTAGTGCTGCATTTGACACTATTGATCATAGTATCCTATTGGAAAGATTGGAACATGTTATTGGGATTAAAGGAAGAGCACTAGACTGGTTTAAATCATATCTATCAGATAGATACCAGTTTGTTCATGTTAATGATGATCCCTCCATATATACCAGAGTAAGTCATGGAGTTCCACAGGGTTCTGTGCTTGGACCGACATTGTTCACCTTATACATGCTTCCCCTAGGCAATATTATCAGGAAGCATGGAATAAATTTCCATTGCTATGCGGATGATACCCAGCTATATTTATCTATGAAGCCAGACGAAACAGACCAGTTAGCCATACTTCAGGCATGTCTTAAAGACATAAAGGCCTGGATGACCTGTAACTTTCTTCTTCTGAATTCAGACAAAACTGAGGTTATTTTGTTTGGTCCCAAACACCTCAGAAACAGTTTATCTAATCTTATAGTTACTCTGGATGGCATTAATTTAGTCTCCAGTACGACTGTGAGAAACCTTGGAGTTATTTTTGATCAGGATTTGTCCTTTAACTCACACATAAAACAAGTCTCTAGGACCGCCTTCTTTCACCTGCGCAATATCAGTAAGATTAGGAACATTCTGTCGCAGAGTGATGCTGAAAAATTAGTCCATGCTTTTGTTACTTCTAGACTGGACTACTGTAATTCCCTATTATCAGGATGTCCAGTTAACTCTCTATAAAGCCTCCAGCTGATCCAAAATGCTGCAGCAAGAGTACTGACTGGAGTTAGCCAGAGAGATCATATTACTCCTGTACTAACTTCTCTTCTTTGGCTTCCTGTAAAATCCAGAATTGATTTTAAAATCCTTCTCCTTACATATAAGGCCCTCAATGGCCAGGCTCCTTCATATCTTAATGAGCTGATTGTACCATATCATCCCAACAGATTGCTTCGTTCCCAGAATGCAGGTTTGCTTATGGTTCCCAAAATCTCTAAAAGTAGAATGGGAGGCCGAGCCTTTAGCTATAAGGCCCCTCTCCTATGGAACCAACTGCCAGTTTGGGTTCGGGAAGCAGACACCCTCTCTAATTTTAAAACTAAGCTTAAAACCTTCTTGTTTGACAAAGCTTAAAGAGCTAATCTGCTGAGCATACATTATCCAATAACTGTTCACTAACTGTAATGTAAATGCTGACCTTCTAATATTGTCCATTGTCTGTATTATGCTGCATGTCCTTCTCCCCCTCTCCTCCATTCCTAGCTGTAACTAGTTACAGTCCTAGTTATTTATTAAACTTATAGTTAGTCACAATTATCTCTATAGACTGTTACAGTTAAGGATATAGCCCTTGGTAGGGCTGGCTGAGGCAACTGAATCATCCCCTAGTTATGCTGCTATAGGCCTAGGCTGCTGGGGGACATCCCATGATCTACTGCGCACTTCTTCTTTTCTCTCTTTCTCTCCTCAGACCCACTCTCAAATTTATTAGCCTTTATTACATGTCATTAACTCTGTGTCCTCTCTGTCCCGTAGTCCTGTGTTTGTTTCTCTCTGGTCTCTCTTTTTTCTGTACCTTTCTGCAGGTATCTCTGGCTCCGGAGCTGCATGTTCTGTGGTCCTGGCTCCACCCACCTGCTGCTGTTTATTGTTCACAATGATCCATTTCTTACACGTTTAATGTTCCATTCTGCTACAGATAAATATTGGATTAATATTCTTTGCAGACTGTAATTAGTGGTGCATTGCTATGCATGCACACTAGGCACCTCTATAGCAAAGCTATAGAGGTACCTAGTGTGCAATGCAAAGCATGCACACTATTGTTCTTCCCGTTCATCATCTTCTTCTTACTTCTTCTTCCTTCCCGATTTTCGGTTCGCTACTCCTCCCACACCGTTGAGCGCATACTAACAAATGATACATCAAAACGTGCGGCTCGATCGGACTCGGTGTGCTTGTATTTTGTTCTCCAGAATATTCACGTTTCGCAAAGTTATTCGCAAAAAACTGCGAAAAATTTCCCATAGAGAATGAATGGGAAATTTTCAAAAAAGTCGCAAATTCTCCCCCTTTTTCAAACATCTACTGCTCTGGCATACTTTCACCTAGAAACACCATTCAAACTGTAAAATGTAGATACAAGTCTTGTGTATTCGGGGTGTATTCAACTTTTTCATTAGTTGTGTAGTTTTTAAACTGTGAGCTCTAACTGATCATGAGTGATTTTGAAAAAATTCAGGGTTTTCAATGAGTGTGTATTGCGGAATGTTCCAGGCTAGAGTGGGAGGTTAGAGTGGAGAGGCTTTAAAAAAACTCTCTGAATTTTTTTCTTTACACGACGACTACGGCCACAAATTTTACTCTACAGCAGTGAAATTCTCCAAAGTTGTAGCCACACTTGTCCTCTCTCTCACAATGTGTTCATTTTTTCTATAGGATTTACGGTTTTTCTTTGGCGTGCCTTTTAGTGACAAGAGGAGCTCTCAACTGCTCCATTGACTCCAATGTTAATCGAGCAGAGGATTTTTGGAGAAAAGCAGAAAATCCCCCTTTTTGAAACTTGCTGTAAAATCCCCATTTTAGACAGTAGGACCATAAAAAATAGATTCAGGTCTTCCTTAAAGTCTTGTCTCTTTGACGGTGCCGTTTGTTTAGCGATACCATGTTTTGTTTTTCCATGGATAGCAGTTGTTCGGCAGGCCCGATTCGGCCGAAAATGAGCTCGTCAGAGCACCTGTGAGCTGCCTCAGCGGCGGGAAAGCTCATCCCCATGGCAACCGTGACTGCAAGAGCTGTGGCTCTCTCTCTCCCTGTAACAACTCTATGTCTCTCTGTCTTTGTAATTAAAACTATAGCAGAACTATAGGGGTCAAAAGGGGGCTGTGCGTAGCACAGCCCCCTTTTGACACAGACACACAAACACACACACACACACACACACACAGACTGACACACACAAAGTCAATATTGTGCGGTGCGCCAGCACCGCACAATATTGACAGAGGCACACAAACACAAACACAAACACACACACACAGACTCATACACACACACACACACACACAATAGTCAATACTGGGTTGTGCGAAGCACAACCCAGTATTGACACAGACCCACTCAGGCACACACAGACACACACAAACACAGACACACACATAGACAGACTGACACACACAAAGCCAATATTGTGCGGTGCGCCAGCACCGCACAATATTGACAGAGGCACTCAAACACAGACACACGCACAGACTCATACACACACACACACACACACACACACACACACACACACACAATAGTCAATACTGGGTTGTGCGAAGCACAACCCAGTATTGACACAGACCCACTCAGGCACACACAGACAAACACAAACACAGACACACACAGACAGACAGACACACACACACGCACACACACATTCAGACACACACACACACAATAGTGTCAATACTGGGTTTTGCGAAGCACACAACATTACTAGCAGTGCAATGCACCACTCTCGCGATTTCCCAAAGGGAAATTGTCTAGTGTAAATAATTACCAGTCATGACAGCTTTTTGCCTCTGTGCTCTGTTTCCTATTATAACTGTAATCTGCTTATCCAATAACTGTTCACTAACTGTAATGTAAATGCTGACCTCCTAATATTGTCCATTGTCTGTATTATGCTGCATGTCCTTCTCCCCCTCTCCTCCATTCCTAGCTGTCCTATCTTCCTCCTTTTCCTCCTTTCACCCAGCCCGGCCATCGGCAGGAGGGTCCCCCATCTGAGCCAGGTTCTGCTCAAGGTTTCTTCCTGTTAAAGGGGAGTTTTTCCTTGCCACTGTCGCCTTAAGTGCTTGCTCTGGGGTCAGGCTCTGGGTCTCTGTAAAGCGCTTTGAGACAATTTTGATTGTGGAAGGCGCTATATAAATAAAATTTAATTTAATTTAATTTAATTGAGTCTGACCCGACTAGTTCGACCCCGTGTAACCGCGACACAGAGCATACAACAGAGATCATAATGTTGCTGCTGTGTTTTAAACATGACTGTTTCAGATAGAGAGGTTTTAGATGGAGCTGCAGGATTTGGTGGAGTTGTGGGGGGAAATTTATTTCTAGCCTGTTATTTAACTGTGAAACAATCATTATTATTTCATATTGATAAAATATATTAAAAAGTTAAAAACATTATTATTATTATTATTGTCATTATTATTAATGATAATGATACAAAATAATGATGATAATAATATATTAAAATGTTTAATATTTAATATTTACCGGTTTTCACTGCTGAAACAAAACACGGACACTGCAGCCCCTGTCAACCGCTGGAGGTAGCCGCCTAGCCCAGCTGATGCTTTAGCAAAGAGCTAACTGCCTGTGCCTGTCTATGGGCTGTCACTCAACGTAACCACACCCTAATTTATTAAGTCTAAATAACACTAAAACGGTTGTGGATCGGTTGTGAATCCCCCCCAACAGTATTCACGGAGGTGGAAACTATCAATGGAGACCAAAAACAAAAAATGTACCAGGCTGTAAATATGTTTTTTTAGGCTGTAAAGTTGGCTATTTTAACATGGGGGTCAATGGAGAATTGCTCACTTCTGGAGCCGGCCCCCAGCGGCAGCCGAGGAACTGCAGCTTTTTGAACGCGGAAGTGATCCTCACTGCTGAAACCTACAACTCCCCCCTTGCATAGGACACCCTCAGTTGAGGATCTTAGCCTTGATTCGGCAGAGGTGATGGGGGCAAGGCGCTGCAGTGTCCGTGTTTGTTTGCCAATGTTCGGATAGGTTTTTGTGATAATATGGCTTGTTGTAGTGTGGACTGTACTAACCAACCGTCTAAGGAGTCTGTGTTGCAGTTTTTTCGGTAAGTAAATTTCTCACTATTTTACCTGGATGTTTGCACTAATTAGCATGTACCGGCATATTTTGCCGCTGGCTTATGACTTAATTGCCGATTTATGGTCGCTGCTGATACAGATAGAGGAGCGGAGTGGATAATGTTAGGAACGCTGCTGAGGTGTGTTCCGTGCTCTCAGAGTCTGTTTATTGCGGGAATACTAGGCTACAATTTTATTTCATCTCATTTTTCTGTTTAAAAAGTCCGACATTGCATGGACAGAGCAGCTCCGTCAGTAAGCGGCTGCTGTTGTTTGTGTGCTGCTGTAACTGTAAGTGGATAGTGGGTGGAGGCAGCAGTGAAAACCGGTAAATATTAAATATTAAACATTTTAATATTATTATCATCATTATTTTTTATCGTTATCATTAATAATAATGACAATAATAATAATAACAATAATAATGTTTTTAACTTTTTAATATATTTTATCAATATGAAATAATAATGATTGTTTCACAGTTAAATAACAGGCTAGAAATAAATTTCCCCCCACAACTCCACCAAACCCTGCAGCTCCATCTAAAACCTGTCTATCTGAAACAGTCATGTTTAAAACACAGCAGCAACATTATGATCTCTGTTGTATGCTCTGTGTCGCGGTCGTGCGGGGTCGAGCTAGTCGGGTCGGACTCAGGGACTGTCGTGTGATGGATGTAGCTGCGTGTAGCTGCTGCTTAGCTTGTTAGCCTAGCTCGGTTGCTCCGAGCTAAGTGGCCGGGTTCTCAGCCAGCTGACCCGTAGAGTAGCCGCCTGTTCGCCAAATATGGAAAGTACACTCCCACTAAAATCCAAGATGGCGCAGCTCAAATGCCCATGGTTTGGTCACAAAGCCGACTCCCCAAAACCAATGGGTGACATCACGGGTGCTACGTCCATGTCTTATACAGTCTATGGTCCTATGTTGTAAAGATTGTAAAGGCCTTTGAGACAATTTATTTTGATTTTGGGAAATATAAACACAATTGATTTGATGTGACTGCTTTGTCATGAATATGTTCTTGTGTGAAATTCCTGAGGCATTCTCTGTGTTTGTGCAATGTTTATAAATGTTTTTTGTATTTAGTTGTGGTCACTTTAAGAGTTGGAGAAAGCAGTGTCATGTGACCTGTTTGAAGGACGTGAGCAAGCATGGCTTAGAATGAGGTTCATGATGGACATAATTCAGTGACATCCACACTTCGTCTTAGCCCCACTGTAGCATCGTGGGTATGTATATGTTTGTTTCATTGCTGTTCTTACTTACAGATGATTGAGATAATGGTATCTTTTATAATGTTTTGCACTAAGCCATGGGAAGTTTTATGAAAGTCATTGTAAAAGTCATAAATATGCATAACTGATTTCATGTTTGATTTGAGTTTGGATTAAAATAATGTATTTTATTTTGAGTTAAAGGAAAAATACATTGAAAACTGTGAAGATAAAAACAAGATTTAATTCATGTGACAAATTGATTTGTACACTGAATGATAAATGAACATACATAGTAAAAGAACGCATATGTTTAATTATGCTCTTTTTGAGTGTTTTAGTTTCATCTTTCCTTTCAATATCATTAAACCTGTGGACAACGGGACAACTGTCTTCAGAGTGTTGATATTAACGAAGAATTTATCTGTCAAGTTATACACAGCAGCTATAGCAAGGACAGCACACTAACACACTTAACTAAGATGCTGAAAATGGTAAACAGTACGCATGCTTAGAAACAACCGTCTTAATCTTGACCAAGATGGCGCTGTCTCAGATGGCAGCTTGTAGCAGCAGCTCCCTGCATTTGCAGTAGTTTTTAACGTTTTTCTAAGCTTTTCTTTAGTGTTTAGTGTTTTAGTGTGTCTGTTTCTTGTCTACTTTCGTTTTGATCTGTCCTTGGTTGATTTTTTTAGTGCTTTGGCAGCATGAATCTGAGATTTAGAAACTTTTTTCTCCTGCTCCTGGTGCTTGGCTTGCTTGGGGCCCCCAGCAGCCATGCTGAGAAGACCCCTGGCATCGTTTACACTCCCAGAGGAACTGAGGAGGAGACAATGAGGATGCAGGGCAGGAGTGAGAAGACTGCTGAAGAAGCTGCGTTTTAAACCCTGTGTCTCCGCGATCATCACGGGTAACGTCAGGTCACTGGCAAACAAAATGGACGAGCTGGAGGCGCTCACACGGACCCAGCAGGAGTACAGAGAGGCCAGCATCATGTGCTTCAACGTGGCTGCACGGACTGATACCGGATTCAAATGTTACGATCGCCGGATTCCACACAGTGCGAGCGGACTGGGACACCAATGCGGCTGGTAAGAAGAAAGGAGGGGGGGTTGCTGTGCTCGTCAACAACAGGTGGTGTAAACCGGAGCATATCCACGTCAAGGAGCGCGTGTGCAGTCCAGACGTGGAACTTATTGCTGTCGGACTTCCTCCATATTATTTGCCACGGGAGTTTACAAACATTATCGCCGTCACCGTCTATATTCCTCCGACCGGTAAAGCAGACGCGGCCTGTGACGTCATCCACTCTGTAACTGCCGACCTGCAGACTAAACATCCCAGTGCCTTCATCTTCATCGCAGGGGACTTTAACCATGCCTGTCTCTCCTCCACTCTCCCCACATTCCATCAGTATGTCCAGTGTACAACAAGAGACAATAAGACAATTCCTCCGACCGGTAAAGCAGACGCAGCCTGTGACGTCATACACTCTGTAACTGCCGACCTGCAGACTAAACATCCCAGTGCCTTCATCTTCATCACAGGGGACTTTAACCATGCCTGTCTCTCCTCCACTCTCCCCACATTCCATCAGTATGTCCAGTGTACAACAAGAGACAATAAGACTTTGGATTTACTGTATGCTAATGTCACCACTGCACTCCCTCCACTGGGCAAGTCTGACCACAATCTTGTCCTGCTCTCCCCATCATACACACCTGTGGTGGAAATGGTCTGATGGTGCCATGGATGCCCTGCGTGACGCTCTGGAAACCACTGACTGCCTGCTCTGTATGAACCACATGGTGACGACCTGGATGGACTAACTGACTGTGTTTCTGAGTACATCAAATTCTGCATGGACAACTCCATCCCCACCAAGAAGGTGCGCCGTTACCCTAACAATAAACCATGGGTGACAAGTGACCCGAAGGCCCTTCTGAATGATAAGAAGAGGGCCTTCATGGCTGGGGACCGCACTGAGCTCAGGAGAGTCCAGAAGGAACTGAAACACAGTCTGAAGGAGAGTAAGGACGCCTACAGGAGGAAGCTGGAGGAGAGACTGGAGAGAAACCAAACCAGGGACGTGTGGAGTGGAATGAGAGCGATTACTGGTTTCCAGAGGAAAGGAAGATGTGTAGCTGAAGGGAATGTGGACCGAGCCAGTGAGTTAAACCAGTTTTTCAACAGGTTTGATTCCAGTTCCCCCTCCCCCAACTGTGCCCCCACTTCTCCTCTGAGTGATCAGTGGACTTCTTCACACCTCCTAGGGCCCCTAACCCCTCCGCCACCTTCCTCCCCC
The DNA here is from genome assembly GCF_017976425.1 of Toxotes jaculatrix. Classification (NCBI taxonomy): domain Eukaryota; kingdom Metazoa; phylum Chordata; class Actinopteri; family Toxotidae; genus Toxotes; species Toxotes jaculatrix. The sequence goes on along the minus strand of NC_054413.1, from coordinate 13,503,149 downwards.
TTCCCTCTCCAAACAGACCCTCCTAACCCTAACCCTAACCCTAACCCCCTCATGTTATGAAGGTCATGGAGCAGCTGGTGCTGTCACACCTCAGACTCCTGGTGAGCCCATACCAAGACCCACTGCAGTTTGCATATCAGCCCAAGGTGGGAGTTGATGATGCAATAATATACCTTCTGCAGAGGGCTTACTCTTCCCTGGACAGACTGAACACCACAGTACGGGTCATGTTCTTCGACTTATCTTCTGCATTCAACACCATCCAGCCGAGACTGTTGAGTGCTAAATTAGAGAAAATGCAGGCGGAGGCTCCCCTTTTCTCATGGATTGAGGACTAACTGACAGGCCGACCACAGTTTGTGAGGCTGCAGAGCTGTGAGTCTGACCTCCTGACGAGCAACACCAGGGCTCCTCAAGGAACTGTGCTGTCTCCCTTTCTATTCACCACCTACACGGCTGACTTCCAGTACTCTTCTGAGTTATGTCACCTCCAGAAGTACTCGTATGACACAGCCATAGTCGGGTGTGTGGAGAGAAGACAGGAGAATGAGTACAGGGGCCCTCTGGAGAGTTTTGTCAGGTGGTGTGGGGAGAATCACCTGCAGCTGAACGTGGCCAAGACAAAGGAGATGGTAGTGGACTTCAGTAGGAGTCAGTCCCCGCTCTCTCCTGTCTGTATTAGTGGGAAAGAGGTAGAAATAGCGTCTACTTATAAGTTCCTCTGTGTTCATCTGGACAATAAACTGGAGTGGTCCACAAACACTGATGCTGTCTACAGGAAGGCCATGAGTAGACTTTACTTCCTGAGGAGACTCAGGTCCTTCAGTGTTTGCAGCAGGATGCTCCACATGTTCTACCAGTCTGTAATGGCGAGCACCATCTTCTTTGCTGTGGTGTGCTGGGGTGCTGGCATTAAAGCAAAGGATGCCAACAGACTGGATAAACTCATTAAAAAGGCAGGGTCTGTTGTTGGCTTTAAACTTGCCAACCTGGAGGAGGTGGCGAGGGACAGAATGCTGTCAAAGCTGAGGACAATCATGGACAGTCCCTCCCACCCGCTCCATGAAACTGTGAACAATCTGGGAAGCAGCTTCAGCAACAGACTTCTGCTACCACGGTGCTCTAAGGAGCGGTACAGGAAGTCATTCCTGCCGTCCGCCATCAGACACTATAACACATCTGTGTCTGTGCTCACAAACCTGGACTAATGCATCATCTAGGGTGCGCTATATATCTCAGTTACATTAACTGTATATATACAGTTAATATATATATATATATATATATATATATATATATATATATATAGTATATGTATATATATATGTATGTATGTAAGTGTGTATATATGTGTATATATATGTGTGTAAATATTTATTTATTTATGTGCAATTGTCTGCTACCATGTGTGTGTGTATGTATGTGTATATAAGGCCCCCTCCTGTATATATTGTATTTCTTTTCCAAATTTATTTTTCCTTTATAGAGTGTATTTATTGTCTCCTTGTGACTGGTGCTACAAACGAATTTCCCCACGGGGATTAATAAAGTATCTCTATCTATCTATCTAGTCATTGTGAGAATGTTAGCATTCTGACACTGACAGCTCAAAGCACTGCCATACTACTGCCTCACAGATCAGCTATCTTGGCTGTGGACCCATTGTCTTGTTACAAAAGTAGATGATTTAAACCCGTACACAGATAGCAAAGCAAATTTAAATGCTGTTTTTGTGCTTTGTTGTGGTCTAAAGTGCAACTGCTGGGGCTGAAGAATTGTTAGAATTTAGATGAGCACATATTGGCTGTCAAACTTAACAACAAATCTTAGTTTTGGAATTGGGAAATAGTTGTTCAAGTTATCACCACCTTTATTCACTGGGAAAACTTGAGCTACATTTCAAAAAACTGAAAACCTTTCAAAGTTAAACTTTTACTAAGTACAGAATTTCATCTCTTTTTTACTATCCTGAAGCTCAACAGTGAAACACAATGTTGGAACACAATGAGGGAATTTCATAAGAAAAACACTGACTTAGATATTTACTTATTTGACTAACTCAGGCTCCCAAAGCCTCTTAAAAGCTTCAAATAAACCTTGAAATACATTTTAGCAGAAAACCAAGGCTGAGAGTTTTTACCCCCTCACTTACACTGGAAGTGCATTTGGAAGAGATTTTTAATGGCCAGTATAAACAGGAGGAATAATTACAAGGAAAAGCTCACTGTTCATATTGGCACCTGACTACTGTTTTAAGACCAGATTGGGAAATTTAGAACATACCCTTCAAGCTTCAGTGCCAAGAATCGAACAATTTACCAGCGTGAAGGGTAGGTTCAGTCAATACTAGTATTTGCTGTAAGTTGAGCTGTCTGGAGTAGATTAGTTATGATTTACAATTATTGCACATAATAAATTGCCTATACAGAGACAAGTGGCCACAGTGAGTACATTTTAGTGGTTGTGCAGTGAAGGTAATGTCCTCTTGACTGACTTGTTTCACAATGCTGATTCACTGGAAAATTGAAAACTAACATTAACATTTATTAATCTTTCTGAAACGAGTGCTTTAAACTTATAAACAAACTGCTACAAACTTGCATATGGATGCTTTCCTTTATCCTTCATTTCCTTTACCCTTCACCAACACCAGTGTCTGCTGGTGACTGTGGTGGTGGTGTTCCAGCCATGAAATTCTCAACTTCAGCCAGTCAAATTTCTGCATCTGTTTTGTTGAGACAAACTGATTTAATCCTTTCTCTGTAAGAACAGATGGTGTCACATTTAAGTATCTATTCTGTTCTTGTAGTTTATGCGTACACACAATATGAATTAGTTGATGAAGTGTTTAGTATAACTATTTCACTTAATACACAGTATTTTAAGTGATATAAGCCAAATAAATGCATTTCTAACATTGGCATTGTCATTTCCATCACAACACATCTTTTCCATCACAATAAACAAAGTGATGGAAATGACTGTTGTTGAAATTACATTTTTTTGTAAAAATCTCATGATATATTAGCATGCTAATCTCTGTTTTAGAGTTAGCATTAAATATACTCAAAATACACAATATAAAATACTATTTTTCACATTATGTGTACATTCAAAGAAAATATGGGACCAATGACAACCAATAAACCTACTTTTGGCAAAAATTTTCCTTGATTTTTGCTTGTTTCCCTTCCTTCCATGGAGCTAACTGCTCTCCTTCCTTGAGCTGTCCTGTCACATGACAACTGCTGTGGTTGCAAGTATACAAACAAAAAGTAAAGAGCCACTGTTCGCTGCAGTTAAAGTTGCAAGTCTCTTGGGGTTTGTATCTATTAGCTTAGCACATCTAACCTACCTGTGCTTAAACACCAGTAAGACGAAGGAGATGGTGATCGATTTCCGGAGAAGGACACTACCCCACACATCGGTGAACATCCAGGGTGCGGACATTGAGTTGGTGGACAGCTTAAAGTACCTGGGTGTTCACCTCAACAATAAACTGGACTGGGCGCCTCCACCTTCTGAGGACACAGAGGTTCTTTGGAGTGTGCAGGCCTCTTCTAAAGACATTCTACGATTCTGTGGTAGCCTCCGCTGTCCATTATGCCGTGGTCTGCTGGGGAGCGGGCAGCACAGACCGGGACAGGAAGAGACTGAACAAGCTGGTCAGGAGGGCCAGCTCTGTCCTGGGCTACCCGCTGGACACTGTGGAGGAGATGGGTGAGAGGAGGACAACACTTCTCACCCCCTGCAGCAAACTGTGGAGGCGCTGAGCAGCTCCTTCAGCAGCAGACTTAGACATCCACAGTGTAGGAAGGAGCGCCACCACAGGTCCTTCATTCTCTCTGCTGTCAGACTGCACAACTGTTAAATTCTGGTTTGGCCTAACTTTTCATCTGTCTATGGCAGGCCTGTGCAATATTTTTTCTTTCTCACAGTATCCTACTTATCACTCCTCCATCATCATGTAAATTTGTATCTTGCCAGTTTTTACTGTTTTTGTATCTTTAACTTTCTTAGATTAACTTTATCCTTTTTTCCTGTTTTTCTTGTGAGCCGCCTAACAAGTAAATTTCCCTACTGTGGGATCAGTAAAGTCTTATCTCTTATCTAGCCACTGGGATTTTTGTCCATTCTTCCAAGCAAAACTGCTACCGCTCCTTCAAGTTAGTTGGGTTGTGTAGGTGCACAGCAGTCTTCAAGCCATGCCACAGATTCTCAACTGGATTGAGGTCTGGGCTTTGACTAGGCCTACCAAGACCTTTAAATGTTTCTCTTTAAACTACTCCAGTCAAGCTTTAGGAGTGTGTTTAGCATCATTGTCCTGCTGGAAGGTAAACCTCTGTCCCAGTCTCAAATCTTGTGCAAATTGAAACAGGTTTTTTTCTACAATTGCCCAGAACAAGTATAGACAACTGCTCTTAATGTAATCAATGACTTTTACTTGGGGGGATGGTTTTATGGTAAAAGTAGTTAACATGGCATGGGCCATGCACACACTGTCTTAACTGACATAACTGTCAATTAACTCAAAATGAGTAAATAAAATCAAATGACAAGTTGCTATACAAAAAGACTTCTTTGCTTTTATTACATAACAGAAAAAAAACACTTTGACAAAGGTGTTTAAATGCTCATGAAGACACTACGAATCTTGGAGTTTTTCACATGACCATCATGATGTTTGGTCATGTATAACAATTTTTCTGCAGAATTAATCATTACACAACCTCCTATTGTGTTGCAGCGTCTTCCTGTGTCAACTGGAAGACTATGTTTAGTCTATTTGCTCTTCCTAAATTTGCTGGACGTGGCCGCAGTCTTCTGCTTTTTCTTTGCTGATCCTTTTAAATCAGGTTCCTACAAAAGACAAATATAAATATAAATATATATATATTTAACATATTCAACAGTCAAAAAATAACTGAACACGAAGAACAGCAACTTGCTTTAAAAAAAAAAAGAAAATAAGGGACTGGAAAATTTCATGATATACACCAGCATCAAAAAGCAGCTTACTTAACACCTACTTACCTTAATCTTTACAAGTAAATAGATAAAGAGTAAAAGGAATAGATAAAGAGTCAGACAAGGGATAGCACATACAGCTCTGGAAAAAATTAAGAGACCACTACAAAATTATCCATTTCTCTGATGTTACTATTTATGGGTATGTGTTTGAGTAAGAAGAACATTTTGTTTTATTCTATAACCTACTAACAACATTTCTCCCAAATTCCAAATAAAAATATTGTCACCAAGAGCATTTATTTCCAGAAAATGACAAATGGTCAACATAACAAAAAAGATGCAGTGCTTTCAAACCTCAAATAATGCAAAGAAAACAAGTTCAACAACACAATACTAATGTTTTAAGTTAGGAAGAGTTCATAAATCCTGATTTTCAATCACATCTTTCAAGCGTCTTGGCATGCTCTCCACCAGTCTTTCATGTTGCTGTTGAGTGACTTTGTGCCACTCTTGGTGCAAAAATTTAAGCAGCTCAGCTTGACCATCCATTCTCTTGATCACATTCCAGAGGCTTTCAATTGGGTTCAGGTCTGGAGATTGGGCTGGCCATGAAAGGGCCTTGGTCTGGTGGTCCTTCATCCACACCTTGATTGACCTGGCTGTGTGGCATGGAGCATTGTCCTGCTGGAATAACCAATCCTCAGAGTTGGGGAACATTGTCAGAGCAGAAGCATGCAAGTTTTCTTCCAAGATAACCTTGTACGTGGCTTGATTCATGTGTCCTTCGTAAAGACGAATCTGCCTTGCTCAAGCACCTCCAGGTCATCTCTGATCATCCACCAAATTTCACAGTGGGTGTGAGACACTCTGGCTTGCAGGCCTCTCCGGGTCTCTGTCTAACCATTAGATGACGAGGTGTTTGGCAAAGCTGAAAATTGGACTCATCAAAGAAGATGGCCTTTCTCCAGTCCTCTATGGTCAATCTTAATGGTCTTTTGCAAACCTCAGCCTGGCTTTTCTTTGCTTCTCATTGACGAAGGGTTTTTTTCGAGCTTTACATGACTTGAGCCCTGCCCTAGGAGCCTGTTTCAAAATGTTTTTGCCATGCACTTCACGCCATTTGCCATACTTTTTGTAGGTCACTCGATGTCATCCTACGGTTGCTGAGTGAACCTGACGCTTACTGTAATCCCTCTGCCAGTAAAGCCAGAATTTAACTCTTCTTTTCCTCAAACAAAACTTTTCTTTTCAACTCTTTTGGCATGGTCACTAGTTATTTTTTTGATTCCTATTACTTTTGAGGTACTACTAGCACTGTTTTTGCCATCCAGCCAGTCATCAGGAGGATGGTGATGACCACAGCAGTGGTTTTTATACTTTTCCTCATTAAATAGGATTTGGTTCAGGTGATCACCTAATCCGTACCTCATTAAGTAGACTGAGGTGTGCTTGTGTTGGAATTCAACAGACACAGGAATGGAATGGCTGTCATACTTGTAGAGATGCTGATTTCAGAATAATTTGCAGTGGTCTCTTAATTTTTTCCAGAGCTGTATACTACTGTAAGGCGTTAAAGTAGTAACTGTTTAAATCCAATCATTTTGAATCAATCAATTTTCTTAAATGTACCTTTCGTTTGGAAGACAGAGATCCAGTGACGGAGAAGAAAGAGTCGAGCCGTCCTTGTGTGCTGCCCTGCCGACTCTTTACAATCTTCTTATAGCCATTACGCATCCTGTCCTCGCTGCACACAGATAAAGGCACAGATACATTTATCAATAAATAAAAAGCTGCATTCCATCCTTCACACTTACGTAATTTTCATTGGAAGTTTCCTTCAAATATTTTAAGTAGCAAAAACAAAAATTGGCGCAATTGAACTATAAAACACGTAATGAGACAATTGACAGCCGTGGCGCAGCAAGAATGCAGCTCTGGACTTTGAACCGGCCTGAGATCGGAGGGTCGCTGGTTCAATCCCTTGACCAAGCACAATGGATATGTGACCACGGCTGTAGTGCCCCTGAGCAAGGCACCAATCCACCCCAGCTCCCAGGGGCAGCCCTCTGCCCCAGCGTCTCTAGTGTGTTTGTCTTTGTGTGTGTGTTTCGTTCACTTGGTGTGGGTAAAATGCAGATTTCCCCTTTGAGGGATAATAAAGGAATACACTTAAACTTAAGTGACTGTAAAGCTGTTCAAAATAAAAACAGAATATGCAAGAAATCTCATTTTATATTTAAATGGTTATGCGTTTAAGAGAGGCCAGGACAATAGACTCAACTCAAATGTTGTATAACCAGTTATAACCAACAACATGGCCATGGTGTTGGTTCTTGCAATAAGCAAGCCATGCGGATGAATCCAACATGCAGCATGTAAGGAGGATAAGGAGGATAAGGAGGGTTTACCTGAACTGTTTCTCGTTACACATAAATTGGATCAGTCCCTCCTCATCTGGCTCACTCCATTTCAGCTCCACTGAGGAACAATCCACCACTTCCGGCTTCAAAAACAAACTCCTTGCCTCTTTATACAGCCAGTCCTCTGGAGCAGGGTGCTTCTGCATCAATGCAAGCAAGACACATACACAATCAGAAGCAAAGTCCCCTAGTCATTGTGGCTGAGCTACAGGACTATAAAATACATCTACTTACGCTGGTGTCAATGTTTTCTAGGATCTCCTCGATGCAGCCATACTGTCTGATCAGGTCAATGGCTCTCTTGGGACCGATCCCCTTGATGGTGCCACAGTAGTCACAGCCCAGTAGAATACACAGGTCTATGAACTAGGTTGGACAATGGAAAGAAGAACCAGTTATTGAAAGAAAGTGCTAAATATGACAGCTGGTGTACCTTGACCAACTACACTTACAGTTCCACAGCACATACAGTTCTAATTACCAGGAAAATCTGAGTATTGGGACATTTCTATTAAAGGTTTGCTTGGCATGCTCTCACTGCACTGTTAGGGTAACATTTTGCTGAGTGCAAAATCAGCATGATAAAAGCAGTACTGGTTGTTGAATTTTACCCCAGATGAAAAATTACTCTCTAGATTACACAAAATAATTGCGTGCTTATACTTTCAGAAAAAACTTTACCTGTTCACTAGTCAAGCCAATGTCTTGCAGGATACGACTGTAATGGAACTCTTGGATCGGAAGTTTCCTGAAAACAATTTGCTTATATATTATAAGGTGCATAAATTGAGACATTTCTAGTAAATCTAATGACTATTATTTGTGTTGCAGCATTGTGCATAGTCTCCACATCCAAATATACACAGCTATCTATACTCAAATAATTTAATGTTTAAAGTTAAATTGTAGCGTGTAGTTCTGTATTTATCTTAACTTATACAGAACTAGTAGGACAAAGCAACAAAAAGTGCTGTCATTAAAGCAGAACATTGTGAACTGTGACAAGTAATTTCATCCCAATTTGCCCCCAAAACAATTATGGATAATAAAATTCAATCAAATTGATTAAAGATTGCATTTTTTAACATTATCAAGTAGAGAAAAGAATTCATTTATAGGTTACACCAAAAGTTGCACCACAATCAAAACTGGAACCACGAAAAAGGGATACATCAAGTCATGTCCATTCTCCAAACATCTTGGTAATACATCCCTAACAGCAGTAAACGTAGGTGCAACATTACTTTGCTTCACTGGCAGTGAGGTGTCTGAGCAGGACATTTGTACCAAAGGTCAGCCCGTCCATATCCTCTGTTGCTGTGGCAAAGACCTTCCCTGCTTTAACCAGAGCAGCACAGCTGGCCTCTGCCTCACACGGAGCCTACAAGTCAGAACACATCAAATTTCATTTCACATTTCATCCAGACCTGTCGTCTTGCAACTGATTTCTCTAACATGGGGGAAAACACTTTAATTGCAAGGCATATTCTTAAAGCCAGCAAGAATTGTAGTAAATCAAATCTTTACACCTAACCTCGATGTAAGGCACTCCCATCAGGCTCAGCAGCTTCTTGCACTCATCATTATGCTGTTTGGTGACCTTTACCAGACGCTTAGTGAATTTATCAATATTCTCTTGTTCCCCTGGGATGAGAAAAAAATATACATTTTAATATATAAAGAAAATAATCAATTACTGCACTGTAGATAAAGCATACACAAGAAAGATTGATCACATTGTTTTATACCTGTGCCGGTTTGCTAAAAACACACTGATTATGGTCTCAATGGAAAAAAATTCATTTCTTTGCCCCACTGACAGGGTCAGGGCCTGCATAAAAGCATAGCACAATAAATCCAGACTGGCACTACTCATGACCATCGCTGAAGCGTGAAAAGTATAAATTGTACCCATTTCTTGAGCTTGAGCAAGCATCTTCTCAGCTTCTGCCCTCCTCTCCCCTCTCTTCTCCAGCTGGTGGTGAAGAGAAAAGCAAACAGAGTAAGAGAAAGAGAAAGCAAGAAAGATGACGTGAGTAAAAAAAACTATTTTAAATAGAAGTCTGTAAAATGTTCATGCAACCTGTTTTGCCCATTTTTATTGCTATATAGATGATTTACACATTTTGACAGTTTTAAAATGTGTTGCATGTATTTATTAGTCAAAAGAGACAGAGACTAATGCAGTTGTTAAACATGATAAAAACTACAATTTTCAGAAGCAGCCGTAATCTCAGAAAATGTTTATTAATGTCACGTGTCTGACCATTGATTTACAGGTGATCGAGATTACAGGTGATGTGCAAACAACAGAAATGACAATTAAAAGAGAGACTTTCACAGTGGCAATGCAGGGAGAAAAACACCATGGAAAGTCAGAGCCCATACCAACCTCTGCTGACTTGAGCTGTGGTGGCTTGCCATCAAACACGTACACAGGTTTGATGCCGTGTTCCAGCATACGAATTGTCCGGTAGAACATTCCCATCAGGTGGCTGTGGAAGAGCGGAAGTAGTTTGCAAACACATTTCAACATTGTACCCATTATGACTTCTCAGGCTGAGTTAACTGTTTACGTTTTGGGGGTTGTACCTTGTTGTCTCTCCATCTTCATTCTGCAGAACATTGCCATCCTGTCGCACAGCAATCAGGAACTGGTAGATGCACATGGAGGCATCTATAGCAATTTTTCTGCCTGCAAAGTAAAGAAAAGTGCAAGTTATTTAGTATGTTCAAAACAACAGGGGTTTACAAAAATACAGACATTAAGTGTAACTACCTCCTCAACTATATATGAACCTCCCTCATATCCCCATATCCATCCAATTTATCCTAGGGAGATGATTAAACCTTAACCTGACATCATCGATATAAAGGAAACATGTACCAAAATAGTTCTTGATGTCTTGTTCTTTAATGGCACCAGGGGACTGGTCAGCAATCAGTTTGGCAAGTCCGTGTATTCCCATTTTGGTATTAGATCTGAAATTATATAATTTTCATCATTATGCAAAAACACGCATACATAAATCATCCTGACCTTGCATTCCATAGGTCTCTGCAACTTGTATAGGGTTAAAGGGGACAATACACTGCCCACAATATACGTTTACATTTTGTTTACATACGTGCTGCTTATAGTGTAAGATACACGCCGATTTAGAGTAGTTCCTAGCCACTATTAAGACGTTAAGTAAGCTATGTGCAACGTGTATTTAAAGTGCATTTAAAGAGAAACGAGGTCGATTTAAGTCGCTAAATTCGATGCGCCGTGTTGAGAAAGCTCGCGGAGCAGCGGTTTACTGCAGGGCTAAAAACATAAATAAAAACACGTGTATTCACATATTTGCTATTAGCGTTTACCAGATCCTATCGCATTTAACTTTAAGCGTTGAATAAGTCTGGGAATTTTAACAGTTCATAACGGACTTACCTGTTAACTGTTACGCTAGTTTATTCACTTGCTCTCTGCTGTCTCGGGCGCGCGGGTATGCGTCTGCTTCGCGGGAAATCAAATAGCAGGCATTGCTTGTCAATCTATCGAGCACAGCGTTCTCAAAGACCCCGATGAAGTGCAGCATCGACAATGCAGGTGTGATTAAACTGGTCTGAGTTTTAACGAGGAAGTCCCCGAGAGGCGTCCGATTGGTTCGTTGAGGCGGAAGGAAATCCTGTTAGTAGAGCAAAATAATAGAGTCGTTTAGGTAGGGGTTCAGACCCTTCAAATCTTAGTCTGTCGGCGGCGTTAAAACACAAATATAAACTACGTGAATTTCATGTAGTCTGTTAGAGAGGAATATTACCCCCTGCAAATAACCGGTAACGCCGGAGGTGTGTTTCGTTTCTCCGCCCACTCCGGAAAACTTAAAAGAGTCGTCGTAATTTTATTTTTTTAAGGTGACGTGGAGTCGAACCCCTTCTTCTATACTGTATCGTGCGGCAGCAAAAAGTACTCAGTGTACCCGGATATGAACGCAATGACGGTGGGACATTAGATTTGGGCTTTCCAGTATGTTTAGCTGTAAATCTTTTCGTTGAGCTCCAGTATCTGCGCTTACCGGAGCGGAGAGGAGGCTGTCGGGGCCTGGAGTCAGAGGGATCCGGCGGTCAGACAGGTTTTGTTGGCTCTGCAGCATCGGGACTGAAGTGACACAACAGTGATACTGGTAGAGCAGATTTTGCTAACTTCTTGTTTGTAGTCTTTTGCGGGCTCAAAATGAAAATCTAAGATGTCAAAATCAGTTGTTTGCTTCACATGAATCAGATCAGTGAGGCTTATAGTACTGTTTCCTTCTACATAATCGAGACAAAAAAAGATGTGCCCTGCGTTTTGTGGTACTTTTAAAACTTGACCTTGTCTCTGCTGCTGTATATTGACAGTCTAATTTTGCCAATACTCAGCTCACTAGACATTAGCGTAAAGGGTTCTTAACAGCATGACTTCTTCGGCTAAAGTCCTGTGTCTGTGCTGCTCTCGATGGTCCAGCTGGTATATACTGGCTTCAGAAAATTTAAGCCCCTTCACCTTTTGTACATTTTATTGTGTTATACATTTAATTTTAAATGGGTAATACTCATATTTGTGCTTATCAATCTACATTCAGCAACTATAATGATTGAAATAAAAAAAAAGTTTTAGAAAATGTATTAAAAATCTAAAACTGAAATAGCTCATTTACAAAAGTAACTTGTAAAAGCCCTTTTGGCGTTAATTACAGCATTGAGTCTTCTTTGCCAAATCTCTACAATCCTTGCACACCTAGATTTGAGCAGTTTCTCCCATTCTTCTTGGCAGATCCTCTCCAGATCAAATTGGATGGGAAACATGTGTGAACTGCCATTTTCAAGTCTCTCCTCAGGTCATGTGGACACTGGAGCAGGTTTTCTTCAAGGAATTCTCTGTATTTGGTAGCATTCATCCTTGCTGCCATTACCATGGTCCTCTGTTGGGATGGTATTAGCCAGGCGATGAGCAGTGACTGGTGTTTGCCATACATAGTGCTTGGAGATCTGCTCAAAGAGTTCAGTTTTGTCTCTTTAAACCAGAGATTCATTTTCCTACGGAGCCCCCCTAGGGTCAACAAAAAAAACAGCCATGTGTAAATCTGTACTCTCAGTTTACAAATCTGTGCGTGTGTGGTATAAACTGTGCTTTTGGATTCACAATCAGTGCCAGTGTGAGGTTGTTCTAGTCTGAAATTAGCTCACTTCTCAATGCTTTATTTTAGTGTCAACAAAAAACTGCAGGATAGTGAGTATGATTAGACAGTCCTGACAGTCCTGAGTATGGACCAGCTTTTTAAATTCCTCTTTTAATATCCTACCTAAAAACAGATACCTGTTCATTTTTTTGACACCTGGAGATTTTTTCACAAAGGTTGAGACCTAGCCATGTGACAAAAATTGTATGGTTTGTAGGTTACGAAATAGGAAGGTGTAGTATGATGGGTCATTCTTGTTCATGTTTGCATACAGCTATTACAGCCCTGAATGGCTATTATGGCACTGTAACACCATCATTCTATTTTCTAAATAAGGTGTTAACTGCATTTTAGCATGTAAGTTTAGTATCCAGTGTACCAAATATTTTCCTAATAAACTTTTTTGAAGTTGATTGAGCACGGTCATACCTATGAATTGTGGGGTGACCCCATTGGATAAAGACTTAGGGTGGAACCTGACATTTCAAGGCAATATTACTTACTTTATGATCTCACAAATTCGTGATAGAAATTAAAAAAAAACACCTACTGATAAAACCGATAAAGTGTTGCAATTCATGGTGGTTACAGTGTCTCACAGTTCTGAGTTTGTCTCAGTTTTCTTATGTGTTCTTTGGAACATTGGGGGAGTGAAGCTACATGAAATTCTCTATTTATATGATCTCACAAATGGTCACATATTGGTCTTAATCGACATGGGCACAAGCTCTTTTCTTGACTTGAAATAAGAGGCATACTTTAAGTCTCAGGGCAGTCTAGTTTAAATCACACTTGTTCCTGATGAAGTGTCCATCTTTGTTGCAGGGGTATGCAGTGTGGAGTAGGACACCTGCCAGGTGGCTGCCAGAAGAGAATGGGGCTACCCCTCATCTTGATCCTGTGCTTGTTCTCGGGCTGGATTATGGGCTACAAGCAGGGGGACAATGTGACCCTTTATGTCAACAAAGTGGGCCCTTATCATAATCCCCAGGAGACATATCACTACTACACCCTGCCTGTTTGCAGGCCAGAGAAGGTCAGTCTAAATTTTGTTTCACAGTGTATTGTTGGGCTGTTGTAACACAGAAGAACTGGAGATTTATCATTCTAAAGGTGGATGCTAACGTAAGGATAATGCCTCAACATTTCTGGGAAAAATGCTTTTATCTAAAAGGTAGTGGATCTCCATCGGGCCATAAAATTACAGTGTTGTCATATGAGATCTTAAAAAAAGGTCAAGTGAAATGGAATGCTTTTCTGAGTTCATGTGTTTCCACATAAGCAGTATGCAGCATTGTGAGGCAAAAGTGGCAAAATGACTTGTAATATAATGAATGCAGGATGAAACAGCCTTTTACAGAAACATTGGCGATACTTAGCTACAAAAAATCTTTCCCCTGCCATTGCTGCAAACACTGCAACACAAATCATGCACTGAAGATGTGTAATGGTACCCAGCTGCATTTTTGTTTTCAGTTTACCTGCTATAACTGCCTCACAGAGTTATGTGCGGTTTTGATGGCACTTGCTTTAAGATTTATGATCAACTAATGCTTCAAGCTGCTTATTTTACACCATGTAACTCACATGGTAACATTTCTTCTTCAGGTACACCACAAGTCCCTGAGTCTAGGAGAAGTGTTGGATGGTGACAGGATGGCAGAGTCGTTATATCACATCCAGTTCAGAGAGAATGTTGATAAAAAAACTCTTTGTCGGCTCACTCTTTCAGAGAAGCAGGTAATTCTTTTAGCAGGGAGTAGTTTGACCTTACCACTTTGTGTACTGCCAGACATCTTAGGTTAAATGACTATACACTCAGCCTATAGATTGTTGCAATTGCTTATAATTTATTCAGTAACTTGATTTTAAAATGAATATACTGTATGCCATAAGTTGTTCCTTGTATGGTTGATACTGCCAGACAAGGACCATTTCATGTAATCATTTCATCAAATTTTGTAAGGTTAAACTATTTTATCATCACTAACCAATTCCTGGAGTAAATGGTTCTGTCTCGCATATGTTAGTCTATTGTATTGTAGTTTCAAAAGATAGTATCATACAATTTAAATGCTAAATTTCCCTCCTTACAAATATAAGATAGTGGAACTGACACTTTGGTTCTTGCCTATATTGCCCATGTTCTTATAAGGCTGTAATATTTTATGACTTTGAAGATATGTATTGGCATTGGGATCTTATGCTCTAATGAGTGGAAAATGAGTGAGCAGTCACAGCAGAGTACCCTTGTAAGTCAAAACCTGGTTTGAAATCTGGAGAAAAGGACGATGCAGCAGAACTGGTTCATCACAGATGTTTCATTGAATTGGAGCCACAACACCAACAGTCACCTAAGAAAAAAATCAAGTTTTTATATTGTTTCATCTAATATTCCAAATGAACAAAGCCTTAAAAGATTGGTTGTACTGGAAGCTATACACTTGATTAAAACACATGGGATGTGATCCATGGTATGTTTTGCACGTAATAGGTGGACCAGCTTCGTGAGGCCATCGAGGAGCTGTACTACTTTGAATTTGTCCTAGATGACATTCCAATCTGGGGGTTTGTGGGATACATAGAGGAGAGTGGCTTCCTTCCTCATAGCCACAAGGTAAACCTGTTGTGCTTCTGGAGGTTTGAGGGGTATGTGGTGTAGACCGAAATGTGTGGGAGAGAAATTCTTCATCTCTTTTTTAGTTTGTTCTGTCTCTCTCCCTACCTTTTCTCTCATCTCCACCAGGTGGGTTTGTGGACTCACCTAGACTTCAACATTGAGTACAACGGCAATTCAGTGATCTTCGCCAATGTCTCAGTAAAAGACGTCAAACCTGTTCCTCTGGAGGAGGGCGCAGGTACAGCGGTGGGTGGAGTCGGTTTGGGTGGGGGAAGCCTGACCGTCACCCATACCTACAGTGTGCGCTGGTTCGAATCCCATCTGCCTCACTCCCGGAGAGCTGAGCGCCTCCGAGACTACTCATTCTTCCCCAAAACACTGGAGATTCACTGGTTGTCCATCATTAACTCACTGGTGCTGGTGGTGTTGCTTCTGGGCTTCGTCATCATCATCCTTATGCGTGTGCTTAAGAATGACTTTGCCAGGTCAGTAAGCAAAGCTGCTTAAAATAGTGAGTTCAGTCAAAGGTGAACAGTCTCACATATTTAATATGAAAGGCCACAGTACCCAGCAACACTGCAGGTTACATAAAAACATGAAAACATAAAAGTCTCCTAAAGTTATTAACATATCTATAAGTTTTTTCATAATGCAATTACCAAATTCATTGCACTGCATGTCCACTGTTAGATGAAAATAGAACAGAGTTATTAGTGTAATATGAATCCTTTCTGCTTCAGTAAATAGGAGTATGTTTAGTATTTGTGTAGGTAGTGTCTGAACAATTTGTCAGTTAATTGATAGAAAATTGACTGCAATCTTGATTACCATTGTCATTTAGGAAGATGAATTGCTAAACATTTGCTGATTTGAACTTCTAAAGTATAGGATTTGCTGCTTTCCTGTTTTATATCACTGAATATAGAATATTTGGGGGTTCTTTAGTGTTTCTCTGCCAGAATAAGCAATTTGAAGACATCAACATGGAGTCTGAGAAAGCATAGTGGGTATTTTTCTCAATTTTCTACCATTTTGTTGAGTGAAAATAATCAATACATGAGTACCCAGTCTGCATGGGTCAGACCACACCCACACATACTGAACTCAGCCTTCATTTTGATCTCAACTACACACCTTTAAAGTTTTGTGACTGTATCTTGCAAGGTTGTAACACTATCACTTTGACAAAATCTGTCCACAAACAGACAGGCATTCAGGCACCTGCAAACATCACTCAAGCCACATTTGTGGCAGTTTCCACTACAGTAGGTGTATTTTACCATGATGGCACACACACTTTTCCCTCACCTGCAGATACAATGTGGAGGAGGAGGGTGGCTGTGATGATCTGGACCAGGGAGACAATGGCTGGAAGATCATACACACTGATGTCTTCAGGTTTCCCCCTTACAAAAGCCTGCTGTGTGCCGTACTGGGAGTGGGGGCTCAGTTCCTTACCCTTGCCACAGGTGAGGGTTCATTCTCAAATGAACACAGCAACACAAACGACTGAGTGTGGATGCCCTCACAGAAGTCTGTTAAATTCCAAAACAATATCAGGTCTCTGGTCGAAAACTGTGCAGACTAGTTTTCTGAGCACCAGTGACCCATAGCAACTGTCTTTGTATTGAACACCAGTGTGTGAGAAACCTGATGTTCACATGCACACAGGTCATATGTACAGACTTCAGAGTCTGATCACCGTAATGTCTCTTCTTTGCTACAGGGATCATCGTCATGGCATTATTGGGAATGTTCAATGTGCACCGCCATGGCGCCATCAACTCAGCAGCTATTGTCCTGTACGCTTTGACGAGCTGTGTGTCAGGATATGTCTCTTGCAGCTTCTACACACAGATCAACGGCCAGTGCTGGGTGTGGAACATCATCCTCACCTCGTCTCTCTTCTCTGGTGAGTCTGATAAGAAGAGTTTGTGATCACTTTACACTGTGGTTGTAAGAGCTGTGTAGATCAAATTCATAGAGCACTGTCTGTCTTCAAGCAAAGTGGCACCCACAATGTTTAGCAGTGTCATTATGTATCTTACCACCTCTCTGCTGAGGAGCAATCAAATTATTTCTTAACTTCATTTGTGTCATTGAAGGAGGCAGAGACTGTTATTTTTGCCCTATCAAAATAAAAATTTACCTTTGTCAATATGAAAATTAATGATACTTTTTATCCAGAATAAATACTGTCATTAAGGATGATGGCCATGTCATCTCATCTCTGCCTCTTTTCATTTGCAGTACTATTGTTGTTCATACTAAATTTTGCTTCGAGCTTTTACCTTAACGTTTATAAAAGAATCTGGCAAAGGTCACAATGCTGCTCTACTCATTTATTAATTTATTCATGTTCATTAAGGGTTCACAGCATTAACACTTTGTAGGAGTTCAGGTGCAGAAAATTGTTTAAAAAATGTGCCTTCTGGCACGTAACACTTTCCGATCTTACTGAGTAATTAAGCTGAGGTATGTCATTGTATTTCCATCATTAAAACACTCAGTTTTTAACAACACTCTGAGGCAACATTTCTCAGAGAATTATCTGTAATGATTAAAAGAAGTGTCTGTCCTTAAGTCACTTGGACATTCAATCCCACAGCTCCTCTGTTCCTGACGTGGAGTGTAGTGAACTCAATCCATTGGTGGAGTGGCTCCACTCAGGCTCTGCCAGCCACCACGGTGCTCCTCCTGCTAGGTGCCTGGGTGCTGGTGGGCTTTCCCCTCACTGTCATTGGCGGCATTGTTGGAAAGAACCGAGCCGGCAGCTTTCAGGCACCCTGTCGCACTCGTAACATCCCCCGACAGATCCCTACACAACCCTGGTACAAACACACTGCTGTGCACATGGCCATTGGGGGCTTCCTGCCATTCAGGTGAGCATGTGGAAAAGTGCAGCTTCAATAAAGGTAAAACTGAATGAATTCAAGTGTTTCTGCTCCGTACATCATAGTCATAGGGCAGAGAAGGGAAAAAGTCTAGGATCATAATTTACACATGTGGTATAGGCATAGTTTAGAGGAGCTTCACTCCAAATTACAATAAATAATCAATAAAAAATATTTTAGTGTAAATTCATAGCTCACTACTATTGTTTGGTAGGAACTAACAAGGCACCCCACAATGAGATTTTTTTATGTCCTGAATTTTAAAGTAAGAGAGTTTATTGTCAAAGTAGTGAAGATATCATTAAGGTACGATTTTGTTTTACTTCCTATTATTATGTCTCAGAGTTCCAATCTCATCACTTTGATTCCTCCTTTCCATCAATTTCCTCTCTCAGTGCCATTTCAGTGGAACTGTATTACATCTTTGCCACCGTTTGGGGCAGAGAGCACTACACCCTCTATGGCATCCTGCTGTGCGTCTTTGCCATTCTCCTCTCAGTGGGTGCCTGCATCTCTGTGGCTCTCACCTACTTCCTGCTGTCAGGTGAAGATTACCGGTGGTGGTGGCGGAGCGTACTGTGCACTGGTTCGACTGGCCTCTTCATCTTCGTCTACTCTGTTTTCTACTATCGGAACCGGTCATCGATGAGTGGCCTGGTTCAGAGCACAGAGTTTTTTGGCTACTCTCTGCTCACGGCGCTCGTCTTCTCACTAATGCTGGGCAGCGTCTCGTTCTGGGCCTCACTGGCATTTATTCGCTACATCTACCGTAGCCTCAAGATGGACTAGACATGAAATGTGTGTACATACTCTAAACAAACATTTCCTTATAGCACACATGGACAATCTTCATTCTTCTCTCTTGCTCTTTGTCATACACACACCTATAATGTGAGGTTAATGGGAGGAGAAACTGGGGCCTTTACCTTGATTTGACAGTTGCTAATGATGGAACTACAGGAGCTACTATTGTTGGAGTAAGAAATAATTTAATCATTGTATGATGCAGTGTGTCATCGTCTGCTCTGGTTCTTACTTCATGGTCTATCAAGGCTTGGCAGGATCAACCCTTTATCTCTGCAGTACACTGAGACAGCTGACTTATATTGAAGTTTTGTTTGATTATACAGCTGTGCAATTGTTATTGCTGGCAATTATAATCACCCACACACAAAATTGTATCAGGCTATCCAATTAAAATATAAAAAGTTATGTTATGTCCTGTTAAGTTTGACATGGCCCTGCAGTGGATAAGAGGAATGATGCCTTGTAGATTGAAGAGCTATTGCAAAATGTTGGCGATGGGAGCAATATTTTCATTGTATGTTAAGCTCACCATTGACTGTGATTTTGGTTCTATTGTAAATATTGTCTTTTCAATAAATTGCTTTTAATACAATATTGCCAGCAAACAACTCTAGACTGATTTTTATTTAACCATATTTTTTCCTTCAATTCTTTACAGCCAATTGTAACACCAGCTCAGATTATGTCAGCTAAAAATGCTACACTTCTAGTTCTTTAGAATAGCTAGAATACAAAGGAGTTTTCACTTTTATTTTTGGCCACATCAGTGATATCAGTGATCAGCTGCTGTTTCCAGTTATGCTAATGGCTACTGTCACATCACATCTACCCTATTTATTCAATCACAAATGAGAAAATGTGTTAAAATAAGTTACCATATTATCAAACTCACAATGAAATAAAGACAATATTTCAGGTTGCCAAATTGAACCTGTATTTTTACAAAAAAAAGTTTTGAAATGTGTGCACATCAGATCTGTATCAGTACTTTGCTTTAAAATGGTTTGAAAAAAACCCCCCAATGTAATACAAGAATACATCTGACGTGGACCTATCTAGTATCACCAAGAGCAAAGAACACACCAACATACATTAAATAGTTGCGTATAAAAATAAAACTTCAGGATAAAAAAAAAAAAAAAGGTAAAATACTTTCGAGTATGAACAAGGCATATGTACACGGCCTGTCAAAAATGAACTCAGCTAATTACATATTACAGTCAGGAAACTTGAAGAGAATAATATAAACATGGCTGTTCGGTAACATTTACAACAAAGCTCATATGCTATCAGCTAAAACACTGACTATTGGCTGGCGTTAGGTACTATAGCTGTGTTTAATGAGCTTTGGTTGTTGACAGGCTCCTCATCTTTGGTTTCAAAGATGAGATTGTGCCTGGTGTTATTTGCAGTGGATGAGCTGAATACATTAGGGTTCTGTTCATAATGGCCGACACCAGGGGGCATGGACCAGCCAGTTGCCTGGGGCCTGTTGGGGATTGCAGTCTGGGATGAGGGAGAGGACCAGGATGGGTAGCTAGCAGATCCAGCAGCACTGCCCATCGCAGCCAGATAGAAGCCCAGGTTCTGTGGAGCAGTCTTCTTAAAGGCTGCCTCCATCATGTGTTGGTTGTAATGTTCTTTGAGCTGGGGCTGGGCCTCTCCCTTATACTGAAAGACAAAACACTTATATTATACTTGAGTAATAATATCAAATCTATGTACTTTCCCATATCGAATCATATTGTTTGTGTTTTGTCTCAGCTTTAAGACCATAACCAGGCAATGGTGATGCTTCCATTAAAGATTTCGTGCTTTATGCCCAAGCCACTGTTTCTCTTACCAGTAAAATGCAGAGCTCTTGTTTAGAATTACTTAAATTTCTATTCTTAAGATTCATCATCATGATGGAAAATATAAATTGCATATGTATGCATACTAACAAATTACTACAAATAATGGGCACTACTTACAGATGGGATTTGTGCAGGAATATTGGTGTATATGGTTCCATGAACTGGGCTGTCCTTGTTGATGGTATAGCGCTCAGACACCCAGCTGGTATCTTTCTGATGCCTCCTTAGCTTCATCCTTCGGTTCTGAAACCAGGTCTTCACCTACAAACAAGATGAAGCCAAGTGAAGGAGATCCCAGCTGATCCAAAAATGTACATGAATTTTGTTGTGCTTGTGATCTAACAAAACTCCCTCCAAAATCCCTCACCTGTTTGTATGTCAGCCCTGTTAGGTCTGCCAGGTTCTTCATTTCAGCAGGGGTGAGGTACCTCTGAACACTGAAGCGCTGTACAAGAGTATTCATCTGACTCTCTGAGAAAGCTGCCCGGACCTTTCCTTTAGGGTTATTTGCAGCAGTAGAGCTTGGCTTATTAGGTACATGTAGAGAGGTGATATTGTTGCTCTTGTTCCCTGTAACCACAAAGGTCTGTGGCTCCTCCATAAGAGAGCAGGAAACATCCTTGCTGGCTATAGGGCTTCTGCTGCTTGCTTCTTCGTCAAGATCTTTCTTTGCCCATGTAGAAGGGTTTGCCTGGGGCAGACTTCCTTCTCTGCTGCTGCTACTGCTGCTAGAGCTCCATGAATCTAAGTGAGGGGCAGCAAACAGTGACCAGCGTGAGCACAAGTCTGTATGGCCAAGGTAGATCAGAACAATTATTTGTAAAAGCGTATTTTTCAGTTGTCAAGATAAACTGAGGATAGACAGTCACCACTACGGTACATTGAAAAAATAATTTTTACTTTTTACAAATAAAAAAAGAGGAGACAGAACGCCTTACATTAAGTTACATGTAATGCTAAAGGTTTCTAAGTGGCCACAGTGGTTCACCGACTTTATCGGGAATTATTAGCTCTTTGGGAAAATGCCAGAGTGGGTCAGAATACATACCTGGTGAGGTGTGCGCCTCCGAGTCACTAGTTGAATCGCTCCCGGTCCGCCTAACCCCATTTTCCCGTGCGTCGTAGGCAGCCCGGTGTGGTCTGGTCAAGAGCAGACGGCCTGTCTGTGTATCACCGAGGTACACAACGCCGGAACCCTGGCCATGATGTTGACCTTCCACGGCATGCTGTTCCGGACTGCCAGGCGGAGACTCTTCTTGGGTCCTGGCGGTGGTGGCGTAGTAGGCCTGTGGGAACCCGGTGCTATAGTTGCTCAAGTCCGTGACTCCGGCCTCGCCCCAACAGGTCAGGTTCCCGTGGTTTTGCTCAGGCCCAGGTTGGTACACGAGGCTGTAGGCATAGGCATGGTAAGAGGGGTTGTAGTTGTAACTTATCTGTGCCTTCCAGTCTGCCATGGTTTTGGGCGTCGCGATAAAAATGTATAAAAAAAAAAAAACAAAACAAAAATGCAAAAATACAACCGCAAGAAGAAGAAGAAGAATTCAAGCAGGACAAACCAGTATGACCTAAGGAGCAACTCAACGCAAGCCAATTAAGTTCAAAAATTGCGCACAGCCTCCCAGAGCCTGTTTATAGAGATGCGTGTGGGTGTGGGCAGGAATGTAGGTGGGTGTTTTGATTTGAGCCAATCTCTAAGGACGGCAGTAAGTCCATTTTATTGGCCACTTGAGTAAAGCTTTGCTTTCAAATTATGTTTCACGCTTGGAGACAAAAAAAAAAAAAAAAATTAGGAAAAAAAGTTACTAATTGCCAACCACAACCCCATCACTGTCGTGAACCAAAATCCAAAATATTCAAGTTATATATATAGGAACACTGAATATCTAGAATTAATTCTTAATAAAAATCTTCTTTTTGTCTCAGTACCACAGAAAGACAAAGGATAATGTAACACAGGTGGACTTGAATTATTTTTAGCAATACTGGACTAACAAATAAGCAAAGCACATCTACTCCAGGTTCCCCAGACCCCCAGTGGCCCCAAAAGCCCCAGAATTACTGCGTTGACAACTGTTTTGCAGTCGTTAAATGTAACTATGTTTGTTAATATGAGTATTGCTCAGCTTGCAAGGGCCTTTGGGTGAGTCAAAATAAGTTTACCTCCCCAAGTGCATATAGATCTACCTAAGCAGGGAAATATTTTTGTGTACCAAACAATTTTACATAACCCTCTCAGTACCCCATTGAAATCAGCCTTTGTACATTAAACATAATGATATGATATACTCAGGCCTACTGATTATTGGGATTTACTGTTAGATTTCTTATGTGAGTAAAATGGGAGTGGCATTGAAATATGGCTGTTATTTATTATTATATCCTTTATTTAACCAGGTGAAGTCTCATTGAGATTAAAATCTCCTTTTCAAGGATGACATATTGGATAAAGTTTAACCCTTTTTGTGTCCCCCAGTGCCATGATTAATTATGTTTTCATAAGATTAAGTTGTAGATCAATAGAGTAAATACAGTAAATACAAATCTAAATCTAAATCAGTGGAACCACTTCGTAAAAGGCAATTGACAGATTGTTTGAAAGTGCTGCCTATGTGGATATATTTTGCCTCTAATGTGATTAACACAAGTATGTCAAACTGTTTAACTTCAGCATTTTGCACTTAAATGTACAAAGAAACAGACTGCAGCTCCCAACAACCCCCTATTATGTTGGACAGGTCGAGGCTTTTTTTCCCACATTTTCAGTCCTTTTCACAAAGATGATTTAGATTAGCCTATTTGTTAGCATCCATATAGTTGTTTGTGTTCCTCCTTCTTGCCTGTTTTGATATGTTAACGATTCAGTTATAGGTGAAATGATGTGAGAACAGTGAGTCTTCTGGACACATTAGCATTTCTACTGATCTGTGGTCTGACAGGGTGTGTTTGCGTGATCTTGTACGAGCAAAGCCATACAGGAGGGGGCTGATGGTTTAGGGTGTATGGAGGGTGGGTGAACAGGTGTGCAGTGCACATTTGCGTCATTTCAGTAACATTATACATGTATTCTTTTATGTATATTGCTTTTGTTTTGTATTGACACTGCATGAAACTTAAAATACTTACATAGAACAGAAGGTTATCTTGGCATTCCCTTCTCCCACAGTCACTGCAGATTAGTCACTGAAGATCTGTTTTCAGTTATGGGTGTGTTTTTGTTAAGTGTGAGGCCATCAGTCTCTCTTTGTTGTCTTAAAAGTCTGCAAATTATCTCTTGTGGCTGCCTTCTCAACACAGATCATGGAGTGCCACCTTTCCCTTACTGAGACTGCATTAAATAATTTCACTGATTTAAATGCTTTTCTTCACTGCGGGATACTCAGAAATAGTGTTTTTATTTAAATGACATTCAGATCAGTGGTAGAAAAAGTTTTATTCAGGTCAAGTTAGTAGCAATTGCACAATGGAAAAATACTTGATTACAAGTAGTAAAAGTCTTACATTCAAAATTTGACTAAATTAAAAGTATAGAAGTAACTTTGGTTAAATGTAAGTGTCAAAATTAAAACTTATTATGTAGAACTGTCTTATTTAGTCATATTTTTATACTCAGGTTGGTGACATTATTAGGAATACCTGTACAATTTAACGCACTACAACTGTTCTGCCATAATGTCTACTTTTCTATGATTTTCATCTATAATTTTCATGCTTTTTTACACTATCATAGAAGTGTTAATTCATTTATAGTCGCATTGAGGTTATAGTGAGCAGTGGTGTTGTACTGGACCACATTACATTCAGATGTGTTTCTAACGTTCTGCCCCCTCCTAGTCCTGTACAACACCACCACAATGTTGTGATGTCAATGATAAACATACTATAATAGACTTTGAAGCATCCAGTGTGATGATTTAGTGGACACCGGTAGTACGGAAGAGCACCAAATTTAGTGGTTGAATATAAATGTAGAACTTTGTTTGTAACCCTCACATGTGGGATTAAAGGCTAAGGAATTTGCAGAAAATGTGATAAAACCCTCTCTGAACAAACTCTGTCAGAAAAAGTAGGATGAGAACAGTAAGGGCTGAACATATTAATGCACAGTGTAAAATTTAATGAAGAAAGTTTGCAACAAAGGGTGAAAGAGACTAGACAGGTAACAGATTTCTTAGTAAATACAGGATTGTTTAATAGAATTTATTTATTTATTTATTAAATGATATACTAATTGAAAGTAGATCCTGCTGTGATAAGAAGAATAATTAGTAGAAGAACGTGTTGGTGGTTGTACCGTGCCCTCCTGTCCAATTGCAGGCGCTGTTTGTTTCCATCAGACTGAAACACTGATGGCTGTAGGTCCCTTTAACTCCGTTCACAAGTAGCTCGTGGCCGGTTCTGTTCCGCGTGTTGGCAGTGAAACCACTAACGGATTAGACCGAGCTCGGATCTGTTAATTCTCGCTTCTTCGACGTAACAACTCCATACATATCCGACAATTTTAAAGTGAATTATCACAGCAAAATCGGTAGCGTAGCGTTAGATCCCACCCACAGAGGCATTGTTTACATGTTTGACAGGTACCAGGGACTTAGCTGGTAGCCACCGCGAGAGAACAGTTAGTCTGTCCAAGTTTATGAGAAATATTAACGTTAAAAGTTACAGCAGATTAAAAGAAGGTGATAACTCTGAACTAACGAGATGACAGCGGAACTCGAGCAAATTCTTTTACAGCTGACACAGCCTGACAATGCAATTATTCATCAGGTGATGCCACAAATATCTTTTTTTCATTAGCATTAGTTTGTTAGACGACAAATGAAAAATAACGGTTAAAGCTAAGGCTTATCAAATTAAGCTAACTAACGTCTGGTAACGTAAGACTAGCAAACTGTCAAAACATTGGTCATTATATTTAGCACCAGTTGCCAATTGTCAGTTTGTCTTTTCATTTAGAAAAGAGAAATCAGGGCTTCGGATGTGAGTCTTTTGGTCTCTAATATGTACTGTTGCCCTTTTAGGCCACAGCCCAGTTGAAACAGGCTTTCAAAGATCCGGCCATTGTACAAGCCCTGTGTGCTGTCGTGAGTGGCTCCCAAAACCCTCAGGTACTGAGCCTATGAGATAATTTTCTGTCCTATAGTATCATTGCCAGGATGAGTGCGTGAATGAGGAAAAGAGAGAATGTGAATGATGGGTGTCAGTTCTTGCCCCTGTGTGCTTTCATGTATGTAAACTACCTGGAATATTTTCCCCGTTTTACCCCTTAGGTTCGTCAGTCAGCTGCAGTGATGCTGAGGTTGAGAGTGAAGAAACACTGGAAGAATATTAACCCCAGTGACAGAGAGAGGCCTGTTCATAAATTTTCAGTGAAGAATTTCACACTATTTCCAAAATTGCACTCAGTTGTTATAGTTGAAAATGAGTTGTAATCATAATGTTTTCTTTGCTGATACAGCCTTAAGTTGGTGGTGTTGCAGGCCTTCATGCAGGAAACAGAGTAAGATATCCAGTCTACACAGTAATAATTTACTTTGTCTTAAATTCCCTTGATTTTATTAATTTTAAATTACATTGACACAGATAAAGATACACAGATGACTTCAATGCCACTGACACCATTTATGTCCATATTACATAAACAAATGTTGCAGTAAGTAAATGTCATGAATGAATTAGCCTGGAGTCTTTCCAATGTATCTTTATTCCACAGGCACACAGTGCAGCACTCCCTCTCCCAGGTGTGCGCAGTGATGGTTAAACATGAGACACCGGACCGTTGGCCTGCCCTCCTACAGCTACTCAATCAGTCCACCAA
This sequence comes from Toxotes jaculatrix, assembly GCF_017976425.1. Taxonomy (NCBI): domain Eukaryota; kingdom Metazoa; phylum Chordata; class Actinopteri; family Toxotidae; genus Toxotes; species Toxotes jaculatrix. Next base: position 13,476,565 of record NC_054413.1, on the reverse strand, counting down.
AAGCAGCAACCCTCATGACAGACAGGTACAGGACTCATAAAACAGCCAGGAAGTTAGATAAGGTGTTTAGAGGTGTTTTTAAATAATTCAGACTCCTGTTATTTTGTATTAGATGGTCTTTGTTAATAACATCCTTCAATTTTTTGTCTCGCCAGGTTGGCTTCCTGCTGCTAAATAAGGTGATAGAGTCCAACCCCGAGCCTTTCAAGCCTCACTACTGCCAGCTATTGCAGCTGTTTAGTACTGTACTGCAGGACCACAACAACCCAAAAGCTCTGTACTACTGCATCCTCACCCTCACAGCCATAACTGCATACACTGGCTCAGAGGAGATGGTGAGATAGTGTTATTGTTTTTTCTTCGATATCTTGCAAGTACAGTTTCAAAGAGTATATAGGCATTCAAACACAGATGGGGCATTTCCTTTTGTTATATGATATATGATTAAGTTAGTTAACAAACCATAGTCTGAGCTCTTAACTGTATCTATTTTTTAACATTTAGAAGACACTTTTTAATGTTGGAAGTGACATTTTGCTGCTCTACAGAACCAGATGCGTGCTATCATCCCAAGTCTCATTGTTGCTCTCAAACACCTCATCAAGGCAGATCAGGTACATTGTGATATGTTAAAGACATCTGACAAATGTTGCTATTTCTGCTGTCGGTCAAGTGTATGTAAGGGTATGGACAAATCAAACCTGTTCATTTATTGGCTTTATCTCTGACTGAACAGGACCAAGCCAGTGAGGCCATGGAGGTGTTTAATGAGCTCATGGAGAGTGAGGTGTCCATCATTGTCCCTCATATTGCTGACATTGTCCACTTCTGCTTGGAGGTAGGTAGGGGTGTGCCATCTAAGTCACCTCACGATTCGATTCGATTCCAATTCACAGTGCTACGATTCGACGATTCACAGATTATCGATTTTTTTCCCACATAGAATGTTTCTTTTCTCACTCTGTAGTTACTTGTAAAATAATGTATATATTTTTAAATATCCATTCAGTGAAGTAAAACATGTTTAGCTCTATCTTTTCTTTATTATTAATTTTAGCAATTTCCAAGCATTTAGAAAATATAAAACTTCTTTTAAACAAAACGTCTCCACACTGTCGCTTTTAAACCTGACGTGTGAACTGCACGCTGTGACACATTACACGCCGCCATCTCTTGGACTGAGGTCCATCTCCTAAAATTAGGGCCCTATGAATTCAGTTTTATTTTTTCAGTTTTTTCCATTTAAATTTTTGGGAATTATGTTTTTTCCATTATAGTTTTGGGGAATCTACCCAAAAACAGTGTTTTTAATGTAAATGACTAAAATGTACACAAATTAAATTAACTGTTGAGTAGTTGCATCTATCAATGAAGACAACATCCACAAAAAAGTATTAGTTTTCAACTCCTCTGATAAAAGAAAAAAACATTAGCTTGCACATGTACTTCTAAATGTCTGTTTCATTTATTGATGTAGACAACATACATGATGTTAACAATAACAATAATAGTAATACTAAATACTAGTTGTAATACTAAAATAAATGTATATTGTGTGGCTGTACTGACATGATTCTGATTTGATTATTTTATTATGAACATGTAAATTTAAAAAATATGTTAAAAAATAAAAGAAAAAATAGGGAAAGGAAATTGACAATATTTCCACTTCTATTACAATTTGATATCTTGATTTACATGTCCAGAAAGTAATCCTTTTAAATCTTATTGTATGTGCATGTCAGCCAGATTGTTTCTCATATGGATTTTGGACACTATATGGTCACTGCGCGTATTCTTACGTTTCCAGTCAACGGAGTGTTGACAGAATATGCAACACTCGACGCTAACCCCTCAGTACAGAGCCGAGCAGTTCGCGTCGAGTTTAGCTGTTTTTTCGCCGACGAACACAGAGCCGTAGGTAGCCGCCTCGCCATGCTTGCATTGTTTTGAAGGGGGAGGGGCTTAGTCTGTGTAAGGGGCTTGTTGTGCCACCCAGATTTGCTTCCCTCCGTGCAGTTTTCCCCAGACACACGCTCCTCTTCCACGCGAAAACAGCATTGCACTCAAATTATGTCAAATTCCGCGATATTCCGCGAGAGATTCCGTTTTAGTCGGCCAATTCCGCGATTCAGTGATCGCGGAAATCATAGGGCCCTATAATATGTCCGGGGGGCACGCGCAACTTTTTTTTCATTCCGACCGCTGCACTTTCCTTCCGTTATTAAAAGAAAAGATTTTTGAACATTTATGAATCGATTCTGAATCGTCAAGTGTCGCGTCACGATTAATCTATGAATCGATGAATCGGGCACACCCCTAGAGGTAGGTGCTGAATGTCTGTATTTTGCCTCTCCTTTCCAGTTTTGTCTTGTGAATTTCAGTTTAAATTTTGAAATGACACGTTATCTGAAGCTTAGTGGGCCATACATGGGAGCTCTAACAACACACTTGTTTGTATCAGGTGGGCAGTGATACTGCGCTGAGTGGCTCTGTGCGGGTGAAAGCTCTCTCTTGCATTGCCTTCCTCATCAAGTTGAAGAGCAAGGTAAAGCCACACTGTCAGCTACTATAAATAAATGGCCTGTGTCTGTCCTTCAGTTTGTTAGGAGTAATAAGAATCAAGAAGAAAACAACAAGTATCTGGAACATCTGTAATCATGGTGCACTTCTTTCCTTCTAGGATCTATTATTCTTCAAAAGAGATAGTAGATTTACAATTGTAGGAATGTACATTTCCCATGGCATTTACTAATTATTTGATTTACTAACTACTAGTTTATACTCAGTTTTTCATTGGTGAAGTATTGCTTTCAGAGGTCCAGGTAATGTAAAAGCAATAGACCACACAATTTATTAACCTAAATGAGGCAGAATTCATTGGAAACAAAAATATTCAGTCTTGGATTTTTATATTTCTGTACAAAGTGAGTTTGTTTTGATTGCATGCAAAGAAATGAGAGACAAGATTTATACTTGACTTTTCTGACTCGCTACATGCACTGTCAACTATCTAGACCAGTGCTTGGCTTAGTATTTTACATTATATTCGCTAAATGGAAAACCAAATACTTGCCTTTTATTCTACTTCATAGACTGTGCTGAAGCAGAAGCTGCTGAACCCCATCCTGCAGGCCATTTTCCCTGTACTTGTTGCAGCTCCCCCTCCTGGTGAGCAGGACCCAGACGACAACGAGGATGACATTGGAGATGGCACAGACGATGACAATCCCAAACATTGTGCTGCACAGGTGGGGAGAAGTTTTTTAATTGATGTACAGTGTATTCCTCTGCTGTGCGCTGTTTTGTGACAAAATGTTGCAGTGTGCAGTTCCAAGTAAGACCGAACTTGTTCAATTGTGTCTCTATCTCCAGATTATCGACACTATGGCACTCCATATGCCTCCGGAGAAACTGTTTCAGCAGCTAGTGAGTGAATTAGATGGATGGATCCGAACAGTAATGTGATCTGCTGCATTAAAGTGAACACATACCAAAGCATAATTCCTTTTTCAGTTTTTGGATTCTGTGGCATTATATGTGGCATTATATTGTCATTTGATTCAGTGTTAACATTAAAACGATAATTTAATGTAGTAACTTGAGATTAATTGAGAACCCACACTGACATACCTGCCGTTTGACAATACACTATGTTGTGTCTTGCTTTTTAGATGCCCTTCACTCAAGCCTGCCTTGCTAGTGAAAACCCCTATCAGAGGAAAGGGGGTCTCTTGTGTCTTGCTGTGCTGGCTGAAGGATGTGCTGACTACATACGGACCAAGTATGTTCAGCTGAAAAAAAAAATATTGAATGTCTTGATTATTCATTTTTTTCTGAGTACACACATTCTCTGTGAGGGATGCTCTGTTGGCTAAGTAATAACTATCACTAAGATATTAGCATATTAACCAGTGTGTCTGTATCTATGTTAGGATGCTGTCATCAGTGCTGCAGACAGTGTGCCAAAGTCTTTCTGACAGTAATCAAGTGGTGCGCTGTGCTGGCCTTTTTGCTCTGGGACAGTTCTCTGAACATTTGCAGGTGAGTCAGGACACACATCACAACAACATATTTAACAGCACATATGCTGTTTTTTTGGTTACATTTTATTACTTTTAAAGTAAGAAGGTGCACCCCTACATATCTAGTTTTACAGAATAAAAGAATGATTGTAATTAGCGTTGAATACTTTGAATTTCTCTGTTTTCTGTTGTTCACTCTTCCACTCCTGCTTTCTAGCCCGAAGTGAGCAAGTACTGTTCTGAGTTGATGCCTTTACTATTGGGATACCTTTCGTCCTTGAACCGGGCCAAGGTCCGCCACGTCACCAAGGCCTTTTACGCCCTAGAGAACTTCATGGAGAACCTAGGTATTCTAAAACAAGGTTTATAAATGACTGACGTTGTAGAACATGCACACCCTGCCCACCACACAAAACATCATGAAACTCTAACAGGCTCTCCTGACATTAATTTAAAAAACCCAAACTTTCCAATAAACTAATCAAATAATCTACAGAACTACATGCTTGATCTGCTCTTTCCTTTTTTTCTCTGAATAGGATCAGATATTGAGCCCTACCTGCCCACACTGATGGAGACTATGTTGTCTGCCCTTAACAACAATGAAAACCTCAAGATAAAAGAGCTTGCTGTGTCTGCAATAGGTGCCATAGGTAAGACTCCAAGGACCTGCACAAGACAACAATGCTAAGACACCTAACATCTCACTTGGCAATGTTTAGTTCTCTTTCTAATTCAACCACTGAGGATTTTCATAGTGAACATAATACAGCGTTGCCCACAGAAGTGCCAGGTCCTGACCGTGTGTGTTTTTGGCTGAAGGGATGGTAGTTAATGAAACCATCAAGTTGGGCTGTTGATGTAATTTCAGCCTACAAACACTTGGTCCACTATGTCAAGAGCTTGAAAAAACTGTTATGAATGTGAAGAGACCCAAGGCCTGTTGTGTACCACTGTCTTAACAGCCAATGCTGCCAAAGAGCTGCTGGTTCCCTTCTTCCCCCCAGTTATTGAAAGCCTTAAGGGCTTCCTGACCACTACCACAGAAGAAATGAGGTCTCTACAAACTCAGTCCTTGGGTAGGTAATCCATAAAGATTTGCATCTGAAGGAAAAAGCTGTGATATTGGTATATTTAAAACAAAAACATTTTAAGACTTACCCTTTGTGGTATTTTAACAATTTTCCTTAGGCGATCAACAAAGTATATCTATCTACTATCCATTTAGCCACAAAAATTCTTTAGTTTCTCTTTCAGTTTGTACTTAAGAATATGAGTTACTGCATCTGTCTCAACAACAACCTCAACAGCATAAATGAATAGGTTGATCATGATTTGTTGTTGCCGTCAGATACCCTCTCTGTGCTTGCCCGCACCATTGGCAAAGATGTTTTCAGTCCTCTTGCTGCAGAATGTGTTCAGCTGGGCCTCAACCTTACTGACACCATAGACGACCCTGACCTGAGACGCTGCACGTATGTAACTTTGATCTGAAGATACATACTCTTGTCAGTAGGTCGTGTTTTGTTTTGTTTTATTAGTTTTGTTTCAGAAATAATACTATAGACTTGCATAAATCCACTCCAAATATCCTTATTTTTCTGTAACTTTTCCTTCACCTCTGTCTGCCCCTCTGTTAGGTACAGTCTATATTCAGCTGTATCCACAGTCAGCCCTGACTGCCTGACTCCTCATCTCACTGCCATTACAACAGTCATGATGCTTGCCCTCAAGTCTAATGAAGGCATCACGGTATAAAATACACATGCAACACCCTCAAAGCGCTGTAAGGAACTAAAAGTTTTTAATTTTCATCGCCGTCTCTCTTCAGGCACACCTTGAGGAGGACAAGACGTTTGTCTTGCTGGATGATGATGAGGACGACAGAGAGGAAGAAAAAGATGTAGATGATTTTCTGGAAGATGAAGCTGAAACGGATGTCCATGATGTTGCAGGGTGGGAGTCACACATATGTACAGACATCTACAGTCCAGGCTGTACACTCTGTGCTTCAGCACATTCAGTTTCACATAAAAATATAGCTGCTAGTACATTGTTTTGGCATAGATGGATTAAACAACTTTTAAAGCACTAGAGTTATGATGTGCGTGAACAGATTTCACAACAGACAATAGAGAGAGACAGAAATCACAGAGCTTCCCAAGTTGGATTTGACCAGGGGACCTTGCCGTCACAGGGCATGTGTCTTAGACCACTTGACCACTATAGTGGAGGAGTGACAGTCAGCCCCTCTAGATTTGTATCTGGGACCTTGACTTTCACACGGTTGTGTCTCACATGTAGTTCTTTCAAAAATGATGTAAACCTATTCAAATTGAAGCTGAGACATGGCATTTAAATATAGTATCCTCTACTATATTTTAATTTGATTGTGCTGCAGCATAGATTCTAAAGGGTAAAAAAGTGTTTAACTGTCCAAATACTTACAGTCTGGACTGTACATGCATATTTACTACCCCTACTGGGCAAAGAACTCCTCTTACTCCATCTGATACTACATTTATCCCTTTCTCAGATTCAGTGTTGAGAATGCCTACATTGATGAAAAGGAGGATGCCTGTGATGCACTGGGAGAGATAGCCTTCAACACAGGGTTAGATTTTTGTCAGATTTTTTACAGAAGCATTTTTGACTGTTCTTGTATTTCTCTTCTAGCACGACTTTACTCTCACAAATGTGATTGCTATATTTATTTAAATCAAAGTTTTTGATAGTGATGATTAATAGTTTTTCTCTACTTTATTATTCAGTCAGATGTTCTGCAAATGTCTGCAACTAAATGTCAGTCTGTAATTTTTAACTTGTTTTGCTGTGGTTGCACCTGACAGCGCTGCCTATCAAGCCTTCCTGGAGTCTAGCTTCCAGCAGGTTTACGAGATGAGAGATGTAAGTCACTCTGGCTGGTTGGCCCAGTCATCCCCTTCGTCTAATCAGCCACGTAGAGCATTTAGTTGTTTGTATTTGTGTATACATTGTGTCTTTACCTATTTGTGTCTGTTTATAAATGGGAGTGTCTGTAGGCAGATTGATAATTGCACGTTTTAAACTCACAGCATATTCTTTGTCAATATCCAAACTCAGATCTAGATTAAAAACACTGTAAATTCTGGCTGATAGATAAATCTACCCAAAGAAAACATTTTATATTATTTATTTAATTTATTTAATTGGGAGAAATTACTGGATGGAAAAAAAGAAATCTTAAGTGCAGTTGAATCCAATGAGAACCTGGTGTTTTGTTTTGTGATATGGTACGACATGCTGGTTTAATGGTCCGCATTCTCACCTTAAAGTATCATGGTCTTGGGTTTAAAACCGATTAGACTTGGCTGAGACCTTTTTGTGTAGGTTTTCTTCCTCCTCATGCTCATTAGATGAATACTTCCACTAATTGAGACACTGACCTTAGAGCTGGAATTGATCCCTGGGCAATGCGCTGTGTGCACCACCTGCTCTTAAGTAGTTAGGATTGGTCCATCCCTTGTAATTAGTTGCAGTTACAGTTTTAGTTATTATGGCTAAACCTATAATTAGTCACAATTATTTCTATAGACACTGTTACAGTTAAGGATAAAGCCCATAGTAAGGCTGGCTCAGGCAACTGAACCATCCTTTAGTTATGCTGCTATAGGTCTAATCTGAATGCTGGCCCTCTAACATTGTCCACTGGCAACCCTGTTTGTATCATTTTTTATGCTGCATGTCCTTCTCCTCCTCTCCTCCATTCCTAGCTGTCCTGTCTTCCTCCTTTTCCTCCTTTCACCCAGCCCCGCCATCAGCAGGAGGGTCCCCCATATGACCCAGGTTCTGCTCAAGGTTTCTTCCTGTTAAAAGGGCGTTTTTCCTTGCCACAGTTGCCTTAAGTGCTTGCTCTGGGGTCAGGCTCTGAGTCTCTTTAAAGCGCTTTGAGACAATTTTGATTGTGGAAGGCGCTATATAAATAAAATTGAATTGAAATAATAATGGACAAAATGGATAATATGTCTAATAATGCTTTAATCAGCCTTCCTTGATTGCTGGCCCCAACTTTTCCACGGGACAAACTTTGTCTGTCCCATCAGGAAGTCAGGGTTAATTACAGATTTGTTTCTCTGGTCTTAGTCGGTACTTGGTGTCTCACTCACACTTCTGAAGGGCAGGTACTCGAAGCTGGGAGCTTGAATGAGTTCCCTCCAGTTGTGTGATTACCTCTCTACTCATCACCCGATTAACCTGTCTTTAACCTGAGTGTTTGTGTATGTTTATTCTATGCAACTGTACCCACTGTGCTGTAACTTTGTGCTTTTGTGTGCTCTCTCGCTTTCCTGCCTCCTTAGTTTCCCCATGAGGATGTCCGCAGGGCAGCATTTGGAGCCATGGGCCAGTTTTGTCAAGCTCAGCACAAAGTGTGGAAGGAGAATCCCACTGAGGCCAACCACCATGGTAAAGCTCTCCTCTGAAGAACTCCAAGTTACTGTTTTTTGTTTTGTTTTGTTTTTTATAGAAATGGGCTGTGCTGCTTTCTGCTGCAGTGGGGATTATTAATGAACAACATTACGGGAGAGACAAGTGGGCTCTAATCAGTTGTATATTGTTAGATTATAAGTATATAATTGCAAACAGTAAAGTGGAGGCCATCTAACTTACAGATTTCCTTACTTTTTTAAGACTGTGTCAAACAAGTATTAATGCAGTTGCCTTTAGCTCATTTTAACTTTATTCCTTCACATTCTTGTGCCCTTTGCTCAGCCCTACTAAAGTTGCTGGACATGGTGCTTCCGTGTTTCGTGGAAACAGTTCGGACAGAGCATGAGCGCCAGGTTGTGATGGGCGTCCTGGAAACCATGAACAATGTCATCAAGTCCTGCAAGGAGGAAGTTTTCAAAAATCCATTACACCTTAAGGAAATCAGCTATGTCATTCGTGATGTGCTGAAGAAGAAGGTGAGAGGAGGGGAAACTAATGGGGGAGATGGCATTGTTTGCCAAAGGTAAGGTTGATAAAATAATTTCACATAGCATTGTTTTTCTCTCTGTCTGTTCAGACTGCTTGTCAGGATGCTGGTGGAGATGAAGCTGACGATGAAGACCAGCAGGTTAAATGTCCTCTCACATGTTAGAGTAGATTTCTGAATCATTTTTTATACACAGTGACTTCAGAAAGTACTCCCCTTCACTCCCACTCAATAACCCATAATAACAAAGTAAAAACATTTTGAGAAATTGTTGCAATCACAAACTGAAATCTCTCTTTTCTGTAATGCAGTACTTTGTAGAAGCACCGTTGGCAGTGAGAGCAGCATTGATTTTTGTTAGATACGTGTCTACAAGCTTTGAACACCTGGGTTTGGGTGGTTTATTCCATTCTTTCTGGCAGATCCTCTCAAGTGCCGATTTGATGAGAAACATCTGTGAACTGCCATGTTCAGGTCTCTCCACAGATTCTCAATGAAATGCTTTAATGAGGAAAAGTATAAAAACTACTGCTGTGGTCATTACTATCCTCTTGCAATAGGAGCAGCTGGATGGCAAAACAAGTGCCGGTAGTACCTCAAATGTAATTGGAATTAAAAAAAATAACTATTGAGCGTATTGACAAAAGCGTTTTGCATGAGGAAAAGAAGGGTTCAATTCTGGCTTTACTGGCAGAGGGATACTGTGAGCATCAGATTGCTTCCATCCTTAAAATTTCTAAGACAGCGGTTCATAAGAACAAGGTCAAGCAGCAGACATTGGGCACAATAGCAACATTGGCAGAGGGCGAAAACGACTCTCCATTGACCGGGATGACCATGAACTCTTTCGAATGTCACTCAGCAACTGTAGGATGACATCAAGTGACCTACAAAAAGAATGGCAAATGGCAGCTGGGATGAAGTGCATGGCGAGAACAGTTCAACACAGGCTCCTAGGGGCAGGGCCCAATTCGTTTAAAGCTAGAAAAAAGCTCTTCATCAATGAGAAGTAAAGAAGAGCCAGGTTATGGTTTGCAAAAGACAATAAGGACTGGACCATAGAGGATTGGAATAAAGTCATCTTCTCTGATGAGTCCAGTTTGCTCAACACCTGGCCATCTAATGGTCAGACGGAGACCTGGAGAGGCCTACAAGCCACAGTGTCTCACACCCACTGTGATATTTGGTGGAGGATCGATGATGATCTGGGAGGGCAAAGCTGGAATTAGGCAGATTCGTCTTTGCGAAGGATGCATGAATCAAACCACGTACAAGGTTATCTTGGAAGAAAACTTGCTTCAATGCTCCCCAACTCTGAGGATTGGTTTTTCCTGCAGGACAATGCTCCATTCCACACAGCTAAGTCAGTCAAGGTGTGGATGAAGGACTGCCAGATTCCAGAGGTTTTCCAGAGGCTGGCCAGTCAATCAGAATCTCAAAGCAATATGTCCAACATCTTGTGGGATCCACACCACAGAGAATTGAGGCTGTTTTGAGAGCAAAGGAAAGCCCTAACTAGTATAATACAAAGATAGGAGTAGTAATTCCTATTATTCCTATTCCTAGTATTCCTAATTAAGTGCAGTGTGCATGCATGTAGTTCTGTGTCCACATCCCTGTCCAATAAGTTGGTTTGCTTTCTGTTGATGTACTGTCTGTTTCAGGCAGAGTATGATGCTATGCTCCAGGAGTTTGCTGGTGAGGGAATTCCCCTGTTGGCCTCTTCTGTCCCTGCAGACAGCTTTGCCCCTTTCCTGAATGACCTGCTTCCTCTCATCATGAGCAAAGCTGTGAGTCTTGATGGCCTGACAAGAACAGAAGCCTATTTACTCTGCCTTTTTTTTCCAAAATTCTCCCAGACCTCTCTATTACTATATTGTAGCTCTTGACAGTACAGCTACTGATAGCTCATGAAGTGCAGCAAGAAGTGAACTAATCCAAACTCTTTGCAACGACATGCTTATTTGACACTGACCTCTGACTTCATGATGTGCTAACTGCTTAAACATCAAAACTGACATTTGGTCATGTTAAAATATGATTGCCTTAATCGACGCAAGAATACTTTGTGTCGGAGGGAAAGCAGATTGTACAGCTCATCGACCTTGAGGACAGGAGCCAAGGAACTGATCCTGGTTCAGTGTGTCTTCTGTCAGTATTTCTTTGCAAGAAACATTTAGTAGTCATGTGTCCAATTACTTTGAGCCCCTAAAATTTAGGCACTATGCATTTTAAGGGCTATACCTCTCGAGACAGTTCTTTCTATGCTGATGTGGACCTCCTCAGATTAAAGCTGAGACTTTGTGCTTTAATATAGTGTCCATTATTTTGTTTCAATTTCAATGTGCTGAAGCTCAAAGCTGGAAGAACAAAAATGTGTAACTGCCCAAATTTTCCCACTATTGAGAATTTGTTCTCATTTAATTATTTTCTCAACTACAGCCAGGATAACTTTCTGAAAAAATGCCTTCAGTGTGCCCTGTTTTTGTCAGTATCAGACTTATCTTTGTCCTCTGTTTGTCCTTGCTCAAAAGAAATCTTCGTGCACAGTGGCAGACCGTTCCTTCTCTGTGGGTACTATTGGAGAAATCCTTCAGGCCCTTGTGAGTGTATCTGGGGGCAGAGGAGTGGCAGGCCGTCTGTCCAATCGCTTGCTTCCTGTGCTGGTAGCTGGCATTAAAGACAGTGATCCTGAGGTTCGCAACAATAGCGTTTTTGGACTGGGATGTCTGGCCCAGGCAGCTGGACCGATTGTTGTATCGTATCCTTCTTATGAGAAAGTGTGTTTCTATCTGGAATAAGTGTTGTGCATTAATGTGTAATTTGGAACAAATATCACATATAGATGTTCCTTAGCAAAGTGTGTTGCAGAGACTATCCCATGATGTTGTCTGTGTTTTCCAACCTGCTGGCCAAAGAGTCGGATCTCAGGGTGATCGACAACCTGTGTGCTGCCCTCTGCAGGATGATCCTAAGCAATAAGGATGCTATCCCTTTGGAGCAGGTATATTTACAGTTTACCTCTCCTGACAAGATGTTTTTATTCTAGCCACCACAGCTAATCCATATTGCTGACAATGCATTTTCACAAGCAGAAGATGTGTGTTGTTCAGTCAGATCACATGCTGTGGTCTGTGACAGGTTGTGCCAGCTCTGGTCGCTCGTCTTCCCCTTAAAGAGGACTTGGAGGAGAACAAGACAGTGTACAGCTGCCTGGCTATGCTCTACACACACAGCCCTGATCTGGTACAGTAGACAGTCCATTTTCATCTGATACAATACGCTAACATCTCTGAAGGTGCAAAAGGAATCTTCAGTGTCCATCAGTGTTCATCCCCAAAAATCAGTACTTTGCTCCAGTTACAGCTGCAAGTCTCTTGGGATTTGGAAGATAGGATAGGAACTTTATTGTCACTTGCACAGAAGTACAGGCAAAATTTCGTTAAGGAGTATAGCCACCGTGCCACAGCAAAATGTTTGCGCCGCCACACACTTTCCTGAAAGTTAATTTGCAAGTTGTGATACATACATTTGACACACAGTCACTTAGATTAGCACATCTAGCCACTAGGACTTTTTTCTACAGTAGCCTTCAAGCCCTGCTACAGATTCTCAATTGGATTGAGGTAAGGGTTTTGACTAGACCTTTCCAAGACACTTAAATATTTCTCTTTAAACCACTCCAGTGAAGCTTTAACAGTGTGTTTAGGGTCATTGTCTTGCTGGAAGGTAAACCTTTGTCCAAGTCTCAAATCTTGAATTGTAATTATTATTTTTTCTCTGTAAACACTTATACCTTTCTGCATGCAAGGTTTAATATCCCAAGATATTATAGAATCACCACAATTTGGTGAGATTCTCTTTGAAAAACAAAGTACATGCCAATCTTTCAGTCATTTTTTTATTAAATGTTAGATTTTATAAAGTATATTCCACCAATCTCCCACATTAATCATACAGCATACTGTCTTGATGATGCTAATGCCAAACAGTCAAACAAGCAATTTAGAAGACATTAAAACATGGATTAAAGTTCTCCGTCGCTACGACGGATTTCTGTCATTTGGAGTTCACAGAGGCAACTTATGAGATCAATGTAGATCCGGGGAGAAAAAAATAATAATCATGTCCCATATCAGAGTGGAATGTAAACACGGAGCTGTGGCGCGATAGTTAAGCTAGCATGGACTCTCTCATAATGATCAACTGCTCCGATGTATCGGATATTGACCGAACACAAAAAAATAAATGGAGATGGGCGTGGCTGACAGAAACGGGAGACAATGGCAAGCCTTATGGTTCATGGTGCCAGAAGATTAGACAACCAGGTGCTTGTTTTTGTGTTGTATGCCACAAAAAAAATTATGTATGGAAATAATGGCAAAAAAGTGCTGACTCGCCATCAGACTGATGCGTCTCACAAGGCTGCCCTTTGCGCTCTCAAAAATACATCCTCACTGCCAGGTGCCACAATAACAACGGAGGTGCAACAATCCATGGCAGACCGTGTTTGCAACCACAAAGTACGCATATGTTCGTTTATTGCCGAACATGATTTGTCGTTGACCATTGCCCAACCACTGGTCGAACTCATTAAGTCCTGCGCTGAAGGCCGGTGCGCACTGTCAGTGCCAAAGTCCCATGCGTCCTATCTTTGCACACATGGTATTGCCGCTCATCAAAAAGAGATAATGGCTCTTAAACTGAAAAAATGTACCATAGAGATTTGCACTCTTTGTTATTTAATCCTGGTGCTGTTTATGTATTTTTTATTATTTTCTTATATGTAAAAGGTTTACTTGAAATAATAAGCAAAATAACATGTAATGAAAAGTTATGTAGATGCTTGATTATTTTAGAGAGAAAGATATGAGCACGTTTTGCAAAAAAATTTGAAAAGCCAACAAAAAAATGCAATAGATGCTATAGAACAGCTTTTTAAAATCCTCCTGTAAAATAATGTTGGTCGAGCATTTAAACATGATAGTTGCATTTGGTGCTGAAGTCCTGTGCATTAGTATTTCTTAAGCAGGTGTCAAGTAACCTAACCTGGAACTTGTTTCACACACTGCGTGTGACTTGGCTGTAGTGCGAAAAAAATTTCAGTCAGAAGATTTTTTTTTTACTTTAATCCATGTTAAAATAGATAGAGGATGTACACATTTTTTTCAGAGCAATGTTATGACAGATATTGTGTGACGCATGCATTTGTTCCATGGACTTGGACACCAATACTAAACTTTTTTTCATCTATTTTTTTCCCTTTTCAGATTGTTAAGCTAATGAGGCCCATAGTTGCTGCTTCCAGCCATGTCCTGGACAACAAGAATGTTGATAAAGGTGAATGATGTCATTGCTAAAATCAGGATGGCAAACTTAAGTTATGGATAAAGAGAGTAAATATAGTACCAACGTTTTCCCCCTTTGCTTAGTTTGAACATTGAACATCCAAAGTCAGCCTGTTCAGTTTTCTAATGTGTTGTTACAATATTGGTCTATTTTCGCAATCTATTTTCAGTGCCTAAACTTTCATTTCGTCTTTCCACCACAGAAACCCAGGACACTGTGGCCATACTGATGAGAGAATTCGCTCAGCATCACTCAGCAGACTTCCAGTCAGCTTTGATCTCACTTGCTGAAGGGCAACAAGCCAAACTCAGTGTGGCCATCTCTGCCTCGTAGCCCACACACATCCTTCAGCTCTTATGTGAAAGCCAGCCAAAACAATGCATTTTAACCTGTATGTGGAAAATGGGACTGTTATTTTTAATGGTTCCCTAAAATAATTTCAGTGCAGCATTTCAGCTATCCATTAGTTATCTCCTTCAGCAGTTCCGGTTCTGAGTATTAACTCTTAATTTATTTGTTTATGTTCATGCTATGTTGAAGTTTTATTACTTTAAGAGTTACGGTTTACCATCTTGTGTTGTTACCATTGGATTTAGATTTTCTGTTATCCTGTAAAGTGCTACTATGAATTGAGACTGTGCACTTTTTGCTACCGTTTAGACAGATGTCTGGGTTTGCTTCCAAATGTGAAGCAATGAGTTTGATCTCCTGTTAAATGTAATATCGCTTACTCAGACATTCATCTGCTGCTTCTGAAGAGATTTCTCTAATGGCCCAACACCGCAGCTCCTGTGGACTCTGGCAGATATTTAATAGTGAGAATTACTCAGAACTCACTGACTAACGGGACATACTGAGGTCTAATAGGTGATGGTCACTTTTTTAAGTACTTTCTTTACCCTGCATTTGACACTTGCAAGATATTTTTTTTTTTTTACAAATGCTACAAAAATTTAATATAATCCTACAATGCTGGCAAATTTCGTCATGCGGTTAATGCTAAGCCATTCAATCTTGCCTTGCTGTAGAAAGAGAAACTGATGACACTTTGAATCCTCTAAATAAATGCAAACTTGCCTTTTGGAATGAAAATGGGAGTTAAAAGCTTTTCTTTGCCATAGCCTCTTTTTAATGAGTAACCAGATGGGTAGCTCAGGCATTCATAATAAAATGCACTTTGTTTTAGATGGTAGTAACTCCTCAGATCTCCCGTTGTCCCTTGGTGTCGGTGAAGTCAGGCTGCTGATTTTCCATGTTGAATGCCATCGTCATCTGCACTGGTGCCAATCCATTCTCCCCTGACAGAGGAAAGAGAGGTCTCTTAAAACATACATTTATTAGTATGTGCTCAAGACTAGATGGACAATTTGTAGCAGCTATGGAGTTAGCCGCAGTGGCTACATGGTTATCATTAGTATTTCTATTTCAGCAGTTACTCAGCATCTGTACAGAAGCCTATAACCCTCCTAATAAAGAAGAAACAAACACAAATTATTAACTAATACTGGAGCAAGTAAACCAGATTTTCACAAATTCCTGTGACTACTGATGTCCAAGGTTTTATTTGGACACTGATGTAATGTTTGGGATGATGTCATTTTAGTATCTGAGGCGGTAGCATACTGTTGTGATCCACTTCAGTGTAACAGTTCACCCATTTTCTGAGAGGTCACTGCTGACTGCAGGCAGGGGTGACAGACTTTGGGGCGTGGTTGCACAAAACATCTATATGTATATATATGCTAATATAACCCCTGAGACAACAACTTACACACATCATGAAAAAAAAAGAAAGAGAATCGAGAAACCCTGGCAACTAGGAGTAACAGTAACACAAGTTACATTAAAAAGCTTCACACACAAAATAATAGGGTATAAAATGATTTTATACTGAATTAATTCAACCCCCTTTCAGACCTGTATATCTCTGTTTCCAGGGCAGAATATTCATTCCAGTGCGACAGAAGGAGCGGTCAGTGTGGGCCTCAGTGCTGTACAGGACTTCCTGCAGCTGTTTATCTCCAGGCTTCTGGGCTTTCACTCGCACCTACAAGAAGAGATGAGATGTGCCTCATTCTTTTGTAGATACGAATAATGGATTTAAAAATCTTGTTTCCTGACATCTTAAAAGTCATACCTCCAAGATGGTGATCTCTTTCTCCTTTAGCTTCCCTGCTTTGTTCTTCACCTGCGTCTTCTTGGTGTCAACCCACACCACCCTCTCCTTCACCTCAGACCTGGGTACACACATGAGCAACAGAATTGTTAAGAAATCTACATGAAATTGCAATTTAAGATTCATGCACACTGACAGCACACTCACTCTTGGATGCCCAGATCAGCCAGTGTTGTGTCCAGGAAGGGGAAGAGTTGGTGTGTGGGCTCAGGCTGCACTTGGATGGGCAGTGTCACTGACATGGGCATCTCCCACTCCAGTTCGACACGCACCATCTTGCCATGTGGCCCAGGGGACGTTCTGTCCGCATGGCGGTCCAATCCTCCGGTGGCCTGCTCCACTTTGGCCTCTCCCTCCTCCAACAAGGTTTTTGTCTCATCTGCCGCCAGCTTGACTTTCTGATCAGTATTTCAAGAAAATAATGTGATGTATCCCTCTCCCTCTTCACTTGTATAACCTTGTCCTTATGTCTGTAACTCTCTGTGTGTGCACCTTTCTGTCTCCGGTGGTTCTGTATTCACGGTGTGTGTTGTTGCAGATACTGGCTGGTCTGCTCTCCTCCTCTCTGGTCAGATGATTCAGTGGTCTGCCTCTTCTGAAGATGATAATAGCCTCTGGAAAGTGTGACTGTGTGCGTGTCTAATACATGCAGACTTATGCTTTGCCTTCCTGGCTGATAGAAGCAGCCAGTGTGAATGTGTGCTATGTGGCACTCAGATGTTAGGTTTATTAGACTGTCAGGGGGGTGATGGACAGATGGTGATGTTTGTACTGTGAGCTGTTTGTGTCAACCAGGGCAGGGTGAAGACGAGAGTTTAGCTGAGTGTGTTTCTACTGTAAATTAAAATAATATGTGGTCTGAAGTACTTCCAGTCTGTGAAGGAATTATTCAGAACTGAACTATTTGTGACTTAGGACTGATTTATATTTTAAACAGATAAATTTGGTGACATAACACAACAAAGAGGTCTCTTGAGGTACAGCATGGACAACAGATTTATGACTGTATGTAATGAGATGATCCACTGTTCCATATCTACACATCTGCTCATCAGTCTTCCCCCTGTTCCCCCTGTCTAATTTCTCTTGACATTTTAGGTGAGCAGGAGGTTGATATATGGCCCGTTCACAGCACAGCACCACATTTTCAGGTTTTGAAAATGTGTTCTTACTGCTGCATACAAGGTCCCTGCCTTGGGACACAAACATGGGACATGTGTAAAAACCATTCTGTGTGTGCATGTGCGTTGTTTGTACAACAGGGGTCTTTTCCAACTAAACTAGCACTCTGGACTCGCATGTCACATTCCATGAGCAACCATTGAAAAAAAAAACTCACACAGCTGAACATCAGCACTGTGGAGGGGATGATGTAAAGGTTTGGTAATGTAGAGTCATCAAGTTGATTATCTAAACAGCATGTTTAAAAAAAAAAATTAAAACAGTGGATGTTATAAGTACTTGTATGTGAAAAGGGTTGCTTTTATTGAGGAACCCGCAGAGAAAGTGATATGTCAAAGATCTGATATTTTGACACGAACATCTGAAAAAGAACATGCATTTTTATCAGTGGCATTTTACCACCTGCCTTATAATGTTCAATGGTAATTAAACACGTAAAATTTTTGGCTTCTCTAAACAGGCTTTGCTCTCGTCTCCCAGCAGTGTGCCTGTGTCTGTAAACAGTGGAGTCACGCATACATTTTGTCCTGTCGTACCAGTAATCCAGGAGTAGGCTATACCTGGGGTGAGTACCCATCAAGCTACCATTTACCACTAAACTGTTGAGTGTTTGTGCTTGTGTGAGCTCCAACCTTGGCTCAGGCCTCTCAATCTCAATGAGGTGCCACAGTATATGGTATACACACACACACAGCAGTTCCCAGAGAGTTTAGCAAGCAAACACTTTCTTCAAATTATTAATTATTTATACATTATTGAGGCATAAGGTCAGAAGTGTTCTGCCAGGGAGGCACAATATGGTTCTGCTGGAGGCAGGGAAGACCTGAAATGTGAACTTTTGCGTCACATTTCAGTTACTTTTTTTTTCTACACCATCAGCTCAAATCTAATAAAGATAAACTGTTGGACTTGTGTGCTGGTGCAGTTTTTCTCTGCACTTTACCCCAGAAAAATAAAGTTTAAGCTTCATGTTCAGTGTTATTGTTCATGTTTATTGTTCATTGTTTATTAAAGATAAATATTCATAAAAAATTATAAATTTTTCATTCAAGATTGCACAGAACTTTGTGTTTATGCTATAGAACACCACAAAGGTAAGTAATATTCTGACAAAAAAAAAAAAAACAACTGACAATTGAAATAAAAGTTTCTCAGTTCTGAATATGTGCCAAGGTTGGTAAAATAAGTCAGATTGTGTGCTGGAAAAGGATAAAAATTCACAGGTACAAGTTGTAAACAACAAAAAAAAAAAAGTTTAGTTTAAATTAGTGTAAAATGATCAAATAAGTAATGTTAATAAACTCAGGGCAGACCTTAGTGTGAGTTAGAGTAGGAGTGTAGAGGTATTAAATCCTGAGCATCACAGGGTTTATGGTCATGTTACTGTCGTGTTCTGTCTGTTGTACAGTCGCCTGTCCAGCAGACAGGAGCTCTAGGGAAGACAAGAATAACTGAATGTTACTGTGAAGGTCAGTGGAGAAACCTGATTAAACAGGGACATTGTGGTTCAACGTTAAGAAAACAGATGCTTCTTGATTTCCTCACCAAGCAGTGCGTGAACTGCAGTGGTGCAGTCAAACTCAGGGGGCAGCAGAGAGTCTGTAAACCTGAAGGAGATGCAGCTGAAAAAAAGACAAGCAGTCTAAGTAGTGCATGGTAGGATTCAACCTAGAAAACTGACATGAATCAAGCTTCCAATATTCTATTTTGGTAAGTAGTCATGTTAGATAAAACTGCTTTCATGCCAAGAAATTCTGAAATTGAACATTTATTTTGCTTTTTTCCCCTGAATTTTACCGATTGTAAAATCCAAAAAGAACGCCTGTGCATTACCTATCTACCTGTATACCTGTACATACACTTAGAGGCATAATGTATCTGTATATTATTCACCTGTGTAGTATGTTCATAATTCCTATTTAACTAGGTACATTTTGTCAATAGAACACTCATCTGTATATCATGTTTATTGTATATATCTCAACTGTAGATACTGTATATCCTGCACTTGCTGCCATATCCTGCACTTGCTGCTTTTGCACTTCTGGTTAGATGCTAAACTGCATTTTGTTACCCTGTCCTTGTACATGTGTAATAACAATAAAGTTAAATCTAATCTAATCTAATCTAATCTAATCTTAAGGCTGCATGAGAGTAAATGTTTTAAGCAAAATGACTGATTACAGAACCAATACTAGACCCAGTCAAAATGTCACATTAAAGGCAAATCTAGGTTTAGGACTTCCCACAGACAACCACTGTAATGCTGGCAAACAGATACTGTTTGTGATCAAAGAAATCACTTAATATCTAACGGGCCAATATGTGTTATTTACATTGAGTGTACTGTATGCTAGCAGTTTCAGTATAATTGTATTAATGTCTAACCCTTGTAGAGGAGTTTCACAGGGAATGTGTCTGTGGCCCAGGTTTATTCCTTGGGCCTGCTGACTGCTTTCTATTTGGAATTTCAAAGCAGATGTCAAACAGCTTAGGATGTGGGTCAACCCGTGACACTGGAGGCAGCAAGTGTATTTTCAGCCATAAATATCACCACAAAAGGCACAAATGAACCTATACATTTAAATGTTGCAGCTGCATTGAACATTAGTATGTGTAAGATATATACTAGATATACGCAGTAGATAAAACTGACTGAATGTGTTTTGATCAAGTAGAAACAAAGTCCATTAACATGCAAATCACAGCTCAGCACAAACAGTGTCACCATACTGATGAGGTCTGCTTTGTGTCAAGATTGATGTAGAGGTGTGGAGGCAGCTTCATTGCTGTGTAGGTTTACCCTCTTGGCCACAGATACCTTTATTCAAACGGTCATGCATGGTAACAGGGCAAGTCACATAACATCAGTGCGAAACAATGTAACTGGAGGTTTGCAGCATGAATAATAATATGGAGGAAAATCCTGTTTTAACCCAGGTGTTAGCTTGCTTATGGTCTGAGTGTGTGTATTGTAGTGTGAAGTACCTCAGCATGTTCCTGCCTTCTGTGTCAGCCTGCGCCTCAGGTATCCTGATGTTCTCTTCCACTGATGTGTTTATTGGGCTGGCAAAGCATGATGTTATGTTGAAAAAATGAATATAGTGTGACTGAGAAAGAGAGGAAGAATTCTTACATAAGCCCTCTGCGGGCTGCAGTCCTGACTCACTGAATTATCTGAAGGAGAGAGTTTTTAGTAAATAGAAACAAGGTTTAGGATCTAATTTGTCTTACCACTGAATGCTGAACATAGTTGGCAGGCTACAACAGCAGGCAAGATGGCTAATGGATAATGGTAATTATTATCACAACAGTCTCACAAGTAATGAGATTTTAGCATGAAAGTGGAGTTTGGCGAGATTATTTATCAGCTTCAGCTCTTTAGTGCCTTTCTGTGTCTGGCTCAGATTGCCCTCTTGACTCCTCCTCTTCCACATCACTCTCCCCTCTTTGTTTTTCCCCATGTGCAGGCAGAACAGTGAGCAAGGCACGCTGTTTCCATTGTGACCGGAGGTCAGCATGGTTGTGTTATTCACTGGCTGTTGTAAAGTGCTGTAGTCAGTGCCAATAAAATAAAACTATAGAAGCCCTTCCCTGCAAGGTTGGTGCTGATTAGAAAACATCTACAAAAAGACCAAGATGTTGCATGTTGAGTTTCTGAAATAGGTACATACTCTTCCTCTCTGACTGTACAGCAAGTTGATTTGTCAAATAAAATCTTTAAATTTAAAACTGATAGCCAGGGGTTAGTTGACTGGCTAAAAACACAGAATTTGTATTCTTAGGACATTTATTGTTTTGGGGTTCTTTGCCGGATCTAACACCTTCTAGAGAAATGTTTTAACATTTCCCACTCCTCAGGAGTGGGAAAACTTCCAGTCATTATTGCTTCCATGTTTTGGGTTATGATTTCCTTAATCGTGATGTTTGCTATTTGTCCTCTTTTCCTTTTGTTTTCACTCTTTATTCTAAGCTTGTTAATATTTTATCATCTGTGTCTGTCTAGAATTTAATAATTCAAGAAAAACACCTAAAATAATAATAAGAATGATAGTAATTGTTTCTTTTTAGTTAATTGTATGGGTTTCAACAGCCAGGGGGGAAGTGCTGCACTTGGAACTGACAGCCACAGGGGGTGTTGAAGAGCTGAGCAGGAGTGGTCAATGTGTCAAGGAGGGCAAGTCCAGCCTTTGGCCCAACCTTCTCTTGTGTCAACAGTCTGCTGCTGCTGCTGCTACTGCAGGCGATGTAATGATGTGGGGAATGTTTTCTCGGCTCACTTTGGGTGAAGCCTGCGACTTCCACCAGGCTTCCTGAAAGGAAAAACAACTATCTGAAGACAGAGTAAAAAACACAGAGCTTTTCAAAGAAATAGCTTACAGAACTGGTTTTGTGAAACGACAACATCACAAATCCAGGATGCATACTGGAAATTATTAATCTGTGTGTTGACACACCCACATGTACTTTCCATCACTAGTTTCCAAAACGAAACAAGCTGGTCATGAGTCACTCTGTGGAATGGAATGGAATGGAATTTAAAACCAATGACAACTGTCCCAACAAGAAATACTTTGCCACTCTCATGTCAGTGTTTTCTTCTTGTCTAAAGTACTATAAACTTGCCTCAGGTAATGATGGGGTGACTAGAAAAACACATTTAGAGATAGGTACGCTCTTAATTATTTGTTGAGAGTACAGCAGTTACTGGAATTAAATATTTGTGCACAAGAATACACTATAAATCCTTCACCAATTCAATACACATACATTTTTACATTTATTTTCAATGCACAGACAAACACAAAACTACTACTAAACTTTTTTTTCTGTTGCTTGGTCTAACTCTTTCTCAGATGCTTCAGAGGGTGGAGCTGGCATGGCAACCTGCAGCGGGGTCACTTCTTGGGCAACAACTGCCAGAGGTAACTTCTACAGGCTGACCTAACCGCATGTACAGCAGCCACACACTTTCCTGCTCTGTGACATCACAATAGTAGAACAGTTCTTCTAGTGCTAGAATGTGATGTCAGAATTCTAGAATGTTAAGTCTGATTCTAGACTGTGACATCACAATTGTAGAACAGCTCTTCTAGTTTTAGAATGTGACATCAGAATTCTAGAATGTTAAATGTAGTTCTAGAATGTGACATCAGAATTCTAGTACTGCTTCTTTCAGCTTTGAAACAATAACACACACATGCTTACAGCACACACTGCACCAATTATATTTATCTACCATGCACAGTTTGTTGTCACAGGTTTGAGCTGAAGGGAATGATGATTAAACATTCAGTCACTTGTTTAAATTCTTTCTTGAAACCCTAAAAAGTGACAATTCGTTTGTCAATATTAGACTGTTTGCCAAAAGACTGTAACAGACAAAACTAATGCTAACACAAAACAGGGATACTAGTACTACCACCATGAAGTTAGCGGTACCCTGAAGGCAAGCTCAGAGCTGTGTACACCAGACAGAAAAACTGAGTACACCCATGGTCAATATCATTAAAATATTTTAATTGAAATATTTTTTAAAAAACTTTTTTCCTCTTTGTGTGACTCTTGCAATGCATTTGAGATCATGGTCATGTTGGAATATTTTTTGTGCTTTCATCTCACCAAAGAATGCTCTGCCTATATTCATCATGCTTCCTTTGCCAAACGTTTGTCTTGCAGTTTTGTGCTGTTTAGTGAGTAATGCTTTTCTTCTGGAAAACCGTCCATAGAGGTTGAATTCACACAATGTCCTTTACACTGTCTGATCAGTCACTGAAAACACCAATTTCCACAGATAACCCTTGTGCCAAGTCAGAAGCATTCACTCATCAGTTTTGAATACAAGGTTGCATAAATAGCAAAGTGAGCATGGTGTCATTTTTCAAGGATGGCCTCTGGGCCTTTTGTTATTGGTAGTATGAATCTTCCTTTATTTCCTAACCACTGCTGCAAAAGTGTTTTGCCTTATGTTCTATGAATCAGAATCAGAAAAAACTTTGTTTATCCCCGTAGGGAAATTCTTTTGTTACTTACACACTCCCAAATGAAAAATGAAGAAGAAAATTTAACAGAGAAAGATTAAGATATATATGTAATCCAATATCAAAACAGAAAAAATATAATAAAATAGAAAATAGAAAAAAACATAAAGACATCTTCTTATTTGCATTATATACATGAGGTATGTGGTTTAACTGTTTAAAAATGATGTATACACAGTATACATGAGTCTTTTTTTAAATTTTTTTTTTTTTAGAGTTCTGAATTATATATCTTGATTGCGACAGGCAGGAATGATTTCCTGTGTCGCTCTGTTGTGCAGCGTGGAACAATGAGTCTGTTGCTGAGCGAGCTTCTGTGACTGATCAGCACATGGTGGAGAGGGTGTGAAGGAGAGTCCAATATTGTCCTAACTTTGGACAACACTCTTCTCTCCAACACTGTATTTAGTGAGTCCAGTTCCTCCCCCACAACATGGCTGACCTTCCTGATGATCTTATTTAGTCTGTTAGTGTCCCTTACCCTCAGACTGCTGCCCCAGCAGGCAACAGCGTAAAGGATGGCACTGGCCACCACAGACTCATAGAACATCCGCAGCATCGTCCGGCAGATGTTGAAGGACCTTAGCCGTCTCAGAAAATAGAGACGGCTCTGGCCATTTTTGTACACACTGTCCACGTTTTTGGACCAGTCCAGTTTGCAATCAAGGTACACCCCCAGGTACCTGTACTCCTCCACCATGTCCACATTGACCCCTTGAATGGTAACAGGGGTCACCGTAGCCTTGGTCCTCCTCAAGTCCACCACCAGTTCCTTTATCTTTGTCACATTGAGCTGCAGGTGGTTTGTCCTGCTCCACGTGACAAAGTTGTCCACCACAGTCCTGTACTCACTCTCATCACCACCTGAAATACATCCTACTACCGCAGAGTCATCAGAAAACTTCTGAAGGTGGCAGGTCTCTGTGCAGTATTTGAAATCAGTGGTGTAGAGAGTAAAGAGGAAAGGAGAGAGGACGGTCCCCTGCGGAGCCCCGGTGTTGCTGATCACTCTGTCTGACATACAGCACTGCTAGCGCACGTACTGTGGTCTGCCAGTCAGGTAGTCCACAATCCAGGACACCAGTGGGGCATCCACCTGCATCGTTGTCAGCTTCTCACCCAGTAGAGTCGGCCTGATGGTGTCAAAAAACATGTCAAAAAACATGACCTTCACAGTGCTCACCGGCTTGTCCAGGTGGGTGTAGACTTGGTTGAGCAGGTAGATGATGGCGTCATCCACTCCGAGACGGGGCTGGTAGGCAAATTGAAGGTTGGACCATAGGCCGGACCAACAGTGGTTGGACCATAGGCCGGAGCTGCTCCAGGATGAGTCTCTCCAGAGTCTTCATGATGTGTGACGTCAGTGCAACAGGCCTGTAATCCTTGAGGTCGCTGGGACCCGGTGTCTTTGGTACAGGCACAAGGCATTATGTCTTCCACAGCATGGGGACCTTCTGAAGACTGAGACTCATGTTGAAGACATAATGAAAAACTCCACATAGCTGGGGGGCACAAGTCTTCAGGGCCCTTGGGCTCACACCATCTGGGCCTGCCGACTTGCCTGCATGGAGTCTGTTCAGCTGTCTTCTCACCTGGTCAGCAGTGAAGCTCAGTGTGGAGGTGTCAGGTAGGGGAGGGGTGTATGTGCTTCTCTGTTGAGTGCAGTCAGAGGAGGAGGTGAGAGTGAGGTCTTCATATGGAAATAAGGGAAAGCAAGAAGAGGAGAGGGAGGGAGAGAAAGTGGAGTTGATGGTTGCCATTGTACTGCAGAGTCTGCTAGGGGGTGATCTGGGGTCACTCTGTCAAATCTGTTAAAAAACAGATTCAGCTCATTTGCCCATTCCACGCTGCCGTCAGCTCCTCCGCCGTTTCTTGGCTGGTAACCAGTGATGGTCCTCATGCCACTCCACACCTCTCTCATGTTGTTATGCTGAAGTTTCCCCTCCAACTTCTTTCTGTACTTCTCCAACTTCTTCCTGCACTTCTCCTTGGCCTCTCTGGTCTTGGATTTCAGGGTTACCTGTATTTTCCGCACCTCCTCCTTGTTGCCAGCTCTGAACGCCTATGGGAGGCTGTTTTAACATTTAATTGAGCCACACTTCCATCTGTAATTACATTTCAGATATACAGGCAGGATATATATTCCAGATGTCAAAAAGAATATTTCAGATATCCACAATGACATTCCTCCTTTTCACAATTGTCATTTTAGATATTCACAATGTCATCCTTGCAAGGACAAATGATGACACCTTTGCCATTCACTTGTATTGGACTTTTGGTTTCATTTTCCACAAACTGTAAAAAAAAAAAGCTTATTAACAATCAAATGACTAAAATTATTCAATAAACTGGTTTACTTTGATGTACCAAACATCTTAACAAATTCAAAATTCTACTCTTTTATTAAGATTTAATGCAGGAACTGAATTCACAGTGAAACACAATCTACCCAACTAAACACGTGCTAATGATATAATAATGATAGTAATGGTAGACAACCATTTCTTCTTAGTTTTTTTTAAAGCAAGGCAGAGAAGTTGCCTCTCTATTTTCCCCTGAAATGAAACAGTTCCCTGAAAATAAACATTTTCTTTCCTACCGGTGAAAGCACACACTTTCAACAGTGCCACATAGAAATTAACGTGATTGATTGGTACAGATTACATAACATTACCACAAACCTAAAGTATGACATCAGACTAAACAACTAAAACCCAAACATGCATACACAATGCTTATCATACACAGTGATAAATGTTTAAGGCACACTCCTCTGCACAACTAGTCTGATTGATCCATCAACAAGTCAGCCTTCCTAGCTGTGGCTTCAGGAGGATCATCTCCCTCAAAATATCAAACAAACTGTGAATGGAGGCTGATGCAATTAAGTCAGATCTTGTAAAATCAAAATGGACTTCATCTGCTGATGATGCTTCAGGTGGAGTATAATCAGCCCCTAAGTGACAGAATGAAGAGCCTGATAGTATGTGGAGGTACTTAAACTTACTGTAGCAAAACACAGCTGCATTTCATGACTAAGTTCTGCCTTCTTTTAAGCACTGTGGGTATTGCAAGGTGAATTCAGGACAGCCAGAGAAGCATTAGGTATTTTTACATCCACATTCTCACACAATATTAACTTCACTACATCATGCATAACTATAAAATGTATGGATTTTCTTTTAAATTTGTAAAAAAAAAAAAAAAAAAGAAAGAAAAGAAAAGGAAAGAAAGCCCTCCTACAAAACCCAGTTAAAACAGTATACACCATCACCATAAATTTACTGGACAAGGAGTTGTCTGTGGCTCAGGAAGTAGATAGGCTCATCCACGAAACAGAAGGTTGGAGGTTTGATCCCTCCGGTCCGCATGTTGAAGTGTCCTTGGGCAAGATACTGAACCGCGAATTGCCCCTGATGTGTCCATTGGTGTCTGAGTGTGTGTGTTAGTTAAAAGTGATGTATGCTGAAGTAAAAAAGTGCTGTATGAATGCATGTGAATGTGACTTGTAGTGTAAAAGCGCTGAGAATGGTCAAAAAGACTAGTGTTATATAAATGCAGTCCATTTACCATTTATCTACATTGACTTTAAAATTAAATGATTAAATTAAAATGCTACTTCCTCATCACACTGCATGCTGCGAAGACTAATAAAAACAAACAACAAGAGAGCATCTTACTTGTGACAAAGACCTTAACTAAAGATGTTCTAAGCTCTAGTCACCAGGATGCCTGATTTACCTAATAATGATGACTAGGATGCTTCCTACCCCTGGACTCTGACAGAAAGTTTACCTCAGCAGTGGTGATGACAAACTGCTCCTTCTCTGCCAGGATGATGGCAGTTGCTTTACTGTGCCAAAATTTTATATCCAGAGGAATATCCACATTTAAGGAACTTAAGCCAATAAACTGAAGAAAGATCATCTGGACCTGAAACATGCAAAATGTTACCACAGCCACAATCATAATCAGAATAATCTGTATTCTTATTTAAAGTAGATAAGTTTATTTAAAGTGCATCATCTCGACTGTCACAAAGCAATTTGGAAGCTTTCAGAAATATCCTTAATGTATTGCAGTTATAAACATTACAGTTGCATCCCATTTCATGCTTGGCCTCTTTCAAGGGACGTGGTCTATGAAGGTGCAACATTTAGAGGACTATAGGCTAGTATACTGAACTTGTGCATCCTTTGAGGCCTTTGAAATGGGTGAACGTTATCAAGCCATTATGACATGTTGGGTCTTCAAATGTGGACTTCAAAGGTGGTCACTCTAAAAATGGGACATAGCTAAAATCTTTCAAATGCTAAAATATCAGTCTTACCTTCTTCGTCAAATGTGGTGTGGGGACTGGTCACTGGGCAGTGCTATGAACTCATCCCTTCAATCACAAACACTGTTAGAAATAAACATTACCAACATTATATTGAAGAAGACCGTCTCCAGAACCAGATTCCAAGAGTGAACTGAATGTGACAAAAACTGCCTTTTCATGTCCAAAATGAGCCAAAACACGAGATTAGGGTTGTTAAAGACCAAACTTACTCAGAGGTAATGTTTTCTTTTCCCTTCTTTTGCTTCTGTGTACCAAAACGATGAAACAGCTTTGTTGTGGTTTTATGTGGTGAACACTGTACGAGTATGTATTGGTCATATGGGTAATGTGATATGGCCTGTCTGATGCCTGATGTTGTTCCTTGTGTGTAAAATACTGAATATGAAATTGAATCTAAATATGCAGCAACTTCTAATTTACAATCTGGCCACTACACAGTTTAATGATCATTTAAATTCCATAATAGTCCCCAGGTACATAGTATTGTTCCAGTGCTATGTAAATGTTTTATTTTTTTTTTAAATTTTGAATCCATTTACTGTTTATAAACCCTTAACTAAACCCTTTAGTTTATTCAACAACTCTATTCATGAGTTAAGACACAGATGGTATTTCCACAGGCAAAGACAACAAGGATGACAAAGCCATGCCAGCCAGACTTGCAGCCACCTGAGTGAGTAATAGTCATATGTTATGATGCTATCTGTCTGAGACTACAAAGGGATGGTATGGATGGATTGTATGTTGTTATTCAGGTTAGCAACCACAAGAGGTATCAGGGTCACTTGCAGAAAGCTTCTCAAAGTCAGTATCAGGTGAACATGGTAAGAATATCCACAGACAAATAGCCAATGTTGACTTACCTCTCCGGTTTTGTGGCTAGCCACAACCAGGCCAGCCAATGTGGCTGTATAGAGATTACATATTCTACATAACCATCAGATAGGTATTAGTGTTAGCTCTGTATTTGGACTGTGACTTAGAAAGTCACTTGTACCAGCAGTGTTTGTGGTAATACAGTCAAAATAATCTACTCAGTGTTATGTCATTTTATTCTATGATCAGTTGCTGTTTGTGTTATGTGAAGGCCAGGAACACAAGGTAAGGACCCAAATGCAGACATTCAGGTGGGCCAATTAATGAAGATACTTTAATGACAAAAAGAACAGGCATACAGGTAAATAGAGAAAGTAGAGTTCATATAGCAAATGGCAAACATGGGCGACCTAGCAATGATATCGGGGAACACAGAGACTTAAATACACAAGAGATAACCGGGAACAAGTGAATAAATAAATTTGGAAAAGAAATATAATATATACAGGAGGGGGTCTTATATACACATACATACACACACATAGCAGCAGACAATTGCACATACATATATATATATATATATATATATATATATATATATATATATATATATATATATATATATATATATATATATATATATATATATATAATGTAACTGAGATTTATAGAGCATTCTGTCCCTCGCCACCTCCTCCAGGTTGGCAAGTTTAAAGCCAACAACAGACCCTGCCTTTTTAATGAGTTTATCCAGTCTGTTGGCATCCTTTGCTTTAATGCCAGCACCCCAGCACACCACAGCAAAGAAGATGGTGCTCGCCATAACAGACTGGTAGAACATGTGGAACATCCTGCTGCAAACACTGAAGGACCTGAGTCTACTCAGGAAGTAAAGTCTACTCATGGCCTTCCTGTAGACAGCGTCAGTGTTTGTGGACCACTCCAGTTTGTAAGCTTAGCTTAGAAAAACGTTAAAAAAAACTATTACAAATGCAGGGAGCTGCTGCTACAAGCTGCCATCTGAGACAGCGCCATCTTGGATATGATCAGCTTATAAAATATTACATTACATTATTATGGATAAAACCACCCGTCAGTGTATATAAATAGTTCAAATTAGCTCTATCTCAACCAATTACAAATTTAAGGCACTGTTTGCATGTTAATGCATCCATACAAATGATCCAATTAAATAACATTTACATACTGTAGACATACTGTAAGTTACATTTTAAGTAAAATGGGTCTCATGCAACCAGTTGTATAAATGCATTCGTTCTTTAGGCCCACATACGAGTGATTTAAGAGAATTTGTAGCATTCACCAGTTCTCTGATACTAGATGTTTCTCTTAAGTAGAAACAAAATTCACAAGTGGTCCCGAGCTGTCCCACAAGTTATGAACAGAGAGACTGCCCTTCTTCACAGAAGTAAAACACACTCCTTTGACTTAATGAAGGTGGATTAATCTCAATGAATTTGGGGTTAAGCATGATATCAAAATTGATTTAATTAAAAATGTCAACAGCAAACTTAATGCAAAATTAATATTTCATTCATCATATCATCATCATCTTAGCTTGCCAATTTATTGAGAGATTGATTTAATTTTTATATTTTTATTGGTCTATTTTAGAATGTTGTAGAATGAGATTGGAGGGTCGTGGGTTCGATCCCTTGCACACGAACCTCACGACGAAGCGCAAAAAACGGATACGGTGATGGTAAAAGAGATGCGCCTCCCCTGCCTCTGCGACCATGGCTCTGGTGCCCCTGAGCAAGGCACCGATCCATCCCAGCTCCCCGGGCGCCCCACTGGGTAGCCCCCTGCCCCAGCGTCTCTAGTGCATGTGCATGCTTGTGTGTGTGTTTTGTTCACTTGGTGTGGGTAAAATGTAGAGAGTAATTTCCCCAGGAGGGATCAATAAAGTAATTAAAAAAATAAAAAACTGAATATTAAATTCCTCATTAGGGGGAAATTTCTTTCAGGGCTGCTGCATCATACTGCACTAATTTTGTGTGATTCTTTTGCAAGTGATTAATTTGATCACCATGTTTCATAGTAATACTTTCCCTGAACAGGAGAATCAGGATATTTACTTGAACTAAAAACTTTGAACGGGTATGACATCATTGGAGTAATGTCTCTGAAACTTTACATAGTTATGTCCCCTTCTCTAATTTCCAAATGACTGTCACAATGATTTTTTTTGTGAACAAGCTAAAGTAACAGCAAAGAAAATCTTTAACAGTAATGATCTGAGTTACATACAAAACTGGGAATTCTTTAAATTTAAAGTAAGAGATTACCCATAAAACATAGTAAAGAAAAAAAGAAAAGAGATACCATTTAAAAAATGCAACTATAGAAGACATACGAATCTTACTTAATAAAGGCACCCTTACAGAAGAGGTTTAATTGGCAAAACTTAAAATAGAAATAGATAAATTGTACATTAATTTGACCTAAGGCCATTTTTATTCACTCAAGAGCAAGTGGTTAGAAGAAGCAATCATATCCCTGAAAAATGATAGTATAAATATTAACTCTTCTGATATAGTAAAATGTATCACTTAATTGAACTGTAGTCTATATAAATCTAGTTTTAACAAAACAAGGTGTGAAAAATTTGTAAATGATGTAAAAGACTTTACATCACAAATTTCTGAAAAGAGATCTTTTCAGAAAGACCTTTGAGAAAGAGATTAGCATAACCTAGCTAGCCGATGATCCACTTTTATTTCTACAAAACAATTAGCAAAGTGAGAAAGCTATTCATATGGTAAAGATGTTTTCCCTGGCATCTGGTTTCTATCTAAATACTAAGAAATTTTAAATTCTGTGTCTGAAAGGATCCAATGAAACTGTAACTTTCCACATTCCAGTTAAGGAAAGTTTAAAATATTGCGGAATTCATATCACCAAAAATATCAAAGAAAGCCAAGAAAATAATTTCAAACCTAAAATACAAAAACAAACAAACAAGCAAGCAAACAAGCAAGCAAGCAAGCAAACAAACAAACAAACAAATGTCTACTCAGTATATGGCTTCAAAAAATCACATACTAAGTCTGTGTTAGAATTCTTTTAACAGAAGAGGAAAGTAGGTCTATATCGAAATCTGTTGACTAATCTATTGGTAAAAAAGTTGGTAAAAAGTTTTTCTTGAAGCCAGTTCAAGAGGTGAAGGAGGTCTGAAAATAGTTTTCAGGCAGATGGTGAAGGAGGTCTGGAAATAGTTTTCAGGCAGATCAACTTAGGTGCGGCTAATATTAACAAGGCCTTGATACCTGTAGTGACAATGGTCAGTTAGGATAAGTCTCCAGGACATGAAAGGAAGGACATTACATGGACTTCCTTTGACACAGTTACTGCCATCAGTGCTTGTACAGGTTATGTTATCACCCATAACACTGCCTGAGGTGTTTTCTATCAGTGCCACAAATAACATAACCGATAGTCTTTGAGGTAGTCCTAGATGAGCGCTCCCTCACATTCACTTGTACAAATACCCAGGATCTGACAGTTGATTATCCTGGATAAAGCACCAAGCAGCGGGCACATTCAAAATTTCTCCAAAACTGTTATAGTTTTGTATATTATTTTTATATTTCTGTATAGCAGTGAACGTGTAATGCTCTATAACTGACTCTGCCAATATGTCTGTGGTATCCCTTCATATTTGTAATGTAACAAGCTGTCAATAAAAGTTTAGAAAAAAAAAAGCTTGACCACGCCCCTGTGCGCGCGAACGCAGGCAGTAACGTGAACGTTGGGTGGTGGAATATGATTGAGGCGGTTGAGGGGTGAAGCTACCGCAGTAGGAAACACACATACACACAGTCTGTCAGCATTACTTGCACAATTTTCAGAAGCCATTCCCTTTAAAATGGCGTATCACAGTCCTTACAGAGCTCCGCCGCACATCAACGCTACTCCGGACCAGGGTTTTCTGTTGAATATCTTCCAGAGGTGAGTGGGGAAGGGCTGTTTGTTTCGCTGCTCTCTGTCTGTGTCTCACTGCGCTTCGAAATGAAAACTGCTGTCGTTGGCAGCACGGAGGAGAGCAAGAGAGTGGGGCTAAGTGGTGGTGACACTATATGTTTCATCGACCGGTCGGTTTTCGTCTTTACTGCAGCGTCCTTATGACTACTTTGGCTGAGAACAGAACTCCGCAGTGAAATTAGTAATTTATCAGTTTTAAGCTTTACCTCGTTGTTGCGTAGCTTCCTGGAAATATCACTGTACGGTGTACAGTTCTTAGCCTATAGCAATTACATGGCACTCAGTAGGTCATGCTACAGTTCACAGTGTCACGTATCTTTATTATAGGGTTCTTAAAATCATCCTAGCTCAATCAGTTAACTGTCTCTTACACCAGTGAGAATTTCCACACTGGGGTCCAAGGACCTCCAGAAGTCCTTGAAGGATTTTGTCCAGCTGTTCCCTGCGAAAGAAAAACAGACCAATTAAAGATTTTTCATTTGAAAACAGATATGAGAAAAGATGTCACGAATGACTCTTTTTACTACCATTTTTCTGTTTCTGCGCCAAGTCAGCAGAGAAAAATCCTCCCATGAAGAGGTTTCTTTGAACAAAGCTCATAATCGAAGGTCTGCATGACGCAGCGTACATAGTTATGGTTATCTACAATAATAATGTCATCTGTTGTACCCCCCCCCCCCCCCCCCTTCTTTTTTTCGACCATTAACAGGCATTAATTTCATCATAGCCTGTGTCAAAAGTGTGTCAACAGCAAAGAAGGTCATAATAGCAGGCAGAGAAGGAAGGAGCTGTTATTCTGTGACCCCTGGTAATAGTAAAGTATGGAGTTATGTAATACTGCAGAAGATTTTTTTTCCTTCTGCTTTGCTTTCTCACAGCATTGAGATGCTGCAGGCACCCTTAACGAATTATGTATGGTGCAAAAATCTGTTAGAAATTTATATATATATATGTATACATACAATACATTTTTTATACAAACAATATGACTTTCATGAACACACACACAGTCTCTCACATGAGCACTGTGCTGCCTCATCTGCTGCTTCTTGGTGAAAATCTGGCAGAGTAGTGCTAGAATTCCCTCAATTATGTGATCAGAGTCAATAGAGCATAGTTGACTTGGGAGGCCTCTCAATGTTTCTGTTTCTGTTTATATAAAACTATTTTTGTGTTTTTACAAAAAGTAAAAATAGAGATGAGGTCTCGGGATCACTGAAATATGGACTTTCTAAATGGAAACTGGCTCATGGTTCATTCCACAGCTTGAACCACGGATTTAAACAGAAAAAGTAGTAATCAGAAACAGATTCTTGAACAACAAGATTTCCTTGGAAGTTTTTGTAAATACAGCTTTAATTTGGAAGTTTTTTTTTCTACCATGGAAGCCACAGTGGCTTTGCCTTACTTTTGGACCATTTATGTGAAAAATAGGGTGGGTTTTGTTCCACAAGCCATATTCCAACTTGTTTGCTTAATAGGACACAGCAATGCATGAGAAAATCTGAGTAGAATCTGAGCAGAATAACTTTTCGTCGTTCAGCTGTTTTACATGCCAGTTTTGTATTGGACAAGATGAAAATCTCCATGTTGCACTACAGTCAAGCAGGAGTTTCAGTGATGTTTTGACTTTTTCAGTTAGCTTGCTTTACGTAAAAGTCTGGCAAGGTAACTTTACTTGAGGCTGACTGAATGAAAGGAGGAAGGAAAAAGGGGGAGAGGCTATGCTGCACACACGCTTCTTTGATTTAGTTTGCCAGTGTTTGGAAAAGGTTGGGTACCCCAGTGCTTGCACTGACCCAACCACTCCTCACCATAACTGTGACAAAGATCTTACTTGTGGAGATACACTGAGAGCTGTTTTTCTCTCCAAGGAGACCAGGCAAGTCTCCTTATGTTTGTTTTTCTTTATTTAAGTGGGGGAGGTTAAAGAAAGGTGTACACAGACATATATCTGATCACCGTATAGAAAGCCATGAGGGCTGCAGATGTGATGATATGACCTCACGTAAAACGTCACAGCTGGGAGCAGAAACCCAGCCCACAAAATCAGCACTGGGTCCTGTGTTTTGTTTTATGTATTATTTTTTTTTTACTAGGGGGGATTTTCCTGTCTCCTCCTCTCCCTCTTCTTCTATGCCAGTATTCAAGTGTGTGTTTAT
The DNA here is from genome assembly GCF_017976425.1 of Toxotes jaculatrix. Classification (NCBI taxonomy): domain Eukaryota; kingdom Metazoa; phylum Chordata; class Actinopteri; family Toxotidae; genus Toxotes; species Toxotes jaculatrix. The sequence goes on along the minus strand of NC_054413.1, from coordinate 13,441,510 downwards.
TAAGTGTGCTCTGTGTCAGTTGTTTTGGGCCTGGCTGGTTGCTAAGGAACAACTGAGTCACTGGAAGTTTGACTAAGCTGCATTACTCTACCTACTGCTGTAGCCCCACATTATTTCACAACTGTGAAGCCTGTCATTTATGTCATAGTCCGGACTGTCTGATGGCTGAGTTAGGACTGAGTTTTGTTAATGTATCTAGAAACTTACATTATTAGCTGACTGACATGTAATAAGTAAATGGTTTAATAATCCAAAGAAAAAGTGAGCACAAAAGTAATTTAGCCTATCCATCAGATTTGTAAAACCACATGCCTTTTCAGAGCTTTCTATTTTTGCCATGAATACCTTTTTGTCTTAAGGGGTTTCCCTTATGCTTGCTCATTCCAAATTACATTTTTTAATGACCTAAAAGTGCTGGATGTTAATCAGGAGATCATGACATGTTTAGAAAGAATTTCTAAACTCTTCATATGAAGAAGGGGCACCCAAACGCTTCCCTTATTACATCAATGTTGCAATTATTTTCATTATTGTGATAGTCGAGTAATTGTTTCATTCATTTACAAAGCATAAATACCAAACATACTCTGGTTCCAGCCAGTCCGGTGTAAAGAAATGTTGGCATTTTTCTTTTTTATGTCATTATAAATAGTCTCTTGGAGTTTTCGACTGCTAGTCTGACAGAAAGTGCAGTTTGAAGATGTTAAAGAACTTAATGTTTGGCCTAAACTATGATCACATCTGATGCTTATTATTTTCTCTTGATAGACTACTTTATTAATTGTTTCAGCTTTAAAAGCCATGTCCTGGACACAGTGAAAGACATTGATCATCATGTTTAATTTTTGTGATTATTTTGGAGCATTTTGCATTTATTTGAGCTATTTTATGCACTGCTGTGGGTTTACAACCCATTTGGAGAGCACTTATCTGAAGCGCTGGACTGTTTTAGTTTTGGTTTCACCTACGACTTTAGAAATATGTTACACTGAGATGCTGGTAGAACTAAAAGTAACTTGTAAGGTTGCCAACATTCACTTTCACTTTGCACATACTTAGCTTGTCTGACCAGTCTCTGGAGTTATACAAGTGTACATGCTCCCATGTGCATTTTGTTCATAGAACTCTATTCAATCTCAATAGACTGTTGAATAGTTGAAATACTGGCATGTGCTTAGGAGGTTAAGTTTCAGCTGATGAGTGCTGATGCCCACGGCTATTGTGTGTTGGAGTGTATGCGTGTGTGTAATGCAGGCAGTATCTAATCTGTGTGTTCCTCCCCAGAGTTGACAAAGACCGGAGTGGAGTGATATCAGACTCAGAGCTCCAGCAGGCCTTATCGAATGGTATGTATCAGTGACTTTTTTTTTGTATTCACTTTCTCAATTTCCATTTTTTTGTTTTCCTTCTGCAGTTTATTAAGTACCCCTAGCTAAAACTAATAGTCTAATGCAGTATTCTAGCAATAAATCCTACCTCCATAAAGGTTTTAATATCCATTTTTTAAACTGAAATTGTTTTAGAGAGGTGTTGATTCAACTTTATGATCATTATGAAGGATGTAGTTTATGGTGCTAAGAACATGCTCCAAGAAGCCTTACTGTTCTGGTGATGACAGTCACCAGGACAACCAACTGGTTGTTGAAATTGTGTGGACTTCATGTGACTTCATGGCAGGAGGCTGAAAAGAGTGTGTGAGGGGTGGGAGGTCTCACCAGCAATGCTGATGGCTCTGCAGGTGAGGCGGGTGTGGAAAATATCTGTAACGGATGGCAGAGGGGCACTGATGATCTTGCTGGCTGTACACTGGGTTCCAAATTATTATGCAAATGATATTTTTCTATGATTTTTCTAAATAGTCGATGCATTATTACGCACAACAGAGTTTCAAAACATTTTATAGATTGCATGGATTAAAGTTCTCCGTCGCTACAACGGATTCCCGTCATTTGGAGTTCACAGAGGCAACTTATGAGATCAATGTAGATCCGGGTAGAAAAATAATAATCACGTGCGTATGCGTATGCGCATGTCCCATATCAGAGTGGAATGTAAACACAGCTGTGGCGCGAAAGTTAAGCTAGCATGGACTCCCTCATAATGATCAACGGCTCCGATGTATCGGATATTGACCGAACACAAAAAAATACATGGAGATGGGCGTGGCTGACAGAAACGGGAGACAATGGCAAGCCTTACGGTTCATGGTGCCAGAAGATTAGACAACCAGGTGCTTGTTTTTGTGTTGTTTGCCACAAAAAATTCTGTATGGAAATAATGGCAAAAAAGTGCTGACTCGCCATCAGACTGATGCGTCTCACAAGGCTGCCCTTTGCGCTCTCAAAAATACATCCTCTCTGCCAGGTGCCACAATAACAACAACGGAGGCGCAACAATCCATGGCAGACCGTGTTTGCAACCACAAAGTACGCATATGTTCGTTTATTGCGGAACATGATTTGTCGTTGACCATTGCCCAACCACTGGTCGAACTCATTAAGTCCTGTGCTGAAGACCGGTGCGCACTGTCGAGACCGTTAGTGTCAAACTCCCATGCGTCCTGTCTTTGCACACATGGTATTGCCGCTCATCAAAAAGAGATAATGGCTCTTAAACTGAAAAAATGTGCCATAGAGATTTGCACTCTTTGTTATTTAATCCTGGTGCTGTTTGTTGACGTATTTTTTATTTCTATTTTCTTATAGGTAAAAGGTTTACTTGAAATAATAAGAAAAATAAAAACATGTAATGAAAAGTTATGCAATAGATGCTATAGAAAAGCTTTTTAAAATCCTCCTCCTGTAAAATAGTAATGGTCGAGCATTTAAACATGATAGCTGCATTTGGTGCTAAAGTCCTATGCATTAGTATTTCTTAAGCAGGTGTCAAGTAACCTAACCTGGAACTTGTTTGACTCACTGCATGTGACTTGGCTGTAGCGCAAAAAAAAATTCAGTCAGAAGATTTTTTTTTACTTTAATTTATGTAGATTGTAAAGAACTGAAAATGGTCATTTGTTGAATTTGCAGCATTAGGTGGTCATATTTACTGAAATCAAAAGCTATTTCAATCAAAAACATCTTAACAAGTCAAGTTACATTTTAACATAGGACCCCTTATTTGATAGCAGCTTCACAATTCTTGCATCCATTGAACTTGTGAGTTTTTGGAGAGTTTCTGCTTGAATTTCTTTGCAGGATGTCAGAATAGCCTCCCAGAGCTGCTGTTTGGATGTGAACTGCCTCCCACCCTCATAGATATTTTGCTTGAGGATGCTCCAAAGGTTCTCAATAGGGTTGAGGTCAGTTGAGGATGGGGGCCACACCATGAGTTTCTATCCTTTTATGCCCATAGCAGCCAATGATGCAGAGGTATTCCTTGCAGCATGAGATGGTGCATTGTCATGCATGAAGATGATTTCGTTACAGAAAGCACGGTTCTTCTTTTTGTACCATGGAATAAAGTGGTCAGTCAGAAACTCCACATACTTTTCAGAGGTCATTTTCACACCTTCAGGGACCCTAAAGGGGCCAACCAGCTCTCTCCCCATGATTCCGGCCTAAAACATGACTCCGCCACCTCCTTGCTCCTTGTTGAGACATGGTGGCCATCCACTACTCCATCCATCTGGACCATCCAGGGTTGCACGGCACTCATCAGTGAACAAGACTTTTTGAAAATTAGTCTTCATGTATTTCTGGGCCCAGTGCAGCCATTTCTGCTTGTGAGCATTGTTTAGGGGTGGCCAAATAGAAGGTTTATGCATAACTGCAAGCCTCTGGAGGATCCTACACCTTGATGTTCACGGGACTCCAGAGGCACCAGCAGCTTCAAATACCTGTTTGCTGCTTTGTAATGGCATTTTAGCAGCTGCTCTCTTAATCCAATGTATTTGTCTGGCAGAAACCTTCCTCATTGTGCCTTTATTTGCATGAACCCGTGTGTGCTCTGAATCAGCCACAGACCTCTTAACAGTACGATGATCATGCTTAAGTTTTCGTGAAATATCCAAGATTTTCATACCTTGTCCAAGGCATTCAAATATTTCACGCTTTTCAGCAGCAGAGAGATCCTTTTTCTTTCCCATATTGCTTGAAAATGTTGGTCTGCTTAATAACATGGTAGGGGTGTGCCATCTAAGTCACCTCACGATTCGATTCGATTATGATTCACAGTGCTACGATTCAACAATTCAACAATTATCGATGCATCTCGATTAATCTTTTTTTCTCACTCTGTAGTTACTTGTAAAATAATGTATATTTTTAAATATCCATTCATTGAAGTAAAACACGTTTATCTGTATGTTTTCTTTATTATTAACTTTAGCAATTTCCCAGCATTTAGAAAATATAAAATTTCTTTTAAACAAAATGTCTCCACACTGTCGCTTTTAAATCCGACGTGTGAACTGCACGCTGTGACACATAACACGCCGCCATCTGAGGTCCATCTCCTAAAATTAGGGCCCTCTAAATTCTTTTTTATTTTTTCCCAAATTCAGTTTTTTTCATTTTAATTTTTGGGAATTATGTTTTTTCCATTATAGTTTTTGGGAATCTACCCAAAAACAGTGTTTTAATGTAAATGACTAAAATGTACGCAAATTAAATTGAAATTAACTATTGAGTAGTTGCATCTATCAATGAAGACATCCACAAAAAAGTATTAGTTTTCAACTCTTCTGATAAAAGAAGAAAAAAACATTAGCTCACACATGTAGTTCTAAATGTCTGTTTCATTCATTGATGTAGATTAAAAACAATAATAATAATACTAAAATAAAAAATATATATTGTGTGGCTGTACTGACATGATTCTGATTTGATTATTTTATTGAGACAATTTTGATTGTGGAAGGCGCTATATAAATAAAATTGAATTGAACTGAATTGAATTGAACATGTAAATTAAAAAAAATATCTGTTAAAAAAGAAAAGAAAAAATAGGGAAAGGAAATTGACAATATTTCCACTTCTATTACAATTTGATATCTTGATTTACATGTCCAGAAAGTAATCCTTTTAAATCTTATTGTATGTGCATGTCAGCCAGATTGTTTCTCATATGGATTTTGGACACTATATGGTCACTGTGCGTATTACGTTTCCAGACGGAGTGTTGACAGAATATGCAACACTTGAAGCTAACCCCTCAGTACAGAACCGAGAAGTTCGCGTCGAGTTTGGCAGTTTTTTCCGACGAAGACAGAGCCGTAGGCAGCCGCTTCGCCATGCTTGCATTGTTTTGAAGGGGGAGGGGCTTAGTCTGTGGAAAGGGCTTGTTGTGCCACCCAGATTTGCTTCCCTCCGTGCAGTTTTCCCCAGACACACGTTCCTCTTCCACACGAAAATAGCATTACACTCAAACATCCGTTTTAGTCAGCCAATTCCGCGATTCAGTGATCGCGGAAATCATAGGGCCCTTTAATATGTCCGGGGGTGCACGTGCAACTTTTTTTTCATTCCAACTGCTGCACTTTCCTTCCATTATTAAAAGAATCGATTTTTGAACATTTATGAATCGATTCTGAATGGTCAATTGTCGCGTCACGATTAATCTATGAATCGATGAATCGGGCACACCCTTATAATGTGGAACGTCCTTCTTCAGTAGTTTTTCCTTTAATTGGGCTCGGGTCATCACAGGTGTCTGAGATTGATTTCAGTGATCCAAAGAGCCCTGAGACACTGAATTTAATTGAAAAACAAAAAATTTTATCCTTATAACACTTAAATACAATTTGCATAATAATTTGGAACGCAGTATATTCACTATGCGTTGCAGGGCCTTATGGCAGGAGGCACTACAGCCTCCATACCACACAGTGAGGATGCTCTCGATGGTACCCCGGTAGAAGGAGCACATGATAGGGGGAAGGGACTTGTGCTCTCTTCAGTTTGCGGAGGAACTAGAGGCGTGTTTGAGCCTTCTTGGCCAGCAATGTGGTGTTATTGGTCCAGGAGAGGTCCTTGGAGACTTCCAAGGTTAGGCGCGTTTCATACTACATTGTTTTGTGGTGTTAGTGGTTACGTACCAAAAAAAAGCACTATTCACGGCTATCAAATCCATTGTATGGTGTTTCCCCACTGTTAGCTTAATTCACTAGTAAGGAATAGCTGATAAAATCTTCAGTTGTCATTTCAACTGACAAAACTGTCAATTGTGAACTAAAAGTGAGAAGCCTGCTTTTTCCTACAAGTGTCTGAAATCATGGTCTCATTGTTTCAGAACTTAATAAGAATTTCGAGTGGTAAATCTGCCACTATTATAATTGTTAACAGTAAATAATGTGCGAAAATTGAAAGCTTGACAAACGTAGCAACAGTAACTATCAACTTAAAAATCTTGTATTCCATTAAGGAGTGTTTTCTGTGCTACTAATTCAGAGTTCATCTGAGAAAGACTGAAGACTGTGGAAATAACTCAAAACTCAGCATTAAAAGCACCTAGAGAGAAAACATTACGATTATTGCTGCTAGTGATGGAGGTGCAATCACTCTATGTCCTGGAGGAGGCTCAGAGGAAGGGGGTGATTTAAACAGGATTAAAGGTTCAGTTCCCAGTGGGCTTCCTGAACCAGATACGTGTGATTCCGCAAGGGATTTTGATGAGCAGTGTTGAATAAATGATACAGGTCATGTTCTCTGCGCAAATCCAAGCAAGTGAAGTCAGTTTTACTCTTGCTAGGGCTGAGAAAGGCTGAATCAAAGCCGGCTGCAGCAGTGAAAGAAGCTGTTATCAGGTTGTGCAGTGGCTCTGGTTCAGCATACTGATTAGTGAAAGTGTGTGCTTGTACATGCATGAACACGTATTTATCTACAGCATGTGTGAGGTTTGTTCATTTTGTCTGCATTTATGCCAAGGCTCAGCAAGTAGCCTTTTTTTCCAGACTCGGCATGTATGTGCGTTGTTACAGAATTAGATTCTATTTGTGGCGGTAGCTGACGGGAGTGTTTGCCATCAGTCTCCTTCTCCTCCTCTTACAGATCTCTCTTCATTTGCTACAACTATTCCTTCCTGACCATCTCTTTCTTCTTCAGCCGCCACAGAAGCACTTTTTGAAGCCTGGAAATATTTGAAACAAAATAATTGAATAGCTCACACTGGACAGTTCAGCTTTCCCTCCTCAGGACAAGCCCTTTTGAGTTAAAGAGTTAACAAAATCCAGTTGCATGAGCAGTCAGTATAGACTGAGAGCTGTGCTAGCCATCTTCTCTGTGGGGAAAAAGCCATTAACAATCGGTCTTCTCATGCATGTTATGTCATTCATTCGTGATCATGCAGAGGAGGAGCTATCCACAGATCCACAGTGGACTCTTTTAAACAGAGATTCCACTATATTGCTGTTAGGAAGACTGGCATTACGCTTTACTTTGCTTGTTTTCTTCAGACCTGGCATTATCATGTCTTGTGTGATCAAATTGAACAAATTGACAACTCTAAGTACGTCAGTCCACACCTTAAAATGCGTCTCGAGTGTCTCACTTCCTTGCTCTATATGCAAATTAAACACATACATCATTTCTTTATGCTAAGACCAAATGTGCTGTTTTTAACATTGAATACTGTGTTGTGTTTAGTTTGTGTTTGGAATGATTTCATTTGCTTACTTGTCCTGAGCAAAGCTGCAGAGGTCAAGCTCATTTAATAGGCTATGAAACCATAGCTAAGCAAGTTCTTGTCTTCAGCACAAATAAGGAAATCATTAAAAGAGCGAATGATGAATGCAAGCAGTGCCTTTTCATCTTTATTAGTAAAGCACAACTAGGTAGAGAAAATAATTTTAATTCAGTGGTCTGCTCAAAGGCTACCAGCAGCTACCGGCAACTTTTAAGGTGGATTTTTTTTCTTACATGTTACTTAATGCATGAGTTGACATGAATCCATAAATACACCCTAAACGTTAATATAATTAAGTGAATTGCGAATATTGTGTTCCCTCACTTGGACAAAAAAAAGTGATGGAGCGTTGTTCTGGTGCACTGAGGAAGGACTACACCTGACAGACTGGGACTATTCCTTGGCATGTTCCAGGCAAACAAAATCGTAATGTATCTCTGTGGGCTTCTGAAAATTTTCAAACGTCATGAACAAAGCCAGCTTACATGATTTATACAACTTTGTTTACGAATGAGTATGTACATCTACTTACCCAGAGAACTTCAGCTGAATATGCAGCCCAGGCCACATTTGCATTCACACTCCTAGAAGAATGTGGAGATCTTTACCCTATACCACATCTGCATCTTGGGAGTCCTAGGAATAAGCCAGTCAAGCTGAATGCACTGCAGTTCATCCTGTCCTGCAGTTTTCCTGCTAAAGCCCCCAACTGTCTGTCTGTTGTGACTATACTAACCGTACAAATGCTGCTTTTTATATGCATCAGTTTCAACTAAGCAACTAAGCTTTGCCTCCCACGCTCCCGCTGCAACCTTTTTCTTTATCATCTGCCTCTTCCTTTCTCCTCTCCTTTTATACTCCTTCTCCCTATGGGGAGCAGAATGTATGGAGAATATCAAGGCCTGGGAGGCTGAGGAGGAAGGCCTGGTTTGTAATGGCTGTTGCTGTTTACACTCCTCCATTGGCCTTAAATTCGTTTCCTGCATTTGTGAAATATTTTCAAAGACAGAAATCTGACAACAGGTTGAGATATTTTCAACTCTTTCCAACCCAGTTTCTCTTTATCAGATGTTTTGATTCTTGTGAGGCTGTTTGGTCTGTGAAGATGATGTCACTATTTCTAGTACTTCAGGCTGCACTTATATCTCTTCTTACTAAAAAAATTACATGGCTACACGAGACTAAATTACATTTCAAGATGGACATTTGCTGCTCCTCTCTTCTCCTCTCTTATTTAATCGCCCTACATTCCTCAGGAGTGTATAGCATCAGTTCAGTGCCTGCTGTGTCCTCTGTCTGTTTTGTCCTGTGTTACTGGTTTCTGTCTTTGTCTCGCTCCCATGATTCCTTACTTAGTCCCACTTTTTCTTCTCTCTCTGCCTCGCTTTTTGCCCACCCTTTCTTCCCTTCATCTTTTTCTCAGTCAGGGGTGTGTGACAGTGTATCATCCCTGATGAGACTGTGATTGGATTAGCACTGCTGAAGTGTAAGATGTGTATGCTTAATTAGTGCACCAGCAGTGAGCCTTCCCCACCCTCCTGCACACACAGATATATAGTGGGTACGGAAAGTATTCAGACCCCCTTAAATTTTTCACTCTTTGTTATAGGGGTGTGCCATCTAAGTCACCTCACGATTCGATTACGATTCACAGTGCTACGATTCGATGATTCCCCGATTATCGATGCATCTCAATTAATCTTTTTTTCCCACATAGAATGTTTTCTCACTCTGTAGCTACTTGTAAAATAATGTATATTTTTACATATCCATTCATTGAAGTAAAACACGTTTATCTCTATCTTTTCTTTTCTAACTCATCTGATAAAAGAAGAAAAAAGCATTAGCTGTAATGCCTGTTTCATTTATTGATGTAGATTAAAAACAATTATAATAATACTAAAAATATATATTGTGTGGCTGTACTGACATGATTCTGATTTGATTATTTTATTATGAACATGTACATGAAAAAAATATCTATTAAAAAAGAAAAGAAAAAATAGGGAAAGGAAACTGACCATATTTCCATGTTTACATGTCCAGAAAGTAATCCTTTTTACTTCTTTCTTATTGTATGTGCATGTCAACCAGATTGTTTCCAGTCAACGGAGTGTTGACAGAATATGCAACACTCGAAGCTAACCCCTCAGTACAGAGCCGAGCAGTTCGCGTCGAGTTTCGCAGTTTTTTCGCCGACGAACACAGAGCCGTAGGCAGACGCTTCGCCATGCTTACGTTGTTTTGAAGGAGGAGGGGCTTAGTCTGTGGAAGGGGCTTGTTGTGCCACCCAGATTTGCTTCCGTCCGTGCAGTTTTCCCCAGACACACGTTCCTATTCCACACGAAAACAGCATTGCACTCAAATTATGTCAAATTCCGCGATATTCCGCGTTTAAAATAGATTCTGTTATAGTCGGCCAATTCCGCGATTCAGTGATCGCTGAAATCATAGGGCCCCATAATATGTCCGTGGGGCACGCGCTACTTTTTTTTCATTCCGACCGCTGCACTTTCCTTGCGTTATTAAAAGAATCGATTTTTGAACATTTATGAATCGATTCTGAATGGTCAAGTGTCGCGTCACGATTAATCTATGAATCGATGAATCGGGCACACCCCTACTTTGTTATATTGCAGCCATTTGCTAAAATAATTTAAGTTCATTTCTGATTGGACTTGATTAGGAAGGCCACACACCTGTCTATATAAGACCTTACAGCTCACAGTGCATGTCAGAGCAAATGAAAATCATGGGGTTAAAGGAACTGCCTGAAGAGCTCAGAGACAGAATTGTGGCAAGGCACAGATCTGGCCAAGGTTACAAAAAATTTCTGCTGCACTTAAGGTTTCTAAGAGCACGGTGACCTCCATAATCCTTAAATGGAAGATGTTTGGGACGACCAGAACCCTTCCTAGAGCTGGCCGTCCAGCCAAACTGAACAATCGGGGGAGAAGAGCCTTGGTGAGAGAGGTAAAGAAGAACCCAAAGATCACTGTGGCTAAGCTCCATAGATGCAGTCGGGAGATGGGAGAAAGTTCTAGAAAGTCAACCATCACTGCAGCCCTCCACCAGTTGGGGCTTTATGGCAGAGTGGCCCGACAGAAGCCTCTCCTCAGTGCAAGACACATGAAAGCCTGCATGGAGTTTGCTAAAAAAACACCTGAAGGACTCCAAGATGGTGAGAAATAAGATTCCCTGGTCTGATGAGACCAAGATAGAACTTTTTGGTCTTAATTCTAAGCGGTATGTGTGGAGAAAACCAGGCACTGCTCATCACCTGTCCAATACAGTCCCAACAGTGAAGCATGGTGGTGGCAGCATCATGCTGTGGGGGTGTTTTTCAGCTGCAGGGACAGGACGACTGGTTGCAATCGAAGGGAAGATGACTGCAGCCAAGTACAGGGATATCTTGGACTAAAATCTTCTCCAGAGTGCTCAGACTGAGCCGAAGGTTCACCTTCCAACAAGACAATGACCCTAAGCACACAGCTAAAATAACAAAGGAGTGGCTTCAGGACAACTCTGTGACTGTTCTTGAATGGCCCAGCCAGAGCCCTGACTTAAACCCAATTGAGCATCTCTGGAGAGACCTGAAAATGGCTGTCCACCAACGTTCACCATCCAACCTGACAGAACTGGAGAGGATCTGCAAGGAGGGATGGCAGAGGATCCCCAAATCCAGGTGTGAAAAACATCATTCCTAAAAAGATGCATGGCTGTATTAGCTCAAAAGGGTGCTTCTACTAAATACTAGGGCTGGGTGATTAATTGAAATTCGATTACGATTTCGATTTTGGCTTCCCACAATTATGAAAAAAAGATAATTGACATAAAACAATCATTGTGCCTTATGCTTTGCTCCCGTGTTGCTCTTATTCTGTCCTGTGACGTAAACGTAGAAGTGCACACTACCTTTTACAGCGATGCGTGGCACCCCGCCCCCGAACAGAAACAGTAGTTTAGCCCAGTCAACTCTGTTAGCAACCCGGGGTTCAAGAAATTGGTGACTACTTTGGATAAGCGTTATACACTGCCATCGCATCACCATTTCAGCAGAGTTGCACTGCCTGCACTTTTTCATGAATGTCGTGAGAAAGTTTCACAAGATGTTCATACAACAGAATATTTCGCCGCTACAACAGACCTGTGGTCAAGCCTCATGCTACATTATATTGACACGGACTTCCTGAAGACAAAGTGTCTTTCCCGAAGACCACACGGGGCAAAACATTACAGATGGCCTGAGGCAAGTGATGGCTGCGTGGGATTTAAAGGAGGAGAACCTCCTCTGTATTACGACAGACAATGCCTCAAACGTAAGACTGGCAGCTGAAATCAATGGCTGGACGAGGCTGCAGTGCTTCTTGCAATGGCTGCACTTTGCCATCGGTGAGTAGGTTCTCTTTCTCTTGATTGTGTGATTAATTAATAATTAATAAGAAAAAAATGTAATGAAGATAGGCTATTACATGTGAGCTTCTCTGTCATCCCTCCATACACACAGCCAAATTACAGTCAAATCTCTCTGCTTCACAGCTATGATAAATTGACAATGATCATCATAAGTTTTTTTGATCATCATGATAATGTGTTAACACTTATATTTTTGTAATCTTAGAGAACTAAACAAAGTGAAGCAGGATTCAGTTATTTTGCCCCTCACTTGTGGAATAAACTTCCACCCAAACACTCAGTTTAAGTCAGGCCTGAAAACACACTTGTTTACTGAAGCATTCTCTTAAATTGTCTTAACAGCACTCTTCTTATTTAATTATTTTACTATTTTCTATTTTTTCTGCTCCAATGTTTTAATATATTTCTTTTATTCTATTATTTATGATTTTAATGTTATATGATTTGCTTTTATTCTATGATTTTAATGTAATCTGTAAAGCACTATGAATTACCTTGTGTACGAATGGTGCTATATAAATAAACCTTGCCTTGCCTTGAGCTTAGCCTGCTGATCTGTCACACGCATCATGACTGTTGTCTAGCAAAACCACCAAAACAAACACAAACTGATAATGACTTGCTGACTGACTGACTGTTTTATGACACATGAACAATGATTTGGTTGAATCCTACTGTCACTAAATATTGGAAATTGTTTCAAATGAATATAAAAAAAAACACATTTAGAATTACGGTGTTGAGTAGACAGATTTTAAGATTGATTGTAGTGATGATGTTATCACCTTGTCATCCTCCCTTACTTTTTAATGTGACTTTTACATCCTACGGTCAAACCATTACCTCAACAGCAGATAGAAGACGTTTTTGTTCTGTGAAGCTACTTCTGAGGTGTATAGTTGTATGTAAAAGTTTGTGTCTATATGTTGAATATCTTGCATATGTCAAGTACGTTGCTTATGCACAAGCAATGCACTGTGCCCCAGCACAACTGTTATATGTATGCATACATACTGTGGTTATTTCACTCTGTTTTTCCACCAGTCTGCCTCTCTCTTCACCCTATGCATTCCCCATGTCTCTCCTTCTCCTCACTTTTCTCTCTCAGCCTCATCACTTGAGCTCACCAGTGAGAGAGCCCAGTGTGTGGGCAGGACAGAGGGTGTATTGTCCCAGTTGGCAATTAAGCACACACAAACATCTCAGCCATACTGACCACCTAAAACTGGGCAGCTGCAGTCTGTCACTACACTGGTGTCTGATTGGTTGGAAATCTTGCACATTTAACTTGAAATTTAACATTTTGAGATACTCAATTGAAACAGAATCCCATGTTCCCATTGTAATTTATGTCTAAAGCAAGTTTCATGATCTTAAAGATAATAGTTGTGGGTACACTTAACTTTTATATTTGTCTTTAATTTTGCAGAAATTTGGTCACAAACCCAAGTTTTGGACATTTAAATATCTACTTGATGATGGCATTAAATTAAAAAGTCAAGGGTTCAACAAAGGGATTAAAATTGATCCTGAGGGGGGGTCAATGAATGTCTGTACCATATTTGATGATAAATGATGTAATAGTTGGCAAGACCTTGCACACAAAACCCGAAACGTCAACCTAATTGTGGTGTTAGAAAAAGTCAAGGGCTCTCTAAAGTCTGTGGGAAACATGCATGTCTCTGCATTCATGGCAAACGATCATATAGTTATTTAAGTCTCGACATGACTAGTATGGCAGAGCAGAGCCTCAGTAGATTAAGAGAAGAATATAGATTCAGACCCAAAACCCCTCTCCATTGAGAGCCTTGTGTCCGGTCCCAGAGCCACTCTACCCACAGTTCCAGACAGCCTCACCTATCAATAAAATAAACAGAGGGAGGAAATGTTGAATGTCTTTTTTTAAACAGTGAACCAAAATGTGGGGTACATATTTGATGAAATCTTGAAGTCTTTAAGACCTAAACTAATTTCTTCCCCTTCATGATCAACCGACTTTCTCAAAGGTAAAATAAACCTTTTTATTTAACTTAGTTGTTCTATTTCAAAGGGCACCGTCCAAGCTTTTACAGATCTCACTGCAAACCTGCTTATTGCTGGCATAGCCAATCTGTGGAGGGAAATAAAAAAACAACCCGTCAGGAATAGCAGTGTGGAAAAAAGCTCCACAATATGATGAGTCAACAAGGGGAGTGTGAAGAAGGCTATAAAGTACAAACACCCTGCTAAGCTTAATGTCCATGTCTTTTTCTGACCACATGGTTGACAGATATATTCACATATGGTATGTTGTTTAGATAAAAAAATGTGTTTGTATAAGAGGCCTTAAAATGGAGGGACTTGTCATTGCATTAGTAGTGTGCATGGCTCCTGAGGGAACTCTGTCCTTCATTTGAATAGGACAGTACTCTATAGATGCACTGGTGTCCATGGGATATCAAAACTATTACTAGAATTTGGAAACTCAATTAAAATGACAGACAGTGAATATAATGCGCTATACAATAAACAGAGAGACGCAACTTAGAACCCTGAAATCAACACAGCTAAATGGAATTCAGCTTTCATTAATCTTATAAACATGTTTTTCCTACTGTGTCATGTCAAAATGTCTTCAATGAAAAGGGTCTGCTACAGTGAATTGTATATGTAAAATGTTTTTTATTATGATGCAGTCCTTTTTGCCTTGAGACGCGTCAGTGCGCATGTGTCACTACGTGTGCAGCCTGTTACAGTAGCTCCCGATCTCTTGGTGAACACACTCTACTCTTGGTCAACATACTCTATGCAATTTTCTTCTTTTCTTCATTTTCAATTGGGAGTTTGAAAGTAACAAAAAGAATTTCCCTACGGGGATGAATAAAGTTTTTCTGATTCTGATTCTGATTTACAGAAAGAGCTGCCCTTAAGTAACATCAATTGGCCTGCACATAGTAATATCATTAATATTTATTTCAAGATTACTATTAATATGGCTATCATTTCTTATTCCACGATAATTATCTTGAGCAAATGTGGCAATTAAGCCACATTACGTTTTTTTAGTGTCAAATTTGAGCTGCAAGATAATTGACCCAAAAATTGTTATTAAAGTTGCTCCAGCTCCTCTCAGCGCTGTGTCCTCTTACAAGTGTCCTTTTAAAAACAGAAAGCCTTTGTCCATTCATAATTGTTACCTATGTTGCTCTGTGATCTGTTATTGTTTATCACTCTCATATATCTTTAACTGCTACATAAATCACTAAATATTTTTTTTTATTATTATTGTTCCTACGGCACACACCAAAATAGCCCACAAATCTCATTGGACTGGTATGTAACTAGTATTTCTGTCTCACAGGCACATGGACTCCTTTCAACCCAGTGACGGTCCGCTCCATCATATGTAAGTAACTGCTTCCATTGACATTGACCTCATTTTCACACAAGTGCGTTTTGTTCTCTGACTGTGCAAATTATTTTTTTGCCCCTTTCTCCATGACAACTGGATTAATTCATTAAGCTCTGAGAAATCTGAAGGCGCAGACAAACTTACACTGGCTTCAGTGTTGCTCTCGTGGAAACATGCAGTAAAGGGAGGAGGAGCATCAACAAGGAAATTGGAGAGCTAATCTCAAAAGGCAGCTGCCGATTGCCTCCGATTCCAAATATTGATCTGCACTTTTATGGAAGCTGTGCTATGCATGTGATATTAAAAACTTCTAACTCTGCAGTGTAGTTTAGAACCTTACTGGCAGCTTTTTCACTGCACTACTGTAGGTGAGATTGTACCTCACCTTACACATAAACACTACTTCTTGTACTATGAATATTTGAATTTATTTGCTTTTTGGAATCTGAAAGAATGTGGCCAATTTATTATTATTATTATTATTTTACATATTTTTTCTTACTGCAAACCGTTTGCACATTTCTGTAATTGTCTCCAGTTTAAAAAAAATATGTTAAAAAATGTTA
The DNA here is from genome assembly GCF_017976425.1 of Toxotes jaculatrix. Taxonomy (NCBI): domain Eukaryota; kingdom Metazoa; phylum Chordata; class Actinopteri; family Toxotidae; genus Toxotes; species Toxotes jaculatrix. The sequence goes on along the minus strand of NC_054413.1, from coordinate 13,425,514 downwards.
TTGCCTGGGTCTCTTACATACTTTGTAGGGCTGGCCTGCAACATCAGGGCCAGCCCTACAATGTTTTTTTCTAAAATGCACTCTGACAGGATATGAGTGCTGGTTAACATGAAGTCTTAACTAGGCAGAATGCAGTGTGATAACGTCATGAGTATTCTGTTACATCACCTTGTAAAATTTTGCGACTTTTCATGTAGGCTTTAGCTACTTTCCACTGAAAGTAGTTGTTCAAGTGCAAAAGTTTTCATCCCCTTACTATGAAATCACAAAAAGAGTAAAACAGAAATTTCAGTTAGTACAAATATTCCTTCATCATCAAAACTAATAAAAATCGTCAAAGAGTGTATCAAGTGAAAGTGATTGTGAAATAATGAAAATTACAATTTCAAATCTGTGTACGGGTTTCCTATTATATTCACATGCGGAAATAGGAAATGCCATGGCAAAACTTTCACCTTATTCTGTTCAAATCATTTCTCATTTGACTTTACTTTGTACTTTGGATCATTATCTTGTTGAAGGATCTACCTCTTGTAGCTTTTTGACTGATGGTAGGAGGCTTTACTTTAAAATCTGTCAATGTTGTCCTGCATTCATTCTTCCCTCCACTATATGCAGAGGTCCAGTGTCTGATGCAGACATACTCCCCCAAAACATCAATGATCCTCCACCATGTTTGACTGTGGGAATGGTTTTCCTCTCCTCACCGGCAATTTTTTTTCTCGCCACTCAAACTTGTTCAAATTATGACCAAATAATTTAACTGGTTTCCTTCAGGCCATATAATCTTGTTCCAAAACTCTTTTGATTTGTTTACATGCTCTTCTCCTTTTGTTTTGGATTCTTTCATAGCTCTTGAGCACATTTATTAGCAGCTCCAGCAGTTATTTTCCACTCCTTCACAGAGTCTTAGTGTGCCATTTCTGGATTATGGTCTTCACAGTTGGTACTAGTATCCCTGAATGCTTTGAAATATCTTTATATCCCTCTAAAGTTTTAAGAAAGTTTGCCAGTTTCAATTTGAGGTCTTCTTAGAGCTATTTCCCTGATCCCATTATTGTTGTTGCTCTCAGCAAACTGCTTGAGACTGTTCCAGGAGATCTGCCCACTTGCAAATATTAAAGTCAGGACTAATTTAACACACCTGGTGCCAGTCATTACCTAGAGGGTTTATCAGAGGGGATTTAAACTTTTGAGCTTGCTATTTAAGATATATTTTGACTTGGACTCAGCTATTTTAACATTTAGGCCATGCCATAAAGGTTTTCAAGGGGGAACCATATTTAAATGACTATGGAAGGCTATTTTGAAGATGAGCTGTGCAACAGACTATTGACTATTCACCCAAGATCTAAAAGGGATGCAAACGTTGCAACTCAACTGTAAATCATTTGTTAAATATTCCCCCAAGAAGCATGTCCTTTGATAAAACTCATTTTGTTGGGAGGTATTTGGAATGGACCAAATGGGGGTGAGGAGTGTGCACTGTGTGGACAATTATTAGGCAAGTTGTATTTTTAAGGATTCATTTTATTATGGAACAACTACAGTGTTTTCTGTCAATCCAAAATGTTAATAAATCTCAAACCTGAATATTTAAGAAAGTAAAAGTGAGGTTTTGGCTTTCTTATAACACCTCATTCTCGACCTGCTCACTCTTTCCTTCAGCCATGTTCGACAGGGAAAATAAAGGTGGGGTGAACTTCAATGAGTTTGCTGGTGTGTGGAAGTACATCACAGACTGGCAGAACATCTTCAGGACCTATGACAGGGACAACTCCGGCTTCATTGATAAGAACGAGCTTAAACAGGCACTGACTGGATTCGGTGAGGATAAAAGTATGCTTGTATATTTAAATTTTACCACTATGGTGAAGGGCTCCTTGGCTGTCTATAGGACTGTCCTTTCTGTGGGTCAGAAAGTCAGATTTCTTTTCAGTAGCTCTGTATGTGCTTGGAAAGACAAGCATGTCATAAGAACACTTGTAATATAGGATTAGTTTGGAATTTTATCCCTACTTTTCACTCACCGCTCATGTAGTAAATATTTTGTTAGTGAGCAACCTATCACTGTTGTATCAGTGATAGGTTAAATTAAAAAAAAAAAAAGAATTTTAGGAACTGTTAAGGTCCAGGCAATTACTAGGTGTTCATAATGAAGGCTAGCCAAGAAGTCAAAAATCAATTTGAGAACTTCACAGTTGTCAAAATATAGACGTTTAAAGGGAGAATGTGTTGGATGCTTTGTGAAATGTTGACTATATTCCCGATGTCACATTTGCTCTTGTGTGCAGGCTATCGTCTATCAGACCACTTCTACAGCACGCTGATAGAGAAGTTTGACCGCCAGAGGAAGGGACAGGTGGCCTTCGATGACTTCATCCAGTGCTGTATTGTACTACAGGTGATACATTTACACTAAATCAAAACAGACTATATATAATACGATTTATCCATTTTGTTCACATGTATGCACATACAATCACTTCAGAAAGTATTCAGACCCGTTCACTTTTGCACACTGTATTGTATGTATATTAAAGATATGATAATATTGATTTATTTTGTCTTTCTCAAACCTGGATGTGTCATGATGTGTCACCCCAGTGAGATACTTCTCCATTCTCCAAAGTTTGCAGAATGAGTTCTCACTTGCCTAGTCAAGTGAGAAATCACCATGGCAACATGGTGCTCCAACTCCAAAACATTTGTTCCGCCTGCAACATGTTCTGACCTAGAACAAAAAAAAAAAAAAAAAAAAAAAAAAAAAAAAAAAACACCCAGGAGGACCTTTCTGTAGGTCTTGAACACCCTTTCTTGGACCTACAGAAAGTGGTCCACAGCTCCGGTGACATCATCATCATGGTCAAAGTGGCAGCCACTGAGCTCCTTCTTCATCTTGGGGAAGATGTAGTGGTCTGACGGTGCCAAATGAGGTCAAATCAGGCCAATGACTTCTTTTGGTGCTAAAACCCTTGAGACTGTGGTATCAGATGACCACATAAAGGCCGATGTTCATTTTCTTTGACTGTTCTAACTTGCAATTTTCAATTACCAGAAACAGAAATACCACAAAAGTTACTCATTTCAAACTTTCTGCATAATCACTCAGAGTTTAACAACATGTGCATGTAACAAGAGCTGTGTACCTCATCCTCTTCTACCTTCAGCCATGAATTTATCAGTCACCCCTTGAATAGGGTAAACAAGCACTTATGCCATTCAGTAAGCCAATGCTGAACATGCTAGTTGTGCTAGTAAATACTTGAAATGCATGTGATATGAAGATGTAAAGTCATGATTGAAACACACAAACACCTAATTTGTGTGAATACATGTATATACATTTGTATTGGAGTCTCTAGAGCAATGAGAAATTAGTTTGGTGTTACAATGTTCAAAAAGTGAAATTTATTATTATTGCCCCTTGTTTCCACAGAGGTTGACCGATGTGTTCAGGCGGTATGATACAGACCAGGATGGCTGGATTCAGGTTTCATATGAGCAGTATCTTTCCATGGTCTTTAATATAGTATAACACACATGGATCACCACAGAAGAGCACAACTGGACACCACTGTGCCAAAGCTACCGGCACCTCCGAATGTTTGCCATGGTGGACACTACAAGTTTTTTTTTAACTTGATTTTTATCCCTGATTTGGCTGTTCACACAAATTTATCATCACACTATTTGTTTGGAAATACAGCTACAGTGCTTGATGTATTTTTTTAAAAATCTTGTAGTGTTTTCTTCGTTGACCAATCTGAAATGTCAGTGTTGGGGCTCTTGGTTGGGGAATATTACGGACACATCTGTCTTTCTGTTTGTCAGTCTGTCTGTTACTGTCAACAAACTTTTTAATGTCTTAACTTTAATTAATACAATTAAAAAAGAACTCTGTTGAGAGTAAAATGATGCATTGTAAATATGATCTAAAATGCATTGCATGATTTTCAGGGAGAATTAGCCCCACTTTGAAGCATGCTTTCCCTTTCTCTTATCTGTCCCTCAGCCCTATTTTGCTCAAAGCCATGTTTACAAAAACTGTGAAAACAGGTGGTGTTCTGCTTTGAGATTCACTGATATGCCAGCTTATATGCCATATTTGTACAAACTTATTTTTAACAGCAAATCTTAAAATGCTAAATTATAGAATTTTTGGTAGAGGGTAAGCATAATGCCTTTAGTATGGCTAATTTTTTTGTGCATGATGCCTTAAAATGTGTAAAAACCAAACAAAACAGATCTTTTATTAAAAAATAAAAATGATATGGAGTCTGCTTTTATTATTTACAGGACAACAAAGTCACGTTGCATTGCAGTGGGAAATGATAGAATCAACATAGCTAAATGTCGCCCTCTGCTGTATGTCTGTAGTTTGTACCACTGCAATGCACCTATATGTGATACAAAACCTTGTGTATGTGTGTTTCCCTTTGAAACATTTTTGTTTGTTGACAGAAATTTTTGGAGCTACCTCCTAAAATTTCTGTCAATAGATATTTAACATTTTATCAAAGTAAAATATCTGGATAGTCAATAAAGGCAAGTTGTAGCAATAAAATCCTACAAGAATGGGTGAAGACACACAAACAGGAATTTGTGTAAGCATGCAGCAATTACTGTAGAAGGCAGCTGAAGCAGCCATAATATCGGTACAAATTTTGCATACCAGTGCTAGCTTCATCCTTCATCAGTTATGATAGTAAATAAATAGAAGCAAAAAGCTGTCATAATTGATAATTTTTTACATTACAGTTGGCATAGAAAAAATGTCAACAATAAAAAAAAGAAGAAAGAAAAAAGCGGCAAAACTCATATTGTATAATTAAACACATCTATAAGTTTAACTTTCACAAACTTTTTTACAGATACTTTCACTTACAAGAGACAAGAGTAAGTAGCCATCATCACTAATATTTTTAGTCCCATCTGTAGTTTTTCTGCAATGACGTGTTAAAATGTGTGCTGTGAAAAGGGCCTATTGTTGCTTAACTAGAATAGCTTCCATTATTTTATTATTGAATAATCAAATTCACGTCATAAAATAGTGAGAAAATGCCACCACATGTTGTCAGCACCTAAGGTAATGTAAATGAATAGTTTTGTTCTGCCAGCAGTCCAAAAACACAAAACTCAAAGCAATCCAGTTCGCAATGAAAATAAGAAAAATCTTCATGTCTGATAAGCTAAAACCAGAAAATCTTTCGAACTTTTTGCTGAAGGCACTTATCAAAATAGTTAACGTTTTTTAACTGACTAATCATTTCAGAGCTATTCATACTGGTTTATACTGTTTAAATTTTTGTTATAGATGAATATGAATAGAATAGCCTGTGTGAGCGAGGTGGCATTCAGTAAGTTTGTTTTCCTCGCTGTTCTATGTTGGATGCAGTTGCCCCTGGCTGCGGTTGACAGTTGGTTCCCTGGAATGACTCTAAACAATGTTTAGAGTCAGCTGTCTGCTGCAACCTTAAGCCGCAATCACTGGCACACTCACACATACTCATAAACACTCACAGAGACAGAGTGAGAGCCAAGGCCCTCACCTCAACCTAGACCATCTCTTTCATTGTCTAATTCTCGTTTTTTTTTATCTAATTTATCCACATAAGATGATTTACATTCCATTGCCTTCTCTCCTACTGTGAGGTTTAAACTTAATGTCTCTGGATCAGCCTCTTTCTAAGTGTTGTGGTCCTTATTAGTTTCTGTCTATGCATCTTTCTTACTCTTTGTCATTAGTTGCAGGTCAGACTGCGGTCTCAGAGTGAAGGGGGTCTGTGGCTACCGTGGCAATGACCGCCCGCCAAGTTGCATAATGTGGTGAACCAGCAGACGGTGAGGTGTCTGCTGGAGGAGGTGCAGACCTTTGATAAAGACTTGAATGTGGCTTTCCTGCATGGGGAAGGTGAGAGATTTGCAAGGGATAGGATAGGATAGTTATTTATGAAGGTAGAGCCAGCGGCCAGTTAGCTTAGCAAAGAAAAGCCTGACTGGAATCAAGGAAAATGGCTAGTCCGGCTCTCTCTAAGGGTCGCAAAATCCACCTACCAGCACCTCTAAAACACCCTAATTAACATGTGATATGTGGTTTGCTTGATTTATGCAAAAAAACAAAAAAGAAAAACACAAACGACTGAAAAACTGTGTATAAAAGATATGTTGTGATTTTACGGGGGTCATAGGGATCTTCAACTTCTTTCATCCTTCCTCAACCCTTAATCTCCTTGTCTTCTCCGTCCTCAGAACTTGACCCAGCTTCTCTGCCTCGTCTTTTTCTTCTGCATCTCTTTTTCCAGCCCTTGCTCTGTCAAGTACTTAGATCTAGCCAAAATGCAGAGGTGACCAGACTTGTGCACACACACTTATGAGGTGTGCTGCTCTGCGTCACCTGCCCAAAGCTAGAATCATTCCACACTCCTAATACCTGTAAAAATAATCATGACACACAGTGAATGAGCTCCTCCCCTCAGTGGAAATACTGTCTTCAACCTGTCTGCTGCATAAAATTTACTGCAGCTTCAACATGCACAAGCACTTTGTTTGTTACTTTAGAGGTTGGATCCTCTCCAGATGCTCCTGAGTGGCACTAGTCTCAGCACACTGAAAACAGTGTGTGTTAGACAGTAATTAGCTTGTATTAAATGGGTTAGCAATGAGCACTACAGTTCATTATTCCTAGGAAAAGTAGCTCTTCCACAATTCCCACAGTGTGTGGATGTAGTGTTTCTAAAAGCATAAGGAATCTATTTTGTTCAAATTAAATCAAATGTGACTAATCTGATCTGTTTTTTTTTTTTTTTTTTTTTTTGAACATATGAAACTAAGAGCACTTGCTTTATGCGACTTTTGAATATACCTACACACATTTGGAGTGTTTGGGATTTGTATTTCTATGGGAGTTCATGGTCAGGGACAATCCGGATGTCAACACAGCTGTGTCACTACAGGCACATGATAGGCTGAACTGAGATGAAGTCAATTTTATTTGTAAACCCTCATTAGTCCCATAAAACCATATTGTACCATCCTAAAAAATTGTTTTTGGTTTCATCAAGTGACAAACTTTTTTTAAAGAGGTCACTTAAACTACAAAAAACGAAAAAACAAAAAACAGCAATTTCACTAACCTCGCAAGACATCAGTGTAGTTTATTTTTATATGTCCAAGAATTGAAAAATACAATCAAGTAAGACACAGATAAATGGAATTTGGTTGTGGTTCTCACAAATTACATTAAAACATTCAGCAGCAACATCTCTTTTATAAGAGAACAGTTGGTGTTTCAGTTTGTCTACAGGGCATAGACAGTTTTCCTAGTTTTTATACTAGGAAAAGCTTATAGCTTATAACATTAACACTTGTTCTTCGCAACTCCCAGTAAGCAATGAGAGTGTGACAGTGAGTCAGCATGCACAATACCTGGACCAGAACTGAAGCAGCTAAATGCAATTCAGGCATCATTCATTATTTATTCATAACAGTGCTTTATCTACTGTGAAATGTCTAAATGTGTTTGGTGAAATAGATATATTGTTGAAACAGGAAAGGGTCTTCCCCAAACTGCTACCTTAATTTTAAACACACACGTCTTAAATAGTGGTTCCCAACACTTCTGGCTTAAGATGAAACCATGTCTGTTTCAATCAGGAGAGACTACAAGGAACAAAAGGAATTAGAAAGTTTGAAGGAACTTACTGAACACAGGTACACAGGCTTAGGCCCCGGCATGAAGCAGATCGCGGTGGGAAGCGATCCTGATGATTACAAGCTTCCCACATGTAAGAAACCCCCCCGCTAAGAAGGCATGCATAAGGATGTAGTCTTCCTGACTGAACTTTCATTACGCTTGATTTGTGACTCTACATCTGTTTCTCAGTTTTGACAAGGTAAACCAAAGACTGATTTTTTCCTTTGTTTTACATGAAACATTTGAGGCTTAAAGTGGTTAAAACAAAAAAACATAAAAGACGACGAATCAGAGGAACATCTGAAAAATCTTCTTCTTACTACCCTGTTGCCCTGTTGCCACATGTTAGAAATATTGACCACTTGAGGGCAGACATGACTGTCCACAAACTTTTGGAAATAATACTTACTTCTATCTATATGCTACAGAAGAAGTAGTCCCTATGCAAACTGTTTACAGTGTGTTCAGCATGGAGATTTTTTTTTCATAGGGAGTTTTGGGAGCTCTGTCACATGGCTGTGCCAATAAACACGACACACACACACACGACACACTGTTTTTCTGTTTGCCCTGCGCTGACCCACAGTTGTAATCAAAGTTCCCAGCTGATGGGTGTTCTTGGCACATGTGTTCATTATAATATTTTCATTTCTTTTTAATTATTGTCACATTTCAGAGGGAGGAGAATTTTATGAGTTCCTGCCTGAGACTGTGACATAGTGCTTGTAGCCCTCTTGGGCAATGTTGTAATTACCACATGACTCTAACATAAGGGGTTGTGGTTGGAGTATGTTAGTCCTCCATTAATGAGAATATTGTGTGTGTGTGTGTGTGTGTGTGTGTGTGTGTGTGTGTGTGTGTGTGTGTGTGTGTGTGTGTGTGTGTGTGTGTGTGTGTGTGTGTGATGATGATATATATATATATATATATATATATATATATATATATATATATATATAGTGGTTTTGCTATAGTTGGAAGGAGTTGGCTCTGCTGGCAGATCTGAGAGCAGTGGAGGAGAGTGGGGTTATGGGGATGTTCTGTCCACCTCATGCTACTGCCACTAGCAATATTGGTGATGGGACAGTACTACTAATCATTGCATACTAATAAACCTCCCTTAAGAGTTCAAATAATTCTTTAAGATTCTGCATGAATGGATCAGTTTCTCATTGCATCTGCTTCTCTTCTCTTTTTCCGAAGGACATAGAGGTTTAGGGAGCTCCATCCCTGAACTGCTGCTGATGTCGGCTTCCATTTTACGCTCAGCTTCTGCCAATATTCATGCTGCTGTTACTACCTCGAGCTACTTTGACTACTTCTATTTCTTATTCTTCCTCTCATACTAGTGATACTAATAGGCATTCTGTTTGTCTTTTAATTTTTCTTATAGTTTTCTCATAGGAGTAGTTCTGCTGCTACCCACTGTAGCTGTAGAAGAACCAGGAGTCTACCAATCTCTCTACCTTATCTTGTTTTGCTGCTCCTTCCTTCTGTCTATATTTGCTTAGCTAATTATATCTGTTCACGAAAGTATCTGTATTTTTTCTCTTTTTTTCTTTGCATCCAAGCATAGATCATCCGTCTCCTAATGCCAGGAAGTCAACACTGTTTCTATTTTTCAACTTTTTCACTCTGTCCTCTGTTATCTCCCCAACCTCCTCTTGTTTGTGAGGGAGGATGGAGTCATAGCGCGATAACACCAATGACCGTGACCTTTTGGCATCACGGCCAGAGTCTGCTGGGCAGTCTTGATAAGTACAAGAGGAAGCAACCAGCTGCCAGGTTTCCATTGCAGGGCCAAACATGGCTTACATATTATTGATGTCACACAGTTTCCTCATAAACAACACTTTTCTTTTTTGGCGTCTCGTAGCTAACTTGGCATGCTTTGCTCGCTGACTCAGCTATAGTTTTTAGAAGAACAAGTAGTACTTTGGATCTTCTGCTGTAAACATTTTAAGCTAATCCTGATCCCAGCAAGTTGTATTTGGCTTCACTATGTAAAAGTGGCCTGTGTTGAACTGTTGCAGCATCTCTCATATAGCTGTCACTGCTTTAGCCATTCTGCTAGAGGGCTTAAAATATGACCATGGTGTTTATAAATACAACTGTTGTATTATAATTTACTGGCAGTACTAGATTTAGAGTGTAAACATATAGGGCTTATCACCCCAGGCCTGTAATTTAACAGGAGAACATCCTGGCAATTCTCTTGCCTGTCTATCTGTTTTTTCTCACAAACAGTCTGGTGGCAAGTTCTCACTGCCAGACTATTCTCCATGTCTCTGCTACATTTCACTGGAGTTAAAGTTCTATTTTTCCATCATTATTCTAGATGTTATGTTCATTTCAGTTAATCTTGTATCCTCTCCTATGTTTTCATTTAGCAGTGTAATTAGAGCATCCATTGTAGTATTAAGTTTTAGTACATTTTTAAATATTCACACGTATCACGTATTTTAAAAATAAAATATGTCTTCTACATGGATGATCACTGAATGTTGCTTGAAAATTAACAGTCAAGTTTATGGTAGATCGATCTTGGATAGGTCTGTCAAAATAAAAAAAAGAGTAGAGGTAGAAATAGAAGATGTTTGAAGGGAGGAACCCTGATTAGGGGAGATACAAAAGATACATGATGCCAGGGTTATAATTTTAACAATAGTTTATCATGCATCTCTAGACACAAACTGACAACTGATTAAAAAATCTCAGTCTGCACTCTGTATGTCCCATTAATGATGAAATTAATCCATCCTTAATACTTGCACTCAAACCTCTTCTACCAGCTTAAAACTACGTTTAGGGAGGGAGAAATGGGCATTTCTGTGGTTTTGATACTTTAAGTTGCACATTTCCTCCCTGTAATTAATTCTTAGCCTCTTGATTGCCACACATCTTCAAGGATTGTTTGCCTTGGTTTGTTAGTCCTCTCTTTCAGCTTAGTTGAAACCTCTGTGGTTTTCATTTAGCAGAGTGATAATTGCTCTGACTGCAAGTTTTGAGCATTTTTATACCCATAACCATACCCTACTGTAGTTGCACACTGCACAACCAGTGTCTTCACCTTTTCATGCCTTTAGTTAGTGTATTTTAAAGCCTGCTTCCAGTGAAGAAATATTGGCAAAATTTAATTGGCCAGAGTTACTAATTTCTCTTCAAGACCTGAAGTAAAAAACAAACAACAAAAAAGTTATATAGTTTATAGTGGAAAACATTCATTTAAACATTCTTAATTTTCCCATCATTAAACAACTGAAAACCCAACTTCCCTCTCCATCTGTATCTCTGTGGGATGAACAGTTTATTTAAAGATCCTGTATTTCTTACAGATTACTTCCTTTTAATGGTTGAATTCTGTACCCATTCATCTGTCGGGCACAGATTTACAGCAGGCGGAGGGAACTGCTGGTGGTTTTGGAGTTGAAAAACCTTCAGAGGCTTGCTGCATCCACTCTGATGTGGGCCAATGGCAACCACAAGGATCTGACAGCTTTCTGACACGTGATTGGCTGCTTAACCTGCGGCTTCCTGTATGGGGGTCCCTCTGCCCCGCCAAGGAGGAAGTGAGAAGGAGGAGATGGCTGCGTCACTGGAATCTGGTATTAGTGTCTAATGCTTGTGCTTGGTGAATTTTGAGAGACGTGAATTAAAAACCACCATGATTACCCAATTCCCTTATGCTATTTAAGTTCCTCTAGAAGATCACAAAGCCAAAAAAAAAAAAAAGCTGACATCAGGAAGGCCAGGAAGGAAAAAGTTTGGTAATACTTCATTCTTCATTTCTTTAAATTGAGAAATTAAATCAACCTAATGTTTGATTTAATTTGATTATTGAAGACCCAGAGGACAAATCCACACTTCGTTTTGCAGATGGTGACTGATAATCTTGTATCAACATTATGACTAGGATCACAACATTTTCTTCTATAAATAGAGGATCTGAAGCCACTATTTTCTGTCTCAGCCATACTCTTTAAGCCAAACATGCCTTTTGAGTTGAAACTACTTCAAGGAATTGCTCTCCAGTCTCTCAGCTTCCACTTGGTGTTGGTCTTTGGAAATTCCCACAAAAAGGACACATCAGAGATGTGAGATGGGGGGGGGGGGGGGGGGGGGGGGTACTGGAGATGAGTGTCGTGGATAAGAAATCCTTCCGATTGCTGATAGCGGTGGTGCCAACAGCAGCACCAAAAGGCAGACAGATTGAAGGTCAGTCTGGCTCTTTATCTATCTGTCTTTGAGACAGGCTCTGTCTTTCTTGCCTCATTCCAGCTCTGTGTGCCTCTTACTGTTTCTGTCCAGTCTCCTGTCTCTCACTCTGTTGCTTCTTTTTAACAACATAAAGAAGCTCTAGATGCACTAATCAACATCACCCCTGAGAAGTAGTTCTAGATGGGTTATGTAGAAAGACTGTGTGTGTGTGTGTGTGTGTGTGTGTGTGTGTGTGTGTGTGTGTGTGTGTGTGTGTGTGTGTGAAAGTTGCTGCACAGACACAGTAGTTTATGAATATTTTTGGGCATGTATGTGTATATAGTTACAACTGGTGCAAGACAAAGTTCCCTGAAGCAGAACCCTGGATGAAACACACTCAACACTCTACAAGGAGCTGTACTATTTTTGTAGCTGGATTACAACAAAAGGAATTAAAGTGCCATTTACTTTGTGTTTCATCAACTCAGAGTTCTCAGCCATAGACTGAGCTGTATATGTAATTTACATTTCAGTCGAATACAATCCTGTAATGTAGGATGACTGAAAAATTTATAGGAACCTACCTGCTCCCCCACCTAATCACAGTCCTCTGTCTGTCAGAGTGCCATATGTGCTGACTAAACCCAAACCGGACCCCTAGATCACATGCATTACCACTATTATTCCATGTATTCCAGTATAATTTATTTAAACAGCATTAAGGCCAGAAGTATATTATGTATTTCTAAGTGTTTCTTTAGCTATTTTCACACAGCTTAAGTGACCTTAAACCAACCTACTGGCACAGTGGCCTACATTTCCTTTGACCTTGTGCTGTTAAGTAAGTTAAATATGTGAAGTAAGACCCCCACCCCGATAGTCTGGTCATATTTTTCACTGGCTCAGGAATTTCCAAATGTGGTAGAGCAATAGTATAGCAGGAAAGTGTAGATATTTCCATTTAGGCTGCAATGCAGACTGCTTTCTGGATGTAAGATGTGGCTACAACTCAAAATTACATTCAAATTGTCCATCAGCATTTCCTGTAACCCAATGTAGTGTTTTTTAATTGCTGGCTTCTTCCAACCAACAGTCCAAAACTCAATCAGATAGTAAATTCATAAAGATATAAAACAGAAAATGCTGACATTTGAGAAGTCGAACTAGAGAATGTTCAATGTTCATTTTCTTATGATAAAAGACTTAAACAATCAATCAAAATTGCTCATTAATTTTCTGCAGAATTTCAGGCTTAGTGACCTTTAAATGTGGTGGAGCACAAAAGCATTGGTGTAGACGTTCCATGGCACATTTTGGCACCTGAGTGACTTTGGTACACACTGCTCTGCACTTGGACAGAGGTATATTTCATATCGAACATCTCATCTTTTTCCAGGAATTCCCCTGATTAATGGAGGCAACAGTGTCACTCCCATGTCTTATTGGTCTGTCAAGAGCCCTTGACCTAATTCCAACTAAACAGCCACAGAAAAGCTTTCACCTACTGACTGGCTAATAGAGTTGTTCTGATGGACAAGGTATTAGAGATAGTCTGTGTGTCCATCATGTGTTGTGTCATGAATTGGACAGGGTGCACACCTCAACAAATTTCAACCAAAATGCATCTTTGGCACTGAGTATTGAAAAGTGTTAAGTCCTGAAAGTTGACATTGAATGCTTGGTTAGATTCTTAAGCTTGTTTGTTTTAACTTTAATCAGATGTTTCTCAATGTAAAACATAAAGATTCTAATTTTGTTAGACTATGTTTTCTTCAGGCAAATTTATTTAACCCTATTCCTGTACACTATGCAATTTGTGATATTCAATGCTTTGTCAAATTTGTTAAATGAAAAAAGAGCTAAAATATGTTTATGCATACAAAAAAGTATTGTATTTGTAGTAGTCAAATATAGTCATCCTGTAGTAGTCAAATATAGTCAGATTCTTCTGCTCAAAAAGCAAAACATGTAGGAGATAAAAAAAAGAAAGAAATTCAGGAAACACTGTTTTAATAAATCATAGTCCAATGCAGCATACAAGAATGTTAAGAGTGTATATTGTAGTTAGTATCGTTGGACATTTGATGGCAAATGGTAGAGATGTGAAGACCAGATATGGGAGAGGCTCAAAGTCACCTGGCTGCTGGGGGGAAGTAGAAATCATTATTCACTGTGGAGAACAGTGTTGTTGACGCCACAACAATCAAGCCTGTTACCCATTTTCATTCAGGAAACAATGTTTTTAAGAAGAACACTTGTAAGCATGATCAAAGCTATGCAAGCATTTCAACATGGCATTCCCAGTATTATATTAATGCATGAATGCTCCCAAATCCTTAAATCCCCAAAAAAAGCCTTTCCATGTGCTCTTCACATTTCGATCTTTGATTCTCTCCCCTTCCTTCGCAGACATTAGGAGAAGATTATCTTAATTCTTTTAGGAAGGTACTGTTCCCACAGTCAGCCCTCAGCCGATTTGGCCTCTCTGAGAGATGATCACTTTGCAGGGATTTAACATCAGAAGGAAACCTGTATGTATATCCTATGTTGTAAAGGGCTGGATTTCCAAGTGCATGCAAAATGTCTTCTATGTGTTCATCTGTGTCACTAACACCATGTTCTAACCACAGGGCTAGGTCAGCTCCTTCCCTCAGCAGTGTCTGCAGGTGGACCACTCCTCGGCCATGTATGGGTTCTATAATGCTCCTTGCTTCATATAGACACTTCTGCCGTAGTAAGTTTTCAGTTGTCAGCTTCATATGACATACTCTACATGCAACATACAACAGAATATCAAAGTATAGGATGTTGTTATGGTGATGTAGATTTTTGCCCTCTTGCCTACCGGTTCTGTTCACTTAAGCACAAACTTTGCAGTGCACCAACTGACTTTTTTTTTTAAAGTAATACAACTATAGTGATGTTGTACTGAAAGGGTAAGAACTTAATTGACCCTGTTGTAATATTTAAATTTTGTTTTAAAATGTAGGTTTTGTGTGTGGGTTGTAACAGTCAGTTGTGAGCAGTAATTTTAGTTTTTCACATCACATCAAGAATATATTGAGGCTTTAACTTTCAATTCTTGATGCAACACACACAGTTATCTCTGTCTTCACCAAACATAGTTTTAACCCAGATTTATCAAACTAAACTGTAGGGGTGTGCCATCTAAGTCACCTCATGATACGATTCGATTATGATTCACAGTGCTACGATTCGACAATTCACCGATTATCGATTTTTTTCCCACATAGAATGTTTCTTTTCTCACTCTGTAGTTACTTGTAAAATAACGTATATTTTTAAATATCCATTCATTCAAGTAAAACACGTTTAGCTCTATCTTTTCTTTATTATTAACTTTAGCAATTTCCCAGCATTTAGAAAATATAAAACTTCTTTTAAACAAAACGCCTCCACACTGTCGCTTTTAAACCTGACATGTGAACTGCACGCTGTGACACATTACACGCCGCCATCTCTTGGACTGAGGTCCATCTCCTAAAATTAGGGCCCTATAAATTCCGTTTTATTTTTTCCCAAATTCAGTTTTTTCCATTTTAATTTTTGGGAATTATGTTTTTTTCCATTATAGTTTTTGGGAATCTTTTTTCGTTTTTAAGTGTACACAAATTAAATAGAAATTAACTGTTGAGTAGTTGCATCTATCAATGAAGACAACATCCACAAAAAAGTATTAGTTTTCAACTCCTCCGATAAAAGAAAAAAACATTAGCTCACACGTACTTCCAAGTGTGTTTGATTTATTGATGTAGATTAAAAACAATAATAGTAATACTAAAATAAAAATATATATTGTGTGGCTGTACTGACATGATTCTGATTTGATTATTTTATTATGAACATGTAACTTAAAAAATATCTGTTAAAAAAGAAAAGAAAAAAATAAGGAAAGGAAATTGACAATAGTTCTATTACAATTTGATATCTTGATTTACATGTCCAGAAAGTAATCCTTTTAAATCGTATTGTATGTGCATGCCAGCCAGATTGTTTCTCATATGGATTTTGGACACTATATGGTCACTACGCGTATTCTTGCGTTTCCAGTCAACGGAGCGTTGACAGAATATGCTACACTCGACGCTGGCCCCTCAGTACAGAGCCGAGCAGTTCGCGTCGAGTTTCGCATTTTTTCGCCGACGAACACAGAGCCGTAGGTAGCAGCTTCGCATTTTCAATTCAATTCAATTCAATTTTATTTATATAGCGCCTTCCACAATCAAAATTGTCTCAAAGCGCTTTACAGAGACCCAGAGCCTGACCCCAGAGCAAGCACTTAAGGCGACAGTGGCAAGAAAAAACCTTTAACCCTTTAACAGGTAGAAACCTTGAGCAGAACCTGGCTCAGATGGGGGACCCTCCTGCCGATGGCCGGGCTGGGTGAAAGGAGGAAGATAGGACAGCTAGGAATGGAGGAGAGGGGGAGAAGGACATGCAGCATAATACAGACAATGGACAATATTAGTGGGTCAGCATTTATATTACAGTTAGTGAACAGTTATTGGATAATGTATGCTCAGCAGATTACAGTTATAATAGGAAACAGAGCACAGAGGCAAAAAGCTGTCATGACTGGTAATTATTTACATTACAGTCTGCAAAGAATATTAATCCAATATTTATCTGTAGCAGAATGGAACATTAAACGTGTAAGAAATGGATCATTGTGAACAATAAACAGCAGCAGGTGGGTGGAGCCAGGACCACAGAACATGCAGCTCCGGAGCCAGAGATACCTGCAGAAAGGTACAGAAAAAGAGAGACCACAGAGAAACAAACACAGGACTACGGGACAGAGAGGACACAGAGTTAATGACATGTAATAAAGGCTTATAAATTTGAGAATGGGACTGAGGAGGGAAAAAGAGAGAAGAAGAAGTACGCAGTAGATCATGGGATGTCCCCCAGCAGCCTAGGCCTATAGCAGCATAACTAGGGGATGATTCAGTTGCCTGAGCCAGCCCTACTAAGGGCGATATCCTTAACTGTAACAGTGTCTATAGAGATAATTGTGACTAACTATAAGTTTAATAAATAACTAACTAGGACTGTAACTACAGCTAATTATAAGCTTTATCAAACAAGAAGGTTTTAAGCTTAGTTTTAAAATTAGAGAGGGCTGCTTCCCGAACCCAAACTGGCAGTTGGTTCCATAGGAGAGGGGCCTGATAGCTAAAGGATCGGCCTCCCATTCTACTTTTAGAGATTTTGGGAACCATAAGCAAACCTGCATTCTGAGAACGAAGCAATCTGTTGGGATGATATGGTACTATCAGCTCTTTAAGATATGAAGGAGCCTGGCCATTGAGGGCCTTATATGTAAGGAGAAGGATTTTAAAATCAATTCTGGATTTTACAGGAAGCCAATGGAAAGAAGTTAGTACAGGAGTAATATGATCTCTCTTGCTAATTCCAGTCAGTACTCTTGCTGCAGCATTTTGGATCAGCTGGAGGCTTTTTAGAGAGTTAACTGGACATCCTGATAATAGGGAATTACAGTAGTCCAGTCTAGAAGTAACAAAAGCATGGACTAATTTTTCAGCATCACTCTGCGACAGAATGTTCCTAATCTTACTGATATTGCGCAGGTGAAAGAAGGCGGTCCTAGAGACTTGTTTTATGTGTGAGTTAAAGGACAAATCCTGATCAAAAATAACTCCAAGGTTTCTCACAGTCGTACTGGAGGCTAAATTAATGCCATCCAGAGTAACTATATGATTAGATAAACTTTTTCTGAGGTGTTTGGGACCAAACAAAATAACCTCAGTTTTGTCTGAATTCAGAAGAAGAAAGTTACAGGTCATCCAGGCCTTTATGCCTTTAAGACATGCCTGAAGTATGGCTAACTGATCTGGTTCGTTTGGCTTCATAGATAAATATAGCTGGGTATCATCCGCATAGCAGTGGAAATTTATTCCATGCTTCCTGATAATATTGCCTAAGGGAAACATGTATAAGGTGAACAATATCGGTCCAAGCACAGAACCCTGTGGAACTCCATGACTTACTCTGGTATATATGGAGGGATCATCATTAACATGAACAAACTGGTATCTATCTGATAGATATGATTTAAACCAGTCTAGTGCTCTTCCTTTAATCCCAATAACATGTTCCAATCTTTCCAATAGGATACTATGATCAATAGTGTCAAATGCAGCACTAAGATCTAGCAGGACAAGTATAGAGGCGAGTCCATTATCTGATGCTATGAGAAGGTCGTTGGTAACTTTCACCAGTGCTGTCTCTGTGCTATGATGAGCTCTGAATCCTGACTGAAAAACTTCAAACAAACCGTTCCTATGTAGATGGTCACACAACTGAGTTGCAACAGCCTTTTCAAGAATTTTAGAATTAAAGGGGAGATTGGATATAGGTCTATAGTTTGCCAAAATGTCAGAGTCCAGAGAAGGCTTTTTAAGTAAAGGTTTGATAACTGCAACCTTAAAAGCCTGTGGAACATATGTTACCAAAGAGTGAATTCAGACAAAAACTCTGAGTAAGCAGCAGGTGGACGATACACCACAGCAAATAGTACTGGTTTTTCTGTCTTCCAATTTGGATGTGAGAGGCTGAGGATAAGGCTTTCAAATGTGCTATATTTCGGCTTAGGTCTAGGATTAATTAGTAAACTTGAGTGGTAGATTGCTGCCACTCCTCCTCCTCGGCCTGTGCCTCGAGGAATGTGATAATTAATATGACTAGCAGGGGTTGACTCATTTAGACTGACATACTCTTCCTCCTGCAGCCAGGTCTCAGTCAGACAGAATAAGTCAATCTGCTGATCCATTATCAAATCATTTACTAACAGAGATTTAGACAAGAGAGATCTAATGTTTAATAGCCCACATCTAATTGTGGTGTCTTTAGGTTCTGATACTTTTGTAGTATTAATTTTTTTTGAGGTTTTTATGAATAACACCTCTTGCATTTTTTAATTTATACACTTTTTGTTCACGGGGAGCAGACACAGTCTCTATATGATAAAGGGAATCGTTAGAATGGTAGGAATAGTAAGAATCATGGGTGGGTGACAGCTCTAGAGAAACTGCAGAGAAGCCTGTAGGACTGCAACTCTGCCTCCTGGTCTCAACTCTGGGTTGTCATGACTTTGGTTGTCTAATAAAATCTGTCATATTTCTAGATATGAGAGCTGCACCATTCAAAGTGGGATGGATGCCGTCTCTCCTAATCAGACCAGGTTTTCCCCAAAAGGTTTTCCAGTTATCAATGAAGGCCACGTCGTTTGCTGGACACCACCTAGACAGCCAGCGACGGAATGAAGACATGCGGCTAAACATGTCATCACTGGTCAAATCGGGCAGGGGTCCAGAGAACACTACGGAGTCCGACATTGTTTTGGCAAAGTTACACACCGATTCCACATTAATTTTTGTGACCTCCGATTGGCGTAATCGGGTGTCATTACCGCCGACGTGAATAACGATCTTACCAAATCTACGTTTATCCTTAGCCAGCAGTTTTAAATACGATTCAACGTCGCCCGCTCTGGCCCCAGGAACGCATTTAACTATGGTCGCTGGAGTCTCTAACTTCACATTTCGCAAAATGGAGCTGCCAATAACCAGAGTTTTTTCCTCAGCGGGTGTGTCGCTGATTGGGGAAAATCTGTTTGAAACATGAAGCGGTTGATGGTGAACCACGGGCCGTTGTTTCATGCTATGCTTCCTTCGGACTGCCACCCAGCCGCCCTGGCTTCCCGGCTGCTCGGGAGCTAACGTAGGACGGCTAGCTGTAGCTAATCTAGGCTGGTCCGCATCAGCTACAGGGGACTGACTAGCTAGCGCTGCTACGGGGCGATTATCTATGGTGCGGAGCCGAGCCTCTACTTCCCTCAGTCTCGCCTCCAATGCTACAAAAATGCTACATTTATTACACATACCATTATCGCTAAAGGAGGCAGAGGAGTAACTAAACATCTCACACACCGTGCAAGAGAGAGGAGAGACAGCAGGAGAGACAGCAGGAGAAAGAGAAGCCATTGCTAACAGCTAGGCTAGCGGACCAGAGATAGAGTGATTAGATTAGAGTGTAGTGTTAGAGTGCATTGTTTTGAAGAGGGGGCTTAGTTTGTGGAAGGGTTGGCTTGTTGTGCCACCCAGATTTGCTTCCCTCCGTGCAGTTTTCCCCAGACACACGTTCCTCTTCCACGCGAAAACAGCATTGCACTCAAATTATGTCAAATATCGATATTCCGATGTCAATATTCCGCGTTAAAAAATAGATTCCGTTTTAGTCGGCCAATTCCGCGATTCAGTGATCGCGGAAATCATAGGGCCCTATAATATGTCCGGGGGGCACGCGCAACTTTTTTTTCTTTCCGACCGCTGCACTTTCCTTCCGTTATTAAAAGAATTGATTTTTGAACATTTATGAATCGATTCTGAATCGTCAAGTGTCGCGTCACGGCACACCCCTACTAAACTGTCATTTTTTCATTTGCATATCAGACTATTACTTTGAATTAAACTTTTTTTTAAATTTGTGAATTAGAAATATACATATTATTTAAAGAAATGGACTTGCACCTTTTATTTATTTGTTATTTCTAAGAAAGAAATCAGTAGGGGGAATCTATGAGACAGCTTTATGTGCTGGGTGATGCAGCGCTATAGGAAGGCTGTGACCACAAAAGTAATTCAACACAAAAGGCTACAAAGGCATCAAAAGCAGCAAACCTGCAACAGCTCACCATTGTTCATTTGACTTAGAGTAAAAAACACTTGATAAGTGGGATAAGACGAGTGCTTGTGTACATGTGCATGCATGTACACAAGCACTCATCAATGCACGTGTGAGTGTACCTTAGTAGATAGATAGATAGATAGATAGATAGATAGAGATACTTTATTAATCCCCGTGGGGAAATTCGTTTGTAGCAGCAGTAACAAGGAGACAATAAATACACTCTATAAAGGAAAAAATAATTTTGTAAAAGAAATGCAATATATACAGGAGGGGGTCTTATATACACATACAGACACACACACACACATAGCAGCAGACAATTGCACATATATATATATATATATATATATACAATATATATATATATATAACAGATATATACAGTTAATGTAACTGATATTTATAGGGCACCCTAGATGATGCATTAGTCCAGGTTTGTGAGCACAGACACAGATGTGTTATAGCGTCTGATGGCGGACGGCAGGAATGACTTCCTGTACCGTTCCTTAGAGCACCGTGGTAGCAGAAGTCTGTTGCTGAAGCTGCTTCCCAGATTGTTCACAGTTTCATGGAGTGGGTGGGAGGGACTGTCCATGATTGTCCTCAGCTTTGACAGCATTCTGTCCCTCGCCACCTCCTCCAGGTTGGCAAGTTTAAAGCCAACAACAGACCCTGCTTTTTTAATGAGTTTATCCAGTCTGTTGGCATCCTTTGCTTTAATGCCAGCACCACAGCAAAGAAGATGGTGCTCGCCATTACAGACTGGTAGAACATGTGGAATAGTAACCATAGGAATATAATTATTGGAGAAGCTTCAGCACTTACTGTCAGATCTGTGCCAGGTAAAAGAATTCTTACGATTCTGGAGAACACTTCCCCTTAATTTTATGTGTTAGAGAGCTGTGTGTGTATTTCAGTCAAGCACATAAAACACATACTCAAAGCACACATTCAGGGCTTGGTGATTATTGTGTGCAAGTGTGTGTGGACCCCTCTGTGATCTTTTAAAGCTCTTTAGTAAAACTGTCCCACAGGAAGAACTAAAACCAAGATGTATAGTGATGTGTGTGTGTGAGTAAAAGAGATAGATATGGACAGACAAAGACCTCATTAGGTCTAAGGAGGTGTCCTGTCTAGACAGTTTGATGACAGGACACAGAATCTCTGTTCAATGCTTCCTCCCCCTCCCTCTGCTTCCAATTCACCATACACACATCCCCTGCTGCATTCAGGGATACACACACACACACACACACACACACACACACACACACACACACACACACACACACACACACACATACACACACAGTTGCTCAATGTCAAGAAAAACATTAAGGACATTTAAATGCTTTTTTGCTGCAATTGTGCAACTCTAGCTCTAGCCAGTAACATACAAAAACATGGATCATTCTGTAATTTATATAAAGAGAAATAGCAGTAATCTGTCCTTTTTTTGAAGGTATACATGCATGAAATCTAGTCAGGGAGTCACTCACCTGTGTGTGAGTGCCTGCGTGCATGCTTGTGTGTGTGTGTTTGGTGGTGATATGTGTTGCTTTGATGCTGGTTCTTGCTTTTCACATACTGATAAGACAGGCTCTGGCAGCAGCAGCAGTAGCAGAGAAGCAGGGAGATATGGACACCTTGGGGCCTTATCACCAGGACTATCACAGTCTTAAGGACCGTGAAGACATAACACAGGTTAGGGTGAAAGAAATGATAGGAAGAAGAGGAAGGAGACAGAGAAATAAGGATTTTAAAGAAGTCCTTTTTCTGTTCAGATATATCTGATGGAGAGAGCGATATAAATAAAGACATTTTATTTATTTATTTAGAGATCTGTGGTATAGCACACAATATATAGCTCCCTGGTTTTCACATAAGGCATTTTAGTTTTATTTTACTTAAAAGGGCGATGACGGAGATGACACGCCATCCTGTAGCTGCTTTAACCTTTTGATTGTAATTAGATCAGCTGGGGGTAAT
This sequence comes from Toxotes jaculatrix, assembly GCF_017976425.1. Lineage (NCBI taxonomy): Eukaryota > Metazoa > Chordata > Actinopteri > Toxotidae > Toxotes > Toxotes jaculatrix. Next base: position 13,402,899 of record NC_054413.1, on the reverse strand, counting down.
TTTCATAGTATTTTAAATGGGACCAGATCACCTCCGCTCTGCTTACGTTCTCTGTCATTGCTTGCTGTTTCCCACTCCATCGTCAGGGGTCGTAACACACACGGGACATTTACTCTACTTCAACTGAGTAGACACACCTTAATCCTGAATATATAAAGATGTGAACCCTGCGTCATTTTGGCAGATTTCACAATTTCATATACGTCCTAAGCTTTTTAGATTCAAGGAGTAAATTAGGTTTTTATTTTATTAACTAATTACGTTGTTACACGTAAAGCGCAACTACGCAAACTTTATTAGGCAGAAATCTAACCCTAATTTCAAAAACATACTGCAGAAAACTAACGTGCAGCTGGCCAGTTTTAAGTTATAATCATATCCCAACAACACTATTTATAACATATAGTCTTGAGGTTTATAAAAAATGTCATAAAGTAGGCTGTAACTGTAACATGTACTGTACATAATACGCAATACAGTTGCAAAGACTTGACGTGTTTATTATAATAGACGGGCTGTTATTCTGCAGCGAATAAAATATAGAAAAATGATGTTAGAGCTGTCCCTTCAGAATGAAGAGCTCCACCTCTAGTTACGGAGTGGGCGGTTTCTCAGCACACGTACTCACATAGAAGCAAACAGACGTACATGCGCGCGCGCACATATGGAACCTCAACCTGCTGATTTCTGTTAGACCCTCATACACAGCCTGCAGAAGTAGTAGTAATATAGAGCAGTTCAAATATTGTAAGGCGGTCTTAGAACTCAAATTTAGAAACTCATATTTTGGGAAGCAGACATATCCGTATGCGTAAAATGGCTTATTTTAGAGGAGTTCTTTTACTGGTGAACTTCGAGTCTATCGAAGTCTTTTGACCGACTTACCGGAGCGCCCACAATAAACTTTCAGATGGTCCGCTTTATCCTGAGGCACTACAGCGCACTACAGGAATCAGAAATGAAAGCAGCACCCACACTGTTCAGCGCATTTTGTTTTAGGAAGGGTTTCAAATGGCTTGATACGCGACTCTGTTTTCGCTTTTGATCTGTAGCTGCGACAGATAACAGCGCTCGGACAGACACTGGTTACCATTACGCTCGTTTCACATTTTGGACAGGCGACTAGAAGGCTCTAAGGCGGACACACTTGGGACTCCAGAGAGCAGAAGTGGACGACACCATGACCAGCTGCTGGCTTGCCTTGGTCGGATTGTGGTGGAGCGCGTATTACTGCATGTTCCCAGTCGCGGGGAGTAGGTATTCACTGGATGGAAACAACGAAGCGCACCCGGGTTTCATCCACCGGCGGCTGCGGACGCACGAGAAGAGGGAGATGCAGAAGGAGATCCTGTCCATCCTCGGGCTGCCCCACAGACCGAGACCGCATCTGTCTCGCGGAAAGTACAACTCCGCTCCACTTTTCATGTTGGACTTATACAACACCATATCAAGCGACGAGAAAAGCAAAGTGGAAGGCATTCTGGACGGACATCAGTCCGCGCGGACAACCCAGAGTCCTCCTCTGGCCACATATCAAGAAACTGCCTTTCTAAATGATGCAGACATGGTGATGAGCTTCGTTAATTTAGGTAAGTGATTTGAAATTAGTTCATTAGTTCGGGTTATTTGTGAATTCATTGTGTGTAAAGGCGCGTTTGGAAAGTATTTTCTAGTTTCATAAAGCCTGAATCAAAAAAATGAATCAACTGAAAAATCTCAGTAGGGGAGGAAATGTGAGCAGGTGTGGGGAACAAGGGTGAAGACAAGACAAGAAGAATCTTATTTGACACAAATTTGATAAAAACTCAGTTCAGTGGGACGTTTTTTCTAAAACTGACGTATGAATGAATGAGTTAAGCCTTGTGCTTATCATGAAATTAAATCAGCTTTCACACTGTACCTGTGCTCGCCACACCTGGAGCTCATAGTTTACGCACAGAGGAAAAACAGACCTAACATCACGCACGTGTAGTGTTGGAACACGAACTGGCTCATTGTGTAAACCACACAGAGGCCGAATAACTTCCTCATCTCCTCTGTGGGTTAGAAAAACTGATGAGGTTTCTAGCCTATTGTTTCGGAGTTATTTATTGTTACTCCTCTCTCCGGGTAGATTGGCCCTCCTCGGCTCATTTATAGGACCGAAATTCTGCGGTCAGCTTTGCTGTGCAGTGTACTCCTTGATTTATGTCTTTGTGAGAAAAATAGACCTAGGCCTATGTCCTCAGCAAACCATCAACCGACACCACTGCTGTTTGTGTGTGTGTGTGTGTGTGTGTGTGTGTGTGTGTGTGTGTGTGTGTGTGTGTGTGTATAAAGATATTTCTGCTGTTGACCTCCAGCGCAGCGGTTGTGTGTGCGCGTGTAAATTGCGTCGCATTGTTTGTGTTACCCAAACAGATTTATCTTTAATTAGCTCCAGTGACGATAAAGAGTGAGACTTTAACGAGTTTGTAACATAAAAGCCAAAAGCCCTTCCTTCCATTACCATCTCCAGTGTTTACTGGGAGACTCTAAACAGAGCGCTGGAAGATAAACAGAGTCAGAGAGGCTTAAATCCAGATTGATTGTCATTTTGCTTGGGAACTGAGGGCATTGTCATAATATAGCCATGAGAACGGTGGGAGTGTGTCATTGCTGAAGAATGAGGACTCGTATTGTTTTTCTGACTTTCAACAGCTCTTAAAACAGGAAGTGTTTTATATATTTTACGTCCTCACCTTTATAAACCATTTAATCAGAATCAGAATCAGAATCAGAAAACTTTATTGCCAGGTATGTTACACATACAAGGAATTTGACGTGGTGTTGTTGGTGCAAGTTTGAACAAGAAAAGAAAGTTTTAATACTAAAATAAGAGAAAGAGGAAAGTACTAAGTGGAAGAAAGTCTGTACAAATAATAACAATATAATGTCACATAGTACCACACATGAAGAAGAGAATTAGGTTGGAGTGCCATGTTTTTACATATTGATCCTCTGAGTATTGGTGTTGCAAAATGTAGTGATGAAAGCCAGATATCCAGACAGAAGGTGGTCATTGTTTCGATCTCAAATATCGAGAGCCCCTCTGTTGGCTTTTCCTTGGGGGTGTGTCATGGTGATGGTGGGGCATTTGTGTGTCTGCGGTTTTGGTATTCCTGTGCTGTGTCAGTTTGAGGTTCTACTCCAGTGCACATCTGGCTCTCCACTTTGATTAATCACGTCCTGTGCATCTTTTGACGATTCCCTCAGATTTCTGTGGTGACTGGGGGATTAGGTTGCCATCTCTTCCAGCTGTACACAGAGTCCTAACCGCCCTGGAGGAGGAACCAGCTTCCTCCCTGAATGTGATTGTAATTAATGTTGGACAGGCCAAGGCTTTCCATCTGCTTTACAAATAAGGCCTTGCACGACTACCGTGTGTCATCACTGTCCGATTAGTTTTTAATGTGTCTCTTTGCTCAGTTGGAGCAGTTTGTGTGCTGTGACTTAGAGGGCTTCAGAAGAAAGATGATTGAAACACTTCTGGGTGGTCTTTCTTGTTTAAAAACTGGCCTAAAAAAATCTGGATATCATGTGTGGCCAAAGTGAAACTACAAATTAGAATCAAGATAAATGAAAGGAAGAAAGGCAAAGAGGACAAACAATCTGTCTGAAGCAATCTGAAAAATATGGGGCTAGATTAACAGATGGAGCCTAAAGCAGAGTTATCCATGGAAAGGTACTTTACCTGAATAATCTGTTTGTTAAGTCAGATCAAAGTGAGGAAGTCAGCAGTTCTTGTTACACTGATGATCTGATTAAAAACCGGATTCACCTGTTGCATTAGTAGATCATCCCTGTGTGTAGATGTAAGAATCTCAGACTTTAAACTGACCCATAGCAAATAAAATGATGACAGTGATTTAAGCTTTGGCCCTAACTGATGTCTTTCACAGCCAGCTGTGGCAGTAGCACAGATAGAGAGCTCATTTTCTGAGGGTATTCTCCTGGGACACAGATAGATTTAAGAGCCTCTGTGTTACATCCAGTCTCAAGTGCACTCTCTGCAAACTATGCACCCCCCCACCCCCCCTTCAGTCATCTGCTCTTCTTAGCTTTCATCACTTGTTCAGAATCATCCACTGAAAACCAGAAGAATATTTTCCAGCTCCTTTTTCATCTTTATTCCTAGAATAGCATGTTCATCACTGTGTTGTGGACATCCTGCTTTCCATTGAGGTCTAGTGAAGTCACACTGTTTGCTGGATGACTCATACTGTGTGACATGCGACAGCTCTGAACATGTCCTAATGCTCAGCGGTGCACTCAGGTAAAGGCAGTGGTCTTTGAATAAACACACTGACTTTGAACATGAAATTAAGTGATTCTTTTACTCTCAAGAGAAAACAATGATTATCTTACATTAAGCTGTCACATAAAAAGAATTTGGTAGTAGTTGATGTTCAGGACATCCTGAGAAGTCCTGCCACAAATACCCATGCTATGTGCTGTTTTAAATACAAACTCCAGTTGAGATGTCATTAGTAGAAAAACTCCTACCCTTTTTATTTATTTGTCTCCAGTGACAGACCTTCTGTAAGTCTCTCACAGGGCAGTATATTGTAGAGTAAGTGGGGAGACATTGACCAGTAACTGGTGAGGTGCATTCCAGTGGAAAACAAATACGAGAGGTCAGTGCTTGCTAAATTAATGAGGGGCAACATATTGCTGAACAAATATCTGAATCCGCTGTGAGAACTATAATAGCATGCAGGGGAAATCTTTGCTATTCCTATCAGGTTTGGTTTTTGTGGCCGAGCTGTTAGCTGTGAGTCAAGGGTGCACAGAAATGGTTTTGGTTTCATGGGGTCACAGAACAGGAACTCCAAATGTTGTTCGTGTGTCATCTACATTTAACTATGATGAGTTTGCTCGGCCCATAGCTCTCCAATCTCAGGCAGGCAAACAAACAGGTGTGGAGACCTCTCTAAGCGAGGCCTATTGGTTTGTTCTTCCAACCTTTTCTGTTTATTTACCAGGTTTTACCAGGGGGAAGGTCACATAATAATCAAGGGAAATCTATCCATGGATTTAGAGTCATTCTTGTTTTTCTACTTTTCCTACTGTTTTATTTATAATTAACAGGTGAACTAGACCCCACCCATGTGACTGATCAATCTGATTTCTCTTCAAAGGCCTATTTAGATATTGTTGGTTAAAATAATGAATAAAGAATTTTATTCAATACACTTTTGTTTACACTTAGCCACATATATGTGTTCACTGTTTTCCCTGGCTACTGGTGAAATTAGGGTTTGTGATAGTTTTAACGCACCTGAAACTGTTTGATAATGGCCAAAAGTGTATTCAGTTTTGCAGTTTAGTTACCATTAATTATGACTTTGACTTGCCTGGATTATTTTTTAAATTATTTTACGCTATTGTGTACGTCTCTGTCATCATGACTATCCTCATTCTCTTCATTTCCTCTCTCCTGTCTGTCTTTGCACAACCCATCACATGGCTGTAGTTGAGCTGTCATAAGCCCTCTTAGCTCTTACCTAAACACCCAAGCTTTCTACCAACCTACCTCCCACACTTTAAAGGTAAACAAGACAGAAAGCTTTAAGAAGTGGGTTTTCAAGAGATTAGCTTGGTCCAGACAGCCCTAGGCTTATTCTGAACTAAAGCACCCTTTCAGTTACTGTTTTCTTTGTCTTATGATGCCTGGTTGCATTTCTCAGTGCCTAAGCTACTTCCAGTGAAACTTGTTCCAAAGCCCCAGCATGATCAAATAATTAGTTGGCTTCAATCAAAGAGTCAATTGTCTGATGCAGAAGGAAGCTTTAGAAAAAAATCACTAAACTGTCTTGAAACGTTTCCTGCAAAGCCTCAGAGACCAGAACAGAGCAGAACATATGGCCACCCGTTGTCTCACCTCAGCTTCAAATATACCATAAACCCCATTAGCCAGAAGTTAAGCAAGGAATTCAGGATATGCTGAAACAGAATAAAGGATCTTTTTTTGAGAAAGAAACTTGGCAGTTGAAACTGCAATGGTGAGAAAAATGACATTAACAAACTACAAACATCTTTCTGTTTTCATATGTTTACAGAATCAGATATTTGACTGCTGTGAACTTGTAGCAATGTTCAAAATGGCCCAAAATATACAAATAATTCTGGTTATTGAGTTACAGTGTTTGTTTTAAAGTGCTTCCTTTTTCTTATGTTTGGATTGTATTGGTTGTCAAGCTCTCTGGCAAAACATACAGCTGCCTCAAGAAACAAACAGGGTTGATGGGGAAAACATATCGGGTTATGTCTTTTCCAGTCCAGCTTTAAATCTGTCATAAAAGACGAGGTGTTACAGCTCAATTCTATTGTCCTTCTGAGTTCTTGCTTACAGACCTTACAATGTAGATGAGCGTGTGCATGTCTCCCACACCCCACCCCCACTCTGATAATATCTCTCCCTCTCAAGCCATAACCGTTTGACTTGATAAGATAGCAGCTGAGATTGGGGCTACAGTACAGAGATTACTTTTCTTCTCTCTCTCTCTCTCTCTCTCTCTCTCTCTCTCTCTCTCTCTCTCTCTATCTATCTATCTATCTATCTATCAAACCGAGCTGATAACCCTGGTGGAATATATGATTAGGACACGCTACTTCCATTTATCACCTCTGGGTACAGGCATAGGGGAATTTGTTCTGTTTGCTCTGCTGTGCCTCAATGAGGATGGGGTAGAACTTACACTTTCCTCTCTCACATCTGTTGTTTTCTGTTGTAGAACAGTTTCTGCTCTGTCTTCACACGCTTTCTTTGTTTTGCCCATGCTACAAATCATTGCTGTTTTACTTAACATCGGCCTGGAAAACACCTCAGAAGGACTCTTGACCACAAGGGTGTGCAGTAAGAAGCAGCTGATCTGAAACAGGCTGATGGCCTCCTTCAGGAGCTCATATAAACAGACAGCACATGATATATTAGGCCATTGGCCCTGTTATAAACATATTGATGTTGTGCATATTGTGTGATTGAATCTTTTTTAATGATAAGACTGAAGTTTTGAGGATTACTGTGCAGCCATTCAGTGTAAATCAGTAACTGTAGTTTAGTACATTTGCATAGCCCATATACATGTGTATTTTTGTGTATTTTTATGTGTGTATTTTTACTCCAGCTCTTTTTGCAAAAAGTGCTTTAAAACTTTGTGTTAAACATCTATGTAGGAGGAGGCCATGCAGAGGAGATTTTAGCAGACACTAACTTAGTGTCTGAATTAGTGCTTATGTGCTTGTATGAGGCTGGTGTTTGTATATCTGAAGTTTTTAGATGTAAAAAGGGGAGACAAAAAGGCACACAGAGTGGGCACAGATGCCTTTTTCCCTGAGCTGCCCGGTTAGCTCAGTCGGTAGAGCATGAGACTTAATCTCTCGGGGTCGTGGGTTTGAGCCCCACTCCAGGTGGCACCGCCTCCCATGGGTCCACCACCCATGGGAGGTGCCATAGGACTTAGGTGTATTGTGGACTGGGTGGCAGTTGCCCCTGCGACCCGGGCCCAGACCCAGATAAGTGGCAGACGATAACATGAAATTTTCCCCTGATGTCTGTGTTTTTGTCAGGTGGGTTGTGGGGAAGTTTTTGGTTATTGTAAGAAGGGAACATAGGTGTGCATATACACTGCGGAATTATGAACACATGGATACCACAGGTGGCATTAGTGCACACTAAATCTCTGACTGAAGATCTGGACTGAGTTGGAAATCACATCTCATCTCCCTGTTTTTAGAAGGCAATATTAATGATACGTATGTTTGTGTTTTACCTTACATTTTCAAATCCTAACAGCTTAACCAGTGTCACCTTGTTACAGTGGTAACAGCAAGTGTTAGTAGAGTGGGTCATCCACTAATCAGAAGGTTGGTGGTTTGATCCCCACCTCCCCCAGTCTGCATGTTGAAGTGTTTTTGCCCCCAGTGCATCATCTGTGTGTGTGTGTGTGTGTGTGTGTGTGTGTGTATGTGTGTGTATGTGTGCGTGTGTTAGTAAAAGCGCTAGATGAATGTGACTTTTAGTGTAAAGAGTAGTCAACAAAACTAGAATAGTGCTATATAAATGCAGTGCATTTACCATTATAAAATATAATACATACATAAAATATAAATAAATTTAATCTTAGGCTTCACAGTACAGGAGACAAATCTTTTTGTAAACACTGGTAGGTATGTCTTTGGAATTTAGGGTCTGTCACAGTGTTAAAAGAGGTTGTGAACCTATGAACCTCTGACCTCACACTCGGCATGTGCTTGTGTGCCCAGTAAACTCCATTAGTTATTGTAATGGACCCAGTCATTTGCTCTGCCAGAGAGGCTCATTCTAGTAATGGAAATGACCAGTGCCAACAGGAATGGTGTAAATGTCACGGTAAACATTCCTCCAGTCACATTCTTCTGTGATGCCACTGGGAAGCCTGCTGGGATTTATTGCTAGTCAGTAAAAAGCAGAAGAAGCGAGAGAAAGGAGGAAACTGGATGCTTTTTGTTTTTTCATGCCATTCTAATTATAGAGACTGTTGACTGCTGTCTGACACCAACAATTGTTCCATCTCCAAAGTCACTGAATCAGGGGCATGGTGTGACCAGCAAAAATGTTTAGCTGCACTTGACAGATTGACCAAAGACCAAAGTGGTTGCACTCTTGATCTATACATTGCACTGTTGCCACAGGATTGGCTGATTGGATCATTGCATGAATAAGCAGGTGTACAGGTGTTCCTAATAAAGTGCTCTGTGGGCATATTTGTTTAACTACTGGACTGACTTCCATGAAATTTGGTACAGACATTCACAGTCCTCTCAGGATGAATTGCTGTAACTTTGGGGTTCACCTGACTTTTCCTTTTAGTGTCAGGATCAGGCTGAATTTTAAATTGTCCCGGTATTTTGGTTTATGACCATATACTCTGATTGGGCACATCAGCCTGTGCTGTACTTTGTGTTTAGTGTTAATAAGCAAATGTTAGTATGTAAACACCCAAAAGTAAGATGGTTAACATGGTAAACATTATACCTTCTTTGGGGGCAGCCGTGACACAGCAAGTTAAGAGTGCGACTTTGGACCGCCCGGAGATCGGAGGGTCGCCGGTTCTATTTCTCGACCAAGCATTGATATGCACAACGGATATGGGTGGTGATGAAGGAGACGTGCCCCGCCTCTGCGACCATGGCTGTGGTGACCCTGAGCAATGCACCGATACACCCCAGCTCCCCTGGCTGCTCACCAGGGAAGCCCCCTGCCCCAGCGTCTCTAGTGCATGTACATGCTTGTGTGTGTGTTTCATTCACTTGGTGTGGGTAAAATGCAGAGAGTAATTTCCCCAGCTTGAGGGGTTAATAAAGGAAAAAACTTAACCCATCAGTGATAATATGTGCCCTCCAGGAATTATCTTGTGTTAAACTCTTGCAATTCATTTTTGCTGATCAACCCACTTCCCCATAACTGACTTGTTTTTGTGTATGTGATTCCATACCATTTTCCAAAATGCTATGGAATGACTTCTTACACAGATGTTAAGTTGTTGCACTGAGTCTGATGTTTGGACGTTTGCAAGAAAAAGAGAACAAATGTATTTCTGTTGGTGTCAAATTCAACAGGTCTTGTGGCTACACTGCATTCTGGTCCTTGATATTTCTTGTCAGAATTTTAACAAATTTTTAGAGAATATTTTATATTCCTGTAAATAAATTTACTTAACAGCTGGAGTTTTCTTGTAAGGCCAGGGTCAAGGGTTAGGGATTGAACTGAATGTAGTCAAATACAGATGTATGACTTGACGTGTGTGCCTGCAGTGATAATTAGAGCATATTTGAATATACTTGTCAGACAGCATGGATTCCAACCTGGTTATACAAGAAGTCTCCCTCAAACTTTGGTGTCACATCAAAAGCAGCGTCCCTCGGCCCCTCAAATGTTCAGGGGATGGTCATATCTCTAAAGAAGATATGTCTGAACCAACCACAAGGCCATAGTGGATAAAAAGGCCTCCTGTGAGTGCCGATGCTACTCACCCTCCTCCGTTCCAGCTGCGCTGCTGCTGACAAATTTACAAGCCCTAGGCTGACCCACAGGGTGACTTTCCAAACATGATACTGACAGCAAAACAGTTGGAGACAGAAGAGATGCCTGGAGGAAGGAAGAAGAGAGCTGAGAAAAAGAAGAGGAGGACAAGGAAGAGAAGCAAGATGTGTACATGCTGTGTTTGTGTCAGATTATATAATTTTAAAATCATAAAAATACACCATGATTTAGCTAGCAAATGCCATTTCATCACTGTTTATCACATATGTTCTTTACTAAAAAATTTTTTTGGCTTGAATGAAGAATTGAATTCAAATTTGAATGATTTTCATTCCACTTTCCTAATTCAATACATCATTGTTCGCTAATAGTTGTGGAAGACAAGCACTGAGTCATAATAAAACTGCAGGTGCAGAAAAAAAAAGATTAAGGCAAACGCAGGTGAGACAGAAATGAGATGAAAAAGCATGGTGGTATTTATTATCTCAATGGATACAACATTACACTAATTTGTCTGGAGGTTAGGGGTTTGACTGCCAATGAGACCACCCAAAACAAAAATGTATCCACTCCCAGTGCCGTGAGGCTTTCTGGATAAAAGGGTCTTATCACTAAGGATGTGCAGGGGAAACTCTGCCCAGTCTTTCCTCCTGTGTGGACACTGTCCACACCTCCAAGCAGCCAGTCTCCTGGATAGCTTATCAGAGTTTAAAAGTGCAGTATGAATCCTTTTCCAGCAGGAAGCTTTCCATTTTTCAGTACATTTACAGAATGTTTCTCATTGTCAGTGTCTTTGTTATACACGTACTCTATGATATGTACTGTTTAAAATATCTGAGATTAGCTGCTGTCTAAGCCCAGCTGGTACTGTGTACACTCTGACATGAATGTAACTCATGACATTTATCTAATGAACAGAATAACACAGAATTTATTCATTCAGGCTATGAGAAAAAATAGTGCTCAGTCTTTCTCTTTCATAACTGTTATCTGCTATGTTACCTCTAATGTGGTCCAGAAGATCTTCTCCAAAGAACCATGCAAATACATGGCAGTAATCAGTATATGAACCTTCAGCCAGTTAAAGATGAGAATATCTTATTTTTGTAGTTTTGGCTATCTGTTGACTATCAATAATATAAACATGATATCTGCTGTTTTCAAGTGCAGATTAAGAGCATAGAACCTGCCTCATTCTGGGTATTATAGTACTAATGTCAACATGTATGAAAATGCTGTTTCTTCCAAATGTACCTGACACTAGATGTATGCCAGATGTTTTATGTTAGTGCAAAAAATATTAGATGACTGCAGTCAAAACTTCACTCAAACTATTTCAATACAGGATCCACACAGAGACTTCACTACTATTTCATTTTTTCTGACATAATGTGATGCATTTTCCATCCAAAGCTATTTCAATCAGGAGAGACTACAAGAAACAAAATTTATTGAATACAGGTAGAATAGGCTTTTGGTGCTTAGGCCCCAGCAGGAAGCAGATCCCCATGGGAAGCTATCTTGATGATTAGAAGCTTCCCATGTGTAAGAAAACCCCCCCAAGAGCCCAGCCACTGGTGGTGATGAGAATGGGTTTGAGGTTGTGCTGCCTTCTTGGGAGCCTTCAGAGAGGAGGGCTTGATTGGGTATGGCCAGCAACCAAAGTTGAGGTGCTGGAGGGGAGCACTGCTGAAATGACAGCTGAATGACAGCAGAGAAGGAGATTTAAAGTTAATGAGGGATTGGCTAGAGGTGAGCATGTTGGTTTCTGGTTGGATGAAGGCAGGAGAGAGGTGGTGTAGCTTGGAATGAGTGGGAAACTGAGCTTGACAAAGAAGGCATGCGCAAGGATGTAGTCTTCCTGGCTGAACTTTTGCTAAGCTTCATCAGTCTGCACCAACAGAATGTAGGCTGTCAGCAAGTCCCACACTGAAACTCTGAATGCACATCAAAATTTGCACATTTGCAAAAACTGATCATATAGTCTGATAACTACTGGTAGAATTAATTTAAATGCCATAAACAGAATGTAACCATGTGAGCTGTTGTACAATAAAACCTGTGTTTCTTGTGTGCAAATCTATCCACCACCTTCTATTACTCTGTACCATATAAAATTCAAAGCTTTGATCAGAGTGCAGGAGCTGATCGCTAATTCTGCACTATGAGTTAAGCATGGGGCCCTACACCGCAGGACTGAGAGTGAGCTGCTAGCGTCTCATCCACACGTTGATGCTCCTGTCAGTGTCAAAGCCTCCAAGTGGGACACTTTGGTCTCACTCGTTGATTTCAGGGCTGCGGAAAAATGAGCGTGTCCACCCGGCTGTCATGTTTCCATCACTGCTGATGAAAGTTGGAACTGATAAATACCTGGTGGTGAGAACCACATATTTATTTGACCAAGGAATGAATGCTGATTGTACCCTTTACCCCTGAAGACAAAAGACAGATGTTAATGGGTGTTGGCGAGCTTTTTATCCAGTATGAAAGGTTCTCCAGTGTCCTTGAGTGGCCCAGCCAAAGCACAGATTTGAACCCCACAGAGCATCTGTAGAGAGACCTGAAGATAGCAGTTCATCTGACAGAGGCTGAGAGGATCTGCCAGGACAAATTGGGTAAACTACCCAAACTCATGTCTGCAAAGCTTGTAGAGACTTGCCCCAGAAGACTTGAAGCTGTAATTGCCTCCAGATGTGGTTCAACAAAGGGCTGTTTTAAGAGTTTGAATTCTTTTGTGAACGAGAGATTTCAGATTTAGCTACTTTCTGAAGCCACTGTATTTTGGTTTGTTTTCTAGTCCGCTCATGTGAGCGCACTTTACTGACCCATCAATAGTGTCGAAGAGAGGTAAAATCCCTAAATACATACATATGTTTAAAAAACTGTAACAAAGTAGAAAACATTGTCAAGCGGATTTACTTGCTAAATTTCTCCTTTAATGTACTGCATTGTAGATTGAGGGAACAGTGTTTTGGGAACAGTTCCCTCTGGTGTTCCCCATACTGAAATAACACATAATTTTGAAAGGCAGTTTGGATGAGCATTTCTTGCTTTCAGCAAAAACTCAAATAACACGAAGAAAACCAGATTTCTCCTCACTTTCATCTCACCAATATTGTGTTGACATTACGGACAGATGTATTTCTAGGAGCATTGATTATTTTTCTTCGGATTTTCCTCAAGGTCCACCTGCTTTTTGAATATCCATGTATCTGGTTACCACTGCTATTGTTGGAGCTGTGCCGGTGTGTAAAACAAGCAGTAGGTCTAACATGTATGTCAGCGCAGGGGGAGGATTGAGGCTGTGCTAGAGCCGGCATGTGCTCGCACTCTAAGCCAGTGAAATGCATTGTGGTTGTCACAGACTTTCCAAAGGGACTCCCACCAAGGCTCAACTGTCTAAATGACAGAAATAGTGAAGGGGAAAGAAAGGCTGAGAGGTGAGGATTGGGAGACAGAATGGTAGAGATGCAGAGAAGGGGAGGTTAATTGTGTGAGTGGGAGGGAAACTACAGTCCCAAACAGCATCACAGAATGAGCTGGTCTTCTACCTAGTGGATGTGGAATGCAAAGCCACCAATATTTTGACTTCTCCTCTGGAAACAGCTGTGTTTCCCCTTTTTCAAAGATATTTTTTCCTTATTTATCAGATCCCTCAGGAGAAATCCATCTCTTGGCCCTGACACTGGCTTCCTCTGCTAAATCTGGGGGCCAGACTGGCCGATCCCAGTCACACACATTTACACACACACACTCACATACACACCTGCTGCCCAAAAGCAGACATTAACAACAGATCACTATAGCATGCCTTTTTACTGCCTGTACTTGTGCACATTTAAAGAGGCACATGGACACATAAGACACACAGAAGTATGTGCAAACACAGACAAGTGAAGGCACAGGCAAGGACTATTTTAGGTCTACCTGTTATTCTACATTTAAGGATTTCCTTTTGTGACCAAGCAACAGTCAAAAATCACTTTTTTTCTTTACTTTATGCAGTAATTTTTAAGCTGATAGTCACAGACCCAGACAAACCCTCCTCTGCTAGCCATACAAATGTTTTCCCCCTGTATCATATGGCAACCAAAGGACAGCAATTCCTTTTTTGTGCAGTGTATTGAGCGATTAATGATCTGGTGGAAGAGTATTTTTATATATACAATTATGTTTTCTTCTCTCACATTAAGTGAGTTGCTTTTTTTCTGAACCTGGATTTGGGTAGGCTAAGTCAATGGGCCACTTCTCAACAACTGTGTGTATGACTAATGTTTTGATACACACTGCATCTTCTAAGGACTTGTTTTACTCTGGGTTCAGCTGTTTGGACAGCAGTACTGTGTGTTTGTTTTTACAAGGGCTTTAGGTGAAATCTCAACCAGCCATTAACGTCCATTTAGACCTGTAAGTGTTCAAACAGACACAAATGCTGTATAAAGATGGGTTTAAAGTTTGAATGTGTATGTGCACACTGTCATGACTAGGGCAAGGACTGGGACCCAAATGCGCGACCCCACAAATTCAAAAATAATAGTGTTTATTCTAACAAAGTTTCAAACAAGGAACACCCATAAAGGGGAAAAAAAACAAAAACAAAAATACAAAACATGAACTCAAAATCACTCTTAGAGAGGAAAAAGACTGGACAACCTGAGAAACCAAATCCAAACAAGAAACAAAGTAACAAATGATACACAACTTGACTTGAAACACAATGACTTGATCACTGGACAAAAGACAAGACGAGAGACAAGAATGAACTGACAAGAACACAGGGAATCGACGAGACTTAAATACACAAAGAAAGGGGCAACAGGTGAAACCAATTAGGGAGGGGCAGACAATCACAAATGGAGGGAACCAAGAAAAAGACAGGAAGTAGAACAAGACAAGATACACAAGGGCTATGGTTTCAAAATAAAACAGGAACTACTAACAAAATTTAACAACCTAAACAAGATTCCAAGAGTCCACAAAGGGGTTCAAAACATAAAAGTGTTCAGAAAACAGCCCCCCTTAGGGGACATGTAAATCAAGATATCAAATTGTGAATTTCCTTTCCCTATTTTTTTCTTTTCGTTTTTTAACAGATATTTTTTAAATTTACATTTTCATAATAAAATAATCAAATCAGAATCATCAGTACAGCCACACAATATATAATTTTTATTTTAGTATTACTATTATTGTTTTTAATCTACATCAATAAATGAAACACATTTAGAAGTACATGTGTGAGCTAATGTTTTTTTCTTTTATCAGAGGAGTTGAAAACTAATACTTTTTTGTGGATGTTGTCTTCATTGATAGATGCAACTACTCAACAGTTAATTTCAATTTAATTTGTGTACATTTTAGTCATTTACATTAGAAACACTCTGTTTTTGGGTAGATTCCCAAAAACTATAATGGAAAAAACAGAATTTGGGAAAAAATGAAACAGAATTTATAGGGCCCTAATTTTAGGAGATGGACCTCAGTCCAAGAGATGGCGGCGTGTAATGTGTCACGGTTTAAAAGCGATAGTGTGGAGACATTTTGTTTAAAAGAAGTTTTATAGTTTCTAAATGCTGGGAAATTGCTAAAGATAAAGAAAAGTTAAAGAAAAGTTAAAGAAAAGATAGAGATAAATGTGTTTTACTTCAATGAATGGATATTTAAAAATATACATTATTTTACAAGTAACTACAGAGTGAGAAAAGAAACATTCTATGTGTGAAAAAATCGGTGAATTGTCGAATCGAAGCACTGTGAATCATAATCGAATCGTGAGGTGACTTAGATGGCACACCCCTAATTATGATCAGCAGAATTGCTAGAATGACCTAAAGGTAGAGCCAAAATTCTGTCATATCTTCTTGCCAAAGTGTGCAGAGGACAATAGAAGTAATAGCTGAACCTTTAACAATGGCAGCACATTAAACTACATTATGTTAGGTAACATTACATTCAGCTATGTTACGTTAAACTAATTTACGTTATGCTATGTTACAGCTAGGTTATGTTAAAGCTAGGCTAAAAACTAACTTTATATTACATTATGGTATATTACTGTGGTGAAAAACAAGGAAAGAAAAGGGCACAGCATAGTTAGTGGATCTTCATCTTAATCCTAAAAAAACAGTGCTTCAAAAGATGGAATAAAATCTCCTCTTGACACACAGGTATGTCATAAACAGCTACCTGGAGGCTAGCAGGAGAGAGCTGATGACTGCCACCACTCAGCTGTCAGTCCACTGATGGAAATACTGATATTACACAGTCCAACAGCCATACCACGGTTATCTATCTGTTAGCAAAGCCCCAGGAGGGACACAATTACAGCATATTATCTGCATGTCATCAGGGTTAGACACACACACACACACACACACACACACACACAAACCCACACACATTGCACACAAATTTAAAATCTCAAACTGACAAAAGATAGATGTGTATTCAGACCTCATTTTATCATTTTGCATGGAATGCAGGTCAGTAGTGAGAGAGCTTGGGGTGGTGGGAACAAAAGTCAAATACTCTACTCTCTTTTGATGTGTAGGAGTTTGTGTATCCTTTGTGTGTGTGTGTGTGTGTGTGTGTGTGTGTGTGTGTGTGTGTGTGTGTGTGTGTGTGTGTGTGTGTGTGTGTGTGTGTGTGTCTGGGACAGTATGCCTGACCTTATGTGTCATGGTTTTGGATGGGTATTTAGAAAAAGCCCAAATGGTTTTTCAGACATTATATGGAGGAAGATAGCTGTAAAAAAAAAAAAAAAAAGGGATTATATGGTTCAAATGGGGCCTTTGTTCTTGGGGATGCCTGTCCAGTGAGGTCATTATGTACTGTAACCTGTGGGAGGTAACAGAAGAAGAGCAGGCTGGATATCCAGGCCACTCATGAATGTGTTTCTGTGTGTCTGTGTGCTGGAGGAGAAAATGCAGTATGTTCAAAATGCATGCTTTCATGCAACTCTAATTTTTAACATTATATGTTATAACACAACTGATTTCATGTTAGACTGGACTGACATAAAAAGCTTAAATTTCTACACAATTAATCAAGCTCGCATTTAGGTCACTAGAAAGACATCTTTAATGTTTCAGTGCTTAATGTTTCTGCTAGAGATTTCATGTTCTGATGATGTTTTCATTGTTAGTTTGTAGCATTCTCACATAGTTGCTGCTCATACTAGCTACCAGGGTCTTCTTATTTTTGCCCAAATAAATCTGCTGGACACATAAAACACATCACTTCCTGTACACCAGAGGAAGACACCCCTTCACCTTCTGTTTTTAACTGGAAAGTTAAAAGTTTTCATGGAGCCTCTGTAAGTTCAATTACTGTCTTTTCAGTTATCTAACATTGCTGCAAATTGTTACTTTAGCCTGAAATATAACTATCTTTGCTAAAACATTTCTCAGCCTTTCTCAACTGTATGCCATGAACATGGAACATCAAATCATGTAATCATGCAACAGCAAAGTGCTGAAAACACTTAATTGATGTCTGCTGGACACACAGAGTGGAACTTTTGGCTTCCTCTTCTCTATTTGCTAATGGGACCTGACAGTCAGCAAATGGACTGGTCTCACTGCCTCATATCTTTGCTACGGACTGATGCTTCTGCCTGGCCCTGAATTTTCAGACCCCTGACTTCTGCAAGTGTGTGCGTAACAAAATGTGTGTGGAAATGTGAGTGTAAGCCCCTCCGTCCTCTTTTTCTCACGTTTGTGAGTTCCAGTAATGTTGGTCCTGTGGCACTCAGTGTATTGGCTTTGATGCTGGGTCAAGGGAGAAGATCAGAGTAAATAATGACTCCCCAGAGACACACACACACGCATGCACACACCCACCCATGCCACTGATGACTCCCAGCAGACTAGAAGCCCCTTCGTCTGTACCTCAACCCCAGAAGCTACCCTGCCAGCTGCTTGACTACAAAAAGCCAAAACACTCAGCAGAAGGCAGAAACAGCTCTTGGTGGCAGCCAATCTCAGCGGCAACGTATCAGGCAGCTCACACCACTGCGGTGTGTGTGTACAGTAAACTGGCAGTATTCATATGCTTTGCAAGAATCAACAGCTCATTATCTTCCCACATTGCATCAATGCCAAGGTTAAAGACTTTGAAACATAAAATCTGGCTTGAGCCTCTTAAGAAAGACTGTTTACAGCACAAAGATTTCCAGATGTTTTTCTTTCTTAATTCAATAGTAGCAATCTGTGAAGAGTTGTGATTGTATCAACTACAAATGTTTCCAAAGAAAGTCAGTCTGTCCAGCCAAACCCTTAATTAGATGGGACTTTGCAGAAATTAACGATAAATGGAAAACATAGACATATCTGACCTATCCTCAGAAACCATCAAGTCTGAAAGAAAAACCAGACAGATTATGGACTGTAATTACATAAACACAGATGAATTCCTCTCATGCCTTGGACGTCAAGAACATTTTTTTGTTGGTTTAGCCATCCGCAAAGTCTTTAACAATGTTGACAGGTTCTTGGTGTTCAAAAATTAAATTGAGGGGTGTTTTGCTTTTTTCTTTTTACTTTCCTACATTCACTTTCATTTTGTCTCCCTCCTTCCTTTCACTGTGGTGCATTATGGATCAGAGGAAATAGTAATTTATAGACTTAATTAGAAAGTAGAGATGTTTAAGAGGGTCTTCAGGATTCAGTTTAGGCATTCTTTGCATGCATAAAACCCCTAACAAAGAGTGGTTATTCAGAAGATTCTGGAATGGTGTCTGTATAGCAGACAAAAGCTCAATCTCATGTTTTTTCAGCTACACTGGCTTCTTGTTTCCATGATAATTCAAGGTAAGTGGTTAGGTTTAAATCTTGGGTACAATTCAGAATCATCATCCATATGATGATAGAAAAATGCACGGATTGTGGTGGCAGGTGGGCATGGAGTTCACCTCCTGCCACAAACTGGCAATTAACATCAGAGCTTTTATTTAGCATAACCATGTTCTTTCCCAGACTTTAACCATACTGTAGTTGCCATTTGTAGATACTGCAGAAAGCAATAATGCACACTAACAGACTAACACCGTAACAGACCTGCACACCTCCCAAAATCTTTAATCTGGCCTGTAGCACAAACACATAGACTTAACATGCTCCTGTCTGAGGGGAAGAGATTTGCAAGAGTATTTTACATGTCTTCAACTGTGGGAGGATGACAAAATCCTGTTTAACTTGGCAGTGTGGACCAAATCTCATCATCTGTCACCAAACTGGTACTTAGTAAAAGCTTACTGATAGATCTTCCTTAAGACTCTGTTATCTTGGTCACAGGTGTTCAGTAATCTGCATTACTGGTAACTTATCACTGGATACATTCACAGAAGATGCAGTTTTGATGTGAAACCTAATTCTCAAGTAATGTGGACCATATTATTCTCGTGGTTTCCTGCACGACATAAGCTTCAATACCACGATGGAAAAGTTAATTAATTCTCTAGCTTGGAGGCTTGACACCCTGAATAACCCCTATTTTTAAATAGATAGATGTTATCTGATGACATAATTACTTTTGAGAAACCCATCCATAATGTTCCCTGTAGTTACTTTTAACAATTGAGTTTTGATAAAGGTGTGAAAAACTATTTTGGCAAGGGGAGGTGGTTTTTGGTTATTTTACTCTGTGGCTGTGGGACGTCTGAGGGATTGGTCGGACGGCATCAGGAGTGTGAGCTGCAGCGCTGACCACTAACCACAGACCACATACTAGTCAGCCTGTCAACCAGTGCTAGGCCTCTCCTGCACAGTCCTGCTTTTTCTGCTTCACATCCAAGATTTCAGTTTTTCTGTATTCGTTCCTTCTTTCTGTCCTTCCTTCCACTTACAGATTTCATCCCACTCTCTGTTTCTTACTTTTCCATCAGACCTCCAAAGTTGTTGTTGCATCCTCACAAACTGTGTTTATTGACCGCTGCTCTTTATTTTTACTCAGATTCTCTCTGTCAGATTCACTCTTGTCTCTTCTTCTGCCTTTTTCTGCCTGTTTGTGTGCTCATCCAGCTCCCTGCCTTCTGCATAGACAGCCTTCTGTCTACGCAGAGCCTTCTGGCTCAAAGTTTCACACACTGGCCTTTCTTTTCCGCTTTTCCTTCCTTTGCCTCTTAAAGGGGCATGCATCCCAGTTTATGGAAAGCCAGCCTGTTATGCCAAAATATGTCCTACAAAGCTGGTTTGTAGGGGATTGAGATTTTTTTCCCCAAATAATGCAGATTTGCAGGCTGTTCATTTGATTTTTTTTTTTATCCCACTGCAGTTAAATTATGTGTTGTTCAGAAAGTGTAGTATTTCATTCATTTATTTCCAGACATTCCCTTATCGTATAAAGAAAATGATCACTGATGTGATATTTCTATTTTTAGATTTTCCTGTCATAACTTGATGTATTTATCATGTTATCATATGTATCATTGTCCCTTTGGTCTCCATGTCTTCCTCTCTGCGGTAACTGACTAACCAACTAACTTTGTCTTTCTTCACCTGCTCTTGTCATCTTAACTTCTCCCCATGTTATCTTCTTCTGTGATGTCACTTTAACTGACATGTACTTTTATATATTGACATTAACAATATGGTGTTTTGCTCTATTCCATTTCAACTTATATATTACAAATTATTCACCCAAAAACTGTCTACCACAAAAAACATTCATTCATTCCCCTGCCCCCTTCCTGTTTCCTCTTAATATGTTTCTTTCACTGCTTTTCTCTCAATCCTACTTTCCCTGCTTTTGTTACAGGTCTCAGGCTGAGAACCCATAAACAGATAAGGTTTTCTGTTCAATGCAGCTTCGCTCTGTCGAATTTATTTGCCAACATGCAAAATATACTTCTTGCTGTATTCTCTTTTTTTTTCTCTTTATGATTTTATCCATACAAAAATTCACAATATCAAAAATAAACAAAATACTTAATCTGGTTACAATCCTCTACTTTAAAGTAAATCATAATCTTCCTTTACAATAAAAAAATAATTAAGTTCAACCAGTCTACTACTGTGTTAATGTGTCCTTATTCATCATTTAAGCTGAGCTGTATTTACATTTAGTACACAATACTGCACGATTTAGTAGAAAATCCATAGACTGTATAAGACATGGACGTAGCACCCGTGACGTCACCCATTGGTTTCGGGGAGTCGTTTTTGTGACCAAACCATGGGCATTTGAACTGCGCCATCTTGAATTTTAGTGGGAGTGTACTTTCCATATTTGGCGAAGAGGCGGTTACTCTACGGGTCAACCGGGGTCAGCCGGCCGAGAACACGGCCACTTAGCTCGGAGCAACCGAGCTAGCCGAAGGCTAATCAGCTAGGCTAACAAGCTAAGCGGCAGCTACACGCAGCTACATCCATCACACGACAGTCCCCTAGTCCGACCCGACTGCTCGACCCCGTGTAACCGCGACACACAGCATTCAACAGAGATCATAATGTTGCTGCTGTGTTTTAAACATGACTGTTTCAGATAGAGAGGTTTTAGATGGAGCTGCAGGGTTTGGTGGAGTTGTGGGGGGAAATTTATTTCTAGCCTGTTATTTAACTGTGAAACAATCATTATTTCATATTAATAAAATATATTAAAAAGTTAAAACATTATTATTATTATTGTTATTGTTGTCATTATTATTGATGATGTTTAATGAGTGAACGATAAAAAAATAATGATGATAATAATATATTAAAATGTTTAATACTTAATATTTACCGGCTTTCGCTGCTGCCTCCACCCACTATCCACTTACAGTTACAGCAGCACACAAACAACGGCAGCCGCTTACTGATGGAGCTGCTCTGTCCATGTAATGTCGGACTTTTTAAACAGAAAAATGAGACGAAATAAAGTTGTAGCCTTGTATTGCCGCAATAAACGGACTCTGAGAGCACGGAACACACCGCAACAGCGTTCCTAACATTAGCTGCTCCGGTCCTCTATCTGTATCAGCAGCGACCAGAAATCGTCAATTAAGTCATAAGCCAGCGGCAAAATATGCCGGTACTAATTAGCGCAAACATCCAGGTAAAATAGTGAGAAATTTACTTACCAAAAAAACTGCAACACAGACTCCTTAGACGGTCGGTTAGTACAGTCTACGCTACAACAAGCCATACTGTCACAAAAACCTATCCGAACATTGGCAAACAAACACGGACACTGCAGCCCCTGTCAGCCCCTGGAGGTAGCCGGAGGCCTCTGGATGTAGCCGCCTAGCCCAGCCGATGCTTTAGCAAAGAGCTAACTGCCAGTTCCTGTCTATGGGACAGTCACTCAACGTAACCACGCCCCAATTTATTAAGCCTAAATAACACTTAAACGGTTGTGGTACAAAAAAAATCACCCCCCTCACAGTGTTCACGGAGGTGGAAACTATCAATAGAGACCAAAAACAAAAAATGTACCAGGCTGTAAATATGATTTTTTAGGCTGTAAAGTTGGCTATTTTAACATGGGGGTCAATGGAGAATTGCTCACTTCTGGAGCCAGCCCCCAGCGGCAGCCGAGGAACTGCAGCTTTTTGAACGCGGAAGTGATCCTCACTGCTGAAACCTACAGCTCCCCCCTTGAGAAAATCTTTAAAAAAAACTATCAATCATGACAACTGCATGTCAATTTAGAAGAGATGCATGAGCTGAAGACTTGCAAAGTAACCTTCCAAGGTGCTAAACAAAACCAGGAATACATCAGAACCACAACACGGTAACCTAAATAAGCTATCACACCAATAAGATCTCACTTTTACCCAAAATGAAATGTGCTCGAGCCAAAATCAGGACCCTATTTGCATATTATGTTAATTTCAATGAAACGTTTATGGACAGCGCCATCTTAGATCACACAAGAAAAACTAAAGGGAAACAATATCTGTATTACTCTCACAAAATCGATTTCACACTCATTTTAGGTGTTTAATAACACGTGTATGTAGTTATGCAAGGTTTTGTTTTTTTTGTTTTTTAAACTTCACAAACCTGTAGAAAACAGGAGAAAAGGATGAGACAGGCGACACGTACTTCTGTTCAATGCAGCTTTGCTCCATCGAATGCGGAAGCAAGCGAGTCCGCTGGAAAAAGAGGGTCCTTTGGAGAAGCACAGCGCCACACTGCCTCCTACTGGCGATACAGATATGCAACTCTGTTGCAGAGAGGGCTTGCCGAGAAGCCATAATTAACCTTTACGGCTCACATTCAGCTGTTTTCCTCACAGAAATAATACACCCAAAGTAAAATCATGAATTAAAAAAATAATTATTTTGTATACACTATTAAAAATATATAAACAAAATTACAGAAAATGTGACCATACATTTTGTGTGCGTCACACTTTCTTTCCTTCGAAACTTTCATTCATATATCCTCACTCTTTCTCTGCCTGTATCAACATTTGATCAGCCATCATTTACTCTCTCCTCTGCTCTGGTCTTCTTACTCACTCTCTTTCTGCCTCTTGTGTCTATCTGTTTCACGTAGGAGATTAAAATCACCCACAGTGTTTAAGTGAATCATCTGAGAATTTCCCTACTATTGTCAGGTTTTCTGGTTAACTCTACCTCTGTGTGTTTGTGCATGTGTTAAAGGGATTAAGAATGAAAGTAGTGGACTGATGACTTTGTCATTTTACATGTTTTCATATATTTTCCCAAAAATCCTGACCAATTATTGTGGTAATAAAGCAAAGTTATAAATTACACTTACAATTAACACACTTTTCTTACAGTTTCCATTGCACATTGTTTGCACTACATCACTAATATGATTACTTTCTTCCCATCTTTCGAATCACTTTGAATAAAGTCCTCCCTGAGTCATCCAAATATAAATCCCTTTTCCCTTTTTTTGTGTTCCAATCTCAAAGCTCACATCATGGTAGATTAGCACAGAGGTTACGCTCCCTGTACGACTTCCTTTTGATTTTAGATCTGAAGCCTCAGTGGAGTTCAATGGAAATCCAAACTGAGGAGTTGTAGAAGCAGCTGGAATGCTTCTTAGCTGCTAACAGCTGCTCTTCGCTGCTAACAGTGTGCCTCCCAAGCCACTTCACATTGGGCTGCAGTGATAAAGTGTAAGATATGGGAGATGATAGACTGTGGCTATCTTCATATTTCATGGTTGCTGGTGAGTTATTAAATGAGCTGAGGAGTGCCCTGAGATTTTGTTAGAATGTGAAGGGAATAAATGCTACAATAAATACGTCAATGTGAATTTCATTAAAACCTAACAAAATGAGTGCATACGTTTTCCACTTGGTGAAAACAGTTTTCTCCTTTGCCAGAATCTTTTTCATTCCTCTTGTATGATTGCATTAAATTTAGTAACATTTTTGAGGAAATGCAAAGTATAACAAGTTGCCAGCTGAATTCTAGTACCAGGCTATTTACAACCTTGCTGCTTCACTGGAACTGGTTACTGGAAGTCACTGTGGCTGTACAGGACAACTCCCAGAATATGTGCGGGTGTGTTTGTAACAGGCATGTTCCTGGTTACACAAAGTTAAATAATGGCTGTAAACAAGTAAGAAAACCCCACTTGCTGCATTTAAAAGGTATTGGAAAGACATAACTAATGAGCAGCCTGGTGTTGAAAAAAACTTTCAGGTCAAAGAAGAAAGCTAGCAAAGTGGAATTCAGCCTGGAATAATGCATGAAGGCCCCCAAGTCATTTAATATTTTAGCACAGGTGTCTGACATTTTGTACAGTCAACAGCAGATGTAATAAATATTTGATATATGTGGAACTCCTCCTGACTTTGTCACCACCTACGATAAGTTTATAAAAGAGGTTTTGGGCCAAAAGTCAGTAGATTCCTAAACAGGGAATTTGACATTTTAAAGCTGTTGGTCATTCAGCCTGGGGGTGTTGAAGGGAGTGTTGTAAAGTCATTTAGAGTACCATAACCTCTGCTGAAGGCCTCCACACATACACTCACAGAAGCTTAATAATACATCAAATTTATATAGCGCTTTTCCGGGTGCTCAAAGACGCTGGACAACAAGCAGATAGCAACAAGCAGTATACAACAAATGAAAACGAGCTTAGCTGATCCATCTACCCTTCAGCACAAGACCAGACCAGATGTCACACACAGCTACTGTGACATCTGTGTGTGTGTGTTTGTGTGTGTGAGCAGCTTGTGGAGTAAGAAGATGAAATGGTCACTGTTGAATCTGATAGAAGTCACCCCGGTGTGAATAATCTCATTCTCTTTAGGTGGTGTCCTTTGCTTCAGTGGAAGCTGTCTAAAGAACAGAGAGGCAGAACTGGCTGAAAACTGAAATCCTTTAACTATCATAATTTGTTTTGACCGAGTCACATCACACACATTTAAATTTTTCTCAGAAATGCAATGAAGCCAGAATGTCATCCCACCCAGCCTTCTCAGCTCAGTTTGTTACTTAGGTCAGCATTTATGCAATTTGGAAATGTCTGGGGATAAGGGGAACTTTGACCTTCCTAGGTGTGGGAACAAGGTGGGACTGGTACTTTTGGGAGAGTCTGATTGGTTCCAGTGTTTCCACATCAACATTTTCTTTTCAGCTGTGACTCAGGGAATGTGTCATTGGTTCATTTTGGGTAGGTCCCCACATCATGAAATTACCAGAAGGTTTTTATAAATTCTAGTTACCTCAGGTTTGGGCTCTTAAAGTATCCAAAATAAATTGAAATATGTATTGAAAAAAAGTATAAATATTGGCTTCACTTTAACAAATGAGATAGGTGCTAATTAGTGAGTTTAGGGTTGGTAGGTTGATTTTGTGAGCTTCAGATGGAACTAGTACCCAATCTTTATGCTAAGCTAACTAGTTGCTAGCTGAACTTTAATAAGCGTACAGAAATGAGTGATATCAACGTTCTCATCTAACTCTTAACAACAAAGCAAAAGTGTATTTCCCAAATTATTCCTTTAACTAAAATCCTGCATGCTGGGGTAGGTACAGCAGTAGCAGTAGAGGACTACACTGAGTGGAAATTAGAGTGGAGATGGTATGTGTGGTAGTGTGTAGCACACAAGAAAGTATTTAAATCAGTGAGAGTGTGATGGAGTAAGAATAGAGTGTACTGATAAGTGTTTTTTGGTCCTTAAGCAATCATGTTACTAGTTTTTTGTGTGTTTTGCAGACTACAGCACATATATGAGGCTTATCATTTACTGTTTATGTCTGTGTGAATATTTCTGTACATGACCTTCTAGTTGCATTCAACATGCCCACCCTTTATTCATCTCCTTCTTCTCAATTTGTGTGTCTGTTGACTGTTGCTGTGGGAGAAAAACCTCTAGCTGAGACAGGAACCAATTCCCCAGAGAGCATGTTACCATTATGGTGCATATTGCACTTAAAAGCATAGAAGGGAGCACTTTTGTTGGTTTTTGTCATTTCACGCTGTCAGAAGTGGTTGCAGAATGTCTCTAAGTTTGCTGCCACTGAAAAAATCACGGGCCTTTGCTTTGGACTGATGATAACAGGTTTATTTAGGGGAACTGGAAGCCACAAGACCTATTAGAACTGTATAGTATAAATCATATGTGATCATTTTAAAGGCTTCTATGGTTCACCTCAGTGCAGTGTTTGTGAGAAGGATATCCACTTCTATATTTACACAGAAACCCTCTTTGTGAATATGTAGTTTCATCCTATTTGTAGAAAATGCATCATGTATGTGAGACAAGCCATTGAAAAGGCATTGTAAAGCTCAAAAATGGTAATACTGTAAATTCAGATTCAGACTCAGATTCAGAGAACTTTATTTGTCCTTGGGGGACAATGTAAGGCACATGTGAGCAGCTTGACGTGGAAAACAAAACACTTTAAAAAAAAAATAGAACAGTACACAATATAAACAAAAGCTATGCAAAGTGGATAAAGTGCAGACGGGGTATTAAATTACATTTAACTGATCTGCTTAAGTGCAAATCCAATCTAATCATGATTTCCTGTGATGAGCAGGAACGGAAGACTTACATAATAGTATTTAACTTCATGCAGAGAAAATAAATAAGCTTTATCCATGCCAATAAAACTTATTTGAATTTGAAATAACTAGTTTTTCACTTGTCTCTCAGCATTATTATTCCCTGTCTCTTTCAAAGAATCAAAATGCAGTTTATCCAAGTACAGACCAAAGTAAGTAAATAACATGAAGAGCAATATATACAGCATATATTTACAGTATATTATGTGCATTTGTGTGTGTGTCCAGGTCATTCACTATTCCCTCAGGTTGTGGTATGTTGATATATATTGGGCAGAAAGATATACACTGTCTCCTTCTCCTCTGAGTATTTTTATTTTTTTTAAATTTGGAGCTATAGTGTGGTTAAGTAAATGTTCCTTATTTCACTGAATGATTCACAATTTTAGGAGGAAGTGCATCTCTGCCTCAACCTCACTAGTTTAACAGTGACCACATGTTCTGTTTTCTTTTGGTTGCTATGTTCGGGTCCCTGAGCCCATACGTGATTAGGATCTGCCTCTGCTATCTATCTGTCTGTCTATATATCTATCTTTCTATGTAGTTGAGCGATTCTACCAATTCATAATCTCTGTTTAACATTCTAATCTTCTCTGGCTCTTTGTCTTTGTGGATAATATTGTTGCACTTTGTGTATGTGTCTGTTTCCATCCCACAGTAGAGTATGACAGCGAGCTTTCTCCACAGCGGCGTCACCACAGGGAGTTTAAGTTCAACCTCTCGCAGATCCCCGAAGGGGAGGCCATCACGGCAGCTGAGTTTCGTGTCTACAAGGAGTGTGTGAGCCGCACCTTTCGCAACGATACGTTTATACTCAAAGTCTACCAGGTGGTCAAGGAGCACCCCGACAGGTAACACACTCACACACAAAGCTTTTAAGGAAGATAACAGGAAGATGTTCAAATAAATTTTACAATGAAAAGTAAACAAAAAAATAAAACAAATGCTAGAAGTTTATCCCTTTTTTCCTCATTTTCATATTTTCATAGTCTTTCTCCAAGCAAATGGCTAAATTAAACGTTTCTGTTTTTATCTCACTAAACAAAATATAGGCTAGTTCCAGGTTAAAAAAAAAAACACAACAAAAAAACAAAACAATATTGTATTGTTTATCATGTCTTGCACATCATATTATATACATTTCCCTGTACTTCAGCCTGGCAACTTTGGTGTCTCTGGAAACTCTAGGATCATGAGTGAAATCTTCTTTTGTGGGTTTTAACAGTGCTTGGCCATACAACTTGCATGTGCATAGATCCACCCTTTGGGTAATCCAGTAAGTTTGCTGAGGGATTGCGTTGTGGTTGTACTGGGAATCAACAAGTCAGCAAGAAATAAGATTTTGATGAAAACACCAAGTGTGCTCAGTTGACTTTTTCTGGACATAAAAAGGTCAGGAAAATGCCTCTCCAAGCGTGTTTATCTCCATCTCTCTATCAATCTCCTTGTGTGTTCTCCTTGTGCCATGTTTATAATGTAAAGCAAAACCATATCGTAGCAGAAATAGCACAGCTTCAAAATCCTCCCATGCCCAAAATGAGCACAGCTAATGCATGCCAAACATTTACATTACATCTGCGGGGGTAAATAAACATCCAAGAAGATTTCTCAGTGATATTTGTGTTTTATCAAGCCTTTCCAGAGAAAGGAAACACATGAAGAGAACATGAAGAGAATTTCTAAAACACATTTTTCAGGCTAAACTTATGTAGCCCAGAATTGTTTATCAGTGGATATACACCAAAAAAACTTGCTCCTTTAAAGTTGTTGATGTATAGAGAGCCATTACACTTGATTTTATTGTTTTGTGCTGGCCAACATCACATCTGTCAAGGAGTGTCAAGAGCTACTTGTTTGCTGCATTCCTTTATCCCTGCAAAGGGTGATTTGTGCTCCCAAGCTTGGAGGTAAAGCCTTTTATTTTTGGATATTTGGACCCAATCTCCAATTTCTGTATTACTGGTTTTTTTTTTTTTGTTTTGTTTTTTTTAGGCTGCGCAAGATAACGCGTTATTATTGCGTTAACGCATCAATTAAATTAACGCCGACAATTATTTTTATCGCGCATTAACGCCGTTTTTATTATTATTATTATTATTACTTTTAATATTACTATTACTATTATGAATGTCCGTGCTTCACTTGCACCATAGACTGTATAAGACATGGACGTAGCACCCGTGATGTCACCCATTGTTTCGGGGAGTCGGTTTTGTGACCAAACCATGGGCATTTGAGCTGCGCCATCTTAGATTTTAGTGGGACTGTACTTTCCATATTTGGCAGAGAGGCGGTTACTCTATGGGTCAGCCAGGGTCAGCCGTCCGAGAACCCGGCCACTTAGCTTGGAGCAACCGAGCTAGCCTAAGGCTAATCAGCTAGGCTAACAAGCTAAGCGGCAGCTACACGCAGCTACATCCACCACACGACAGTTCCCGAGTCCAACCCGACTAGCTCGACCCCGTACGACCGCGACACAGAGCATACAACAGAGATCATAATGTTGCTACTGTTTTAAACATGACTGTTTCAGATAGAGAGGTTTTAGGTGGAGATGCAGGGTTTGGTGGAGTTGTAGGGGGAAATTTATTTCTAGCCTATTATTTAACTGTGAAACAATCATTATTATTTCATATTGATAAAATATATTAAAACATTATACGTATAACGTATAGCACAGAGGCTTGCGTTGGCCCCGAGTGGCCGCAAGTTACAGCAGCTCCTGCTCACCGTTGAGCTTTTTCCTTCTTCTTAGCTCTTATTAGTTTTTAATAGTTTTTATTTATTAGTTTTCTCTTTTTCTCTTTACCTTAACTGCACTATGAGGACCAAAGTCGCAGTTTTTGCTCTGGCCTTTGTTCTTTTATTAGCGCTATATGGTGCTTCGTAACACAGCGGTGCTGCCCCAGGAGAGACTCGACGTCCCCCGTGAACTGAGAAGGAGGAGACCGGGGAGTCGTGCTGGACTGCAGGAGGAGAAGATACAGACCTGGTTCTTCCGTCTGTAGTCATGGGGAACGTGAGATCTCTTCCCAACAAGATGGACAAGCTGGCAGCACTGACCCGGCACCAGAGGGAATACCAGGAGAGCAGCATCATGATGTTTACGGAGACATGGCTGAATGCGCTAACTCCGGACACCAACATAGCCCTGGATGGATTTCTCTTGGTGCAGTTGGACAGGATAGTGGAGAGCGGTAAGAGGAAGGGTGGAGGGCAGGCTGTGTTTGTAAACAACAGGTGGTGTAACCCTGGGCACATCACTGTTAAAGAACAATTCTGCTGTAAGGACATTGAGCTGCTAGCTGTTAGTATGAGGCCATATTATTTACCGAGGGAATTCTTGCATGTTGTTATCGCGGTGTATGCCCCCCCTTCTGCAAATGGTGATGCGACCCTTGATGTCCTTCACTCAGCAGTCAGCAGGCTGCAGACACAGCACCCTCATGCCCTTTTCCTTATCTCGGGGGACTTCAACCATGTGTCTCCATCGTCCACTCTGACCACTTTCTCACAGTATGTTACCTGTCACACCAGAGAAAATAGGACACTGGACTTATTCTATGCCAACACCAAGGAGGCATACTCATCATCACCACTTCGTCCCCTGGGCAGATCCGATCACAACCTGGTGCACCTCCTGCCTGTGTACAAACCACTCGTGCACAGGCAACCAGCTGTGACCCGCACAGTCAGAAGATGGTCCCCTGAGTCTGAGGAGGCTCTGAGGGACTGCTTTGAAACCACTATGTGGGACGAACTCTGTGATCCTCAGGACATTGACAGCCTGACTCATTGCATAACGGACTACATTAATTTTTGTGTGGACAACACTGTACCCACCAGGACTGTACGGTGTTTTCCAAACAACAAACCGTGGATAAACGTTGACATAAAGGCTCTCC
Source organism: Toxotes jaculatrix (assembly GCF_017976425.1). Lineage (NCBI taxonomy): Eukaryota > Metazoa > Chordata > Actinopteri > Toxotidae > Toxotes > Toxotes jaculatrix. The sequence goes on along the minus strand of NC_054413.1, from coordinate 13,371,970 downwards.
TGAAGAAGAAGAAGAGGGCCTTTAGGTCAGGCAACAGGGAGCAACTGAAGGAGGTGCAGAGAGAGCTGAGGAGGAAGATCAGAGAAGGGAAGAGCAGCTACAAAAAGAAGATGGAGGACCAGCTGCAGAGGAACAACATCTGTGGAGTCTGGAGGGGCCTTAAAACCATCTCGGGGCATCAGAAGTGGGTGAATGGCCTGAACTTGTTCTTCAACAGGTTTGACCAGTCACCTAACCCTCCCTCCCCCCACTTGTCTCCGCTGCAGCCCCCCTTGTCGGCACCTCCAGGTTACTGCTCCATCCCCCCTCCTGCAGGACTCAGCTCGCAACCACCCCCCATAACTTCAATCACCCAGTCCCCGTGTTTCAATCTGTCCCTCTCTACAGACCACGTGAGAAGAGAGCTCAGAAGCATCAGTGCAAGGAAGGCTACGGGTCCAGATGGAATCAGCTCCAGGCTCCCCAAATCCTGTGCAGACCAGCTCTGTGGGATTGTGGGGCATGCCTTCAACCTCAGCCTGTAGTTGGGAAGAGTTCCACAGCTGTGGAAAACATCCTGTGTGGTACCAGTGCCTAAGACAGTGCACCCGAACCACCTCTTCAATAACAATAGGCCTGTGGCACTTACATCACACCTGATGAAGACACTGGAGTGACTAGTACTCACCCATCTCCGCCCCTGGTGAGGCTGTCGATGGACCCGATGCAGTTTGCCTACCAGCCTGGTATTGGAGTGGAGGACGCTGTCATCTTCCTCCTGCACAGAGCTCTCTCTCACCTGGAGAAGCCCGGCAGCACTGTGAGGATCATGTTCTTCGATTTCTCCAGTGCCTTCAATACCATAAAGCCGCTGCTCCTGAAGGACAAGCTGGAGCACTCGGGAGTGGATCACCACATCTCAGTTTGGATACTGTACTACCTGACCAACCGCCCACAGTATGTGAGGACAAAGGACTGCGAGTCTGACATGGTGGTGGCAGTACAGGGGCTCCACAGGGAACAGTTTTGGCTCCTTTCCTGTTCACCCTGTACACGGCAGACTTTATGTACAGGACAACTAACTGCCACCTGCAGAAGTTCTCTGATGACTCTGCCATCGTCGGCCTCATCACAGACGACGATGACAGGGAGTACAGAGAACTGATCCAGGATTTTGTGGACTGGTGTCAGCGGAATCACCTCCAGATCAACTCAGGGAAAACCAAAGAGCTGGTGGTGGACTTCCGCAGACGCAGCCACCCCCCCACCCCCCAACACCAGTGAACATCTAGGGAACGGACATTGAGAGACTGGACTCTTACAGGTACCTGGGTGTTCACCTGAACAATAAACTGGACTGGACTGATAACACTAATGCCCTATACAAGAAGGGTCAGAGCAGGCTCGACCTTCTTAGGAGACTCAGGACCTTTGGAGTGCAGGGGGCTCTCCTCAGATCCTTCTTTGACTCTGCTGTGGCATCAGCTGTTTTCTATGGTATGGTCTGCTGGAGCAGCAGCATCTCTACAGCAGACAGGAAGAGACTGGACAAACTGATCTGGAAGGCCAGCTCAGTCCTGGGTTGCTCCCTCGACCCAGTGCAGGTGGTGGGAGAGGAGGATGGTAGCAAAGCTATCATCAATGATGGTGAATGAGTCCCACTTCATGCAGGACACACTGACTGCACTGAGCAGCTCCTTCAGTGAGAGGCTCCTTCACCCCAAGACAGTGAAGGAGCGTTATCGCAGGTCCTTCCTTCCTGCTGCTGTTAGACTTTACAAATAGCTGTGCTGAGCAAACCACATGCACACAAACCATATGCACACATGCTCACTCCTGGACTTAAAATTGGTGCTATATGTGCAGCCTTTCTTCTTCTTTTTTTCCCTTACTGCTTAAACAGTGCACATGGTCACTTTGGTCATACTGTTTATAGTATTTATTATTATTGTGTCCTCTAATAAGTAAATTTTTCTTGGAGTCTTTATATTCTTATCTGTATCATCGGTATATTATGAGTGCCTGTACTTTATTGCATCTGCTCTTTGCTGCTGTAACAGTGTAATTTCCACATTTACTATTAAAGATTTATCTTATCTTATCTTAAAACATTATTATTAATGATAACCATCAAAATAATGATAATAATAATAATATATTAAAATGTTTAATATTTAATATTTACCGGCTTTCACCGCTGCCTCCAACCACTATCCACTTACACTTACAGCAGCACACAAACAACAGCAGCCGCTTACTGACGGAGCTGCTCTGTCCATGCAATGTTGGACTTTTTAAACAGAAAAATGAGACGAAATAAAATTGTAGCCTAGTATTCCCACAATAAACGGACTCTGAGAACACGGAACACACAACAAAAGCGTTCCTAACATTAGCTGCTCCGGTCCTCTATCTGTATCAGTAGCGACCATAAATCGGCAATGAACTCATAAGCTAGCAGCAAAATATGCTAATACATGCTAATTAGTGCAAACATCTAGGTAAAATAGTGAGAAATTTACTTACCGAAAAAACTGCAACACAGACTCCTTCGATGTTGTCGGTTAGTACAGTCTACACTACAGCAAGCCATACTGTCACAAAAATCTATCCGAACATTGGCAAACAAACACGGACACTGCAGCCTCTGTCAACCGCTGGAGGTAGCCGGAGGCCTCCGGATGTAGCCGCCTAGCCCAGCCGATGCTTTAGCAAAGAGCTAACTGCCAGTGCCTGTCTATGGGGCTGTCACTCAACGTAACCACGCCCTAATTTATGTAAGAATTTTAAGCCTAAATAACACTAAAACGGTTGTGATACAAAAAAATTCACCCCCTCACAGTGTTCACGGAGGTGGAAAGTATCAATAGAGACCAAAAACAAAAAATGTACCAGGCTGTAAATATGTTTTTTTAGGCTGTAAAGTTGGCTATTTTAACATGGGGGTCAATGGAGAATTGCTCAGTTCTGGAGTCATCCCCCAGCGGCAGCCAAGGAACTGCATCTTTTTGAACACGGAAGTGATCCTCACTGCTGAAACCTACAACTGCCCCCTTGGAATACACATACAGACAAATAAAGGGTCACAGGTGAAGTGGGATGTTGATCAGTATTGGCTTGGTGTCTAATAAGAGCGTTTGTGGTGGGCCTAAGACTGCTGCAGCGCTCACATGAACTGGAACAGAAAACAACTGGCCAGAAAATGGAGAAAGGTACCAAACACTTACATGGGCATTTTCATTTTAAATCTCTTCCAGACAGCGGAGTTGATCATGTGATTAATCGCAATTAAAAAATTTAATTGTTGCCCAGCACTTTTTTTTACCCTGAAGAAAATTACAACCTAGATGGTGCAGAATCAGGTGGGGAAAATTGCTCACGCTGCATTACATTATTAACTTCATTTTCCTCAGCGCTGAAAGTAACAGTTTAACTGAGGTTTGGGAGTTTATACAAGACAAGATCAGAAAATCTTTGTTGTTGTTTTTCCCATGTTCAGTCTTTTGCACAAACGTATCCTGTCCTCCCAGTCAGTTGGGAGCCTATTAACTTTCCTGTGCCCCTCCTTCCTGTAAAAACCTGACTCCTGTTTTGACTCTAAGCCATAATGATAGATCACTTAATTAGCCTGATACCCTTTGTACTTTTCATTTGATTGGGGTGGTTTCGCTGACAATGGAATGTGACAGAGTTTACAATGCCAAAAATGTGGCAAGCCGTATTTAGAAAGAACGGCAGTTTGTTGCAAATGCTGTTTTTACTGACCAAAACTCAGAAACATATTGCCAGCAATTATGCTGTGCCTAACAATTTGATTTAATATTTTTCCCATTTACATGTATTTATTCTGATGCATACAGGTGTTTTGATCTAGTTTTAATAAAGTAATAAAGGAGTTAGAATCTCTTTCTTGTATGGAGAACTTCAGCAACCTGTCCCTTCACCTGTCTGACACACATGTTGCTTTAACAATCTTACAAATATTCTTTTTCAGTACTTTAAAAGATGAAAGCACATGCAATAACCAGGCCTGCTGTGAGCTAAAGTCTCCCACCTCGCGTTTTTAACCCTGTGAGCCCGTACGTATCATATATGATACCCACATTTCTGGGACTCATTGCATCACCATCAAGCATAAACTTTGCATTTAACCCTTTTAGATGAACTCTTATGCTCGTATACTGACTCCTGGTGGACCCCCCTCACTTTTCCAAATGTTTTGACATGTGTGATACAAACAAAAAATATAATTAGAATTTATTTTTTTAATTATTTTTTTTTTACATTTTGTCAAAGGGACAAATAAAGAGTTCATATTTGAAAAATTAGAATTTTCTGACCATTCTTTCATAGTTCAGGTCTCACAGGGTTAACAACAGTAACAGACAAGACTTATAAAGGAGATTTATTGTAGCAAAAACTTTGACCCTTGACCTTAGTACTCCAGTTCATTTAAGAAGTCAGTCAATAAGAGGTTTTACAGTAGGCTCTCAGCAGCCTTCACCCTGCAGGCGGCTCACTGATGGACCGCTGTCGTCCTTTGTCAGCCAAGTTCTCTCTGTGTATGTGTGTGAGGAAAAACAAGGTGTAGTGGCTCATATGGGAGCCATCAGAAACGCTCTCATTAATGACCAATAAAGAGAGACTGCTGATGCATGACTGCAGAAGCATTCTACGAACACCTGGATGATTGCAAGGCTTTGATGTTGGCTCTGAAGGAGGGTATGACAGACCCAGTGCTGTGTTATTATTACTATAATGGGACAGGGGAAGGACAGGCCCTCTTATCACTCACATTCTGTCTTTTCTCTGTCTCTTTTTTCTTTAAATGCTCCACAGTCTTACTACATGGATCTTTTTCTTCCCGGTTGACTTGGCAGTTAAAATTTACTTAAAAATCATGGTAGCAAAAGCCAACATGCCTACCAACCAGCTTGACTGTTTTGAACTTTAAAGGTCATCTTAGCTAACCAGAGAAACTAGTCAACTTAGAGTGGTTAGACTGCATCTCTTGTCGCATTAAGTGCACCTTTTCCGTCCTGTTTGAAAGCTTGTAAATATGATATGAACTCTCTGCTTCACTGGCTCTGTCTTCTTATATCTTGTGAAAAATACACTAACCTAACATTCTACATTTGGCATGTTTACAGGACATCTGGATAGTCAGACATTTAATGATGGAGTCAAAAAATGTGAAGATTCGTAATATTCCTTGTCAAGCTTAACAAAGCTTTTTTGAGCCAAAAGGTTCTTTAGGGAATTAGATCCACTCACTTTGACTTTTATAATGATATTATTTCATCCCCAGACTATTTGTTCTCTTGAAAGTTCATATAGCTAAAAATGTATTTTACTCATTGTTTTTAATCCAAGCTATTTTTCTATTATCTCCCAGAGAGGCAGACCTGTTCCTGCTGGAGTCTCGCAGCGTCTGGGCAGCTGAGGAGGGCTGGCTGGAGTTTGACATTACCGCCACCAGCAATCTATGGGTGATGAGCCCAGTGCACAACCTGGGCTTGCAGGTCACCGTGGAGACCACTAGCGGTAAGCGATATGATTACATGCGTCTTTTTATATATATATATAAAAAGTTATTAGTTACAGGTAAATCTTGCCTGTATAGTTTCAAGGTGCTGTGTCCTCTCAAACAGGACAGAGGATCAGTTCCAAGGAGGCAGGACTTGTAGGACGTGACGGTGCACTGGAGAAGCAACCTTTCATGGTGGCCTTCTTCAAAGTCAGCGAAGTGTACATCCGCACCGCCCGCTCCACTGGCAGACGTCGCCAACAGAATCGCAACCGATCCACACAACCACAGGAGGGATCCAGAGGGCAGGGCCTAGCAGGTTAGTCTAACGTCAACTGCTTTGAACTTCAACCAGCCTCATTCACAGTCCAACCATGAACGAAGTCAGACGCAAAACTGACCTCTGGCCTGAACTCACTACAGATCAGTCTATGGATAGTATTTGTTGAAATACTGGTTTGTTGAAAGTCTGGTTGAAAGTCTAGTTCTCTTTGAGACATTTGATAAATTGGACCTGACTTAAGATGAATCTCTCTAATCAACCCCAGACAAAAATCCTAGCCCAGGGATGATGTCCAAAAATCTGTTTACACCGTAGTTTTGCTGTGTGGATTAAGTGTAGTGCAGTGTATCCCAAAACCTGCACCTTTAGCACAGAATATAGTTTTTTCATAGTAATAAATATAAGATGTGTTACTTTCTTGAGAGTTGGATCGAAGGTTTGGTTTCGAATTTAAGCTTAAAAGACTTTGACATAAATACAAGAAAGCTTGATTATGAAATAGGTGGTGTTGGAGTGAGAGTATAGTAGAGAAAGGAATTTAGGAATTGGGGTCAGACAAAATAATAATATCTGTATGACAGGAAAAGACAATTCTGAAAATGGCAAAGACACAAAATGGTGAGCTATATAGTGAATATTAAGACATTTAACCTATGGACTGACCTCGTCCCCTGCACCTCCTCATCATTCCTCCCTGTTTCTCTTCCTATTCAGCAGATGATGTAATTAGCAGGTATAAGCCTGATGTTATGAGCTCTGCAAGCTTTTCAGATTAAACCAAACCCTAATCCTTCTCAGCTTTCACCTGCCTATATTGTCTGACCAGACTTTATAGCTCTTAAAGCTAAGATGCTTGTGTGAGGCTTCATTGTGCAGCGACCACAGTACATAAAAGTAGCACTCAGTGAACCTGCTGTTAATGTCAGCCTGATCCCTGGCTAATTCAACAGATGAAGCATCATTTCATTTTAATAGTAAGCCTTCATTGCTCGAAGCTTTCACGCTGCAATCTGTCAGAACACAGCCCTGAATGGAGAAGTAAATGTCCCCAGCAGTCAACATATATTTGAAATATGAATGATATTTTTAAGAATTAATAAATTCTGTGTATGGTAACCACTGTGTGGTTGAGATCAGGGAAAGACTGTGCTTGTGTTAACTTGATTCCACAAATAAATAATACAGGTAAAACTGCATTCAGGAAAGTTTACAGCACTCTACAGTCTTCGTTTCTCATGGCATTGCTGTTTTTAAACTATCCCATAAGGCTGCTTATCTGCTAACCTAACCTAAGTAACCTAAGTATACTTGCTTAGACCAAAGAGGCTTAGGTCTTCAGCCCCGCCCCCGCTTCCCCCTTTCAGGGCCACAAACTTGACTGGCTACCCGGGAAACGATTTACCTCAGCATTGCTTCCTCTGCTGCTGTGTTTAATGGCTCTACCATCTGTATGGCATACAGATGTATTTGTAGGACAAGTTTGGTTTTGTTTTTAATGCTACTCTCTGAAAATCCTTTGCTGGGATTTCTTGGGTCTGCTTTCTGTTTGTTCAGAGCATCCTCAGTGCTTTTCTCAGGAGGTTACACTGTGCTGCTGTTAACACAAGAATTCCTGCAGGGCTTTTTCTCAGTAATTGCGTTAGATAAAAGCTTTGACTGAAATAACAGAGAACAAAGACTATCATTAGTTATGCTACAGAGTGAACCACAGGTTATATACTCAGCTGTCACCTTTGGCACAATTTGGTGATTATGGGGTACATTTGTGAATCAATGTACAAATCGTGTTTAATGTAGGTGAACATTCCTGCAACAGATATTGTTTCAGCTCTCTTCCAGTATATGACGGAATATTTATGTGAAATGTAAATAAATTCACATTTAATAGCTTAGAGAAATTGTTTAACCCAATCATATATAACAGTCTGCTATTCAACTACTTTTGCAAGCAAATTCACAAGGTAGGTTGACTGTAGTCTGCTTTTGTGTCTCAGTCTGTGTCAGGAAGATGAGAGAACTTTCTGCGAAGTGAATCTGCTCAAAAAATCTGCCCTAACAAGGACAATCTGTTAAATATGTGTCCTGGAGGACTGGACTTTACATAACCCAAAACATCAAGACCTCTCCACCTCGCCACTCGGGACGATGGGGAGTGTAAATATTTAGATCCTACACAGGAAGTAGGGAGGCCCCCCTCGCGACAGCAGAGTGTCCACGGCCAGCAGTGGACTGCTGGGATTGGACGGGTGGGAGGAGCCATGAGGAATTCAGGAGGGCATATGGTTTCAATACCGTATCACTCACTCCAGAGATAGGGAGGAGGACAGGATGGATGGGGAGAGTCTTGTGGAGTGCTCTTGGGGAGAAACAAAATGTGGACAATGTCCCCCAGTTTCTGTTTGGCATGAATCTACAGTATATCAACCCAGGTCACCACAGTTCATGACAGCTAAAAGAAGTATTTCACTGACAATTCACCCTGATACATTCTCTTCTCATGTCAAAAAACATGAGATTTGAGACTGAAAGACAGCCAGTTTGTTTTTAATTGCTCTAGTGTGTACTAGCTTCCATATACAAGCTTTATAAACTTTTTTGAACATTAGTTGACAGGAAAAAACCTGAACTGTGTGGTTAACCTCTGCACTGATTTTATTGCATCCTTTTTTATCAGTTTTGTGCCATTTTGTCATCATCTTAACTATGATATCTTCAGAGCTATTTTTGTTAATGTTGATTTAGATTTTATAAATTTGGCTGTAGTGCTTTGCTTTGTCATAAATAACTAAAATGCCTCTCTCAGTCCGCTAAGGATATAAAGCAACCCTTTAACTGGGAAACATTGTTTTCCCAACTGTGTTCCCTGTGAGATTTTAGGTCTTACTATTTTCTCATTTTTGCAATTTTAGCGAGCTGGATTTAATATGAGATGTGATATTTAATGTCTTCCAGATGACAAAAATGACATATTCAGCCAAATAAAATTTCTGCAGCATTTGTTTTGAGATAATGGCGTGATTATATGAACAATAAATCATCTTTGTTTTTCATTTTTCACTCACAAAGCAGACAATTTGCAGACCAAGCCACTTCTGTCCAATGTCTTGTTTGCTTGTTTAGCAGGTAAATTGGTCTTTTTAATTAGCATTTTCACTTAAATTTGGAGTTATGAGCTAAGTGCATTAATATTTTGTCAACAAGATGCTTCTGATACCTCTGGGATATGCCTAATGTGCATTCTATAGAAAATGCTGCTGTGTACCTTGCAAAAGAACAATACCTTTAAAGATAATTTAGGGGTTTGTGGGAAAAGAAGACTAGGGAGGCAATGGTAGTTGAGTTGAGTTTTGGCTGTGGGAGGGAAGTTAACAACCATCTAGGGAAGGAATATCACATCCTTGCGCAGCACAGGCGGCCTGTAATTAGGCCGAGCCAGTCATTAGCTGCACAGCTAAAAGACTAACAGTATCGCTTAAAGAATTATAATAACACAGCACTTGGCCAGCTGTGTTTTTTCATCTGTCTCTCTTCTTCTCCTCCCTCCTCCTCATTCTCTGTGCTCTTTCCCCACCCGACCTCCTTGTGTTTACTGTTGGAGTAATTAGACATAGTGGAGCTCCCTCACAGGGTTTAATAACATCTGTGATGACAGACAGGAAGAAAGACCAACTTCAGTAATTGTGGTCAGTGGGAGGGAAAAGAGAGGAGAAACATCAGAAACAACAGCGACAGTCTTATTTCATGTCATCATAGCCATTGGGACTCTCTCCTTTCTTCTTATTTTAAACTTTGGGCTCATGGAAACCCAGGTTTTCTGACACCACCACCACCTCTATGGAAATTCATGTAATTTTACTGTAAAAGCTGCAATCTTCTCTTGCCCTAAAATTGATTTGAGAAATAGCTAGAGCAAACTACAGAGTTGCCATGGAGTGGTTTGAGAGATTGTGGCCTGCAGAAGTTTGAAGTCAAATGTCACATACACAGATATTGACCTATGTGGTTATAATCTCTGAATTGGTACAATTTGTTTCTTGTATTTTCATTTATACATGTGGTTAATATAATTTATAGACTTTTTGTCCTGTCAGAGAGGCTGGTGAGCGTGCTTTAGTGGTTTAATGAATGGCAGGTAGTGTAGCACTCTTACAGTGCAGTATATCAAAAGTCTCAGTGTTAAAGGACTACAGTGCTTATGCTCAGTAACGAGCAGTGTTTCCCCTGTATTTGAATAGACAGGGTTTGAACTGGCAGCCATGGTCCCACCTCAATGAATTCAATGTGAACTGGTGCAGCGTTTTAGTGTCACATGGTGGAGTGGATGTTTGTCTACTTGCAGAGAAATATTTCCAGGTTAAACACTGTTAGGTGAGCTTCTGTAAAATGGGAGTAGAGGTCAGTGCTCAGTTCCACTGGCTTCATCACGTTGTAAAAGGAAATACTGCTTTCTTTCCATTTTATATACAAATATTTGGTCTTGACAGTAGTTTAAGAAACAGGTGAAACTTGAGTTCATGGGTATACATATCAGCTTCCTTGCTGAGAGTGAGATAATACTACTTGGGGCAGCTGTGGCTGTGGAGGTAGAGTGGGTCGGCCACTAATCAGATGGTTGGCAGGTCAATTCCCAGCTCCTCCAGTCTGTGTGTGTGTGTGTATGTGTGTGTGTGTGTATATATATATATGTATATATATATATATATATATATATAAAATGCAGTCCATTTACCATTTAATTCCTGGAATACTTACAGAAAGGTAAGGGCAGAATTTTAATTAGTGTAATAGCAATTAGTTGTGTAAATCTTAGAATCACAAGTATAATATGCAGGGTAAGTAATTCAGGTTTCTTCCCACCCTTACTCTCTGTCAAGGAAAGGAAAAAATAAATTATTGGAAGCCTCATGGGAGCCAGAGCTCAGCTGTAACTGTGTGGCATTAAACTTTACAGGCTAGAAGGGGAGATGTGGTTTATGGGCACCACAAATCTTGGCCTTTACACTCAATGAAAAATATCAGCTGTAGTCCTCTTAAAGAGACCAACAAACTGTAAATGCAAATGGCTTTGAAGGCCAAGAGGTGCAAGGAAAATGAGTTGTGTGTAGATATGTTTCTGTGAGAGAAAAAAAAGGAAAAGGGAATACGTTTCTAAATACTGTACCTTGTCCCTCACAGCATACAGCATTACTTGCACTGCAACGTGGGCTCACGCTTCAAAAACTAGACCTGGATGAGCAAGCAGGGGTCCCTGTGAGAATGTCTGTAAATAAGGATGTATACAGTTTGAGGTAGTGTGAATGTCAGTGTTTGGAAGTACTGATTTCTGGAATGTTTAATGGCACACAGATGCTAAAGCCCAAAGTTATTAAAAATCCAAGGGTTCATATTCCAATTCAGACTCATAAATCTCTGTACATTAACTTCTCCATAAACATCAACCTCAAGTTCAAGTCAGGTCACTCCAAGTCACTCAGCCTTTCAGTGGCACTTTTCCGCTGTCCTCAGATGTTTCCTCTTTCCTCCTGTATAAACACTTGCAAATTTGCCTTGCTATGCAAAAAAAAAAAAAAAATTAATAATTCTTATATATTTTTTTAAATTGTAATAATTATAGTAAAAATCAGTGCAATCTTACTGCAGCTGGTCTAGGACCATCCTGTTTCCTCATTTGTGAAGGTCTCCATACAGTAAATCTGTTAAATCCAGATGCTCTTTGCTGTTGAAGACTCTGGCAGATCAGTCAAGTCCACAGGGAGGAGGACAAAAACATTTGACCCAGTATCCGTGTGTATCACTTGCACACACACACTCGACTGTTCACACACATGTAACGCACATATAAACTTTCTACATTAGCATGCATCTAGCAAACTATCTTTCCTTTTCCAAAGGAAGAAACCTCAAAATGGGGAAACACCTGGTAACAGATGGTCGTTTGACGTAACACCGCCACTGACTGTTGTGGTCAGTCTCACCTATCATTTCCTGTCGCTTACAGAATCAGTGTTTCTAGTGAAATTTACACAACTTTAGTTTCACTTTTTACTGCAAGAAAAAGAAACACATTCTCTGGTTCAGGGGACTTTAGATTTTAGTATGTTTGGTAGGTGTTCTCACATGTATTGCCTTATTATTTTAAAACTCCTGCAACTCAGGCAGTGCTTGTACCATGAGCCATTTCCTTCTCCCTCTCTCCTCATTTACTTCAAGCTGAGATGAATCCAAGAGAGTAGTCCAATTCACTCCCTGTTTCTCTGTCTGTCTGTCTGTCTCCTTTTTATATTTGAGATGAATCCAGCTAAAACACATGGGTCTGGGGAGTGCGATCAGTGTTTTTAGTTCAAAATGAAATTTGATGATTTAATCTTAATGTAACTAGTGCTGGTGAATTTAAATTAAAAAAAACCTTCTTTTTAATGAGTGGCTAAGTGGATTTCGCTGTTAAATAAATACGTGACTGAAATTGAAATATCAAGTCAAGTCAGTTTTATTTATACAGCACTGGAGGCTGAACACAACACAACACAAAATTACAAAATTACTTCATATGAATATGGAGCGATGGAGTTGTGTTTGTATCTATGGTTTGTATATGCTGTATGTCTGTGTGTTTATGTGTGTGTGTGTGTGTGTGTTTGTGTGTGTGTGTGTGTGTTTGTGTGTGTGTGTGTGTGTGTGTGTGTGTGAGAGAGAGAGAGAGAGAGAGAGAGAGAGAGAGAGAGAGAGAGAGAGAGAGTGAGTGTGAGACAACTCCAGCTAACAGACTCACTTCTTTTTGACAGTGACAGAGACACACACATATACCAACAGAACACACACACACAAATCTTTCTTTTGGAAAAAAAAAAGACTGTGATTTGCACAAGTCCTTTTTAGGGTGTATAAGGCATTTCTTTTCTTGTAAATGCAAGAAGTTCCTCTCTATTTATTGCATATGACAATAACAGGTTCAAGGCTGAAGGATTACTTAAGGCATCATGTGGCCATCAAATTTAGTTTAGTTATGTCTTTTGTCTTAAGGTGGCTGTCAAGGGACAACCAGTGCCATACATTGCATTTTCTCTCCCTTACGTCTTTCTCTGGGTGGGAAAGTGTGTGAAGAAACAAGTGATCAAAACTGTGAAATCAGTGAGCCCAGACAGAGAAGGTAAGTGAGAGAGAGAGAGAGAGAGAGAGAGAGAGAGAGAAAGAGAGAGCCTTCAAAGTGTCAGTGGAAAGTTGGTGTCAGCGTCTTACAGCATGGTGACTGACGCCAGCAATGACCTTCTTGACTGTAAAAAACAAACCTATACCTGGGTCCGACTGCCAGGCTGCCGGCAGCTGCTGTATGAAATTGAGATAATTAAGTAAAAACTGTTGAGCAGGAGGGTCCATAAACACATTTATCACCATGTCACCACTTGTGCTCATGCCATTCAATATTTTAATGCTGATCAATTAGGTGCATGATTCGTATGGATGTAATGTGGGGCTTTCGTAGGGGTTTTTAAAATCATATTTATCCAGGGAAGAGTTTTTACTGTGTCTTTTAGCATTGATGTGAGAGACACATTCATACTGTGAGGGCCACATCTTTGGGTATGCCTCTTAAGATACAATTTCCTTATAAGTTTCTGTATTTCTGTTGCAGATTACAACAGCAGCGATCAGAAAACAGCATGCAGAAGACATGAACTCTACGTCAGCTTCCGAGAGCTGGACTGGCAGGTAGTAAACATTTCCTCATTACATAGATACAATACATGTTTGCCCACACACACATCTATGAGATTGTTCTTTTAGCTGGAGGACAGGGCCACCTGACCAGTTTATGCACACATTATAAACACCACTAACTTGCCTGATATGAAACTGGTGCTGCCAAGCAAGGGTGGACAAAGAAGAAAAAGTCTGGTAAAGTAGGTTTGTGTGTATTTATACGCATGTGTTTACAAGGAAACAGGCACAGGAAGAAGTAGAAGAGAGCAAACACTGAGCTGTTTACACAGCACTGACATCTAGAGGGAGACTTCCAGCACACACAGCAAAGAGAGAAAATTTGTCAGAGGTAAACAATGAGACACAGTAGAGCAGAGGTGTCCAAACTGTTCCACAAAGGGCCGTGTGGCTGCAGGTTTTTGTTCCAACCAAGCAGCAGCACACCAGACTTGACTCATTTAATCAACAAATCTCAGTCTTCAGACAGTTGATTTGTCAACTGTCAGCTGTGTGCTCTTGATTGGTTGGAACTGAATTTACCAACAGGATTCCAGTGGACTCCTCTGCATGCTCTGTTTTTTAAGGAAACAGAGCAACCTACACTGACAGTATTTGACACATTTATTTTGTGCTCAGATTGGGTTGGTGACTGTATATATATATATATATATATATATATATATATATATATATATATATATACATACTAGTATTAGTATTACTACTATACTACTATATATATATATGTGTATGTATAAAATATAAAATATATATAATATATATAATATATTACATGTTACTAGTAGTAAGTAGTAGTAATACTAATACTGGTATTGTGGAATTATAAAACCAGACCTGACCTTTCTAGTATTTGAAAACAAAGATATATAGTATTACCTCTCTAAAACACCAGTTATTAATATATTAGGATGTTTTATTTACTTGATTTGATTGATTTCATCTGCTGTGACTGTGCTGCTTTTTATGATTAATGCTGTGTTTCTGAAAGGACTGGATCATTGCACCTGAAGGCTACGCAGCCAACTACTGTGATGGAGAGTGCTCTTTCCCCCTTAATGCCCACATGAACGCCACTAACCATGCCATTGTACAGACACTGGTAAGACCAATCCACAGGATGTTACCATCCTCACTACATTCTTTACACAGTACAGAAGTCATTCTAGGTTTGAGTCTCACCTTGTTGCCATTATTTTTAGTGGTCTGAGCCCAAGAGGCTGGGGGTTATGCATGCAAAACAACGTGGCTTTGCAGCGTGGCTGGTAGTGGTAGTGTGTTGGAGTCCAATGAGGTCAATGAATATGCTTTGCATTGCAGTTACTGTTGTACAATTACCTTTGGGCACCCTACCAGTTTTATACATGAAGATAAGTTTACTTGTCATGAAGAATACTACTACACTTGTGAAAAAAGTTATGTCTGATATTGCTCTGTAGGGAGTAGTAAGTCTAGTAGTAGTAAGTCTGAGAAAATGACCCCAAAGATGTCATTAATGTGTACATTTCCCAAACATGGCAGGTCTGTCGAAAGATGCTATTGAATTGCATTCTGGCGAACATAGTGTTTCTTTGGAAGTCTGATGCCTAATGATGTATTTCTTATTATTCTCAGGTGCACCTGATGAACCCGGAGAACGTACCGAAGCCATGTTGCGCCCCCACCAAGCTCCACGCGATCTCAGTGCTCTACTTTGATGAGAACTCCAACGTCATACTGAAGAAATACAAGAACATGGTGGTGCGGACCTGTGGCTGCCACTGACACCATCAAGGGCCAATAATGCTCCACTGAAAAAAATGGGTTGGCAAAGGGCTGCAGCTGTACCAGTGACTCCTGAGTGGGGGTGACCTCAAGTAGACACCTGTTTTATTTCTAGAATTCGCAGGCTGCAAGGAATGTCCATCCTGAGAGATCAATTACATTCTGTTCCAATAATCCTGGACAGCTCAAAACATCCAGCTAACAACATGATTTGTTGTCAAGGCATCAAGGTAAGAGGGGACATCTGCAAAAATGACACCATATGGGTGTCATCTAAAGGCAACTTCAACGTACTTCAGAGCTGAGTTACCAAATGGTCCATTATCTTCTCTACTGGTTTTGGAGTGGAGTTTTTCTTTCATTCTGCAAGTAAATGAATGACTGTGTGTGGAGTGTTTAAGTCTGTATATTATGCGTTTATGAAAGTGTGTGTATGAATGCCTAAGAGGCTTTGGCACCTTCTACCTTACTGAGAGGGTGAGAGCAAAACTGAACTGTTGTGGGACCAGTCCGAGTGCTGCTTTCTTTTCCTTCTAGTATATATGTATGTATATAAATATATATACATATAACTATATATAAACCAGTGGATCAGTTCTCAGAAGAAGCTTGCGTGATTACTAATGAACAAATTCTCTACAGCGCATGACTCCAGGGAGTTGACTCAGTGTTATTGATGTTATTGGTGTAAGTTGTGAGTGTAAGCTGTGAGTATCACTTGGTCAAATTACAACAAATGTGTATAAATGGTTTGAGTCAAATGGGAAAATACGAGCCCAGGAAAAATCCTTTTCAGTGCAAATATTGTAACCCAGTCTAATACTGAAAGAATGATGCATTGGAGTTAGTAGTTTCATATTTCCTTCTTCTTTCCTGATGTGTTTTCTTCTCAAGCCCTACTTGCCTTCCTAAAATATAATATGGACTGAACCAAACTGACCACATTGCTATTTTAGTAGCACACTGCTCCAAAATATCCCCTCCGTGTCAATATTTGCCGGGCTCATGCTGAGCTACGACTCACCAGGCTGGTCCAACATGATGCATGTCCATGCTAAACTGATGTTTTTCTCAGAAGAACTGAAGAATACAGCCTTATCCTTCCCACGTACCACAAACGGCCATTTCCATGTCGCTCAACTCACAAACTTAACAAACTCTTCCACCCTGACAACTCGTCAAGAGATTGTGAAAAAACATTTGGCGAGTCAAAAACAGCCGGCAGGATGGTTTCTTTGCCAACTTCTGAAATTAGCCTTTTTTGCTTTAACCCTAAGAGTAAAATTATGTTGAGATCTGTGTCCAGTGGCAACACTCTCCAATTGAGCATGTTACCGTGAGCTTTGATTGACATAGTCTTTTTAGAGAACATGTTTTAATTAAAAACTAATACCAATAACAATCAAAATACCTTATACCTGTTTATCTAACCAATCATAAATTACAAAAAAATATACCTCTGGTAAGCTGCTGTTTACATTTGTGACCATTTTAAACTTTTTTCTTTTTTTGTAAATACATGTACATTCTCAGCTTATTTATTGCACCTTTTATAAACAAGAAAAATCACATGCCTTATTACAAAGACCAAAGCAAAAACAATAATAAAACTGTAAAACTTATTTTTGAAAACAAATTTTATTATGAAATCTCATGTTACAACTTGCCATTATTTACTCTTTTTTTGTACAAAAATCCATGGGTAGTCACAGCCCAGGATTCACAAGGAAAAAAAAAGTATGTCACTGGAGTTCCTTAGAAGATGTGCTATCCATAAAAACTTTTACTGACAAATAACTGCCGTGTCTCTGACTGTTTGTGTACCTGGATTAGACAATATACGGTACCACACATTATGCACTGATTTTCACTTAGCCTGGGGCAAAGAGCATTTCAGCTGGAATTTGCATGGCCTTGCAGGTGGATGAAAAAACTTTGATTGGTAAAACTGCAAATATTTTTAGAACTAGGGTTGTGACAGATTATATTTCTTGGCCTTTGTTGAATCAATTAACCTTCTGTTCAAGCTGGATTTGTGGGTTGATGGTTTTGATACTGTATCCAGGAAAGATCTTAGTTTGATGAATTCACCTAACCAATGTTTACAGCGAGAACAAGAAGATAAACCAGCCAAATGATGGTTTATTTTAATTGTGTTTGGTGAATGACGTTTCTTTTTCCAAATTATTTAACTGGTAATCAGATAAGATCAGACCCACTAGCAATGTAGCATAAGTAAACTATACCCATCTATTTAATCTATAGGTTTAGATTCTTAAAGATGCTAGCCAGCTGTGAACCTGGCCTAAGAAATGTAGCAAAAAATCTTTACGATTTTACACAAAGCTGTAGTAGTTCCAATTCAGCTGTTGGGTGTTTCAGAATATACAGGCAAAGTGAAACAGAAGAAGCAGAAAGTCTTATGATGTTAAGTAATAGAGATATGGAGCAACATGGCCCAGGCCTCAGATGCTGAATGCTAGGAGGAGTACAGAGGGGTGGATGAGATCACAGGAGTCGCAAATGGAGTAGGGTCCGCGATGAAGATCTTTACCAATTTCCCTTAGATGCCACTGAGCATGAGAAGTTAATCTGATCATTTATTTTAAAAGTCATAGTATAGTAAGTCTTGAAAATCGGCCAAAAAAAGTCATACTTTAGTAAGGTTTCAAAATGTTGTAAAAAAACGCATAGTAAGGCTTCAAAATCGGCCAAAAAAGTCATACTTTAGTAAGTCTCCGAAATGTTGTAAAAAACATCCTAGTATAGTAAGGCTTCAATACAGCCTTATCCTTCCAGCATACCGCAAACAGCCATTTCCATGTCCCTGTACTCACAAACTTAAACATTTCCACCCCTGACAACTCGTCAAGAGATTGTGAAAAAAACATTTGGCGAGTCAAAAACAGTCGGCGGGACAGTTTCTTTGCCAACTTCTGAAATTAGCCTTTTTTGCTTTAAACCCTGAGAGTAAAATTGTGTTGAGATCTGTGTCCAGTGGCAACACTCTCTCCAATTGAGCATGTTACTGTGAGCTTTGATTAACATAGTCTTTTTAGAGAAGATGTTTTAATTAAAAACTAACAACAATCAAAATACCTTACAACTGTATATCTAACCAATCATAAATTACAAAATATACCTCTGGTAAGCTGCTGTTTACATTTGTGTTCATGTTAAACTGTTTTTTTTTTTTGTAAATACGTGTACATTCTCAGCTTATTTATTGCACCTTTTATAAAAAAGAAAAATCACATGCCTTATTAACAAAGACCGAAGCAAAAGCAATGATAAAACTGTAAAACTTATTTTTGAAAACAAATTTTATTATGAAATCTCATGTTACAACTTGCCATTATTTACTCTTTTTTGTACAAAAATCCATGGGTAGTGCACAGCCCATGACTCAAAAGGAAAAAAAAAAGTATGTCACTGGAGTTCCTTAGAAGATGTGCTATCCATAAAAACTTTTACTGACAAATAACTGCCATGTCTCTGACTGTTTGTGTACCTGGATTAGACAATATATGGTACCCCACATTATGCAGTGCTTTTCACTTAGCCTGGGGCAAAGAGCATTTCAGCTGGAATTTGCATGGCCTTGCAAGTGGATGAAAAAACTTTGATTGGTAAAACTGCAAATATTTTTAGAACTAGGGTTGTGACAGATTATATTTCTTGGCCTTTGCTGAATCAATTAACCTTCTGTTCAAGCTGGATTTGTGGGTTGATGGTTTTGATACTGTATCCAGGAAAGATCTTAGTTTGATGAATTCACCTAACCAATGTTTACAGCGAGAACAAGAACATAAACCAGCCAAATGATGGTTTATTTTAATTGTGTTTGGTGAATGACGTTTCTTTTTCCAAATGATTTAACTGGTAATCAGATAAGATCAGACCCACTAGCAATGTAGCATAAGTAAACTATACCCATCTATTTAATCTATAGGTTTAGATTCTTAAAGATGCTAGCCAACTGTGAACCTGGCCTAAGAAATGTAGCAAAAAATCTTTACAATTTTACACAAAGCTGTAGTAGTTCCAATTCAGCTGCATCTGTTGGGTGTTTCAGAATATACAGGCAAAGTGAAACAGAAGAAGCAGAAAGTCTTATGATGTTAAGTAATAGAGATATGGAGCAACATGGTCCAGGCCTCAGATGCTGAATGCTCGGAGGAGCACAGAGGGGTGGATGAGATCACAGGAGTCGCAAATGGAGTAGGGTCCGCGATGAAGATCTTTCCTTTAGATGCCACTGAGCATGAGAAGTTAATCTGATCTTTTATTTTAAAAAATGAAGTCATATCTGTCTACCATATCAGACTCCTGTGACAACAATGAAGCCTCTGTCACAACTCCCTCTAGCCTGCATGTGTGTTTTCCTGAATTAAGTCAGATAGGCCATCGGCCATCGCTGGCATGGATATGAGGTACCCTCAACTTAACTCAACTTCAACTTCACATTTGGTAATGCAAACTTTTACAACCTTTTGAGTGGCCGTACCCTAAATGTGAATGGATCATATTTTAACAACAGATCCCATGTATAAAATTTTACATTTAAAAAAAGTGAAATGGCTACGAAGTTAGGTCAGAAACAATTGATTTTTAACAGGCAGAAACTGGAACATTTTTCCTTCAGCGCTACCCTTTTAAGTGACATTACTTGTGAGAGATATTCTGGTGAGCAGTGCTTGAAAAGTGGATGTCAGACATACAGGATTGCTTTATTTGCAGACCCAACCAATACAATATTTTTGTTCCTATTTGGAGATTTGAGGTTGGGTAACACCAATGAGAAATACATTTACATTCCCAAACATTTTACTAAATCATTCTGTCCTTGAACACTGGAGAAAGAACAGACTGCTTCAGTCTGCCATTGGCTGATTCCTTTCTGAAGAAAACCTGAGTGGAGAGAGATAAAAGAGAGGTCTGGCTACTGTATGAGCGTGGTGTCCTACTGGCCAGATATGCAGAGTGGGCACTGACTTTACCGTTTCTACAGCTCATCTCTTGCTTGCCTCATCACAAAGCTGTGCAAGCTCTCCAGATCCCGCCCACCATGATGCTCATCACCCTGGTTCCCCGCCCGGAAGATGATCAACGTGGGGTAACCTCGCACCTGGAAAGAGAGGACAAAACAACTGCCTGAGTATTCAAGGTGTTTAGATGGACAAAGGACAAAAAAGGAGTGAGTTAGGACACATATTTGTAAGGATTTAGCAGTAGTTTGTGTGGAAGCCTAAAAGTATTTCAGTGTACCAGAAATAATCCAAGGGGTAGTGAAGGAATATTTTCAGAACAGATGTTTCAGATGCTTCACAAGTGCAGAATTTACTCAAGTGTGGCAGCAGCTGGAAATAGGCATCATGGCAGGATGCAAAATTTCACTGTTAATATTACGGCGTCTAAGTGGGTCATAGGAGAAGAGAGGCTTCTGTCAGGGAAGCCCTTCCCACCCATAAGGGTGAATATGGATGACATGGCAACTATTACTACCACTGCACCATGTACCAAAATGTTGCTTTATAAGTTGAACACTAACTAAAAATCAATTCAATTCAATTTTATTTATATAGCTCCTTCTACAATCAAAACTGTCTCAAAGCGCTTTACAGAGACCCAGAGCCTGACCCCAGAGCAAGCACTTAAGGCGACTGTGGCAAGAAAAAACTCCCTTTTAACAGGAAGAAACCTTGGGTAGAACCTGGCTCATATGGGGGACCCTCCAGCTGATGGCTGGGTGAAAGGAGGAAAAGGAGGAAGATAGGACAGCTGGAAATGGAGGAGAGGAGGAGAAGGACATACAGCATTTAAAACATCATACAAACAGGGCTGGAAGTGGACAATGTTATAAGGGCCTTGATAAATCTATGTAATGCCTTTGCCTTTCTTCTCATTCAAGCTCCATATACAATTAAAGCTGATAGTGAGTGTGTGCCAACATCCCTTTACCTATGACAGTGTAGAATATGCTTCAGGACTACACTCTGTAGCATCTAATTAAAGTATGTGGCAGTTCTGCTTAGATGGTGTCATCCACAATTTACACAGCAAGGCATGCCCATACTTACAGAGTATTTGTTGCAGAGTGTGCGCTCAACAGTGCAGTCCACTTTGGCTATCTTGACATCAGTGAGGCCAGGAAACTCCTTCTTGGAAAGATCCTCCCATGTAGGAGCTAGGTTCTTGCAATGGCCGCACCTAGGGCGAAGCATAATAGAGGAATTAGATCATTTCACAAACTAAGAAAAGCTTAAGAAAATTTAATTTTAAGGTTTGACTAAAATTAAGATTCAGCCTCTTGATATTTGATTTTAAATCTTTTGCTTGCACTTAAAGAATTATACAATACGCAATTTAGGTACATTCATCTAGTCTTCAGGATTTTATGTATTAATGTGATATGCTACAAATACTTTAACTTCCTCAAAATATACGGTTGATCCAGCTAAATCGAACATAAAGCTAGGTTAAAGCAGAGTTCCAGTCTGTTAAATGCTGAAGCTCAAGTAGGCACAAGATGCTATAAATGTGAAAATAAAATGTTGCATGATCCTAAACTAAGAGACAGGCCTATATAAACAGGTTTTACTTGATACTGGAATGAATCTTGCTTTTAGATCATGTACACACAGAATTCAAAAAAACATAAAAGAACTTGTAAATTTGTTAACTCAATGTGAAAAGTATGAACCACTGATTCAACTATTAAATTCATTGTACACCTACAGACTAATTAATTCTCCTTTAATATCTGTATGATTTAAATGCCCAAAAATGCTGATCTTACCATGGCGCAAAGAATTTGATGAAGGTATAGCCCTTGGCCACTGTCTCATCAAAGTTGTCCTCTGTCAGGACCAATACGCTGGACTATGGACAGGAAAGAATAGAAATGCTGAAATAGCTTGCCTTACCAAAATGCCAGTTCAGAGCCACATAGTTAAAGGTGGAGTATGTGCTATTAAACATGATTGCAAAATTACAATGTTCTCGTCTATCACTGTAATTTTGTAAAAACAATCCAAACAACTACCTTTTGTCAGTTTTTACTCCGTTGTGTTTTGGATGCTGGGTCTATGTGCAT
Organism: Toxotes jaculatrix; assembly: GCF_017976425.1. Classification (NCBI taxonomy): domain Eukaryota; kingdom Metazoa; phylum Chordata; class Actinopteri; family Toxotidae; genus Toxotes; species Toxotes jaculatrix. Next base: position 13,349,605 of record NC_054413.1, on the reverse strand, counting down.
GTTGTTTGTTCAGTGTCACTGTATTATACTATAAAGCGTTTGTTTTGCTTCAGCTATGGGAGAACATTCACCCCCACGCTGTGTAAGATTCTGCCATTGTGTCGGTGCCTTGGCAATGCGTATCCATGAATTTGGTAATGGAGCTCCTGAAGGAGCACTAAAGAAAGAGCTGCATTTGTTGCAATACTGAGTTCAAATATCAACCATTTTTCTCCACATTTAAGTGGCTGCCAAGTTCAGAGATGTACATGTATATGCAGATAAATGTAGATGCCATGTCTAGGGTTCACCCCAAGGAGACATCTGAGTTGTTCTGTAACATGAAGTACTCATGCAAAGCATGCTCCCACTGAAAGTACCCACAGTAACAATGTATGGGCTGTAACCTGCTTTAATACCAGCATTCAAATGCATCACTGAATGCCTGTTAGGATCAGAATTATTTTACATCCCTTACCTCCTCTTTGGCTGGCTCATCAGTGGGGGTCTCATTTGCTTTCTGTTCCTCACTTGGTTCCTGCTCTAGCTTCTCAGTGGCAGCCTTCAGCTGGTTGTCCACAAAGTCTTTGAAAGAGTCCAGGTCTCTCTTTCCTTTGTACTGTTCTGTCTACAAAAATACACATAAGCAAAATTTTTAGCATACTGAATTATACCACTGTACTCAATACTTTTGTCTTTAGAAATCACATATTAGATGTATTGTAATTCAGAGCTACAGAAACGTTTTCACACACTAAGAACACAACATATAGCAAAATCAACACCTAACAATAACCAATAACTGAATGCAGTTTTAGCTGAAGCAAAATGTTCATTTCACAAAATAACAGCCTTGGCATTTAAGAACAGAGAGTTGCTGCTAGTCCAAAACATCTTCCATACCTTCTGCCCATTGTAGAAGAAGAGCAGTGTGGGATATCCCCGTACACCATTGTGAGAGCACACTTCATAGTGCTGTGTACAGTCCACCTAGGCAATAAATACATGAACATGTGTTATAAAACTAAATTGATACATAAATGCAAACACTGACCATGCAAATTTGCTTAAGGTGTGTTAGTTTAATAACCTAAAATACAAACAGGTGGCTTCCCATATGGCCAGTATCATGTTTGAGCAGGCATGCAATCCTAGAAATTTTTTAAAGCTAAGAGGTAACAAAGAGGACAAGTGGAGCTCTGTTTGGAACGTTTAGCATGGCACATTTGGAAACTGGACTCAAAAATTCACAATTATATGGTGAGTTTAAAAAACAAACCAAAAAAAAAAAACAAAAAAAAAAAAACAAACAAAAAAACAAAAACAAACAAAAACAAAAAAACAAAAAAAAACAAAAACAAAACAAAAAAAAAAAACAGCAAACCGCTTTTTGTGGAAGGAAAGGGGGTAATATAAATAGATATTATAAATGCAACTACTTCCGAAGATTTCCTGATTTTACCAATGTCACAGTATGTGGTGTTTTATTGTTTTAACATCTGATTAATTATTTGTGAGTTAGAATCTGTGAACCTGTACATGATCTGAAGGACCCACCTTTGCTATCTTGACATCATCAGAGTGCTCAAAAGTGGTGGCGAGCTGCTCCCAGGTTGGGGCCATGGCTTTGCAGTGGCCACACCACGGGGCAAAGAACTTAACAAAATGAGCCCCTGAAACAAGAGAAAAAAAGATACTGCAGATACCACACAGGGAAAAGAAAAGAATATAAAACAATACATACACTTATTAAGTTTAAAGTAAAATGCATTCTGTACTGAAATGAGGCTGAACAAGTTTATGGGTCATGTGAAAAGTAATATTTGCTAATTAAAAAGTGAAAAGAGCAAATTAAAAAGTTGAATCCACTACAAACTCCACACGGCTAAATTAAATTAAACCTCTTATACTGAGGTTATACACAACCAGCTGCACAATGTTTATTGCAGCTCTGTTGCCAAAATGTGAAGGTGGGATCTGTAAACACTGTTTTAAAAATGCCTGTCATGTCCTACTCTTTTTCGTCTGCAAACAAGAATCATTTACTTTTCTTGAAAACCAAAACATTCAACTTCTGCAGAGCTTGAGAACCATCGTTTTCAAGGGGACAATTATCATGAGCACAGTTTATTTTTGAAGCAGATGTTGGAAAAAATTCCAGAAACATGACGTGACTGGAGACAAGTGTTATAGAGTCGGTATGCGTTGACTGACGTTGAGGATTGTGTTTCAGGTACAGTGGGTACGGAAAGTGTTCAGACCCCCTTAAATTTTTCACTCTTTGTTATATTGCAGCAATTTGCTAAAATTATTAAAGTCCTTTTTATTTCCTCATTAATGTACACACAGCACCCCATATTGGCAGAGAAACACAGAATTGTGGAAATTTTTGCAGATTTATTAAAAAAGAAAAACTGAAATATCACACAGCCATAAGTATTCAGACCCTTTGCTATGACCCTCATATATTTAACTCGGGTGCTGTCCATTTCTTCTGATCATCCTTGAGATGGTTCTACACCTTCATTGGAGCCCAGTTGTGTTTGATTATACTGTTTGGACTTGATTAGGAAGGCCACACACCTGTCTATATAAGATCTTACAGCTCACAGTGCATGTCAGAGCAAATGAGAATCATGGGGTCAAAGGAACTGCCTGAAGAACTCAGAGACAGAATTGTGGCAAGGCACAGATCTGGCCAAGGTTACAAAAAAAATTCTGCTGCACTTAAGGTTCCTAAGAGCAATCAGGGGAGAAGAGCCTTGGTGAGAGAGGTAAAGAAAAACCCAAAGATCACTGTGGCTGAGCTCCAATTTTTTCAGATTTATTAAAAAAAGAAAAACTGAAATATCACACAGCCATAAGTATTCACAGCCTTTGCTATGACCCTCATATATTTAACTCGGGTGCTGTCCATTTCTTCTGATCATCCTTGAGATGGTTCTACACCTTCATTGGAGCACAATCTTTGCAGATTTATTAAAAAAGAAAAACTGAAATATCACACAGCCATAAGTATTCAGACCCTCTGCTCAGTATTAGTAGAAGCACCCTTTTGAGCTAATACAGCCACAAGTCTTTCTGGGAATGATGCAACAAGTTTTTCACACCTGGATTTAGGGATCCCCTGCCATTCCTCCTTGCAGATCCTCTCCAGTTCTGTCAGGTTGGATGGTGAACGCTGGTGGACAGCCATTTTCAGGTCTCTCCAGAGATGCTCAATTGGATTTAAGTCAGGGCTCTGGCTGGGCCATTCAAGAACAGTCACGGAGTTGTCCTCCGAGTTGCCACTCCGTTATTTTAGCTGAGTGCGTAGAGTCATTGTCTTGGACCTCAGGACCTCAGACTGAGCCCAGTCTGAGCCCAGCCTGAGGTCCTGAGCACTCTGGAGAAGGTTTTCATTCAGTATATCCCTGTACTTGGCTGCATTCATCTTTCCTTCGATTGCAACCAGTCGTCCTGTCCCTGTAGCTGAAAAACACCCCCACAGCATGATGCTGCCACCACCATGCTTCACTGTTGGGACTGTATTGGACAGGTGATGAGCAGTGCCTGGTTTTCTCCACACATACCACTTAGAATTAAGGCCAAAAAGTTCTATCTTGGTCTCATCAGACCAGAGATTCTTATTTCTCACCATCTTGGAGTCCTTCAGGTGTTTTTTTTAGCCAACTCCATGCGGGTTTTCATGTGTTTTGCACTGAGGATAGGCTTCCGTCAGGCCACTCTGCCATAAAGCCTCGACTGGTGGAAGGCTGCAGTGATGGTTGACTTTCTAGAACTTTCTCCCATCTCCCAACTGCATCTCTGGAGCTCAGCCACAGTGATCTTTGGGTTTTTCTTTACCTCTCTCACCAAGGCTCTTCTCCCCTGATTGCTCTTAGGAACCTTAAGTGCAGCAGAAATTTTTTTGTAACCTTGGCCAGATCTGTGCCTTGCCACAATTCTGTCTCTGAGCTCTTCAGACAGTTCCTTTGACCTCATGATTCTCATTTGCTCTGACATGCGCTGTGAGCTGTAAGCTCTTATATAGGCAGGTGTGTGGCCTTCCTAATCAAGTCCAAACAGTATAATCAAACACAGCTGGGCTCCAATGAAGGTGTAGAACCATCTCAAGGATGATCAGAAGAAATGGACAGCACCCAAGTTAAATATATGAGGGTCATAGCAAAGGGTCTGAATACTTATTGCTGTGTGATATTTCAGTTTTTCTTTTTTAATAAATCTGCAAAAATTTCCACAATTTCGTGGTTCTCTGTCAATATGGGGTGCTGTGTGTACATTAATGAGGAAAAAAATGAACTTAAATGATTTTAGCAAATGGCTGCAATTTAACTGAAAATTTTAAAGGGGACTGAATACTTTCCGTACCCACTGTACTTGTGTTGAACTGTCAGTTATGTAAATCAAGGCAATGAAGAGTTTCCATTCTCTAACAAATGATCCAGAAACATGGCCCAGTGTGCCTGAAAACTGAAAGTATGTTTAAAAATGAAGACAAAACAGAAACTGTTTATCTGTTAAGGCAAGATACAGCTGTGTATCCTGCCTTAATTGTTACAACTAAGTTAGATCTTTACCTTTGGCTATATGGGCCTTAAAGTTGAGAGCAGTGAGCTCATACATGCCCTGTTTGGGTTCTGGGGCTTTGGGAGGCTCTGGTTCACTCTCTGGTTCCTGGAGGACACACAAGAACATGCATCTATGAAAAACACCTTTCTTACACTGTAAGGGTCGCTGGTTTAGAAACTTGGGGTGTTTACTTAATGAAAACACAAATCACCGAAGGCTCCTCTTGGAGTGTCTTGAGCATCCAGGTCTCCAGAGACTGCAGATCTCTAGGACCCTGGTACTTAACTGCCTCTTGGTCTGGCTTAAACAACTTTAGCCTAGACATAAAACAAACAAAAAAACCCATTTTGAACTGAAAGAACTGTAGCACGGCAGAGTTGCGATTTAAGTCTTAAGTTTCACAAGATAAACAAAAAATAAATAACGATCCATGCATGCACAAAAAAAAAAAAAAAATCCAACCAATTTACTAATCATTACAAGCTATAGGAGTAGTTATACAAGTTTGATAAATCATTACACAGGGATTGCTGTGTTTGCAGGTACAGTATGCTGTGAGCAAGATTTAAGAGGATGTCACCGAGATACTGGCAGAATATTCGACTAAATGCAGGTCAATGTGTGACTTCTCTGTCAATCAGTGATGAAAATGGTTGTGAACTTGTATGTAAGAGTTGTTTAAATGTCACAACTAGTGCGTTTTCATCAAGGTTTCAGTTTCTCTTAGTTGGCTTAAAAATTAAAAATGCCTAAGTTGACCTCATCCATGGCAATACATTGTTATGAAGTGAGGTAATAAGATGTGACTCTAGCACTTACGTAGGGTAGCCTCTAACTCCATGTACATTGGAACAGAACTTGGTGTCCTGGACGCAGTCTACTTTCACCACATACACCGGGGGCTCATCCATGCTGTTGTATTTGTCTGCCAGTTCATTCCATGTTGGCTGTAATCTCTGGCAATGGCCGCACCTGGACATAACAGGGGTACATATACCGTTAGTGAACAACAGAAGCTGATATTGAAGCTTGTACATGGGTTCATCTGGTGAATATATCGTTTCCCCAAACTAAACTGTGATCCTGGTTAAAAGCCATCATTTATACATAACTTTTCCAAACTGACCACACTTTCCAAGGAAGTGTGGAATTACATTTGTTACAGCTCACGAGTTAAAGATGATGGTTCATTGGTTTACAGTGGTGGATCTGAGACACTGTATTGTTAGAAATACCATGTTGCCGATGGTGGCCTGCAACTAAAACATTTGCTTTCTCCACTATCCTCTGAAGGAGAATGAGAAATCAATGACTAGGCTTGCAAGCAAGTATAACGGGGTGCATGCACCCTGGTGAAATTTGTACTCAGAAGCACACCAACCCAAACAGGTGGTCATATGCTAAATCTACCCTGTCAGGAATAAGTCTTTTTAGACATGCAATATAAACTGATAAAACCATTCATTTGAGACCTCTTGTAACTTCACTTACCACTTTTTTTTAGATATGGTATAACAATAATAATAATAATAATCATCATCATCATAATACAAAACCAAAGTTTTAAAGGACCATGCTTCCCATTATACAGTTAAGACTCTTTGGCACACAAAGACACATGGCGTTTAAGTTTCATTTCACCATGCATTCTATTCTCTCATGAATACAGACGCAAATCATGTGTATCCATGTCAATGGAACTGTATGCAACTATAGGGTTATATAACCAATGTAGGGAATACAAATCTCGGTAGTAGCCAAACGTTTGTTACCAGAGGTGCACCTGGTACCCATGGGAAACCCGTGACCCAATGCCATCTTCTGGTTTAATCTTCATAGTAAATCTGTCTTTATCTCCATCTCGCTTTTCTAATTCTACATTACATTATGTACGATAAAATCGCACTACTTCCTGTTTTGTTGCGAATTCCTGGCCCCCCAAGAATCTCCGGAGGTCGGTGGACCCATCAGACATAACATCGGTCAATCAGTGCGCGCCACGTAAGCACAGCTTCCCAAAGTACAACTTCAAACTGACTGACTACCCCGGGGCTAACAGTGAATATGTATAGCACAACAAAATGTGTTTAATTGCTTCACTTCTCTGTTCAACACTCACTGGAAGGTTTACAACTAAATCTAAGCAGAAAGCAAACTGTTAGCACTGTTAGCACCGAGGCTCGAGAAAAGTGCTTCAAGCTTAAGCTGCAGTGGGCTAGCAAACTGTTTGGCTATGCTAGTTAGCAGCTGAGCTAACCACACCGGTTGACCAAAAAAGAAGGGGGGATGTAAGCAACCGGCTTACGTGCTAACTAGCTCTGCTAACTTACCACTTAGTTGTAGCTGTAAAGGGCAGGCCTTTCCATTTTCTGTGCATACGGGGGATATTAAAGAAAGCCTAATGTTATTTGCCAATACATTTATTTAACGTTGTCTGGAAAAACTTGGTAACTATTCACTTACCATGGGGCGTAAAACATGACAAAGTGGGGTGCGGTAGGGACCGCCTCGTTGAACATCTCCACCGTGTATGTGTGTTTGGCATGCTCATCTTCTTCTGCATCCGTGTCACAAAATACACTGGAGAAAAGCAGTGAAAAAATACAAATACAAAAAATCAAACAAGTGGGGCACTTCTGTGATACGGCCATGGTGACTCTCTCGGTGGGCGAACAGTGTTTCTGCCCCAGCAGTGTGACAAACTGGGGGGCGGGTACGACTCAACGTACCCGCCCCCTGGCAGTCTCAATTTAAAGGAATGTGCACTCTGGATGGGACACGTAGTTATGGGGATTCCTGTAGTTCCAGCTACGTGTGCAATCAGGATGTTGTGGAGATCTATGTCAGCCCACAGTTCTTTGCAACGCTATCCAGCCTGACAGTGCCAGTCTTTAAGTATGGAAGCCTATTTGGCAAAACGTTACTAAGGGGAGATAATGCATAAAGATATTTTACTGAAACTAAAGAAGATACAGTTTATCAGTCCCTCAAGAATATATGTATGCGTGTATTTGTCCCCAGGAAATTGCATCATGATAGAATAAATCATTTACTGGGTAATTATTTAATTATCACTCTGGACAATAATATTGATTTTTGTTGATTATTTGCAGCATCCCATTCAGTGTTACCTACTTCACAAAGAGGGTAATCCAAAGAGATAATTGGCAAAAAGTCAAAGATTTCAAACAAACAAACTTAATTACTAAAATCACAAAGTTCTGTTAGCAAAAACATTCTTGGAGCTGTATGTGTGACCTGCATGAAATTCTGTCACACTTTTGGTTTGTGTATTTTTCTTAGGGCCTGTTCAGACCAGAGGCCTGTACTGTAAAGCAAGCTCAGCATTACCCAGGATATCTAGGTAATAATAATGAGCACTACATTGGCAGAGTTGTTAATTACAAGCAATATCATCAATAATATGAGAAGAAACTGTGATACCTGCAGGTTACTTCAGTTATAGTGATGTCTAAAATAGAGAAGAAATGCAAGAAATAATTTACAGTCACTAAAGTCATGCTCTGGATGTTCTGTAAATAAGTACAAGAATTATCATGAAGTTTCTAACTGAATTAGTAACACATTTTTTGAATAAGTGAAGCAGGTTAAAAACTGACTGTTTTTGCTGCCAAAGCAGAGAGGAGAGAAGAGAAGAAGTTCATGTCCGATGGGAAATATTTAACAATGAAGATAATTTTTCTAAAAGATATCAGAGGGTTTAGTTTTAATGAACAATTATCACCACGAAGTCTCTTCAAGTTATTCTGAGCTGCAGTGATGGTATAAGAATAAAAGCATCAACACTGTCAGAAATTCAGTCGGGTTAAAGAATCTTTGTGCAGTTAAAATGAAGCTATAATAGTTATTATGGACATCAAAAACACTTCTCTCAGGTTAGTTTGGTGTAAAAGCACACAGGAAGTTAAGGAAACATTGTAATTAAATTACATGAGTCTCCTTAGTAAAACATAACCTTTATGTAAAACCCTCTTGCTGTGAGGCAACAGTGTTAACCACTACACTACTGCCCGGATACAATTACCTGAACACAGGTAATTTCAGATTGAACAAACAGAATGCATTTTTGTTTTCTGGCATTTAGTTTGATTGTTGTGGTCTATAGGGTCAAAGACTGAGTCAGAATTTGAAAACATTACTATACTTAAATTTTAATCAGTTCTGGTGCTTGCAATTGTGCTTGTATTGTCCAAAGCATTATTCAGAGTTTATTTCCACATATAATAGATACAAATGTGGCAGTCCAGTCTGTTAAAATTCAAAATTTGGGATGATATCCATAGAGGTTCCTCCATTTCTAGTTAGATGAGTAGACCCGTATAACTATTCATAGCTAGGTTGACACATTACTGTATTTCTACTATAGTAATGTTACATTCCTATACATAAGATGATGTATGTGAAGCTAACATAACTTCAAATTTGAAATATCACTTTAAATGTTAAAGGAAAGCCAATAAGGAAGCTCAGCAAGAAAATCATCATTAGGATGTAATTTAGGGGAGTTTGTTCACCTCTGGTAGAGTAACAAGAAGCCAGATTGGTTGATTATAAATAATCCAATAAGTTCCAGCTGACTGCACTTTGTTGGCAGGCAGTGCAATTTTCCTTCACACTTAAAACTGTCTTCCTAGAACAAACTGGGTACTTTATACCTAATGGTATAATTTTTTAAGATATCCATGGAAAGATGAAATATTATGAAAATAGACTCCATATTGAGAAAACACAAAGTTAACATTTTACTTTAACTATAAAAATATAATCACCATAGTTCAGGTGTCATGTCACCGCACATGGACAGTTGGTTTTCTACAACAATGGTCAAATATGACTCAGAGTTACCTCCTCATCACAACTGGGGAAAATCTTTAGCCAAATACAATTAATCCAGTTTATTACATTTAATAAATAGTGCCCCTTGTGGGGACCATAGCCTTGTGTAATGGTGAATATAAGTGAATTTAAATCATGTGCCTGCTTGTGTGTGTCTATTCCCAGAGTAGCAAGTACCTGCTTGCTTGTTGCATTGACAGCTCTTTGGCAAGTCCTTTCCTCTCCTTTCCTCTTTTAATATAGTCATGATTGCATGAAGCCACATTGGAACCTCCATATGTGCAGTCTTTTTTTTTAATCATCCCCTTTTTTCCTTTCATCTGGACAACAGGAAGAGTGGGAAGAGGAAAGGAAGAAGCATGGAAACAGAGGTGTCGCCCAGAGCAGCTCTATGGTACTGTATATAACGCTATGCCTGCCAGACTGTCAAAGCCAGGTCCTCATGAATGTCTATAGTGGGTTCTCGCTACTTTCACATTCCAGCTGCAGCTCAGTGTGAAAAACAAATGCCTTCATAGTTAATTGGAGGTGAAAAATTATATTTGAGATTATTTTCTTTGACTTTCGCACATGACAAATAGCAACTACGTGTAGGCCCAACTCTCCCAAAGGGGTTTTATTGTTACCATGGCAAGTCAACAACCACAGGTCACTATCTAATGTCGACATGTCATATAGCTGTGGTAAATATGACCAAATTGCTGCTGACAAATTTTAAATTTTTCCTGGTGAGGTGGGGGCTGCATATTTGTGGGTGTCTACTGGTTACCCATTGTTGATGGTTAGGCACCTTGCCAGGCCAGCTATAGTATGGTGTAATAGGAAAAAGAAAGATTTATGGACCCAAGGGACCTGAGGGCATTTTGTGTATTTTCTTAATTGCCCGAAGTTAGTTGGGTGGGGTGAAAGTGAGAAGTGAGAGACAGTGAGTAGAGCTCTGTGTGTGTGTGTGTGTGTGAATTTAAAAACAGTCCATGCCGTAGTTACACATTGTCCTAGGCCTCTTAGTTTAGATTGTGTGCAATAACTCAAAGCAGGGAGCTAAAACTTTTTTCATAAGGTGTGTCTATGGCTTACCCAATTACTGGTTAATGCAAACAATATGAATTATTTTCAAATACTTCCCCCATTAAATATTTAAACCAGTTAAATCAGTTAACCTGGCTATCTGCCTACCAGTACCAGAATCAGAATCAGGATCGGTTTTATTGGCCAAATCTAAGCAGACTGATGGTGTTGAACAGTGAGCTTAAGTCCACGAACAGGACCCTTACGTACGTTCCTGGGGAGTCGAGGTGCAGGATGTGTTGCAGTCCCATATTGACTGCATCATCCGCCGACCATTTTAACTTGACATATACTCTCATTTGTCACCATCATTGGTATGTCATGATAAAGTTAGAACAAATGGAAGAAACAACAACTGTTCTCCTCTTTACAGCTGTGGACTACTTATAACAAACAGATTCTGTTTCAAATTGAGGACTGCCTTTCAACACTGCCAAGTAATACACAGAGAAAACCTTTAAGAAGACTTTCTGGAATATTTCAGAGACTATTTCTGACCAAATCTAATTCTGTCATGTAAACATATGGGAATTAATCATTTGGAAACTCAGTCTTTCTGTTGTAATACTTTCAACACTGTCTTCCCACCACTGGACGTCATATAACCCAAAGCCAAAAGTGTTTCCATTAGGAATACAGAGAAGACTCATGGTCATGAGTATCATATCCGGGACACAGGATGTGACCAACGGAGGGGAACCAGTGTCATTTACAGACAACTTATTGGAGTCATTTCAGCAGGCACCTGTGCTGGGAAAAGACAGCGGGAAAAAGGGCTTTCCCACATGTTTGGAACCATCCCAGAAAAAAAACATAAAAGGAATGGAAAACAGAAAATACCATGTCTTTCCACCTAGGTGGCTAATGGAGAGATGAAGGCTCTGACTCTGAGAGTGGAGTGGAAGGAAAGACAATGAGGGAAATGAAAAATGAAAGTGCAAAATAATAATAATAACTATCTTAAAGAAAAGGAAAGAAATGGGTGGCACAGAAAGAGAGAGTGGATAAAGGATAAAGGCTGGAAGGAAGAATGATGTGAGGTTGTGGTGGTTGTGGATTATCTTGACAGCTCCTGCTGTATTTCAAGTGTTATGTTCTCCGCTTTCTGCTGGATTCAGGCAAATGACTAAAGTTGTGGCAATTTTCCTGTGGTATCTACTCTATTGGAATTACCATCATTTTCCACAAGGCCTGTGTACTCATAGGGTCAGCCTCTTTCCCACTGCTGGAAACTCCACACAGAAGCTGTAAAAAAAAAGTTTCATATTGACAGGAAACACTAGAAATTGCTGTTGTTTGAGAAAAACCATGTTCCTACAAAAATGTCCTTGTTTAGGTACATTTGTTTTCTTGTGGAAAGCTATCTCAATAAAAGTATTTGGAGGTTGTTTTTTCTCAACCATCATGAAATAGAATCAGCACAAAAGGTCACAAAAAGCATTAATTAACAGCACCTGTGATCCAGTGGATATGATGCAGGACTATACAGTATGTTAAAAGAACACAATTAATTTGCTGAGGAATTTTAAGGTCACTCTAGAGATAGGCTTGTAAACTTGATAAAAGTTAAAGAATAATGAAGCATTTTGGATCAACTGGAAAGTCTTTAGAGACTTTTTTTGAGCAGTCCGATGATAAGAAATTGCAGTAATTCAACCTAGAAGTAACAAAAGCATGGACAAGTTTTTCTGTATCTTATTGAGACACGATATCCTTGATTTTTGCATGGTAATGTAGATGAAAAAAGGCAGACTCAGACTCATTTACATACTGTGGCAATAATCTCTTGGACTTTGATTTGAGTATCCATGTTCTGTATTCTGCATCTGGGTCCAGTTTGGATAATAACTAGCAGCCGCATAACAGTATACCCCATTAAAACAAATACTATACACATCATTGCATAGTTATTAATACTCTACAAAGAAAAAACTGACTAAGCAAGGCACCATTTTGCTGTGTTTGATCCTCATCATCGCATCATGCATTTGGATGCAGTGGTCATGGAGCACACAGATCCCTTCATTGTAGAAGTCACTGTAGGAGTCTTGGACCGCCAGAAAGTGGTCCATCAGCTCTAATGTCATCATCACTGTCAAAATGACTACCACTGAGCTCCTTTTTCATTTTGGAGGAAGAGGTAGTCTGAGGGTGCCAGTTTAGGTGAATAGGGCACTGTGGACTTGTGGGCTGGAGCATAGTCCTGGTGAAACAAGCAAATTGCTGCTTGTGGCAATATTTGACTTTCTGAACCTGTTTAAATGCAGCAGTGTTGACACTGATCACAATAAAGCGGTGAGCAGCTCTGTCATGAGACACAGGCTATCACTTGCTGCTCTTGTCTGTTTCAAAAAGCAGCGCACCACTGCTCTTTACTGAAAATTCAAACATGCCGCCCGAGGTGAGACATTACAGGTGGTGACACATCCAATTCGACTCGCAGGCTGCCTTTCACAGATGCTTCTTGGTCCAGTGTCATCACTGTAAAAGCCCCATTTCCTACTGATAAAGACATCAAGACAGACTGGCTCTCGAGGTGGACAGAGAGAGGGAGAAAAGGAGAATATTACAGATAGAGGAGAATAAGGTAGAGAACAATGAGCATGAGATAAAATGAGAGAAGAGAACCTGGACTAATGGATTTCCTGGTGTTTCCAAATTGCATGCCAGCAATTCAGTGCTCCATGAAGAGCATTCACTCTGCTTAAGTGTCCTTGAGCCACTGAAATGCTAACATCTCCTTTGGTGCGTCTTTGTAGCTGAGCTCAGCATCTGAAATAGAAAAAAGGATTTCCCCCAAAAAATCAACAAAGGTTGACATACTGTTTCTGTCAAATGCACCCAAATATCACTGACAACCTACAAATTAAACATCTGCCATGGAGGCTTAAAGCTACAAGGTAAGTAGGGCTCTAAAGTGATATTTCAGCAGCCAGTATTTCAAATGAGGCAACCAATATATGTCATCAATAAAGAATGAGGCTTCACTTCTCCTGAGCAAAAGCCGTATATACACTTAAGAACACCCTAGAACCCGACTTCTTCATTGTGTCAAGGCTTGTTTTTATTTTCTCTTTTAAAAAAATGAGACAGATGCTGTCACCCACTTACTGGCACTCCTGCTGGCTCTCATGGAAAATTTAAAAGAGGCCCAGCCTCGCTGAGGTCAGGCTGACATTGCCAGTGAGAGGTGGCCAAGTCACAAAACAGATGTTTACTGTTTTTATAAGGATGATTTGTTCTCTGCTCAGTATTAGTCCAAGCATAACCCAGGTCTTTTTAACAGAGTCCTATGTTAAAGTGGGCAGACAGGCACAGTATGTGAACCAGGTGTTTTATTGTAAATGTGGTATTTATGCTTCATTAGTCTGTGGGTACTGTAACTGAGTATACGATTCTGACAGGTGTCTGGATTTGTCTGTACTAAAGCAGTTGTTTAATAAAACCATCTGATAGATCACACATAGGAAAGTATGTGTGTGCTCTCCTGGATATGTCACTCTGTGTAAGCACTGTTTATAAACTGTGTGTGTGTCACCAAAGCTTGCATCTCTGAGAGTCTGCAAAGGCAGCCAAGGATGCAGTAAAGGTCTCTCCACAGAAGCCATTAAGCAGTGCATCTGGTGGAATAATGTGTTTGATTTGGCTGTGTAGCAGCAGCAGGTGCTGGGAGGACCAGGCTGGAGCTGCCGCTCACTGCCTGCTATGATCTGCAGGCCAGGGACCAGTCTTCCTTTCTCTGCGTCTTACCTTCCCATCTTATCTTTGTCTTCCTCCTTTCTTGTTTTTCCTTCCTCTTTCTCTTCCTCTTTCAGTTTTTCTTATCTCTGTCATTTGCTTTGTCTCTTTTGTATAGCTCTCCTCTGCTTTATCAGATTCTCTTTTACCGTGACTTTTTCTTTCTTAATTACTTGTTTCCCCCCGTTTTCAGGTTTTCCTTCTTCACATGTCCTTTTTATTCTATAGAAGCTTTTTTTCTCCTAGTTTCTCCACAAGTGTTCTTTCTTGTTATACGTGTTTCTTTTCCATTAGGTCATGATATCCAGTGCTTAACATGGGCATGCAGTAGGAGAGTATTACGTTTAGCTCTGGACCCCTCACTACCTCTGTCTCTCTCTCTCTCAGTCACAAGGTAAAGCCATAATGCTTGAAATGAAGCAGCATTATGGCAGCAAAGGAACATCCCGCTTGTGTTCAGAGAAACAAGGGAAGGAAAAGTAAATCTCAAGTAAAGACCCCTGTCCTGGGGTCTCAGAAGAGAGTTGCCTTTATTGAAGGAGTCCATATCCATCCATCTGCAAGCCTCCAGAGGAAGTCTCCCCTGCTCCAAATATGCACACAGAGTCACAGAAACACTGTCTCGAAGAAATTACATTTTATATATAACTAATTCACAAATACTCCAGATAACTGCGCGCTTCTTCAGCCAGCTGTGTTGTCAGATTTTCTGTTAGCTCCCTGACTTGGTTTGCGATAGTGTTTCTTAACAAGCAGACTTTGTTAAAAGCCTTTTTCTGGTCAGGGCACACCTGCTCACATACTTTAAGCATACAACCTTTCTTTTCTTGTACAGTAGAATAGACTCTCCTTCAAGATGGATTCAGAAGAAAGCGAAACCCAACTCCACTGCTGGACAGACAGAACCAAGGATGAAACTGCCACAATGTTTCACTGAATCTCTAACCTGTTCACTACTAGACATCCCAACCTTGACTCCTCCCGATTGCTGCTCCTCAACCAAAGTGTTACCATGCCATGACTTTGGTTCCTTAATCACCTGGGCCAGATTTTCATTCATTCATTCGTTGCATATGTCGTTAGCGTTGTGATAATGTATCATCCTCAGTAATAATAATACAGTAATAGTAATAGTCATGGATTATAAGTGCTTTAAGCGTAAAGTCATTGCTTTTGCTGTCTGTAACTTACTTTCAATTTATGTATCAATTTGTGGATTATATTCATAGGGAGTATAAAACATATAAAAATTTTAAATATGAAGAAGAAATTATGTACTAAGTCTTTTGGGTTTAACGTCATTAAAACCACAACAGGAGATAACAAATACGAAAATGCCTGCCTGGTGCAGAAAACAGGGACAATCAGTGCCATTAAGATGACATGCGGTTGGTAGTAACACCAGACATTCCTCTAAAGTTCAGGAATCTAAACAACAACAAGCTTTTCTTGCTGCTGGTGGCCACTGGCTGATCATAAGCCATTCTTCATGTATTTTCTGGCTATTGTTTGCCCTGGGATCGACTGGGGGAGGTTTTTGTTTTTGCTGGAGTCTTACCTGTTTTTCTTGGACCTGGCAGGAACACAGAGCATTAGCAAGGCTGTCTAATGAAACCGAACAGATGCAAAACGTCATGAAACAGTTCAGCTAATTAGACTTTAAGGCCCTCTATTTCACAAAAGATGAGTGTGTGTCAGTCAAACTTAGAAGGGAAATCTGGTGTTAGGCAGTCTTTGAAAGAGGTTAAGAAACTGACTCTGTTCACTCTACAGAACAAAAACTGACAAGTTACAATATAAACCTTCACCAGGGAGCATATCAGAGTTTGCTAATAAGGGGACGCTGGAATTTATAGTGAAAGGTGGGACGTTTAATTTCCAACCCTTTTCTTTCCAGTTATTGCTTTCATATGCCACCTAGTGCTCATTTTCTAAACCTGCCAGGGTCTGAGACTATCCAGCATGCCTTGCAACCTTCCCTCAGAGAAATATCAATTTCTTCATTTATTTTACTGGGGCTTGTAGAGCTCTCCCTCACTTACTTAACAATCCACTGGGTGAATGTTTGCCATTGCCAAAGAATTCATATTACCCACCTGCATTACCATCCACCCAGCACCCATCACCAACCCAACACCCCTGGGGTGTTGTTGAGCCAGGTTATTAACTTAGAGGCACAGTGCTTTTGTTCATTGGAATTTTCATTTCAGACCCCTCAGTAACTGAGTAACAGGGGCCCATCATGTTACACAAAAGAAAGAGAGTGAGCATGCAGAGGCTGAAAATTCTCATAAGCTGTCTGGAAAGCAAGGGCTAACAGACTAGGTTTCTAATATTCCAACAAAAAATACTGAAATAGTGTTCCCGCTAGAGATGCTTTTTCTCATCAGTTGACTGAGCTGAAAAAGGATCAAGCCAAGGAAAAAACAAAAAAGTGCTTGGTAATGCCAAGAGACTGTAGCAGTCCTCATCATGTAGAATGTGAATTTTTCTTTACGGAAGTTCAAGCTCTGCTGGTATTTATTAGTTTCAAACAGTACAGCAGTAAAAGAAGAGTGAATGGACACATAAATAAGCTTTAGCATGAGCTGTATTTGAACCGTCTCACATTAAGAGTATCATCACAAACATTCATTTAGTCTTATCGACCACTCAAAGCTCTTTACACTACAAGTCACATTTACCCATTCACACACATTCATATAGTGCCTTTTCTATGCTTTTACTAACACACACATTCACACACTGATGGGCATATCAGGGGTAATTTAGGGTTCATTATCTTGCCCAGGGGCATTTAGACACATGGACTAGGGGAGCCAGGGACTGAACTGCCAGCCTTCTGAATAGTGGGCGACAAGCTCTGATTGCTGGTATACTTAAGAGCCTTATAAAGACCAGTATTTATTGAGATAATTCAGCTGCTGATTCAACCCTGTAAGTTGAATTCTGAGGCCTGAAGTGTTGTTATTATATGTATAAATAACTTGGAATATGTACATATATATACATTCCTAAGTGTTATTATTAAGTTGCCTCTGTAAAAGAACAATGTATATTTTTATTATTTTTAAATAAAACTAAGCATGTTCCTAAATCTGTCATTTAAGCATAGCTTCCAAAATTCTTATAGGCTCTCAATGCAACAAGCATTACTAAGATCTTGTTTTTTAGTAAATGTCTTCATTGCATGTTATCTGCACATTTCATCCCTGTGATAGATTTCATTCTGTTCCAGTGGACATGGAAAGCTTTTTCACTTTCAACATCAGATTTCATGAACCAAATCACCCCTTATCGCCATCTCTTTGCCCAGTGGGGCTTCAGCTGGGTGCTGCTGCTTCCTTTACCATTTATGTTGGCACGGGGAATCGCATCTCCATGGCCCTAGTGCACTGCTCCCCCTGCAAAACAGGAAGAACACACTACTCTCTGATGAACACAGGAGACAAAACAAAAGCCGAGACATGAGGAGACATGAGGCAGCAGACCGAGGAGAATGATAACAGGAGATTTCAGGCCGTGCACAGACCCTGTTCTGCACATGGAGTCATTTTACAGGATTGTGTGCTCTAGTCTGTGTATAGGGAAAGTTTCTGTGCCAGCAGCCTAAGTACACTGACAGATCCATCTTAAAGTTTGACCAGATAAACCTGATTCTATTAAAAATGTAAGATAGCTTTAGCCCTTCATATAACAGTTTGACTTTTCGTGTTTCATACCACTAATAATGTTGTTGATCAATACCAGTGACTCAAAAATGACTAATAATGACTAATAATGACCAGATGCTGACATTTCTGGCTTTAGTTTTTTTTTCATCCTGTTCTCTGACTTCAAAGTTCCCATGAATGCTGAAACCTGTTGTTGCACATGTTGATCTAAATTCCAGACTGCTTAATGTCAATTTAGTTTGGCAAATAGAATGTTATTATTGACAGCAATGGTCTCATAAGGCAGTTGCAAATGGTGGAAGGTAGCTTTAACCTCGGAACTTTCCCAGTGTCTCAGCCTCGTCACTGGGCAGCTACTTTCTGGCTTTGTGTATGTGTACAAGAGAAGACCAGGTCCGCCAACAACTAGAAAAGTTAGCTGTCAAAATAACATCCCTGAACCCTGGAAATCCTGGTGTTAAACCCTGGAAGAACTTAGAAAACAAGCCTGGGCTTACGTACAATTTAGTTAACAAAATGATCCAAGATTTTTCTGACCTGAAATTATTTCTGAATCTATTACACAGCGATGTCAAAATTTATTATAACTCATATAACCCCTGTATTTGGTTATATCAAGTCGAACAAATACTTCAGCTTGTGACTCTTTACTTGTGAATAGCGGACAGTCATAAATTTAATGGTGACCTTTTGTGTATTGTGGCTGTTTTCTGTCTGTGCAGGGCAAATGAAAAGGTGCCTCTCTGGCCTGTATACATGCAGATGTACACAGGACAGATTTGAATTGAATTGGCGCTGTTCTTTGCCTCTAAACATCTGATTGCTTGTCTGTGCACACTCTGATCTCTGATGACATGTCAACCACCACTGCTGCAACGCTTGACTCATACACATGTATGCACAGACACAGGCAGAGCAACCAGAGAGCGCCCTTACATGAGAGTGGGAGGGGGCAAGTCACTGCCAAATGGAAAAAAAACCTGTGGCTTCTGTCAAAGAGGGTACAGCAGTGAATTCACTTCAGTTGTGCTGTCAGATGTCAAAAGCTCTGCATAGGACTCCACTGCTGGCTTGTTTTGTTTTTAGTCTAACTTTTCTTACAGAAATGTTCTACTTCAGCTGATGGATGAGGTGAAGTCCAAACCTGCTTGTTCAGATGACAACGGGATATTTCAGAGTTGAGGTGTAAGGGCAGTTTAAAAGGAGTGTGTTGTAGGGAAGTGAAGGGAATTGTGTAAAATATTTGTTCTGTTAGGTTGTTCGAGATACTCTTTGTTCTCAGTCATGCCAAGAATGTTCCCAGTGTGCCCACCCATCCATTAACCTGTCCAACAACCCACCATTGTCTGCAGAAAAAAAACAACACTTTTTATTAGAGGTGTTGAGAGTCTAACATCATCCTCAAGGTTCTTAGCCTAAGGGTGAAGCGACACAAGGATGATTTAACTTCTTTTGTAGTTCGTATTACATACAAAAATACTGTGAATTCACAAAGTATTCAGACCCATTCACTTTTTCACATCTTGTTATGTTGCAGTCTTATGCTAAAATAATCTGAATTCATTTTCCTCTTATCAGTCTACACTCAAAACCCCATGATGACAAAAAACTGAATTTTAGAATTTTTTGTAAATTTAAAACCCCACGCTCTTGATCATGTTTGAGATGTTTCCACACCTTGACTGGATCCACCAATGGTAAATTCAACTGATTGGACATGATTTGGAAAGGCACACACCTGTCTTGTATGAGGTCTCACAAAGCAAAAATCAAGCCATGAGGTTGAATGAACTTCCTGCAAAGCTCCCGAATTGTAGAAAATCCCCAAATGCCAGGTGTGAAAAACTTGCCGCGTCATATCCAAGAAGACACAAAGCTGTAATTGCTGCCAAATAAGCTTCAACTAAGTACTGAGTAAAGGGTCTGAATACTTATGTCAATGTTTTATGTTTTCACTTTGTCAGATGAAAGTCACTTCACAGATAGTTTCCTTAAGCTAAGTTCAGAGGTGAAATGTTCTAAACACAGGAGAGCTGGCAAGGGATGTTTGTTCAGTTCTGTTTGAGCTTGTTTTTATAGCATTCGACCTGCGCTGAGTTCCTTTCAGCTTGAGCTTGATGCAAATTTATCATCAGCGCCCTCCAGGCTGGCCACCATGAAAAATTGTGAAATGCTGACAACTTCATGGCCTTCAATGATTGCTTGTTTAAAAAGTTCCATACGCTACACACACAAATGTGAGTTTTATGGCCTGTGAAATTGCCACACTGTTAATCACATATATACAGGTATTTATGATTTGGAAAATGTTGACAGCAGAACCTCTAGGTTTTTTTCTGCCAACCACCAAGTACATCAATCAAAGCCAATATCTTAATTTCGCATATGCAGAACAGACGACCATGTCCGTAAAAAATAAGTGTTTGTTTTCTCATACTCGCAAACATCAACCGATTAGAGGCATGAAAACTTGTTTAGGTCCATCTTCATTGCACTATAGTGGGTGCTGAGTTGTCCTACAGCCTTGGCATGCTCCTCATCCACCTCCTCCTTTAATCTCTGCTGCTCCTTCAGGAAGTCTGTCCATTCGTCTTTCAAACGCTCCATGTTCATCTGCATCTGGGTGCTCTGGAGGGAATGTGATGATGAGAACACAACAAAGATGGCAGAAAGTTTTTGACTGCACAGCTGTACAAGAAGTTTTAGACAAATGTTGTCATATTTTAACTTTCAACAAGACCGCAGTTTACAAATCAGTGTGTGATGTCCCAAAGTTTGTCTCGCTCCTTGGCACTCACTATATTACATATGCTGATGACGTACGGCAGTGTATGGGGGCTCATTGGATGCTGGCGTTCAGCCTAAATGTGCTATATAGGATCCCTTGAAATCAAGAAGATATATTTCAAGGATTTTATCCTCATATAATAAATTATATATGTGCGTGCGTGTGTGTGTTGAAGACACAACATAGTAAATGCCGGTGTTATCTGCAATCCAATCCAGTTTTATGATATTGCTATGACACTGTATCCACCATGCTGTAAGTCTTTTGTCAGTTATTTTTACCTGTTGTACCTCTAGCTCCCTCTGCTGGACTCTGTCTGCCAGGTGATTAGCAGCCTCCACTGTGGGAGAACAGTCACAAAGTCACTATATACATACATACATACATACATGCACATACATTCATATGCACACACACACACACACACACACACATATCATCACATTCAAATACACAATACACAACACTAATATTAAAAACATTAAGAGTATATATGCAATATATACTGTCTTGAGGAAAAAGACAAAAACTGCGACCATCACTGGCCATAGTAGGTTTAAATCTATCATACAGTCAAAGTATAATTAAAATAAATAATTAGTCAAATTTAGTGTAAAAATTTGAAACAAAGTGTGGATTTTAATGTCTTCAATTGTGAATTTACTTTAAGTGTAAATTGTAAGTTTACATGCATTGCTTGAATATGCCCTTGAATTAGAACCTACATGAAGCTTGTTTAAGATAATGTCAATGTACCGATAAGTGTGTAATACAACAAACCAGTTCTTCCATCTAAATAAAAAGCAAGAAATACAAGTGTTTGTGACTGTGTGTCAGGTTAAGCCTGAAATGAAACAATTTTAGTACAATCCAAAACAAAGCTGCAAGTATGAATCTGTATAGAGGAGACTTACATCGTTTTATGATGTTAGACATCAAATCCTGGTTCACACCTTCTAAATTTGAGGGCAGCATTTGCTCATTTGCTTCCACCACCATTTTATTGAGATTCTCTAGCAGTCTGCTCTCCCTGTGTCCACGTTTCTCCTGATCAGAAGAGAAAAGTGTTGTCGCACACATAT
Source organism: Toxotes jaculatrix (assembly GCF_017976425.1). Taxonomy (NCBI): domain Eukaryota; kingdom Metazoa; phylum Chordata; class Actinopteri; family Toxotidae; genus Toxotes; species Toxotes jaculatrix. The sequence continues at coordinate 13,327,847 of NC_054413.1, read as the reverse complement.
CACATAATGCACTGAAAACATGCTACTTTAGTGATGTAGATTGGTATGGGGCCTTAACATGCTGCATCCATTAAAATTAATGGAAAAAAGGACAACAAATGAGTTTAAGTCATTTCCTGGTATTATCTTTTCAAGAACAAAAAATATTTATATCTTTAAACTATATCAATCACTCCACTACTAAATTATTTGGCTTGAGTTTTTCTGAACAAGTCAGTCTGAACTAAAAATATTACAACGTAATTTTGATTTTGTTTTTCTCACTTAATGAAAAAAAAAAAACAAAGAAAATCAAGTACGTTATGAAATTGCTTATAGCAGGGATAAACATGGTATATTGAATTTTACATTTAATATAACTCATGGTAAACATTGTAATAAAAACAACAAAATGAAGTTTTTTGTTTATCTGTGACCCAAAATATGGTGAGTTGTGGATTATGCAAATGGAGAAGATACAGTAAGTGTTTGCACTACTAGAATGTCTACTACTATGTGGAACCACAGAGTTTTTCTCTTTAGCCATATCTGTGCATGTATTTATAGCAGGTATTGCAACTTTTGTGCATTTATAGGAATTTATGTTTATGTCAGTATCTGATGTACTATATTTTGAGAGTTATGTGAAATGATTGGATAAAACTGAGCCTCAGTCATCACTGGTACTGAAACCACAAATACCATGGCATGGTCTTTTGTTTTCATTACAGCTGTAAGTTCATCTAGGTTTATAAGATGGTATACAGCATGACAAAAAACCCCCCAAATAAACCCAAAACAAAACAATGCAATAAAAAATTGTGAAAAAAAGAAAAGGGAACTACAGTGGCTTAGGGGTGTTAAGAGCAACATCCCCAGTTTACGTCTGGCCAGGGACTTTTGTTACATGTTGCTCCCCATCTCTCTACTGTCTATTTTATCAAAGAACGACACTAAATAATAATAAACAATAATAATAATAATAATAACTGTTGAATACAATTTTATTTGTATTCCCTCAGCATGGATGACAGTACCCATGAAGCTCACACAGAGTCAGTGTGTGGCTCTAGAACACTTCAGCATGTAGACACAGGGGTTGAATCTCTACCTTCTAGATAAGACAGGCTCTCATTATAAGAGTTATGGTCCAACGGCACATCATGTCTTGCCTCCCACCGGCATTCGACCCACTTCAGTTTGCATACAGAGCTAACAGATCAACAGAGGACGCCATTGTCACAGCACTCCACACCACCATCTCCCACCTGGAACAGCAGGGGAGCTACGCTAGGCTGCTCTTTGTTGACTTTAGCTCTGCTTTTAATACAATACTCCGAGACAGACTGACAGAAAAACTACTAGACATTGGACTTCCTTTCAACACCTGCTGCTGGATCAGAAACTTTCTCTCTGACCATGTACAGAGAGTCAGAGTGGGTCCCCATCTCTCCACAGCCCTCAGCCTCAACACCGGATCACCACAGGGCTGTGTGCTCAGTCCCCTACTGCACACACTGTACACGTATGACTGTGTCAGCACCCACCCAGACAACACCATCATTAAGTTTGCCAACGATACCACCGTGGTGGGGCTCATCTCTGGTGGAAATGAGACGGCATACAGGGATGAGGTCCAGAAGCTGGTGGGGTGGTGTGCGGACAACAACTTGGTCCTCAACATCTCCAAGACCAAAGAACTGATAATTGATTTCAGGAGGAAGAAGTCCAACCTCATCTGCATCAACGGGGAATGTGTGGAGAGGGTGCCCAGCTTTAAGTTTCTAGGAGTGCACATAGATGCAGACCTCCAATAGAGCTCTAACACCTCAGAGGTTGTGAAGAAGGCTCAGCAGCATCTCCACTTTCTGAGGATTCTCAGGAGGACCAATCTGAAGAGGGAGCTGCTGACCGTCTTCTACCGCTGCTCCATTGAAAGTGTGCTGACATATTGCATCTCTGTGTGGTTCTCAAGCTGCACCACGGCAAACAAGAAGGCACTACAAAGGGTCATTAACACCGCCCAGAAAATCATTCGCCATCCCCTTCCCTCCCTGAAGGACCTCTACCACACCCGCTGTCTCAAGAGGGCACGCAGCATCTTGAGGGACTGCACACACCCAGGACACCGGGTGTTTAATCTGCTGCCCTCTGGCAAGAGATTCAGGGCACTGAGAGTACGAACAAACAGACTCAGGGACAGCTTTTACAAAAGGGCAATAGCCCTAATCAATGCTAACAAATAACCTCACTTAATCTGGTTAGCCACCTTTCCGACAGCAGGTCATGTGCAATAAACAATGTCTTTGTCTTTGTATATATTTTACATACTGTATATTTCTATCCTGGATATATTTATTTTATTTTATTATTTTATTCTACTTTTTCTATTTTACTTTTTTATTCTGCACTGTGATTGTATGTCTTCTTTTGCACTGATGTGGGACAGTACCTCAATTTCGTTGTACTTTTGTACAAAGTATGATTGTGCAATGACAATAAAGATTTATCTTATCTTATCTCTTACAAAAGTTCTGCCGCCAATACCATGTGGGTGTTCGCAAAGTGTAAGTGTATATGTATGTAAGTATGAGTACCTCGAATTCTCTCACAAAGTAGCGGATCTCTGCATTGATAATGGGTCTGTGGTGTAACAGGCGGGACTGGATATCACCCACATCTGTAGAACCAACACACACCAAATTCAATTGTGTTTGAACAAGAAAAACAAAAAAAGAATTTACACCATTAATGTGTCAAATGATCATGCTTTAAAAATTACTTTCAGTGTACCTTAACAGACTATGCATGCTTTTAAGTTTATGTTAGTATACATGCTATAAAAGATATGTTATAATAATTATCATAATTAATTCCAATCAAATTTGCATCTCATTCCGTTTTAGTAGAAACAGCTTCTGAAACTCAGAGATCCCTGTACCAATTGCAGTACTGTCAAATGACATTTTGATTAGCCTCATATCACTCTACACCATATCAAATCACCTGCAGTCTGAAATAAGAGATTTAAAACGTAAACATCGAGGCTAACATGCTAGATTCCGACAATGAGAATGTTTTTTTTTTTCTGTCCTGGGTTTCACTCACCTTTAGCAATCTTGTCCATTTTTTGCAAACTTTGCGGACCTGCTAGTTTCAGTAGTTAATTCAAAGTTTTGTTTCCTTTGAGCAGCTGCTAGACAACTGCAAATTACTTGCGAAATGTCAAGCTAACTAGCAGCCAATTGTAAAAGCAAACGAATTACTTAGCAGAGCGAAAGGAATCAGTCATTAACGTAGCCTTATTATTTAATGATACAGTAATAAATATCAGCTACAATATGAAAAAAAAATAGTTATGGTCTTTTGGTAAATTGTAGTCAGGCGAATGGAAGTCAGCTGACTGCAATGTCAATATTTACAACTACTTCCGGGGACGAAACTGTGGACTGAACCAAACGGTTGAAGGTTTAGGGGTGTCACAGTCCAATTTGGTCTTTTTAACCAGTTCACATAAAATACGCACAATTTGGAGTCTTGATTTGAGGCAGCTTCGTGCTGTGTACTGTAAAACTTTAAAACATCTACAAGTCTGTGTGTGAGAGTGTTGTGCTTGTGTGAGACAAAAGACAGACAGTTGTGTAAATTTCAGTTTTGCGTGGCGGAGGACAGCAGATGTCAGTCTTGCTCTGTCGTGGAACACAGTGGCGCTAGAACTTACTTTTCCAAACTGATTTCCACACATTACTTGACTGATATTGCACTCAATTAACAAATGATAAAGGCATGTGTATTGTTAGAATGATTTACCAACATTCATAACTATAATAGCTATAACATTTACTATTACATTATAGAAAGGATAAACATCAGGCAGAAGGATCTAAAAAAGGGACAGTTGAATTCAGATTTTGTTCATGTAACGGTCACATTTATCATGAAATAAATACAGTGACAATAATTTGAATAGTCATAAATGTATATTTGAGAAATTGTCTTCACCAGCCACCACAAGATGGCACCAAATCTCTCACATTAGTATTTAAAATCCAGTGCCATCAAAACCTTGGATCAGGAAATGCTTTCATTACACTTTATGAAATGCAAATATATTGGCATAAATGCAACACTTGTGGCAAAAGCAAAGTACATGCAGATATTCACTTAGAGTGGGAAGAGGCACTGTTTGGGGCAAACATTGCATATTAGTTGTCAAAAGTTTTGTGATCCTTAAATTCATTAGGACTGCAATGCTCAGTTAAAAGAAAATCATTAAGGCACCACTTGAGTCCCCCATTGTTTAGTTAAGCACTTATTATATGCAGCATTTCTTTTGATTTGGGTCTATAAAAGAGATTAAATGATTGATTGGCAGCTGAAGGAATTAAAACAAGCCCTTCACTGCAGCCTCCTGTTTGTCTGAGGAAACACAAGATCTCTGTGAACAAAACATGTCAGGACCAGCAAAGGTCTCTGTGACAGGAAAGTGCCTTTTTTTTTTTTTTTTTTTTGGTGCTTATTCATTACTCTGCAGGGTGAAATTAAAAAAGATCAGCTCTGAAAATGTAAGAGTTAAATCCATTTATCACCATATTTAAATAAAATCAAAGTAGAATAACATAAAAGGTTTTGTTGTTTAAATATAGAAGAAGAGATATTCATATTATCCCATGAATTACTGTATATATACTGCATATTTTATTTTATTTTTTAAAACTGTTTTCTAATAAGTTTAGCTACTGACAAAAATATCATTTAAAAAAAAAGAAATCTTTCTTGCAGACCAATAAAAACAGCCAACAATAGATTAATAAATAGCATGCTGATTTACATTTGGAGTCAGTCAAATAAGCTATATAATATTTATCTTAAATAAGACTATACATATTCTGATTTTAAATAGGGAGAAAAAAAGTTAAAATCTCCATAACTCTATAACTTTTCCAGAGCTGGGATTTCCACAGCATTAAAGAATTTAGTGAGTCAAGCCAACATGGATACAAATATAAAAATACCGGACCTTTTGTGTCATTATATGCAAGCATTTTGATGTAGGGTGCCCATGAGAGCTTTTTGCATGAAAGCACAAAAACTGTTTCTTTGTATTTCTGTCACACAGGACTATTGAATATGAATCCTGTTTTTCATTTGACACTGCACAGAACACAAAACCTTTCTGGTACCCTCTCCAAAATTGTTAGTGCTCAAAATTTATATCTTTGTAAAACTTACAGAAAATGTGTCAGCACCTAATTCAATTTTCTAGCAGCCGTTAATTGTATTAAATTCAGTTTACATCGGTTTATTTCAATGGTCAGATTTTTTGTAGAGTGGCAAGATGTAGTCACTCCTTATACAGAGAAGATAGAGAGAGTGACAATAAATAAACAATACTATTTCTATATAATTTACCTATCTAATTTATTTTTATTAAATAGTTTGATCAAGTGCTCGTACTGTAAATGACATGATAAAGTTCATTGGAGGAACTCTGCAAATGAGATTCAACTTTATAGTCACTGCACACCAGATCTAACCAGTGCAAGTACAAATACTGTATATGAATGATTAATAGTGACTTCATGATTGAAATTCTAGCTTTTCACTCGACCACAGTAAAAAATAGAGTACACAGTAAATAAATAAAAATTTGTTAAAACTATCTTGAATCCAAAACTATTTTGGGATTTTTAAATACATTTTTAGTGTCAGTTACCAGACCATAGTCTTCATGTATCTATTTTTCCTTGTCATATAAGACATGTTTTCAGTACACTTCCACATAAGATCTGTACACAGTAGGTAGAACCAAAGCAGCAGTGTTTGGCCCCTCCTCTGTACATGATAGCCAGTATCCAGATGACGTCCTGCAGCACTTCCACAAATGTGCTTCAGCAGTGCAGTGGGAGGTCTGTGAGTGTGGTTTACTAAATATGCCCAATGGCCCTGTGAGCTCGCCCTGGTGACACTCTTGCCTCTGTGTCTCTCTCCTCCCCGGCTCGACCACACCGCCCCTGTAAAGATAGTGCTTGCATTACCCAGTGGGTATAATTATTCTACATTTGCTGCTCTCTTTCTCCGACTCATCTTTTCTCTCTCTCTCTCTCTCTCTCTCTCTCTCTCTCTCTCTCTCTCTCTCAGCTTGGCTGGGTCTTGACACCAAGGTCCAGGCGGAGGGCTGCAGGGCCTTACTTTGTGTTCACAACACCCTGAAAGCCACTCACGGCACAGTGGCTCTGAACAGGTGGGGGGCTATGATGGGAAGGGGAAAAGAGATGTGAAGGAAGGGGGTGATACTCACTGGATGCCAAGGCCTCTGGGCTGGATGGGAGGTAGGGGTCGTGGCAGAGGACCTTCTGTCCAGTAGCCCACCTGTCTTCTGCCCTTCTCTCTCTCTAAATTCAGTTTCTTATTTCATTCACTGTCTCTCTCTTATAGTTCGTGGGCAGCAAACAGGTTGTTCGTCCTGACAGCATCACTCTTTTGTCCCTCTGTCTGTTGTCTGTCTGCCATGTAGGTGGGTGTGAAAGAAGAAAAAAAATTAAAGGTATACCATAAAAATGAACAAAGGAGTATAGCGGGAAGGTAAAGACCCAAATAAGCATACTTAAGGCCCTTGTGCAATGGTACTTTACAAGTCACTGTGTAGCATGACACTATCCCGCTGTTGCTCTGTCCCAAGGCCTGATGGGAAGACATAGTGGCGTTACATTGCTAACAGCCAGAAAATCAACATATGTACTCGTCATTCTATGCTTTTCAGGGAAGGAAAGATTTTATTCTCTTTGGCTGCAAAACAGAACAAAATCTTGTCAAACTCTTCTTGCGATGATGATGAACTTCCCCTTTTCCTTCCAGCCTGAGATCGACACTTGGGCATTCAGGGAGGAGTGGAAGTGTGTGTGTGTGTAGGAGGAGACCACTGTGTCGGCTACGATTAGTGTTTGTGATGGGCCCCTGCCGCCATTTCAGAGCTCATCCTGAAGATTAACAGGAACCACACTGTCATTTCTCCCACAGGGGCTGTCCCCTTGTCCTCTCCCGTCCTAACACAGAGAGGGATCGCATCTTTCTCCATGAGGCAGTGTCAAAGTTTACTGAGGGCAACAGGCTGGGGAGGCTCCAAACCTGTTGAGGCAGAGTGTCTTGCAAAGTGCCCACAATCAAAGTGACAGATATGGGGTGGATGGAGCACTCAACAAGGATATCTCTCTGTTTGTGCTGGACAGAATTGCTTCTCCTGGCTTTGGCATTTCAAACACACATAGGCACTTAAATAATGCATAAACATGCATCCACACATACTACAAAGTTTTCTGTAAATTTGAACAAAGGAGGAGCTGAGACTGCGAGCTGGAAGGGAAGCCTCGACTGCACTCCTCTTTATGGTTTTTGAAGTTTTTCTTCAGTTTGTGCATGTGTGAGTGTGTGTGCTGAGTGATACAGGACATGTATTGGGACAGAACAGGAGAGAAAGGCAAGGAGTAGGAAAAAGGGGGTCTGCCCTGGGGTCACACACATGTACACAAACTCAAACACACAGTCATAAGAATGCACAGACACACACATTCTCAGGCTGCTGTGGCATGTTTGGAGCAGTGCCTTGTCAGATTAGGGCCATGCTGGCTGTGTTTGATGGCCAACCTGGACAGACAAGGCCTGCCAGGCACAAACTACTCAGGCACATGATGTCAGGGCGGACACACACACACATGCACACATACACAAAAATTATCCCGCGCCAGACCAAAGAGACAGATGACACCCAGCATGAAGCTAAAGCCAAATCTGTAAGCGTCCACTGCGATCCAGCTGGCTAGCCCTAGGGTACCTGTCTCTGTGAAAGGGAATCAGCGTCACCCCCGTGAGCTGTCAAATTAGCTCACAGGGCTGGAAATGCTGAAGAGATTTGGCCTTGCGCTGTGGAATAGCTGAAAGTGGGGGGAAGGGAGGGTGGTATTAAAAAATGTTGCTAATTCATCTTCCTGTTGGGAAAAAAAAGGTTAAACTCCCAACAACATAAATCAGGAAGCGGGGACTTATTAGTCAAGTCAAGTCAATTTTATTTATATAGCAGCAAATCATAACAGAAGTTACCTCAGGGCACATATCGAGCAGGTCTAGACCATACACTTTACAATGTGTTTACAGAGACAAGCAAGCACTTGGTGACAGTGGCGAGGAAAACTACCTTTTAAAGGAAAAGAACCCTGAGCAGAACCAGGCTCTGGGTGGGCGACCATCTACCTTGGCCAGTTGGGTTGAGAGAGAACGAGAGAGGGGGAAAAGGGGACAGAGAGAGAGAGAGAGTGTGTGTGTGTGTGTCGGGGGGTGCACAGGATGTACACACACACACTAACAAATGGCATATGCATGCGGATACTTACTTGCATATGCACATTATCAGACACAGAAAAAACATTGCTGCATGCACACGTATGCACCTTGCATGCTCATTCACACATACACACAAACAGACTCACATACACAGTGCCAGGGGCAAGCTTTCAATTACTGCCAGTGCTAAACAGTCACCTGGGAGAGATGTACCATGTTTGAGTGGAAAGGCATTTCCAACAAGATTTTTTTTTAAACCTCTTCTTGTCCCAGTTGTAAGACAGCTGTGAATGTCAGGCACATGATCTAAAGGACATTAAACTAAACAGTAAGTGTCTCCTCAATGAGCATTTACTTCAGAGGAAATTATAAAGGAAAGCTCATTTGAGAAGCGAGATTTGTAATGAGATATTGTTGTCGTCACCTCATCACCAGGAAATGTTTTATGTACTTTATGTTTCGAAGAGATTACAGTAAAGGACTGTACAAAAATTACTGGTGTGAGGAGAGAGACCAAACTCTTTGTTAATAACACTATGTCGCTTTATAAAAAAATACAAAATTGGTACAATTTCCTCACAGCTAATGACTAAAAAGGGCATTAGGAATTTAAGACAATGGGACCTCATTAAACTATAATACATTAATGGAGAAATAATTTTCACCATACCCACCAAGTGCCAAAATAATGACCATTTTATTACAAAAATCTCACAAGAGAGGTGTGGAATGACATGTAAATCTGGGATGAGAAACATAAATGATAAATGGACTGCACTTATACAGTGTTTTTCCAGTCTTATCAAGCACTCAAAGTGCTTTAACTACATGCCACATCCACCCATTCACACACACATTCATATATACAATTCACACACTGATGGCACATTTGGGGTTCTGCACCTTGCCCAAAGACGCTTCAACATAGGGAATGGAGGAGTTGGGGAATAAACCACCAACCTTTCGATTATTGGATGACCCACTCTACCTCCAGAGCCACAGCAGGAGAAAGCCAAAAGATGCTCCCCATCCTTTAAAAAGAAATTAGACTGTCTTCCCTTTACCATAAACTAAAATACATAAATCTCCTCTTTTTATGACACCCCTTGCTCCAGCAATTTGTACAGTCCTTTTCTGTATTCTTAAAAATAAAAAATAATAGTTACTTAAACACAAGTCTACCAAAAATTCAAAATGCAGAATTTGTCTACCATTCAACCTATATGAAAAATAGATGTTAGAATAATAAGTGAAAATTTTAATTTAATTTTATTAGCTTTAAATTGGACTTTTCAAAAATGGACAAAAATGTCCTTTATCACTATTATTCATACCAAATTGCCATATTACTGAAAATGATAGACCCAGAAAGGAAAACTTTACCAAGATTACTCTTGCTATTAATCATAATAAGCTATTAAAATAAATAGCTTACTATGATTTTCACTGTATCAAAAAAACATGAGGCCTATTATGTTCTGAATTTAATTAGCACAAACTAGGTTTTGTGCATTTTTGCCCAACTCCTCTTTTATGGCTATGGTGCAATACCTGCAAAAAAAAAAAAAAACCAAGAGAGGAGACTGCTTGAAAAAAAAAAAAAAGATAGCTACTATGTTTTAGCCACAATGAAGTCCTTCAGGGTCTGAAGTGTTCCTGCCATGCTGGCACGCTAATGGCCACAGCGGGGTTCCAGTGGGTGGGGTGACATTGACAATAGTAAATAAGTAAGGACTGCCAATAACAACAACACTACTCCCTGGTGTGTGTAACAACATGATGACCCCCTTGGAGAGCCTGTCCTGCCCTGAGATAGACAGTATATGTGTGTGTAAATGTGTGTAGTTTCGGTATAAGATGGAACCTGACAGGAGTTTAGCGCTGATGACCACCCTGGCGAGAGATGGCAGTACTCTTCCTGGAGGGAGACTCTGTCACTCTCCCATGTTTGAGTCTGGGTCTGTGATTGTTCTCACTTGTTAAGCTTCTTCAGGCTTGAAAAGTGTGTTGAAAATATCACACTTCAATACAAGATCATGTTTTCAACCAGGAAATTTCAGAATTTTCAAATGAGCTATTGACAGACTACATTCCTGCAGAAAATGCTTCTCAATTTGTTATTTAAAGAGACCATATTATGGTAATTTACAAGTTCATAATTTTATTGTGTGATTCTACTATGGTAGGTTTACATGCTTTAGTGTTCAGAAGACACATTATCTTTCTCATACAGTACATTGCTGCAACACCTTTTTTCACCTTGCGTTGGAAATACTTCGTTTTAGCTTTGTCACTCCCTGTCACATGAGTCATGCATCAATGATCCATAATAATATGATTCGAGATTCAAGACTTTATTTGCCATTTTCCCGGGTACTAGTGTACAAGGGCACTGGAATTCTTGTATGGGTCTCTCAGTTTAGTAATAGAAGAATACAATAAAAGATTAGATTAGATTCAACTTTAATGCGATCGCAGAGAGTACAAGTACTGAGACAACAAAATGAGTTTAACATTTAACCTTGAGTGCAAATAGCAGTAAAGTGAGAGTAATTAAATTCAGTTCAGTTTTATTTATATAGCGCCAAATCATAACAGAAGTTATCTCAAGGCTCTTTCCATATAGAGCAGGTCTAGAGGGGAGGAAAGGAACTTGGGACAATGCAGGTTTCATGAAGACAGCAGGATTAAAAGTAATGAGAGGACAACAGCATGATTAGTAATGAGATTAATAGCAATTCAAACAACAACAATAAAAGAACTAATGATGGTAAGACTAATAGTAGTAATAATAATAATAATAATTAATGAGACTAGTAATGGGGAAGTAGAGAGTGTGGGATGAAGAGTGTTTTGTAAAGCATAACCACTCAACAGAGCAGCTATCTAGCATATGACATTATGCACTGAGGATATATGGCAAGTAAGGTATCTCCATGACTACCAAGCAAACTCCATCCACTGAGGTATGCAGTTGAAATGCCCTGAAAAATCTAATGAGCTGACCTTGAGTTAAGATTCTTAGCCATCCTGGCAGCATGGCTCTATTAGTGACAATGCAGTGTTTGATTTTTATTCAGCCTTTATTTAACCAGGTAAATTTCACTGAGGAATTCCTTTTTGCAATACTTAAAAGCAGACACAATATGAAATAGAATAACATTCAAACAAGACTAAAGAAAAAAAGAACAAACAAAGTGAGTAACACAAAATTAACTTCTTTTCTGTCTGTGGGTGCTGCCAAATCTTTTTCCTCTTATCAGTGCAAGAATGCCACTGGATGCATTGCAAAGGTCAGCGCTGCAAAGGTCAGTGGAATCTAAATTTTAGTTTGGTTGAACCTAGGCCACAAAAGCTGGTAGAATATTACTGGTACTTCCTGTTTATAGCTTGCTTAGTTCTTGTCAGTGTTTTCTGTTTTATTTTGAAATCTTTTTTTTCTGTGTCTGTGGTTGTTTTACTTGCTGCCCCTCTGTGTTTCATGTCTTTGCGGTTGGCTGCCCCATGCCCTGATTAGTTTCACTTTCCCAATTATTTAGTCCCTGTGTTCCGCTCACTGTCAGTTTGTTTACCTTCATTCCCAGTTATGATCCCTTCTTTTCCTCATGTGAAGACTCATCTTGCAACTCATCTTTAAGCCTTTAAGCCTGGGTTTCTTCATTAGAATGTCTCCAACCAAACAAACACATGCTCAGGATAGCACAGTTACAGTCTCCACTGAAAATAATGAATAATAAACCTGTACATTTGATATGAACATGGGGTTAGATTACATTTAAGAGTGAACGGTGGGCAGTGACCATGCAGTCAAATTGGATTTCAGTGAAGAAAACGTCCAAATTCATATTATCTGCTTCTATTTTTCACTGAATACCAACAGCATGTCAAAACAACTTCACAAAAGCCACACTAGTATGCTTTGTCTTCTTCAAACACGCTGAAAATTATGGATTATTATGGATTACAGCTTTAAGGCTCTTCTGCATTGCCTTCATGGTTCTTCTCTTCTTTTCCTCTCTTCTCCTCTCTGCTGATGTTTGTCCCTGGAGGTGCTCCCTTAATGTCTTTGACTAAACTTCAGCCAATCTTGACAGTGACAGTGCCCCATAGGAACACAGTTGAAAGGAGACCAATATGATTGTAATGGAGGGTTTGCGGGCAGGGTCTATCACACTGTGTCACCTATAAAAAGCACAACAACCAACTGGCAGGGTGCAAGGCACTTCTGGCTACAGGGATGAAAAAATCATATAAGCTACTCAACTGTTAGGGGGACATTTTCAATTTTGCCTTCTTGTTGTGTCACACTCACCACTGAAGCATTGAATACGGTGGTGTCACATTAGCTGAAGAAGGGAATGTTATAGAACAAAAGCCTTGTGGAAAGGTGACATTATCTTATTTTTGAGTTATAATGAAGAATGTGCTAGTTTTGTAAATGTGAAAGGATTATTGACTTTGATGAAATCCACTCCTCTGAAGTTACAGCAACTATATTTCAGTTATACATGGTTGATTTTGCTGCGTCCGAAATGAATCTAATTTGCATTATTGACATTGTAACAGACAGATCCTTGAGAATGAATAAAATATAAGAACAATAAATTATAACAATGTAAACCAACAATATTAATGAACCTTTATATATAATTAGCCCTAACTAAGAACACCTACCTGATAACAGTCCATATAATTGGCATTGCAATGGTGGAAAACAGTGTGAAATGACATTAGGACAAATAACACACTACATTAAGACCATGTCAGCACTTGGCAAGTGTCTTAACTTTATACTTGTATCTGTGCATCTGTGTACATTAATTATGTGTGTGTTTTTATGCGTTTGCGTGTGTGTTTGAGACATCATCACATGCTCGTTTCCCTGAGGTTAGGGGATGAATGAAGGCTGTAAAGAGGAGCATGACAGCTGTGAAAGTCACAAGGCGAGTCCACTAGCGCCGTAAAGAAGGCAAAGTTTCCCTCCCTCTGGGTATGACCTGTATGAGTGTGTGTGGACATATATGATTCTGTGAAGGAATATAAAAGTGATAGTATAGAGGACTGTCTGTACTGTCTGTGGTTAAAATAGGCTGACTGAATTTATATATGCTGTTGTGTTTGTTTCTGTGTCTGCTTGCTTGCGTGTGGATCATCCTTTAAGCTAAATGCTACACACTGGAATCTATTGTAGAGCCTATCAGCACTCTATCAGCGGCCCACATCCTCACCCATCCCTCGGTCTTATCAACAGCATCTTTCATTGCAGACTCTCCCTCCCACCTTCGTCCCTGAGGCAGGCATTGTGTGTGAGAGAGACTGTGTGTTTGTATCCTCAGGATTTCACTTCAAAGACTGGCGGTTTTGAATGGGTCAAAGTTTGTGAAATGCCGAGGCATGTTTGAGATGGATAGATACTTCTGTGTGTGTTTGTAAATCTCAGCAGCCCAACATTAAGGATCAGGAGATACAGAGATGACTGTGTTTTCCTGTCCAGATGTCAATTTCACGCCACCTTCGTTTATGGGTGCTTTTCAAAGAGGCCAGTGATCAGCTGTGTGTCATGTGCTGTTAAATTTAGCCTGAATGAGGAGAGTTTTTTGGTCTTCCCTCAAGATCAAATGCTATTAACACTGCACTAAAACACACTGTGCGCAAACACACAAATCAGCAAATGTCTCTCTGGGTCACTTTAAGCAGGAGCTTGATCATTTTTTTAGGGCTTACATTCTCTTTATGACATATGAACTTAATATTAGTAATTTTTATCCAACTATCATGCTCTTCACTGACGGCCTTCTTTTCAGATGTAACTGACAATAGGATTGGAGGATGTTAATTGAGGCCCCTGGCCCTTCACTTTGACAATAAGGCCCACTGGCCATTGTACTGCATAGAGAGCTTGTAATTCATTTCATGGGACACTGCTGTGGGAAATAAAAGTGTCTCTCAACAGCACACTACCACACTCTTGCCTTTAACCTTTCAGCGATCTGTTTGTCTTCTACTTATCCATGCCTGTCACTGTTAAACACACTGTTCCTTTTCCAGGAACTCCTCTTTCTCACTGATTTAATTTTGAATTATGACACCTGAAATTAACTTTCAATCTTTTTGTTTCAGAGCTGAAACTAACAGAAGGAAAAGTATTTTCTTCTGCAACACAATTTAATAATTGATTTATTAATTAACATACCAGTCTTCTTGATGGTATTATATACTGTAGTTTAAAAGTGCATTAAATGATTTTTGGCCACTCTGGGTTAACTGATGTCTCTATATACAACACATGTAAATCTTTTTTTTTTTTTTTAATAATTTAATTTTATGAGACAAAAGTAACCTCATCCAAAATTTACAGATCCTTGTCTCTCACAGTGATCATTTAACATTGATTAAAATGTACATATCAAACATTACCATTACCATTACCAAGTTACCATACCACTTGGTTCAGTGTTAGCTCTTCATCGTCCTCCTCCTCACCCATCTTTCTGTCCCTCTGTGCTGTATAACGTAATGACTTAACCCTGTTTCTCTGTGGGATGTTTGTCATGTGTGCATATACTGTGTCAGAGAGAGACAGGGAAGGCAATGGAGAAGCCATTTGAGCAGACTCTAGGTAAGGAAAAATTATATACTGTCTATAAGTGTGTGAATATTGTTGGGGGGACTGTCACTGCCAGATTGCAGCTTCATGCCCTTAGTCCAGTATACAGTGGGTACGGAAAGTATTCAGACCCCCTTAAATTTTTCACTCTTTGTTATATTGCAGCCATTTGCTAAAATCATTTAAGTTCGTTTTTTCCCTCATTAATGTACACACAGCACTCATTATTGACAGAGAAACACAAAATTGTTGAAATTTTTGCAGATTTATTAAAAAAGAAAAACTGAAATATCACACGGCCATAAGTATTCAGACCCTTTGCTGTGACCCTCATATATATAACCCGGGTGCTGTCCATTTCTTCTGATCATCCTTGAGATGGTTCTACACCTTCACTGGAGTCCAGCTGTGTTTGATTATACTGATTGGACACACAGTTTTGTGTTTCTCTGTGCCCACTGTATAACCAGTCACCAGTGAAGCTTTCTGGTTCATAATTATGTTCCATCAACATTAGTCATTTGAAGTACTGTTGACTGGCTGTCCTGTCCCTCACTCCAGCTCATACTGTATGTTTTATTACACTGTATTGCACAGGTGTCATTCATTTTCACAACATCACATCTACTTTACTGTCTTATTGATCTTTGTGTCACTGGACATGAACACAGTATGAGCTATACCCACCTTGGACTAACAGCATCAGAAAGTTTCAACTTGGCAGTGAAAGCACTAAAAGAAAAAGCTCTAAGAGCACTATGCATTTAAGAGTTCATTTTAGAACTTCCACATTCCAATTAAAATTTTGCTTAAAATATTTGATAGTGTTATCCTGCCCATTGTGCATTAAGTTAGTGAAGTATGGTGCCGGCTCAGTCATCACAGATATCCCAGTTGGGATAAATACCCAACACAATTTGTACATGCAGTATTCTGCAGATACATTTCATGCATACTAAGAAAAAAACACCAACAAATGCCTGTTGAACAGAATTAGGCAGATACACACCGATAATTAACATTAAAAAGAGAGCACTCCAATCCTAAGAGCTGAGCTCAGAGAAGAGCCCCAAATATAAGGGAACACTGGAAAGAAGATAAAAGCCAAAGTAGATTAGAATGTTATCTGTCCATAAACAGAGATTATGATTTGGGAGAATATCTCCTAACTGTCAGAGATATAAGAATAAGAATAAGAATAATAAATTGAAAAGTGCCTTTCTCAACACAAAAACACAAAGATAAAACAAATACAAAAGACAACAGATAAAAGCAACACATTATAGAATGGGACAATAATTATAGAGATGATGCTATTTTGAAAAGGTGAGTTTTGAGTTTGGATTTGAACTGACGGAGAGAATCAATGTTTTGGATGTCCGGTGGGAGTGAGTTCCAGAGTTGGGGAGCAGAGCAGCTGAAAGCTCTGGTGCTGAGGTGGGCAGAGGGCAAGGTGGATGGAGGAAGAGGATCTGAGGGAGCAAGGTTGTGGATGGCCTTGAATGTATACAGGAGGATTTTGATCAGGAGCCAGTGGAGTTGCTGAAGGATGGGGGTGATATGATGGAAAGAGGGAGTTTTAGTGATGATACGAGCGGCTGAGTTCTGGACCAGTTGAAGCTTATGAAGGGATTTGTGAGGGAGACCAAAAAGGAGGGAACTGCAATAATCAATACAAGAGGTGACGAGGCTGTGGACAAGGATAGAAGTGATATGTTTGGTGAGGGGGGGGGGGGGGGGGGGGTTATGTTGTGTAAATGGAAATATGCAGACCAAGTAATGTTATTGATGTGAGATTGAAATGATAATGAGCTGTCAAGGATGATGCCCAGACTCTTAACCGGGGGGGCATTGTAAGGGGAAAGCTGTCAACTTTGGGTAATGCAGATTCAGTGCCAATGAGGAGAATTTCTGTTTTTTCACTGTTTAATTGTAGGAAGTTTGAGGTGAACCAGTCTGACATAATCACCACAAATTCAAGTTAGCAACAGCTGTGTTGTAATTTCAGCCATAGTAATTGTAAAATGACGATTCAGAGGGAAAGTTAGAGGCAATGCTGTTGACTCTCTTTGTAGGGAAAGTAGTTAAGGTCTGTTAGATTTGTAAATAGATGCTTTTTGAAAAAGAGTTGCTCTGAAAAGTTGGTCAATCTAGCGACAAAGGCTTTAAGTTGGGAACACTGCCTGTAAACATCCTCCTGATGACATAATTGAAACTGTTCGCACCAATTCATTTTGAAAGAGGAATGGCGATTGGGAAACTGAACAATGGTCTAACTTCATCACTCATTCAGCAACAGGCATTGGCATTTATAGGGCTGGCCCTGCTGTTGTGGCCCAACCAAAAACTAAATTAAGGCAGCTTTGCATTGATGCTCCTAAAACACCAATATGGTATCTTTTTATGCTTTTGAATCTATATACTTTATAAATCTTAAAGCAGATTTATACTTTCAATTTGTGAGAAATCAACAGGATCCAAAGTACAGAGGTGGTAATGCAAATCATGGTAAATAATATTTAAAATGGAAACAGACAAGTTCACAACATGTTTAAGAGAAATACTTTTATAAGAATATACTTTGTTCTTGGATTAAACCCTGCCTGTGGGAAACCAGTGATTCTTGAGGGAGAGTTTATATTTAAATTATAATTTAAGCTCTTAAAAAAATGTCTACAGCTGGACTCCCCTCTTACTTTGAAAAAAATCTTTTATTTTTATGCTGAAACTATTATACCAGTTCATTTCTTTTGCACTGCATTCCCCTGTGTCAGCTGTAACCACCGGGCACCACATCCATGTCCTGATACAAAACCTTGTTTATGTTCTATGAGATTGTTATCAGCCCCGTTTTGTTTTGTTTTTTAATCATTAGGGAAATGAGATGTGTCACAGAGAGAAAGTACTCTGCATTTGACTCCAGGTTTAAATAAATTAGTCATCTCAAATTAAAACCAAACTGTTATAGGAAAAAAAAAAAGATGAGGAAAAAATTCACTGTCCTAATGTATGCAGATGAGTTGGAGAAAAATGCAAATTAGGAGACTGTTGCTGTTTTTTTCCCATGGAGGTCAAATTACAGGAAATGGCTGAGGGCAGTGCTCTCTGCTCCCTGCCCACCAGCAGTCTGCCTGTTATCCTCACCCTCTCTCCCCTTACAAATATCCTCTATGCTTATTTCAAATGCTATCCTTCCTGTGCTGTACTCTCAAAGTACACTTCCCTGTCACAAGGTTTCAGCTGCAATTACTTTTAGTATCACTTCTCAGTGAGAGGTGAACTTCCCTGGAGGCTTCCTATCAGAACCTATTACAGCAGGGGGGCAGTCTGTGGGCTGGTGATGGCTGGGGGGGGATTTATGGAAAATGTAAAAAACAGGAATGGTCTGTCACAGGGTCACACAATGTGACGGCATGGCAAATGAGAAGTCCTTAAATTAACCAAGGCCAAGTGAACTGTAACCATAGAATGTATAAAACATGGATGTAGCACCCGTGACACCACCCATTGGTTTCGGGGAGTCGGTTTTGTGACCAAACCATGGGCATTTGAGCTGCACCATCTCGGATTTTAGTTGGAGTGTACTTTCCATATTTGGTGAAGAGGCGGTTACTCTACGGCCTATATGTCAAAGTCAAGGCCCGCGGGCCACATCCGGCCCGCAAAAGAATTTTCTATGGCCCCCGGGATGATATTTGATTAGTATTAGAACCGGCCCGCTGGCCGTAGCCGCCCGCTGCCGTTTTGCGTGCGCCAATACCACATTACCGACAATGCAACGGTAGCGAACAGACTCACTGCAGTGCTAGCCTGGTTGTCATGACTACCAAAACTCTTTGCGCTATTGCAGTGCAGCTAGCGGGCATCGCTTTAATTATCCATCAGCAGTCAGAGCAGATGTCGACTTTCAGCTACCCCCCTCCCTAAAAAAATGGCTAAACGGAAGGTGGACGCTTGAAATTACTAACAGAGCCATAAGACAATATTGCTTTATTAATTTAATGTACAGGACATGTGATTTCTCTTTAAAGGAAGTTTGTTTTTGTCTATGTGCCTGTTGAAAATGTTTTCACTGGAAATTACTGACAGAGCCATAAAAAATACTGGATTATTCATTTAAACATTAGCCTAAATAGGCTAATGCCCACTGGACCCCTCCCTGGACCCCTCCCTGCCAGAGGCACTAAACAGGTTCTATGCCCGCTTCGAGGATCCTGACTCCCCCCCCTCCTGCACCAGACTCACACCACCCCCCGGTGACACACCCCTCAGAGTGACCACAGCTGACGTGAGGAGAACCCTGATAGGAATTAACCCCCGCAAAGCTGCAGGCCCCGACAACATCCCAGGGCGGGTTCTGAGGGACTGTGTTTATCAGCTGTCTGAGGTGCTGACGGACATTTTCAACACCTCACTGTCACTGGCATCTGTCCCCTCCTGCTTAAAGACTGCCACAATTGTCCCTGTCCCCAAGTGCTCCACAGTGACAGGCCTCAATGACTACCGTCCCATAGCTCTGACCCCTGTAGTCATGAAGTGCTTTGAGAGGCTGGTCATGGGCCACATCAAAGACTTCATCAATGTCACTGTGGACCCCCACCAGTACGCCTACCGGAAGAACCGCTCCACTGATGATGCCATCTCATCAGTGGTCCACACAACCCTCACCCACCTGGAGAGCAGGAACTCGTACGTCCGTCTGCTCTTCCTGGACTTCTCATCTGCCTTCAATACCATCATCCCACAGACCCTGGTACAGAAGCTCTCCCTCCTCGGTCTGAGTCCCACACTGGGGAACTGGGTCCTGGACTTTCTGACCAACAGAACACAGACTGTCAGAATCCACAACACCATCTCCTCCTCCATCACACTGAGCACTGGCTCGCCACAGGGCTGTGTGCTGAGCCCCCTCCTGTTCACCCTGCTGACATATGACTGCTCGGCGAGACACCCCAGCTGTCATATAGTGAAGTTCGCGGACGACACAGCAGTAGTGGGACGCATCACTGACAACGATGAGTCAGAGTACAGAGAGGAGGTGGAACATCTGGAGCAGTGGTGCAGAAACAACAACCTCTGCATCAATGTGAAAAAGACCAAGGAGATGGTGGTGGATTTCAGAAGAGACAGGCGCCCTCTCCCCCCCCTGCACATCGGAGGAGCAGCTGTGGAGGTGGTCTCCAGCTTCAGGTACCTGGGTGTGCACATCACCGAGGACCTCACCTGGAACACCAACACATCCTATCTGGTCAGGAAGGCCCACCAGCGCCTCTACTTCCTCAGGAAGCTGCGGCGAGCTGGACTTGGAGGCTCAGTCCTGAGGAGCTTCTACCACTGTGCGGTGGAGAGCGTCCTCTGCAACTGCATCACTGTGTGGCATGGCAGCTGCACTGCCGCTGAGAGGAAGGCTCTGCAGAGGGTGGTAAAGGCTGCACAGAGGACTGTGGGGAACAGCCTGCCCACCACCTCAGACCTCTACACAGCACGATGCAGAGGGAGGGCCCTCCGCATCATGAAGGACTCCACCCACCCCTCACATAGTCTCTTCCAACCCCTCCCCTCAGGCAGGCGGCTGAGGAGCATCCGGAGCAGGACCACTAGGCTCAGGAACAGCTGTGAGACTGCTGAACTCTAGCCCTGCCCTGTAGACGCACCTGTCCCACTAAGTACAATACCTGGCCATTATAGGGCAACATGTTCTTATAGTGTAATACACGGACCCTTGCACTACCACTACTCCCTACTTGCACGAGTATTTATTTTTTTTGCACATGCTAACTTCGGCCTCTTTACCTTACCTTATCTATTTTTATCTTATTTAATTGTTAGTTGTTAATTTCACAATGTTTATATAATTTCACAATGTTTATATTCTCTGTTTATATTTCTCTAATGTTTATCATTTCTCTAATGTTTATATTTATATTTCTCTAATGTTTATGGCTTAAAACTGGGACCTGAGTACCAATTTCGTACCATAACATGCAAATGTCCTGGTATGACAATAAAGTTCCTTGATCCTTGATCCTTGATACACCTTGTTAGGTATTGGTTCAATAGGCTATGTGTAATCATTTCAATATGTTTTAATAAACATTGAATCAGCCCGGCCCTTGGCTTGTAGCAAATTTGTTTTTTTGGCCCTCTGTGTATTTGACTTTGACATCCCTGCTGTACAGGTCAGCCGGCCGAGAACCCGGCCACTTAGCTCGGAGCAACCAAGCTAGCCAAAGGCTAATCAGCTAGGCTAACAAGCTAAGCGGCAGCTACACACAGACACCTCAGTCCCCAAGTCCGATCCGACAAGCTCGACCCCGTGTAACCGCGACACACAACAGAGATCATAATGTTGCTGCTGTGTTTTAAACATGACTGTTTCAGATAGAGGGGTTTTAGTTGGAGCTGCAGGGTTAGGTGGAGTTGTGGGGGGACATTTATTTCTAGCCTATTATTTAACTGTGAAACAATCATTATTATTTCATATTAATAAAATATATTAAAATGTTAAAAACATAATTATTCTTATTGTCATTATTATTAATGATAACAATAAAATAATGATAATAATATATTAAAATGTTTAATATTTAATATTTACCGGTTTTCACCGCCGCCTCCACCCACTATCCACTTACAGTTACAGCAGCACACAAACAACAGCAGCCGCTTACTGACGGAGCTGCTCTGTCCATGCAATATCTGACTTTTTATACAGAAAAATGAGACAAAATAAAATTGTAGCCTAGTATTCCCACAATAAATGGACTCTGAGAGCCCAGAACACACCGCAACAGTGTTCCTAACATTAGCTGCTCCAGTCCTCTATCTGTATCAGGAGCGACCATAAATCGGCAATGAAGTCATAAGCCAACAGCAAAATATGCTAATACATGCTAATTAGTGCAAACATCTAGGTAAAATAGTGAGAAATTTACTTACCGAAAAAACTGCAACACAGACTCCTTCAACGGTCAGTTAGTACAGTCTACACTACAGCAAGCCATACTGTCACAAAAACCTATCCGAACATTGGCAAACAAACACGGACACTGCAGCCCCTGTCAACCGTTGGAGGTAGCCGGAGGCCTCTGGATGTAGCTGCCTAGCCCAGGCGATGCTTTAGCAAAGAGCTAACTGCTAGTGCCTGTCTATGGGGCTGTCACTCAACGTAACCACTTAGTGCGCATGCGTCACTACTTGTGCAGCCTGTTACGGCAGCTCCCAATTGTCTTTCACTTTTATTCTACTTTTTCTTATCTTTGAGGCACTTTTCATTATTTTTGTTTAATACGTTGGATTACTTTTTTTCAGCGTAGCGATGCAACAACTCCACTCGACCCGCATTGTTTACACCAGAGATCAGCTGTTAGACCTCAAGCCGGCTTTTTCACTGACAAGGCAAGAGGAGATCCCTGTTGAAATTTGGCATAAGACACACCGGGGATGCAGAGGAAACAAAAAGTTACGGAGGAAGAGGGAGGCTCTGAAACATCAAAGGAGAAGTTTTAAGCCTTGTCTCCCCTCTATCATCATGGGGAACGTGAGATCCCTCGCAAATAAGATGGACGAGCTGATGCCACTGGCCCAGAGTCAGAGGGAGTATCGTGAGTGTAGTTTGATGTGCTTCACGGAGACATGGCTGCACCAGGATGTTCCTGATGATAATGCTACCATCAGGGGCTCCCACACGCTCCGTGCCGACAGAGACTGCGTCAGGAGCGGTAAGCACAAAGGGGGAGGGCTTGCCGTTCTGGTGAATAATCGGCGGTGTAAACCCGCTCACATCACCGTGAAGGAGCGCATCTGCGGCCCGGATGTTGAACTGTGTGCTGTCGGTCTTTGTCCATATTATCTGCCCAGGGAGTTTTCTCATGTTATCATGGTGGCAGTTTATGTTCCCCCCTCTGCAAACCTCACGTGACGTGAATGACGTCACAGCGTGTGATGTCATTCACTCTGCAATAGCCCGGTTACAGACTCAGCACCCGAGTGCATTCATTGCTATCTCGGGTGACTTCAACCATGTTAATTTGGACTCCACACTTCCCACTTTCGCACAGTTTGTGAGCTGCCCTACCAGGGAAGGAAGAACAATAGACCTGCTGTATGCTAATGTAAAGGATGCTTACAGCTCTTCCACCCTCCCCCCACTGGGCAGGTCAGATCACAACCTGGTTCACCTCACCCCCTGCTATGTGCCTCTTGTCAAGAGTCAGCCTGTAACTTCAAAGACTGTGAGGAGATGGACAGACGAGGCTAAGGAGACACTTCAGGGCTGCTTTGAGGTGACAGACTGGCAGGCACTTTGTGAGCCCCATAGTGACGACATTGATGGGCTCACTGAGTGCATCACAGGATACATGAACTTCTGTGTGGACACCACTGTCCCAGCCAGGACAGTCAGTTGTTACCCCAACAACAAGCTGTGGGTAACAAGGGATATTAAAGCCATTCTGAACGACAAGAAGAGGGCGTTCAGAGCTGGCAACAAGGAGGAGGTGAGGAAAATACAGGCAACTCTGAAATCCAAGATCAGAGAGGCCAAGGAGAAGTACAGGAAGAAGTTGGAGGGGAAACTTAAGCATAACAACATGAGAGAGGTGTGGAGTGGCATGAGGACGATCACTGGTTACCAGCCAAGAAACGGCAGAGGAGCTGACGGCAGCGTGGAATGGGCAAA
This sequence comes from Toxotes jaculatrix, assembly GCF_017976425.1. Taxonomy (NCBI): domain Eukaryota; kingdom Metazoa; phylum Chordata; class Actinopteri; family Toxotidae; genus Toxotes; species Toxotes jaculatrix. The sequence continues at coordinate 13,304,244 of NC_054413.1, read as the reverse complement.
TGAGCTGAATCTGTTTTTTAACAGATTCGACAGAGTGACCCCAGATCACCCCCAGCGCCCCAGCTATGTGGAGTTTTTCACTATGTCTTCAACATAAGTCTCAGTCTTCAGAAGGTCCCCATGTTGTGGAAGACATCATGCCTTGCTCCTGTACCAAAGACACCGCGTCCCAGCGACCTCAAGGATTACAGACCTGTTGCACTGCCGTCACACATAATGAAGATTCTGGAGAGACTCATCCTGGAGCAGCTCCGACCTGTGGTCCAACCTCTGTTGGATCCCCTTCAATTTGCCTACCAGCCCCGTCTTGGAGTGGACGACGCCATCATCTACCTGCTCAACCAAGTCTACACCCACCTGGACAAGCCGGCGAGCACGGTGAGGGTCATGTTTTTTTACTTCTCCAGTGCATTTGACACCATCAGGCCGACTCTACTGGGTGAGAAGCAGACAACGATGCAGGTGGATGCCCCACTGGTGTCCTGGATTGTGGACTACCTGACTGGCAGACCACAATACGTGCGCTTGCAGTGCTGTATGTCAGACAGAGTGATCAGCAACCCCGGGGCTCCACAGGGGACCGTCCTCTCTCCCTTCCTCTTCACTCTCTACACCACTGATTTCAGATACTGCACAGAGACCTGCCACCTTCAGAAGTTTTCTGACGACTCTGCAGTAGTAGGATGTATTTCAGGTGGTGATGAGAATGAGTACGGGACTGTGGTTGACATCTTTGTCGCATGGAGCAGGAGAAATCACCTGCAGCTCAATGTGACAAAGACAAAGGTGGTGGACTTGAGGAGGACCAAGGCTATGGTGACCCCTGTTCCCATTCAAGGGGTCAATGTGGACATGGTGGAGGAGTACAGGTACCTGGGGGTGTACCTGGATTGCAAACTGGACTGGTCCAAAAACGTGGACAATGTGTACAAAAAGGGCCAGAGCCGTCTCTATTTTCTGAGACGGCTAAGGTCCTTCAACATCTGCCGAACGATGCTGCAGATGTTCTGTGAGTCTGTGGTGGCCAGTGCCATCCTGTACGCTGTTGCCTGCTGGGGCAGCAGCCTGAGGGTAAAGGACACTAACAGACTCAATAAGATCATCGAGAAGGCCAGCCATGTTGTGGGGGAGGAACTGGACTCACTAAATACAGTGTTGGAGAGAAGAGTGTTGTCCAAAGTTAGGACAATATTGGTCTCTCCTTCACACCCTCTCCACCATGTGCTGATCAGTCACAGAAGCTCGTTCAGCAACAGACTCATTGTTCCACGCTGCACAACAGAGCGACACAGGAAATCATTCCTGCCTGTCGCAATCAAGATATATAATTCAGAACTCTAAAAAAAAAACAAACAAAGAAAAAAACCTCATGTATACTGTGTATACATCATTTTGAAACAGTTAAAACACATACCTCATGTATCAAGGAACTTTATTGTCATACCAGGACATTTACATGTCATGGTACGAAATTAGTTCTCAGGTCCCAGTTTAAGCCATTCAGAGCAAGACGTGAACAAGAATGAAATATAAACATAAGGGCAATAATATAGACATTAGAGTAGAAAATATAAACATAAACAGAGTAGAAAAATAAATATGAACATTAGAGAAATAAAATAAACATTAGAGCAGAAATATATAGACACTGTGAAATTTAAACAATTAACAATTAAATAAAGTAAAAATAAGATAAGATAAGGAAGCCGAAGTTAGCACGTGCGTAAATACTCATGTGCAAGTAGGAGGTAGTGGTAGTGCAGAGGTAGTCTGTGTATTGCACCTATAGGAACGTGTTGCCCTATGATGGCCAAGTATTGCACTTAGTGAGACAAATAAAGTGTTGTAGTGCAGGACTGTCAGTGTGTGGTGAGAAGGGGAAGGGGGTGGGGGGGGGGGGGGGGGGGGGGGAATCTACAGGGCAGGGCTAGAGTTCAGCAGTCTTACAGCTTCAGGGAAGAAGCTGTTCCTGAGCCTGGTGGTCCTGCTCCGGATGCTCCTCAGCCGCCTGCCTGAGGGGAGGGGTTGGAAGAGAATAATGCAAATAAGAAGATGTATAGAAGAAGATATATATATATACACATATACACATATACACATACATATATATACATATATATACATATATATCAATGTTCAATTCCTTCTTCATTTTTCACTTGGGAGTGTGTAAGTAACAAAAGAATTTCCCTACGGGGATTAATAAAGTTTTTTCTGATTCTGATTCTGAACCACGCCCTAATTTATGTACGAATTTTAAGCCTAAATAACACTAAAACAGTTGTGGTACAAAAAATCCCCCCCCCCAACAGTGTTCATGGAGGTGGAAACTATCAACAGAGACCAAAAACAAAAAAATGTACCAGGCTGTAAATATGTTTTTTTAGGCTGTAAAGTGGGCTATTTTAACATGGGGGTCAATGGAGGATTGCTCAGTTCTGGAGCCAGCCCCCAGCGGCAGCCGAGGAACTGCAGCTTTTTGAACGCGGAAGTGATCCTCACTGCTGAAACCTACAACTCTCCCCTTGACTGTAACACAGGCTCATTTAAAGGACCAGTGTGTAGGATTTAGTGGTATCTAGCAGTGAGGTTGCAAGCTGCAACCAAATGAACATCCCTCCCCTCACTTCTCCCTTTCCAAGTAGGGGAGGATCTACGGTAGCCTTCAGGTAACATAAAAATGGCCCCTCTCTAGAGCAAGTGTTTGTTTTGTCCGTTCTGGGCTACTGTAGAAATATGGAGGTGCACCCACTCCCTATGCAGATATGAAGGGCTCATTCTAAGCTAACGAAAACAGTTATGCTTGGTTTCAGGTGATTCTACACAAATGAAAACATAGGGGACTAGGACCCAAATGCACGACCCCTCACATGTAGTCAAAAATAATAATTTTATTCTAACAAATTAGCAAAATAAAGGATCACCCAAACGGGGAATAAGACAAGAAACAAAAATACAAAACGTGAACACAAAATCATTCTAGTGAGGAAAAAGACTGAACCACCTGAGAAACCAAATTCAACCAAGAAACAAAGTAACAAAAAATGATACACAACCTGACTTGACACAAGATGACTTGGGATAACTCACTAGATCGTTAGACATGAGACAAGAGACAAGGGCATGAGACAAAAAAAAAACTGACAAAAACACAGGGAAACCACAAGGCTTAAATACACAGGACAAAGGGAAACAGGTGACACCAATTAGGGCAGGGCAGACAATCACAGTCGGGAAACCAAACACAGAGAGGAAGTAAAACAAGACATGATACAAAAGGAATATACTTTCAAAACAAAACAAAACTGAAACTGAAAACGTCCAAAAGTCCACAAAAGAGTTCAAAACAAAATCAGAGTTCCAAAAACAGCCCCCTTAGGGGCTAGTCATGACAGTTAAGAATACTTTTTGTTTCATGTAAATTAGACAGTAAATATATCTAAAATGGCTAAAATTTGTAGTTAAATTTATGTGACTCCGAAAATAATACCATTTTTTAAAAATCGTGAATGAGTTTTTTTTTTTAACTCATTCACGAGTGGGTTGACCATTTTCTTCTCTTTTTTTTGCCTCCTCCACCCTTAATTCACCTCTTACCCCCAGGCCAAAACCATGTTTTCCATCATCATGGTTGCATTGCCACACACACACACACACACACTCAGAAAAATGTGAAGAGGCGGCAGCTGAGCAAGATCAAAAGAACGGGTGAGGAGCGATCGAGGTGGCTAATTCAACAGTCATCTGTGTGTGTGTGTGAAAGTGAGGTGCAATCTTGTGCAAACTCCTTGCCCCAGGTCACACATATGTACTTTAGCACTTACGTGCCGAATCAGCCACCCATCTCTCTGATTGATGAGCTGAGTGGTTGCATCTCGTAAAACTCTCGTCCTGCTGCACACCTGGGATCCTTGTGCAATACAAGGTGAGGCTGTGTCTTGCAAGAGGTAAAGGGAGGTAGAGAGAATAAAAACAACTTGTAAAGTTGTTAGCATGAATACATATGTAAGGTAAAATAGTCTATTTACAGCAGTGATATAAAAACATAATCTGAGGTAAGCAACCGAGCAGATGTCTGATTCACTTGTTACAGTAATGATGTACTATTCTATAGATGATGATGAAAGAGACACACACACATTAGCTATAATGTTATGACTACATTATACGCCTGTGGTGTAGGAACAGACCCTACACATGGAGACACTGCAAGTACCGTATACAGTAAGTCCTTAATGCAGAAGTATAAATGAAGCTAAACAAACTACGAAAGCATGACTTGTAGCAAAATTTAATATCTACATGACTAAGACTATCAAATCATCCCCTGACATCCCAGGTGTTTTATTAGGTGAGGGTTTCCACAACCCCAGAAGAATAAAAGGAAGTCTAATAAGGAAGTTTAATATTGTATTTGCTGAGCATCACTTGCCATTTTGACACTAACACCACCCCAGGAAAAAAAAAAAAAAACACCCCAAAACAGATAAACCAAGAATTAAGAGTGTATAAACAGTGTATAAATGCTCATAAGAAGTTAAAGAAGGTATTGTGTACTGGAGGTAGTAAATACTAATGATTGTCTATATTTTTATTATTTAGCATTTTTTCCAACAGTGACGTGCATGTATGTGAGCACATACAGCACGTCCCCACTCTTTGAGAGGTAAAGACACATCTCTCTCCTTCGTTTCTATAGGAATAACTTCACTGCAAGAACATGTGAAAAACTCCTTCATAGTGTCCTTCATAATTGCATTCTTGCTAATACACTCATGTAACTGCAACAGACAATCAGATGCCATCTTTACAGGCACATGGTACAACTGTCACAATGTGTAACAGCATGATGAAGCAAGTCCTGTCGAAAGATCTTAAGACATGCTAACACTCCCCTCACCACCGCAGTGTTGATTGTACCACTGAATCGCTGAGCGAGACACGGCAAGCCCTGTCTTAGCCATGTCATGGAAGGTGTATTTTCTTCTCCCTGATGTTAAGAATTAATGAAGGGTGGCGGTGTGGGTAGAGTGGGGTTGTCTATGCTAATATGGTTAGTAAACTTGAGGCGACAAAGGTGTTGGGCAGTGGAGCGACATTGATAAAACGTAAACCCTTCACTCTTTACTCTCATCATTAAGTGAAAGCTGTGGCACCCGCTAGAAATGTATCCTGCTTTTGGCTTCCTGCAGGACACTGACTGTACTCATCATGTCACGATCGCAATGAGTACATATCGCCTCCAAATTTTCAGGAATGAACTCCCATTTTCCATTCTTTTCCCTGTTTCATAGTACAATACAGTATCACTTTTATGCATGGATGATCCAAGATTTTCTCCAAGATAGCGTATTGTCTGATTGTCAACTTTTGGGTAGGACAGACCAATATCGCACAGTGTATGGGGGCCTTCAGACCACTATGACCCCCCTGTTTATTAGATTTAGTGGGACTTCTGAATCTGTGCTGTAGGAGTTGATAATGAATCTTTCATTGGCACATGAAATATAAACTTTTGCAGTTCAGTTGAACCTGCACGCTGGTTAAAAGGCAAAGCTAAGTGCCATTTTTATGAAGTTGTCACCTTTTTTTTTTACCTTCTGCTCTTTTATATCTTGCTCAAGAGAGAAGGAGCCAAGGAGAGAGAGCACCACTCTTTTCCATAGCTCCATTGTGAGAGAAGTCATCAGTAAATCTTGATGATAACCATTCCTTAATGACTTTGAATGAAGTGAAGAAATTTTGTTTTATAAATAGGCCTAAATGTGGGAATGCATTGGTTTTTATTTTGAAAATATAAAAATCTGATAAAAGAAGAAACTATTTTTGCAACACAAACTCAATGTATTTTTAGTGATTTTAATTATTTTGAGCTGTCCTTTCAGAAACTGAAAAGCTCTAGCTTCATTTGTGGTGCCACTCAACAAGTAGCCCTATTTCTTTTTTTTTGTACCATAAATAGCAATTCTTCTAAGCTGTAAAACAATACAACATGTTTAAAAACTATTCCAGTGGTTCTTTCTGTAAAAAGTAGTGTAGATGCTGCCATTCCTCTGAGTCTAAATGAAAATTGCTAGCATCTAAAAGCAGGGGTCCACATTTCCTTGTGAGTTACTCAGGTGAGTACCAGGAGATGGTGTTTGGTACTCACCCCATATGTAGCGTGGCCTAAATAAGTGCAGTCTTCCTCACTGTCTTCCTCGGTGTTGCCCCCACTGTCTTGTTCACTGTTTTGTGATGTCCTCAGAACCATCAAAAAGCATCCCCAAAAATTCAGCAGACTGCAGCTTGGCTCATAACTCCCTGCTGATGGTGTGAGCGATGCTCTGCACGATCTGTGTGGCCCCTTCGCGTTAATGATATGTCATTAGTTGGTAGGTGGTGGGAGCCCAGTTGGTGAGTGACTGGGTCTTGAGTGTGTTAATTCAAGGCCATGGCAGAGGGCGATTTCTGCAGAGGGTCATTTCTTTTGTCTTCAGAAGTTGGTGGGCAGGCCATCACTAATTGGTGCCTCTGTGCTGGCTACCTGCTGTGGCCTCATCACTGCAACTGTGGAACCTGACTGTGAGACCATACCACAAGAGCATTTTTAGATCCTGCCAACAGCGGGCACAGAGCCACACAAAAACACAAGTCTTGCAAAAATTTACTGATTAATCATCACTGTATATTTAAGAGTTGGAGTCATTTTTAAATACCTTGAAGAATATCTTGTAGAAACACATTAATGGTAATAAAAGGTCCACTCCAGACTTCCGGTGCTGCTGCTGCGAGTGGCAGCCTTTGAAGCAGCCCTGTGTGTGTTTTGTGCTTTTGTCACATTTGTTTACTTTCTATACTATGGATATGCTTTCTTGAATTTCCCTTGGGGATGAATAAAGTATCTATCTATCTAAAGTTTAGCTTAGGCTTTATAATGAGGTGGTGGGGGGTGGGGGTATGTGATAGACACAAGATACTCAAAATAAAGTTTTCCAGATTTCATGAAAATATTGGCATATACATATATATGTGTGTGTATAAAAAATCAGCCAGAACGGAGTACGCATGGGTCAGAACATCAACATGTCGATGGATGTCCATCACAGCTGGTGTGATCCCATGGCAAGGTGGTCTCTAGTTTGAATATTTAAAGAGATCAGTCACATTTAAAGAGATTTGAACTGACCCCAATATTCATTATTTAAATCTTGCTGTTTTTAACTCAATTTTTTTACATTCTTTCTAATTTAATGGTCTATAGATTTAAGTGTATTGTATTTAAATATCTATATTAAGATACTGTGATAGGTACAATAAAGAGTGCATCTTTACTTTTTTAGTGAAGTATTTTGCAAAAAAAAAAAAAGTCCTCTCTGCTCTCCATAACAAAAATATTTTTAACCTTGGAAGGTCTTTAACCATGGCATGACACAAACACAAGTGATTTTTTCAAGCTGCAATTTTTGCGGGCAAAACTTGATTATTTACACCTCAAAAATAAGAACAACTTGTCTAATGCTGCGCATTTGAAACTGCATTCCAACTGAATGTTTACATAATCAAGAGGACAAGGGCTTCTTTAATGATAGACCACACCATATACTGTTCCAACTAGTCACAAGCCTCTCTCAGTTGACTCCAAGCTGTTTTTATCTTTCACATCTTCTTCTTAACACTTGCCACAAACACACAAGCGAGCTGTCTTACGGAAGTTCATTGAACAATAACTCTGTCTTCTGGCTGGTTTATACACAAACCAAATTCTTGGAGAATACAAAAAGTAAACTGAAAGAGATGCGAAAAATCAGGGGTCATGAGTTGCATATCCCTTTGATTTACTGGCACAGGATGAACATCATACAACAGATAATGAAATCACTGCTGCTGTAAGAAACAGACGCAGCGATATGTAGAGCCTGGCTGAAGTGGGAGCACTTAAAAAGAGGAAGACAGTAAAGAATAACAAACACTGACGCAAAAACAAAACCCGCCAAGAAATATCCTTAGACTAGCAATGTCAATTTTTGTGCTCAATGATTTTAGTCAGTATGTTTCTTGTAAAAGTTTGATTTATCTGCAAAAGCAATGGAACTAAGATTCCAATAAGAGTTATTTCTCTAATCAGAACTCTTTTTCCTTTGTCTAACTACCTTCACATTACTTTACAGATTCTCCTGCCGTAACTTGACCTGTTAATGATGCTAACAGCAAACACTGAGCCAGCAACAGTAAGGCTTTCGGAGCCACGGATCATTGTTCACATGTCACCAAAAGATCCCTCGGCCTCTGGGTGCTCTTTTTCTCTCTGTGTGGCCTCCCTCCCTCTCTCTCCAGTAGCCCCATGGGAGCGTAAGGGTTGAAATGACACACAGTGGCTGACTGTCGCCCAGGGGCCTGGGTTCTGGCCTTGGCTGGCTGGATCTGTGTGGCAGCTGGTGAGCCCGCTGCCCTCTCTCTGGCCTGCAGCATCAACAGTGGTGGTAGTGGGACTGATTGGAACCTCACTCTGATCTCTGACTCTGCGGCTGATGCTCAACTGCTCACTACTGCCCACACAGCTGGTGAGGATGTGGTACAGAGAGCGGTATGTAATCAGGAACACACACACACACAAAAAGAGAAACTAAACTGTCCAGAGAAATGGCTGTGAGTTGGAGTTGTGACAGACATAAAATCCTAACAAAAAATAAAAACACCACAGTCCTGATAGGGTGACTGATTAGATTCATCAGGGCAGAGAGATGGCAGAGAATTGTGGACTCAGTACTTGCTGTGGTCATTATGGGGTTATGGTATTGAACCAACCACCACATTTATTCGGACAAACTGTTGAAGTAAGATGAAGGAAGATGCTTTTCCTAAGGACATGATGCACAACTAGTTAAAGTCTTCTTGGAACCTGTAATACTTCTAATTGCATTCTCAGTGCTCAGATGCACAAGATTTACCTGCTAATAGTATTTGCTTTTCACTTCACTGTGAAATGTACAGCCTTCCCTTAGAAAACAAACATAGAACTGTAGGGTTCCAAAGTCCCGCAAAATTTGCCAACAAAAAACACCAACTGTGTCACATCATTGCTCCCTCACTACCGAGGACAACAAAGTTCTTATAAATAGTGTTAGCATGATTAAATAATTGGTTAAGAGATTCTTCTTGCTTCTACTCCCAACTTATTCCACTCCCAAATTATTAAAAACACTGACATTTTTTGTAAGATTATGAACCAAGCTACATTTTTATTACCAAGTATTCCCTTAATAGAATTTCTGTACCTCAAACAGACCTCCCTGGATAAATACGTTTTAAAAGAGCTAACAGAGTTCAGAAATATCACAAGAAAAAGACATAAAGGCAGGAATCATGACCCAAAAAACTAAAAAAAAAAAAAAAAAAAAAAGACAGCTAGAAATAACTGGGGAAACATCCTCAACTTGTAACAATGATGGAATACACTCTTGCATTTTAGAAAATAATTTGCCAGGGACCGGTCAAAAGGACAGAGTTGCGACGGGCTGGGTCAGCCTGGGTTGGGTCTGATCAAGTCTCAGTGATGCCTAGTGCTATAAATTCTGTTCCTGAGCACAACTACTGGAGAGAGGTGGCGTCGGACACCAGGGTAATGCTGGATGTGGTCGAACCACCGCGTCACATTCACATACTGTTCCTTCTCCTGGATGGCTAAGTCCACCTGGGTGTGACATGAAAGAAAGGAAAACAATTTGCCACTGAACATGAAAGGTACTGAGTATACAGTATATAATGCTGGCTTTAAAATGACCTATGCAGAGAGCGCTTTCACTGTGCGTGCAACTCTTTTACTAACACACTCATTTCACACATCAATGGGCACATGGCAGCTTTGCCCATTGATGACCAAGGACACCTCAATACAGTGGACAACCCACTCTGCCTCCTGAGCCACAGCAGCCCATGAAAGATGTAGGATATCCACTTAACAATACTAAGGCTATACCTGAACCAGAACTTTCCAGGTAGTATCGGAGTCTCCAGTTCAGGTCGGGTGTTGTACTCAATCTCTGTATTTTATTTTGTCTGCTCTTTTTTATTTATAGATACAGTATGTTTTAATGTTTGCAAATAAGGCTGATTATTTAGTACTGACAGTCTCTGACAGAAAAGTAATTTTGCTGGCTTTGCTAGCATACAGCACCAGAGCAGAGAGCACTGAAGTACCAAACAGGAATGAGTTGTGTTGCCCTCTATTTCCTTTATTTGCTGTTCTGTGATTTTAAGACTAGGTTTGTAAAGGTTTATAGCCTGCCATGCTGTTATTCTGCACTGCTCTGTGTACTATGACGAAAAAAAAAAAAAAAAAAAAATAAAATAAAATAAAATTTAAAAAAAGTCCAGTGATTTGATGGACAAAGTAAGCACTCACCCGGGGGCTTTTCCACTGATTATTCGATTCATAGACACTGGGCAGCCATTCATTGGGTTGGCAGCCATAACAAAATACCATGTATAGTGTTACAAATTTCCTGTGAATGCCTTTAAGGTCATTAAAATTAGTCTGCTATATATGAGGACACTGTATACAGGCTTTTGAAAAAAAGATGCCCTTGACCACAGAGTAAAGGGATGGCTTTAATAATACTACTACTACTACTACTAATAATAATAATAGTACTTTGAGCCCATCAGGAAAATGGCAGTCACGGCGTAAATGCAAGACAATTTCAGCCAGTTCTGATGTGAGCTTTTGAGTATCCAAAGCCCCTCAAAAAGGCAATTAAGCTAAGGAATATAAACAATAATGACAATGACAGTAACAATAATAATAAAAATAATGATAGTACTAATAATAGATTCTGGAGGAGTTCGGAAAAGTTGGTTTTATTTTGCAATTTTGCAAAAGTCAAAAAAGGGGAAAAAAAAGAAATGGGAGCAGCCTATGTGGGCTAGCCACTCTGCGTTGCATGGGTCGGGCCCAGCCCCCTCAGACTTGGACCCTAATTAGAAAACAAACACTGTTCTATAAGTAAGCTGAGACAGGATTGAGATAGAATGTCTTGCAGTTTTGCTAAGTCGGTGGTGTCAAATTTATACATAGAGCATATTTTAAGACCAAAGAGAAATTTTAGAAATAGGTAAATAATTAAATCTAACAAAAAATAAATATATAAATAATTGTATCAAATAAAACTAAAACATTTTTATCAAGACATCAAAACACCAAGCATGATAACACAACTGTTGTTGCGGTGATAAAGGGATAATTCACTTTTTAAATAAGCTTCTTTGATGACACAGTTTGACTGTTATCCAGTTTTTAAGTCAAAGATTATTCATGTGTTGGCCGATTAATTGACTATTAGGTTTTTCCTGCTCCAAACTATCATTATTATATCACCCTTTAAAAATCCACTATTGGTCAACCTGTGTCTCACTCCTCACACAGAATTAGTATTGCGAAAGCAGTGCAGGATGGAAAAAGCATCAACTGACTGTAGTGCAAAGCTTATTAAAGTGATCTAGGAACTGTCAATGTTTAACAAATTTCTGTCAAAGTCACGCCTTCCTTTTACTGCACAATGCAGGATGTCCTTGGAAAATAAATCATTATTTAGGTGTGTGCTTTTTCATTATCTAATTAACTGAAATATGTAAATTCCTCACTAAGACAACAATCCAGCCTAAAACCATTCTAGCATCAGTCAGGTTTAATGTCTGTGCCGCTCTGTTCTCCATGAATTGAACATCAGGACAGGCTGTGGTTAAGGGTTGGGCTAGCTGACCCCTTGTCCCCGAGGTTAAAAAGCACACTGACTGCAAACCAAAGTGACGCTCCTCTGCCTGGTGGCGGAAGGCAATCTTTCATTTCTGCCACAACCACTGACATCTCTCAACATGTGATGTCTTCCTCCCTCCATCTTCCTCTGTCTTTCCCATTTCTGAACTCACTTTTTTTTTAAATCCTGGAAGGCATAACAAACTTACTTGTCCCTGGTCTGGCTGAAGGCTGAAGACATTACTTTGTGCCACATCACTTTATTTCTTTGAAGAGAAGTGAGAATGTGTTTATAATCCGTGTGTTCATTGCCAACTTGTTCTTGATGCCCTTTGGCCATGTGACTGGTCTAATTGTGTGTTATGCACTGTGACAAATTGCTTATTAAAGTTGTGATTTGACTGAAATAAGGGCTGATAGGGTAGGAAAAGGATATGTGAAGGGATGGATGGATGGGTAACTCCTTGGTAAATGGTGGTGAGAACAGTATGAGGACACAATAAATCAGTCAAATTTATCCCTGAATTTACAATCCCACAGGACTTTGGGAAAGTTCTGTGGGATTTCATATTCTTCTAAGTGTTTCTTCAAAGTTTAGCTTCAGTCATTATTATTTACAAAAATATTTAAATAAATCCTAGTGGTGTACCTAAATAAGTGACTCTATTTGAGAAGCATGTTAACCCTGGCCATTGTTTAAACTTTGCCAATTTTTTTTTTTACCCTAACCCAAAATCTAAGTAATCCATACCATTAACTAGCTCTAGATTGCTTTTCATTAAGCTGCAGCACTTGAAACTCATACGTTTTAGCATCACATTACAGTTTAAGTAATTGTAAGCACCCAGAAAACCTGCAATTCTGTGACACGTGGGTGAAATAAGTGAGAAAAAAGGCAACTTACTATTAGAGGTTGAATTCCATAGTAGACGAGAATATCGGATAATGTGAGCTGGTTTTCGGCTAGGTAAGCCTTGTCTTGCAGGTAGAGGTTGAGGTCCTAAAAGAGAAGATTTCAACACATAATCACCTATGCAAATTTCATGTCTTACAATTAAACAATGCATTATGGTAAGTATTTCTATCTAAGTACATTTTAGATAAAGAAAAGAAGTTGGATGGGGGGGCAGGGGGCTATATTAAGTGGTTAAGTATTTGTGGTTTGTTGGTTGATGCTTCTCCTTCCACATTGTTACTGATGCCTTTTCTTCATTATACCCTATGTACAAATAGAGGCACATCTAGCGTGAATTCAGCTGCCATACACCACACTCTTGCACATGACTGTAATGTTTTACCTAAAAACCCATATTTGAATGTCTTTGTTCATCAGCTGAGATATTGAAACGTGAAATTTTAACACAGTCAGAGAAAGTAAAAGTTGGCTTTCCTTCTGGGTTGCTGACACTGGCGTCATCCAGACATGGGAGCTGCGTGTAACAGAATGGTCAACGGAAACAATCTGTGCTGCTCTGCCTTGCACTGTCTGCTGTCACGCTGCCCTCTGCCCTCTGCTTTCATCATCCATTTCTACTTCTTCCACCAAATGGAAAAAGTAGACCAAACCACGTTTTGTGGTTTGGTCATGTTAAGACAACTTCGTTTGTAAACTTTAAAGCCTGCCACACTGTTGCTCCTGCTCTGTGTACTGTGAGGTAACAAAAAAAAACAAAAAAAAGGACTGCAGTTAGTTGACTTGGGGTTTTCTCAACTGATGAATCGACTCATCGACTTTCAGAAGATTGCCCTAGATCCTAGTTTGCATGTATGTCTGTTTGTTGTGCTATGTGAATAGGAATAATATGTAACCTGAGGGGGTAAGGCCTCTCTTCTTGTGACTTTGTACAGATGCGTACAAAAAAGGCTATTTGTTAACTCCACTACCAAATGGCTACAGCTCTTGCTTGCAAATCTAATGAAGCTGTCCTAAACTTGGACAGCATGATGTTTATTTTTCAGTCTATGTCTGTGTGTTCAAAGCTGTGCATGGAAGTGCTGGTCCCAAGGGAAGGGACCATCTTTAGCACTTGTACATTGTGCGAAGGAAACCCTCTATGCACACAGAACATCTTGGGGGCAAATGGAGTTATTGTGCAAGAGTGGGTGATGCCAAACAAAGCATGAAGACTGCAGACTTCCTCCCCTTCCACAATCAGATCCTCGCTTTTCCTCGCCAACAGCCATGGAGCTGAAGCCCAGTCAAGCATCACAGGAGAGACCGTTCTCCTGCCACCCCCACCCAGCACATGGAAGTCTAAACCTGGTCTCTTATCTACCTGCACCGTCCTTAACTGCACACTCTTATCATTAGTATATTCATACAAATGAATGCTGGCAAAACAGAAGGGTTTTAAACAGAGTACCACTGTACTACAATAGTTACACTTTCAGAAATTCCAACAAATATGAAAAAGTGAGCAAGAACTTGTCTGAATTTTTCATCCTATGAGTAGGTCATGTACAGGCTACATTACTACAGAAACAACTACTACTACTTCTGCTATTACAATTGCAATTCATTGCAAGTCTCTGTGCCCTTTTCTTTATGATGTACCACAATCTTGACACTGCAGAGACCATTTCCATTGTTGCTGCCTTTCTGTCTGTTTTCTATCTTTCATTTTGAGGGTGCATATGTTTCTTCCAAAAAAGAGACAGCCATCACAATTCAGAAATCACAAAACCTGTGATGAAGTACAAGGAGTTTGACTAAAGACAAAGTGGGAACTGACTAAGATGTATTAAGCTGTATGCTAGTGAATTTGCATCATAAAACCAATGATAAGAGTCATCTACCAAGCTAGCAGAAGATCATCCAGTACTAGCATAATTGGTTTAAGGTGGTGTGACAGACTTTTCCGACACTCAGCTAACTTTGGGTTCAGGGCCAAAGTGGCTCAGCTTGTTTACAGTCACATTACATGAGTGACAAGATGTTTACTTCTAAAGCAAGCCTGAGCTTGAAAAAAACATGAATTTATTATTTGCATCCTGGGGTGAGAAAGTTTAAGAACTCATGCCGTTGACAGTTTTTGTCTCTAGATAATTTAATGGGAGATGACTGGTGTGCTTGAAAGAAGAGCGTTAAGGATGTAGCTAAAGCAGCAGGACAGAACAGGGGGCCAACGGGCACCAGAGCTGAGCTGCTCAGGGCAACTTCCTTCTGTAAGTGGCACCATTAAAATATTTAAGAGGCCTGTCCAGATAACATGCTGCCACACAGCATGACTCCTCACCCATGCCACAACAGTGTGTTATGCTGAGAAGTGTGTGCACACATACACATAGACCAACACACACACACACACAGCCACTTCATGCTGACAGGACAGCGCCAAGAGGCGCCTAGCATCCAGCAGACCAATGGCTGACGATCCATCTCATGCTGACTGGCGTCAGGCATATTAAAACATTTTTCTCTGTCTTGTGGGGCCATGTCACTGAAGGGCAATACATCAGTCTGTATTCCTGTTGCTTGTGCCCACACACACACACACACACACACACACAGTAGGGCTGGGTGGTATAATGTCTTTTTAAGGTTTATACTGATATATTTTCAACCAAGATATAAGATGAGACAATACCGGTTATATCGATATAGTTTGATGTTGCATTACATAACCTCTTTCTTCTGTAAAGCTGAAGACCACACTACTAATTGTACCCTATTTTAAATTCAGTCTGTTCTTGCTGCTGAAAACAACTGAAAGAGATTCAGCGTTTCCCATACATAGGCTCTATTTGGGTGGCCTGATTAAGACCCACCCAGGTAGATAAAATCATGCAGAGTTTCATGCGCTTCAGTAACTGAGTGGAGACTAGCATCTAGTGGAGACTAGGCTAGCATCTGCCAATATGATTGCAAGTGAGGTGTTTAGGGGACATCTGTAAATTCTAACTAACCTGCATGAGTCTCTGCAAGCAGGCTGGTTACATGCTGCACCACCAACGCAAGTAAATTTTGAACCTGTAGGAAACACTGGATGGGCCTATTTCTATTTTTCATTTACATGTTTTGCATGAAACCCTGCAAAATTCTGATCACAGTCTTCTTTAACAAAATTGCCAGTGACATCTCACATGTGGCTTTGACTTACAACTGAACATTCAGCCCACTTTGTAGAAAATACCAAGATATATACTGTGAGTCGCCATTTGGCCTAAAAACACTGAGATATGATTGTTGGTTTATATTGCCCAGCCCTGGTGCATCATGGTTTAGCATTAGGGCTGACAGAGGGACATGAGAGAAACTGAGATGCTGGGAAGCATAATTCCAAGCAAGAAAAAAAAAACTGGGACAATCATAGAAATACCATACAGATTTAAGGCAAGGCAATACAACAGTATTTTCAAAGAACAAGAAAAAAATTTAAAGATTTCCTTGAATATAAGCTTCTCTACCTTAAGGATGGTCCTGATATCATCCTTTGTGCAGCCATTAAGCTTGGTGACCCTGTACTCCAGCCACTGCTGCACCACAGCCCTGCTCTCTGCAGTGTCACCCAACAGCTCTGGGCGCTTGGCCTCTTTCACCAGGTAACACGCAATTGTCACCAGCCCCACCAGTGGGGGGCCATTATTATTCTGTAACACAGGTACCTGAAGAGAGAGGTGAGACAGAGAGGGCAGTAAGATGGAGAGAGAGTGAAATAAGGAGGACAAAAATTGTGATTTCATTTTATTTAATTCAAGTTCAGACACAATTAACATTTCAACATTTCCACTTCTGTTTCAAAGACAGCAAAATGTCCTCTTGCCAAGTTCACAAATTCATGCAAGAACCCATTTCATGGAGTGTCACATATGACAAGTGATTGTTCACATTTCACTTGATCAAATATATTAATTAAATGAGACTGAAAATCTAAGCCAATATCCAGCTATGCAGTTTAATATCCAGATGTGTGCTCAATATAGAGATGAAGAAATAAAGCTGTTTTAGAAGCAACACATTTTGTTTATGCCTTTCTCGCTCTCTTTTACTCTCCTCCTTCTTTCAGTCGTAAGCATTGAAGATACAAACCGTTCAACTCCGTACAATCAACCTATGATAGACAGCTCACTGCACGCCTCGCTTTAGTTCAATAAATGGGCATGCGCAAAGCATGGAGCTATTTCTATTGTGCTAACGTATAGAAATAAATCAGCTGTCACCAAGTGCAGCTGCTTCGATTTAATCTGAATATCAAACTAATGAATAAAACCCACTGGGTATCAACTGATAATACAAGGTAGACTATTCTAAGAGTTCTGCCTATATTTCCAGCACACGAGTGCTGCTTGTTAGCATTCCCATGCTAACTGCCTTGTAGTCATACAGCAGCTTGCTAGCTTCCTTTCAAATAAAATAGCGGTTTAACGTCAGCAGTGGAAGTCACAACAATAAACCGTCATATCACCTTCTTTTCTCCTTGAGTACTGTACTTGTTCGGCTTTTTAAGTCCTAAATATTTCTCCAGCGATGATAACTCCCGTAACGCCATATCTGTGACAGTCGAATGGGGCAGACAGTACAATGTACGTGCGACCTGATTGGGTAGTGTCAGCGTAGAGTTTCATTGACAGGAAACTTAACCAATGAAAACATACAACGTGAGTCTGTCATCACGTTGCATCAGTGAATTCAGAATGAATGAGCCACCTAAAATAAAATAAAATAAAATAGTTAAAGAAAGGCACATTAACATATAAGAAAAATACTGGTATAAAGGTATTCAGAAATTGTATGCAAAAGAGTATGCTGTTAACTATAATAATTCTGTTCTAGTTATCAAAAAGCTGTATCGAAGTTATAGAAGAACAGAAAGTTTTGTGACCTGTTTAAAGCTTAAACGAAGTCTGAAGAACTGAAAGTATTCTGGCGTAGTTGAATTTTAAAAGTGGAGTAAGTTTCCAGGATTTGAACATTCCCTCCATTCACACTGTTGCTATCGCAACAATTTTTCACCATGTGAAATATTTCACCTTAGACAAGCTGTCTGTAAAGTTTAAATTTTGTGGCCTTTACAGGTTTTCAGATATTGGTGATTTTATGCTCTCCTTATCTAAAAAAATTAATTAATTATAAGAGATGCCATGAAGCGAATATGGCCCATTCATGTCTGACTTTTTAAAAGTAGAAGACTGAGACTATGGTTTTATTTGTGGTTTCAGTCTGTACACTTGACCCACTTGCAATTGGATAAAGCATTCAAGAGTTATAAAATTTGACCACACCCACAGAAGTTTGTTACATGATATTGTAAATCAGGCATATGGACAGTCTCCAGGGTCATCCAAACAAGGTATGTCCCAAATTTGGTGAACCTTGGGTGAAGGATGTAGGATAGGGAGTCAAAAGTATTTCTAACAAATTATTCAAAAGGACCAAAATTTGCAAATACAAATGGACTTGGCCTATTTTTCTTCTACTCTTTAAGGTTGAGCTCAGAACCTCTTCCACCCTAAAATGGGTCCTTGGTAGTAAGGAGGCTAGAGTTCAAGAGATCTTGAGAAGCTGAGCATGAGAATATACAGCAGGGTTCCACACTCCAAATACAAAACATATTACAAGTTTAAGAACTGGGAAGCTGAGGAGAAAGTGGGCCTTCAAATCACACAACTAGACTGAACACAGCTGCAGAAATTTGCAGCTGCTGCAGTTTTCTTTTGGCTGTTGAAACTAGCAACAGCCTGGAGATTTAACCAGCTGAGCATTGAGAATTGGAAGCATTTGCAGCGGTAAGCATGTAGGATATAGGGAAAGTGTGAAAATTTTATTATTGATTGTTTGACTTTTTTTTTTTTATTGTGTCATGAACAAAAAGTATAGTATTGTGAACAGGCTTAGAATATACCAATATTTAGGAAAATAAACCAGATCGTGTACAGCCAAATAAAACACGACCAACAACCATTTAGTTCTGTCATTGTCAGTGCATCAAAATGTGTGGATTCTTAACAGACATTTCATTAAAAATAAATATTCAAGTTAATCCATATAAACTAGTTTTCATAATTCACACATCCGTTTTCCTCCTGGATGTTTTATTCGCCATATTCAAGAGCCAGAAGAAGGATCCCTATTCTCAACTGTGTAACTAAAGATTTCTGACTCCTTTACAACTTTACTGTAATATAAGGCTCAGAGCCATTATTTTATTTATTTTGAATATTTATTTGTGATGCTGTTTTTCACATGATGTCTTTTAATAATTTTTCTTTGACGCTAGCAAGTAACCGTTGTGTATCTATAGTGTGATGCACTGCACTAAAATACAAACACACATTGCACCCTACAAATACATTATGTTGTTATTGGATTTGAACATTTCCCAGCATTCCCTAGATGGGCTGAACTTTGTAATCCACCCCCCGCCTCACCCCCCTTCCCTCAGTGCAGTGTGGGCTGAACTGATCAAAGTTGTGTTATGCAGACCTGCCAGTTCACAGTAACATGCCTGGTTTCACAAGACTTCTCCATGAAGATTTGTGGTTAAATGGAATCAAAGTTTGAGTTTCAGTCTGAAGTCCTGCAGCAAAGTTTTCCTCTCCTGTGCGTCTGTCTCTGCAGTATGTCCTGGCTTTGACATTGTGTGTGTACCGTTGTCTGTTTGGATTTGTTCTGTGCCTATTTGATTTCTCCGTAACGACATGTCACCTGCCAGTCAAAACAGGCCTTGTAAACTACTATCCAGGTGTGTTTGTGTTAGTATGTACTTGTTTGTGTATGTGCTGACACCAGATAGAATGACAGCTGGGCTGAGGTGTCACACGTCAAGCTGTCTTTCTATTCCCGGTGGTTCTTCTTTGTTACAGCTCACGTGAATGAAAAAGCTTGAGGTGATGTCGGTGGCTGCAGCAATATTTTTTCTCCAGATTTTTACTGACTTTATTCAGACTACAATAAAATAGACAAGGAGATGATGAGTAGGGAAGACAAATGCTGGCGAGTTTGAACTGAAGCCCTTCTTGGTTATTTTTCACTGTACTTTACAAGGACTACTTTTACTTACAGTGGCTGGGCAAATTTGTGCAGTGGTAGAAGAAGTATTCAGATAATTTACTTCAGTTTGAGAGGCAATATCAAAATGTACCTGCATTATGCATGATGCACTAATACTTTCCAGTGGCACTGAAAATCATGCATTCAAAATTTGACGTAAAAGCACACAAAATTACACAGCAGACTTTACACAGGACTTTACTAAGGCAGAATTTCCCTTGTCGGTGTAATGTTATTATGTAATATTGAATTATTATTTTTTATCATTTTTCTTTTACTACATTAAACACACAGGTGCACACTGCAGGTGTGTTAAACACACTGCAAGTGCAGTAATATAATATCACATCGCCATAAATCAGCATATACATTGTATGTCCCCACAGCACACAGCATGCCCCCATTTTTCCGAATTCCTGCCATGGTGACATGGCATAACAACCCTATTACTAGTGCAATAAGCTGTGAATATTCTAAGCATTTTAATATTGTAGTTGGGTAATGTTGGATACATTTTTACTGTTAATGTTTTCAAAGAATTAAGATAAGATAAACCTTTAATAGTCCCACAATGGGGAAATTACACTGTTACAGCAGCAAAGAGAAGATTCAATAGGGTACAGGCACTCAGAATTTACAGATAGTACAAATAGGAATATAAAGACTCCAAGAAAAGAGGACACAATAATAATAATAATAAATACTATAAACAGTAAACAGTATGACCAAAGTGACCATGTGCACTGTTTGAGCAGTAAGGGAAAAAAAGAAGAAAGAAGAAAGGCTGCACATAGAGCACCAGTTTTTAAGTCCAGGAGTGAGTATGTGTGCATGAGGTTTGCTCAGCACAGCTGGTTGTACAGTCTAACAGCAGCAGGAAGGAAGGACCTGTGATAACGCTCCTTCACTGTCTTGGGGTGAAGCAGCCTCTCACTGAAGGAGCTGCTCAGTGCAGTCAGTGTGTCCTGCATGGGGTGGGACTCATTCACCATCATTGATGATAGCTTTGCTACCATCCTCCTCTCTCCCACCACCTGCACTGGGTCGAGGGAGCAACCCAGGACTGAGCTGGCCTTCCTGATCAGTTTGTCCAGTCTCTTCCTGTCCGCCATAGAGATGCTGCTGCTCCAGCAGACCACACCATAGAAAACGGCTGATGCCACAATAGAGTCAAAGAAGGACCTGAGGAGAGCCCCCTGCACTTCTGACCCTCTTGTATAGGGCATTAGTGTTATCAGTCCAGTCCAGTTTATTGTTCAGGTGAACACCCAGGTACCTGTAAGAGTCCACTCTCTCAATGTCCGTTCCCTGGATGTTCACTGGTGTTGGGGGGTTCTCTGTACTCCCTGTCATCGTCGTCTGTGATGAGGCAGAAGATGGCAGAGTCATCAGAGAACTTCTGCAGGTGGCAGTTGGTTGTCCTGTACATGAAGTCTGCCGTGTACAGGGTGAACAGGAAAGGAGCCCAGACTGTTCCCTGTGGAGCCCCTGTACTGCTGACTACCATGTCAGACTCGCAGTCCTTTGTCCTCACATACTGTGGGCGGTTGGTGAGGTAGTCCAGTTTCCAGGCTGAAATGTGGTGATCCACTGGTATGGTATTGAAGGCACTGGAGAAATCGAAGAACATGATCCTCACAGTGCTGCCGGGCTTCTCCAGGTGAGAGAGAGCTCTGTGCAGGAGGAAGATGACAGCGTCCTCCACTCCAATACCAGACTGGTAGGCAAACTGCAACAGGTCCATCGACGGCCTCACCAGGGGGCGGAGATGGGAGAGTACTAGTCGGAATTGGACATAAGCACAGTACTGTGCTTTCGTTATTTTTCTTTAATACGTTGGATTACTTTCTTTTCATCACACTGAGACATGTGGGTTGTGAGATTTTTGGGGCTTTTGTTTGCCGTTGCGTTACTTTTTTTCGGCGTAGCGACGCAACAACACCACATGGCCCGCATTGTTTACACCAGGGATCAGCTGTTAGACCTCAAGCCGGCTTTTTCACTGACAAGGCAAGAGGAGATCCCTGTTGAAATTTGGCGCAAGACACACCGGGGATGCAGAGGAAACAAAAAGTTACGGAGGAAGAGGGAGGCTCTGAAACATCAAGGGAGAAGTATTAAGCCGTGTCTCCCCTCTATCATCATGGGGAACGTGAGGTCCCTTGCAAATAAGATGGACGAGCTGATGACGCTGGCCCAGAGTCAGAGGGAGTATCGTGAGTGTAGTGTGATGTGCTTCACAGAGACATGACTGCACCAGGATGTTCCTGATGATAACGCTACCATCAGGGGCTTCCACACGGTCCGTGCCGACAGAGACTGCGTCAGGAGCGGTAAGCGCAAAGGAGGAGGGCTTGCCATTCTGGTGAATAATCGGTGGTGTAACCCCGCTCACATCACCGTGAAGGAGCGCATCTGTGGCCCGGATGTTGAACTGTGTGCTGTCGGAATTCGTCCATATTATCTGCCCAGGGAGTTTTCTCATGTTATCATGGTGGCAGTTTATGTTCCCCCCTCTGCAAACCCAAACACCGCGTGTGACGTCATTCACTCTGCAATTGCCCGGTTACAGACTCCGCACCCGAGTGCATTCATTGCTATCTCGGGTGACTTCAAAAAATTTCCCTACGGGAATTAATAAAGTTTTTTCTGATTCTGATCTGATCTGATCCAAGCAAGCTGCTAACCTGGAGCTCTCAGCACCGCTTCCAGAGCTGAATAGGTGGCTGAGGATGCAGTGCTTCGGTAACATATTACACTTGGCTATTGGTGTTTTACTTTGTGTTTTATGCTGCTATTTCGACCAGGTCTCTGTTGAAAAACTGATTGTTAAATAGAGGTTAAATAAATTAATCGTGACATGTGACATGTCATATTTGGCTTTGACTTTGACTGAACATTTGCTCTCACTTTGTGATAAAAATATCGGGATATATATCGTAAATCGATATTCAGCCTGAAGATATCGACTCGATATTGACTTTTGGTCCATATCGCCCAGCCCTACTTCAGGGTGGAGTCATCAACCAGTTAGATGGAAATAATTTTCATTATTAATGGTAAAACACAATGAGGGACACCAGTATAGACTGAATGTATTAATGACCCTTGCCAGACATCGGTCTATTTCTTGGTAATACTTTTGGCTGGACCACAACAGTATGCGAATCATTGCTTATACCATTGGTCCACCAGCTGAATGTTGGAGTTTTCCCATTTGCTGTTGTTCTTTCAAAATTATTTGGCGTGAATGTGACGTTTACAGGCTTGTCAGCTTGCCAATTTGTCACCTTTGTCACTGACTTTCAAGATTCTAGATTCAAGAGTCTTTATTGTCATTATGCGAGCATAACGAAATTTTTCAGAGAATCTCGGCTTAAAGGCACACATATAAATAACACAAATACTTAAAAAAGAACACTTATGAAAATATAAACACAAAGTAAGTAAAGTAAGTAAAGTAATAAAGTGCAACTTAGTGCGGTCCAGTGTATAGAATGCTGTCAGTGTTGATTGTCTTCTGTGTGGTTGTCACCAGGGATGTGTGTGTGTGTGTGTGTCTGTCTGTCTGTCTGGGTGTGAGTGTGTGTGTGAGAAGGTGGGTGTATGTGGCTGGAGGGGGGAGGGTGCCTGTGTGAGGGTTCTGTAGGGGGGTTGAGTGTTTCACTGCGGGGGGGCTATTGTTTTTACAGCTCTGGGGAAGAAGCTGTCCCTGAGTCTGTTTGTGCTTGTTTTAATGTTCCTGTACCGCTTTCCTGATGGAAGCGGTACAAACAGTGAGTTGCCTGGGTGGGTGGGATCGGTCGCAATGCGTCTGGCCCTTTTCTGGACTCGGGCAGTGTACACTGAGTCCAGATCTGGTAGACGACAGCCTACAATCCCCTGTGCTGTCCTCACCACTCGGGCTAAGTCTTTCCTGTCCTGTGTTGTGCAGCTGCCATACCACACTGAGACACAGGATGCTTTCGATCGTGGCCTTGTAAAAGTTTGTGAGCAGCTGAGAAGACAGTCCAGTCCGCTTCAACTTCCTGAGAAAGAAGAGCCGTTGTTGGGCCTTTTTCACCAGGTGTGAAGTGTTCACAGACCAGGAGAGGTCAGAGGAAATGTGGATGCCCAGGAACTTTATGCTGTCCACACGCTCCACTGCCTCCCCATGTATGCAGAGAGGAGCGTGTTCAGTCTTCCTGGACCTCCTATAGTCCACTATGACCTCCTTGGTCTTGCTGATGTTCAGGATGAGGTTATTCCTGTTACACCACTGTGTCAGATTCTGGACCTCTTCTCTGTAGTGGGTCTCATCATTGTTGGGTATGAGACCCACCACGGTGGTGTCATCCGCAAACTTCACAACCATGTTTGTGGGGTGGATGGCAGAGCAGTCGTGTGTGAAGAGTGTGAAGAGGGCAGGGCTGAGCACACAACCTTGCAGCGTACCAGTGTTGAGGATCAGTGGGGCAGATGTAGACTCTGTTCCAATTATGTTCGTTGCTGTACACCACGAGTTGTGAATGTACAGTGCCAAACCTCCGCCTTTGGTCTTGCCTGAAGCTGCAGTCCTGTCGGCCCGGAACAGAGAACGCCCCGCTAGCTCCACCGCTGCATCGGGGATGTTATTATCCAGCCAGGTCTCGGTGAAGATCGCTACACAGCTGTCAATCTTACGTGAGACGATCCTCAGTCGAATCTCGTCCAGTTTGTTGACGAGTGACCTGGCGTTGGCGAGGAGGAGACTGGGCAGATCCGGTCTGTGTGGTTTAGCATGTAGCCTAGCACGCAGCCCACTCCGCTTGCCCCGCTTTTGTTTACGTTGTCTCCTCCGTCTTCTAGGCCACAGAGGGGGGGTGGCAAGAGCTTCTGTGGTCCGCTGCAGCTCGGGTGGAATAAAATCCAGCTTTGGGGGTGCATAAAGTGCGGAGTTTTTCCCCAATTCCCACAATTCAGCCCTTCCGTACTGGATTAAGGCTTCAAGTCTTTGAAATGCGAGTGAAAACACGAACAAAAACACTAATACAAACATAGAAAGCCTCGAGCCTCGAGCCGCTGCGTGCACCCGCGCTGCCATCTATTACATCATTTTCAGCTTTAGTAACTTTCCTTTTTTTTTTTTTTTTTCCAAAAAAGCACCTAGCGACAAATCCAGCCACTTCTTAGACAAACCTTTGCTAAATTCCACAGAAGAGAGTTGCCAGAAAATGCAAGGTCAGGAAGTTCCTCTGCCGGCACACTTCTATATGTCTCATTCAACTGACCTTACACCACCTGACATAGACGTGAATGAGCTTCTAACTTTCTCTCTGTTATCATTTTACAAGTAAATATAGCCAAAATCAGAGCACAGCCATTGTCATTAACTTATGTGTGTGTGATTTTGTTAGAAAATTTTGTCATAAAATGTTGCGGTCATAAACTCAGTATTTTAGCAGGACAGAGCAACAGTTTGGAAATGGCTAACATGTCTAAATGGGCCTTGTGTAAGTCACTATTTCATTAGGGCCCAAGTCATAGTTATGCTGCCACCTGAGGACAGCAAGAAGTCAGCTTTATGTAACAAACCTCATCTGATTTATATGAAAATGACATGGTGTCGTCTACATGTGATATACAAGACCTCTCTGTGTAACTGGGTGCTGGACTTTTTATCAGAGAGACCACAAAAGGTAAGGGCTGGCAGCAAAACCTCCAGGACCATCATGCTGAGCACAGGGGCTCCACAAGGTTGTGTACTCAGCCCGCTACTCATCACCCTGCTGACTCACGACTGCGTACCCAGCCACAACACCAACCACATCATCAAGTTTGCGGACGACACGACCGTGGTGGGCCTCATCACCAACCAGGATGAGGCAAACTACAGGAGTGAGGTGAGCCAACTGGTCCAGTGGTGTACGGATAATAATCTCTTCCTCAACGTGGGAAAGACCAAAGAGATGGTTATCGACTTCAGGAGAAGGCCTTCACAGCATCCCCCACTGACCATCGACGGTGCTGCAGTGGAGAGGGTGAACAGCACCAAGTTCCTGGGGGTGCACATTTCTGAGGACTTCTCCTGGTCAATAAACACAACACAGCTGGCCAAGAAAGCTCAAAAATGCCTCTACTTCCTCCGCAAACTGAGAAGAGCCCATGTCCCACCTCCGATCATGTGCTCCTTCTACCGGGGCACCATTGAGAGCATCATCACTGGCTGCAACACTGTGTGGTACAGAGGCTGCACTGCCTCCTGCCAAAAGACACTGCAACGCATAGTGAATGCAGCCAGCAATATCATCGGTGTCCCTCTGTTGCCCCTCACAGACATTTATAACACACGCATCACCCGCAGAGCCATCAACATTGTGGAAGACAACTCACACCCCCACTTCAGCCTCCTGCCTTCAGGGAGACGGTTCCGATGCCTCCGGGCCCGCTCCACAAGTCCAACAGCTTCATCCACCAGGCTGTCAGGATACTGAACTCTGTACACTACCCCCCCCCCCCCCCCCCCCCCCGCCCCCCGCCCCTGGACCCCAACTCTGCTGACCCCCACCCCCCCACCCGCACTGCCACCTGGACTCTGTAACTAAGTGTCACAGTGAGGAAATAAGGTCTTGTTATGTTTTGTCCTGTGCTATGTTGTCTTGTGCATTCCGCTTTTATTTTGTAATCTGTTCTCCCTTTGTGTTCCAGGTAGCTTGCCCTTCCTCTTGTGTTCCTGCCAGTCTGATTGTCTTCCCCGCCCTGATTGTTTCCACCTGTTCCCCATTACCTAGTGTCTATATATTGTCTGCGTCTCCCTTTGTTCTGTGCCAGTTCGTCCTGTCTCTCAATAGAAGAACCAGCGTTTTCCTCAGGTCTTGTCCACAGTTTACTCTTTCTAGCCATTGTCTAGTTTTGTCAGTACTTTGTTTGGTTTATTTCTTTATCAAGTATTTTTCCTCGCTAAGAGTGATTTTGTGTTTGGACTTAGTCTTTTATTTTTCTAGTAGCTTTTCTTCGCTAAGAGTGATTTTGTTTTTTGTAGTCTTTAATTTTGTTTGTTGACTTTTTGCCTCGCCACGAGAGAATTTTAGTTTGTGAATAAAGACTGTTATTTTGAAATACTTGTTGAGTCGTGCATTTGGGTTCAAACCTAGCACAGTCGTGACACTAAGACAATCTTTTGGCCAACTTGCACATAACTATTTGCACTATTCAGAAATCTGCAATTTTCATATTTATATGTATGTATATATATATGTTTTCCATATATTTCTTTACTATATATTTATATTGTAGTGAAAGTTTATTTAGCTGGTTTTGTTTAAATTGTTTATTTATATTGTAAAATGCACATTGTTGAGAGAAGAAACAACATTTCGATTCCCCTGTATGTCTGACATATGGTGAATTGACAATAAAAAAAAAGCCTTTGAATCCTTTGAATATACAGCAACATGACATTTAAGTAGTGGGTGCTCGCTGGCGACAGTACACAGTAAGTGACACTGAACTCCTTCATGCAGCTTCTAAGACACATGAAAATTTAGAACCGTGTCCCTGGCACCTGTTATGATGAGGCCGGGAATACAGGGGAAAGGACCCAAATGGCGCAAAAGACACACTCAAAGGCAAGTAGATGTAATGAAGATACTTCAATAGAAGAATCAAATTTAAAATATATAGATATCAAACAGGAATCAAGATAAACCAACAACAGGAAATAGACTTGAGGAATAGCTATGGAACATCACCAGGAACAAAACAGAAGCACAAGGTAACTGAAAGAAACAGAACAGACAAACGGACAAGAAATAAAGGGAACACAGAGACTTAATAAAAATAATCAGCGGAACACATCAGTGTGGGGCAGACAATTACAGAAACAGGAAAACACAGAAGGGCAGGAAGTAAAAAAATAACAGACACACTAGTTAAGCAATTTAGAGTAAAACAGAAAATAAGAGTTCAAAGAGTCACTATGAGGAGCAGCATGACATGATGATGTACTGAATATGCTAATTAACGTAATACATCATTTAGCAACATTTAGCTACTCTTTGAGCAGACTTTCAGTTCTTTCCATTGAAAGTACCATTTAGTACATACCATTTTTCTTGCTATAGTGAAATAAGACTAGGTTTTGACCTTGTAATGTCCACCAAAATACTTAATTGTTCCATGGTGTGCCAGATTACCCCAAGCATTTCCAGTGCCATCGTACTATAAGCCACACTATGACATACTTTGACAAACATCAAATGTCACATTGCAAGTCATTTGTGAATATTCAGGCAAACAGAACAGGCTGTTATAATAAGATATTATACACACAAATTCTTTTGTTTACACACAAATTCTTTTGTGTCATTGATTTTTGTATTATATACAAGTATTTCTCTTCTCAAGTAGGTCTTTTTTCTCAACTACTGAGATATGTTTATACTGTTTATACTGTTGTTTTGTATTGTTGATGGAACTGTGTGTTTATACTATTTATGTTTATACTGTCTTTAATTATCTATCTACTGTAACACTGTGGGCCAAGGGAGCACTGCAATTTCAAAACCTATGTATGACCTGTACATATGGTTTTGACAATAAAGCTGACTTTGACTTTGACTTTGACTTGATAACTATGAATACCTGGGTCAGTAACACAGTAAATTAATATTGAATATCTAGGGCCTCCTGATTCTCATACAGGCAGCAGCTGCGCTTCATGTGAACTACTTTTATTGATGTTTATTGCCTTGCATATCCACTGTATCCACGTCATTCCTTTTCACTGCATGCACTTAATATAAAAGAACAGATGGTATTTTTAAACCCACTTTTTTTGTTGAGAAAAAGCTGTCCCAGAAAACAAATTAATTGTAAGAATGAGAACACAGACCATCACAAATGATTAGATGCCATGAAACAAGGTAAAGCTAATTCTCAGTTTTTTTTTTCAATCTAACCTTCCATTTTTGTTGTTTGTTTATAGGCTCCAGCATGTCATACACTTTTACCCTGGTAGGCCTTCCATAAATGCATGCCTGCAGCGTTAAAGTGCGTCTCCTTTAACTAAATGCCTCGAAGCTGCCACATCCTGTCTGTACTCAGGCGGGCTGAGGACAATGATCCCCAGTGCCCACAACTAACTGTAGCCTGTGGGAGTTTTCTCATGCCGATTGTGATACACAATCTGGGGTCACATTAGTAAGGAAATCTACAGTGGGGGTCACTGATAGTGCCGTGGGGCTTCCCAAGGCAGGCACAGCCATAAACACAGCCTCAGTCCTGGTAGATATATCTTCCTCTGCCTAGTCTGTAGCTTACAATATGCTGTTACACTGATTTGTCTGGCTGGGATGCAGGGTCACAGCCCTGCCTGTCTCCTCTGCTACCTTTGATGACCTGAAAGCTGACTGAGTACTGTATTTTAACCACACAGATGCTCATAGAAGGAGAGGGGAGGGATTGGTTGTGAGTAGTTGACGTGAACGCTGTCAGCATGGATTGGTGAAATTGCATTTTGGTGCTAGGTTGGATCCCCAGTGTGGACTGAACATGGAGAAGGGGGCCAAAGCGGCTGGGTGACAGTTTGGGAAAATGCTGGGAGTTGTGAGATGACGACAGACAGATGTATGTGGATTGGAGTCCTGCCTGTACCTTCAACTCCTGTCAGGTTTCGTTTTTTGATTTTGTCTTGACTAAAAATGTTGATGCATGGTTGGCTTTTTGAAGAAACTAATGGAAAAAACTGATTTTGCTAAATGGATAACAGTTTGTGTAAAATGATACTACAACTTTTCTGGCAGAATTCATTTTTGTAATAGTTGTAAAAATTGGCCATAAAAATATTAAAAATCTTGTGGGGCTTCACACGACTCTCCTTAGATTTGAAAACTGCCAAGATTATTTCTGGAAGTATTTTTAGTTTAAATTAAGGCTGCAACTGATGATCTTTTTCATTATTCACACTTGTATAAAACGTCTCAAAATGAAAACAAACAACAACAACATCAAAAACAGTTAAAACATAGCCACAGTTTCCCAGAATCCCAAGGTGGTGTCAGTTAAGAGTCCAAAATCCAAATATGTCAGTTAACTATGATATAAAAAAGAGAAAACAGCAAATTTGCCCAACTGTTATGAAAAATAGTATTGGTTTTCTTAGTTTTAAAGCTTTTTAAAGCTGTTTTGAAACTTAATCTCAGAAAAAACAAAACAAACTCAAACATGTTTCTTATTCACTTCCAAGCCAGAGCTACTATACAGTGAGTCAATTTCAGCTTGTATGGTATATCACTAGTGGTAGTGTATCTTTTGGCTCCGGAGCTGCTGGCTTTTGTAGTGGAAGAGAGGATGCCAGAAATGTCGCACCTCCAGGTGGGGCCTTTGGGCCTTCATGACGACAATAGTGGTGGGATTATAGGAACCGCCCTGCTGCTCCATGTAGAAACAGGAACCCAAAGGCTAAAAACAACAAGATAGCTACCCCCCACTCCATCACACACTAACACGCACACATGTAAATTTGTGTGTTTGAATTTCTTTACAAAGGGGATGAGCCAGTGACAGGGGTGGAGTGATGACACTGACATTGTGGTATTTCATGTCTTTCCCTTAACATTTATACACGTGATTAGCATTGGAAGGCACGCTCATGAGTGTGTGTGTGTGTGTGTGGAGGGAGGGTGGTTGAATCTCTGGCTGATCAGGAGAGGCCCAGGAGACAAACGAATGAGTAATAAAGGCAGTTTCTCCATTTCCTCCTCCTCTTCTTACATGCCAACCCAAAGCTGTGGGACATGCTGGGGGACACAGTACCAGCTCACAACAAACTCTGTCCCTGCCTCCCATCCAGCAGCAGTCACTTAGGACTATTAATTACTGCTCTGAATTTCCTCCTCCTTACCCATAGTCATCTGTGTCCCCCTCAGACAAACAACCTCGGTGGGAGGATCTTGATTATTATAGCTTCTGAAAAGTCAGATTGTCTTTTATTGAAGTTGCCCACTGGCCTTGCAGGTTTCTCTCCATCTCTCACTGTCTCACTCTCTCCTTCTGTGTCCCTTGTCCATGATTCAGGAAAAATCTTGGAGGAAACTGTTATGTCGTGGCCAGGAGGTTGATGAGGGAGACTCCAATCTTGTTGGAGGTTTGAATGCACGCAACTCATGTGAGGTTAAAGCATGCAGACACATGCACACAAACACACACACCAAACGCTGACTTAAGGCCTGCACACAGAGCTGCTGTTTTGTCATTCACCAGCAGGGAGCACTGTGGGTCTTTCAAAAATCCATCTCCTGGTTCAGTTGTATGTAAACTCAGAGTGCCTCATAAAAATGATCTGAAATAAGAAAGTGATTACTAAAAAGAGATGAAATCATGAGGAACTTATAGGACTTCTGAAATCCCTGAAAGTGTATCTTGAAAAATAATAACACCAATATATGTCAATATGTAGTAGAAAATTACTTTGTGCCATAATTTTTTAAAACTTAAATGTATCCGTGCATTTTGTGCACTTTGCACATAGAGTACTTTAGATGTAGTGAATAGTTTAGATGTTCAGATGTGGTGTTCAGCGCTTTACTTTGGGCTGTTATGTTAAAATGCTTTGCTCAGGAGCACATTAATGATTTTTTTCTTGCCATTCTCTAAACTCTGTTTTGATTGCAGTCTGAAATGTAAGAGAACACATTTGGACATACAAGAACACATTTGGGAAAACTGTACCCATGTCCTAATCCTCCCTGCTCATCCGTCTTCATGTTTTTAACCCATTAGTTTGATTCACTACCTCTGGAGTGGGAAAGTGAAAGCTCAGGCCAGCACTTGTCTCTCCTATGACTGTGTCCACTATATCCCCTTCATGTGGCACTTTATGGCCTGCTGGAGAGGGGTAGAAGGGATGTGTGTGTGTGTGTGTGACTGACAAAGAAGACGGAGAGTAAGGGGGAGGAGGGAGTGGAGAGATAGATATAGGGAGATTCAGAGGGTTATTTGTCCCTCTTCCCCTCTATGAGAGTCAGGAATCATGGTCTGCATGACAGGTCGCCAGCCCCCATCGGGGGTGATCTATATGAGACCCTCTTTATTGGCAATTTCAACCAAGGGACAGATGAGACTGCAGCCAGCCAGCCGGACAGCCAGACGATGATGAAAGTGCCCAGGACTCACCTGTGACTCCCGCACTGAAGGCTAGAGAAATAATACATCAGAGGTTATATGTGGAGATATGTGCGGTGCATGGTGTGTAGATGTTTGAGCCATGGGTGTGTGTGTGTGTCTATGTGGTAGAAATAATGTATGGCTGCTATCATGCCCAGAGGTTTCTGTTTAGTATGGAGAGATTCACTGAGCTGTGTTGCAGGGAGATTTCGAACAAGATGCTTTGGTTACTTTACATATTGTTGGAATGTAGGGTAAATAATTCAACTCAGAGCAACAGTCAAGAATCTGTCTGTGACTTATTGCTTTTGGCTTCTTTGGAGTAACAAGGCTGCTGAACATATGTATTCCATAATAAAGCATGTACTGCACTGCATGTGAACCAAATGAAACTCTTTCTGTGCTGTATGAGTTGACTATTGTTCTGCCTGAGTGCTGAAAAACATTAAAAAGCATTCTAAAACCTTGATGTAACACTGATTGTAATGAAACATTAAAGCCACCATAAGCACTAAAACATAACTTTAAGATTCTGATTGAACTGAAACATAACTCCATTCTCCTGCAGACTTTTCTTAACATCCTGCACTGGGTAACACTGATATCACATTCAGCCATTCTCTCCCAAGTATGCGAAACACATTTCCCATTTTTCAAAGTCTTGAATCGCACAAGGCAAATCACTGGGAACTAGCATGACAACATTCAAGCTCTGAGCAGACAATATATCCTGAGGCCATTTCTCCAACCAACGCGCTTGCTGAATGAAAGACAGAAGCTTGCAAAGTGACGAACACCATGAAATAGCCCTGTAATGAACAAGTGCTCTCATATGAGAAGCACTGTTCAGTTAGGACCAGCCATTAGACCTGCGTCTCTCTGCTCACTCCAAATCGATTAGTACAGTCTGTGAAGCATTGATCAGCGGTTTGCTTTCAAGTGTCAGAATGGTGGCGGGGTTAAGAAAATACAGGTTTAAGAGCACTGAACAGGTAGAGAAAGAAGCAAACTAAAGTCTCCATTTGTGGTCTGAATAAAGTCATACCTGGGAGCATGATAATGTAACATCAGACTTATAGGGGAGTAGTTTAAATTAGGAATGTGGTGTTGTGTGCTCTGTTGCTTTCCTTATTTGTGATGTCTTTATAAATCTTTTAAGGTTACATTACCTTAAACCCAGTGTTCTGTTTGGGCAGACCCCAGCCCTCTTTAACAGCTCAAAGAACATACTTAACACTGGTTTACCACCCTGACATTTAGTGAGCAACGCTTCATAGTAAGTTGCACTTTTTGCTACTTTGATCAAATGTTCTTTTTATATTATATTTTTTAAGACTTTTAATACTCTTACTATTACTTTTGAATACATTTTCTTTTAATAAGACAAATGTGTAATGAGGAACAAAAGGAAAAAAATGTCTTGTTTTTCCAGTCATTATAAATAAATAAATCTAAATCTAAGACTTTATATATATATATATATATATATATATATATATATATATATATATATATATATATATATATATATATATATATATATATATATATATAAATCAATCTTCAATCTTAACCTTATCCCAACCCTATTGATTGATTGAGTTACGGACTGTTACTGTACTGTTGATACATTGATCCGGGTAAGTTTGTGTATGATGGTTTGTGCAAAGATTGTACATACATATATGTATATATACATGTGTATGTAAATATATTTAAAATATATATATATATATTATTGTTTATATATTATATATATTTTTATTTCTGATTGTTGTATGTGTAGTGCATATGTAGTCCACACAAACAAGTAAGTGCATGCATGTATATGTCTATATATATTTCATGTCAACGCTCCTCAATGTTTGTCATTCTGTCTCTCTGTGTTTGTCGTTCCATCCCTGCCCCAGTGTACACTCAGCCTCTAATTAACTTAATAAAGTGTAGCAATTTTGACATTTAGGGGCCTAATTTGCTTCACAGTGGCAGGCAGGCTGACCGGCATTGCAGATAAGGCAGACTGACAGGATCAGAGAAAAGTCTGTTTATCTGGGGAATTAAAGGATAAAAAGAGGTCTGGCTTAGTGATAGGTACTCTCCTGTGTGGTGGTGGTGGTGTTGGAGGAGGGGGGTGTTGAAGAGAGAACTTTTGTGCTTGTGTGTGTTAACTTTGGTTTGTGCATTTGTGTGTCAGTGTGTGTCCGTGTTCCTGTGTATGTGTAAGTGAGAGACAGGCCCAGTTATTACTTAAATTGTTTTTGATAAAGGCTGATACAGAATGTCTGCTTGTTTAGGGCCTATCAACATTGTCCATCTAAAATGGTGAACTTATAACCTTTGCCTCAGGTTTCTCCAGGCTTGCTGGTAGCACTTTACATGTGCTGTGTTCTGTCTTTGCAAATCTCCATCTTAATAAAGCTATTAGATTTACCAGTAGACAGACAGACAGACAGACACACAGACACACAGACACAGACATACACAGACATACACACACACACACACACACACACTGGTGCTTTGTTTGCAGATACAACCAAAGACAATCTTCCCATCTACCTGGGGGGACCTGCTAGCACTTGTGCTTGCGGCTATACACATCCTCCATCAAAACATCACCGACAGAGAAGTCAAGTCGTTCTCTGTCTCCCCTTCTGCCGCCTCTCACCTGTAAACCATTTATCTTGAGATAACTTTGTCAGATTGTCAGCCAAACTCTCCGGTGGGAGCCAAGTCCAAAGCCTATTACAGGGGAATCAGTGCAGGCCAGGGCTGGTCATTGCTAAACGGATACTCCCTCAAGCTCCCCCTGCCTCGACAGCATTACTGGGGCTGCGGTTCCCAGATCAATTCAAGTCAGCCACAGTCAGGAAGCTGGTAATCAAGTTGCTGAAACTGTGTTGGGTTTATTGATAACATAAACAGAGATTGGTTTTCAGTGAGCAGATGTAATGCTTGTAAAAATGTGAGTATACGTGCATTCAGTGTTGTTGACTCCAGTGTCACTCATTCCTGTCTTCATTACTGCCTTCCATCTGGCTGTTGGGAATGTGTGTACATACTGAATAACCACGACACTTCTGTGGTAACCGTGTTGGTGGCAGCAGTAGTATTAGAGAGATGGGATTTTGTTTGCTTGTGTGTCTGTGTCTGTGTGTGCATGTATATGTGTGTGTCTGTGTGTGCACGTTTCCGTTAACCCCAATGCTTTGTGACATGTCGCCCAGGCCATGCTGTGCTATTCCCAGCCAGGAGACCTTGGGTTCCTGAATAATTTGCTACCTCTAATCTTGAGCAGTCTTGATTTATTCTGGGATGCCTTTGAAGTGCCAACATGCTGAGGGCTTTACAGGGATGGCTACCAAAGTAAAGAGACTAACAACAGCAATAAAGGGAACTGAAAGAAGGAGAGACACAGGAGAGGGGAATGAGGGGAATCTGTTCTCCTTAGAAAGTTGCTCCTCTGTTTTCAGAGATTTTTTGAACAGAACACTACAAGGCTTTTCACACAGAGAGGGAGTCATTTGTTACATAATAGCTAAGAGAGAAATGCTGTCATATCACTTACTTTACAAACAAGTGAAGTTAGAATGAAATATTGATTTGGCACCTGACGTTAAGGTTAGACTTGAAGATTTCGGTACACACGATAGCAAATTTAGAGAATTTATAAAACATGCTGGTGTTGACAGTGTGGACAGTTATGTGAATGAACTTTACTATAATTGAAAATATTAATTAAAATTGATCAAAATGATATGACTTAGCTGAGACAGTTTTTTTACTTGTTAAGAAAGAACACACTGAGAGCAAAAGAGAAAATCCAGCCAGCCATCCAGCTACATTAGACAAAAACAGACATCACAAAATTATTGGTACTTTCAACCTTAAAAAAAAAAAGAAAGAATATATGTATATTACTTTATGAAATGAGTTGAAATTGACAAAATTATTTTAAATAATACAACAAATGAAAATGGCATGAACATTAACCTAAACTTTTGTAGTAATCAAGTGTTTTTTTTAGTTCTCAATGAGACTTCTCAGCTGGTATTGTGGCACCCAGTTCTCTCAGCGTCCACACGTGCCTTCTTCCAAATGCAAGTTCCAGCTCTTCCCATGGGTGTTCAGTTGGATTAGGATTTGAACTTGCAGCAGACCAGACGGTTCAATGTTTTCTTCTCATCCGTTCTTGGGTGCTTTTAGATGCACGTTTTTGGCCATTATCCTGTTGGTGGACACTGGCATTGCCAACATTTGGCTTCTGGGGCTTCAGCTGAATCTTTCTGACAGAGGAAAGAAATCTAATCATCACGAAATGAGCACAGTTGAATTCCTGGTCACCCTCAACCCTTGCTTCTGCCAATGTGTGAATGTTGAGACACTGAGAGTGTGTCTCATATTTATAAGCTGTTCTTATGAAAAACAAGATCAAAACATCCCATCCATTTTCCTCCTCAGCTGGGCAGTGTGCCTAATGACTGTCATATTTTAACTGTATTGTGAAGGGCTTGATTATTATATAACTAAATTTTAAAGGCCTTTGTCTTTCATTTTTACTTTTTTTGACCTTGATGAACTCTTGCTACAAGTTTAAGCTGAAACACAATGTTAAACTCTTGATTTAAATGTCACTGTACAGACAGTTCTGAGAAATTTTACTACATTTAAAATGAAGTAAAATGTCTGTAAGTTTTGCCTTTGGTCCATAAATTGTCACCAAGAATGTAGTGGGCCAATAACTGCAGTACTTACAGAGTAAGATAATAAATAAAATGACAGTTCTGAAATTTACCATAGTATTGTATGGATGATTTTAATATGGGAATAGCTGGACTCTCAAAATCTTTGTCTGCTGATTTTGACGCACAAGTGGTCAAAAGCCTACATGCCATTTGCAGACTAATATGACAAAGCCAAACAGTCAGCAAACAAGCAATGATTCCTCATTTCCATTTGTTACAGAGGAGCGCTCATATGCCCTGACCTTATCCCCAGATGGTCTGGGTTTAATCCCAGACCTTGTCAACTCTGAGAAATGCCATTGTTAGAGGAGCCAGGACTTGCAACTGAGACAGAGCTCTGTGACACATGGCAGTGTGCTGTGCTCCAGAATTCCATGACAATTTCATTGTGCCCCTGCACAGGTTCAAAGAACTCTGTGTCAGGAGCGGCAAAAAAAACCCTATTGTATAACAGAGCATCTTCAGTGTTTCACCGCGGGGATGCTGTTGTTTTCTTTGAAAAAACTGTGCTTACCAACATGCATTTTAACAAACTCCAGCTGGAGGTTTTATGTTTGTCTTGGGGTTGTGGGGTCTTCTTCCATGGAGCCTACTTTGAAGGTACTATACCTTGATCTTGGGGGTCAACTTGTATGTCTTGTACTTGTAAGTTCTTTTTGTTGCTTTTTCCACCTTTCTAACTATCCTTGTGTTCAATCTGGGGTCAGTTTTCCTCTTGCAGCCATGTCCAAAGAGACTTACTTACTTACTGTCCTATGGACCTTAAACTTCTTAATAGTCTGTAATCACAGGAGCATCAAGCTGCCTGGTCTTGAAGCCTTTTCCTTGACAACAGTTGGCAATTATTTTCTTTCTTAACTTCTCAGACAATGAATGGAAAGTTGTTTCAGTCAGGTGAAAGGGTATCAACACTTTTGGGCATGTCTGTAGCTAGCGAAAACAACAACAATAACAAAAAAAGCCCAGCCATGTCTCATCTCCCCTATATCCCTCTGTGTGACACCCCAGTTTAGTAGTGTAATGACCTGGCACTAACATCTCTCATTTGATTCTATCAGGGTCAGTGTCAGCTACTGTCTTCTTGGACACACAGACAGGTGTAGCCTACAGAGATTAATAACTTAGAAATAGAGCGTTCATTCATTCTTCACTTAGAAAGAGAATTTTACTGTAAGTTAAAACTAAACATACAATATATAAGCAAGAGCAATATTTATGGATTTGGTATAGATTAGTTTGATTAATTCATATTTTGAGGAAGGTGAATAGTGTGTATAGTAAGACATAATCACGGTTATGTCAGCTGATTTGACATAGATCCATTGACAGCACTGATAGCACTTTGACAAATTAAGTGACATACTCTGGAAACACAATCTTTCTGCATGGCTCTTAGTATTGACCCTGGTTAGTGTGGTGTGTGTGTTTGCATAGTTGTTTGCAAAGTTGTAAGGGTACAAAGTGCAGTCCCAGATGCTCTCTTGCTTAGGGACCTAGCCCCTGAAGGCCTTGATGGGGGCTTGATGTTTGGGCCGGGGGGGGGGGGGGGGCTGAGCATTGTGATTTACTCTGATGTGGAATCACCATGCTCATTACTCTCAGACCATATGCCCTCTGAGTCGCGGCTCAGAGGGCATATGGTCTGTGGTAAAGAATAGAGAGAGCACACGTGTTGAGCTGCTACTAGTCTCACAAGGGAGGATTTACTCTTCCTACATAATATAAGATTAACATTATCAACATTGACATGACTTCAGATATACTGCAAAATCACTGACTATATGGCCTTAATACATGTCCATATCCATATTGCCATAGCTCACTTAAGCTTATTGTCACAGCTTCTTACATCACACATAAACACCAATTTACTAATCTTATTTTGTATCTTAAGTAACACATTCACTTTCAATTATGTATACTTTGCACCTACCTTATTGCATTTTACTCTATTGTCACTATACTATACTACTACTATACTACTACTACTACTATACTATACTATACTATACTATACTATACTATACTATACTATACTAATGCATCATGTCAGAAAGTCATTCCAAACTGGTTTCATGAACATGACAATGAGATCAGTGTACTTTAGTCACCAGATCCTAGTCACCAGATCTGAAATCAATAGAACACCTTTGGGATGTGGTAGAATAAATCCGCAAACATTATGTGGTGCAATCATGTGGTGCAATCATGTCAACAAAAAACTAAAATCTCAAAAGAATGTTTCCAACATCTTGTGGAATCCATGCCACTGAATCCAAGATTTGAGGCTGTTTGACAGCAAAGGAAGGCCCTATCCAATATTAGTATAGTGTTCCTAATAAAGTGCTCGGTGAATGTATGTAATGAGGCAGAGAGCAACAAACAATAATAACGATAACCTTGAAGTGTTTTATAAGCAATAAAATAATAAGAGACTGGAAAAATCCAACATATTACCCAACGCGACCTGTCTGAAGATAACCAGATGATGTGTGCAGTGGCCGTGACGAAGTACACACAAATCATCTGAGAGAAAAAAATGAAATGGGGATGCATTACATCAATTTCTTTTTTTTTGTGCTCTTTTGTTTTGAAGACCGAGATGGACAGCCCCATTATTACCCAGTGAGGAGGGAGCCTCCACCTTACCTTCCCAGTCAGCTGCCTCAGTCAAGCCAGGGACAATGGCACTGGAGATGGGAGGGTGGGACAGGATGGGATAGTTGTCGCTGTAGCAGAACGGGTAGCCTGTCTGTCATCTCTGTCTTGTCCATGCTCACCAATCTCACTAACTATACTCTCCCACGACCCAGGCTCTTTCTCCCTCTCTCTCTTGTATTCACTGGCTGGGTTTTCTACCAGTGCTGACAACCCACATGTAATTAAGGGGCATGAATGCAGAGTTACCTATAAGTGGAGCTGACAGCAAGAGGCCTACCTATAGCTCCTCTTCTCCTCCTTCTCTGCCATCTCCCTGCACTGGTTGAGCAGCAGCTCAGTGGAGCGGTGGAGAGGCTGAAGGACGGTCGTAGACCCACTGGCCCTAATTGATGCTCTGTTATTCTGGGGACGGTGGGTCTGGGTGGGCGTGAGGAGTCGTGAGGGTGGCTGTCTTTGAATTGGGAATGGTTGGATATCTAGATGTCCCCCTTTTCCCATCACTGTCACCCCACTCCCTCTTGGTGCGTCTCTGGCTTTCCAGTCTAAATGGTCTGGCACAGTTACTGAGTATGCCTCTCTTTCTCTCTGTCTCACTGTTTCTGTATCAGTTCTTGAGTCTCAACAGGCTGGAAAAGGGAGTCAGAGACCTCATGTTGTTGCTCCATTGAAAATAACAATGTAAATATGCTGTATAGACCCTTAGAAAGAGGCTAACTTAGCTTTGCATAATGTGCTACATGGAATCTAGAGTTGCTTATCCTGGCCACAGAGAATGAGAGACAGTGATCACCAGAGAGGAAAAAAAGCAAGATCGGACATATACATTGAGTGAGAAGAGATTGAAAGATGTAACACAAAAAAGTGAGGAGCACTTTCGGCATCATACCCCTGTAGACATTTAACTGTAGACATTTATGTATATGTGTCAACCCCGAAGCCTTGATAATGGCAGGACATCTCAGAAGAGCTATCCCTGAGCTGCTTGGTTAACACTCCAGTGTTGTTACCGCACTGATGAGCAAGTGAACAGGGGGAGTGGGGAAGACAAGTATAGAGAAGGGGTGGGGGGGTTAGTTGTGTGCTGTCGAGTGATTAGAGCAATTACTTGTCAAGGATCTGTCACAGCCAATCACATCTGCCCCTTTTGTCTCTGCGGAGACAGGCGAGGGGGTGACCCAGACCTGCCTGCATCTGACCGACTGCAGCCCTCACTGAGGGTACATGTATGTGTTGCTAGTGATATTAGGTTATGCAGGCATGGCGCCTTGACACACTCCAGATCATTATCCCTTCCTAATGATTCACAATGCAGAGGTGGGAGTGTTGTTGCTAAGGATGGCTAGTGATTGGGTGGGTTGTAAGCCGGGGTGGAGACTGGGTGTGTCAACATACATGTATTGTTGTATCTGTGGTGGACATTTGTTTCTATTATTGTGTAGTTCTGTTTGTGCATGTTGGAAGCACAGAGAATTTTATAATTTATTCTAACATACCATTAAAATAAAACTGTGGAGCATATGCTTTGTGTGCATTGTGCTACCAATAGTTGCTACCTTTACACTATTATTAGTCACTACTGTTCGGTCACATTGATACTTTTGTTTTCCAGGAGGCAGATTCAGCCTTGGGAACTTGGAAGAGAGACACTTGACGTGTAATTTTGTGTAAACTGTAAATCTTATATGCGAATTTGATCTCCCATAGCGATCTCTCATTACACGAGAGAACTACCTCTCTCATGTAATTATTGAACAGAGAAAGTTTGCAAGAAATACTGTTGAAATACTGTTTGTTAGTGATTAGCTGTTTTAATAACAAGCAACTTAGGTAGTCAAATGTTACTCTGAAAATGTGATATCACCACAAGTTCA
This sequence comes from Toxotes jaculatrix, assembly GCF_017976425.1. Taxonomy (NCBI): domain Eukaryota; kingdom Metazoa; phylum Chordata; class Actinopteri; family Toxotidae; genus Toxotes; species Toxotes jaculatrix. The sequence continues at coordinate 13,263,120 of NC_054413.1, read as the reverse complement.
CTGAGACTATAGCCAGTCGGCGCTTGTTCTCTGTTCTCTTCACTCTGTTTTTTCTGTCTTTGGTTCTCCCTGTAGCCGTTCCTCTTCTCTTGCCTGTTTGGCTCTGCTAAATTCAGAACTGTGACACTAAGTGAAGGCTTTTGGCAGCAGAGCACTGTTATGGAGGACTGACTAGCCCTTACAGATCCCTTGCTGTGAGAACCCTGGCCGCACAGCTTGGAAATCACTGCGGATGACCTGCGTTGTTGCAGAGGCTCCTGTACTTGTGTGCTTGTGTGTGCACTTCTGCATTGTTGTGCCTCTTATGTTTCTTTCAGCCCTGCCTGACCTTCTCTGCTGCAAGTTCTGCAAGTACACAAACATGTTATTTCAGTGTTGGGTTGGAAAGTGTCTCTGAGGTCCATCTGATTCCACTTTTCTAGCTATTTATTTCCACTTGTATCCATCTAGATACCTAGTCACATATGAGTTACAAGCAGCAAACAAAAATGGTTCTTGTAATTATGCCAAATCCCAAAATTGACCAATGATACTATAAAGGATCTTTATTGGATATGGACATGAGAGGAATGCAATATACATGACATGAATGACTTATTATTTCACATGGGAGATGACAGGTACTATGTTATGAACTTACATGTACAAGTCAAGTGTCTCGCTTTCTAATACTGAATAATGAATAACTGAATAAATGAATAATTTCATGCACATGTATCAGTATTAATTTTATGTAGGTCATCAATTGTACATATACATGTGTATAATTGTAATAATAATACATATAAGCACATGCGTTTCTCTATCTATCTATGTATCTATCTAGATAGATACATAGATACGTAGATCTGTTTGTTAATTGGGCTGATTTTTTTCCTTAGCCTTTGAGAGAAGTGACCACTAAGAACAGCAATCTCCCAGAAACTGTGACTGACTAGGACTGGGAATATATATATACTCCGGGCATTTTCCAGCTGTAACTCAAATCCGTACATCATCTATTATTCTCCTGCTCATATTGATATGTATTTTTTTTTCTTCTTTTATCCATGTACAGCAAAGACTCTCTCCATTCTTCTTGACTCCAAATAGACACACATATTTATGCAAGTGTTTTTTTTTTATTATTCTCTGTCTTTGGTATGATAGTTTTTGAAGTTGAAGTCAGAAGTAATGTTTGTGATGTCTCCATGCAGTCTGGCTGCAACCAGCCCCCAATGTCTACATTCTAGATATTATTTGTGGCTGTCCATACTCCATCTTGGGGCACAATGGAGCCTCTTTCATTTTCTGTGTCATAATGCGATAGCCCAAATTTCCCCGCGAGGCATCACACTATTGGAAAAGCGAATAACATATGTTGTGTCTCAAACTCACCCTTCTTCCCCCTTATCCCACTGGTACAGATGACCAGTGAGTCTGCCAGTGCCAAAGGCTGAGGACAAAGTGGGAAGGCAGGAGGAAGAAGAGAGTGTTCTGGAAACATGTCACATAGACTATCATTCATCTCCAGAGTGATGAGCAAAATAATATGAATCCTACCTATCAAAACCCAGAAGAGGAGCAATAATGCATTAAATTCAGAGTGCCACCACTACCAAACATGGCTCTGTAATGTATTGTCTGTATGTTTTATTGATATTGGAGAAGAATAGTTTTTGTGCTGCCTTGAGGAACCTTCACAAAGCAGATTATCTTTTCCTTGGCATGACTGACTTGGTGCTGCTTTCCAGGAGGGTGTGTGTTTGTATCAGTGTTTTTTTTTTTTTGTTGTATTATGTTTCACAAGATGGCTTGGCCATGCTAATCTTTCACTCAACATCAAGCTTGCAGGGCAAGCTGGTAGCTTTTTTTGGAGGCAAAAAAAACACAGGGGACAAATAGGCACAGAGCTGGAAGTACATACAGCAGCATATCCTTACTGCAGGCCCACTCTAATGCTCCAGCTAGTAATATTTCATTTCATATTTCATATACATCTATGAAATGGATGGGGACAGCTTTGACAGTCAGGTAACTTTAGATGGCTTGACTATCCCTTGATTGGGAGATGAAGAGCGATTATTTAAGTGAGATAAAGAGAAAGTGAAATGGAGAGCAAGTGAATGAGCCAGTGCGCAGGAAAGAAGCAGAGTCTGTGAGAGTAGGTTCAGATGAGGCAAGAGAGATGATGAAAAGAGTAGCCACTTGGTCCTCTGAGACTCCTTTTCTTCCCTTGCTGCCAAATTAACCCAATTAGTCAGAGTGGCCTCTGTTCAGGCTGCTGTCAAACCCCGACACCACCACCAGCGCCAGCGGTCATTCTCTTTCTTTTAAATCAGGCTTTTGACTCTCTCCTCTGCCTCCTCTCCTGAGCCACCTGCACGTGTCTCAGCTGAATGATTACTGTAAGTGTGCGTGTGTGAAAGTGAAAGATTCCATGCGTGTACGTGTTTGCAAGCTTGAAAGGGGAGACATTCCTTTAAAATCAATGCCCACCTCGCCAGCATGGTGCCTGCATGGCCTTCTTACAGCTGTGGATTCCAAAACTGAGGTGTGAGAAATCTTTTCACTCCTCAGGTAAAATCTACCAAGTATCTTTAAAGCTCACTATCGCTGCAGTTATTTTATCTTTAAACAAAACTGAAGAGAAAGAACCAAACTTTAACACAGTGGAAAGGAAAAGATTTGAGAAAAAAGGGTGTTGAGGATGAGTAAATTCTAGAAAAACTGCCTCTGGCACTGGTGTATGTACAGTTGCAAGAAAAAGTATGTGAACCCTTTGGGATTATGTGGAGTTTTGCATGAATTGGTCATAAAATGTGCTCTGAACTTCATCTAAGTCACAACAATAGAAAAACACAGTCTGCTTAAAATAATACTACACAAACATATGTTTTTATGTTTTATTGAACATAACATGTAAACATTCACAGTGCAGGGTGGAAAAAGTATGTGAACCTTTGGATTTAATAACTGGTTGACCCTCCTTTGGCAGCAATAACCTCAACCAAACTTTTCCTGTAGTTGCAGATCAGACCTGCACAACGATCTGGAGTAATTTTGGACCATTCCTCTTCACAAAACTGTTTCAGTGTAGCAATATTCTTGGGATGTCTGGTGTGAATCGCTCTCTTAAGGTCATGCCACAGCATTTCAATCGGGTTGAGGTCAGGACTCTGACTGGGCCACTCCAGAAGGCATATTTTGTTCTGTTGAAGCCATTCTTTTGTTGAATTACTTGTATGCTTTGGGTCATTGTCCTGTTGCATCACCCATCCTCTGCGGAGCTTCAGTTGGCGGACAGATGGTCTTACATTTTCCTGCAAAATGTCTTGATAAACTCTGGAATTCATTTTTCCATCAATGACAACAATCCGTCCAGGCCCTGAGGCAGCAAAGCAGCCCCAAACCATGATGCTCTCTCCGCCATGTTTTACAGTGGGGATGAGGTTTTGATGTTGGTGTTCTTCAAACTATAAAATAAAATATTGCAGCACTTCAAACGTGCTGCAATATTTTTTTTGGACAGCAATGGCTTCCTCCGTGGTGTCCACCCATGTACTCCATTCTTGTTAAATGTTTTCCTTATTGTAGATGTGTCAACAAAAATGTTAGCATGTGCCAGAGATTTCTGTAAGTCTTTAGCTGACACTCTAGGATTCTTCTTTACCTCATTAAGCATTCTCCGCTGTGATCTTGCAGTCATCTTTACAGGATGACCACACCTAGGGAGAGTAGCAACAGTGCTGAACTTTCTCCATTTGTAGACAGTCTGTCTTACCGTGGACACATGAACATCAAGGCTTTTGGAGATACTTTTGTAACCCTTTCCAACTTCATGCAAGTCAACAACTCTTGTTCGTAGGTCTTCTGAGAGCTCTTTTCTGCGAGGCATGGTTCACATCAGGCAGTGCTTCATGAAACCAGTAAACCCAAAACTGGTTTGTGTTTTTAAAGGGCAGGACAGCTTTCAGCAACACATCCAATATCATCTCACTGATTAGGCTCAAGGTTGGCTCACTCCTGGCTCCAATTAGCTCTTAGAGAAGTCATTAGGCTAGGGGTTCACATACTTTTTCCACCCTGCACTGTGAATGTTTACATTTTATGTTCAATAAAAACATAAAAACATATAATGTTTGTGTAGTATTATTTTAAGCAGACTGTGTTTTTCTATTGTTGTGACTTAGATGAAGTTCAGAGCACATTTTATGACCAATTCATGCAAAACTCCACATAATCCCAAAGGGTTCACATACTTTTTCTTGCAACTGTATGTATGTGCTGACACAATAACAAAGCCCCCCCTCACAACAAAACAAAAAAAACAACAAAAAAAAAAAACAAAACACAGCAATTTACTGTAATTGTTTTGTCTCCTGTACTATTACACAACAAACACCCAGGAAAAATAATGGGTACTTCCACCCTTCAGCATCTTTGATGACATTGTTCCATCAGCACTAACATAAATACAAAACAGCCACCCCTTGTTCCCAAGATGAATGAAGGGATCACTTATACCTTGATAGCCACAGCACATCTTTCATTTCAAATCTCTGGAATTGGACTAGAAACTGGTCTCTGATAATCATCTGCCCATGGGCCTTGGGAGACCAGAGGAGGACAAAGTAGCAGAGAGAGGGCTAATTGGACTGCCTCGTTACCTGAAAAAACACACCTTAAGCCACATGAATGGTGGCTGCGAGACAGGGAGGTCACTGAGTGACCCAAAGCGCTCGCATTCATCTCTTTAATTTACCTCACCAGCGTTGCATTTCACCGTGGGCCATGTCAAAGGGAAACCAAACACAGTTCTGACCGGCTGAGACAAAGGAGGAAGTCTGTTTACTTGTGTGAGTGTGTATCTAATAACTTGTCAAGGTTCAGAGGCCTTTTTATGTATGATAAATACTCACAGTACCACTTAGACGCACCTACCCAGGGAGGCATAACTTGCCTAAGGATACTAGGTCTGGTTTGTCTGCAGCACAATACGGAGCTGAATGAGTTAGAGCTGAAACTGGGTAACTAGCATTGTCATGTATCTATCTATATCAATTAACCATATTATATTTTGTATTTTACCCATACCAAATTAGTTCTCTTCTAGACAAACCTCATATTTACATGTACTGAATGATCAATGAATGCTGTAGCTATGGAAAGTAAAAGGAAGAAGCAGCAGGGTAAAGGTGTGTGTGTGTGTGTGTTTGTGAGCGTGTGTATGTATGTAAAACCCAGAGCATCCTTGTTGGGTATCTTGTTTCCCTTGTGTACAACAAGCCGAGCTCATGACCTTTGATCTCAGAGCACTGATCCCTGGATTTAGGCATCTGTTTATTTGTTTAGATGGGTTTTTATTCAGAAATTTCAGTTTTGACCTCACAATGTGTGAAGGAAACATTTTGATTACAAAACCGTGGGCAGCAAGTATGAAATTTATATTTATTGGTAAAGTTTATGTGCACTCAAAATCCACCATGACACCTAACTTTCCAGGAAAATTCTACTCTTCTCAACACACTTACTCCATTCTTTCCTCCTTTTTCAGGCCCAAATCTTCTTGTGTGCAACAGCATATTTAATCAAAGTTTCCATATGTGTACAGATGGTTAACAGGCACACCCCTTGTTAAAACCTCACTCAAACAGTATTAAAGTTCTTGACTCACAGCCTGACACACAGATGCTTCATCCAGCGGACAATATCAGTGCCCAATTACAGCACAATAAACAAAAAGAAATACACACACACACACACACATATACAGTAGCTTAAAAATATACATGTACATTCCCACACCATTACACCACCACTAATAACCTGGACTATTGGTGGGTCCAGGCTGGGGACTGGACTGTGTATAGGTTCTGTCCATGTACTGAGGCCTGTCGTCCATTCTGTCCGCATAACTGCTGCTCACTGGATGTTTTTTTTTTTTTTTTTTTTTTGTATCTGCATGATTTTATACATTTCTCTGCTGCTTTATAATTGCATGAATAAGCAGGTGCACCAGTGTTCCTACTCTGTGCTCTGTGAGTGCTGGTAAATGACAGTACTGTACTCATTTATACGTATCGATACATCTATGTATGCAAAATCATGGGACCAACCAGAGTAAACTTTTTTGACACCACTGCCTTTCATTAACACTGGAATATTCATGCTCCCCATATCAATCTGCTCTACTCCCGTGCTTTGCTGGAGGGGATTGGGTGGACCATCTCTTATGCCCTGCTGGCCACCTCTTAACCCCAGCTCCAGTGCATGTCAGGCTGCTCCTGGACCAGGATCAGGCGCTTCCAAAAGCCCACCGACTAATTAGGCCCTCCACATGGGTCTGATAAGAAGGGCTCACCAGCGATGGAGAATCAACAGAGTCCTACTGAGTGGCCAAATGAGCTGGGCATGGAGATGGATGAACAGACAGATGGCTTCTGGCTAACTGGTGGGCAGGGGTGGTGCAGGGCAGTAGAGGAGACCCAAGGGTCATGGGGGTTGGGTAAAAGGGTTGAGGAAACTCAGGTCTGGTGCCATCCAAATCTGAAGGAATAGAGTGAAATGAAAATACAAAGGAAGTTATAGAAATATGGATAGAAATGTATGGAACCACATGACAGCATCTGGGGATGTTTCAGGAGGTGAAGGAAGTAAGTGTTGGCATGGAAACTGGTGGTCATGGTGGGGGGTGGTCCTCATTAACCCTTTGTTTACCCTTCATGTGATGCTGTTTGTTAGTTTTACCTGAGGCATCTCTGAATACAGAGATCTGTGGCTTTGGAAGCCTTTTATGTCACGGCACATATTGACATGGGCAATTACAGTTATTCACAGGAGGATCATACTGTCATAGTGATGTACAGTGCTTACTTTGGAAGGTGACTACAAAGCTAATATCTGTATCAATACTGTGTCAGTAAAATAACAATAGCGATAACTTTAAGTTTTTGAAAATTGTTTTCACCAACAGAAAGCTACAAAAAGAGAAATTTTACACAGACCAAAATGCGTCAGAAGGCCGCTTTCAAGGTGGCTGAAAGCCTCAACAGACCTGCAGTAACGCCTCAATTTGCGATACCAAGCAAAGCCAATTCCCCCCTGTTGACATGTGGCATGGAGGCACTCATTCCACATGGGACTCAGGAAAAGACAAAAGAGGTGAGCGTGTATGTGTTAAGGTGTCACTGTTTCAATTTGTATATGAATTTAAAGGACGGTGCTAGTGTTAGTTTGTAAGGTTTAGCTTCTTAAATTGTTTTGCTTTCTTTCCAAGTGTTAGATGAGGAGGTCAATGCATATATCGGAATCAGAATCGACATAAATAAATGTAAACATAAATAGAAAAAGAATGGGAAATGAAATCAACAATATTGTTCCATTATCCATCGATCCATTAAACCTGCAGTAACTGACCTTTTGGCCACTAGTGGCAGCAAGAACAAGCTACGAACACAACACGTATTACCACTGTGTAAGCTGATATGGTCAACTTTTTAAAACAGTGTTTTGTTTTGTTTTGTTTTTAATTTACACATTCAGCAGATACTGAACAACACCAACAGTTATTTGTTTCTGGCCATTTGATAAATGAAGGTCCAATATTTAATATTACTGGACCACCTCCTGAGAAACATATTTGTCTCTTATGCTGCTAAATGTTATATAAACATATAAAATGCTATGTTCACTAGCTGGTTACTAATAGTACTGAGTAATAATTTTGTGGTTTTGTCACTACCAGTGACCACCTTCACATTACACATACAAGTCTATGAAGAAAATATTGATTGTAGCCACTTAAAATATAAAGCTAACATTGCCAGGGAACAATTAGCTAATATTTGCAAGACTAGAAGTAAGGTAAACATCTAGTCTGAATATGTCTAAAAAGTAAAAAAATCCAAATTGTAACGCTCACTTAATAACATGAGATATGAATGTAGTAATATTAACATAAATTCACCATCCACCACCAAAAAAAAATATAAGAACAGTAATGTTATGTTATGTTATGTTTCAAAACAATTTTTTATTGACTGAGGCTGGGCACAGTGAGTCCATAATTTTTTGTACAATATAAAAATCAGCAAGACAACTCATAAAGGATGGCGACATTTGTAAAGAAAGTTGCTGATATCAGTTATAAGACAAGTCTATCTTTCTTTTAAGGTCTGCCATCTTTCATTTATTTACTGAGCTATTTTTTAGTGTTTGACTGCTAAGCCATGAGGTAGTGTGTGTATAAGGTGCACTTAAACCTCCCCATTAGGAGCTCTCAGTGCTACACCCACCCAGACAACCCACAGTGCACATTTTCAGAAATAGAATAGGTTCAAACCCTTTCAAATTTGACTCATAGAGCAGAAGTACATGCCCTTTGTTGGACGCTTTCATCCAACGTCCCTACAATGCTGTGAGTATGGGTGGGCCCAGAGGGAATCAAACCATTTCTCTTTTTCTCTCTGTCTCTTTTTCTCTCTTTTCTCATTCTGAGGTGAGTGACTGAAGATCTGTATCGGCTTACAAATGATCAGAGTTCAGCAACTCAGCAGTCTATCAGAATATACTTACAACAGAGGGAAGATGCTCAAGGGAATTTTTTTTCAGGTGATGTAGTTTGATAATTGTGTTGTACTAAGATAAAAACATACTCTATGAACCTTTAGATGTTTAGATCTAAATAGACAAAAATGTCCTTTTACACTTATTATTTGCATATAAACACAATCACCAAGCTCTTCGCTATGAACACCATACTAATACTGGGTGGGCCCTCATTTTGCTCCCAAAACAGCCTCAATTCTTTATGACATGGATACCACAAGATTTGAGATTCTGGTCCATGTTGACATGATCGTATTGTATGATTTCAGCAGATTTGTCAGGAGCACAAGCATCTATGAAGATGTTAGTATATGTTCCCTTTTCTAGTACAAAATGAATATGTACTCTAGAACTATGGAATATGTTTGCTAAGTGTAATGTCAATTTATCATATAACCATATACTCTTTTATCAAGCATTCGTATATTCTCATGAACTCGTATATATAACATGACCTGTAGTGGCCTAATGTACTTTGTTTACTGTACTTTGTGAAGACACCTGTTATGTCTCCGGTGCCTCCGAGCACAACTTAGCTCTATTTTTTGACCTTCAGATTATTTTGTCTCCCTGCCATCCTGGTATGTGAGAAACAGGCATAAGTACTCTTGTAACTTGTAACCTGGGGTCAGACCTCTGTAGCATTTGATGCTGCGTGAGCTCTGTCCTTTCTGCAGAAATTGATTACTCTGTAAACCTTATTTTATAATAAAGCATCAAAAGACAATAACTGTCTAAAGAATTATATTTCACTTCTCATCGGGAGGAAAGTATTTTTCCACCACACTAAGTAGTTGTGTTTGTGTTGAGTGAAGCACTATTTTAACTTTTAGATTGCTAATTGGTATAATGGTAGTTAGCTAAGCTCTTAGCGGACGGCACAGTACCTATGTATCTATGTAAATACTTGTGGAAACAATACATTCTCATTGTGACTTTCCAGAGAGGGAGCATCATGTCCAAGCAACTTCATTAGTATTTCCCCTTTTCTGGGCATAACATATTATCATGCTTGGAGTAGCCATTAGAAGATGTGTAAATTGTGGTCAAACAGAGATGCACATGGCCAGTAACAGCACACCGATGGGCTGTAGCATTCAAATGATGATTGATTGGTAGGGCCCCAAAGTGGGCCAAGAAAACCCTCCCCACACCATTACACTACCACCACCAGCCACAAGACAGGTTGGGTCCATGGATTCTTGCTGTTGATGCCAAATTCTAACCCTACCATCTGCATGCCTCAGTAAAAATCCAGATTCACCAGACCAGGCTACGTTTTTCCAGTCTCCAACTATCCAATTTTGGTAAGCCTGTGCCTGTGCCTTTTTTCTATTCTTGCCTGACAGGAGTGGAACCTGATGCTCTTCTGTTGTTGTAGCTCATTCACTTCAAGGTTTGACCTGTTGAGCATTCATTCCAAACCAGTTCTTCTTATTTCAGCAACCAAAGAACTGGCTCTCGGCAAGGAAAACTAGTTCCAGAGCAGTACCAACACTTTACTGGTCTACGACCTAGGACCGCTTACATCAGGTGCTGAGGGCAGGATTATCATGACCCACAAGACCAATTAAAGCTATTTTTTAAAAACACAGACCTAGTGTAGCATCTATTATGCCTAATTCAAAGAAGAAGCGGAAAAGCCCCAGATTCAACATGGAAATAGAAACTACTGAAATAGAATGTAGTCTGCTGTTTTTGTTGCGTGTGGTGCCAGTGTTGCTGCTAAAGGGGAGACATTTATAGACGTGTACAGTCACATAATGACGTGGCTCTATGGTGGCTCTCCAGCCCATGGAAAAGAAAATGGTTCTTAGAAGTTTCCAAAGTTGAAACCATCATCACTGAACTAGCCCAAGGTCTGTGTTGGTGGAAAAGGGGGCATCAGGTCATGTTTTCCCACATTCTGATGTTTGATGAGAATATTAACTGATGCTCCTGATCTATATCTGTGTGGTATTGTGTGCTGCCACATGATTGGCTGACTAGATAATTGTACACTGTTGCCCATAAAGTTGGAATAAAATATATTTTACCTCTTCTCATGAAATAATTGTGACTATGTGTGTCACAGTGAGGAAACAATATCTTGTTATGTTTTGTCCTGTGTTTATTTTGTCTTGTGATTTTCGCTTTTATTTTGTAAACTGTTCTCCCTTTTTGTTTCAGGTAGCTTGGCCTTCCTCTTGTGTTTCGGCCAGTCTGATTGTCTTCCTCGCCCTGGTTGTATTTTGCACTTTGGAATAAAGACTGTTCATTTTGGAACTCCGTCCTCGAGTTGTGCATTTGGGTTCAATACTTGTTCAGTATGATTTATTCTTGATGGATAAGGTGTATCTCAAAACTTTATTGATCAATCTCTGAGTGTATACACAAAGGAAAAAAAATTGGTTTATTTTCTCTCTGCTATGTATTGACTTGTATATGGGTGCACTTGTATGTTGGTGTGCTGTGTGTATGTGTGTGGTTTGTGTATGTGTGTATGTATGCTCCAGTCCAGCTTTCCCAGGAGACCTGCTGGTCCTGGCAGTATAAATTGGACTTGTTGAAAGGGCCTTGGCGCAGATGTCACCAGGCTGTAGTCTTTTCCAGACTTATCAGATCATGTTCCACTTTTGGGACGCTTGTTTTTTTGTCTCCCTACCTTCCCACTCCTTCCCATCCAACAGGCTCTACCTGTCTCAGAATCAAAAACCGCTGCCAGGTATCCATCTCACAATCATTTCAAGTCCGGCCAACATTCATTCGCTGCTTGGCCTGCCATCTCTTGCATCTCTCAGTGGCAGCTTCATTTCTAAGTAACAGACCTAATGCCAGCTATTCTTTCATATTGAGGCTAAAGGATATCTCGGATTCCAGCTAATCGCTAGTCTCTAAATATAAAGGGTGGCTTTGTGGCCACCTGAGTGTCCAAGTTGACTTTAGAATCCTGAAAATAAGCTGAAATGGATCCTGACTAAGAATGACATGGTATGACAAAAACCCAAGTTAGTTGGAAAAATAATTATGGAAGAAGTGAATAACAATCATGGAGAAGAGACACAGCCTTGAATGAATAAATTCTTTACTGGATTTAGAGAGTAACAGTCAAATGTCTGCATATATTGAGACTTATTTATTGCAAAAATAAGCACAATGTCTCAGTTTCTCTGCTTTCTTCAGACTTCATGGCAACCAGCTGTTAGAAATTTGACCTGTGGCATGGTACTGCATGAAGACATCAATCTAAACCTAGTCCATTTCTGACAATGGGTAAGTGCTTGAACATTTCATATAAATAAATAAATACACTTCCCAGTAAGGGCCCATAAAGATGTTAATATGCAAAAAACATTGCACATTAAGTACACAGTTTACCCTTGCCACATATGAAAAATGAGGTCGATGCATGAATTTACAATTCAGATGGGTTTCCTTAGGGATGCCCATTTAAGATGCATTGGTATAATATATTTGTTGTCTTTACCACTCACCACTGCCATTGAACATCATTAAGTAATGCACGCTCACTGGTGGAAGGAGAGCTCATGTTTATCATCATTTATTTGGCAAGAAGTCGTTAGCGCGGGCATTGGGTTGACTCTGTTGTGAACTGGCTGGAGTGTATTACTGCCACCACTGTGTTTCAGCTTACTCTGTGTCTCCTGTAATTACCATATCATATCAGTTTTACATACAAAAGACCAAAGAAGAAGAATATCATTAGCAGCATATTCAGAAGGGGGAGGGGGTTCAAACATTTTTATACATGTTTATGTTATGTTTTGTGTGTAGTGGCGTTTATACATCTGCCTTGCAAACATGCATACTTGAAGCTCATTTGTGTGTCTGTTGGAAACCATAGACTGGGTGGCCATATTGGTTCCATAGTGAGGAGATCCTTCCTGCCTGCTGTGAAGGATTATGACAGTCATTTTCCAGGGTCTTGAGAAGGTCTACGTGGAATTCAACAATCCCTGTTTTAACACCATATAGCTCCCTGTGTGGTGCAACAAAAAACCATCCATCATGTTTTGGAGGAAAGCAAGAAATGAGGAATGAGGTTTTCAGGCTTTTTCTTTGGTCCTATTGTGCAGTCCTACAATTATATTATTTTTAGTGTACTATAATGTTGATACACACACACCAAAAAAAATCATTTACATACTCCATAGGCTATAAATTCTTTCGCCCTCCATGTGTCATATTCATACAAGTGGAAAATGTAATAGACAGATAAGAACAAATACAACATACAACAAATAACGTGGACTAATATTTTTGGTTTTGTGTAGAGAAACTGCTTATTTGCTTATGTTGGATTATGATTATTGAGGTTAGCATGCTTACATACAAGGCAAATTCTAGAGTCTAACACTGCCCTGGAGCAAACAACAAAAAAGGGGCAGTTTGGAAATACTTCCTGACTCTGGATAATGGGGAGACTCATTTGACATGGCACTGCATGTTCAATAACATTTCTCTCCCCCCACCACACTACTTTTTACACCACTTGTGTTGATAATTGAATTAGACGTTTAAGACTATCATGATGCTGCAATTAGAGATTATTTAATTTCCTTTTATCAGAGGGCTCTTTAATTTAAGCAGCCAACTGTCATTATGATACAAAACAGAGAGAGAATGCATCAGTGGAGCCCACATCTCTTAATCTATAATATTTTTGGTAGCCACAAATTGCATCATAAATTGCATTTTTATGCCTTTCTGTGTTATACTTTCCCATATTGTCTGATGGTAATGAGTAACATGTCTCAGCTTACTTGAAAACAAAATATGATTAGATGATTTTGATTGTGATTATGATTATTTAGTCTATAGACATGGGAATGGTATCAGTCTTCTCATCTAAACCTCAGCAAGAATAGAAGCGATTCAAAGTAAATATTTGATTTTGATTAAAATATTGATGTTTTCAATAGCATATTGAGCATATTTGCATCAGAAAACCTTTTCTCATTATAGACTTAAGTACTTTTAGAACCCTTTCACAGTATGTACCCCAGGCAAGTTCTATCTATATGTCTTTCTTCGCACATACAAACACAGCGCTTTCTTTTTATTTTTTTCCTCTTTTCCATCCCTGGCCTGCCATGCAGCTTCTGCCATAGTGTATAATGTGAATGGACTCAGTCTCCCGGGTGTTGCAGCCCCCTCTCTAGCCTCGCAGGCAAATTTGCGGCAGCCACTCAGATGGGAGCAGCACACACGGAGTCTGCAGCAGTTTGTAGGGGCAAAGAACAGAACAATGTGAAAGGATGGGTTTCGTCTTGGACTTCGAGTACTGTATCGCCCGCTGCATGCAGAGCACAGCAGAACAGGGTGCAGGCTGCTTGGGCAAGGTAGAGCGTTCTTGACAGTGCTTTGTTTTGAATCTGTAAGGACTTGTCATATGCCTCAAATTATTTGCTCTCACTACGCTGCAGATTCATGCTCCACTGTGAATGGAGACAGGGCCCTGCTGTCTACTGCTGAGGGTGTGTGTGTGATGTGGAGCATAAACACCAACATCCGACAGTGCTGTTGCGTGCTTCACAGTCTGTTTTTGTTCAGACACCGCTCTCTAAAGAAAAACATTGTAAACATCCACTTAACAAATAAAAACTTCCAAATCAATAACCCCTTGCTATTTTCAGTCAGTTAATTTCACCATGAGTTCTTACATATAAATCAGAGTGTATCCCTTGAGTCAATTTACCTAACGTAGACAGGTTGTGTTGTCATAATGTAAAGTTGTAATGAATCCCTGCAAAGATGGCTTGTCTATGTCAATTGTCTATGAGGAGTGTAAAGGGTTAAAAAATGTATCTACAGGAATTGAATTCATTATGGGACTATGGTACAGTTCATTGCTGAAAATAATAAGGTACATGTATTTAAAAATAGACACCCCCATTGTGCCTTAAGTTGCAATTAAATGCCAATTTTGTTGCCCTCTGTTATCGTGTTATTGTGCAATACTTGAACAGGTCACTAAATGGTGCATAGTGCTTGGGAGGAACATAAACCCCCTTAGAGGCAAGTATTGCAGAGTATATCCTGTAGCCAAGCTCAAAATTACATGCATGTACCCCAGTATAAGGGAAAAGAGTGTTATGAATCCTTGGTAGTAACGTGCAATAAACTAGAGATGTTCAGACACACACTGCCATGCCAGGCTTTTTCCTTTTTGGTTGTTCTACTCCAGCAATGTTCCCCACATACTTGTGGACTCTCTCAGAAGTAAGCTCTTCCTACGAGGTTTAGATCGACACAGTGTCCCTGGCACCAAAAATGACCTCACCATGTCTTATGTTGTAGGAATTAAAGTTTCTAGTGAAGTAGGCCTATTTCAGAAACTCAGCAATTGAGAATTACACTTGCATTTGGTGAGTGGTGGGTGCGAATTTTGGACCCTGGCAGGGTTTGCTGCAGGGCAGGGGAGATGCAACAATTTTGGGTAGTGCTTTTTCCTAATGGCAGCTCATCATCCATTAATGATGTCAAGATCCTGGAACAGTGTGCTACACCACTGAGACCTGAGTTGAGGAGAAGTCTGCTCTACAACTGCAAAAGGTTAGGAGAAGATCTGCCTGGGGATGATGCAATAGTGGAGGAATTCTTTGACTTCATCAGGAACTTTTTGAAAAGTGACAAGCTGGCAAGGCAAGATGGCGAGGGTATGACCTACCTGCTGCTTGGTATGATCTGTTCATCTTCAACAATCTCATCACTGAACTGCAACAACTTCCAGCAGCTACAGAAGAGCAATGTGAGTTACTGGCAGGGGTGGAATTACAAGTGGCACTTCCAGTAGTGAATGTTAAGGCAGACAGATTTAGACAGATCAGTTATAATGTGTTAAAATGAACAGATGTTGCTGCTTCACTTCCTTGTAGAGAATTCAAGATACACAGTGAGCAGATTTCTGACTCAGATTCTGATGTCTGCAAGACAAGAGTAGTATAGAGTTATCTAATGAGCTTAACATTACAGAACTGAGAACAGTTCATGTCTTGGTTCATGGGCAAAAACATGCTAGGGTCAGAGTTTCAGTATGACAACAAACTTGTCCATGTCTCAGGGAATAACTGATACAGTATGTAACTGATGATTTAATATAAAAGATAATGAGAAAGTCAATTAACAAAGAGGCTGAGTGACAGGCATGCCAAGATCAGACACACAAAATCAAAAAGGTCACAGCCAATGCCACACAACAAGGAGAAAGAAATCATACATTCCCATCTCAAGCTGAAGTACAAGCCAGCATTCTTTGAACTCTAGCTGAAGTCCAGGTAAACCACCGAGCTCCATGTTGTTGTTAGGGCTTAGTTAGTTTCAGATCCAAAAGCAGACACAACAAGGTGGATGAGGATGCTGGACTAATTTAGAATTAAATGGAATGGTTGAGGCGGATGGAGGCAGGCTTTGGCAGTCATCAGGCAAGCTGGAGAATGAGGTAAGTGGCTGACGCTAGCTGAGGGAGGTAGTTTGCAGGCTGGAGAGTGAAAGGGTTAACTGAAGTGACAAAGGCCGATGAAGGGATTCAGCAGACAAAGTGAAAATTGGGATCCTAGACACAGGAGAAACTAGAAGTACCGCATGGTGGTGGTATGCCTTGATCTTTGACCATTTACCTCCAAAGTCTACTCAGTGCATCATCGAGTCACAGTCAACATTTGTGCCAAGTTTGGAAACAATCCCTCAAACTGTTCTTACGATATTGCATTACCATGCAAAACATAAACACGGTCATAGTGACCTTGACCTTTGACTTCAAACCTCCAAAATCTACTCACTTCATCTCTGAGTGATGGTGAACATTTGTGCAAACTTTAAAGAACATCCTTCAAAGTATTCTTCAGATATCACATTCGCCTGCATAAAATTAAATGTATGATCACAGCGACTGTGACCTTTGACCTCTGACCTCCAAAATCTACTCAGTTCATCCTTAAGGCACAGTTGACATTTGTGCAAAGTTTGAAAGCCATCCCTCAAATGGTTCTTACAATATAGCATTACCATGCAAAACATAAATATATAGTCATAGTGACCTTGCTCTTTGACCTTTGACTTCCAAACTCCATTCAGATCTGCCTTAAGTCACAGTAAACATTTGTGCAAAGTTTGACCGAGAGACCTTTAATAACTGGCACAAGGAGAAATGTGGGAAATAAGTACAGCATTCAAATACTGAGTAGCCAAGAAACTGACTACCACTGAATGCCGCAGAACAATCTGGCAATGAGGAAAACTTGGAGTAACAGCTCGAGCTGTTTTCTTGTTTATGTCTGTAAAAACGTAAATACGAGGATTTCTGAACTGAAGAACGACACATATGGACAGTCATATTAGTATAGTACTATGGTTACATATGTATTTTCTGAAGATATGGTGATATCTTCTATTCTTGAAGATACCGTAACTTACCTGATGCATTTTGTTGACCTTGGGAGTATTTCCTAGTTTTGGATGATAGTTTGGATGACATTGTACATGGACAGTACTGTATGAGCGTATATATGTGCACATTACTTGTATGCATCTGTGTGTTGCATTAAAAACCAAGAACTCAGGATGCAGCCGGTATAAAATAGGACAGTTCTCAAAGCTTCTAATTGCAAGAGCATGGCTGCAGCATTTCATGCTACATTAGTCTGGTTTTAAGACCTAATCTGCCTCTATTAATGTTTTATGCTTAATTTCACAGAGGTGAGGACTGGCTCATGCTGCTTGGTCACCACAACCTGGCAACAGTGGGTGGTACTGATGGCATGGGTGAGTGAGTATAGTGCCGGTTTGAACCTGAATGCACAGTCTGATTCTGCAGAGACATCACCCTTAAGTACGGGGGTGCTATAAAAACATTTATACAATACATGGTACTTAAAGAGACAAAGACTGAATTTTCAAGTTAATTCTAAAAAAAAATAGCATGACAAATTATTTATATATATTTTATATATATATATATATATATATATATATATATATATATATATATATATATATATATATATATATATATATAATTTATATATATAATTATTAAGGAGAGGATCAGTGGAAAAAAATGTTGCTGATACAGCTGGGTTTCAGAAACAAAGGTAAAACAAATGCCATGGTTGGCCAAAATTGACGTAAAAATTGAGAATTCAGCAAGACCATATGAAAGCTATTCATATTGCCTGAAACTCTTGCATGACCTAGACATTTCATCTTTAATTTTTTCCTGTTTATTTTTGTAGCATCAGTTTGACAACTCCGGCAAAATCACATTAAAGTTAAAAACCTAGTAGAAGAAGGAGACAACACTACGTAACGGCAAAAAAATTACAGCTTGATGGGAGAAAATGTTGGAAGTTCCCACATCCAGCTGATTAGGCATAGGAGGCCTTTTTACCAAACACTTACTGAGATCATTGATTTGAGAAATGATAGTGGACTGTACTAACTCAGATATGATTGGGTGGGCATTTAATAGCATTTGGGGGTTGGTGCTGTTGATGTCTGCTGCAGTGTTAATTGTAACTAATTTACTGTGAAGCTCATCCCAAGCTGCAGTTCTTGGGGGAGCACCCATAATGGTCTTTATGCTTGTTATTTATTGATGTAAGTTGCTAAGAGAGCAAGGGGAAGGGGGGGGGGGGGGGGGGGTATTCAGTTGCATGTCTACTCAAGTATACAGTATAACGCATGCAAATGTTACACACCCATCCATGTTGGATACTGCTGGATATTAATCTTCTCCCTGCTCAAGCCATCAGATGTTTAGACTGTTTAATGACTTGCAACAAAGACATTGCTCTGTCCTTAATGTGGACCAATTGGGATTACCCCCACACTTAAGACATAACATAAGGCTGTCCATTCATCGGTCCACTCATTAGTTCTCAGCCATGTTATGTAGTGATACCGCGACAATAAACCTAAAAAAAACAGCTCAGATGAGATGAGTTGATTTCTGTTGTTTGCTAGAACTAAAACAATTCTTTATCTGCACTCTTTACTGTGCCATTGTGTCATGTTCTAACTTTGTCTATAACACCTCTTTCCTCTCACTTCCATGAAAAAAAAAGTCTTATTATTGCTTCAGTCGCTCTCCAGGCGAACTTGTCACCTCTACGTTACCTCTGGGTTTGCCCCCCACTCCGGGCCCTAGCTCTTTTCCAGGCCGCATTATTCCATTTAAACTTCAGTCCTATTTATGGGCTATCCTATCCCCCTGCCTGCCTGGGGCTATCAAACTATTCATCCAACCGACTTCATGTCACCCGGCCCTGTCATAAAAGCCTCTTTTGGGATATGTGTGCTGCAGATGTGTGTGTTTTTGCGCATGGTGCAGATAAAAGGTGTGTATGTGTGTTTGTGGAAGAGATGAATGAGCGTGCCTGTTTTTAAGTCCGTACAGTTGCACTCTCCCATTACTTGTTTGTGTATGGTGGAAACAAATGGTCTATGTGTCTATATTTGTATATTTATGGTGGTTGAAATGAAATTAGTTAGTGATTGTTGGTGTCTTTGCATAGTACCTGCTCATTCAGGTGTGCACATGTAAAGTCAGACTTGAACACATACTTGGAAGCTTGTTTCCTCTTTACCTTACAGGTGGACCTTTGTATTCCTCCATTTTGACAGACAGGAACAATTCAAATGTTGCAATGAAGAAAAAGCCGAACATGCTTCAGTGGCAATATTTGGATACATGCCTCATAACTATATGTGTTGTAAGACAGCCTACGAGAAAAGATCATGGTATCACCAATTATCCTCCTTTAAAGAAAGCTACCCCAGAGTCAGCCGACGTGTTTCAGCTTTGCATCATATAAAAGGTAGACATGAGGCAATATACAGCATGTTTGAGAGCAGAAACCTGACAGGAATCAGATGGAGGAAGAAATTATGGATGCAGACGGAGATAGATTAGAAAGATTCACAAGGACAGATACAGTTCATTGACAGAAAAGGAGACTAAGAGAAAGCAACAGAGAGAGAGCTGGAACATGAGCTGTCAACTCATGGCTTTTCCCTTTGACTTCCTCCCTCATTCCAATTTGTGCCCTGGTGGAACCTCCTGGATCAGCAGAAAGGGGAAGTTGGGAAAGATGCAGGATAAAAGATATGCCCATCACCGTCCTCTTCTCCCCTGTTTTTCTTGTTGCTAGTTGTTGTTTCATCCTTGCCTTTTACGAGACGTCTCCCACAAGTCTAGGCTGGAGCATGCTCCTAATGGGCTGCTGGAGCAATGTTTCAGGCAAGGCTCTTTAGTATGTTAGAGTCAAAGGGTGCGGGTGATATAGTAAGACAGGCAGGATGAGGGTTAATGTGAGACAGATTGACAACCACAAGAAGGCATTAGGCAAATGGCATCATTAAAAAGTGCAGTTACCTGGGCCAGGCTTCATGTGGCATCAGACGAGAGAGGAAGAGTGAGAGGGAGGAAGGGGGAATCGTACTGAGGCTTTGCGCCCCCAGCTTTGCCGCTCGGGTAATTTTGATCTTCTTGCTCCTCCTCTTCTTCTGTTTTAATATCCTTCACCACTTAACTTCCAGGCTTGCTCATGAGTCAGAGACCAAAGAGAGGGTGATCTTGGCATGTCTGCATGTATGTGTGTGCTGTGGTGAAATGCAGATATTCTAATAAGAGAGATTAAACAATTTAAAATAAACAGCTTTGTCTTTGTAACATCCAGAGGTGTTACAAAGAGATAAAGGGCTTTATAGGCTCACATATTAGATGCTTATTTGGGATGAGGAAGCCAACAACCATGACTTTTGACACATGATAAAAGTTATCATTTTTACTATTATTTAGTTTAAAATCTGAGTCTGGACATAGCTTAATTTAATTTGTTTATTCATGAAGCTGTGGACTTATTGCCACAAGGCCTCTTATAATACAATCAAAAGACAACTTTGCTGGTATGTGTGTACCTCCTTGTGTGTATCTTCTGCCCACAGCACCATAATGTGTGTGCATGTGTTCTAGGCATGTATGACCGCCCTCTGATGCTACTCTTTGTAAATGGCAGCACTGACAGCCAAGGAGAAAAGGGAATGTGAAATCATTCCACTGCAGAGACTCCTGCTGGGGTGCCTCTGGCAGCTAGTCTCACGGATACACACACACACACGCAGAGTATTTTATGATCAGGCCACTGTGTTATTGAAACATTATCTCTCTAACTTAGTTTTCTTTACTGGTCCACAATATACACTTCAGTAGCAGCTGGTGTAGATCTTGCATAAAAAGGCACTGCAACACTGTAACTTTGCTTTTTACACTTGCTGTGTGGTTGAAAAGGTATATTACAACAGGTAAGTAGTTCAATTCAACCTGTTGTCGAGATAGCATTGTCAGTTGGTCTGCCATTTTTCTCCAAACAGAAATATCTCAACAAATGTAGGATGGATTTCCATGAATATCGTTGAAGACATTCTTGGTGCCCAGAGGATGCATCCCAATGACTTTGGTGATCACCTGACTTTCCTTCTAGTTCTACAAGAACTCGAGGAAAACATCTCAACATCTATTATGTGGGAATAGCACAAAATTTGGTAATTATATTTCCCCTCAGGATGTCTGTGAATGTTCTCATTCATCCAGGTCATAGTTCTCTCTTTGAAAATTGAATCGAAGGCAACTGGACATATGTTTGTCTGGGAAGACGTTTCGCCTCTTATCCAAGGGGCTTCATCAGTTCATACGCATCGGTCTATCTAGTCCGCACTAGTCTGACCAAGAAAGTGGAGTAAGACCCAGGTATTTAACCTGTTGTGGGTGGGACCACCAAAGTACCTGTGAAAGTACTGGTTTCACCTGACCATTGTTGTGGTCCCCAGTGAACGACAGTCGTCAGGCTCATGTGACCTAGTTTGTGTCTCATGTGAACGACAGTCGTTAGGGTCAGGTGTCAGGGTCAGGAAACCATGGTGTCATATGATGTGACCTCCTTATTCACTTGCATTCCAACTAAGGAGGCGGTGGAAACAGTGAGGAATCACCTGAAACAAGATAACACACTACAAGACAGAACCAATCTCACACCAGACCAGATCTGCCAGTTACTGGATTTGTGCCTCAACACCACATATTTCCAGTTTGACAGCAAATTTTACAGACAAAAACACGGCTGTGCTATGGGCTCACCAGTGTCCCCCATTGTGGCTAATCTATACATGGAAATGGTAGAACAAAAGTGAAAAACCATCACTAAACAGAGGAGGGGGTCTGCGACACCACCTATCCCCCATTTACAATGTAGCCCTTTCATGTGTACCCAGGAGAGTAAACAACTTAACCTCAGACGACTCTCAACGAGCGTCATCCACCAGGGACTCACCTGACCCTAACGACTGTCGGGATAGAGGAGACAGGGGCGGTCTGAGAGCTAAACCTGTTGAAATAGGTGTTAAGCTCGTTAGCTCTCTCCCTGTTGCCATCAGTCAGCCTGCCTCTCCCCCCACATCCTGTGATCTTCTTCATACCAGACCACACCTCCCTCATGTTGTTTTGCTGGAGTTTGGCTTCCAGCTTCCTCTTGAAGGAGTTTTTGTTCTCCCTCAGCTTGTCCCTCAGTTGGTGCTGCACCCTTCTCAGCTCCTCCTTGTCTCCAGACCTGAAGGCTCTCTTCTTCTTGTTGAGTAGAGTCTTCAGGTCGCTGGTGATCCACGGCTTGTTGTTGGGGAAACAGCAAACCGTCCGGGTGGGCATGACGGAGTCCTCACAGAATTTGATGTATTCTGTGATGCAGTCCGTCATACCATCGATGTCCTCCCCGTGTGACTGGCAGAGTATATCCCAATCAGTGCACTCAAAGCAGTCCTGCAGGGCCTCCTCAGCCTCCTGTGTCCACCTCCTCACATTCCTTGTGGACACAGGCTGCCGCCGGACAAGAGGAACATACTTTGGTGTGAGCCGGACTAGGTTGTGGTCTGACCTGCCAAGGGGGGGAAGGGCAGTGGCACTGTATGCATCCTGTGCATTAGCATACAATAGGTCCAGAGTCTTATTGTCCCTAGTGGAGCAGTCCACATACTGAGTGAAGTCAGTCAGTGTTCTGTCCATGTTCACATGATTAAAATCCCCAGTGATGATCATGAAGGCATTAGGCTGCTGTGTCTGCAGGCGGGAGACGGTGGTGCTGATGACGTCAGCGGCGGCCTCGGCATCAGCTGATGGAGGTACATATGTGTTTACCACCACGACAGATGTAAACTCCCTCGGCAAATAATAAGGCCGGAGCCCAACGGCCAATAGTTCCACATGCGGGCTGCAGAGACGCTCCTTGACGCGGACATGTCCGGGATTGCACCACCGTTCATTCACATAAAGCACAATCCCTCCTCCCTTCTTCTTACCGCTGCCAGTCGCATCTCTGTCCGCCCGCACGGTCACAAAGCCGGGCACTGCGACGCTGTTGTCCGGGATGTATGAGTGCAGCCACGTCTCTGTGAAACTCAATAAGCTGCACTCACGGAACTCCCTCTGTGTGTTGATCAGCGCCGTCAGCTCGTCCGTCTTGTTCGCCAGAGAGCGTACGTTCCCTATGATGACCGCAGGCACAGCAGGCTTGTGTCTCCTCTTCTTTGCCTTCACCTTTACTCCAGCCCTGCATCCCCGGCGTCTCCTCCGTAACTCCTTCGGGATATCACGCCTGACCCCCGGCAGCAGTCCAGGCTTACCCAGCGCTAACAGCTGTTCGCGAGAGTAAACAATGGGCCTGCCGCCTTGTACGTTACTCTCGGTTACAAAAAGTAATGAAAGTAGGAGTAAAAGTGAAAGAAAAATCTTTGTTCTCACAGAAACCATTGCTGCTCTGTAGTTGTTGTTGTTGGATCCAGAAAAAAGACGAAAAAGCAAGAGAGAAAATAATTAAATTACACAATTACACTATCGTGACGGGAGCTGCTGCGACAGGCGTCCGCCTTGGAGGACGGCGCCACGTAAAATGTGCTAACCACTAGATTATAGACAGTAGATGATAATGTCACTACTGATAAAAGAATGCCCAGGATGGAAAAAAGAGTAGATAGATAAAATAGATTAATTTATTACCAAATTGTAATCCTTATGAGCTTTAGCATTAATCGCTTGTTATAGTGTAAGATTGGTCATTTGAATGCATCCATAGTATAGGTGTCATAAGTTACCAATACTGATGTTGTGTGTGCACAAGTTCCTGCTTGTGTGAATGTGTGAGCATGTGCGTATCTGAGTCACTTTCAGAGGTCTACACCTGCAGATTAAACTATTTTCTCATTCCAAACACAAATTGGATTCCAGCACTGAGCGTAGTCCAGGATGGCAGAAATGTTCCCCCTCATGATCGTCACAGACCGACAACTTGCTTGTTCCCGAGTGCAATAGACCAATGAATGAATAATGAAATAAATAAAATCGATGCTTGGCACATGTTTCAAATCCATAAACCTATCTAATCGGCCTGGCGGAGAAATGGAAAGCAGTTGAGGCCTCGCTTTCTCAGCGTTCCACCATTATGTAAATTGAAGCCAATCAAACTGCCACCATGGAGAAGCTTTGTAATAGAGCGTTGATTAGCTAGGCAGCTTTGAATCAGCCATAAAAAGAGTCATATAAATGGGTAAATTCAGCCTGGCATAATTTAGCCCAGTGAACTTAATATGACTCTGAAGTCACACTGTGTTATACATATGAACATTATGGTAACCATCAATGTTCAGCTGAAATTTATGTTTCATCTTTGATGTTATTAATGGAATTGATGCTAATTCAGCTGTACTTGTGACTTTCACATTAGTCTGTGTCTGTATAACAAAAATGTCCCCTGACATTTTTGGGCATGAGGAGTGAGCTCCTTAGAACCACAAATATTCACATATTAGGTATATGCTGAGACCTTTCACTGATTAATGACAGTTTCTGCAAAACCATATTAAATCCTGACACTCTTACTCTACACCAAAATGTTTACTCCCATTTATTACAAACAGTAATAACTGGCAATAAATGTTTTTCATGCTTTCACCACTTTCACTCCTTGTATGTTAAAGTCTTCTCTCTGCCCTTGTTTGTTTTTATCATCCCTTCCAGAGTCAAATATAGGTCTGGCCTGTTTGTGTGTCCTTGTCTGTTGCTCAGTCTCTACCAAAGACATGTCCATGATTAGAAATAGGTGAGTGAGCACTTCCTCTAGTTGTGTCCCCTCTGACTTGGTATTGTCCTACTTAGTGTTGTTAGCCAACAATATAACTCTGGTGTTTCCCCTTGGTGACAGTAAACTGCAGTTTCTGCCGACCTTGTTGTACACCTGGTCAAGTTGCAGTTTATAGTTTGGTCTTCTGCGAATGTGGCCCTCTTTGTTTGTGTGTCTGTGTAGAGGAGGCATTGAGGTTAGTGTATAGTTTTGCGTTTAAGTAACATGGTAAAGATTTACCAAATATGGAGAAAGACATCTTAATAGCGGTGCAATAAAGCATCATACAAATGAATATTGTCATTCTGTAAAAAAACATCAGTCATGTGATTCCTTTCTTTGTTATTTATGTAGGAGGTCAGGTCAGGGTGGATGGGTGGGAAGCATATCTAACTTTCATGAAGTCACAGACCTGCAACATTTGTGAAGTTAAGTGTAACCACAATCTTTATCTAACTTTAACCAAGTATTTTAGCTGATATAATGTACAGCTATGAAAACCTATTTTAATTAACACACGTGTGTGTGTGTGTGTGTGTGTGTGTGTGTGTGTATAGAAAGAGAGAGAGCAATATATATCTTTGAGATTATTATATCCTTTCCTATCACTTCTAGCAGAAATCTCTCAGAAAAACAATTTAGAGAATGGAATAAGCAAAGTTCACAATTCATTTGGGATAAAAAGAGAGTGTGAAGAGTGAAATTCTCTACCCTTCGGCTGCTGGAGGAGAAGGGGAGGATGCCCCTCCCATCTTTCAGGGATTATTTATCAGGCTTAGTTGAGACCTCTTGTATACTGATATAACCCATCTTATATAGCAAAGTGGAAGAGTAGATACAGCAATGCAGTCATTGCTTGGCTGTGTTGACAAGCAGAAGGAAATATTAGAGAAGGTGAGTCAATGGGTGAATTTCTCATTGAAAGTATGGGTGATAGAGATTAAATGTTTCCAACTCCAAAGAGAGGTTAAACTGCTTAGATGGCTCACATATAATCCTGACTGTACGCCGGGAGATTTCAATTTTCAGACCCATTCTGGTTTCACTTCCATTTTTTTTAATGTGAGCTTAACAGTTTTGATAAACTATGTCAGACATATGAGCTGGGTGCGCTGGACTTTTACAGCTATTTACAACTTTGTGATTATTTCTGTAGCTGAAGATGTGTGGCAGAAAATACAGTCATTCTCCATCAACTACTTATGACTTAGAGAGAAAGTTAAAAGTCTATTCACTTCTTTGGCAGTTGCCATGTGGTCTGTTGAATGAAAAGGAAAAAGAGGTGTGCCTGTGGAGGGAAAGTCTGACCTCATGCTTGCAGGACAATACTGGCAACTCTCCCCTGTGGAAAGTAGCTAAAGTTTGTCTGAAAAGTCCTTGGAGGGATCTGAAAAGTTAGTAAAACTAGCGGCAAAGGTGCTAAGTTGGCAGCACTGCCTAGAAAGGTCCTTCGATGAAACAATTGAAACTGTTTGCATTAGTTTATTTTGAAAGAGCAACAGCCAATGGGAAAGCGCCACCCAGCTGGGTAACCAATAGTATAACTTCATCATTGTGTCAGTCGTTCAGTCAGCGACAGACAGTATCATTTATAGGGCTGGCCCACAGTTGCAGTCTAGCCAAAAACTTGATTTGCTTTTTTATCACTCCCAAACAGAAGTCTAAACAAACTGGCACTCAGCTGTTCTGCCGGAGGGAATGTGGAGAAATCATGGTTGATCATGCTCATGTTTTCTGGTCTTGTCCCTCTATTCAATCTTTCTGGAAGGAGGTAACAACAATCATCTCAAAAATTCTGGGTTTTAGTATCAGTACAACATTCACATCCCTATATCTTGGACATATTCCTGACAGGCTAAGTAAAGGTGATACCTTCCTCTTAAAGATCTTGAAAATGCTGGCAGTAGGTAAAAAGGCCATTATGGAATACAGGCTTCAGAAAAACTGTCCTCCAGATAGCTGCTTTATCAATATTGACACCTATGCCTTCTAGAACAGATGACTTACTCCACATGGCATCAAAAAGAAATAAACAGTGGGACTAATATTGTGTTTATTTAGCCAGTGAGACACATCTTTTATAGTTATTGTATATTATATATAATATTTAATTTTAAATTCAGCACATTTGCCACTTGACCTTGTGTTTGTTTGCTCTCGTTTGCTATGTATTTTCTTGATTTGGTGAACTGATCCTTTAATGAATAATGCAGCAGATAATGTAAAAGAATATTTTTTTCAGGTCCTTCAACAGATTAAATGATAAATTTCTTTCACATGGGTTGCAGCAGTCTTGGGTGTATTCAATTTCTCCTTAAGTGAGGGCTGTCTAGTAGGTAGGGCAGTGACATATCTATTTTAGTGAGTACTTGTCTGTCTTCTACCCACATCTGAAGAGCTTTATCTCTGTGTCTAAATATGTATATAGCCACTTTGTATGGACTGTGCATATCTGCAGGCGGCACACCTTACTGTACACATATTATTTGGTCTAATGGCAACAGACCCAGAAGACAAAAGAAATCGCGCTGTCACATACACAGATACATATTTGCCTCCTGAGGTCCCCTCTCTTCGCTTTAATCTTTTATTCGGAAGTGCTGAGCAGGAACAAAAGAATTGGACAATCTAGTCGAGAAGGAGGGGAAGGTGGTGTGTGTGTCTGTGGGTGGTGGTGCTGAAGACACGTTTGTGTAGTCACCTTTTTTTCACTTTCCTCTGCCTGCTGTCAGCAAGGGAGCTCTCTAATCATGATTTTAGTAGTGTTTACTAATGTTTCATTCATTAAGCATCAGCGGCCACAGGAGAGACATCATCCATCTGCCAAGGTGGAGGTTATTGTCACCTTAAATCATTTTACAGTGTAGCTGTTTGGTTGACTGTCACAGGCCAAGGGAGGCCAGCCCCTGTTATACCCCGGGGGAGAGAGGCTGTCATTCTCCCTCCCTCTGTTTCTCTCCCTTCTCCATTATGTTTCCTCCACATTACTCAACCCTCTTGTTGCATATTCTTTTTCTTTCTCTTTCTTTCTTTCTCTCTAGAGTTTAATTGCACTTGTAAAAACATAAAATAAGAGAGACTAGGTATAGAATAATTTTTTAGTTATTCAGTTTTTATAACTTTACAATATCCTCAATTGAAAGACTTTGTGAGAGGACTTACTTCATGTGGAGTATTCCCTGTTTAAGCATCAGGGCCGACAGTTGTCCTTGAAGCGCCGGTATGCTTTGTCTCTGAATCTGCCCTCTAGCAAACACACACACACACACACACTTTCTCTCCATCTCCATTCTCCCTCTCTTTCTTTCCTCTATTCATCTCTGCCCCCCTCACCTACTCCCCCTCCTTCAGTTTTTGCTGCTCAGCACAGCAATTCTTGCCCCACCTCGCTTTGCAGTGACCTCTGAGATGATTAAGTGAGATTACCTGTACAGTACTTGTTCAGAGAAGCATGCTGTGAGACAGTTTGACTGTGTGTGTATGTGTGTGTAGGATACAGTAGCTACAGTCGTCTTTAGCTATAGGGCAGGTGAGCCCCTACAGTGTCCGTATGGTTGGCTGGCTGCTTACAGTATGCAACAGTGATTTGTAGCTTGACATACAGTACAAATGCAGTGCTTATCATCTGAGGACTAAATTAATACTCTGGATGGAAAGAGAAAACAAAAAGTGACACAGGAGAATTTAATAGTATCTTGTGCTCATCTCACACAGTAGAGCGAGGTTCTTATTTTACCAGCAACAAAATGTAATTCTGTTAAAAAATCAAATGCTACAGGAGACATTTAAGCAGAATATTAGAACCAATGAATTAAAATACTAAAATGTGTTAAATAAAAACATGTTATAAAAGGACTATTCAAAATTGCTTGAAAAAACAAAATGTACCCAGGTACAAAATTACATCAAAAGTCTGAAAATTAAAAAAAAACACAATCAATAACTGGTCTTAAAATGGCGGTTCCACAGTCCAAAAACCTCCAAAGGGTAATAAAATTGTTCAGAAAGGGGAGTGTTCTCTTTGATTTTTGTTTCCTTGGCATTTCGTTCTCAGGAGACCCCCCCCCCCCCCCCCCCCTTTGGACTGCCGTGGAGGAGAAAAAAGCACCCTCTGTCGTTGGTACAAACAGAGACTTCCACACACATATAAACTTCCCTTTACTTAATTTATAAGGTGTTCGTCCAAATCGTCCCGTGTCCTTCCTGTACTCCATCTCGGGCATTATTTCTGCTCCGTCACCTCGTTTTCCACTGCTCCACTTTTGCAGTGGAACAGCTTCAACTCTGTCCAAATTCTGTGTAAAATGTAATATATATATATAAATACTGATAATACAAACTGAACAATACATTAAAACTTGCAAATGTTGGCGACATACATTGGGGTGTTCAGGATCACAATTGAGGGCAGTTGGTCAGATGGTTAAACCTGAGTGGGGCATCTTATATGTCAGATGCTGCCAGATGTTGGGTAGAGCCAGGTAGAGCTTCTTATCAAACCAGGAAGCCACCAAGTGGGAGGGGGGCAACTGGTTTGGCTGATCCACCACTGTACATTCTAGTTTTTCCACTGGCTGCTGTCCTGTAACACATTTAAAAGGGCATGGTCAGACTGATATTGACTGTCCTTTCACCCTCCTGTGGAAGTTGTGAATGAGCACCCACTTGCTTGGAAGCAGGGATGCCAGCTTGACTCGCTGGTTGTAATGGACCTGATCCCATTTTTGTCTGTGCATGGATTGCATCTTTATTGCCTGGTATGCTTTACTTAGGGCTTTTTAGTGGTGTTTCACTCAGCCTTGTAGAGTGTGGGGCTCAATAGTAGGGCTCAAGCCAGTTGCCCAATCCACAGGTGGTCTGGCATGTCTCTCAAACACCACGTGCTTCGAGGTCATCCCTGTTGTGCTGTAGGTGGTGTTATTTTAGGCCTGGATGAGGGCTAACAGCTGGTTGGGCCACTGTGCCTGGTCAGTATCTGTCAGGGAACTTAACAGTCTCATCACCTGGGGGTGATGTTTTGTGTGGCTCTTTTGTGTGGCAGCATCACAGTCTGTCAAAAGGCATTCTAGGAAGCCAAATATCTGCCGACTGGTGTACAGGGAAATGATCTCTACTCCTACTACTAAAGCATGTTTTGAAAACTTAGTCATCACCAGGATATAGGGGTAAAGGTCATCTGGATGTCCCACAAAGAGGTACTCCACCCCAACAACCTCAAAGGTATATGAGGCAGCAATGGGTAAAGATTTTAGGGCTCAAGTTCTTGCGCTGCTAGGGTGGTCCATTTGATGGTGTACCTGAAGTTCACCAGTTGAGCCACCTATTTTTGTTCCACTGCCCCAATCCAGGCTGTTTTCAGGTGCACCAATGGGTTACTGTCTTCACTGTAAAGACAGTGAATTCTGAGAGACAGAGATAATCTAAACCTTTCTGTAACTGCCCATTTCAGGTCCAACTTGAAGGAGCTGCTGTTCTGGTCATTGTGCTCTGCTGGTTGGGGACAGGAGAAAACAATCACATCATTCAGATAAATAAAGTGATTTACCATCAACCTTTGAAACATGGCTGGGGCATTACTAAGACCAAACATTTTTCAAATTCATACAGGTCCAGGGGTGTTGTAAAGTCAGTCTTCTTTCTGTCAGAGGGGTCCGTTTCCACATGCCAATAGCCACTTTCCAGGTCCAGTTTGTAATACCACCTAGCAGCTTTGAGTCTCATCAGTGTCTGCTTGATGCAAGGTAGGAGGTAAACCTACTTATGCATGAGCCACACAGAGCCTCCAGCTTTCCCTTTTCTTGTCAAGCACAATAGGTGTAGCCCTAGGGTTCCGACTCTCCCTCACTAGACCACTGTTCAACATGTCCTGCTGCATAGTTTGTAGTTCAGCATACAGGCTTGGAGGGACAATCCGGTACCTCTCACAACTTGAGGGTGCTGAACCAGTTGGCATTCTGGTGTCTAACAACACCAGCACAGCTAAAGTTCTCATCATGGCTTGAAAACATTTTCATCTATTTCTAGCAGAAATGGATGTTGAACATCCCTGACTACCCATTTAGTGTGGTCAGAATCCGCCCCACACACCAGTCCTTGTCACTGTAGGGGAGAGGCTCTACAATCATGTTACAAAATGACTTAGTTGTGTAATGGTCATAAGAATGATATGAATGCAATGGCTAGAAATCTGTTATAAATGCAATGATAAAAATGCTTTAATTCATCTCCATCCGTGGTAGAAAAATGTAAATCGTTGTTGTGTTAGCCAGTTTGCTAGCAGTGTTAGCACGGACCGCGGTAGCAACATGATGTCCGGATTATAATATTAAGTGTGTTTGTTAAGACAAAAAAGGGACAATATGGTGTTATTTTTCACAGTTATGTAAGCGTGTTGAAAAGATGTTTGTGAAAAATTCATTACAATACAGAACTCAATAGAAACTACATCGCTTCTGTGTCATTCCTATTCTCCCCATTTACAGGGGCGCAACATTTGGAGGCACCGCTGGGATAGTGTGCAGTGTGGTTCAGCATCTATGAGAGATGTCCCTAGCCATCATACATCCCTTTTCAACAACCCAGACCATCGCGAGCAGGTAGTGAAGCAGCTGCAGTGTGATCCCGACCGTCGAAGGGCAGTTTACATGTGATCTGAGGTATTTCTACATACCAGGAGAACTACTACTGCTACCCAGAAACTCAAAGTACCACTTCACCGCCATATCCACGTTCTGCTAGACAGGATGGAATCAACAGAGTTGGAGAAACTACAACTTGGAGTTATAAGAGAGTTGTGTGTACACTGCGTTCCAAATTATTATGCAAATTATATTTTTCTATGATTTTTCTAAATAGTCAATGCAAATGACAGCGTAATTTTAAAGTCATTAACCGTTAGAGTATAAATGGAATGTTATTGAACAAACCTCCCAATGATAGCAGTATTTTTTTCAAAAAATAAAAAACTTAAAATGCAAAATGCAGCTTCACAATTCTTGCATCCATTTAACTTGTGAGTTTTTGGAGAGTTTCTGCTTGAATTTCTTTGCAGGATGTCAGAATAGCCTCCCAGAGCTGCTGTTTGGATGTGAACTGCGTCCCACCCTCATAGATATTTTGCTTGCATGCTCCAAAGGTTCTCAGTAGGGTTGAGGTCAGGGGAGGATGGGGGCCACACCATGAGTCCATCCTTTTATGCCCATAGCAGCCAATGATGCAGAGGTATTCCTTGCAGCATGAGATGGTGCATTGTCATGCATGAAGATGATTTCGTTACAGAAAGCACGGTTCTTCTTTTTGTACCATGGAATAAAGTGGTCAGTCAGAAACTCCACATACTTTTCAGAGGTCATTTTCACACCTTCAGGGACCCTAAAGGGGCCAACCAGCTCTCTCCCCATGATTCCGGCCTAAAACATGACTCCGCCACCTCCTTGCAACCTTGTTGAGACATGATGGCCATCCACCAACCATCCACTACTCCATCCATCTGGACGATCCAGGGCACGGCACTCATCAGTGAACAAGACTGTTTGAAAATTAGTCTTTATATATTTCTGGGCCCAGTGCAGCTGTTTCTGCTTGTGAGCATTGTTTAGGGGTGGCCGAATAGATGGTTTATGCATAACTGCAAGCCTCTGGAGGATCCAACACCTTGATGTTCGCAGGACTCCAAAGGCACCAGCAGCTTCAAATACCCGTTTGCTGCTTTGTAATGGCATTTTAGCAGCTGCTCTCTTAATCCAATGTATTTGTCTGGCAAAAACCTTCCTCATTGTGCCTATATCTGCACGAACCCGTGTGTGCTCTGAATCAGCCACAAATCTCTTAACAGTACGATGATCACGCTTAAGTTTTCGTGAAATATCCAAGGTTTTCAAACCTTGTCCAAGGCATTCAACTATTTCACACTTTTCAGCAGTGTTCAGCAGCATGTTGGTCTGCTTAATAATGTGGAACATCCTTCTTCAGTAGTTTTTCCTTTAATTGGGCTCACCTGGCAAACTAATTATCACAGGTGTCTGAGATTGATTTCAGTGATCCAAAGAGCCCTGAGACACAATAAGATCCATGAGTTTAATTGAAAAGCAAAAAATTTTATCTCTATGACACTTAAATGCAATTTGCATAATAATTTGGAATGCAGTATACTGCCCAGAGAAAGTTTGGTGGAGCTGTGTGACTATCTGATTGTTAGAATGGCCGTTCTGACAACTGAGACTTCAGGAGGAAGAAAATGCCAAGGCGAAGGTGGAATATGCAAAGACATATATTTTCTTTATTTATTCTAGCAGCATAGGGTATGACAGTAAACCATAAGGTGAGGCCTAACCAGTAACCACAGTAGATTTAAAATTGGTGCCCTTTTATACTGCGCTCTGGTAGGCGTAATTGGAAAAATACATTCACAGGTGTTCCCAGATATAGATTCATAAACATAAGTGACTTATATACAGATAAGAATACTATATTTAACCAAAAATATTTAAAATAACCTGTGTGCGGTAATCTAATCCCCAAACCAAACAACATAAATATATTTACAATAAATGTATACATAAGGCAATTTTCGGACTCCCCCCTTTCCTCTCCTGCCACTTGGTCATGCTGGGAACATTCTTAACACGGTCCGTTAACCCAGGGGACTCTTTTCAGTGGCGCACCCCGGGGCAAACACAAAACAGGTAAAAGGCAAGTTTTAACCATAACTTGAACAATCTCTGTTTAGGCACTTTCACTCTTTCCACCATTCTTCACATAAATGCTTTAATATAAGTTTCACAAACTTCGCTGGTGTCCGTCAATTTTGGACAGTCCGCTGCCAATGGAGTCTAACGGACCTCCTCTCCTTTTCAGGCGGAGCCGAGTGGCCACCAAATATTGCCGTTACACATCTTGTACCTAGAAACTTCTATGTGCAAATGTTATGTGCAAAAATATAATAAAAGTGTCTTCCATTGTTACTATACATCGTCAAGTTATTCATAAACAGTTAATACTAAACCCACACCGTGTATAATATTTACAAAACCATAACCCGACAGTCATCGAACAGTTCTCATCACACTAATTTCAAACCACATACAGAGGGAAGAGCTTGAGGATAAAGGCATGGCTGACCTGCTCCACCTCAAAGACAAAATCTCTGAGTTTCAGGCAGCTTGTAAGGCAGGCACGTCAAAAGAAGCATGTGAGCACCAGCAGAAACAAAATGAGGAGATGGAAAGGATTGTGAAGGAAATTGAGGCATTACAACTCCGGTTGGCAAATACAAAAAAACAGAATGAGCATGACAAGCGGGAGGAAAGTGAATTGAAAACTGTAGTTTCCACCTGGCAGTCACCACAGAGCGCAGCTCACAGTCCTGCAGTTTACCCATGGCATAAGGACTTTAAGACTGCTGGCCACATTGTTGAACCCGGTCAGAAAGACAAATTGACTTTTTCGAGTTTGGCACGTCAAATTGAACATGGCTTAAGTAAGCGTGTGGCAGAACTAGAGATTGTAGATGCAGTGATAACAGCGATATCCCCTGGCATGTAACTTCGTAGCTATTTAGAGGGGAAAACCAACTTGACCTTGCCCACATTAAGACGAATCCTGTGTTCTCATTACCAAGAAAAAAGTGCAACTGATCTGCATAAACAGCTGACTTCAGAGGTGCAGGGTGTCAAAGAAACTTCCTTATTTGCACCTTTGACCTGAGACAAAAAATCTTGTTTGCTTCACAGGAATCTGAGTCAGGTCTCCAGTACGACCCTGGGTTAGTGCAGAAGATGTTTCTTCACACCGTGTTAACTGGTCTGCAGAGTGACAACATTAAGGGTGATCTTCAGCCTTTTGGAGCAAACTGATATCTCTGACGAACTGTTGCTCGAGCGAATGAACACTGCAGGTGCCTATGAGACAGAGAGGCAAAACAAGAAAAAACTGTCAGGGCAACAAAACTGTCACCATCCACTCAGCTCAGTTTAGCGACACACCTGCTGAAAAGACTGAAAAGTTATCAATGCACCAAAACCCTAAAGTTTCCCCTGTTGTTCTCTCCCAGCTCGAGGAAATTAAATCTGAGATGGTGCTGCTGAAAGATCTTAGAGCTGAAGTGTCCCAAATTAGAGAGTCCATGCAACAGCCCCAGCATGTGCACAGACAGCCGCCGCCAGTAGGGGGGGGGGGCTAATGGCACATCCGGTCTGCAGTTCTCGGGTCAGCAGATGCAGGACCCACGAGAGGGAATATTGGTTCCCTCCAGGCCCCAGACACCGAGGGGGAACCGCTCAGTATCAGCAGAGATTCCCCCCATCAAACCGTGGACAAATGAGAAAATGTTTTGGCTGTCAACAGAGTGGAGCTGAGGATTATTGCACACACTGTTACAGGTGTGGCAGTAGCGAGCACAGGACAGAGGTAGTTTGGGCAGGAGCCTTTAAACGGGGCAAGGTCGCTCCATAGACTGTATAAAACATGGACGTAGCACCCGTGACGTCACCCGTTGGTTTCGGGGAGTCGGTTTTGTGACCAAACCATAGGCATTTGAGCTGCACCATCTCGGATTTTAGTGGGAGTGTACTTTCCATATTTGGCGAAGAGGCGGTTACTCTACGGGTAAGCCGGGGTCAGCCGGCCAAGAACCCGGCCACTTTGCTCGGCGCAACCGAGCTAGCCTAAGGCTAATCAGCTAATCAGCTAGGCTAACAAGCTAAGAGGCAGCTACACGCAGCTACATCCATCACACCACAGTCCCCGAGTCCTACCCAACTAGTTCGACCCTGTGTAACCGCGACACACAGCATACAACAGAGATCATAATGTTGCTGCTGTGTTTTAAACATGACTGTTTCAGATAGAGAGGTTTTAGGTCAAGCTGCAGGGTTTGGTGGAGTTGCGGGGGTAAATTTATTTCTAGCCTATTATTTAACTGTGAAACAATCATTATTATTTCATATAGATAAAATATATTAAAATGTTAAAAACATTATTATTATTATTGCCATTGTTATTAATGATAATAATAATAATAAAAATAACTATACATATGTATGTATGTGTATATATATATATATATATATATATATATATATATATATATATATATATATAATATGTTAAAATATTTAATATTTAATATTTACTTTCGCTTTCACCGCTGCCTCCACCCACTATCCACTTACAGTTACAGCAACACACAAACAACAGCAGCCGCTTACTGACAGAGCTGCTCTGTCCATGCAATGTCGGACTTTACAATAAACAGACTCTGAGAGCACAATTCAATTCAATTCAATTTTATTTATATAGAGCCTTCCACAATCAAAATTGTCTCAAAGCGCTTTACAGAGACCCAGAGCCTGACCCCAGAGCAAGCACTTAAGGCGACAGTGGCAAGGAAAAACTCCCTTTTAACAGGGAGAAACCTTGAGCAGAACCTGGCTCAGGTGGGGGACCCTTCCATCGATGGCCAGGCTGGGTGAAAGGAGGAAAAAGAGGAAGATAGGACAGCTAGGAATGGAGGAGAGGGGGAGAAGGACATGCAGCATAATACAGACAATGGACAATGTTAGTGGGTCAGCATTTACATTACAGTTAGTGAACAGTTATTTGATAATGTGTGCTCAGCAGATTACAGTTATGATAGGAAACAGAGCACAGAGGCAAAAAGCTGTCATGACTGTTAATTATTTACATTACAGTCTGCAAAGAATATTAATCCAATATTTATCTGTAGCAGAATGGAACATTAAACGTGTTAGAAATGGATCATTGTAAACAATAAACAGCAGCAGGT
This sequence comes from Toxotes jaculatrix, assembly GCF_017976425.1. Classification (NCBI taxonomy): domain Eukaryota; kingdom Metazoa; phylum Chordata; class Actinopteri; family Toxotidae; genus Toxotes; species Toxotes jaculatrix. The sequence goes on along the minus strand of NC_054413.1, from coordinate 13,226,583 downwards.
GGGTGGAGCCAGGACCATAGAACATGCAGCTCCGGAGCCAGAGATACCTGCAGAAAGGTACAGAGAAAAAGAGACCAGAGAGAAACAAACACAGGACTACGGGACAGAGAGGACACAGAGTTAATGACATGTAATAAAGGCTAATAAATTTGAGAGTGGGTCTGAGGAGAGAAAGAAGAAGAAGTGCGCAGTAGATCATGGGGTGTCCCCCAGCAGCCTAGGCCTATAGCAGCATAACTAGGGGATGATTCAGTTGCCTGAGCCAGCCCTACTAAGGGCTATATCCTTAACTGTAACAGTGTCTATAGAGATAATTGGGTCTAACTATAAGTTTAATAAATAACTAGGACTGTAACTACAACTAATTATAAGCTTTGTCAAACAAGAAGGTTTTAAGCTTAGTTTTAAAATTAGAGAGGGTGTCTGCTTCCCGAACCCAAACTGGCAGGTGGTTCCATAGGAGAGGGGCCTGATAGCTAAAGGCTCGGCCTCCCATTCTACTTTTAGAGATTTTGGGAACCATAAGCAAACCTGCATTCTGGGAACGAAGCAATCTGTTGGGATGATATGGTACTATCATCTCTTTGAGATATGAAGGAGCCTGGCCATTGAGGGCCTTATATGTAAGGAGAAGGATTTTAAAATCAATTCTGGATTTTACAGGAAGCCAATGAAGAGAAGTTAGTACAGGAGGAATATGATCTCTCTTGCTAATTCCAGTCAGTACTCTCGCTGCAGCATTTTGGATCAGCTGGAGGCTTTTTAGAGAGTTAACTGGACATCCTGATAATAGGGAGTTACAGTAGTCCAGTCTAGAAGCAACAAAAGCATGGACTAATTTTTCAGCATCACTCTGCTAATCCTAATCTTATTGATATTGCGCAGGTGAAAGAAGGCGGTCCTAGAGACTTGTTTTATATGTGAGTTAAAGGACAAATCCTGATCAAAAATAACTCCAAGGTTCCTCACAGTCGTACTGGAGGCCAAATTAATGCCATCCAGAGTAACTATATGATTAGATAAACTGTTTCTGAGGTACTTGGGACCAAGCAAAATAACCTCAGTTTTGTCATCATTAACATGAACAAACTGGTATCTATCTCATAGATATGATTTAAACCAGTCTAGTGCTGTTCCTTTAATCCCAATAACATGTTCCAATCTTTCCAATAGGATACTATGATCAATAGTGTCCAATGCAGCACTAAGATCTAGCAGACAAGTATAGAGACGAGTCCATTATCTGATGCTATGAGAAGGTCGTTGGTAACTTTCACCAGTGCTGTCTCTGTGCTATGATGAACTCTAAATCCTGACTGAAAAACTTCAAACAAACCATTCCTATGTAGATGGTCACACAACTGAGTTGCAACAGCCTTTTCAAGAATTTTAGAATTAAAGGGGAGATTGGATATAGGTCTATAGTTTGCCAAAATGTTCTCTGGAGTCCAGAGAAGGCTTTTTAAGTAAAGGTTTGATAACTGCAACCTTAAAAGCCTGTGGAACATATCCTGTTACCAAAGAGAGATTTATCTGATCTAATATGTTAGTGCCAATCAAAGGCAAAACATCTTTAAGAAGTCTGGTCGGGATAGGATCCAAAAGACATGTTGATGATTTAGACTTAGAAACTATTGAAGTCAATTCAGCAAGATCTATGGGAGAGAAACAGTCTAACGACAAATCAGGACTGGCAGACATTTCTAAAGATGCTGTTCTAGACAAACCTACATCATTAACAGTTGTAGGCAGGATAAGATGGATTCTGTCTCTAATGTCTACTATTTTGTTGCTAAAGAATAAAGTCATTACTAGTGAGAGCTAAAGGGATGCATGGTTCAACAGAGCTATGGCTCTTTGTCAGCCTGGCTACAGTGCTGAAAAGAAACCTAGGGTTGTTCTTGTTTTCCTCTATTAATGATGAGTAATAGGCAGTTCTTGCCTTACGAAGGGCTTTTTTATACGTTATAAAGCTGCCTTTCCAGGCTAGGCGGAATTCCTCTAAATTAGTGGATAACCATTTCCTTTCCAGCTTTCTTTAAAGTACATATTTGTGAATCGTACCATGGAGCTAGCTTCCTCTGATTACTGACCTTCTTTTTCAAAGGGGCAACAGAGTCAAGGGTTGAACGCAATGAAGCAGCAGTACTATCAACTAGATAGTCTATATCTGCTGGAGTAAAGTTTAGGCCATTGCCCTCTGTAAAACTGGCACATGGCAGCGGAGATAATAAAGATGGAATAGCTTCCTTATATTTGATAACAGCATTATCAGACAAATATCTACAGTAGTTCATTTTTTTCCCAGATGCTGTGCAATTCATTATTGTAAATTCAAATGTTACTAAAGAATGATCAGATAAAACATGGTTCTGAGGAAATACTGTCAAATATTCAGTTTCTATGCCATAGGTCAGTACAAGATCAAGGGTGTGATTAAAACAGTGAGTTGGTTTGTTAACATTTTGTAAAAAGCCAATTGAGTCTAATACTGAATAGAAAGCAGTCTTAAGGCTGTCATTGTGGGTATCGACATGAATATTAAAGTCGCCCACTATAATTGCTTTGTGTACTGTACTGTGTAATGTACTAAGCACTAAATCAGATAAAAATTCAGTGAATTCAGACAAAAACTCTGAGTAAGCAGCAGGTGGACGATACACCACAGCAAATAGTACTGGTTTTTCTGTCTTCCAATTGGGAAGTGAGAGGCTGAGGATAAGGCTTTCAAATGTGCTGTATTTCGGCTTAGGTCTAGGATTAATTAGTAAACTTGAGTGGTAGATTGCTGCCACTCCTCCTCCTCGGCCTGTGCCTCGGGGAATGTGATAATTAATATGACTAGCAGGGGTTGACTCATTTAGACTGACATACTCTTCCTCCTGCAGCCAGGTCTCAGTCAGACAGAATAAGTCAATCTGCTGATCCATTATCAAATCATTTACTAACAGAGAGATCTAATGACAAGACAAGAGAGAGCTAATGTTTAATAGCCCACATCTAATTGTGGTGTTTTTAGGTTCAGATACTTTTGTAGTATTAATTTTTTTGAGGTTTTTATGAATAACACTTCTTGCATTTTTTAATTTATACACTTTTTGTTGACGGGGAGTAGACACAGTCTCTATAGGATAAAGGGAATCGTTAGAATGGTAGGAATAGTAAGAATCATGGGTGGGTGACAGCTCTAGAGAAACCGCAGAGAAGCGTGTAGGACTGCAACTCTGCCTCCTGGTCTCAATTCTGGGTTGTCATGACTTTGGTTGTCTAATAAAATCTGTCATATTTCTAGATATGAGAGCTGCACCATCCAAAGTGGGATGGATGCCGTCTCTCTTAATCAGACCAGGTTTTCCCCAAAAAGTTTTCCAGTTGTCAATGAAGGCCACGTCGTTTGCTGGACATCACCTAGACAGCCAGCGACGGAATGATGACATGTGGCTAAACATGTCATCACTGGTCAAATCGGGCAGGGGTCCAGAGAACACTACGGAGTCCAACATTGTTTTGGCGTAGTTACACACCGATTCCACATTAATTTTAGTGACCTCCGATTGGCGTAATCGGGTGTCAGTACCGCCGACGTGAATAACAATCTTACCAAATCTACGTTTATCCTTAGCCAGCAGTTTTAAATACGATTCAACGTCGCCCGCTCTGGCCCCAGGAATGCATTTAACTATGGTCACTGGAGTCTCTAACTTCACATTTTGCAAAATGGAGCTGCCAATAACCAGAGTTTTTTCCTCAGCGGGTGTGTCGCTGATTGGGGAAAATCTGTTTGAAACATGAAGCGGTTGATGGTGAACCACGGGCCGTTGTTTCATTCTATGTTTCCTTCGGACTGCCACCCAGCCGCCCTGGCTTCCCGGCTGCTCGGGAGCTGCCGGGGAACGGCTGACAGGAGCTAACGTAGGACAGCTAGCTGTAGCTAATCTAGGCTGGTCCACATCAGCTACAGTGGACTGACTAGCTAGCGCTGCTACGGGGCGATTATTGATGGTTCGGAGCCTAGCCTGCTCCACGTGACAAAGTTGTCAACCACAGTCCTGTACTCACTCTCATCACCACCTGAAATACATCCTACTACAGCAGAGTCGTCAGAAAACTTCTGAAGGTGGCAGGTCTCTGTGCAGTATCTGAAATCAGTGGTGTAGAGAGTGAAGAGGAAGGGAGAGAGGACGGTCCCCTGCGGAGCCCCGGTGTTGCTGATCACTCTGTCTGACGTACAGCACTGCAGGCGCACGTACTGTGGTCTGCCAGTCAGGTAGTCCACAATCCAGGACACCAGTGGGGCATCCACCTGCATCGTTGTCAGCTTCTCACCCAGTAGAGTCGGCCTGATGGTGTCAAATGCACTGGAGAAGTCAAAAAACATGACCCTCACAGTGCTCGCCGGCTTGTCCAGGTGGGTGTAGACTTGGTTGAGCAGGTAGATGATGGCGTCGTTCACTCCAAGACGGGGCTGGTAGGCAAATTGAAGGGGATCCAACAGTGGTTGGACCATAGGTCGGAGCTGCTCCAGGATGAGTCTCTCCAGAGTCTTCATTATGTGTGACGTCAGTGCAACAGGCCTGTAATCCTTGAGGTCGCTGGGACGCGGTGTCTTTGGTGCAGGAACAAGGCATGATGTCTTCCACAACATGGAGACCTTCTGAAGACTGAGACTCATGTTGAAGACATAGTGAAAAACTCCACATAGCTGGGGGGCACAGGTCTTCAGGGCCCTTGGGCTCACGCCATCCGGGCCTGATGACTTGCCTGCATGGAGTCTGTTCAGCTGTCTTCTCACCTGGTCAGCAGTGAAGCTCAGTGTGGAGGTGTCAGGTAGGGGAGGGGTGTATGTGCTTCTCTGTTGAGTGCAGTCAGAGGAGGAGGTGAGAGTGAGGTCTTCATATGGAGATAAGGGAAAGCAAGAAGAGGAGAGGGAGGGAGGGAGAGAAAGTGGAGTTGATGGTTGCCATTGTACTGCAGAGTCTGCTAGGGGGTGATCTGGGGTCACTCTGTCAAATCTGTTAAAAAACAGATTCAGCTCATTTGCCCATTCCATGCTGCCGTCAGCTCCTCCGCCGTTTCTTGGCTGGTAACCAGTGATGGTCCTCATGCCACTCCACACCTCTCTCATGTTGTTTTGCTTAAGTTTCCCCTCCAACTTCTTCCTGTACTTCTCCTTGGCCTCTCTGATCTTGGATTTCAGAGTTGCCTGTATTTTCTTCACCTCCTCCTTGTTGCCAGCTCTGAACGCCCTCTTCTTGTCGTTCAGAATGGCTTTAATATCCCTTGTTACCCACGGCTTGTTGTTGGGGTAACAACTGACTGTCCTGGCTGGGACAATGGTGTCCACACAGAAGTTTATGTAGCCTGTGATGCACTCAGTGAGCCCATCAATGTCGTCACCATGGGGCTCACAAAGTGCCTTCCAGTCTGTCACCTCAAAGCAGCCCTGAAGTGTCTCCTTAGCCCCGTCTGTCCATCTCCTCACAGTCTTTGAAGTTGCAGGCAGACTCTTGACAAGAGGCACATAGCAGGGGGTGAGGTGAACCAGGTTGTAATCTGACCTGCCCAGTGGGGGGAGGGGGGAAGAGCTGTAAGCATCCTTTACATTAGCATACAGCAGGTCTATTGTTCTTCCTTCCCTGGTAGGACAGTTCACAAACTGTGTGAAAGTGGGAAGTGTGGAGTCCAAATTGACATGGTTGAAGTCACCCGAGATAGCAATGAATGCACTCGGGTGCTGAGTCTGTAACCGGGCTATTGCAGAGTGAATGATGTCACACGCGGTGTTTGGGTTTGCAGAGGGGGGAACATAAACTGCCACCATGATAACATGAGAAAACTCCCTGTGCAGATAATATGGACGAAGTCGGACAGCACACAGTTCAACATCCGGGCCGCAGATGCGCTCCTTCACGGTGATGTGAGCGGGGTTACACCACCGATTATTCACCAGAATGGCGAGCCCTCCTCCTTTGCGCTTACCGCTCCTGACGCAGTCTCTGTCGGCACGGACCGTGTGGAAGCCTCTGATGGTAGCGTTATCATCAGGAACATCCTGGTGCAGCCATGTCTCCATGAAGCACATCACACTACACTCACGATACTCCCTCTGACTCTGGGCCCTCGTCCATCTTATTTGCGAGGGATCTAACGTTCCCCATGATGATCGAGGGGAGACACGGCTTAAAACTTCTCCTTTGATGTTTCAGTGCCTCCCTCTTCCTCCGTAACTTTTTGTTTAGTCTGCATCCCCGGTGTGTCTTGCGCAAAATTTCAACAGGGATCTCCTCTTGCCTTGTCAGTGAAAAAGCCGGCTTGAGGTCTAACAGCTGATCCCTGGTGTAAACAATGCGGGTCGAGTGGAGTTGTTGCGTCGCTACGCCGAAAAAAGTAACACAACGGCAAGAAAAAGCCCGAAAAATCTCACAACCCACATGTCTCAGTGTGATGAAAAGAAAGTAATCCAACGTATTAAAGAAAAATAACGAAAAGTGCCTCAAAGATAAGAAAAGTAGAATAAAAGTGAAAGAAAATCGGGAGCTAGCGTAACAGGCAGCACACGTAGTGACGCATGCGCACTGATGCAGTCTCGCCTCCAATGCTACAAAAATGCTACATTTATTACACATACCATTATCGCTAAAGGAGGCAGAGGAGGAACTAAACATCTCACACACCATGCAAGAGAGAGGAGAGACAGCAGGAGAAAGAGAAGTCATTGCTAAAAGCTAAGCTAGCGGACCAGAGATAGAGTGATTAGATTAGAGTGTAGTGTTAAATCCGGAGGGACACGTGCACCACAGATGTTTAATTAAAGCCTATATGTCAAAGTCAAGGCCTGCGGGCCACATCCGGCCCGCAAAAGAATTTTCTATGGCCCCCGGGATGATATTTGATTAGTATTAGAACCGGCCCGCTGGCCGTAGCCGCCCGCTGCCGTTTTGCGTGCGCCAATACCACATTACCGACAATGCAACGGTAGCGAACAGACTCACTGCAGTGTTAGCCTGGTTGTCATGACTACCAAAACTCTTTGCACTATTGCAGTGCAGCAAGCGGGCATCGTTTTAATTATCCATCAGCAGTCAGAGCAGATGTCGACTTTCAGCTACCCCCCTCCCTAAAAAAATGGCTAAACGGAAGGTGGACGCTTGAAATTACTAACAGAGCCATAAGACAATATTGCTTTATTAATTTAATGTACAGGACATGTGATTTCTCTTTAAAGAAAGTTTGTTTTTGTCTATGTGCCTGTTGAAAATGTTTTCACTGGAAATTACTGACAGAGCCATAAAAAATACTGGATTATTCATTTAAACATTAGCCTAAATAGGCTAATGCCCACTGGACCCCTCCCTGGACCCCTCCCTGCCAGAGGCACTAAACAGGTTCTATGCCCGCTTCGAGGATCCTGACTCCCCCCACTCCTGCACCAGACTCACACCCCCCCCCCCCCCCCCCCCCCGGTGACACACCCCTCAGAGTGAGCACAGCTGACGTGAGGAGAACCCTCATAGGAATTAACCCCCGCAAAGCTGCAGGCCCCGACAACATCCCAGGGCGGGTTCTGAGGGACTGTGCTTATCAGCTGTCTGAGGTGCTGACGGACATTTTCAACACCTCACTGTCACTGGCATCTGTCCCCTCCTGCTTAAAGACTGCCACAATTGTCCCTGTCCCCAAGTGCTCCACAGTGACAGGCCTCAATGACTACCGTCCCATAGCTCTGACCCCTGTAGTCATGAAGTGCTCAATGTCACTGTGGACCCCCACCAGTACGCCTACAGGAAGAACCGCTCCACTGATGATGCCATCTCATCAGTGGTCCACACAACCCTCACCCACCTGGAGAGCAGGAACTCGTACGTCCGTCTGCTCTTCCTGGACTTCTCATCTGCCTTCAATACCATCATCCCACAGACCCTGGTACAGAAGCTCTCCCTCCTCGGTCTGAGTCCCACACTGGGGAACTGGGTCCTGGACTTTCTGACCAACAGAACACAGACTGTCAGAATCCACAACACCATCTCCTCCTCCATCACACTGAGCACTGGCTCGCCACAGGGCTGTGTGCTGAGCCCCCTCCTGTTCATCCTGCTGACATATGACTGCTCGGCGAGACACCCCAGCTGTCATATAGTGAAGTTCGCGGACGACACAGCAGTAGTGGGACGCATCACTGACAACGATGAGTCAGAGTACAGAGAGGAGGTGGAACATCTGGAGCAGTGGTGCAGAAACAACAACCTCTGCATCAATGTGAAAAAGACCAAGGAGATGGTGGTGGATTTCAGAAGAGACAGGCGCCCTCCCCCCCTCCTGCACATCGGAGGAGCAGCTGTGGAGGTGGTCTCCAGCTTCAGGTACCTGGGTGTGCACATCACCGAGGACCTCACCTGGAACACCAACACATCCTATCTGGTCAGGAAGGCCCACCAGCGCCTCTACTTCCTCAGGAAGCTGCAGCGAGCTGGACTTGGAGGCTCAGTCCTGAGGAGCTTCTACCACTGTGCGGTGGAGAGCGTCCTCTGCACCTGCATCACTGTGTGGCATGGCAGCTGCACTGCTGCTGAGAGGAAGGCTCTGCAGAGGGTGGTAAAGGCTGCACAGAGGACTGTGGGGAACAGCCTGCCCACCACCTCAGACCTCTACACAGCACGATGCAGAGGGAGGGCCCCCCGCATCATGAAGGACTCCACCCACCCCTCACATAGTCTCTTCCAACCCCTCCCCTCAGGCAGGCGGCTGAGGAGCATCCGGAGCAGGACCACCAGGCTCAGGAACAGCTTCTTCCCTGAAGCTGTGAGACTGCTGAACTCTAGCCCTGCCCTGTAGACCCACCTGTCCCACTAAGTACAATACCTGGCCATTATAGGGCAACATGTTCTTATAGTGTAATACACGGACCCTTGCACTACCACTACTCCCTACTTGCATGAGTATTTATTTTTTTTGCACATGCTAACTTCGGCCTCCTTACCTTACCTTATCTATTTTTATCTTATTTAATTGTTAGTTGTTAATTTCACAATGTTTATATAATTTCCCAATGTTTATATTCTCTGTTTATATTTCTCTAATGTTTATATTTATATTTCTCTAATGTTTATGGCTTAAAACTGGGACCTGAGTACCAATTTCGTACCATAACATGCAAATGTCCTGATATGACAATAAAGTTCCTTGATCCTTGATCCTTGAATGCCTGGGACCAGGAAAAAGGGCATACTTGGCATGGATATTTAACCTGTTTGGTCTGCTCTGACTCAGGGGAATCTACGGCTGTTGGCAAAACCACAATGACTGTAAAGGGATCAGTCTGAGCTCGAGTGCCAGCAGGTCACCACCCATAAAGTTCCTTGATCCTTGATCCTTGATACACCTTGTTAGGTATTGGTTCAATAGGCTATGTGTAATCATTTCAATATGCTTTAATAAACACTGAATCAGCCCGGCCCTTGGCTTGTAGCAAATTTGTTTTTTTGGCCCTCTGTGTATTTGACTTTGACATTCCTGAACTAAAGCAATATACGTGTACAGGAATTCAGAGATTGACCACAGAACACGGCAAAGTAAGAGTTGATTAATAAGCTAGGATAACACTCGTAACACCACAGTGCAGAAGCAGCAAACAGGAAGCGACACAATACGTTACCAACAGAACACACTGCAACAGCGTTCCTAACATTAGCTGCTCCGGTCCTCTATCTGTATCAGCAGCAACCATAAATCGGCAATGAAGTCATAAGCCAACGGCAAAATATGCTAATACATGCTAATTAGTGCAAACATCCACCAACTCCCACTCCTCACTTCCTGGTTGTGATTGCGATTGCTTGGCGGGTGCTTGCTTGTGGATTGTGTATTTTGGCTTCGGACTGTTTTGTGTATTCTGACATCTGACTTTGGATCACTTATATCGGATTATCTGCTGACACTCTCGGTTGATCACTGCCTGGTTTGAGACACTGATTTTGGAACACGGACTGAACTATGGTGCTAGTTGGCTATTTGGGAAACTAGCTAGCGGGTGGCTAAGGCTAACAGCTGACCGTGGGAGCGACCTCTGATACTTGGCAACATGCCTCCAAAGAAGGCACTCACAGCCGAGGAAGGTGACGAGATCAAGAGGTTGCTGGATTTTATGTCAGAGGAAATATCTGCTGTTAAACTGCAGCAGAAAGCCATCCTAGACCTGGTTGAGGAAGTGAAAGCTCTCCGAATCCACAACGCCGAAAAAGACCGGCGTCTGGCATACCTGGAGAGCAGAGTGGCTGAGCTGGAGCAGTACAGCAGAATGAACGATGTAATCGTAACTGGGCTCCGAATCAAGCCCCGGACATACGCTCAAGCGGCGAAGGTGGGCGATGGCGGGGAGCCCAATGAGCAAGATGTCAGCTCCGCGGAGCAACAGGTGCTTGCTTTTCTAGAGTCCAAGGGGATTGAGGTGAGTGCTGACAACATCGAAGCATGTCACCCTCTGCCCCGGAAAAATGACAGCACTTCAACCATCATCATGCGATTTATAAGCAGAAAGTACAAAAACGCACTGTTAAAACAAGGAAGGAAACTGAAAGGATCCAACGTTTTCATTAATGAGCATCTGACTAAACGAAACGCCGAAATCGCCAGGAAAGCCCGCTTACTAAGAAAACAGGGTAAAATCCAGAACACATGGACCACGAACTGTAAAATATTCATTAAACTAAACGGAACACCGGAGCAAGCCAAGGTTATGGTCATCAGGAACAATGAGGATCTGGACAAATACTCAGAATAAGGTATGTCGACTCAAGACTGAAATATGTGTACAAACACAACTAACACACTTCTTGAAGTTAATCAGTTACAACATAGAATTGCTGACTTTGATCACTTACAGTTAGATACTTTTCAATACACCAACCATAAACCACAGGACATTGAAAATGACATTGATCCAGATAACTTTTTCTTGAATATCAACAATGACTGCCATTATTATACTGACGATCAGTATAATAGTACATTCAAAACTGTAAACAAACTGTCAATAATCCACTTCAACAGTAGAAGCATGTAACTGCAATATCTGAGACTTGGATTAACAGTGAAAAGGGTATGGACTTTGAACTCGAAGGATATGAATTCATTTGTATGAGCAGGAAGAATAAAGGTGGTGGTATGGCTCTGTATGTGGACATGAATTATAACTACGAGGTGATTGAAAGGATGTCAATGGCGGTAGATAATATACTTGAATGCATTACAATAGAAATATGTATGGAAAAAATTAAAAATGTCATTGTAAGTTGTATATACAGAAACCCTGGGTCTAACAAAGACATTTTTAAAGACTGGATGGAGGAACACTTTGTAATATCAAAACACAAGGTCATGTACATCTGTGGTGACTTTAATATTGATCTGCTGAATCCAAATAATCATAAAATGACTGAGGAATATATCAACTCATTATACAGCATCGGCCTATACCCTAAAATCACAAGACCAAGCCGGATTACTACCCACTGTGCAACTCTGATTGATAATATACTCACAAACGACATTGAAAACAACACAGTCGGTGGATTATTAGTAAATGACATCAGTGACCACCTTCCGGTCTTTACAATTTATAATTGCAGTCATTTGAATAACAAGTATGACAATATACCGCAATATAGAAGAGTGAGAACAGAAAATTCCGTGGTAGCATTACTAAATGATTTACTTGCACAAGACTGGGAAGGAATATATGAAGAAAGTGACATTAATAAAGCATATGACGAAATTTTAAGAATATTCAAAGTACTGTATGATAAAAATTGCCCAATTAAACAACACTGTGGAAAGAAAAACTATAAAGATAATCAATGGATGTCGAAGGGACTACAGAATGCCTGCAAAAAGAAAAATCTACTTTATAGAGAATTTATAAAACATAGAACTAAAGAAGCAGAAAATAAATATAAGAAATACAAAAACAAACTAACCAATATTTTGAGAAACTAAAAAAACATCATAATTTGCTGGATAATAATAAACATAATATTAAGGGTACATGGAATATTTTAAACAGTATTATTAGAAATAGCTCTAGACAGATTAAGTATCCACATTACTTTATAGAAAACAATATGATTATTAATAACAAGAATGATGTGGTTAATAAATTTAATAGTTTTTTTGTAAATGTTGGACCTGAAATAACTAAAGAAATCCCAAATGTATTAGCATCTAATGATAATCTTATAGATAGAAATCCAAGCACTATGTTTCTTAAACCTGTAGAAGAAAAAGAAATATTAGATATTGTTAATAAATGCAAAAACAAAACATCCACAGATAATAATGGCATAGATATGAAAATAGTGAAAAAAGTGATTGTGGGTATTTCTAAACCATTGACACATATTTGTAACCTTTCATTTCAAACTGGTCTGTTTCTCAATAGTATGAAATTAGCCAAAGTTATTCCCCTATGCAAAACTGGAGATACTCACCACTTCACAAATTACAGACCTGTCTCTCTTCTCCCACAATTCTCTAAAATATTAGAAAAACTTTTCAATAATAGACTCGAGAACTTCATAGATAAGCACAACTTACTCTCAGATAGCCAATACAGATTCAGAAATAACCGATCAACAGCACAAGCTTTAACAGAACTCACTGAAGAAATCACAAATTCTATTGATAAAAAGAAATATGCACTTGGGGTATTTGTTGATCTAAAAAAGGCATTTGACACTTTAAATCATGAAATATATAGCATTGGAGTGGGTTGGTAGTTATTTGAAAAACAGGAGACATTTTGTGAAGCTGGGAGAGTATCAGTCGCAATGTCTAGACATTGTCTGTGGCGTACCCCAGGGGTCAGTATTAGGTCCCAAACTCTTTACCATCTATATCAGCGACATATGTAAAATATCACAAACTCTGAAATTTATCTTATTTGCTGATGATACAAACATTTTGGGTTCTGGTGAGAATTTACAGCAACTTTTGGACACTATCATTGCAGAAATTGGTAAAATAAAAATATGGTTAGACAAGAATAAGTTATCACTAAATCTGAACAAAACAAAATTTATGATATTTGGCTGCAGTAGAATAGACATGGGGGTACAGGTGCAGATAGAGGGGTACGTATAGAAAGAGTCCATGAGACTAAATTCCTTGGAGTGATAGTAGATGAAAAAATTTGCTGGAAACCACATATTAAGCACATTTACACAAAATTATCCAGAAGCATCTCAGTTCTGGCCAAAGCTAAGAATTTTCTGGATAACAAGTCACTCCACATTATTTTGTAAACTGGTTTTACCTTATCTAAATTACTGTTCAGAGGTCTGGGGAAACACTTATAAAGGTTCACTGAAACCACTTTATATATTGCAGAAAAGAGCCATTCAAATAGTTCACAATGTAGGATTTCGTGAACATACTAATTCATTGTTTTTGACATCTAAATTATTCAAACTGTATGACATCATTGAATTTCAAACAGCACTGTTCATGTACAGAGCCAGAAACAACTTATTACCAAGGAATTTACAGATAATGTTTTATGATAGAGAAGGTGGGTATGATTTGAGAGATAAACTAAATTTCAAAATTCGCAGTATTCAAACAACTATGAAAAGATTTACCATATCAAGCAGTGGAGTAAAACTGGAACAAACTGGATGTGGAACTTAAACAATGTGCAAACCTCAGACAGTTTAAAAATAAATATAAACAGATGATCTTTAATAGGTACAGGGATGAGGGGGTGCAACTTTCATAGGTGCATGTGCGGTGTTTCTGTAGTACAAGACTACCTTTGTCGAAGTGTAGTCTTTTGTTTTTTGTTCTTTATTTATTTAATTTATTTTTTTTTAGGGCTGTGTACAGGCAGGCATGTATAGGTGTGTATATGCACTGTAGGTAGGTGTAGGTGGTATGGATGTGGATGTATGTAGATATACTGTACAAACATACACACACTGATTACACTGCATATTGCATGCAAGTAATGGTATGTGTGTTACGTGTTACATGGGATATCGTATTGTATAATTGTCATTGAGTTCTGCACTACAGAGATAATGGTACAAAGGGACAGTTTGAATAAGCATTGTGCTTCCCACTGCTCCTTCTCGATAGCACTTTTCTTCTTTTTTTTCTGTTCTTTTTGTTTGTGTCATTTTTTCTTTCTTTTGTTCTTCCTGTTGGTGAGGAAGGTTTATTAATTTTTGGTCATGAATCACTGTATTTTGCATGTTTATTTTGGAATATATTTTATTTCATTTTTTGTATTACTATTTTGGGTTATTGCAACTGCTGATTGAGAAAAATGAATAAACTAAACTAACTAAACAGATGGTTATTATTATTATTATTATAAATAGTGAGAAATTTACTTACAGAAAAAACAGCAACACAGACTCCTTCGACGGTCAGTTAGTACAGTCTACACTACAACAAGCCATATTGTCACAAAAATCTATCCGAACATTGGCAAACAAACACGGACACTGGAGGCCCTGTCAACCACTGGAGGTAGCCGGAGGTCTCTGGATGTAGCCGCCTAGCCCAGCCGATGCGTTAGCAAAGAGCTAACTGCCAGTGCCTGTCTATGGGGCTGTCACTCAACATAACAATAGAGACAAAAAATGTACCAGGCTGTAAATATGTTTTTTAGGCTGTAAAGTGGGCTATTTTAACATGGGGGTCAATGGAGAATTGCTCACTTCCGGAGCCAGCCCCCAGCAGCAGCTGAGGAACTGCAGCTGAGGAACTGCAGCTTTTTGAACGCGGAAGTGATCCTCACTGCTGAAACCTACAACTCCCCCCTTGGGTCGCTCACGTGTGACGGGGAGTGACCAGGGATGTAACAACATCGCAACAATGTGCTCACTGTGGACAAGCGGGTGAGGGGGTAGTACTAAAAGAGTGTGCATCCTGCAAGAAAGTGCTTTACTGTTCCAGGCCATGTCAGGTAGACAATTGGGCTGAACAAAAAAATATGTGAACCACCCTTATGTATGACCATGAACACTGCCTCAAAAAGTGAAAAGCAGGCTAAAAGAGCTCCATTGATTGGGGAAAAGCACATTGTTGATTTCTTCATTCAAGGTTGAAGGTTTCAGGGTTTGTGGGACTCATGCTCCCAGGTGACAATAATTGATGAGCTATGGAAAGAAACACACCTGCCTGATGTGAGATTAAGAGGCGTTTCAGAAATTTTGGACATAACACAAGGTCTAGACATTCAGGCAGCAAATGGGGAGAGCATGAAATGAAACAGATATTTAGAAGTACATGTGCGAGCTAATGTTTTTTCTTCTTTTATCAGAGGAGTTGAAAACTAATACTATCTTGTGGATGTTGTCTTCATTGATAGATGCAACTACTCAACAGTTAATTTCTATCTAATTTGTGTACATTTTCGTCCTTTACATTAAAAACACACTGTTTTTGGGTAGGTTCCCAAAAACTATAATGGAAAAAACATAATTCCCAAAAATTAAAATGGAAAATACAGAATTTGAAAATAAAACAAAATTTATAGGGCCCTAATATTAGGAGACCGACCTCAGTCCAAGAGATGGCGGCGTGTAATGTGTCACAGCGTGCAGTTCACACGTCGGGTTTAAAAGCGACAGTGTGAAGACATTTTGTTTCAAAGAAGTTTTATATTTTCTAAATGCTGGGAAATTGTTAAAGTTAATAATAAAGAAAAGATAGAGATAAATGTGTTTTACTTCAATGAATGGATATTTAAAAATATACATTATTTTACAAGTAACTACAAAGTGAGAAAAGAAACATTCTATGTGGGAAAAAAAGATTAATCAAGATAATCATCGACAGCATCGATAATCTGTGAGTCGTTGAATCGTAGCACTGTGAATCATAATTGAATCAAATTGTGAGGTGACTTAGATGGCACACCCCTTATTCTGCCCCTGCTAGTGTGCGTTTGGCATCCTCTAGCCTGTTACACCAGCTCGGCAGATAGCGAACAGTTTCCCAAGAAAGAAGCTGAGGTTTCTTTTCAAACTTTACTCAGGAATCACTGTAAAACTAAATAAACATACAAATATGTGTCATCATGTCATTTTATCTAAATACATTCTCATACAAACATAAAGTAGCATGTTTAGATTCATAGAAAAATGTCCGCTAGCTTAATGCTAACTTATATGGGGAATTGTATAGCGATGCTAGCGGTTAGCATGCACGGATTAGCAAATGTATTTTATACTGTAAACTCTGTTAATAAACGAAACATTCTCTAAATGTGGTGTTACAACATCTGAACATAAAAATAATACAGGCAAACGTTTTCTGGCCATATAAAGAAGAATAAAAAGGATGGGAGTTTCCCTGCTGTCTGTCTGCCAACCTGTCATCTGAACCTCTCCCTGACTTCTTGTTGTCCGAACCAGCTACGGAAACACTGAAGGCACAAATTAGCATTGCTACAAGAAAATCTCTGCTAAACTCAAACTCAAAACCATAACATCACACCCCTATTATGGATGAACTGCTGGACAACCTGCATGTTAACACACACGACCTCCTGGACTTTTGCGTAAGTTGAGTGTGCGTGTACAGACTATAAGGTGGAACCAATAGCATTATATGCACTGGATATTTGCTTTAAGCATTACTCACCTGTTGGTTGAGATGTCAGGGACGACATCTGTGTTGAAGGGGAGTGTGTAATGGTCATAAGAATGGTATGAATGCAATGGCTAGAAATCAGTTATAAATGCAATGATAAAAATGCTTTAATTCATCTCCATCCATGGTAGAAAACATGATTCTAACAAACCTATTTCATTTTAATTTCCTGTTAAAATTTTGTTAATTCATTGTTTTATTAAAAACAGGCTTGGAAAGAGTTAAAAATATACTTTGATTTGCAGATCGGGATTATTGTAATCCATTGCTCTGTGTTTGACTGCCAGAGTCTCACTCGGCCACTGGGGGGGGGGCGCAGCTCGCACTCATTCATTACAATACGGAACTCGATAGAAACTACATCACTTCTGTGTCGTTCCTATTATTCTCCCCTTTTACAGGTAAGAGTATAGATTTTAGCATGTATAATGATGTACATACGTTGTGAGGAATCAGTAGGCAGTGATGTTTAAGACTGTGTAACGTTTCATGTATATTTTGTTGGCTAAATGTAAATCGTTGTTGTGTTAGCCTGTTTGCGAGCAGTGTTAGTGCAGACTGCGGCACGATTGCGGTAGCATAACATAATGTCTGCATTATATGTCAGTGTTTTTCTGTTTTGAAATTGTGTTTCTTAAGACAAAAAAACAACAACAGGGTGTTATTTTTCACAGTTCTGTAAGCGTGTTGAAAAGATGTTTGTGAAAAATTCATTACAATACAGAACTCGGTAGAAACTACATAGCTTCTGTGTTGTTCCTATTATTCTCTCCTTTTACGGGGCGCAACAGTTGCACCTTTAGATACCTGTGTCCACAAGATCATCTCATAATGAGTTGGGATGATGACTGGTTGCTGTTGTGGTAATTTAACCATACGCTCGTAAGTTGGAAGAGGACCTCTGGTGGTGACCTGCTGGCACTCGAGCTCAGACTGATCCCTTTACAGTCATTGTGGTTTTGCCAACAGCCGTAGATTCCCCTGAGTCAGAGCAGACCAAACAGGTTAAATATCCATGCCAAGTATGCCCTTTTTCCTGGTCCCAGGCATTCAAGGATCAAGGATCAAGGAACTTTATTGTCATACCAGGACATTTACATGTTATGGTACGAAATTAGTACTCAGGTCCCAGTTTAAGCCATTCAGAGCAAGACGTGAACAAGAATGAAATCTAAACATAAGGGCAATAATATAAACATTAGAGTAGAAAATATAAGAGTAGAGAATATAAACATATAAACATTAGAGCAGAGAAATAAATATAACATTAGAGAAAATAAAAATAAACATTAGAGCAGAAATATATAAACACTGTGAAATTTAAACAATTAACAATTAAATAAAGAGAAAATAAGATAAGATAAGGAAGCCGAAGTTAGCACGTGCATAAATACTCATGTGCAAGTAGGAGGTAGTGGTAGTGCAGATGTAGTCCGTGTATTGCACCTATATGAGCATGTTGCCCTATGGTGGCCAAGTATTGCACTTAGTGAGACAGATAAAGTGTTGTAGTGCAGGACTGTCAGTGTGTGGTGGTGGGGGGAGGTCGGTCTACAGGGCAGGGCTAGAGTTGAGCAATCTTACAGCTTCAAGGAAGAAGCTGTTCCTGAGCCTGGTGGTCCTGCTCCGGATGCTCCTCAGCCGCCTGCCTGAGGGGAGGGGTTGGAAAAGATTGTGTGCGGGATGGGTGGAGTCCTTCATGATGCGGAGGGCCCTCCCTCTGCATCGTGCTTTGTAGAGGTCTGAGGTGGTGGGAAGGCTGTTCCCCACAGTCCTCTGTACAGCCTTTACCACCCTCTGCAGAGCCTTCCTCTCAGCAGCAGTGCAGCTGCCATGCCACACAGTGATGCAGGTGCAGAGGACGCTCTCCACCGCACAGTGGTAGAAGCTCCTCAGGACTGAGCCTCCAAGTCCAGCTCGCCGCAGCTTCCTGAGGAAGTAGAGGCGCTGGTGGGCCTTCCTGACCAGATGGGATGTGTTGGTGTTCCAGGTAAGGTCCTCGGTGATGTGCACACCCAGGTACCTGAAGCTGGAGACCACCTCCACAGCTGCTCCTCCGATGTGCAGGGGGGGGAGAGGGCGCCTGTCTCTTCTGAAATCCACCACCATCTCCTTGGTCTTTTTCACATCGATGCAGAGGTTGTTGTTTCTGCACCACTGCTCCAGATGTTCCACCTCCTCTCTGTACTCTGACTCATCGTTGTCAGTGATGCGTCCCACTACTGCTGTATCGTCCGCGAACTTCACTATATGACAGCTGGGGTGTCTCGCCGAGCAGTCATATGTCAGCAGGGTGAACAGGAGGGGGCTCAGCACACAGCCCTGCGGCGAGCCAGTGCTAAGGGTGATGGAGGAGGAGATGGTGTTGTGGATTCTGACAGTCTGTGTTCTGTTGGTCAGAAAGTCCAGGACCCAGTTCCCCAGTGTGGGACTCAGACCGAGGAGGGAGAGCTTCTGTACCAAGGTCTGTGGGATGATGGTATTGAAGGCAGATGAGAAGTCCAGGAAGAGCAGACGGACATATGAGTTCCTGCTCTCCAGGTGGGTGAGGGTTGTGTGGACCACTGATGAGATGGCATCATCAGTGGAGCGGTTCTTCCGGTAGGCGTACTGGTGGGGGTCCACAGTGACATCGATGGAGTTTTTGATGTGGCCCATGACCAGCCTCTCAAAGCACTTCATGACTACCGGGGTCAGAGCTATGGGTCGGTAGTCATTGGGGCCTGTCACTGTGGAGCACTTGGGGACGGGGACAATTGTGGCAGTCTTTAAGCAGGAGGGGACAGATGCCAGTGACAGTGAGGTGTTGAAGATGTCCGTCAGCACCTCAGACAGCTGATGAGCACAGTCCCTCAGAACCCGCCCTGGGATGTTGTCAGGGCCTGCAGCTTTGCGGGGGTTAATTCCTATGAGGGTTCTCCTCACGTCAGCTGTGGTCACACTGAGGGGTGTGTCACCGGGGGGTGGTGTGAGTCTGGTGCAGGAGGGGGGGGAGTCAGGATCCTCGAAGCGGGCATAGAACCTATTGAGTGCCTCTGGCAGGGAGGGGTCCAGTGGGTCAGTTCTTTCCTCGCCACTCTCAGCGCTGATTCCTCACCTGCCCTAAACGCAGCATCCCTAGCTTTCAGCAGAGCTCTGACCTCAGCATTCAGCCAGGGTTTCTGGTTTGGGAAGCAGGTTACTGTCCTGGTGGTGACGACATCATCAGCACACTTGGAGATGAAGCTGAGGACGGAGGAGGTGTATTCCTCTAGGTCCACCTCTCCCTCATATGTGGCTGCCTCCCTGAAGACCTGCCAGTCTGTGCATTGAAAACAGTCCTGTAGCACAGAGGCTGCATCACTGGGCCACACAGTGACAGTCTTCTTTGTTGGCCTGATCCGTCTCAGCAGGGGGCGGTAAGCTGGCGCAAGCAGGATGGAGATGTGGTCGGAGAGGCCAAGAGGGGGGCGGGGGAGAGCTCTGTATGCATCCTGAATGTTAGTGTACACACAGTCCAGAATGTTATCTCCGCGTGTGGGGATGGTGACATGCTGGTAAAAACTGGGCAATGTGTCCGTCAGTTTCACGTGGTTAAAGTCTCCCGCAACCACATAAAACGCCTCCGGGTGCCTGCTCTGCAACAAGCTAATTGTGTCTTGTAGCTCCTGTAATGCTTCGTTAGCATTAGCGTTAGCATTAGCACCCGGCGGGATGTAAACAATGGTGACGAACACCGCGGTGAACTCCCGTGGCAGATAGTGCGGCCGACATTTCACTGTCATAAGTTCTATCGCCTCAGAGCAGTAACTTTTTACCAGTCCACAGTTTGTACACCAACCTTCATTCACGTACACACAGAGTCCTCCTCCCCATGTTTTCCCTGACCGGTGGTCACGGTCCGCCCGGAAAAGCTGTAGTCCGTCGATCTGGAAGGCTGAGTCCGGCATGTTGTGGTTTAGCCAGTTTTCCGTGAGGCAGAAAACAGCACAGTTCCTCATCTCCGTGGAAACACTCAGCCTCAGGCGTAACAGATCCACTTTGTTGTCCAGGGAGCGGACGTTGGCCAGAAAGAGAGTTGGAATCGGCGGCCTGCTGGCCTTCAGCCGGACTAGCGCGCCTGCTCGCTTTCCTCTCTTTTGTTTTCGGGAGCATCGCTTCCTCTTGCCGGCTGCTCCCCGTACTCTGCGGCGGCACTCCGTCGTCCTCAGGAGCCCCTGTCTTCCGAGTGCGGATTTCAGCTTCGGTGGGATTGTGATAACCGAACTATCTCTGGTTCGGTAGAGCTGTACCTTACACACGAATTTAGCGCTAAACTAGTGCTAAAAGCGGCCTCGAAGTTGGAAAAGTAAGGCTTAATCCTGGGAGCTCGAGAAGCCGCTGCATCACTGTGCGCTGCCATCTTGTCTTATCTCATCTTCATTGTTAACAAGTATCACACCTATTCTAAGAGCATGAATACTTCTTACCATCAACCCTTGAAACATGGCTACAAGCCAAAGCATAACGAACTCAGGCCATTAGTAGTGTGCAGGGTCAGCCAGAGGGATACTTTCAACAATGGTCACACTGGTTCCTTCTATGTATTTCCTAGAATAATTCAGCTTAGCAATGTGACTGGTGATCCTGTATCAAGCTTAAAAGGTATAAAGCACCCATTCATTTTAATGACATCAGGGCACTCGCCAACCAAAATAAAGCTGTGATGTGGGCTCCTTTTCCAGGGTAACTGACCCTACCTGTCAGCCCTCAGCTGCAGGGGACATTTAAAATCCTCAAGCTCTGATCGTCAGTGTGAATACCAGTGCTGAACATGCCCGACTGCAGGCCCAACTCAGGTAGATGGGTCTGTCCTGTGTGTTGCACAGATGGACTGGTGCTGTTGTGCCTACTTGCATCCAATGGTTGGAATCAATTCCCTGGTTGAGAGGTGGGTCCTCACCTATTCCATTAGGTTATCTGAAAGGGCTTTCTGTCAGGAATGAGTAAGTAGTGGAGTGGACACAGGTGCAGAGTCAGAGTTTGTGATAACCAGAAAACGGTTTAATCAGTCCAGGGGTCGATTTCATGAAGGAGGTTCAACAAACTCTGAGTATGAGTGTTAACCCTGAGTTGACAAACCCTGAGTTGAAAAACTCTGAGTTTCCTGTTTCAACACAGCTGATTCACATTAGTTTTGTCAACTCTGAGTATGTTGACTCCGAGTTAAGCGCGTGCACCACGACTATAAATAAGCCATCATCAATGGAGCCCCGATTCCTTGATTCACCATGGAAGCGGGATCAAAAAGAAAGCGCTCAACATTTTTTTCACCCCTGGAGCTTGAAATTTTGATGGAGGCATACGGTGAATATGAGCATATTTTCCGAAAAAAAAGCAACACAGTGGCAGCGGCAAAAGATAGAGAAAACGCATGGGAAAAAAATCACTGCTCGAGTCAATGCGTAAGTTTTGTTTTTAATCACTCATAAAATATTGCAATATTACATGCAAAAAATGCTGTTGGCCCCCTGTTCATGCAGGTGCAACCCAGGGGGCGAAAAACGGACTTGGAGGCAGTTGAAAATGAAATATAAAAATATAATTCAATCAGGTGAGTTGGAAATATAACATGCCTGGTTGTATCTCACTTTGGTAACATTTGATATGTCTATTTCAATTTAATTGTAATTCAATTTTCAATTTTTATTTATATTTTTAATTTATTTATTGAATACTGTAACAGCTCTTTCAGTCCTGCATGATGTTTTCACACATTCTGCCCCCTGTAATGTTTCATTAATTAATGTGGTGAAGTTAACATTTGACTCCTGCCTAGCCAACAGAAAGAGGGCAGAGGCCCGTAAAACAGGTGGAGGACCTGCACCACCACCTCTAACAGAGGCAGAGGAGAGGGCCCTTAGCCAAACAACAGGAAGGCCCATGGCTGAGGGAATCCCAGGGGGCAGCTCATCTGAACCAGTCAGCCCTGAGGACACAAGTGCCTTCATAACATGTAACAAGTCCACACTTCTATATTGTTTTTTTTATGAAGCCTCTTTTAGATGCAAAAGCTGTTTGTTCCTGAATCCAATAGATTCTGAGGGAAGTCTCCACCTATTGGAGCCTCATGTGGCCCAACTCCAGCCTGTTGTAAGTACCTCAACACACCATAACCCCATAACCAATAGTGGTATAAAGTTCACAAAATGAAATGCTTGACTTCAAAGGATGACAAACATGAAGATGAGGACACTGTCTGCTGTCACAGACAGGCCTTCAGAGGTATCATATTAGATCAGCATTACATGTACATGTTACTTTCTTGTATGGATTTATATTGACATGGAAGCTAACATATTCATCCTTTTTTAACAGAGCATAACTGGACAGCATGAAGAGGGTCCATCAACTTCTGCAGAACAAATGAATACAGTGAGAGTTTCAGTGAACAACAGAGTTTAATTCTGTATAATTGACTGTGTTGAACAATATTCTTGTGGATTTCCAGTTACCAGTCAAGGAGTTATACAAAATTCATCTACTTAAACAAATCCAAAAAACGGACAAGGAAATGTTATACCTGGACCGCCAGATCCAAAAGGCAGATCTGGAAATCGAGATACTTAAACACAAGCTGGAGGTGTGTGTGTAGTCAGAGGTAAATTTAATGTATTATTAGAGCAATATGAAAAACTAACAGAAAAATGTTCTCTTTGTCTCTGTCTGTCTGTAGGATATAAGGAAGACTAAATAAAATGAACGTGTGACAGTGTGGTATTCTGTGTGGCTGTAATTTAACATGGAAAATGGTTGTTGCAGATCAGATCTCTGATTGCCCTTCCATCCTGATTTTCTGGGAGCTGGATGGGGTCCTCCTCAGGGTCTTCTATTTGTAGGGCAGGGTGTTGCTCTCCTCTAATAGTTGCAATATTATGGAGAATAACACATGCCACAATTATGTCACAGGCTCTCTCAGGGGTTACTCTGAGATGACGTAAGCACTGGAAATGGGCTTTCAACAGGCCTATAGTCATCTCTACCCTGGCTCTCGTCCTGCAGTGTGCCACATTGAAGTGCTGCTGGGGTCCTGGTTGAGGGTCTGGGTAAGGGGTTATAAGATTTCATTGGCAGGGGTAACCCCTGCCACCCAGAAGGAAGCCATGAATCTCTCCTGCAAGTGAAGTCACATTTTTTACTTCTGATATTTTTCTCAGAAAAATTAGACAAAGATCTTTGCGGTGACAAACAGCAATGTTTCAGACCACTTACCACATTCCAGTCTATTGCTTATTGTAGACTCTCGATATATGCGGGAGTCATGCACAGACCCGGGCCACTTGGCTTCCACATTTGTGATAATGTGTGCTGCATCACAAATGATCTTGACAGTACAGAAAATGAGACAAGTTAGTTGAAATATTTGTGCTCTGACATTTAAAAGTAGTAGTCAATGTATGTACCTGCACATTGATGCTATGGAAGGACTTCCTATTCACATAATCTCCTTCATTTTCTGAAGGAGCAGTGATAGGAATGTGGGTGCCATCAATGCAGCCAATCACATTGGGAAATCCTAAAAGACATTCAAATTATTGCTCCCAGAGGTCACAGCAACATGTTATTGACAGAAAAGTTATTAATCATTTAAAATTATTTACCTGCAATCCCATGGAACTCTTCTTTGATGGCTCTCACAGGTTTGTGTCCGGGAAAAACAACAAAAACTGATAAAAACCGCTTCAGAGCGAGGCACACCTTTCTTATAGCCCTGCAAACGGTTGCTTTGCTTATGTGTTCTGCATCGCCGATATTATAAAGAAAACTTCCATTCGCAAAAAAACGTAGAGCAATGCAAAGTATTTGTTCAGTGGTGAGTGCACGTCCACGGTGGGTGATGTGAGTGATGAGAGGGCGGATGAGGTTGTGAATGTATTGCAGTGACTGTAACGAAAAACGATAACGTTCAAATAAAAAGTCAACAGGTACAACAAGGAGAAGGCAAACTTGAAATCCAAAATCCAGGCAGAGGTCAAACAATCGGTATAACAAGCACAACAAGGAACGCTGAAAAGCTTGGTAGAAACACTAGGAACACACAAGACAATCTGGCAAGGAGTGTAGAGAGGACGGGAACTAAATACATCAGGAGGCGGGGAAACAATTACACACAGGTGAAACACATTAAGGGAGGAAGGGTAATCAGGAGGTGGGAGGAGCACACGAGGAGAGGGAAGTCAAGACACCTGATACGAGAGGAAGAACTGTGAACAATTGGAAACTCAAGCATTACCAAAATAAAACAGGAAACACAAAATAAACAATAAGACCGCCGTGGCTCCCAGGGTGAAACCTGACAGTGCCCCCTCCTTAACGTGTGCCTCCTGGCGCACCACCTGGCTTCTCTGGGTGACGGCGATGGAACTCCCGGATGAGAGCGGGGTCCAGGTGTCATGACTAGCCCCTAGGGGGCTGTTTTTGGAACTTCTTGGTGAACTTTTGGACATTTTCAGTTTGAGTTTAGTTTTATTTTGGAAAGTTTAGTTCTTGTGTATCATGCCTTGTTTTACTTACTGTCTTAGTCTGTAAATTATGTTATGTTTTGTCTGGTGTCTATGTTGTCTTGTGGATGGGTGGATGCGGAGAGACCTAGGAAGATGGAGTCTGACTGCCACAGGGTTAATGATTTTCTCTATTTCAAAGGGGCTGATGTATTTGGGTGAGAGTTTCCTTGATTCTGTCTGGAGTTTGATGTGTGCAGTGGAGAGCATAACAGACTGACCTGGAACATAGGTGGGAGCTTGGGTGCGGTGTCGAACAGCCAGCCTCTTGTTTTCTGTCGAGCGGAGCAGGGCAGCCCGAGCCTCCCTCCAGATGTGTCTGCAGCACCGGAACTGATGCTGGAGCGAAGGTACCGCCACCTCCTTCTCCTCTTCCGGAAACAGAGGAGGTTGGTAGCCCAGAGCGCACTCAAAAGGGGATAGTCCAGAGGCAGAAGAGGTGAGGGAGTTGTGTGCGTACTCTACCCAAGGGAGGTGGGTGCTCCAGGACGACTGGTTGTGGAGGCAGATGCATCGGAGGGCGGCCTCCAAGTCCTGATTGGCTCGTTCCGTTTGGCCGTTGGTCTGAAGATGGAAGCCCGACGACAGGCTGGCTGAGGTGGAGCAGAACGCTCTCCAAACCTGGGAGACAAACTGTGGCCCCCTGTCAGAAACAATGTCCACTGGAATCCCATGTAAATGGAAGACATGTTTAATCATAAGACGGGCTGTGTCCGCAGCGGTAGGGAGCTTACGGAGAGCCACGAAATGTGCAGCTTTAGAGAAACGGTCTACGATGGTTAAAATAACAGTCTTTCCTGAAGAGGGAGGTAACCCTGTGACAAAGTCCGGTAACGCTTTAGAATAACGAACCCTTATAAGACATTTATAAGCTATTAGCAGATATTAGTAGATAGTTAACTAATCATGAACTAAACACTTATATACATTTGTAAATGATTATTAAAACACTTATTAATTAGGTTATAAGACATTTATAAACTATTAGTACATATTGAACTAATCATGAATAAACCATTTATATACATTTGTAAATGATTATAAAACCATTTATAACTAAAGTTGTACAACATTTATATATGATTTAGACATTATTAAAAATGCTGTGCCAACATTGTTTGTACATGATTTATTCATCATCAACTAATTTTCAATATGATCAACCTTATTAGTAAATTATTGGTGAAATAGTGTAGATGTGTTAAAAAACCCACTGTACCACCATTTGTTTATTCATGTTTAACAGATGATTTGTTAGGTATTCGTAAAAAAAAATCTTAATCAAATCGGTCCACACAATCATTGGACCATTTAATCGGTTTGTGGTGTTCTTGGTAGTTTTTTCCCTTCTGTCAGCTCTCTCAATATACTGGCCAAACCAGGCATTTTAACAGCTCAGAAAAATTAAGCCTCCAAGTTCACCGCCTACATTTGAACGCATATCAAAGAATGAATGGATGGGCCCGCCAGAAAACTTCAATCTCAAACAAGGCAGTTCGACATGTTTATATGTCTATGTGTGTTTAGGAGCTGTTAGCAGCGTTGCCGGGTGTATGACAATTACCATACTTTGTACAATAATTGTGCCCTTTGTACTATTTACGATCAGTGATGAAGTCCCATAATGTACGTTAATGTGATCATTGTGTGACACTTTGTATTAGTAGCTTCAGCTTGTATGTGCGTCAATTGATGCATTCCCGTGTTGTGGGAAATTTAAAAAGTCACATCTACAGCGCAGAGGAAAGATGGAACAAATCTACAACATCTAAACATCACACTGTCGCAAAATAGTTTCTAACATGCATATTTTCTTTTTTTTATAGTATTACATTAGTTCTTTAGAAAATGTAAAGCACTAATGTAAAGCATTAGTGCTTTACATTATGTCCCTGAACGCAGCACCACTTTCAGGCAGTACAGGCAGCGACAGCAGAGACTCATTTCTGCTGTTGCTTATGACTCATTTACACTTTCCCTCAATATTTTAACATTTCCCATCTGGCAACGCGGTCCGTTAGACATTCTGATGCTGGAACATGTACGTCACAACAAGAGCTAAGCGTTCCAAGCAACCTTGGACTATTGAAGACAGGGAAGGAGCTGGCAGCAGCAGCGCAGGTAACGTTAAGCTAACTGTTACAGTAACGTTACAAGTCCACAGTTCTAAATTCACGTTTGCTGGTTAACTTATTTGTTGACTTATTTTATCTGGCAGAATCTACTAAACTATCAAGCAAGCACAAACACTAATCGGTTTTTAGCTAGTTAGCTCTGTTAGCTATATCGGCTAGTCTAGCTAACTTTATCAACAGGACATGTCAGTGTGGTTTGGATAGTTTTGCTAATCCCACATGGTGAATGCAGATTGATGCAAGGGGATAAGCTATCGGAACATGAAACACTGAATAACTTGTGGTTGTGCCATTAAGCATAGTAGTAATTGTTTTAGCTGGCATGATAACTAGTGATGGGAATCAGTTCAGGTTGAGAATTTCGAGAAGTCGGGTACAACAGGGAGAAGGCAAACTCGGAACTAGGAACACACAAGACAATCTGGCGAGGAGTGCAGGGAGGACGGGAACTAAATACATCAGGAGGTGGGGAAACAATTACACACAGGTGAAACACATTAAGGGAGGAAGGGTAATTCGGAGGTGGGAGGAGCACACGAGGAGAGGGAAGTCAAGACACCTGAAACGAGAGGAAGAACCGGAAACTCAAGCATTACCAAAATAAAACAGGAAACACTAAATAAACAATAAGACTGCCCTGGCTCCTGGGATGAAACCTGACACTTTCAACTGTTCAATAATCTCCTCCCTAATTTCTCCGATCAGCCCTTATTAAAATTTGACTTGTATCTGGTCTTCCTAACCCCTAACCCTAACCCTCTCCTGTCTCTGGTCACGCTTGTGTCTGTTACCGCTCTCCTTTCCTGTCCTCCTCTCCTATCTCACATCAACACTAAAAAGGCACACTATCCTTTGTCAACCAGACCTGAGCTGTGGGTTCTGTGGCCCAGTTAATCACTGCTGTTTCTTATCACTTCGATCCTCAGCTGAAACGAACATGCAGGAAATAAAATCATGCAATAATAACTCCAGAAAACCACACAATACCACATAATATAAAACTAGTTAAACCATGTAACATTAAAACCAGTAAGACCAAATGTAAAATATACATTAATACTGATAAAACCCCAATGGAATAATACAGTACAGCATACAAATGCTAGAATCGTAAAAAACAAACAAACAAAAACAAAAAAAACACTTAGCTTAAAATAAGGTCCCACACTGACACTCATGGATGTATTTATGCTTATTAAAGTGTGGTTCGAGTCTCGTTTCGTCAAGTTTCGTAAAAAGTGACAATATTCATGTAAGTTGTCATTTAACCTGCTCCATGATTAGTTCCATGTAAAGATACAAATTATAAACACCAGAACATGAAATATATAAGTTGTGCAATACATATGAGAAGTATTTCCACACATCGCAATTTAAGGTCCTTTGCTTGTACTTTGGTGGTTGTTGGTTACCTACTTTCATTACAGTGTGCATCTCATTAGGTGTCTGTTGCTCAGCACCACCTCCGGGTGGAACTTACACTAATGAGGACACTACATCTAATGAACATTCTCCTACCCTCTGTCCTTAATTACAGCGCTGTGCCTCTCCGAGGCCAAGAGTTGCAGCAAAGAACCCATCGAAACCCAAGCTCCATAAACCTCCTCATCCCCAAGAGCCGAAACCGCAAAAACACATGTCCATGTCTGCTGCTCTACCACGCCATGTTTGGAGGGTTTAGCAGTGAGGCTGTGTGTGCGTGTTATTGTGTAGGGAAGAGGGTGTTTGTTCATTACACGGTGAGCTGTACTATTATTTGATATTAGATGAAACAAGCTGTAGGCTGTTGGGTAGATTGGTGATTAAACATGCAGTTATAAAACCATGCGTGATGCATGGTGCGTCAGTGGATAATACAGCATAACAAGAAATATAATGGGTGATTCACTCACTATTTACATACTAATGTAACCACTATAAAAATGCCTGTTTTTACTGTACAGTAAACAAAGTTGTCTTCTAATTTCCTCTTTAGAGGGGAAACATTTGCAGTTGAAATTTAATTCACAGTTGGACTTCAGAAACATGGTGTGATAACCAGTTAGAGAAACATGAGTTTTATGATCTTGAAATGATGCTACAATTTTTTTTTTTTTTTTTGGTTAAATTAGATTTATATTGTGTAACTCTTCACTTAAGATTCTGATTTTCATAAAACATTGGATAACTTCTGACAACCTCATCATCCACAGCTCCTGCTTCATGTTTAATTTGAGAATGAACACAGTAAAACAAATGCATACTGGCACTTATATGACAGTGAAGGACATAGATTCAGAACAATATACCACAATAGTTAATAATACCTTCAGTGGAGGCATGATGGCTCTGTCAGTTTTCCATTTTAACTTGATTTCTAGACATGAGCTTTGTTTTATTAAAATCAAAGTGTAATACAAGCCTGTTCACCTATATGTTACACAATCCAACATGCACATATACAAGAGTTACACTTTTCCCGATTATCTGCAGACTCCTTTACAAATCATTAAATTACAAGTCATGCCTTATAATTAAATGAATCATTTAACTGTTTGTTGCTGCTAAGCCCTTGAAAGGATGATTTGCAGCTAAGCCTCTGTATTAGGCATTAATTATGAAAAGACGATGTGGTCTGATCCATGCATTATCTCTGACCGAAATAAAGTAGCCTAATTGGTCATTTTGAGCATCTGAAGATCTCCAGTACCATTCCACATGGACATGCTTTCGGGCTTACATTTCCCATGAGCACCTAGGGCTGTTGCGTGCAGATTCATAATAATTTTTCAAAGATTAACCCATGGCTGTGGCCACTGGAGTCTACTCTCTCTTAGGCTTAGTAAGGATGCGAGGCCACTAATTAGGGCAAAGGGAAGATACAAGTATGCCTCAAACTTTTGGACCCCTTTTCCTCTTTCTCTTCGTCCTCTCTGGGGATGTTCTCTCATTGCTGAGAATTAAGCTGGGCTGAGTTTAGCCGGCCATGTACAGTTAAATCCTTCCTGTTTCTTCATATCCTCCTCCGTTTATTCATGTGGTTTCTGGGCATAAACCAGCATAGGTTATTAAAGCATCCTCTTATTCCTCCTTCCATCCTTCCATCCTTGACTTCAGTCCTCTCTTTCTTTATCTGCTTTTATTCCCTCTTCCTCACTGTGTCTCCGGTACCAAGGGTGCCTACAGCTTATAATAAAAGCCATAGGATTTAAATTAGAAATTAATTTGGATAATTTGTCTCCAACGAGCACCCTCCTCCTGCCGCTCCTGCCAGAAATATGTTAATATATCATAATAAGTAATTTCTGGGCCGAGATACACATGCTTATGGAGAGAGAGAGAGTGAGTGTGTGTGTGTGTGTGTGTATTAGAGGGAGAGAGAGAGCACTCATCGAGGTTGGATCTCTAATTAATTAGGCTGGCTCTCTGGGCATGCTCAGCGCAGACCCTGCTAGCACCCTGCTAGCACTGCTGCCACTTAGAGCACCTTGGAACCAGAGACGACAAGCTTAATATTAGAGAGGGTTATAGAGGAGGAGGCGGGTTGTAAGGGCACTACAGAGAAACTGAAGGTAGAAGAAGCAGAATAGAGAGGTGAGAAAATCAGTGAGGAGGGGAATAGGGTACTGGTTAAAATATTTTAGAGACAAATCTCTGCATCAATAAGCAGAAGAGTTACTTTTCCATGTCAAACAAAAGAGAGTTTGATGATCTTGTTTAAAATAACCTCCTTGCAAACCCACCACCTGGTTGCCTCCCATCCACTCTTGGCAGACAATATCACAGAATCTGGTTTTGACCAGTTACCATTTAATAACAGGGCCAAAATCACATTATCTGTTATTTATTAATGCTGCAAATGTACGATATCAAGCAGAGTCAAGTAGGCATTTCCTTAAGGATGCTTCTGAATACCACTACCAAATAATTTGCCAGTCGTTACAGATGTCTACAATTGTTCTTTGTTATTACTAAATGACTTTTTTGGTGACTTGAAGGCAGTGGAAACAAGCTGCGAACACAACAGTGACATTATTGTCACTATTTAAGTTGATAACTTGCTAGCAGGCAATTGCTTATTTACACATACAGCTCAAGCTGTTTTTTGTCTTAGCTAACTCCTGAGGGAAGTACCTGGCTCTTTAGTTGTTAAACGTGCCACCATGCTCACAAGCTAGTCACTAACTGTGTCTGTCTGCCATTTGGTGCTCAAAAGGTAGTGTACAGTCAGTATTAGAGCTTTTTCGCTGAAAACCTGCCCTGTGCAGCAAAAAAAAAATATGCATGAGAGAGGTGAAAACAAACCAAGAAAGCAATGAAAAAAAAAAACATGTCCTCGTGTTAGCTCAGATATTTGGCTTGTATAATCAAATGGACCTGTGCTGGTCCAGTGTCTGCAAATGCATTTTAGCCATACATTTAAGCATTCGTGCATATTTCCATTCTCTGATGACCTGAAACATTCCCCCATTGTGCAGAAAGACAAAAAAAGAAAAAAAACAAAACAGATGGACATAATATGCTATGCTATTGCTGCACACGCTGGGAACTGAATGGGGGGAGAAATATAATGGCAGCAATGGAAGTGGAGTTTGCTGGGTAGAGCTGGTGTGTGTGTGTGTGTGTGTGTGTGTGTGTGTGTGTGTGTGTGTGTGTGTGTGTGTGTGTGTGTGTGAGGGCTTGTTTTACTATATTCATGGCGACCAAAAATGTTGGACCCCATCAGTTTAAATGGCTTTTTGAGGTTTAAGACTTTAGGGGTACAGGTTAGAATTAGGTTTAGGGAGCAAGGGAATGCAATAAAATACCCTTGAATTTGTGTGTGTGTGCATATATAAGTGACTACAACCTGAGATCAACTTCACATTAAGAAGTGCCCTGTGGGTAGTTCAACAATGAGAAAGCAGGCTGGCTGGGAAGGAAATATGCATCACAGTGAGACAGAGAGAGAGCTAAGGTGATGGACGCACATATCATGCTGTGTGTTTTGATCAAGCATTGTTTAATCTGTTATGGATTTTTTCACCTTCTCTCTTTCTCTCTTTATCTCTCACCCCGAATGTTTGACACTCTTTATGCAAATCTCCTCAGGTGTAGCAACTTGCCATGCCTTGTGGCCTGTGATTAAACTCTGTGTCAGGATTCAAAGCCAAGTCTACCTCCTCTGTGCAGCGGTAAGCTGTCATCTTGCATGTTTTAGAAATCAAATTTGTTTCCAGAGTCTCCTGTAGAAGTGTGTGCTCCCCTCCTCTACTGCCAAATCTTTGCACTTAATCAAATGTTTTCAAGAGGCACCCAGAGGACTTGAAGGGCAAGAAACATAGCATCCAAATTAGGAATTTTCTTTGACTCCTCAATTGTGCTAAGACAAACTGCTTTTTTTTTTCATTATTAGCAACCAACTGTCCCAGGAAACAAATAAGCAACAGACAATTTAGGCAACTGTAATTCTTCAGGGAAAAAAACAAAAAAACAAAAACAAAAAAAACAACAACTAAAAACTAAAATAACAACAAATAAACAAACCAGTGCAGATAATGCATTTCACAAATGTTTAATTAGACTGTACTAATTAAAGGCTTTCCTCTTCCCTTTCTCTTTCTTTTTTAATCTTTTCCCTTCTCCATTTCTTTCTCTCTCTTCTTCCCTCTTTCTTTTTGTGATAGATCTACAGCATGACCCCCAGTTAATTGAAACCCAGGAGACTCTTCGTGCATAAAATCAGATTTATCTATCCATAAAAAGATTTTGTTAAAAATAGTCCAAATCCAGTGGCTCACAACTAAAAGCCCGCAGCTACTGAGGCGAGCCTGGCTCCAACCCCTTTCGCCCTCTCTCACTCGTCACGGTGAAACAAGTGCTGCCTACTGCTAACTAGCTGGGGACCCATTAATTAATTGTAGGAAAACACAGACATTATGTCTGTGGGGCACATTTTTTTTACCCCAAAAGAAAGACATTTCTTTTGGGGGAAAAAGAAGAGTGTGTGTGTGTTGTCCCTCATCCACAGCTCTTCTGAACTATCTCGAATGTCCCCCAGACTATAATAAGAGGAAAGTAATGATGGGCCATAGCGATAATGAAAAACCATGCATCAAACAAAACACACTGATTCCAGGAGACAGGTCAAGCTAGCTAGCAGACTGGGAGAGAGAGAGTCCAGGTTCTACCAAGAAAGGGAAATTGGTTTGTCACTGGTGAGCTGAATTTGTTTGTAAGTAAATATTTAAAAGTTTTCATCAAAGTTAATTCTTTAAACACTGAGGAGGAAGTAATGATTTGGCTTGGATGTAGAGCAAAACAGACCGTATTATATATTGAAATGGAATATGACTTCTACATTAAACAGCACAGAGACAGAAATACAGTTATGATGATCTTAAGATCAGATTTCTGGGGGTTTTCTGGCAGTGGCCCCTGCATTCTTGTTTGCCACTGCAGTGGTTGTTCAGGACTGATGGTGACCATCCAAATACCCCTAGATTTATAGAGCCATGATCTCCCCCTTTTCTGTCCCATGGCGAAAGCGGTGTTGTTGTTTGGATCAGTGCCAGAGATATTGGTGCTGCTATGCCCTCTTTAGTTATCTGAGAAGCAGTGGAGGGGTCAGAAGCTAGGTACCTAATTAAAGTGGCCTGGGATTTCCAGCAAATGCATAAGAGATGTGAGGACCGTTTGCCTAAGGGACCTATTATTGATGCCGCACCCTAAGGACAAGAGTCACATATGGGCCTCTCTATCCGTAAGATTTCCTCATTAATTCACTATCATTAGGCATATAGTCCCTTGTCTATCCCATGCAGCTACTGACACTGTAGGAAACAGCAGCATGATTACAAATTTGACACACATATGTTTGCTTGTGTGTGCGTACTCGCACACATTTATGCATTTATTTGTGCGTGTCTTTGTTTGGCTACAAAGTGATACATGATGCGGCTATGTTGTCCCTCCAATCAGTGCTCTCAGGCTCTCCCCTCTCTCCTTCTACAGGAAATTAATAGGTGGCTGCCACTGATGCATTAAATTGCTTTGAGTTGGGCACAGACAATTGGATTATTTATTCTTTATATTCCTCATATTAGAACAACTGTCCTCTGCTTTGCTATTATTTTTAAATGAGTTCTTGTTTCCCAGCATTTAAACATACTGTATGTAATTGTTCCAAAATGTCACATGGTTGGATGTTTGATACCTTATGATGGTTGATCAAAAATTCAGTTTTGCCTTTTCTAACCCCTTTGAAAGATGAATTAAAACATAAAATAAAATGTAAAAGAAAGGGGAAATTAGGGTTTAATTAGCCACTGAAAAAACATCAGTTGAACACAGGTTTGCAGCTTAAAAAGAATCATAATGAACTATTTTCATTTTATAACCATTAATAACACAAAGTGCGTTGAGTCGAGTGTAAATATATTAGCTGTATATTTACTCATTGTTAGATTGTTGTTTCCTCTCAGTGTCAGCAGCATGTGCAACATCTGGAGGGCCAATTGGCCAAAGGCATTAGCTGCACCCAGTTTTAACAACTTATGGACTGACAATTAAAAAATCACAATTCATCATAGCCATTGCGATTTTTCCCCTATGTGTCCACAGCAGTGGAAAGTGCTCTACAAGATCTGACCTTGTAAGAGCCTGATCATAGAGAGAAGAAAATGTCACGGTGACAAAGATTGTCATATTTTTGTAAACACTGAAAAAAAAAAAAAGAGTAGGAAAAAACAAGCCAGTTGCATCTACAAAATTGCATATGCTGTATGGTATATAGCTGAAAGATTGTTTAGTGCTTCAACAGAACATTTTCGGTGGCCTGAATATTCAGTGCATCCCTAATTTTCTGACATTTTCTAGATGAAAAGATTAACAGAGAAAATTATCAGCAGATTAATTGTTAGTTAATCTTTATTATTATTGCAGTTCTTACAAATCCTGTACTCCTTATATTAGTTTCAATGGCCAAATATGAATCATACATTATATAATATTTTAATATTGAGTATTGTGCAATTGTATATCTGTACAATAATGGCTGAAACAAAATATTAGATAAAATATGTGATACTTTATTGTATCTGATGCTGCAAATTACTGTTTTACACATTTTTTCTTTCCTTTTTTTCCCTTATTGTTCGTACCCATGAGGATATGCCCCTCTGCCTGTGTTTCTACCATGTAGTGAAGAAGGCCTGCTGCTTCACTTTGCAGTGGGAGTCTCCTCTCCCTGGACTGGACCATTGTCACTGGAAATCTCTTTCAAGTCCCTGCTGCTGCCTGGCCTGGCATCGCCTCACGCTGCCTCTGCACATATGCATATGTCATGTGATGTCAGCACAGAGGTGTCCTCTGATGTTACGGGGCCTGTTGGTAGCATGTTTCCTGCTAATAGCGATGATTGCCACGCACAGGTATAGCTCTGAATGTATGTGTGTGCACCCACTGAGCCCACTCTTGCTGCTTAGCCCCCTGCACCAAATGTGAGTCCACAGTGAGGATTAAAATGGCAGCTGCAGGTTTATGAGGCTGCCGAGCCTTCTCTCATCTTCTCTATGCTCTATTTCACCTGGTGGTTCTCTATCCTTTTGCCCTCATTTCTTTCCCTTCTTCCACTAACCCTCCTACTTTTCCATGTGGCTGAGCGTGGATAGAGGGGGGATGACTCACATGCTGTGGCTGGTGTACAGAGGATCACTGCTCCGCAGCTCTATTTTGCATCCCCCACTTTAATTTAAACCACACGAATGCCTGTTGGGAAGGGATGCAAAATAGAATCCCTCATTACCAGAAAATTTCAGTGCAAATGCTGTGTAATAGCATTTTCTTTTCAAATTTCCAATATTACAAAAGCCCACAAGAGACATCATCAACTTGCTTGTCTCATCCTTGATTTTTATAGTTTGAAAAAAAAAAAGAAGAAAAACTAAATAAGATAAGATCAGTAAGTCTGATTCTAGAAATCCTACAAAACTTATTCAGATAGGCCATAAAGGCCATGGTTGAGTTTTTCCTCTTGTATTAAAAACAGCTCTGAGTAATATTCAACTTAGCTGTAATTTAGTATGACATTTAGTAGATTTTCCTCCAGCACACAGCACAGACCAGGCAGCACCCATGGGAATCTCCTCTCATGGTACGCAGTTAACGTTCTGCATTTGTCCAGCACTCTGTAATTTATTGGATCTCATCTGTCCAGGTTTTGATTTATATATTGATTTGAAAAATAAATAAAAGTGATAGGAACCTGCATTGGGGTGTATTGATGGACTGTGTCGACATACAGGAGTAGGTAGATATGAAACATTGGGAGGAAATGAGATATTATGCCCTCAAGACAACTGCAGCCAGTAGCACATTCATTATTGGCTGGATATTTATTATTAAGAATTTCTCTTCATGAGTGACTGCTACGGAATATTTTGGCCCTGTGCGAGCTACCAAAATGGTGTGTGTTAGGGTGTGGGTGTGTGTCTGTAAAGTATCTGTATATATTTGCATGTGTGTGCACAAATGTTTGCTGCCATGTTGTCATGGCTGAACACTGAAGGTTTGTCATGTGTAAGACTCTGTAGTAACACACAGGCACAGTACACACAGACCACATACACAAAGACAGACACACACTTCTATTCAAGCTCAAAATATGTTATACAGGACCACATTCAATGAAACAGTACTAAAAGAACACTAGACAGCAGTTAAAAAAAGAAAAAAAAAAAAAACTCCTTGCCATAACTTCCACCATTGCTCCTGACCAGTTATAAAGGTGCTAAAAGAAAGTTTTTGCTATCACTATATAGCCAACGTTAGCATTAACAGCTGCTTACTCACCAGTATAGAAGATGTTGCGAGTCCAGCTCAAACTTCATTCCTTTACTTACTGAGAGATGTCTCTAGTTGTGGAAAGCTGTACAATTTTCTTCCATTTCTAGGCCTTCTTTTTTCCTGCTGAAGTTAGCATGCCTTGTAAACATAATCTGCCAACAAAAACATTTCCTACAAAACCTATATCAATTTTGTTGTATACAAGCGTAATTTTTTGGAGACAGGGCTGGTTCCCAGCAAGAAACCACATTATGCAGCAGAGAAAACTTACATAGCACCTTTAATCACAACACAGTGAATTTCAGACTGCAGTATAGAGAAGGGCTGCTGTCCAACCTTCCAGAATTTTTATTTCATTTTTCCCTCCCACCTCTCCGCTCTAATCCACTTCAATTATGTTTCCTCCCATTTCTCCTGATCACTTTACAGCTCAACAGCACCTGTGCTAATTGTAGTGGCGATGATTGCTGATATGTTTTGCATCCTTAAAGGAGTTTGAGAGGGGGATGACAGATAAACATCTAGCCCCAGGGCTTTTTGGGAAGAGTGGCTCAGCCTAGCAGATGGCCATCATATTATATGAAGAGAGCTTTTTGCAGAGGCTGGGGTATGGGTGGGTTGGGTGTAATGAGTCTGAGGTAGGAGGAGGAGAAAGAGATGTGGGGGGGTGGGGGGGGTATGGAGAGAGAAGGAAAGAAGGAAAGGAGGAGAGATGGGTTGAAGAAAGGAAATGAAATTAAAGGCAAAGGATAGAAGGAATGAAGGAAGAACAGCGGTAGAAGGATGAAAGAAAGGATGGAAAAATGAGAATAAGGAGGGGATGAAAAAAACGAGGCATCCCTTTTGTTTTTGTTGTAACATTTTTTATCACATGAAGACAGCCAAAAAAAATCTTAATGCAATCTCTAAAAATATTCGAAGACAACTTCAGCTCATTAAAATACAGTTGCATTTAATCATACTATATTGTTTGAGTCATCAGATAGAGAGGCCAAAGTCATGTTGTCTCATCTGGGCT
The DNA here is from genome assembly GCF_017976425.1 of Toxotes jaculatrix. Taxonomy (NCBI): domain Eukaryota; kingdom Metazoa; phylum Chordata; class Actinopteri; family Toxotidae; genus Toxotes; species Toxotes jaculatrix. The sequence goes on along the minus strand of NC_054413.1, from coordinate 13,188,454 downwards.
AGCCCTCTTACTAGTTTTTGTAACTCAATGCAATATCCCATTCAATATTTCTTTCATAGATCTTTCTTTTCTGCCCTCACTGTTGTTACAGACATGTCAATGCTAGTTGCAGCTCCTTGACTCATCATTGTGGTGTTTAGCCCACAAACAGGTAGGGCTTATGGGAAATGGTGTTCGTTAGAGGCCTCTAAGGAACATAAATATAGACCAATTTGGAATATACATCACAGTTACATCACTGCAGATGTAACTGTGTGGTGTAAATGTGGTGGCAGAGAAACAGTAGAGGGAAATGGGAGAGCTAAGCCTCAGGAACACATAACATCACTGCCTTTACAACATATTGACTAAAGATGTGTTACACAGGAGACATCCAAGAATCCAGAGAGTCCAGCTTATGTTCCCCTTGTTCACTTATTTAACTTCTGCTGGTAAACTTTTCAATTCAATTCAATTTTATTTATATAGTGCCTTCCACAATCAAAATTTTCTCAAAGCACTTTACAGAGACCCAGAGCCTGACCCCGGAGCAAGCACTTAAGGTGACAGTGGCAAGGAAAAACTCCCTTTTAACAGGAAGAAACCTTGAGCAGAACCCAGCTCAGATGGGGGATCCTCCTGCCAATGGCCGGGCCGGGTGAAAGGAGGAAAAGGAGGAGGGTAGGACAGCTGGGAATGGAGCAGAGAAGGAGAAGAACATGCAGCATAATACAAACAGGGTTGGCAATGGACAATGTTAGAGGGCCAGCATTTAGATTACAGTTAGTGAACAGTTAGTGGATAATGTGTGCTCAGCAGATTACAGTTATGATAGGAGACAGAGCACAGAAGCAAAAAGCTGTCATAATTGGTAATTATTTACATTACAGTCTGCATAGAATATTAGTCCAAAATTTATCTGTAGCAGAGTGGAACATTAAACGTGTTAGAAATGGATAATTGTAGACAATAATCAGCAGCAGGTCAGTGGACCACAGACAGAGAACATGCAGCTCCGGAGCCAGAGACACCTGCAGAAAGGTACAGAGAAAGAGAGACCAGAGAGATACAAGCACAGGACTATGAGAGAGAGAGAACACAGAGTTAATGACATGGAATAAAGGCTAATACATGTGAGAGTGGGTCTGAGGAGAGAAAGAGAGAAGAGAAGAAGTGCGCAGAGGATCATGGGAAGTCCCCCAGCAGCCTAGGCCTATAGCAGCATAACTAAGGCTGCCTGAGCCACCCCTACTAAGGGCTATATCCTTAACTGTAACAGTGTCTATAGAAATAATTGTAGGATTGTAGGATTAGACATAATAACTAAGACTGTAACTACAGCTAATTATAAGCTTTGCCAAACAAAAAGGTTTTAAGCTTAATTTTAAAATTAGATAGGATGTCTGCCTCCCAAACCCAAACTGGCAGGTGGTTCCACAGGAGAGGGGCCTGATAGCTAAAGGCTCGGCCACCCATTCTACTTTTAGAGATTCTGGGAGCCATAAGCAACCTGCATTCTGGGGAAAAAGCAATCTGTTGGGATAATATGGTATTATCAGCTCTTTGAGATATGAAGGAGCCTGGCCATTGAAGGACTTATATGTAAGGAGAAGGATTTTAAAATCAATTCTGGATTTTACAGGAAGTCAATGAAGAGAAGTTAGTACAGGAGTAATATGATCTCTCTTGCTAAATCCAGTCAGTACTCTCGCTACAGCATTTTGGATCAGCTAGAGGCTTTTTAGAGAGTTAACTGGACATCCTGATTATAGGGAATTACAGTAGTCCAGCCTAGAAGCAACAAATGCATGGACTAGTTTTTCAGCATCACTCTGAGACAGAATGTTACTAATCTTACTGATATTGCGCAGGTGAAAGAAGGCGGTCCTAGAGACTTATTTTATATGCGAGTTAAAGGACAGATCCTGATCAAAAATAACTCCAAGGTTCCTCACAGTCATACTGGAGGATAAATTAATGCCATCCAGAGTAACTATATGATTAATAAACTGTTTCTGAGGTGTTTAGGATCAAACAAAAAACCTCAGTTTTGTCTGAATTCAGAAAAAGAAAGTTACAAGTCATCCAGGGCTTTATGTCGTTAGACATGCCTGAAGTATGGCTAACTGATCTGTTTTGTCTGGCTTCACAGATAAATATAGCTGGGTATCATCCGCATAGCAATGGAAATTTATTCCATGCTTCCTGGTGATAAACCATGAAAAAAAAACTGGCAAAGGTGTTTCGGTTGATCCATATTCCTATCTTGTAAATTGACACCTGATACTGCTAAAGGTCGCTTTCTTCCGCCAGTTCAGCTTTGTTCATAAAACATGTCATCACCTGTTTAAAAACCTTATCCTACAGATACGAGTGGTATCAATCTGCTCATCTAACACTCAAGCAGCAAATAGGCTTTTTTTTCACAAAAGTATTTTTTGAAAACATGATGACAAATTTAAAATGTTCACACATTTAAGAAAAATACATGAAGTTAATCTCAGCTCTTTCAGTACTAACAACTGCTTTAAACCCACCATCTTGTAACTGATGACATTCAAGCTTAGCCATATTGGCTTATGTGGGTGTATCTCCTATTTAACCAAGGGCGACAGGGATTGTGTGTGTGAGAGAGAGAGAGAGCAGGTGTGTGTGTACATGTCTCTGAGAAAGCGACTGCATATCCCTCAACTAGCCACCTTGCCGTCCCCACTGAACCGATTGCACCCATAACGAATGGGCTGCCAGCCCTCCCCGCAGTAGCTATTCGGGGTGTGACTACATATTGTATAGCGACCTATCTGAAGTGGACAATACATTTTGTTTTATAAAACAGGATATAACTTAATCATACATGTATTCCTCATATTCATATTTTATCATTTCATGGTCTGGCTAAAATACCTAATGCAATTTATGATTTAAAAAAAGAAAAATGTTGGTCTAAAACAACAAAAAACAGCTGTCTTCTGTGGATGGTAAATTCTTATGTGGCTTTGAAAAATGGCTCAAATCCTCAGCATTCTAACAGGGGTCATCCTGCTTTGTTAGGTGTGTTCTCCTGGTGCTAAAAGTCAAATTATATACTTTGCCTTGGGTCAACTGGGCTTTCCCATCCCATAATGACCTTTCAGGGAGCTGGAAGAGAACAGCCGTTCCCATAGCAATGAGGCAGTACTGTTCTCCGCACATCAAAGGTGTATATACAGTAATGACACTGTTTTAACAGTGCAACATGACCTCTCAGCCTCTAATGGACTGTTTCACGGGTCATCAATCATATAAAAATAATAGTTAATCGAGGCGCTGTATATTATAAAAAAAAGCTTGTTGAAGAAAATCTTTTCCACATTTTGTGCTTGTGAGAAACCTGAATCTGCAGCCAAACAAGAATTCATCAAAAAGTCTTTTACTGTTTTCAATTGAGTTACATGCTCCCAATCTGTGCAAGAAAAACTTGTGTTTGTGTGTGTGTACTGCTGTACTGCCAAAGGTTCCCCGGAGGAAAGAGGATCTCTGTCAGTTTGTCATCAGACACAAGCTGCCAAATTTTATGAAATACCAAATTACTAATTGGCCCAGCATTAGGTTTCCCGCCTAGAAGAGAGACTGTAATATCTGGGCCTCTATTAGGATCACAGAGAGTGCCACACTCAGCTGCCTCCTGCTGCTTTGGCAAGTCTGTCATTTCACACCGTGCCATGGCACTGACACATATACATATGCTACACACAAAATGATCATCGAGGACAAAAGACTTCGCAAACAAAAGTATTCTTAGCCTGCTTAAATATTTCCTTGATCGGGTTTTCAGTATTGGGTATGCTTGATGCAATAAAAGAACTCTGTATTGAAAATTCTCTTCCTACCTACATATCTTCCTTGAATTTCTAATGTGACATGGCCTGCAAACAGAACATCAGCACTGGATTCCTGCTCCAGTTGCACTCCAGCAGTGTTTTTGACATTCTGAGTCCAAGATTATGTTTCTCATCACTCTGCAACCTTGCATCTGAGAACAATAATTCATATATATTTAGTACATCCTTGATTTTAGTCACATGCAATGAGCTTATTTAACAGTAAAAAAAACAACCTAGATTTGCTAGATTAAGCTGTATAATAAATAATATAGATAAATATAGAAGCATTTTAAAACTTACTCTTAGAGATACCAGTATTGTTCTCGTAATGTCGTATTATTCTATGTCGTACTATATCTCGTATTATTCTCAGAAGAGCTCTGCTGTTCAACAGGCATGTGTATGATAAACAGTGAACAGGAAGAGACAAGCACGGGTCTCTTGGGCAATGACTAAGAATGCACTGGATTGCATTTTCCCCATGGTGATAGGTTTATGTGTAAGACAGCGTACTGAATCCCAAGACATTGGGATTCAGTACGCAATCACCTACTGTAACACAATAATACAATGCAAATGTTTCACTGATAGAAACAGTGAGAAAACAATTTGAACCACTAGAGAAAAAATTAAATTTTGTGTAAATCTGAACATAATGTGCTTGAACGGCCCTTCAACACCATCACCATTTACAGAGAATGAAGACTGGTATTCATGTGAATTGACAAACACATACACAAGTTAGATCCAAATGTATAGAACAGCCGAGGCACGGTGAAGACTGCTGTTTATTTTCTGTCTAGTAGTGCTATCTTTTTTCTGGATTCCTAATCAAACATGCCTGAGGCCCCTGAATGGATAAACACACACACAGTTTGGCAACATTTCAACTCTTCTCCCAAGCGGTGCAAGGGGAAAGAATAAGGGCTGCCTGACGAGAGACATGAACACACACACACACACAGAGAAAATACTGGATGAACTTTAAGAGAAATGTCTCAGTTTGCTTTATTGTAAAAAGAGCAGTACTCTCACCCAAACACATGGTTTGCAAATAATGGTAGTTGACATTGTTGATATAGTTATGTCTCCATATTCCCCAAAATGTCACCATACAATGACACAGATCACACATTTTTTCATGATTTAGGGCACAGTCAGCTATAAATTACTAATAAACTATGGAAAAAGTCACTTTTATCAAGACACTATTATGTAAATCAAATTTTTGTTCTGTCTTTCTGACACGTGCGAAGACAAATATGCCTTTTTCTCAATATGTATTTTCTTTTTAAGATTGGGATGAAACATTCATTTTAGACATGACACATTACAGTGTCCTCTCTCCATTCCTGACTCTTTCCTTCCAAAATGTAATTTTTTTCCCCAACCACTCAAGGAGTTTAAGCCATGAGTCATTTCCAGTGCAAAACTGTGCTATTTGGTTAGCTAAGGCGCTGGCTTCCCTTTTTTTAGGGTCTTAAAGTTTTGTCCGCCATGTTGGGAATGCTTCTGTAGGGCTCTGAAGCATCGCTTGACAAGAGCACACTAGCCATTGAGCCCCTTTTAAAAATAGTTACACTTCCTTCAGTTTGCTGCAGATCAGTTGTACCCCACTGGTGTATCAGTAGATAGAGAGAGGATACAGAGACTTCATCCCCCATCGTAGTTTAATCATGTCCACTGTTTGTGAGGCTGATTGGTCATCAAACCCTGTGTACCCATCCCTGGCTCAATGTTGGTGGTGATGAGGCCCGTAGCTCAGGCACACGCTTCAGCATATCCCCTGAGACAGGGTGGGGCCAACTCTACATCTGAAAAGACGTATAGTCTTGCCTGTGCAGGGCTTCACTATCCCTGTGGGTGCCTTTTATACGTTTTGGGAGAGAAATCGGACTTTCTTTCCTGTCAGCAGCCAGCTCCTGAGGTCCTTGATGGAGGGAAGCTTCATTTTATCTCTGTTTTTGCTGTAAACATTCAAAAAGATGCCGAAGAGCACCAAAAGGCCACCCCAGATGTACCTGAGACAGGATAGATGGACAAGTTAGACATTTTAAAGGGGTAGGAGAAATGGTCTGTAAAATGTCATAAATGTCTGTAAAATGTCACATGGTTGTTCCAGCTATACTTCACCATCTAAAGTTATCTACAGGTTTTGCAAAAACAGAAATTTTCTGATAATGCATATACTGAAAGTAAATCTCTTGGTTTTAAAAAGTGTAAATCACAACCATTAAAGGGACTGTGAGTACAGTGGAGGGCAAAACACCAGCTGGAGGGAGAATGAAGGTGGCCCTGAAGATATAAAAGTTTTTTGTATTGTGTGCATGCTGAAAGTCAGGACTGAGAAACAGAGCAGGAGAGGAACAACAAAAAAAGAGACCATTTGATAGCACAGAGGAGTAAAGAGGGTGAGAAAGAAAGTGAAGAACAAGGCTAAAGAGCTGCACAGAGTAGCTCAAGGTCTGAAAATGGACTGAGGACATGAAAAACAGGGGGCAGGGAAGTCAAATCAAGTTTTATTTGTCAAGGGATAGGTCAGTGGTCACTTTAAACAAGAAGAAAACTGATCAAAGTCAAAAGGTGGCAGTACTTACTGAAAAGAGAAAGGTTTTGTGAAGAACATGAAGGAAAGTATGATAGTCATGGCCTTTCTCCCGGTGGTCACTGCAAAGGAGTAAAACATTCACGGTACCATTAATGCCTGCTATAAAAGTTTATTTACGTAATTATAAATATGAAACAAAAGCTAAACAGATGTGACTTTCTAACCTGGGTTATACAGTATACAATAAAACCGAGTACATCCTTGGGCAATTTACTAATATGGTAAGTAATCCTGTCAATTTAATCTGATTTAGTTTTTTGTCAAAACCAAAGAAGAATGAAGCCAATTATTTTGAAAAACAGATATGTTTAACTAATTAAACTATAATGAAAGGTCCATATTTAAGGACCAACTGTTGAGAAGTCTGTACACCCTTCATTAGTGAGAATCCATTGTTTTTTTTTTATATTTTGTAAGTCTGTCTTTATGTTTGATGACAGATTCGATCCTCCTGGGCATGGATGACACCACTCACAAAAAATCTGTGGAGCGATGTCCTGTCATTCTTCACAACTGATTCTTTTCAGGTGCTCTTTTCAGCTGCTGGAGGGCCTCTGTTGCTCTAACCTTGCTCTTTAAAATACTTCGAAGATTTTCTATTAGATTAAAATCAGGGGGACACACTTGGCCAGATCATATTTTCACTTTTTTCTTCTTTAAAAACAAGTGTGTGATTTTTGCATTGTGTTTGGGATCATCGTCGCGTAGGAAAACTCCTCTCCTGCCAAGCTTTTCATTCAGTATTTAAGTATACAAACACGCATTTATCAATAACTATCATCTCTTTTACACCTTTAGCACTAACAAAGCCCCATAGCAGCACACTCCCAGCTTCATGTTTCGCTGCTGGTGCTATGCAGTCGCTGGTCAGGTCCACGCCAAACATTCTGGACCCCATCGGACCCAAACAAATTTATTTTGGTTTCACCATAAAAATGTGCTGCCAATATTCACAGGCTCCTTTTCATGTTCTCTGGAATAGTTCAATCTTGCAGTTTTATAAGCATCTGAGAAGTCACTGAAACACCAGTTTCCACAAATAATCCTTGTACCAAGTCAGAAGCACATACCCATCTGTTTTTCAATGCACAGTTATGTAAATAGCGAATTGTCTGTGAAAAAAAAAAAGGATGGCCGCTATGCCTTCTGCTATTGGGAGTAAGGCTATGTCTATACCTTCTAACCACTGCTGCAACTTTCTGTGGCTTATGTTCATTAGCTCACTGATGTTCTTGTACCCTCAGGTGCAGGTCGCAGGTGCAATCACGTTTGTTGCACTGATCACAGGTAAACTGACTTTATTTCATTGCAGTTGTACCTTGAGCTTGTATTTTCAATGAGGTCTATCTAACGTGTTTATTCAAGATCAAATATCATAAACTTCAACTTAAAAAATACTATAATTATTAAAATGGTACAGTTTTGAATCTTTACATTTTAGTGAAATTGCACAGAGGTGCTCAGTTTTGTTGTATACAATATTTAAAGAGATATTTATCATCTCTGGCTGAGAAATACACTTCATTATAATAATGTGGGATTATTTTTAATAAATTGTGTGCTATTTGCCGTCTACATCAGTGGTTCAAGAACCTTTTCTTTAAAGCATGTTACCCCTTGTGTATGTAATGTTTTTTTTTCTTATACTAAAACAATGAAGGGAAGAAAAGAGAAGAGGAAAAATGTTTGACAAACTGTTCTACCAACCTGTCACTGCAACCAGGGCACCAAACAGCTTGATCAAGGCCAGCACGAAAGAGATGCCAAAATAACCCGTTAGAGAGAAGAAAAATGCGTAACCGTATGTCTTCACAGGATGCTGGGAGAAACGACAGAATAAAAGAGGATTTAACAAACTTAAAATGGAAAAACACTGATGCAGAGGAATATATAATCTAAATTAAAAAGTAACTACACAGGTGCAGTAACACTAGAGCCTTTATACAGATTATAATTATACTGTATAAAAGGAACAAATCAGTAACATATCTGAAAAAGATATGCTACTGTATGGAGTACCAGGGGTTATGTATTCATACTGTCTTGGGTGATATTCACCTCTGAGCAGAATGCCACTGCTGTCCCCAGCCCACCCACACAGAGTAGGCCTGTCAATATGTAGACAAAACCGATGGAGTATGAATACAGCACCTGTCAACACAACACTACATCAAGTCAGTGACATCAAACGGAAGTAGCACAGTTCTCACAGCCAAAACACAGGACACAGTCTGGTTTTGATGAAAGTTAAGCAGAGCTCCATATTCTGCATTCATCTCTAATATTATACATATACACATAACACATATACTTTATTGTGTGCTTATATATACATTATAGTGTGTGTGTGTGGTTGCATACCATTTCAGAGTTCGAGCCATTGTGGAGTTTCATGGCTTTCTCCTGCACATTTCCAATGGCGGCGTCTGCACACAGTGCCAGGGAGATGAGGAGAACACCTGTATGCCACACACATGCACATACACACATTTTTTTTTAAACATGGGAATTAAAATGTAACTAAATAGGTTAGCTTAGATGGGGATGGGCTAGCAAATGAATTCTAGTCAGTGTAACACAGAAGTTACACTGCATGTATCTCAAGACCACTGAGCTCCCAGGATGCCTTGCCTAGTTTTGTGATGAAACTACATTTACTCCTTCATCTGTTCACTATTTATATTAAGTATAAAGCTATATTGAACACTATAACAATGTACCTATCAGAGTGCTTAGATTTTAATACAGATCTGTTATGTTTCAGAAACAGAAATTAAATCCTACTATTAGTCTTTCAGTCATCATCTCTACTACAAGTCATCTCTGCTAAATGAAATGTTTTTCTGTGTATTAACAACCAAGAAGAAATAAATGACTTTCATTTTTGTTCTTATGAAACAAGATGTCTGACTGTGGCTGTAGGTGCCTGCTGTTTGTCAAGAAAGAGCTCTACAGTGTGTCTCGGGTTTGTTGCAACAACACAGCCACAGAGATCTAACCTTGAGTGTACAGCATGATGATGTGGATACTTGTTTGCCAGCAGCAAAATCACTGGCATCTGCTGTTGGATCTTGGAGATATTACCTGTGACATTGAAGTTGGGGGCCACTTTACTGTCAGCTAGCGTAAACCAGATGAGTCCCAGACTCATGCAGAGAGCAGCGGACACATCGGCCAGATTATAGCGTTTACCTGGAACACAAACGCATAGCAGTGAATCATTCTAAATGTCTTTTATAAACAATTCTGAAATGAGAAATTCCTAAATTCCTAAAATCTCAAAAATCAAATTTTGATTGTACAAAGGAAACCGAGGAAAAACCTGAGAAATTGAAACTGAAATGTATGGTACAAACACAGAGAAACCCAACTCAGACACTGCATTGGGAGACACCTTTCCTTCAAGTTGTCAAAGAAATTTTTAAAAGATGCCACTTCCTTTTTTTTATTTTATTTATTTTATTATATTTTAAAAGTTTTTATTGTATTCAGGTAAAAATGTAACTAATAAAAGCTTTTACAATAGGTACTCTTCACAATTCAAGGTTTCTGAGGTTGTGCACGTAACAATGCACAAAAAAGCTGTGTGAAAAAGAAAAAAGTGAGGAAAAAAACAACAGGATGAAGGAGTCAACCAAAAAAAGGCTGACGGATGGATGCCTTGAGGTTGACAAGGGGACGCAGCATCAGGTTGCCTGTGGTCGGCTTTGATTCCCTGACTTGCCTTTGAAAGGCCTCACATCAGATGCAACCCCACACCCGTACCTCCATCCATCCATCCCTCTCTCTCACTTTCTTTCCTCTTTGCATTCTAAGTGAAAAAATTCTGCTTTTCACTTGAGCCCTTGAGGGACCACGGTCCTCAAATCTATCCATCCAGAGAGAAACGGAAGAAGGAAAAAAAATGCTCAAAACATGTCTAATGTTGAGGACACAGAACCTTGAGAAGCCCAGTGTGCGGATGAAAGAACAGAAAGAACCAAGAGCAGGGAGAAAAAGTGAGTACCGCCGACTGACAGCTGAAAACAACACACACGGATTAAAAAATAAAAAAATAAAGAGATACCCAAAGTTGAAAGGTGGCCATTGTTTCAAAGAAACCATGTGAAATGGCTGAAATAAGGTGTAAGATGTGCCTTCTCCAAAGTCCAACACTCTTGACTGGTGATTACAGTCAATTATCAGTTATGGTCTTGAGTGATGATTACGGTAATTTTAAGCTCAAAAAACAGAAAACTTGAGCTTTAAGGAATGATGCAACTTCTATTTTCAGTGATTTTTTAAAAAAATCTACCGAATAAAAATTGAAACAGTTACTAATGTTACTTTAGAGAACATGGATTCTGAGAAAAAAAAATCAAATTGGCAAATCATTCAAGACCAATCTCTTATATTTTTGATTAAGCAATTGTGAACTTAACAAAATTATGCAAAGAAAAAAGCAAGAAGCAACAGCACGTATATATACATCTATGTAGTTGTGCCTGTAAGGTCTGTATAAAAACACATTTATAGTATATTCAGCTGACCTTGTATAAACACTCCTCCAATCATGACAGGGATGAGTTTACAGCACTTGAAGATGACCTGCGTAGGGTAGTTCAAGTAGCCCAGAGAGGTATTGGATAGTCCCATAGTTCCCACTGTAAGAAATGCTATGATCATATAGGTCTTCCCAGGTATCCTGAATGACAGGAAAATATAAATTCGTTGAGAAACAGCATTCCATGATTAACTGCTGTTAAACAGATGTTTAGCGAAAACTGGTCAGTACTAATTTTTCCACAATAAAAACAGGGTATAAATCTTAAAGGAATACCATCCTCAAATGTTAATTATAGTATTGCAAAATAAAAAGAAAGTCACAACAGAGGGATAGTGATCAAGCTGAATAAGTAAAAGAACAGATTACTTTGTTAGCTTGTACCTTCTCCGTTTGTCCTGTGTGAGCTGAAGCTCCACTAGTCCAAACATGGAGTAGAAGCCAAACTGAACCAGAGTGAGATACCACCCAAAAGGCTTGAATCCTTCCACAGAAAATATCAGCTCCTGGAGGGAGGGAGACACAAATAAGAATTAAAAAGCATGCAATAGCATCCTCCCATCTTGGCACGTCTTATGAAGTACAAACTTTGTTATATGCGCCATCTGTGCCAACTACATTTAAAAAACAATATATATAAAAACATTTATATAAATATATACACACACTCTGTTGATCAGTTGGCTTATTATTTGGTACTATTTAGTAGGTATTTATTTAGCTAAGACTAATGATGTCTATACGGACAGGTGTTCCTATTATTGTGTCCACCCTATTTATAGATCAGCACCACAAATTACATCCTACAGAATTATCAAGCAGCTGAATCAGCACTTCTCTAAAAGTTTCATTCAAAATTCAACATTACAACATTCATGAAGAGAGGCTTTATTGCAGAACTGTCGTATTAGACTGCCTTTTAACTTGGTGTATCTAATTAACTCCCAACTGAATGTATACACACACACGCATCCACGCACGCACGCACACACACACACATATATATATATATATGTGTAAAAACTGGGAGCAATAATTCAAAGAGGGCAACGCTATTGAAAGAAAGGCACAGAAAGGCAAAACTAATGCTTGCAAAAATGACCTTGGATAAGCCACAGTATTTCTGGGATAATATTCTGTGGACAGTTGAAACCAAAGTAGAGCTCTTTAGGAATGCAGTACATCAGTTTGTATAAAGACGATGAAATGAAGCCCATAAGGAAAAGAACACCCTAATTACAGCAAAAAAATAGCTGAGTTTCTATCACGTGGTGCTTAGGTGCCTCTGGTACTGGAGGCAGTGAATGTATCAAAGGAATGATGAAATCAGAAGATTACAAAGGCATTTTTGAGCAAAATTACCCAGTGTCAGAAAAGTGCTGGGTGTGAGGCAAAAGCCTTGGGTCTTTCAGCAGGACAACGATCCAAAACACAAAAGTAGCCAGCAATGAGTCCTCACCTAAAATTCCCAATGAAAACCTTTTGAGAGAGCTGAAATCTGCTATTGCAAAAAGGACTCTAGCAAACTTAAAAGAGCTTGAATGCATAGCAATGTAAGAGTGGATGAAACTACCAGCAGACAGGTGCAAGAAGCTTCTAGATGGCTACAACAATTATTGCCAAAGGTTCTGTAACCAAATATGACCGAAGGGTGCCAATTTACTTTGAGTGTGTGTGCTTGAGTACAGCTCTCAGATTATGTCTTCCTTTGTTACCTGCAGGTATCCGTAGACGAGGTAAAAGAGGAAGACTCCAGCCACACAAATGAAAAACTGTGTGGGGGCACTGAAGCTGCTCAGGTTGATTCCTAGAACTCTAAGCTCCTCCACAGACTTTATGTGCGGTGACATCACCTCCGTGGATGATGGGATGGAGATTGAAATGTGCTTCCGTGAACTATTGTAGCCCACCAGGCCATATTTGGCACTCATTGTGGTTATGGCTGCTGGGGGCTGTGGGAACATAAAGAGATAATTAGACAATGATCTTCTTGGACATTGTTTTCTGGATCTTTGGTAAAAACTGGGAGCAATAATTCAAAGAGGCGTTACATCACTCTAGTAGATTAGCAAAGCAGCTTTTACATACAGCACAGTAACTACCATTAGGAAACTTACCTGATTCAACAAAGAGGATAAACCTGAAAATCATGGGGCAAACTTTGCCCAATCTTAAGCTTTCATCAACTCATCTTATAATTCCACTACGATAATGGACATTCACAGGTTCTTTTATTATGGTGACATTAAAAATAATTAAATAAATAGAAACAGTGACACCACAAGACCTGTTCAGATGATCAGATGAAGCCACATTTTGTACTATTTGAATATGCAGGTGGTTCCTGTGGACAATGTCATGCAAAGAAGTGAACATAGTATAAACATTTCCCCAGTAATGCCAGTCAGTTTATTTCAACACAATCTTTGAGGATGCATAGGCCATTAGTGCACCCTACTGTATTTATGCTCAGATTGCAGCTGCATCATAACACAGCTGATACAGCAAATGTCATGTATTCCACAAAGACAAGTAGGTAAAAAGGTAATAGATAAGAGTTAGTTATGCAGGAGCATTCACGTAGTTATTTGTTGTTCCTTACTGCTATAGCTAGAGAAACAATGCTGTGTTTTAGTCTAAACTATGACTGGTAGTGTGTCTTCTGTCCTTTTTTGACAGAAAACAGACTACCAGTTTTCTGGTACTTCATCGTTGCCAGGATGTACGGTATTTTGGGGGGAGGGTTATATACACGCCGTGGCTCTGCATGTTAGGGTAATTGTGAGGAAAACAAATATCTGTGATCTATGGCCTTTTATAAAAACAAATCACTTTAGTCAAAGATCCCGAGCTGCTGCATCACAATCAACTAAGCACCGCCATGTTGTATATTCGTAGTAACTGGTGACAATTTAGTGCAAATACGTATAAAAACTACGACGTTAGCTAGGCTACGTGAAGCAACCGGTTGCTAACTACGTAGCTTACGCAGATGCAGTTCTTTGATTAACAAGCACACATTATGCCACTGAAGACAACTGGCAACTCTAACAGTCACATGCAGCTTATGATACGATTAGTATCAGTGACCTATCTCATCACTAGTTTTAATTTTCAATCCCACAATGAAGCCACAGTGGAAACCTTACTACCTTCAACAACACTTCCGGGTTTCTTTACGTTAGCTTATCCTCTTCTTCAGAGGCGACGAGGGTAAAAATAAATTCCCTGGACTTATCGGCTTCATCTTTCGTATATTCCAGACCTTGTCATATTTTTCCTTTTCAGTGACAAACCGTAAAAACACATCGGGAAGAGCGTCAGCCTGCTAGGAGCTGCCTGCACTTGCTGCAGTGGCACAAACAGCCAACAACTTCCGCTTCTCTCCGACCTCTGAACTGCGATGCTACTGGTCGTCACAGCCACACACTACAGCAGGTAACTACACTCCAGTTACCAACCCTGTAAATGTGCCTCAGATCGGTCCTTAGTAGGTAGGATTCCGGTTTCAGAAAGGAACAGCAGAAGTGTATTAGTCAGTGCTTTTTGGTTCAAGCAAAAACGGTGCAGGCTGCATGTCTTACCACACCAGAAGAGTCCATCCTGGGCTTACACGGTGACTTGGTTGTCCTCTGTCACCACCACTGTGCGCATCCACAGACAAGAACAAGTTGGCCTGGTTAATCCGGTACAGTAGCATAGTTTCCTATGAACGAATGGGGGAAAATCAATTTGTAGATTCGTATCCTATTCCAATGGTGCAGTTAATATTTAAAGATAACCAGTTAATGGACAGCCAAATTAATCGTGTACTCACACTTAACAGACCAAAACTCGGGTATTACTTATAATAGCTGTTTTACTGCTAATACTTATGTACTTTTACTAGTTTCTTTTACAGTGAAAATTTTAAATACATGGCTTTTTGTGGCAATGTTTGATGGAGTATGCTTACACTGTGGTACTGCTTTGCTCCTTTTACTTCCATGCCAACTCACCTAGAATTCAGAACTTTTCTCTGTTCATATCGTGGATTTTCTTGGGGGAAAAAAAAGTAAAATCTCAAAATAATTTCATGGGATGATACTCCAAATTTTTTTGGTTAGCATTTTTTAAGCTAAATTTCATCATTTTTACACCTTATTTAAGCCTCATTAATCACTTATTTTTCACTGAATTGGGTTGGAATTTGTAATAAAATAACACTGAACTGTAACAATGATGAAATTTAACTCTGAAAGCCAAACTTCAAAAATCCATAGCTAAGAGAGTATTTGGAGTAGAGATATTGTCATGACTAGTCCCTAGGGAGGCTGTTTTGTTAACCCTTTTGATATGTTTTGAACTCTTTTGTGGGCTTTTGGACTCTTGTTTACACTCTTGCCCTACATTATCTGGCAGATAATTATCTGTGACCACTGCCCAGGCATCATTCAGATCCAGACTGTTGCTATGGAGGGAGGCTAGTATGGCTTGGGAAACTCTGAAGACAACATCCACAAGAAAGTATTCAACTCCTCTGATAAAAGAAGAAAAAAACATTAGCTCTCACATGTAGTTCTAAATGTCAGTTTCATTTATTGATGTAGACTAAAAACAATAATAATAATACTAAAAATATATATTGTGTGGCTGTACCGACATGATTTTGATTAGATTATTTTATTATGAACATGTAAATTTAAAAAATATCTGATAAAAAAGAAAAGAAAAAAATAGGGAAAGGAAATGGACAATATTTCCACTTCTATTACAATCTGATATCTTGATTTACATGTCCAGAAAGTAATCCTTTTTAATCTTATTGTTTGTGCATGTCAGCCAGATTGTTTCTCATATGGATTTTGGACACTATATGGTCACTGTACGTATTCTTACGTTTCTAGTCAACAAAGTGTTGCCAGAATATGCAACACTCGACGCTAATCCCTCAGTACAGGGCCGAGCAGTTCGCGCCGAGTTTTGCAGTTTTTTCGCCAACAAAGACAGAGCCGAAGGCAGCCGCTTCGCCATGCTAACATTGTTTTGAAGGGGGAGGGGCTTAGTCTGTGGAAGGGGCTTGTTGTGCCACCCAGATTTGCTTTCCTCCGTGCACTTTTCCCCAGACACACATTCCTCTTCCACACGAAAACAGCATTGCACTCAAATTATGTCAAATTCCGCGATATTCCGCGTTAATCAGCCAATTCCGCGATTCCGTCCGTGATTCCGTGATCGCGGAAATCATAGGGCCCTAATAATGGGTGAGTTGGTATGGAATGACCCTTAAGTAAAGTTTATGAGTACTTCTTCCACTACAGACAATCTTAGCCAGTTAATGATAAAATTAAAAATTGAAAAAAAAGGTTAAAGTAGCCCAACAAAGTAGTATTGTCATTACTATGTTTAAGTATCATATAATATTGCTGGCAAATATGCATGTGCTGTATAGGGCAGGTGCATTACTTGTGTTATTGTTTTCAACTGTCTACCTCGCCCTCTACATTTCATCCATCCCTGTCATTCCCACATTCCTTCCAGACTTTCCTCTTCCTCCAGTCTCCCCCTTTTTCCATCAGCTCTCTTCATCCCTTTGCCCTGCTTTCATGTCCATATGAGCTTTCCTTCCCCCATTCCACGCTTGCATTTCCTTCACTCTTACCCTCCCCTTATTATATTATTCCCTACTCTACCTTCTATTCCTGTGTCTTTCAGCCATCTCTTGTGCCTGCTTCTCCCTCTTAGGCTTCCCCAGTATAAGACATGTAACTCTCTTTTGACCCTACATCACCCTCCTCCCTCTCCTAGCCCCCTTTTCTCCCTGCTGTCCAATCTTAAATCCCTCCCTCTGCCTGCCTTCTTACTCTTTCTCCCTCTCTCTTTCTTCCTGTCCTCTGTTCCAAGCCAGAGGTTAATACACTCCAGGATGGCATTATTTCCTCCCCAGCCCTCCAACAATATAAAAATTCAGAATGGACAGCTCAATCCCTCTTCCATCTCAGATTTGATTGTAATGGTATTGCCTCCTGTCCCTGGGAGGCCCCTGCCGCCTCACCAACCCAGCCTTTATGACACTAAATGGCCAGGCTACAATTTTTCCATCTATTCAAAAAATTCTGTTAATAACTCATTGGGAATGAGACGTCTGCACTCCCTGGACCGTCTGCAACCAGGTCTCTCACCCCTCTGCTCATACGGGTCACAATATACAGAAAAAGATGCAGGGCTGAATCGCAAATGTAAAAGGTTAATTAATCTCTGTGAATTTACAATCCCCTTTTCCCATTCCCCTTGCACTCCAATTGACAGTCCCAAAGAGACAAAAATGTCATATTTACAACCTCGCAGAAAGTGCTCAGCAATGCACAGCAGTCGAGCGCAGGTGCAGGCCTGTCCAGCTACTCTCCCTTCTTCCCTGTCCAACTTTACAAGTGTACCCATTCATCACACGTGATGGATTTATGTAATAAAACCCATTTCCTTTTCCCATACGATCCTATTAAATAATAAAATAATTATTTATTGATTATTCAAAAAGATACATATGTGCGGGTAATGGCTTTGTACCACTCCACTGGACCTGCAATAAATAAAGCAGGCAGAGAGAAGGGTTGAGAGAGACAGAGAGGAATAAAGAAGGGGGGGTTGAGGGGGTGAAGGGGAATGAAATGGCTTTTGAACCAGAGAAATCTGGATCCAATATGGCCTCTTGCAGCACGGATCAGGAAGGACATTATTCAATCTTCAGGAGGCTCATATGGCCATGACCTATGAATGGTTTTGATATAGTATATGGAACTAGAAATTATGGAAATTAAAATAGACAACTGGGTCAGTGTCCTTCACAAAGAGACCACTATATATGTGGGTTTTTTTTAAATAAAAAATAACATGAACAATAGCATACATTTCTAAGTTTGATTTCAGAGAAGGTCAAGAAATTGCAACTCATATGATTTTGTATGACCATCTAAAGCAGTACCTTTGAGAATTGTACACTGAACACACCACAGAGCATATTAAGGCACTGTTACCAGGTGTGACCAGGATTTAGCGACCATCCTCTTCATTAACACCACCTTAAATTCTAATTGTAGAGGTGGGAAACTATCAATGCCTAGTTTAATCATTAACAGATTTATAACATGTTTGTTTTGGAGCTTTTTGTTACAGAAAAGCTTATCTTGGGGTTTAGTAAACTGTCCACAATGTACAAGTGATAGTGACATTCCTGTTTTCTCTTTTATGATTTTTTTTCCTAAAATAAAATAAAATAAAGATTATATTATTTATTCACCATCAGTATCATAATAAGCCCCCCAGCTGTGGGTCATTTCAAAAAGAGACACTTTAATGTCAGCCAGATATTACATTGAGGGCTTCTTAATAACCCATTTATGTTTGGTCTTACACTCGGCTAAAGTGCACTCATTCTCTGTTGTCTTTTTCCTGGGCTTGTCTCAAGCCTCCTGCGTGGTACGGAAAACAGATGCTATCTCGGCTATATTACTTCTCAAAGCACTCATATCCTCTCCCATGTTATTTTCTTTGATCTGCTAGACTTGCTGCTCTTACATTTTTCTTGCCCCCCATGCGCCTCACAGCATTTCGTTAAAGTTATGGAAATATCATGGTCTGGTTTAATAGAGTAAAAGTTCTCAGGGACTTCAGACACAATGTGTTTATTTACATTTGACAAAAAAAGATTACTCAATCACGAAAACATTCATCAAATTATAATGAAAATAATAATTTGTTGCATCTAGGGATGAGAATTGAGAACCAGTTTCACTTGACAACTGGTTCTAAATTGTTCAAACCTTCGGAATCATTTTCCTCTGAGCTTATCAATTCCTTTTATTCATGCTGACATGTTTTTTCTGATAGTAGTGCTTTGCGAAAGAATGATGGAAACTTGCAACAAGAAAGAATCATGATGGAGAGGGAGAAATGGTCCAAAGGGTGGCTTGATTTCCAAGAATGACGACAGTGCTAGTTGAAATGTTCTGTAAAATGGTAATTTCAAGTAAGGGTGGATACACCAGCCATGTGCTGAAACATCTTTCTGCTCAATCTGGGTTTAAATTCTATGCCATGAATTTGACGCTGAACGCATGACTACCTTTTCATGCCAACCAAGAAGCCTGCATGTTACAATGTTACAGGCTTAGCATATTTTTTCTTTGACTACTAAAACCTCGATCATGCTCTATTTGGGCGGCCTGCACAAGTAGAATAAACCCTGGTGAGTTAAATAAAATCACTCGGTTTGTGTGCACTGTAGTAAATGACTAGAGGATTCTCTGCACACAACCGCCTAGCTAGCGTCTACCAATAGCCTGCATGTGAGCCATTTAGTGAACATCAATAATCATAGTCTTTACCGATAGTGTTCACATGAGGCGTTTAGGTGACACATGTAAGTTTTATCTACAGAAAAAAAACCTGGGTTACGCCCCTCTCTGCATGCACACAGGTCATATGCTGCACCAGCCACCTCCACAAGTAAATTCTCAACCTGTGAGAAATACTGTAAATGGAAACCGAGTACTTGTTCATACTCTCTGTATGCATACTCAAACCTGTGAAGGCCTACTTTTTGCCCTCAGAAGATTGATCAGGAATAGCTAAGGGAATCAATAAAGAATCGGAACAATAAGCAGAATTGATTGGCATTGGTATCAATAAAACACATACATTTTATATGAGTAAGAAGTATCATTAATTGTGATGATTATGTTGAATTGTTAGGCTTTAATCACAACTGTTTTTGAGTCAATGAGAAAACAGTCTCTATGACTCCCTATGACTATGACTTTTTTCCCCCCATCATGAAAGCAAGTTCAGGGATTTCATATGCATAGACGCCGCTTTCACAGTTTTGGCTTTCGCCTTTGCTGCAATACCTGGCAAGACCCAGCAAGACTGGCCTGTAAACAAGTACAAGTAAACAAGGAAGCTCCAGCTTTCTGGATAAAAAGCATGACGTACAATGAGTCTTTTTTATATAAGAAAATGAAAAAAACACACACACACACACATAGAAACAGATTTGTTAAATCAATTTGTCAGTACATAGGTCATAAGTAACAACATAACAGCTGAATAGGTGGCACTGAGGGCAGACACAGGAGACCAGAGAGTCTTTGACTTTCTTATGAGCAGCCAGGAGGGGGAAGCATCCCTCTTTGCAAGTGTGCCAAAAGAAAAGGAAAGAAAAAGTAATTAAACAAACAATTTACCAGGAACTGTGTGTCTGCTTATCCAATCTACCATACTTGCTATTACTCTAATACATATAGACAGAAAATGAGGGGAAAAAAAGATTGTTTCTTATCTCCTCAGTGATGGTAAATGACACACGTTTCATTGCCCATTCATTTAACCTGCGCTGTGTTTATGAAGAGAAAGGGATTGAGAAACAAATTATGTAGTGTCATTTAATTAGGAGTTTTGCTGTGAGCAATAATCCTGTTTTTTCTCATAACCTTTAACTACTTAATGGATTTGAGAAGCTATTACCTTTCAAGATTTCTGTTTTTAATTATTTGGAGTATTGTCACAGATATGAAATGTCAATCACACACCAGGATTAATGCTGTGGTTTATGTCTGCATATTATTTACTTATGGATTGAAGCTGGAGGAGTTCTTTCAGCTGACGGGTTTGCAAACACAATGAAATTTTGCAATATGCAAAATTTGCTCTGTGGCCTATTTTGCTTTTTACATTCATGTATCCTTATGCACCCATTTACCTCTTCTTAAATCCATGAGATGCAGATATTAACATTATGTTTATTGTAAGTCAGAATAATATTAGAAATACTCGTATGTGAATTATGATAATGATAATTTAATATGTACAAACTCAGTTAATAGTTTTCCTCCCAATGGGTTTATGCTGTAGGTGTGCATGTGTAAAAATATAACCCAGGAAGTGTGTGTGTGTGTGTGTGAGAGAGACCCTGATCACATTTAGGCAACACTGTGAAAGAAGCAGAGTTTGTTTAGTTTTCCCTGGAGGACATCGCAGTTCTCTGCCAAGAGACCAACCCACGTGCTGCGACATCAGGTCCAACTGTGTATATGAATATCGCCTTAAATACACAAGCCATGTGAGGAATGCTTGATTTATTTTGCCAGACACTCACAGGACCATGAGAGCACGTTACCTAATCTTAAATCAGTGGTGCCCCATAACAGCAGGCTGCATACCTGGGTGAAAATATTTAATATATATGTTAAAAAAAAAAAAAAAATATATATATATATATATAAGTATATATATATATATATATTTATGTGTGTGTGTGTGTGTGTGTGTGTGTGTGTGTGTGTGTGTGTGTGTGTGTGTGGCAAGCACCTGCTGGCTTGTGGAGGTTGATAGTTTCACTTGAGGACATCTGCAAATATCTAGGATGATAAGTTAAGTGCACCTCGAGCAGTTCAAATATCCAAGATCTTACTCAAATAGATGTTTTCACATAGGTTTGACACGGCTCTTAGGCTGGCGTGTTGGCTCTTCAGACCCCCCATGGCATGGGGCATGTAATCATCCTGAAAGTCTCTCTGGGTGTCTGCACTCTCATAAAGCAAAAAAGGAAAATGGATTGTGTGGCACAGGAAGGGAAAATGAAAGAAAAGGAGAATGAAATTACAGACCTGGCTGACTGCACAAATCATGCATATGATGTTTTATGGCTTGCCAGAAGAATTCAACACCTGTGGATCACTATAGCTATAATTGTACATGGACACACCAGGAAGGCTGTGGGAGGAGAGTTGTGGTTTGAGTGTCATTGAATATGTGACAGAGCCTGTGTGTGCACCTAGTACGTGTCTGTGAGTACGCGAGCATGTTTTTCTTGGCATGGCCTGGTTTGAGGGACAGAGGGAAGATGATAAAAGAACGTTAAAGGACTGCCTGTTGTTCACTTCTTTAATACATCCCGGGTGAGCTGTGCACAGCCCACATAGCTCGCTTGCAGAGGCTTCATTTACCATTGTAATTACCCTGTTTATTTACCCTATCTGCTCTGGTGGTAAAAAAGGAGATGATTCGTCAGGTCAGGACAATTTGGCCTGGCTTTGGCTTTGCCATTTACTTTAATTAAATGAGGCAATTAGTGAATTATAAATCATGATTGGCGTGACCACTAGCTATGGCTGATCCTGGTTTGCTTCTTCAAAGCAAACACACCTGGTGCTAAAACTTAAAATAAACACACAAGGTACTGTAGCTCCTGAGAGTGAATGACCACTTTGTTAACAATTTATTATAACTGAAACTGGATATGTATGATATTCTGTAAATTTCTTCTGTTACTTAATTCAGTTTTTCAACACTTTCTTTAAAAATATAGATGATGTATATAATATATGTAAATAAAGGGAAAAAAATCCTAAATGAGATGACAACATAGCTTTTCAAAGAGTCTTTCCTACTCTACCTCTCCTCTCTCCCACCTCTCTGCCGTGGATGCTGATACTTGAGTCAAATTGATTACACCACTCCATCTGCATTATGACTGGCCTCCTCTTGTGTTTGCTGCCTCTGCCTACAGCACAGAGTTAGTGTACAATTACATATAGTTTAATATATCTGCCTGAGCACCTTTAAATAAGCATCACAAGTCCACAAGGTGATTTGTCTTCCAGCCCCATTACTCCATTGTACATCTTGATAGCCAGGGATTGCTCCGAGCTATGTTTAAGCATTAAATAGTGTATTATTATTTCACATAAATCAAGCTGAGATGTTAGGGGGGCATTCATAAATTTTGCATTTCTCACAGACAGTATTTTAAAGCCTCTCTCCACAGCTCTGAATTTTGAGACTAAAGCAATTCTGCTCCCTGCACTTGATAGTACATTAAAGATGGGCATATTAGGAAGGTATATTCAAAACAACATGTAATCCGGTTTAGATTAACTTTGAGTTGCTCTAACACATTCATCATCACACTGTTTCCATAATAAGTAACCATGCTTTTTGTCAGTGATGAAGGCAGACACATGCACCAGCACCACAAGAAAATGTTGTATTTTTATTGGCATGAATAATGGGGAAAAATACTAACAAGAACCAATTTATCATAATATTTTCACAGTTAGCCAGAGCTACTGAATCTCTTATCTGTTCTCAGTTAATAGTAAAGTAGTTTATTAGTAAATTTAAAAGTGAAAGTTTTCCATCAGGCCAGGTCAAGTTTGACTTTTGTAATTTCATACTCGCATTGCCAAAGTACACCACAGTTAAAGGTAATTTTCACTTTAAAACATGTTTATTATTTTCCGCACAGTATAATTATATGACCCACTGGCCTGGGGGGCTTCAGTGCTGCAACAAAGTCAGTAAAAAATCCTGTAAAAGTCACTACAAATTGTAAGTTTACTAGATGCCAGGATAGTAAGTTGAGGATTTTGCTGGGGTGGGGGGTGGGTCTTTGAAAGAAATGTCTTTGAACTAGTTCTTGCTTGCAGAAAATATCGCTTCTGGGTTGATATTCTTTCTGAAGTGTTTCATGGCAATGACAATTAAGAAAGAAAGCACAGTGCCAAATGATTCAGTGAAAAGATGGCAAACACCCACAGGTATTCTGTTCACATGACATCACCCTGCGTAAAATTGATAACTTCTTCTTTTGGAACATTGTAGGGTTTCTGGGTTCCTAAACATTTCTTTTAAAAAGAAAAATGAAAGTTATGGACAATGTAAGTCCACAAATATAGTAATTATGTGAAGCAATTGTGATAATAAATTGCTTTAATCAATTTATTGGTGTTTTGGTGTATCAGACCCTTTAGATATGTTATTCTAAATGCAGCAGACCCACATCAAGGTACATATGAATGTGATCTCTGTCTTTCGCTACCTGTCCCTTCATCCCTTTTTATTTTATTATTTCTTGGGGGAACATGTCTTCTGACCTTGACATGTGTAGACTGACTGCATGTTTCCCTTTTAGTGCCCCCCCTCCCCTCAGCCCATGAACTGGAAACTTTGCTCCTGTTATCCCACTCTCTCATGATCACTCTGCTTCCTTCCTTAGCTTGCACATACAGAGCACGCACTTGCAACACTACCTTGGAGGATAAATGCTCAGTTAAATTGAATAAACATAATCCAGACATGCTCCATTCCAGCCTGTCTCACTGATTCCATCAGTGAAGAAGGGCAGAGATTAGATATCAGCTGAAAGGACAGCGTTAGATAAAAAAAGGATTCTCAGCTCTAGTGATAAACATAATTTTAAACAAACGTCAATTAAAATGTTGATTTTACCGAAAGGGGGGTTTGATTGCTACCTTACCTGTTCTTTCTTTAAGTTGAATAATAACTTTATATACTTGTGTACCCTGTCACAGGTATGGAAAGCTGTGTTTATTTTTGCAGTGTAAATGAAATATTGTATAAACACCACACCCGACTTCTGGCCCTGCATTATTTTATTTTTTTTCTGAAAATTGCATAAACACAAAAGTAAAGAACAACACCTCTCCTCCCCCCACACTTACTGCTCCCTGTGTTTCGATGTCCTCACATGTTAAAACAAAGCATCTGTCTGTCTATCATCTAACCATAAGCACTCTGGGTGGGGCAGGATTCCAGTCTTTTTGAAGTGAACTTGTCATGGGAAATCTGCATCACTGAGGCTCAGTGCAATCACAGGCTTAAAATGAATTGTTTGTGGTGCACCACTTCAAACATTTCTTTAGACACTGCATTATGGGATGAACTTTTGCAATGTCCATTGTTGCTTATAAACACATTGGAGCATGCAAACGCAGGAAATAATGGTAAATACTATACATTCACACTCCTGAACATAACGTGTGCATGCACACATTTGTGTTCTTGATCTTATAAATCATCAAATGCGGAAACCTTGTCATTTATTTGCTCAAAGATATACACGTGCAGTTATACACATATATTTACAGATGTATAAAATGACAGTTTAATGTGTATTGACAAGTTACACCCCCTCTCCGCTCCAAATGCACACACACAAGCATGCATGACTCCAAACAGACTGCAGTAAGACAACATTAAGCGGTTTTCTCTTCTCTGTTATCTCCAGCTTCCTTTTTGCCCTTTGGTTAAACATTCTCTTGGCATGCATGATCTCATTTAACTTTGATTTCCTCTTTTTCCAGGACGGCATCCTTGATGGTTCCAATTTCCAGCCCATTCCCCAATTTTCAACCCCAGTGACAGACAACACATGCTGGAATGTCTGTTTAGCTAAAGAAGGCAATTGGTAAGTGATGATTTTCAATGCTGTTTAAGATAAAAAAAAAAACAGAGTTCGCAGCAGATAAGGATTTATCTTGGTAGAGAGCAAAGATAGATACTGGTTTGAATGTGCTGCTATAGTAGTTTCATACCACACGTGTGATTTATGTTTTTGAGCTTTAGGAAACACTGCTGTAGACTACTGCAGAAATGACAAACTGTTTTTACCTCAGTGGAGGTTTAGAAACTAAATGTATGTGGTATAAAATGCGAGAATAAGCAGCAAAAGAAAGCATTTTAGAAGAGTGTGAACTCCAAAATAACTGTTTGTATTTGACAATAGAGAAATTATTTAACATATTACAAATTAAATTAAAATAAAAATTGCACCTACGCACCTATAAATTTAATTAATTTTTAAACATTAACATTCTCTAATTTTCTTTAAAAAAAGGACATTAAAACAAAAGCAACTGATTCCTTTGCTAAAAAAAAATAGATTTGTGTGTCATTTTACATAATGTCATGTACACCAACTGTGTCCGACACCTTTCAAAATATTGACTTAATTTAATTAACCTCTCAAGTGTGGAGAATGTGTCCAGCACAAAGGACTTTTTGTTGGTTGAAAAGAGCAGCTCATTGTTGCGCTTTAAGTGGTTTGTGTAATCCCCTATAACCAATACCATGAAGCCAGAGGATTCTGAAAATCTGTCTTCAGCACATTTCGAGTAGGAGCAAACCTGGAAATTCTCTCTCTCTTTCTCTCTCTCTCTCTCCCCAACTCTGTCATGAAACAGAGCACCCCATTTCCATATCAAACGGGTTAGTTCCAAGACCAGGGAAGTAGGAGTAATGTAAGTAACCGTACAAATTTAAATATAGGACATCAAAAACATTGTTAGGTTCTCATTTATTTTTAAGCAGCCCCAGCTTTCTGTGTCTCTCTGTGAAGATGAGATGAAAACGTATCTCTTCAATTTTTATTTTCATTTTATTTTGAAAGGTGCTGAATGCCGCAGCATTTTAACATTTCATGTGACATCGTGACATTCTACTGTTCCTTGTGTGCTTAACCTCATTTGTGAAATAAATATATCACATCAAGCAATGCATTTGTTCAAAACGTAACATCAAGACGATTTCAGGTGTGCAGCGTTCACACAAGATAATTGTGTTTGGACATTTCTGCGGGAACAGACACTAAAATAGTGGAGTCCTGGCTCCTGTGATACTGATGCCAGCTGGCACTCCACAGTTACAGTTACCCTCACAGTTCAACATATGATTCTTAATATATATAAACATCTATATTTTCTAATTTGCATGTTTTTGGAGTTTTGTGTTTGATTGGAAAATAAAACATGCTGAACTTTCTGAGAACACTGTTACTGCAATTACAGGCCTGCTTCAATGCTTACAAATCTTACAACAGCAGTGAAAAAAAAGTGAAGAGAGACACAGAGCGCATAGTGAGTAACTACTTTAACAAATGATGCCACACTTGCCCCACTAATATATTTGCCTTTTAAAATGGGAATTTAAATTCTTGTGTTTTTAATTTCCTGACATAAATTGTTCATAACTCTGGGATCGAGTAATTGATTTAAAAACTTGATCTTGGATGTTCACCCAAAAAATCTTAAGACTAAGACATCTTAAGACATTAGACATAAAAGTTTTGTGTATCTTACTGTACATTCAGAAAACTCTTTTTTTTTCATCTGCTGAAATGAGATGGTACAGCTTAGTCAAAAAGGTAACACAAAAATTATTATCCCAATTTATCATTAACTTAACTCTTTTACTGATAGAAAACAAAATATCACAGTGAGTATTGAAAAGGGGAAACATTTGTTTAGAAAGTTTATTTTGAGACAGTAAAAGTGTATCTCTGTGTGCATTTATGTGTGTGTGTGTGTGTGAGAGAGAGAGAGAGAGAGATTATTCACCAGACTGTGTCTCGCTGAGTGATTTGACCCGCCAGTAGCTCCCTGTCCGGATGAAGAGATGGATAGATGGATGCCTGCCTGTGCTTCCTCAGCCCTTTATGACTTAGCCTGTCTCTCTGTAATTGGAAAAAAAAAGAAAAAAAACTAGCTAGGCTGTATTGTTTTGGGATTTGTCCCTTTATAATGTAGCTTCAAAACATGAAAACCAATAGTGGGAATAGACCCACAAATATAATTAATTTTGTGGGGGCATGGCAAAAAGGGGATGTGGAGGTGGAAGTGTGGGGGGGGGGGGGGGGGCTATTATTGCAGGAGGAAGAATTCTAATCAGTTGCAGATTTCTTCCTGTTTGGTTAGCGTGACCATGGCCAATTACCAGTGAACTCTGTGTTACAATTTCACTTCCTGTGCTACCCAAAGAATAGACTGTGGCCGGCACTGCAGAGCCTGGCAGGACGGAGGGAAGAAGAGCAGAAGAGCAGGAGACAAGTGAGGGAGAGGAAGAGATAAGGAGAGAGAGAAAGACAAAACAAGACACATGAAGATGAGAATGTAGGAAAGTAAACAGAGCAGAGGAAGGGGAAGAAAAAGCAAAGAAAAAGGCAGAGGAAATCTCTAAGGTGCACAGACATGAAGGCAAATACATGCTTTATCCACCTAATATAGAACATGACGTGGTTTACAAAGGAAATTAAAGGATTTTGGACCTGGCCTCTCTTGCTGGTTCAGCTGTTCTCAGGTAAAGGCTGGAACTGCAGAGCAACAGACCAAAACTCAAGTCACAAATGCAATAACGCATAACTCAATCATTGCAGTGATGTTATCGAAAGACACAATTTGGCATTGCTGTTTTCCCCTAAATCGAATTAAATCACTGGACTAAACAACTGAATGACAATTGCTAAGGCATAGCCAAATTTGCATAAAGTGTCCTTTTCTTTCAGTGCGTATCAGTAACTCAATATGCCACGGTACCTTCTGGGAAGATCTCCATTCTTATTAAGCCAGATACTGCTTTCGCTAAAGGCTTGCCAAGCCAGTAGTTTACACCATATTACAACAACATGCCCAAAATGTCAGTCATGCTCTTTTCTCAGGCCTTTTGCAGGACCTTGATGTCTTTTCGTGTGAATGTTTTCTTATGTCTACTCCAGAAACAATCTGCGAAAAAACACAACACATGATAAAACATAACTGCCGCTGCCACAAAGGTTTCTGTTCACAATCACTTACAACCTGACCTGCCAAGTAGTTCCCTTTGGCTTGATCCCACTCCTCAGGATGTTCTCTCCTCTCTCACTCTCTTTCGCTTCTCCAGAGGGGCCTACTCCCATAGTTTCCCCCGTAATAGTTTTTTTGGCATATTACTCTCCCCAATCTGCCCCAGAGGTCTCCCATAATTCACTTTTGATGTCATTGTTTAGTTGTAGAATTAGAGGAGGGGCGTGCATCGGGAGCAGGCAATCAGGATTGGCAGTGGGACATTATTTCATTCATTGTAGTTTGATGCAATAGGCACCTTTACTGTAACCATGAATCCCACAGTTTTGGAATTTATTTTTTAGTTGAAATTGTTTTTTTTTTCTTCAAACTGTATTGTTTGCACAAAAAATTTACTTCCATTAAATTAAGTTGTGATTATTTACTTATTTTTCATTGTTAACTTCAAGAATCAGTTCAATAAATGTGCTTTTTCTAGGCGACAAATACAGGATTTGACACTATAATATTTAATAGTGATGGAAATGACACTAGTGATAGATGACATAAATACTTGGAATGATAAAAACTGAATATTGGAAGTGACATGACACTAGTAAAATTCAGGAAATCTGTTATATATTACTGAACATATGACAAAACAATTATTATTACCATTTTCCAGCACAGTTGAAAACATCTCAAGGGGCCCAATACTTTAGCAGTTGCAAGTGGAATAAACTACTCAGAAGATTCGAAGGATGATGCACATAACTGGCAATATGAATGTGAATTCCCCTGGAAGCCTCTTTTGCGCACACACAAAGTGAACAATATGAAAAATGGGTGAAGAGCCATACTATTCAGTGTGAACTAGAGGGTCCAAGTCGCAAAACTAATCCTAGTAACAGAGATTCCCACTTCCTGCCTTGTCTTTTGCTGCAGCTGCCTGGGATCATTTCATAAACACAAGGTATTCCTGGAAGAATTGATTCTGTTAGATAGTACATTGATCACACACATTGCCTGCAGACAGAAGATGGCTTTACAAGCAATAAGATGGGAGACAATTATATTATTTTAGTGAAATAAGACAGAGTACAAGCAACGAGTGCCAATAGTCTAGGTGGGGGGGTTGGGCACAGGCGGCTGTGGCTGCCTCAATGTGTTTGTGCTCCATCCTCAAGTGGCACGGTAATCCACTAAACTTTCCTCCAACCGCTTCTCTCAATGCAATCAGGATGCGAAGGCTCACCAGTGATTGCGTTCATTTGTAAAAGCATCCAAACCAAAATTGAACCCCAAGGCTGATAAACTATAAAGATGCTGATCAGATCGTGGCTAAGGAGTCCACACTTGAGGGCACGAGATGTCAGGGCTGGAGCCAAAAGAGCAATGACTCTGTATACCTCACTCGGAGCCAGGCGGCTGCCCCGGAATACAAACAAGAAGAGAGAAAACACATAAAAACGACAACAAACTGCAGTAGGATTTTTCACCCCACAGTATCTTTCAGAGGAGGAAGGTATTATCTGTTTTTCAGATGTTATTTTGTTATTTATTTATTTATTTGGATTTTCTTTTCATCGATTCTGTTGGTAAATGGACTGTGCTTAGCCTTTTAGCATTAGCTAATGCATTATATTTTATTGATGAGCTCGATGTGAATTTCATAATGCATCTCAAGAAAAGTAGAAGGCCAAAAGAGGTACTGTTTAGGGAAGTCATATGTTTACAACATTGTAACAGAGTATTATAACTGATTTATCAGAATGAAAACTACACATAACTCTGTAGTCCTCTTCAACTGCAGTCCATTTGGTTTTTATTGCACTCCGTAACACTGTGTCATCACTGCACTTAAAGAGCCACTACAACTTTTTGTCTCCTTTACAATTATTTCTTACAACTATCACATTGTCTCACACTAAGTGAACAGTGTCATTACTTAAAACACACTTATCTGCCTCTGCTAAAGCGCAAAGATTGGGGACAGACAGACAGAGAGGAAAGAAAGAGAGGGAGGATCTGAGGATGTTTTTTTCCTCTCCATCCTCGTGGCCCCGGTGCGTTAAATGTCAAAGAGCAGACAGCGGGAGACTGATTCCATGAAGCGATGTGAATGGGGCTATTGAAGACCCGCTTTGATTGACAGCTCTTCCTCTCTTGCACTGCCCTGAGGGTGACTGACAGTGTGGTTCATCTCACATTTTGTGACTGAGCTAATCCCGTAAATTCCAACCAGACACAGCACAACTCAGCAGAGACCTCCTGCTCCTTTCCCAGGTGGAGTTTTTATTTTATCTCTTCCTCCCCAAAACAAATATGTTTTTCCATCTGTGGCACTGAAAACAAACTGGGGAGGGGGACTATAATTAAGTGTAAGTACATAATTAAGCAAGTTACAAAAAGTGCTAGTTTTCAATGAATTAAAATGTAGACTAATTACATGTGGGAATTAGCCTGCTGTTGTGCTAGTGATTAATACTGTCATAGGTTACTGTCTCAATATGCTGCCAGTTGGAAATGGGATCACCTTACTGGAACGATTGATCTCTTGCCAAGTTCAATAATTAATTGACTCAACAATCACTGACACACAACTATCTCATACGTTGTCCCACATACCCACAAGGTGCGCCGCTTGTCCTCTCGACCTTGCATCTGTATTTTGATGTGTGCCGGTTTTCCCAGAAAATGGCTCTCTGCCACACTGCAGCTGGCTTTTCAAAGAAGACTGAAGACACAAGAACTAAAAAAGAAAAACCAAAAAAAAGCCCCCCCAAAAAAACAATTGCAAGACCTCTACCCCTTTTATAAGGTGTGTAAGCATGATTGTGGTAGGGGCCGAAGGTTGCTGCAGTGTACCTGTTAACAGCTGTGACCCACATTAACGCAGCTACCCGGTAAGGAGGAGAAGATTGTGAGAAATGTTTGACACTTTCATTAATCATCATTCCTAAATGATCACTCTGTGAGGGTATTCATTTAAGCATGATTAATTGCAAGCAATGGCTTACCTGCCTTTTTGCAGGAGGTTGGGGTTAACCTCAAGTCAAAGCAGTGGAACCCAGAGTGGTTGTGTGTCAAGGAAAGTTAAGAGGAGACAATAATGAGAATCAGTGAAAGACACCTGCTGTTATTAGTAATCTGAGACCTCAAAACAAGTAAAAACATATTTTTTTCCTGCAATACATGATGAAAGGCAGTGAAGAGTTCATTATATTAGCTCTCATTATATTAACTATTGCTTGTAAAAAAATCTCAGTATTTGTCATTATTTAAAGATACAACATGTCCTAAAATGATTAAACACAACTCTGGCTCCTGAATGCTCAAACATAACTTGTGAGCTTCTTTAAATGTTGAGAAAATTATGCAACTCTTGTATGATTTATGGAGCCTTTTCAAAACCAGCTATTTGAAAATGTTCCTGTTGCTGCAGTATTTTATATATTAAACATACAGATTTTCCCTTGAGAGACCAAAAGCAATGTTGCTGTTAATAATTCTCTATCTTCATGCAGTTGGCTCCTGTTGTTCTGTCTAAGCAGAAGACAATACCCCAGTGTGTGACATCAGGTGTTCACCTCATAAGCATGATGAAAGCCTTGCCAACTCTCACAATGGCAAAGTGAGATAATAGCCCACCAAGATGAACGAAGGATGACTTGTACAAGCATCAAGCTTGTATGGGGCATTGCACACTCTAAATGGTATGCTTTTGAAGTGAAAGAAACCAAGGGGTGTGGTAGACTTTGTCTGGTTCACCTCACTGTGTCGCAATTATGTGGTTTTTGTACATTGCATGTGGAGATTTTTAATATTCACAGCATTTAAAAACACAAAATATAACCAGATCCTTAAAATATATCCCATGATTTGACTCCGTCAGAGCCAATACTCATTAGAGGCAAATATTTTGTTCACATGCACAAATGAACCCTCATAATTACATGATTTTATGCACAATTCAAATTCAAATCATTCCTTCTTGACACAGCCAATACATCTGTCATGAGGCTCCTCGTTTTTTTGTTGAATAATTAAAAAAAGAAATAGAGAAACATACTAATGAGAGAACCTTACTTGAGGGCTTTGCCGCTCTACTGACTATCATATTAATGTATTCCTGTGTGAATTAAACGCATCATCAAACACCTAAATTCCCTCCGTATTTTCCTCTGAAGACGAGGGCTGGACACTGGTGTCTACCTTGCTCTCTGCAAAAATGAAGGGCATTCTTCATTATTACACCTCTTGTGATTACTTGTTAATAGCCATGTACTAATGGTCCCCCCTCTAATTTGACAAAAACACTGGGTATTTAGCTTTTTATGAGAATGACATTCTTTCGGTCAATGATTAAGTCATTAAGATATTGCAAAGTGAATTTAAAGTGATATGTGGATTTTATACGCTTTCTGACTTTCTGTGCTATTTATATGTGCAAATACCTAATATTTGTACAAAATAACCTCTGTATATCAGATATTTTTTCCCTGTTATTAAAAAAGACAATATATTTAAAAAGTTTGTAGTTTAACACTGGCCGTTAGCAGTAGGATTTCTCTCTCTCTTTCTCATCCTTTCTCTTCTGTTCTGCCTGGAGCACTTGTGACTGCCAGTGTAATCTTTGCCTGACCTTTCTCCACCTCCTTAAACCTCTCTCTGTTACTCCCTCCTTCCATCTATCCATTCATCCCCTGTCCCCTCTACTCACTACAGACTGTCAGTCATCAGATCTCTTTTCTCTTAGTTGGCTGACAGCTTGAACTGGCTCATTAAGGCAAATTGGGAGCGGGAGACTAAACTGAGCAAGCAGAGTTATTTTAGAAGCTACTTTGTGACAGAGCAAACATGCCAGCTCATGCTCCATATAATGACTTGTCAGGGGCTGTAGAAATATGTTTTAAATTTAACTATCATAATACATCATTATTGCAAAGCTACTAAATGGTTGAGGTCTTGCAGAGTGTGCCACGAGAGTTTTGGAGATTTGGAAATTTGGAATAAGCAAGAGGAAAATCAGGTTTTTTAAAATTCTTACATGGCTGCCAAACAAAGGCACAGAAAGTACAAAGCAATAAAGCATGCAGTTAAGGTGGGACTGAAATGTTAGTTTGAATATTTTGAATAGATTTGCCCATAGCTGTTATAGAGCAAAGCAGGCAATGTGTGATTGATCACGTCCCACAGGGGCGACAGCCAGCATGCCATTTATACACAACAAACGGTGTTGGCTACACTAAACTAAGCTCACACAACCTATGCAGATAGCACAGTCTTTCATTTTAACATGTGCATACTAAACCTGGCTGATAAACGATATGCCTAGCAGCATTTCCGTCCATATTTTATCACAGCAGACAATGCTCAGTGGCGTTGCCAGACTTGGTGTATATCCAGTATTCAGGCAAAAAAAGCTTCTCCTGAACACCTCAACAGCTTGGCTCCCATAATTAACTTCAACAGGACTGATGGGAGCCTTAGTCAGAGGCAACAGGAATAGAATACAATAGAATAGAACTGGAGGTGCAAAAGCACTAGAAGGAGACATGCTAAAAAACAAAAAGAACACAATAACAGTTTACAGACAAAGATTCCATTTGACAGAGGTCTTAGGTCAGTCATGCTTGAAGCTTATTCCTCATTGTGCAGATAACCTCCATCATACAGAAAGCTCCTGTTAAGGGCAGAAATGGCTGAAAGGATTAATGAATGTTTATACTTAAAGCTCTGCAATTGCTGAACACTGTGAAAACCTTTAAGCTGTGCCACGCCTGCAACATTGTAAACCAGTATTCCAAATATGGCATTTATTCCAACAAATATGAGCAGGGTAGAATGTTAACTGTTTTATCCAGAGGCTATGGTGTCTGGTAAATCTGGAGCTCCAGTGATTTTGCACATTCTTTTTTTTAGTCAAACTGATTTATTTTTTATTTTATTTCTTTTAAAGTGTCAGATGAAGTAAACAAATGTTTTAGTCACAGCCCAAAATACCACCCTAGTTTTCAGATTTAGTTTTTGTTCATTATGTTACTGGTTTGTTTTAGAACTTTAAAAACACATAAGTATTGTTGAAACAATAGTGCACAGTATTCATATTAACTGAAAAAATAAATAAAACAAAAAAAAAAACAAAAACAAAAAAAAAAGACCAAACAAAAAAACAGGGGCTGAACAAACAGCATTTTGCCATATTTTTACAGCAAAGAATAACGTACTGCAAGCCATTTAGATGGCTACAATCTTTTTTTTTTTTTTACATAATAAATAATGTAGGAAATGTATGATAATATATAAATATGTATCACACTTACACAAGTATAAATAGATCAAAACAGCAAACTTAAAACACAGTTTCTATACATGTTAATCCATGCATTCATGCACTTAGTAGGCTGACTGACCTGTTCCTTGTTTGCGCACACACACACACACATGTGTGTATACACATACATCAGAGCAGATTGCTCACCTTCTGCTCTTCCTCAGTCTAACCTTAACCAGACACATCTTCTTCTGGAGGCCCCAGGTGACTTCTTGGCTCTCTGTGATTGGTTGGACCTTGTGCATGCTTTTTCTTAAAAGGGATCATTAATAGCCCATGTACGACCTCTGACCATTCCTTTAAATTATTAGCTGGCCAACTGATGGTTTCTATTTACCATCCCCCCATAGGAGATACTAAAGAGGGAGGAAGATTTGTTATTGTGGGGATATTGCGACACTGGAGTTAATGCATCGTATTTAGTTAGTTTTTGACTATTTAAAGTCCAGTAACCCAAGATAAATTGTTAACTTAAATGTAAAGATGATAATTTTTCATGTGTAAAAATAAATAATGAAAAATGGCACTTGATGCAATGTGATGAAGTTGAAGATGTCACTGAGTCCAGAATAATACACCCTTTTATAGAACCAATATTATAATTCATTTGATAATACAGAAATATATCAAATGCTGTGTGATATTTTGCTTAAATGTAAAATGTGAAATACTAAGTAATTCTAATTATATATTTTTATGGAGTGACAATGAATGATATGTTGATAAGGCCAAATGCATTTTTCTTATTTATGAAATTAAATGAAATGATGAATAAAAGTTACATTTTTCTGAACATACACTCGTTTGCATACAAGTGTCAGTGTGTTCAGCCACATGACCCATTCAGTAACATATCACTGGTTGCTGGGCACAAAGTCCATTTGTCACATCATGCTGTTGTTATTGCACTGCTCTTCAGAGAAAAGCCGCCCACAGGAAAAAAAAAAAAAAGAGAGAGAGAGAGAGAAACGCTACCTCATCCAGTGAGAGGTTTGCAGTAGACATGACTGGGAGAGGAGAGGTACTGCAGATGTATGATAAAATGTGTGTGTGTGTGTGTGTGTGTGTGTGTGTGTGTGTGTGTGTGTGTGTGTGTGTGTGTGTGTGTGTGTGTGAGTGCATTTGGTTTCTGTATGGAGGTGTTTATGGGAGGTGTGCTAGGAGGATACCGGGAGCCGTGCCTTCCTGCCCCATGCCTAAATCATGTGTACAAGTTGTTTCCAATAAACTGTTAAATTTGATAAAGAGGTCTGGTATTATATAACAAAGCCTGGAGGGGACCCGGACCTCTATTACCATGAATACATTTTGCCTGATAAGAATGCTGTGACTTCAATTGCTGTCACAGAAAAACAACTGCTGCCCTCCTGGAAATCAAGTTGCAAGTCAGGGTGACACCTGTATATACATGGACAGGTGATGAGATTATAATATATTTATGCTTTCTGGGTTAGTGTTAAGAGACTTCTACAACTGAGCATGAGTAATACAAAGGACTGGAGGGCATGACTGGGAGTGCCATGGGGGGTAAATCCTCTCACTCAACAGAGAGGGCCTTTATGTCATGAGCACAAAGCTACAGAGACATATAGTGGCAATTGGTTAAAAGTCATAGTAATTACAGAGTGGTATGAATGATACCAAAAATAATTTTACATTATTGTAGTAGATTTACAATTTAGGGGAACCTTATCTCTTGTAAGAAACATGATTAACTTGCATAATATAAACATTTCTAAGTAACTTATCAACTTTATCAATATATATAAGGAATTTAACCTCTGAGAACCTTTGATCATCTGCAAAAACATGCACATGCAGACGCCAAAACAAGAAAGAGAAAGATCCCTGCCATCCCAGGGTATGAGAATTCATTACTGTGTTAGCAGCCATGTTACTTGGTATTCCCGACTGCACCAGTCTGTCCCATATCTCTGGTCTCCATACAGTATCTAGGTAGCAAAGAAGGTAGGCAAGTGATGAATGTTCAGTAATTGTAAGAGTTCAGTGGTAGAAAGATTCAAATCCATGACAGTGAGAAATGGAAGAGAGCCCCAGGGGAAATTTCAGGCTGTGAGGAAGTGCATCCAACCTGTCTAAATAACAGATCACACCTCAACTTGGTCACTTGCTCAGAACATGCTCTCTGATATTAGAAATGTGCCTTTGCTGCAAATGAGTGCCGCTGTGCAACCCAGTATGGCAGCTTGTTTTTGTTATACAAGTATCAGATAGGACAAAATTAAATTAGACTTTTTTTTTGCACATTGAGCAAATAGTTGTTCAAATAAATTGTTAAAATTAGTTTCAAAGGAATAAGATTTAAAGCATGAGAGCCTTTGCATTGCTCTACAGTACTCCTACTGCAGCTTTGAAGGGTTTGAGGTTTGCTCAGTCTGCACTATTTGCATAATTATGAGACAAAACTGTTGAAGGGCTGTCTCTGCATCCATGCAGTAGTGAGAATGTGTTTTTGTACCTGCATTGTGCACAAATCTGTGGTCTTGTTGCTTGTGCAAAGGTTGCAAATCTTTGATTATGAATGATAATACATAGATACACACATACACACATTTGCAGTACAGAATGTGTCTGAAATGTGTGTATTTGCTTGTGATCTACAACACAGTTGTTTCTTGTGGGCTTTTGGCTACCGATCAGGACGCACAGAATGTTGTTCTTCATCCAGGTCCACATCCACTCCTAAATAGTGGTCAAATAAATCTAATCACATTGATTTAGATCTTAACCAACAATCTTCACCTTATTTAGACTTGCAGTTTTAAACCACATCCCACAAAGCTCAAGATAAGAATGCTACTCATTACCAGTGGATGTCAGGTTTGGCAAATATATACCTTTGATTTTGACTAGAGACTCACTGTAGTCATTGCAGGTAATTTTTATAACATCAACATTAAATGCAACAAAGACAACCGAGGCTGGGTTTTTTTTTTTATTTTTTATGAGCGACTTTTTCTAATGTTCTATTTTCTAATTTTCTAAGATCAGAAGTATTTGTGTATACATTTGTTCATGTGCTCATAAACTTGTCAGTAATGTCTGCATGCATGTCTGCATGGGTATATGTACTGCTTTTTCATATATGCACATCCACATTTTTTCCCAGAATAGTTATCCTCTTCAGATCTTATAATTTGGCTGTCATTATTTCATTCACCTTCTGTTTGACGCCACATCACTTAACCAGTCAAACCTCAGTCATGAAGCTGAACATGCCCTATCCCATCCAACTTGGAATGTCAAGTAGCATTTTTGAAGCTAAACAATCTTGCAGCAGCACACACACACGTTAATTGAACCAGTTCCTTCACACAAGCAGAAGTTAGTGCGCAGAAAACCAAGATTTGGAGCCTAATAATTATTAAGCATTCAAGCTCTTTCATGCAGCAGGCACCACTTTCTCCTTGCTACAGGAATATTATCTTAATTTACCCATCATGAATGGACAAAAGAACCAAGAACAATATTTTATCAACTATCTGTCACTAACTTTTACAGAATTTCAGTGTCAATGAGTTTTCACAGATGCTGTACAATACTGTAGGTTTTCTGACATTGAAAAATAAAGGGTGACGATAAACACCCTCTGTGGGTATGGCACTTCCAAAAAAAGTTTTATAACTTCATCATCAAGGATGCCACCCTGGTTACAGATACATTTCATAAATCATCAGGGATACTTACACAGAACAGCGCCTACAGGCATTTCCCAAAGCAAAAAATGTTTTACTAATAATACAGGAACACTTTCAAAATTGCATAAGACATCAAATGACAGGATGAATAAGTTTAATGCTAAAAGGTGATCACTGTTGTCAGTACAGAACTACACATGTGGGGAACAACTCCCCCCTGAAAAGGCACACATCTGCAAGCAGGATGAATTTGGAGAGACAATGCAAGGATGAAAACCTACAAACCTACTGTGTGTTGCCTCAAGCTGCTGTCCAACTTTACAATAAACTAAATCAAAGTTGAACTCAGTGGTCAGACAGTCAAAATATAGTAAACGACAACATCAGGGGCCGCCTGCTTTGTGGAAATAGGGATCCTAAAGAACTGACCTTACCAAACAAAAACAAATGAGCACTCTGTCGACTTCCGCTGAAGTTAAGCTGAAGAAATACAAACTGAATTAGCAGGACAAGCATTGGGCCCTCCTGTTATTAATGGCATACTTACTGAACAGAGACAGAATGAGGTAGAGAAAGAGGGAGAAAGAGTGAGAGAGACAAAGAAAGGAAGACATGAGTGTAAAAGGAAACAAAGAAAAACAGGGAAAAAGCTAAAACTGAAGTAGGCAGAGCAAGGAAGGTTCTAGAAAGAAAAGAGATGGATTGACACCCCTTTCAGTGGTTTGTAGAGAGGACATTTTCCCTCTTCTTTGGGTGGCTGGACCCTCTCTCATTGTTAATTGGAGTCCTCAGCTGTATCCTACTGTCCCGTACTCTGGTGGCGCCCCCCAAGGTGCAGGGAATTACCGTGTCTGCCCCCCCCCCCCCCCCCCCCCCCTTCTATATTTAGGCCACTTAAGGTTGCACAGTTTTAAACGGGAAAGTCAAAAGATGCCATTCTTTATGAATGTCTAAGGGTATGAATAGGGTCACCACTCCTCCCTCTACATACCCTCAGGAGTTCACCTTTTCAAATATAACGAATGCCTCAATTAAAATCCCTTTCAAACATCATGCTTATTTTTTCAAAAACAATTGTCTCCCGCTCCCCTTTAGTTCCCTCTACCTCTGCTCTCTCTTCGCTTTCTCTCTGTGGAAAATGTAAAGGGACATGGAGGGCAGATGATGCTCTCATGTAAAGAGAAATGAAATGAGAGAGAAAGGAAGAGACAAAGATAAACTTAGTAAAACAGAGAAAATGTAAGAGGGGGGAGAGGGATGGAGAAAAACATGAAAAAACAGCAAGAGAGAGATGTGAGTGTAGCTATGATGGAGGGATCGATGCAGGGACTAGAATGATATGAGCCAGCAGGTGGCAGGGTAAGAACAGTAATATGGCCCGTTGCACTCTGTCTGTTTGTAGCCAAACAGCAGGTTAGTGGGGATTTCAGCCTTAGCACACACACTATCCTATAGCACCCCCCCCCCCCCCCCCCCCCAAAAAAAAGAGAGCACCCATTCATGCCAGGTTGAAAAAGAATGCTGTAAGTTTAAATAGTTCCACTGTCATTTGCGCCACATTGTCAGACGGGTTGTGGGTGGCGTGCCTTCCGCAAGTTAAAGCACTAATGGTTACAAGACAGTTTGTCGCCATTTGAGGCTCAAAGGGAAATGAAACTAATGCTGAATAATGTGTTCTTAGGCCATCATTAGCATCGGAATAGTGAAATGCATTAGGCCTCTATGGAAGATGACTGGCTTTAATAAAAGACCACTTAAAGACTGCAAACAACAGCAAACAAGTAAATCTAAAAAACATGGGCCCGCTTGCTTATTTAAGACCCGTGGACATTATCAACATCTGAACTGTATGGTAGTGGAGATTAACTGCCTGGTATTGTTTAGCTTAGCTTCATCTTGGCTGTATTCGATTAAGCTCTAGGGAGGAAACCAAAGACAAACTTTTTCCATTCAGTAATATCGACTAATTAATAATTATGTCAATTCCTCCTTTCCAGCTTTTGGTTACATGCTGGTTTGTGACCATGATTGCAACTGTGTTCTTTTTTTTATGAACGCAAGCACAACAATTCTGTTTACTACATCTTGCTAATGCATACAACTAAATTAGACTTCGGTAAATGATGGTTTACTGTACATGTTGCACAGGGTGCAAGTAGAGAGGGAATAAAACCGGATCAGTCGCTATTAGAAACTAACAAGGAGGCTTGTTGTGGGGCTGAATGTGGTTTTCATGGAGAGCTCCAGCTGTCTCACATAGGAGGACATCAAGGGGCTCAGAGCTATCTGTGCCTTTGATAGGAGGCAATATATTTCTACATTCTCCCTCTCTGTCCCTGTGTCTATCTCTCGCCTACGCTATCTGTTTGTGTTGGTCTCTCCCTCTCTCTTTCTTTGCCAGTCTAAACCAATAATGTATGATATCTTTATCTTGAGAGTCACGGTAATATCATCTAACACACAGACATCCCCACTTGCCTTTTGGGCTTTTCTGCCTTTGACTCTAAGCGGATAGTCATCGTCGGGTAGCGTCTCCTGACAATTACTAAAATGCAATGTAATGGTTTGTTTATGATTATTTTCTGTAGAATTTGTCCCATTTCTACTGACTGATGTTTACAGAAGAGTACACTGGCAAATTGGATGGTGAAATCCCCAGTGATTGCGTCCCTTACACATCCACCACTAACGCCAGTAAATAAATCTCTCAGACTCCAATAAAATGTGTCATTTCTTCCCCATGAATCAAACAACATGGCAAGGGTTCATTTCTGACCATACTGTGTTGGCTGCAGGCTCTGAGATTCTTCAGAGAGAATTATAAGATATACAAAGCATGACTGTGGTTGTTTAACTCTGTCAAGGAATACACATTCTAGAACTGTTTCTCAAAAACAAAAATGATTATCTTAACCAGTACATTTTGATTCCTTTATTATATTTGACTCATATTATATTTTTTCCTTCTTGGACTACAGTTTAGGGCAGATGTCAGAACCATTTTGCCAAACATTTTTATATTTTATTTTCATTTTTAATTGTATTTTAGCATTTTCTCAAGATTTTGATAGATTAAACCCCAATTCCATGTAAAATGGTTGACAAAAGAAATAAGCATCTAAACAAAGTACTGTAGTTCTCTCTAGCAGGGGGTGTGCATCTACACCTGCGTTGACTTCTTTTGTATTGTTAAAAAATGTCTTTTTTATTTAACCACTACACCAACACTCACCCATCTTTCTCATGAGTTACTGCCACTGTTGGCCTAAAATTATACCCCCCCTCCACACACACACACACACACACACAAACAGCATTTTACTTACGCTGCTTTTCACCGTGTTGAGTCACAATGCAGCAGGCATGTCGAGGCAGAACCCTATTTATGGTGAAAATGTTTGGGTGGCTCAACCCTTTCAAATTAAATGGATGGCATCCCAGGGAGGCCTATCAAAATGATTAAAAATGGTGGAAGACAGCATGTGTGTTAAGTGTCAAGACGAGTCAGCACAGGCTAGCCGACCTGCACAGAGAGCCAGGAAGCTTATTAGCATTTCAGTGCATTGCAACCTGCCTAGCCCCGAGCACTGATCTTAACTTGGTCTGTCCAAAAATGCACCTCTCTCTCTTTCTCTCTCTCTCGCTCTCTCTCTCATTCCTCAATCTCCTCCTTCATGTGCAAAAAAACATTCATGTCAAGTCGGTGGTTCACTCAAGTCAGGAATGTTTCTGTGTGTTAATGTCAAATTGGAGCTGCAGCTTGACAAAGTGTTTGTATGCAAGACAAGTTTAACGCTATCCCAAATGCTGTGTGGGGAATAGCAAGGCAATACCAACTTCTCAGGTATCACTTTATGGCATCGGATAGGAGTTTTAAAATATATTAAAGCTCTAGCTATAAACTTTCTCAGGTGGAAATTGAATTTCTCTTAAACTCATTAAAACAGTAAAATTCCTGTCATGTTTTGACCAACTGGAAATGTACGTTTTATTTGCGGTAACAGTGCAGTTCTACGCCCATGAAAACAGTATGTTCCCAGGCAAAGTTAAAGTGCCGAAGCCAAGCTTTGCCTCAGTGTAGACATTCATTTGGAAGACCTTTTAAGTTATGGAGATCTGTCTGAAGCATAAAGAGTGTTTAAGTTTGAGTTTGATCAAATACTGCAAGAGATTTTCAGTTAGGTGCTGCAGGCTAAAACAACGATCTGGACAAAAAGTGGCACTCTCTTTCATTTTTAATCTCAGTCATTCACTTTTCTCATCTCACTGTCTTTGTCTGAGTCGGTATTGACTTCACAACTCAAAGAAAAAAAAGAAAAAGAAAAAGAACGGCACAGCAACCTCTATTTCCAGACATTTTTTTCAGACAAAGGAAGTAAAGTTTAAGTAACTGGTATGTTTTAACTACAGCCCAAATATTCATTTGGGCTGTAGTTAAATAATCAATTAAATATTCAATTTCATCCTTCTCACTGGATGTTATTATAAAGATATCGTCCGTAATTGACCACACCAATTACTGTAATCAAGCTAAAGCAAAAATAATAATTTTCCGGTCAACTTCCTTTTTTAGAGTAGAACAGCAAAACCTGACACAGTAGCAGCCATTATGCCTCAAAAACTGTAAGCAACCAGAAAAAAAACCTGTATTTCAAAGGCTACAGTATTATGTATCTTTCCCCCTTTACCCCCCCCCCCCCCCCCCCTTTCTCCTCTTAGATGTGAATGCATCGTAGCTGGACCTGGATGCTTAATCAGTCAGAGGGGCACGGCATGTTTCGATATCAAGCATTTCATATGACTTTATTGACTGAGTTTTTATGCT
This sequence comes from Toxotes jaculatrix, assembly GCF_017976425.1. Taxonomy (NCBI): domain Eukaryota; kingdom Metazoa; phylum Chordata; class Actinopteri; family Toxotidae; genus Toxotes; species Toxotes jaculatrix. The sequence goes on along the minus strand of NC_054413.1, from coordinate 13,145,268 downwards.
CTTCATCCTGACAGTACAAAAGAATAGGCTGATGGCGCTCTTCCGAGATTGGAGCCCATTTTGTGGCTGAGCTCTGCTCAATAATGTCACTAATGGGAAGACTTGGAGAACTTTTGGAGGCATCAATCAATAGACAGTTGTCTTTACAGATGTACTCGAATATTCCAAAATTTTAAAATGCTTATTTCCACTTAAAAGAAGACAAAATTTTGGTTTGTGTGAAATGGTTTGCTTCTAAAAATTGATAATTAAACTCTCATAATGTGCACTCACATACAGCGAGTATCCTTTGTCCCCAGACTAGCTTGTCTCAGTGAAGCAACCTTGGCGGGGGGTGGGGGGGCTGCCTGCCTACCTTATAGCTCCCAGCTCTCCACAAGCCCCTGCAGTGCATCTCATTGTCTCAAATGAAAGATAAGGTCTGCCTACTCTGTGTACGGTAGCTACCCTACCTTTGGCATGTGGTCGTTGCTAATTACTTTGAGCTGTTAAGGGAGACATATCTGGGGAGACAGGCAGGAGGAAGAGACCTACAAACCCAGTTTAAAAGAAGAATCTGATTTTCCCATTGCTCCTGATCGCTTTGTTTGACCTGTTAGATATGCATTGTTCTTACGTGGCCAATTCTAGGTTGAGTTAGACTTGCTGTTTTGCTCAGCCAAAAGGGAACAGTGTGAAATGTTGCAGCTCTGCAGGCGGTGTTTGCAGTCATGTCTCAAATATTGCATCATGAGTAAATAAATCAGAGAAAATGTATGAAAATATGTAAGGAAAGGTCTTGTTGATCATGTTTGGTATTGTGCTTTGTTGATTGTGAGAAAATGTGTGTGTAGTGGGTAGGTCTAAATGCCCCCAAGGAAGCTTCTAAGTCTCTCTAGTGACCTCGCCCCAGTGTTAGTTAGCGGCCTGGGAGCAGTCAAATGTCATAAATCCGTGACTAAACCTGCTCTGGCTTCTGATTATTGGAAAAAAAGAAAGAAAAGGACAAATGGTGAAAGCAATCATTAGTGAAAACAAAACAAAACAGTAAATTAGCTGGTATAAATCACTGTCCAGGCTGCAGTGAGCCACAGTGGTGGTGTCAAGTATCTGGTTTAGCATGCTCGCTGCCTGGTAAACTGCTCCATTTAACTCCCTTCCTACTCCCACTGGCTCATTGCTAAATAAGGATATCAATTAGGCTAAAGCACTCGGCAAAGGCTCCCAAGTTAACCATCAGCCGAGGCGTGAATGGATCTTTGGGGATATTGACTGCTGCGGCAATAGGTTTGTAAGTGGGCTGACCAAGGGGTAATTAAAGCAGCATTATCATGTTACGCAGTTTATGGTATTTCTGGGTCTTTGTACCGTCCGTGCAAACAGGGATTCAAGTAGCATCTAGCAACAAGTAAGAGGAAGAAAAACAGAATGAGGGACTTGCTGGGGTGTTAGGTCCAAGCTGGCTGCATCAGTGGAAAGGTCAGTTCTGGGTGTATCTTGGTACTTTCTTGAAGTCTATTTTGATTCAATTTATGTGGTTGCTTTAGAAAATCTTAGGGAATATAGTTATGGTTACATTGTTAAATGTTTATTTAATGTTGATTGACTGATTGATTGATTGATTGATTTTACCTGTACCAGTTTAATCCAAAGCATTTAACAATGCTGATTTCATGCCAATTCTATCAATTCATTTCCTGTGAGTAAGACGAATGCCTTTACATGATATGAAAAAAATCAACAGGAATAAGCTCAAGCCTGCCCACTATATGAGGTGGCCTTGATGTATGTGCAATTACACCATAATTACAGCGATAATTACTGTATGGGCAAGATTAATAACTTTATTACCTAAAATGGTTCACTTTTAAAAGAGGGAAATGCATACATTGCTCTCGCAGATCTAAATTTGCTCAAAGTCAATTAACGGGATGATTTTGCATTTCATTACTCATGTGTTTCACCTTGGAAAAGCACCTTGAGAAGCTAAATTTAAAATGTAAAAAGGTCAGGAAGTCCCTTGTACAATTAAGCCAGGAGTTTCTAAAGAACTCCATCACCATTGTGAAAATGACAGAGTGTCTATTTTGGCCAATCTAATGAGAAAGACCTACTTCAAAATTAAATCTTGTTAACTGTTGGATCAGCCTGTTCAACATATTTCAATTACCAGAGGAGGAGAGTTAACTACAGTCTGCTCTGACAGTTTTTGTTTTTTTTTAATGTTGGTTTTTGCTGTTGTTTTTGACAGGGAGGACCGCTCAGAGAGCCTGTGATTTGACTGAGCAACTATTGGCCCTTAAGCTCTTTTGAAACAATAATAACTTCCCCTCTTTAATTCAGCCAACCTAACCACATTGCAACATTGACAGGGCTAGATTTGTCTTATCAAGACCTATTAACCAGTTCCTTTTTCTTATTAAATGCATACTATGTAATTTGTGATTTTTGCAACGTGATGTAATTATGATGTATCATTTCCCTCAAATAAAGGCCTTGTCCTCTCTTGGTGTTAATTTGAGCATGTGAACTTTATACTTTGAACTAATTGGTTGCTGTCGAAATCCCCTGAATGTGAGTAATTTGATCAGGTATTCCATAACCATTGTACAATTTAATTTGAGTAATTTAATTGGATTTGACTGCTCATTTCTGGGCCACTCTCCACTCAGTATTCAAGAACTGCAGAGCTGCAGAGGTATCCTGAGGCAAACACACACACACACAAGCTGCCACCACTCTCTCACACCAACCAAACTTCCTGGCAACTTCACACTAGATAGCAGAGCTGGATCAGACATTGGATCCAGCTCAGATAGTTTTTTTCTTTAGATATTATGCATTCTATGTGGGTGACATTAAAAGATAAAGTGAAACAAAGTGTAAGCTTACCCTCTTTAATTTTATGTGATGGTTAGCCCACACTATTATCCATCGTAGGTCTGAGGCAATAAGAACTTAATATGTTTACACAAGCTGTATTTTTCTCCATTTTACACTAAAACAGAGTGTCTTCATAAACTGCATTAATGTGGACAATACCATCACCTCTAACCAAATGAGCTTGTATCCTGCATGTAATGCACTGCACCACAGAGGACTTTATCTGTCCTTAGAGGGTCAGCCATCTTGTCTCAGTGATAGCTGAGACCTGGAGAGTAGGAGGCAGGCAGCAGAGAGGGAAAGCAGCAGAGGCTCCCCCTGCCACCCTGATGTGCTGGGAAAACAGTGCAAGGGCCATGCTGAGAAACAGGAAGGGAGTGAATGAAAAAGAGAGGAAGAAAGGGAAGGAGAGAGAGGAAGGCAGAGAGAGACTAAGTTCACTAAGGAAGAGAAAGAATCATAGAATAGAGATACTGAAAGAGAGGGAGATGCCCATGGGCAAGACTGGCACTGTTTTGCCTGGCGCTGTCTTGCCTGGGCCCTCCTCCTTGTGCCAGAGAAAGGGATGACACTGCCACTCTGCATCAGCCTTATGTAATATTCATAGCAGCAGGTCCTCTAACCCAATTTGTGACCTCTACCCCAGCTGAGGAATATAACAGTTTAACAATGAGCGGCTCTGTAGGGAGCGTTGAGCCCCCAGTGAGCAACTTCCTCGTCTATTATTTCTCTTTTTATATATTGTGTAGAATGTGTCTTTTCTGGGAATTCCACAATAAAATGACTGTTATTTATCATTACCAACCTCTTTATCATTTAGTCAATAAAAGGCCTCTCACTTTCTCTCTCTCCTTCCCTCTATCGCTCTCTGGGAGTGAGATATCTGTATTAGTCCCCCCCCCCAGCCTCGGGGCAAGCCGTGTCAAAAGCTAAATCATGATCAGCTATGGCTTTCTGGCTAAATTGTGTATGAAGGCCGCGGGCAGAAAAAGGTGCACATGCTTATTATTGGAGTCACAGAGAGAAACAGACAGAAGTTTGCACACACACACACACACACACACATTCAAGTGAACGTAAACATACATGCAAACAACACAATGATAAATCGCAACACCACACATCTAGTAAGAGTACATGGGTCATGAGGATCTGTGTAAATAGTTCAAGTACTAACTTGAGTCATGTGAATGTTTGACTTTTTTTAAACATGCAAATCAACACAGAACATATTGAGCTGTTTTTACACTGAAATGAATATTAAAAGTTTCTGATCTGTTGTAAGAGTAAACATGGATATGAAGCTGATTTAACTGGCCAGCTTCATATCAATGAGTGCAAGTTTTCCATTACTATTACATCACACATGCACATTTTACTGTAACTAACTAAAAGAAACATAGCTTAAGTGCACTACATTACAGTACAGTATGTTACAGTACTTGTGTTGTAACACACCCCGTGAGGAGCTCATGAACCAAATAGCTTCAGGAATTAGGCTGACTAGAGTTATGCATGTTAATATTTGCCTTTTCATTAATCATAACCACCATATTTCCCCAATATCAAGTGTTTCAGTAACCTAACAATAAAGAATTCTAAAGAGAACTTAAAAACTTTATGATTTCTAAGGAATGGAATATATGAACATGGGCAATAATGATTTGAGCCATGATATTGAGAAGGAGTGAAATTTTTAACTTAAATCGTGTCAGTTCAATTCACGCACTACATTTGTGTTATAACTCCTAGTCAATGCCTCAAGGTTTAAAAACTTTTGCCTCACCTTGCCTAATGTTGATACAGGGTGAATCAGTAAGTCACTGGTCATGTGATTAATTTGTTTTCCGACAAAATCTGCTTTTGCTACACAAAGCATAATTCATAGCTCATAGCAACTAAGGCATAATTCTGTGTTTTTTGCTTATATTTAGGAACTAATGAAATAATGACCTTGGTCAATTGTTGAAAAAGTTGAAAGTGACTTGAAGGGCACGGCCCAATGTGTTCACTTAATCAGCATTTACCCGGAACCACAACCATAGTGGTTTGTAGCCTCGACTTAATCACAAGTGGGATTCAAGATGCAAATCCTGGTCCATTGTCAGAGTTCTGCACTTTGTTTGTCTCCCATCTATCTCAAACACACTCATTGCAATTACATTTCCTTACAAAATGTAATTGGGAAAACAAGTCAGTAATATTTAGGAGACAGGGTTGTTTAACAACACACACATATTGTATAACATTCCCAGATTTGTTGAGGCCTACCGAGCAGATGCAGAATACATACATTAAAAGAAAAATCCTGCCAGGTTTCCTGTATATTTCAAGCCAGACAGGTTCCACTAGCTGGCCAGAGCATACAGGACTTGGTGTCCCCTTTAGGACATTATCACCTTGTCCAGTCCTCTGGAGGGCCCTTCTCTCCCCTGTGGGCCAGAACTTCCTGCTAGCGCTAATTAATTAAGAGGGCAGGTTGGACACAGTGGAGAGCGAGCCCAGAGCCTTTTCAGATACTACCAGACAGGATGCCTGGAGACTTATCGCCTCCTCTCCCAATAATGCCATTGCACAGCCTGTAGAAATAAGTGGAAATATAGTAACAGATATGTTACATACGAACGCTGTGCTATAAGGGGAAGTAGCGGTAGCTTTTGCAATAAAACACACTTTTCAGTCCCTTGTGTGCTGACCAACTAGACCGTTATATTACAATACACCACTGAACACTGGTACAGCCCTACATCATAACATTTGCACATGGTTCTTGTACACATTAGGAAAAAAAAGTGTCAGAGGGAAATAGAGCTGGGAAGCAAGTGGGGAAATAATACGACCACATTTAATGAAAGGTTAAATTTTCATTTACTCACTATTGAGTGAGCTGAAAGGGCCATTATTTATTGTATTGGCATGATGTGGCCCATTAGTGCTGTATTGGAATTGGTTTTGCTTCTTTCTCTCCCCCTTTCTTTCTGACTCTCTTTTGTTCAGAGTTGTGAGATCGCTCCAAGCTAAAGTTTGAGAAAAGACCTGTTTGTGTGTGTATATGTGTGTGTGTGTGTGAATGCGCATTGTTTCCACATACGGTGTGCGTGTGTGTGAGCGAGAGAGAGGGACCATAAGCTGCGCACAGATCCTCAGACTTTCTCCTGCTGAATTCCTTTTTGTTTATTTGTCCATCATCTGCATCTTTACATATCGTGCAGTGATTCAGCCATCGATCTGTTATTCTCACGATCTTACTGACACATCAATGACAATCTAATTCCGTTCGGTGGACTTTATCTGCTCCTCTCTCTGCAAAGTGACAAGACACATGGCAGCCGTGCATAACCTAATGAAAGCTGCTCTGCTCAATCCATATTAAGTCACGAGACAGCATGGCTCTGGCAAAACACAGCACATTCATTTAGAGAGGCTCTCTAATTGGAGTTAGTGGAAAGGAGGCATGAGGTGCAAATGTCACTTTGCTTCAAGTCACAGAAACCCTACTTTAGACCATTTATGTGTTTATTAGAATCCCTGTGTACACAAGACATTATTGTATATAATGTATACAGTAATGAGGCAACATCTACATAATTCTACACTTAACAAAAGGGCCCTGAGGCCAAACTTTGCAGTAATAATCAAACACAAGATGAGGTCAATAGCTTTGAGGTTAATAAGGGTGTAAGGGTATACTTTACCCCTCCTTGAACCGTCACCTTATTGTGGTGGAGGGGTTTGAGTACCCGAATGATCCTAGGAGCTATGTTGTCGGGGCAAATTGCCCTGGTAGGGTCTCCCAAGGCAAACAGGTCCTGGGGGACGGGTCAGACCAAGAGCGGTTCACTCGCCTCCTATGAATATATTTAAAACAAGGCCAGCTACGTCGCCTGGTATGGTGCAGCCGGGGCCTCACCCTGGAACCAGGCCTGGGGTTAAAGCACACATGCGAGCGTCTGGTGGCCGGACCTCTCCCTACGGGGCCCGGCCGGGCAATGCCCGAAGGAACGACGTGGGGCCGTCCTCCCGTGGACCCACCACCTGCGGGAGGAAACGTGGGGGGCCGGTGCAGTGTGAATTGGGCGGTGGTCGAAGGCAGGGGCCTGGCTCTCGGGACATGGAATGTCACCTCACTGGGGGGGAAGGAGCCTGACCTTGTGCGGGAGGTTGAGAGATACCGACTAGAAATAGTCTGGCTCACCTCCACACACAGTTTGGGCTCTGGAACCCAACTCCTTGAGAGAGGCTGGACTCTCTTCTATTCTGGAGTTGCCCGCGGCGAGAGGCGGCGGGCTGGTGTGGGCTTGCTTATAGCTCCCCAGCTCAGCTGCCATGTGTTGGAGTTTTCCCCGGTGAATGAGGGGGTCGCCTCCCTGCGCCTTCGGGTTGGGGAGAGGTCTCTTACTGTTGTCTCGGCCTATGGGCCGAACAGCAGTGTAGAGTACCAGACCTTCTTGGAGTCCCTGGGAGGGGTACTGGATGGTGCTCCAACCGGGGACTCTGTCATTCTGCTGGGGGACTTCAACGCCCACGTGGGCAGCAACAGTGACACCTGGAGGGGTGTGATTGGGAGGAACGGCCTCCCCGATCAGAACCCGAATGGTGTTCTGTTGTTGGACTTCTGTGCTAGTCACAGTTTGTCCATAATGAACACCATGTTCAAGCATAAGGGTGTCCATCAGTGCACATGGCACCAGGACGCCCTAGGCCGAAGGTCAATGATCGACTTTGTGGTCGTGTCGTTTGACCTTCGGCCGTATGTCTTGGACACTCGGGTAAAGAGAGGGGCTGAGCTGTCAACTGATCACCACCTGGTGGTGAGTTGGATCCGCTGGCGGGGGAGGAGGCCTGACAGGCTCGGCAGGCCCAAACGTATTGTGAGGGTCTGTTGGGAACGTCAGGGGGGTCTTCAATTCCCACCTCTGGGAGAGCTTCAACCAGATACCGAGAGAGGCTGGGGACATTGAGTCTGAGTGGACCATGTTCTCTGCATCTATTGTTGATGCGGCCGTCCGGAGCTGTGGTCATAAGGTCTCCGGTGCCTGTCGTGGCGGTAATCTCCGAACCCGGTGGTGGACATCGGAAGTAAGGGATGCCGTCAAGCTGAAGAAGGAGTCCTATCGGGCCTGGTTGGCTTGTGGGGCTCCCGAGCCAGCTGACAGGTACCGACAGGCCAAGAGGGCCGCAGCCCGGGCGGTTGTAGAGGCAAAAACTCTGTTGTCCGGCGCCTCAGGAGAGGGAAGCAGTACTCTACCAACACTATTTATAGTGGAGGCGGAGAGCTGTTGACCTTGACTGGGGACATTATTGGACGGTGGAAAGAGTACTTTGAGGATCTCCTCAATCCCGCTGTTACAATTTCCGTTGAGGAAACAGGGGATGGGGGTTCGGTGGCGGACTCATCCATCACCCAAGCTGAAGTCACTGAGGTGGTCAAAAAGCTCCTTGGTGGCAAGGCACCGAGGGTGGATGAGGTCCGTCCCGAGTACCTCAAGTCTCTGGATGTTGCAGGGCTGTCTTGGCTGACACGCCTCTGTAACATCGCGTGGCAGTCGGGGACAGTACCCCTGGAGTGGCAGACAGGGGTGGTGATCCCTCTTTTCAAGAAGGGGAACCGGAGAGTGTGCTCCAACTATAGGGGGATCACACTTCTCAGCCTCCCTGGGAAAGTCTATGCCAGGGTGCTGGAGAGGAGGATTTGGCCGATAGTCGAACCTCGGATCCAGGAGGAACAATGCGGTTTTCGTCCTGGTCGTGGAACACTGGACCAGCTCTATACTCTCTATAGGGTGCTCGAGGGTTCATGGGAGTTCGCCAAACCAGTCCACATGTGTTTTGTGGATCTGGAGAAAGCGTTCGACTGCGTGCCTCGTGGAGTCCTGTGGAGGGTGCTCTGGGAGTATGGAGTCCGGGGCCCTCTGCTAAGGGCTGTCAGGTCTCTGTACGACCGGAGCAGGAGCTTGGTTCGCATTGCCGGCAGTAAGTCAGACCTGTTTCCAGTGCATGTTGGACTCCGGCAGGGCTGCCCTTTGTCACCGGTTCTGTTCATAATTTTTATGGACAGGATTTCTAGGTGCAGCCAGGGGCTGGAGGGAGTCCGGTTTGGGGACCACAGGATTTCATCCCTGCTTTTTGCGGATGTTGTTGTCCTGTTGGCTCCATCAAACCAAGACCTTCAGCATGTACTGGAGCGGTTTGCAGCCGAGTGTGAAGCAGCTGGGATGAGAATCAGCACCTCTAAGTCCGAGGCCATGATTCTCGACCGGAAAAGGGTGGCTTGCCCTCTCCGGGTTGGAGGGGAGTTCCTTCCTCAAGTGGAGGAGTTTAAGTATCTTGGGGTCTTGTTCACGAGTGGGGGAAGGACGGAGCGTGAGATTGACAGGCGGATCGGTGCAGCTTCCGCAGTAATGCGGCCGATGTACCGGTCCATCGTGGTGAAGAAGGAGCTGAGCCGAAAGGCGAAGCTCTCAATTTACCGGTCGATCTACGTTCCTACTCTCACCTATGGACATGAGCTTTGGGTCATGACCGAAAGGACAAGATCTCGGATACAAGCGGCCGAGATGAGTTTCCTCCGCAGGATGGCTGGGCGCTCCCTTAGAGATAGGGTGAGGAGCTCGGTCATCCGGGAGGAGCTTGGAGTGCGGCCACTGCTCCTCCACATCGAGAGGGGCCAGTTGAGGTGGCTCGGGCATCTATTCATGATGCCCCCTGGACGCCTCCCTAGGGAGGTCTTTCGGGCATGTCTCACCGGGAGGAGGCTCCGGGGAAGACCTAGGACACGCTGGAGGGACTATGTCTCTCGGCTGGCCTGGGAACGCCTCGGGGTTTCCCCGGAAGAGCTGGAGGAAGTGGCCAGGGAGAGGGAAGTCTGGGCGTCCCTGCTTAGACTGCTGCCCCCGCGACCCGGCCCGGATAAGCGGCAGATAATGATGATGATGGGTATACTTCTTGTCTTATTTTGAATATTTGCTTAGAACCATCACCATTAAAACCTTTGATCTACAGGTCAGGAGGTTTTTAGATTTACTGCTCCAAAATCCTACCTGTGATGTCCTTAGGCACTTGTTTTTGTAATAAATAATTCATTGGTAATTCCATAAGTTTGGGGTTGTATAAAAATGTTGCAATAAGTTAAATAATCATTTCAAACTCATTTAGATAATTAATTCATGTTTTTTTGTAATTAAAGTTAATATTGTCGCTAAAATCTACTTCCGGCTTTATAGTGACACTTTCGGTTTTGTAGCGGTACTTTCGGTTCGCTCGCTTTGTAAACAGAGGCTACGTGAGAAGCGCTAGCATGGAGATGCTCATACATCTATAGCTGCCATCTTCCCTGAAATGTTAATAAGGCAATGCCGTAAGTGTGCATATATTTTGATTTATCTGTTCAGTCGTACATTATAGCGTTATTTTGCCGAAAATATTAACTTTGATAGGATGAGTGCACTTTATTTTTGTGTATTTATTAGCCATTTGTTGACACAATACAATGTATGTTTTTCAGTTTTCACTATCCAGTAAAGGAAAATACAAGCTACAAACGTCTTTGAGGTTTCTTTTCTGGTGGTTTAACTCCGTGTTTCGTGAAGACACTACACTACCTTTTTATGTCATTCTTTTACCGTTGGTGCTATGTTGCTCAGAAAGTCCTTGTTTTAAAATGAATGCAGAAATCTACAATGACTCTACTATTGTGCATATTTATCAAAGATATATGAATGAAGTGAAGAAATTTTGTTTTATAAATAGGCCTAAATGTGGGAATGCATTGGTTTTTATTTTGAAAATATAAAAATCTGATAAAAGAAGAAACTATTTTTGCAACACAAACTCAATGTATTTTTAGTGATTTTAATTATTTTGAGCTGTCCTTTCAGAAACTGAAAAGCTCTAGCTTCATTTGTGGTGCCACTCAACAAGTAGCCCTATTTCTTTTTTTTTGTACCATAAATAGCAATTCCTCTAAGCTGTAAAACAATACAACATGTTTAAAAACTATTCCAGTGGCTCTTTCTGTAAAAAGTAGTGTAGATGCTGCCATTCCTCTGAGTCTAAATGAAAATTGCTAGCATCTAAAAGCAGGGGTCCACATTTCCTTGTGAGTTACTCAGGTGAGTACCAGGAGATGGTGTTTGGTACTCACCCCATATGTAGCGTAGCCTAAATAAGTGCAGTCTTCCTCACTGTCTTCCTCGGTGTTGCCCCCACTGTCTTGTTCACTGTTTTGTGATGTCCTCAGAACCATCAAAAAGCAGCCCCAAAAATTCAGCAGACTGCAGCTTGGCTCATAACTCCCTGCTGATGGTATGAGCGATGCTCTGCACGATCTGTGTGGCCCCTTCACGTTAATGATATGTCCCTCCGACATTTAGTCCTAGCCGCTTCAGTAATGGAATATCCTCAGAATAGGAAAACATGGGACATGCGTGTTTTGCTTTACAGAAGGCGAGGAGAAAAATATTAAACAGAGCTTGCCACTGTTCTTCCTTCACCTTGCCTCGCCATCTGGTAAGTGGGTGACTGGACATTTCTTCTCGGCTAGCTTGTTTATTAGCAATGACTAGCACTACACTCATGTGCTCCTTGCTCTTTTCATGTTTGTCAAATAAAGGATAGTTGAAATTCTTTGAGCCTTTATAAAACGCACCTGTTTTGTCTGCTAGATGTGGATGCGAGTGGCAAATCTTGCACCACATTTCAGTGCACTCATCGTTAGCTTCAAGCAATAGCATATCTTGGACCCACCTTTCTGAAAAAAGTCTTTGGCTCTGGCTCCGGTTGGCGTTTCTTTGTAGGTGGTAAAATGCCAAAGAAGCTGCTTATTGTCTGTTGTTTTTGGACATCTTCGACAGTAGTTGACAAGCAACACGTGTAACGTAAGATGAGATAGTGATGTTGAGGCAGTCAGGTAAGCAGAGGCACGTAGTAACACAAGTGCGCATTATGCATTCCTGTAGTGCTGCACGATTTGATGAAAACGTGCGATTGCGATTATTGTGGACAATATTGCGATTGCGATTACGATATTATAAATGAATGGTGTCATGAGTCCACTTGCTTGAATATCAGGGACAACACAGAATAATGATAATTTGTGTATTTCTCAACTCAAAACATAGACATGACACACAAAAAAAATACAAAACCTGAAGATTACGGACTGTTCCAAATAACTTAATATCACAACATAAATAACAGTTTGAAAATAAAGATATTTTCAAAATGTATCCGTGATATTACGTTGTGGTTCTTTCAGGCGGTTTTCAGTTTTATCTTTCACGTTACTTGGTTGGGCTTTTATTTGCATGCACTCGTCGATTTTTTTCTCTGTTGTCTCAAATGTTGATAGAGATTGGTGTATTACCTCGGGACGTAGCGACTTTAGCTTTGCAGGTTTTACACAGCACGTCTTGCTGTTCAGGGTCGTCATACCTGAATCCAAAGTATCGCCATACAACAGAAGTAGCATTTTTTTTTCGCCACCAACTCTAATTGTCCCTCGTGTTCCTCCTCAGCGTCCATGTCGGTCACTACTGTTGGCTGAAAGCCGGGTAGTCACGTGACCATACCTGCGGATGCCCATAGCGTGTGGATGTGGTGTCAATTACTCCACACTGGTTTACGTTTAATCGCAAATCGCAGTCTTTTATGCGGTTATGTAATCGCACAGCGTGACATCGCGATTGTGATTGCGATTAGATTAATCGTGCAGCACTACATTCCTGATTTATGTCGTGCATGCGTACCTGCTTACAAGTTATGTGCACACCTGTCTATAAGTAAAGATTCACCTCATTTTAGCAGCACTGCTGTGACTTGACCTTGGCAGTGAAAGTCCGTCCTCCTACACCCAGCATTTAGGAGCTGTTATCTAGCAAAATTAAATGAAAGAGTTCTGACAGAGGGCACCAGATGGCCTGGGCTTTAGACAGACTGGCATGGCTAGACGGACTTCTCAGTGTCACTTTCACATAGACATGCACACATACACACACCCATTCAAACAGGTTCATACACACACCTACACACCTACACACACACACACACACACACACACACACAGACATTCTGTGTGTCATAGTTCAGTGTCATAGAGGTCAATGTGCCAAGTATGGCAATGCCACTGTGAGTGCCATCTGGCAAACTGGGATCAAGGTTACAATTTCAGGAGCTGTGACTTGAACCAACTAAGCCCATTCACTGTGTGCATCAATTTGTGTGCATTTTTGTGAAGATCAGACATATTACAATCCTTGTTAATAGTTATCTGCTTTAGAATTTAAGATTGTATTTTGTTCTGTTGCATTACATTCTAGTAATTTGTCTTTGGGTTTTATAGTATTTAATTGCATTCGTAAGTGTCTATAAAGTGCAAAATACACCCCAGTACTGTACTGTATGCGTACCTACACTGAACACACATACCTGCATGCTATTCAAACCTTACAACTTTATTATTTCCCTCTGACACACTTTCTTTCCTCCTGTTTCCTGTATTCGACGTAAACAGCATGGGGCTTTACTGCCGTGTTTTCTGTTTGTCAGCGGCTACGCCAGCATCCGACACTAGCTCCCTGCCACTTTCACAGGCTGTAAACATCTGGGCAAGGCCTTTCATCTGGTCAATGTGGCAAGGGGACCCGGGGGCTCTGGATTAGCACCACAATAAAAACAGATTCCCGTACTTGGTTTAGGAAGCTTCAAGCCTGCCACTGACACAAGCTGTGTTAAAAAAAAAAAAAGCCAAAGGAAAAAAAAATAGCTTTTTTTTTTTTTTTAGGCCAACACCACAAATTAATAGTTTCCTCCAGAAGGCAAAGTTGTTCCAGAGTAGACTCATAAATTTTGCATTAAAATGGCAACTATGTAAATGGCATATTCCTCAGAGTAAATATGAACTCAAAACTAAAGTGTGGCTTTAATATAATTACAACGTGACCTAAATGCAGACACTCTGGCAGGCAGACAGGTGCTGTGAAGTGTGTTTAATAGAAACTGGATGCTGACTAAGGCTTTAAGTTAAACAAGTAAACTAAATGGGGCAGGGGGCGCATCTCCTTCACCACCACCCATATCCATTGTGCTTGGTCGAGGGATCGAATAGGTGAACTGAACTGGCGACCCTCTAATGTCAGGCCAGTCCAAAGCCGCTCTCTTTACCTCCTGAGCCACAGCTGCCCCATTTTAAGATCGTAACTAGTTAATACCCTCATACTGGATCTAATAGAAACATTTTGGCTGACGTGGGATTAAACAGCGTAAAAAGATGCCTAGAAATGGCATGAAATGTCCTTGAAAGTGGCGTACTCAAGGATTAATTTTCTAATTTTCACTCAAAGGTCAAATAGCATAAAAATGGAGTGAAGGCATTTTATATCCAAAAGGTCAAAGGCCAACTTCACTGTTCTGTAAATACCTTTAACTGAATTCCTTCAAAGCCTTCACCACATATACCGTATTTTCCGCACTATAAGGCGCACCTAAAAGCCTTTAATTTTCTCAAAAACCGACAGTGCGCCTTTTAAGCCGATGCGCCTTAAATATGGATCACGGTATGGTAGCCATGGTCGATTACCATGGCTACCGTAGTCAGGGGGCATCGCCAAAGTAAGAGCGGTAAAAACCATAGACTGTATAGTAAAAACGGTAAAAATTCCAGTCCCACAGCACTTGTGTGAGTATAAAGACCCCAAAATGGCACCATTCAAGAGACATGCTTACAACGCAGAGTTCAATGCAGAGTTGGAAATACATTGTTTTCAATGGAGGAGGCGCAAATATCGGTAAGAGCTACCGGTACGTACGGTACCGTATTGTGAATGCACTAATTTGTTTTGGGAGTGAACGGAGTTGTCAGAACGTTGGTTTGTGTTCTATCAATAAAGTTTGACTGACTTATCTGACTGTTTTGTTTAGCGCAGCTCCATCTAGTGGATGCATAACGCAACCCCAGCCACTACAGTAGTTTCTATTCTATGCGCCTTATAATGCGGTGCGCCCTATACATGAAAACATTTTTAAAATAGGCCTTATAGTGCGGAAAATACGGTAATATATGAGTCTGGATAGACATGGATGTAAACTGTCGACTGATTGGCGGAGGCATACAACTGCTAGGTGGTAAATCTAGTTGGTTAGTGTAAGAGTGATACAGGAGGGAGAACAAAAGGGATAACAAGCAGCAAAAGTGAGGGAGACTCAAAGTATTGCAAGTCCATGGGCATGTACCCATACCTGCTCCTATCAACCCCAGGCTTTTTTTTTTTTTAAATTTCACTGTAAATCTTCAGAAGCAAGGTGTCAGTCAGCAGTGTCATCTCAACAGATGATATCATTCATCTGTCTATATATAGAGTTACAAGGACACGGATGTTTACAGTGTGTTTTATCTCATTCACCACCTTGTCAGGGTTGAGATGGACTGCAGCTCAACAACATTAATATTTAAGGATTATCAGCAAGTGGCCTCACCCTCATCTGTTACTTGGGTGCTTGTTAACACAGGGATTATTTTCCCTGGATGACACACAGGCAGCATCCAAATATTCCCCTATTTAGTAAAATTGCAGAGATGCTAGTAGGTGACACAAAGGCGTGGTTATATTCGTATTGGAGTTAGTTTTGATTCCTTGTCTGATGAGGCTTGGGCTTGATGGGGACCTGCAATTGTAAGCATACAGTTTGATATGCATTTGCGTGAAGCTATATTTGGATCACCAGTTTAAAATTATGTTCCCATATACAGTACAGCGTGTGCGCATGGGTGTGACAGCAGTATATCTCCATCTCACACGCAAACATGCAGGCTCACTAACCTGGAAATGATTTCAAGGACTCAGGGGAATCTAGTCCAATTGACACCCCAGTTCTGATAGTGAGAAGCAGCGCCCCCCACCCCTCTAGCAGCCCCAGCCCAATGTCCCTCCCCAACCCACCGCCTCTGTGTCCTATTTCTGGGGCCGCAATGCATCCCCAGACCCTTACCAGAGCAGAGGCTCTACAACATGCTCGAGCAAATCAAGTATTGACCTGAAGCAGTTATGTGTTGTTGAACATTATATTCTCATCCGGGTGGTATGGTGAAGGTAAAGAAGGGAAAGAACAGTCTACTTACCATGAAACATGGCTTTGCTTATGCACTCTTGCAGCACACCCCAGTGCCTGCAACGCTCGTACATCAAGCGCTGGCCTTGTCGCTTGCTTTATTGAGAGGGAAAACAAAGGGTTGAGCTGTTTGGAATCATTTTTTCTCAGGACAATTTTTCAAAACAGCACCACGAGCTTTCCTTTTGGGGTTCTGGGGTGGCCAAGGAGGAGAGAAGGGGTGATAAAATTGATGAATGGCAGATTGATGGATTTCATTCCTCCACTAAGGAGAAAAACAAGAGAGATGCACATAAGGTTTTCTTATATTTTGAGAGTTTGTGAAAGTTACTTATGACTGGTGAAGACACTTGCTTGGACATTTCCATGCACAAGTGATTATATAAGTAGTTAGTTAAATTAGTGGTATAGGAGTTAAATTAGTATAAATAGGAGTTGTACTAGTGCTATTTATTTACTGAGCCAGTTTGACAAGTTGGGAAATTATCTTTTTAGTCTGTATGTTTTTTTGTGGAATACAGCTGACTGGCTGCTTCTCTGTGAGACTGTCACCCTAGTAAAAAAAAAAAAAGCCCATAAATCATGTTTGCAAACAGCTTATAATGACCCATTGTTATATTTTATCTTCAGATGACCTTTAATGGTTGTAGTAATTATGATCAAATCACTGGTGTCGTACATAAAGCAGCAAAGTCTGTGTAAGGAGGAGGGAGGCTGGGGTGGATGGATGGGTTGGCACCATTGTTCATTTCCTGTTTCATTTCCCAACAGTGATGAACATAGTTATATGTTATATAGAAGGCAAAGTTGTATATATAGTTTTTCTTTTAATCCATGCCTGTTCCATAGCCCTTCCTTGTTATTGTAACCATGATGACAAAGATCCTCTAAACTTAGTGAAATATTTATTTTAACCTAAACCATGATCTTTCCCTAAACCTAAATTGTTTTTCATGTTGTCTGCTGTTTGCCATTTGGTTGCAAATGATCTGATTCTAATGTCTTATTAACAATTATCTCTTACCGTACTCAACAACTTATTGGATAATTGGGGTTACAATGGAAGAAAAAAAAGGACAAAAACAGCTCAGTGTGAATCAGTTCTCTATTCCACAGTTCTATTGCCCTTTTAACTTTATAAGCATTCTTACATACATTCTTAGGATTTATATAATTTTTTACTCAAAAATGGTTTTGCTGGTATCTAAAATCATCACTGAAACTGTTGGCTGACAGTTTGGTTGCCCACAAAAGTATATGTACAGTAGATCAGCCCTATATATTATAAATTATGTTTCTGTACTACAAATTAGTTTTGCCAGTTATGTTAAACTGGAAATGTAGTTGCTACCAGGATTATTTTCAGTAAGAACATTTTTCCACAGAACAAGGTGCTAACATTTTTTACAACGCAGACGTTGTAGGACAGTGGTCAGACTGGATGGTGGACATAAAAAGTACAGAAGAAAAGCAGGACATGGGAGACCAAGGTTTGCATCCTGACTCTTGTGTGTGGTTAGATTTAGGAAAAACAAGCATTTTGGTTAAGGTTAGGGATGTTTATGGTTTCAGTTAAATGCTAATAAAATATACATGTCTGTCTTTTGCTTCAAGTACACACAACAGACAATCATCTTTCCCTGACTTCAAACAAGAGTTGCCTCAATATAATGCTTTAGCCACGATGAGCTGATATTATATTGAAAAACATATGAAATACTTTGTCACTGATCTTTGTATTGATTCGTTTAGTATTAACATGTTGTCACTTGCAGATTAATTACTACAGTTAATTCCTGTAAAATCATGTTTCCTCATTATGTCGATAAAAAATGTAATATCTTTTATTCAAAATGTATATGAATGAATGATGAATCATAATTTAATAAACTTTTTAGTTTGGATAAAGTTATACAGTATCCCAGCAAATAACAATAATCATAATAGTAATAAATACAAAGAAACACAAACTTAAATCAATTGAATTTTAATAAAAAATATTATAGTAAACCAAAAAAAGCTCAATTTTTCACCTTTGCATCCTTTCTCATGGTCAATACGGAGCCTTAGACTTTAATCATGAGCCACTAAACAATGTGTTTAGTAAATTGATCTTTGAAAAAACACAGTCACAAACAGCCACTAATGAGCTCCCATTTGTCTCAGAGAGTGGGGAAGAGGCAGAGTGAGCACCCCTTCATCCCTCACTCCTCTCTCTATTTCATTCATTTATTCCTTTTTTCTGTTTTCCCTTTCTTTTGCTTATTTTCCCTCTCACATTCTTTTCCTCTTCCTTGTTCTAGCCACTACCAATGTCTGTATCTGTCCATGTTATACCTGGTATGTTCCTTTCTTTCTTTTTTCCCCCAACACTCATGTCCTTTCCCCCTTTTCTCCCGTTAAAGGACACAGGTGACTGAACTCATGACTGTCCTGGCATCAAAGGATGATACATAACAGCTCAGCCTCAAATGAAAAATCCAGCTGACACTGGGCCGAGAAGAGACATATTGATTTTTCAATGATTAATAAGTGGAAAATAATTGTGTTTCATTAAGATGGATGGAGTTTCATTTAGTCCTGTCTCTTCTTCTTCACTTCAGCGCCGGGCAGGCAATCAAATCTGCTGCTACCACAGCCCGTTAGCCTGCTGTGGCAACAAGGCCAGCCACGTGTGTATTTGGGCGTTTGTGCAGTTAGGGCGTTGTGGAGAGCAATGTGAAAAGGAGAAGAGGATCTATCTCTTAAAGGGGCAAACATAACATATAACTCTGGGTAGCTAATGCTATTATTATGGGAAACTAGAAACTATTGGTGGCAATGACTGCCCAAATGTGAGTACTAATGTTGGTCCCTCAGAATCAAAGAGCTTCTTTCTGAACTTGTTCATCATTTTGTGGTTATGTACATCACAGACGAGGAAGGGAATACAATTTCCTCACTAAAACTAGCTTTAACATCCACCAGAATAGACTGTGGCTACAAGCCATATTATACTCTGGATGTGGGACACAACTCGAGTGAAAAAACTTCTCCACTCTGTCTTACTTACTGGTCTTACAGACATACTGATTGCTACTAGACCTGACATATTGAAGTCAAAGTAAACAACTGAGATAAAACTAGATAAGGCTGATTGAAATACTAGTATTACAGATAAACAGTTTATTTTGAGTTGTGCATGAATTGTATTTGTAAACTTTGGATGCATTCTGATTGTGCTGTGTTGTACTTCACAAGTGGCCACTGACCAAGCATTTTCCAATTCTGTAAGTGGTGAGTGGACCTGCATTGCCTTGTTATGAGCTGTGTTGTTGGAAAATCATACAAACTGGATGCAATGACAAGGATAGTGTTGCACAGTTTTGTAGCTCTACAGCTTTGCAAATTTTCACAGCAAACATAATCCAACATTTTCAAAATCTACTTGTATTAATAAAAGACTGAAGCAGACACAAATACTGAATTTAATGTAACAAATTATTTTTCATGTAATCTTGACAAAGACCTTAGACGGAATGTGATTCATATCTGGGATACTCTATATATGTTATGGAGACGCAGCTGGTAAGAACTCTGAAGACAGCATGACGGCGTGACATCTGATCAAGTGTTACAGTGTGTTCATTGAAAAAGACGTAATAACGTTATTGTGAGGGATAAAGGCGTACAAGACAAGTGTTACCGAGTGGAGTGACCGTGATAATATAAGATACTTTTCTCTGTGGGGAGCAGACACATCAAAGCAACAAAACTCAGGGGAAAAGTCAGTTAAAAATATATATAAATCTCTTTATTACAAAAATAAGAACAATGGATAAAAGAAAGAGTACTCCGGATTCTTGAATTAAAGAAGTCCCACAGGTTGTCCACCCGACCAGATGGAGTGTAGAGGGTTCCCTGGACAGCAGGTCTCTGCGTGGCGGTTGAATGGTAGCTTGGGGGGAGGGAAGACAAAAATAGGGCAACTATCAGGGTGGTCAGCGGCCTATCGGTCTTTATACGAGGTATACTAGTCCCAGAAAACAAAATTAAGAAACCTCATGTGGGGTGAGGGTGAATGCTAATAAAACTGGATATAAGGTTAAACAAGGAAACACAACCAAACTCAAAAGAAAACCCAACACAAAACATCTCAAAGATTTACAATACTAGTCCACTAAAAGTAAACCCACTCCAACACAATAAGGCCCGATCCACCAAGATTTCGAAAATAGTTTGGGAACAAGTGCCTTAATCCTGAGATGCCAAATCTGCCCAAAAGTATCCAAACCCCCAAGAACAAAAGAAACTAATAAATTATTGCAGGAACACAGGGCAGGCTGAGGTAGCTCCGGCGTGGGATACAGCAGACAGGGCCGAAGATGATAACGGTGGAGGGTACATTTGGGCCCCTCCCTCCCTTTCCGGTCTAACTTTGTAGGTGGGGATACTTGCATGATGACGTCTAATTACCACATAAGGTTGGTTTTCCCACGGATCACTCAACTTCCCCTTACCCTGTCTCCTATGATCCACCACTAGGACCCGCTCTCCTGGCAGCAGTGGGGCATCTCGAGCCGTTCTATCATACAGTCTCTCATTTTTCTCTGCTGCCTGCCTTAGGATCTCTGCAGTCTTGTTATATGCGTACGATAGCTGTCCCGCATGCTTCACAACCCAGTCAGCAGTCCTAACTCCCGTCTGTGCCCCTACTGTGCCAGTCACCATTTCAGTTGGCAGTCTACTGTGGCGGTCGAACATCAGGTATGTCGGTGCATACCCAGTGGAACTGTGAATACTGTTATTATATGCATGGACCAATCCTGGTAAGTATTCAGGCCATCTGCTCTGTTTCTCAGTTTCTAGGGTTCCAAGCAAGTTTAGCAGGGTCTGGCTAAATCAGTCACACCCCCCATTTCCTTGAGGATGGTACGGAGTGGTATGACTCTTGCAACAGCCATAAAGGCTGCTTAATTCCCGGATCAATTTTGACTCAAAATTAGAGCCTTGGTCCGAGTCGAAAGTCTCTGGGCAGCCAAAAGACTGTATCACATAGTTCCATAGGGCACACGCAGTTGTGGTGGCTGTTTGGTCGGCAGTGGGGAAAGCCCAGGCATACTTTGTAAATAGGTCTGTTATCACAAAGGTGTTCTGATAACGATCGGTGGGACGGCTAAGGGTCAGAAAGTTAATAGAGACGATGTTTAGTGGGCCTTGGGGCATAATAGGGACTAATGGGGCTCTATTCTCTGGCTTAGCCTTACGCAACACACAGCAGGGGCAAGTTTGAGTCCAAGATCTAATTGTCTCTACCCTACCTGACCAGTAGAATCCCCTTCGTAGGAGCAACATAGTCCTTTCCACACCTTGGTGGCCCGTTTCAGAATGGTAGGCGTCCCACAGGGCCTTTGTCTGGTCTGCAGGCACAACCACCTGTTGAAGAGTCTCATGGGTTAAAGAGTCTTTCATTATGCGGCACACCATGACGTCTCTCAAGCTCAACCGTCTCCAATGATTCAAAAGTTTCTTTACCATTTCAGGGAGTTTGGTTACCTAGAGGCCCTGAACGTGCCAACCTCTGTGGAGGTATTCCCTCACTGTTGGAAGTGTGGCATCCCCCCCTGCAGCTCTTTCCAGCGACTTGGGTCCCACCTCCAACCTGCGGGTGTCACCTCTGTTGAGGTCCCTGGGGCTACAACTACCCTGACAAGCAGGTCATCTTCAGCCGTGGATTCCGCTGAGTCCTGTTTTGGGTGTGAACTAGGCAACCTGGATAAAACATCTGCATTAGCGTGGTCCCTCCCTGGTCTATATTTTATGGTGTAATCAAAATTTGCTAGTTGGGCAACCCACCTCTGTTCCCCAATTTTGCAGTCTGCAGATGTACAAGTGGGTTATTGTCCATGACCACAGTCACCTTTGCACCCCACAGACAGTCCTTAAACTTTTCCACAATAGCCCATTTCATTGCAAGTAATTCAAGCTTAAATGAACTTTAATTGGCATCATTACGTTCTGCAGGTCGAAGGCTGCGGCTTGCATAGGCTACAACTTTCTCTTGCCCCTCCTGTTCTTGGGCCAGGACTGCCCCCACCCCGAGATGGCTGGCATCGGTGTAGAGGGTAAAAGGGAGTATAAAATCAGCATAAGCCAGTATTGGGGCTCTAAGTAGTTCTTGTTTTAGTGACTGAAAGGCTGCCTCACATTCATTAGTCCAGTTGATGGGCTGCGACCTGCCCTTTTGTTTACGCCCTCTGCCCACTAAAAGTTCATGCAGGGGCCTGACAATTTTACAGTCCAAGAAGGAGTGTACCTGCTTTGCTGTGTGTGGTGGGCTCCATTCTTGTACTGCCACCACTTTCTCTGGGTCTGGGGAAACCCCTTGTCCACTCACCACGTGTCCCAGGAACTGCAGCAACTTGGATCCTCCTGCAGTCTGTGAACATATAGTCCCACTCTTTCCCAAAGTTTTGTGCCTTGGTGCTAACACAGAGTCTGTCACGGTTTTTTAACAGTTGGTCCCAACAGCCCCAGATCACATTCATCCCCAAAAGGGCTTTATGTTCCCCCAAACACTCATCTTTTACAATGACAATTCCACGTGATGGCACAGTTACTCTCCCACCAATAAAATCAGCAACCATATAACCCACATAGGGGAGTTTAAGTCCATTTGCTGCCCATAAGGTTAACCATGGGAGATCTTGGTCATGTGTCTGTTTGGTTTTAAAGAGCTATTTACAAAGGTTTTCACTAAATAAGGTGACCTGGGAACTAGTGTTGACCAGACATTTAACATCTATCCCATCTACCTTGACCTCTGTTACGGGGGATGCTCTAGCAATGGTGGCTTCTGCCAGTTCATGGACAGGGCCGCTTTTGGGGGGTCCTGCCACTTGACCCACAGTGGCCGGCACAACTAAAAACCCTGGGGGCCCTCCCTATGGGGACAGTGGCATCTAATATGGCCTGTTCCCCCACACTTATTATAAATGGGGCGTCCCACTTACTCTGATCCTACTCTGCCAGGGTCATCTGAATAGGCCCTGGGCCGGGGTGTGGTTACCGGTGGACATGGAGGGCTATTAATTTCTGCTTTTAACTCATTTACTAGTGCTTTTGCCGTTTCTGCTAATTGTTCTTTAACCTCTTTAAGTATTTCCCTACAAAATTCTTGTTTTCAATCAGTAGCATCCCTTTGTAGGGAGGGGTTAGGCCCACTTACAGCATGAAGGCTCTGCTGACCATTTATCCTCTTGCTCCTCCTCTAATGCCAGGGCTACTAACTTTACTTCATCAAATGACAGGGTTGGACGTTTCCTTACTTGACGCCTCAACTCTTGCCTGATGGGTCCTTCCCGTAGTCCCATAACACACTGGTCACGCAAGAGGGTGTCACTGTGTTCCAGGCCTGTGTCATCCTTATGCTTCAACCTGAAAAATAGCTCTCTGAGCCAAAGGGAGAAGGCTCTAAGGGACTGGTTAGGTTCTTGTCTACAATAAAAAAAAAATTGTGCTCTTAAAATAGACACATGAGTGGTATCACCATACACCTCAGACAACTCAGAAAATATTTTCTTTGGAGTATTTCTACAAGATTTGCCTCTTTGCCCCCCCCCCCCATCCAAAAACCCCAGTATTAAATCTGCTTTTTGAGCATCACTGAGTGGCTGAAAGCTTAACATGGTCTCTATTTGTGCATGCCATTGTTAGGAGGCAGCTCTCCTGCCTCTGGGGGTGTGTTGTTTTTTATTTTTCTGTCTCTCGGCGTGCATGTGTGGGTGTATGTGTTATTGGTGTGGGTGTGTTTCAGTTTGTGGATTCCTGGGCGGCTCCTCCCTTCCCCAGCTCTGACTGACTGCACACACCTGTGCACAATCTCGGCGCAGTCAGTCCTGGCAAAGTATAAGAGGCTCGGCGTTCCTGTCCCTCCTCGCCAGATCGTTCCGTCATCTTCCGTGGTGACTAGCTCCTGTGCTTTCTTTCCTCGTGACATTTTTCCCTGTGGATATACTTATCTTTTGTCCTGTGCTCACCCATTCCTCACTAACCAGTGTGCTCTCTCCTCCTGCAGACTCCGGTTCAACATCCACCGCTCCATTCATCGCCGCTCCAGCCATCTCTGCCCCGCCGTCCAGGAATCCCTTCGTGCCGGCTACATTAATGGCCTGAGTGAGCAGCTCAAGGACGACCTAGCGGCTAGGGACGAGCCAGAGAACTTTAATGATCTGGTTGCACTGACCATCCGCTTAGACTCCCGGCTGAGGGAGAGGAAACGCGAGCGTGCCACTAGGCCTCCTCAGCGCAGCCACCCTCCAGAATTCCCCAAGTCGGGGTCTGGGGCTGCCCCATCCTCCGCCTCTCCTTCGGCCCACTCCCCAACTATCCCAGAGGTGGAACCCATGCAGCTGGGCCAGACCCGTTTACCCCCGGAGGAGTGCCAGCGTCGTATTTGGGCTGGTGAGTGCCTATATTGTGGCAAATTAGGTCACGTCATCTCCTCCTGCCCCGTTTGCCCAAACTTCCCCGCCCACCAGTACAGATAGGGAGTCTGGTGGGCGAACCTTCTCATTTCCCCAAAAATCTCCCTAGACTTATACTCCAGTCCTCCCTCCAGCTCCACCAACCTCTTTCCCTCTGGGCTCTGGTTGACTTGGGGGCTGAACAGAGTTTTCTGGACAGAGAGCTCATCCAACAAGTAGGAATCAAAGTGGAGCCCCTCCCTGGTTCTGCTCCCGTCCGCGCCCTCAACGGCAAGTTCCTGGCTAATATAACCCACAGAACTGAACCACTGCACCTAGTAGTTTCTGGTAACCACCACGAACAGATCAGTTTCCTAGTTTTCTCCGCTCCGCACACACCTCTGGTCCTGGGACACCCGTGGCTCAAGAAACATAATCCTCACATCAACTGGGCAGCGGGTAAGATAATTAACTGGTCAACACACTGTCATAAATCCTGTCTTCACTCTGCTTTACCGCCCCCAGGAAGTCCTACTGTTCCAGCCTCCTCAGAAAGGCCTGACCTCTCCTCGGTGCCCCCCGAGTATCATGACCTCGCTGAAGTTTTCAACAAAAGTAATGCTCTGTCACTTCCTCCACACCGACCATACGACTGCCCCATAGACTTAATCCCAGGCTCCCCTCTCCCCTCTGTCCGACTGTATAATATGTCGAAGCCAGAGCGAGAGTCCATGACTCTCGAATCCATCCACTGTCCTGTCTTTTCCTTTGTTTCCTTGGTTTTGAGAACTGCCAATAAACCTGTTAAGCCGCCTACCACCTCTCCTGTGTGCTTTTGGGTCCAGGCCTGTATAATACCCTTGCTTAACAGCCATTCTCCAAATTTGAGTTCTTAGCCCAACCCACCAAACCTCTGCACCCATGGCATTCCCATCACAAAAGGCATTGTTACAACTTGCTGACCTGCAGCCTGTTCTGGGGCTGACTGTTCTTCCCCTGGCATGTTGCAAGATGTAGTCGCTCAAATCAACAGAGAATCCTGCCGACAATGCCAAAATGTCACAGAGTGGAGTGACCGTGATAATAGAAGATACTTTTCTCTGTGGAGAGCAGACACATCAAAGCAACAAAACTCAGGGGAAGATTCAGTTAAAAAATATAAAAATATCTTTATTACAAAAATTAAGTTAAAAACAATGGATAAAAAAAAGAGTACTCCGGATACTTGAATTAAAAAAGTCCCACAGGCTGTCCACCCAACCAGACGGAGTATAGAGGGTTCCCTGGACAGCAGGTCTCTGCATGGCAGTTGGATGGTAGCTTGGGGGGAGGGAAGACAAAAATAGGGTAACTATTAGGGTGGTCAGCGGCCTATCGGTCTTTATACGAGGTATACTAGTCCCAGAAAACAAAATTAAGAAACCTCATGTGGGGTGAGGACGAATGCTAATAAAACTGGATATAAGGTTAAACAAGGAAACACAACCAAACTCAAAAGAAAACCCAACACAAAACATCTCAAAGATTTACAATACTAGTCCACTAAAAGTAAACCCATTCCAACACAATAAGGCCCGATCCACAAAGATTTCGAAAATAGTTTGGGAACAAATGCCTTAACCCTGAGATGCCAAATCTGTCCAAAAGTATCCGAACCCCCAAGAACAAAAGAAACGAATAAATTATCGCAGGAACACAGCGTCACTTAATGCTACTTCGATCGACGTATACAAGAAATGGAGGGGTACTTAACCGCAGGAGGGGCGCTCCTCTCGTGCTGTTCACCAGACTCTTGGAATAAGATGGCGTCGCGACCGTCTGCCCAGCACTCTTGCACAGCGTTCTCAGCCTCTTCTTCTCACGATCAGCTCAGCTGCCTCTTCCGCCTGCTGCTCCCCTTTCCCGCCGTCCGCGTCTCTACAAAGCAGAACAAACTCGCCTCCCGCCACCACACACACCTGCCTCTTATCCTATCTCAATTATTTCTGGTTGATGCGCACGCACCCTCTCACACACACATACACACTTAGAGACACACACACTCACACAAGGCCACGTTTTAAATGAAGGCATCAGTAGGGTTGGGGGAGGGTTGGTCCTCCATCCCAGCATCACTGTGTATCACTTTAATGTTCATATAATGACATACCCTCCAAGTTTGTGTCATGGGCCATCAACAATCATAATTGTAAAGTGATTCATTGACTGATGTTGTCAACAATGCTACTGTCAAGAGAAACTGATACCAGAGACAGAGAATAGGGCCTTCTAATGAATATATCAATAACCAGTGACAGGTGAAGGAGTGCTCCTGATGAAATTTCAAATAAGCTCTAACACCTCTTCTAGATGCTTTGTTTTGTTACGACACGTTCTGTCAAGGCGAGCAAGGAAATAACACAATTAATAGCTGTAAATCTGACAGTTGTGTAAAAAAAATTTTTTGTAATATTTTGAATTTTAATTACTAAATTGTACAGCTTTAAAAAAATTATTGTTTTTGTTGTCTTTGTGTCTTTGTCTATTTAATATTAATACTCCTTCACCCTGTACACACATACACTTATAATTCCTTTTGGTTGCTGTACAATAGAATAGTGTTTCAACAACTAAATTAGTATGTCCAGTGGGGGCACCAATGGAGTTGGAAATGCTGAACCGAGATCCTGCCTTTTCCAAAACTATTATTTAATTGTGCACTTTCTGCAAAATTAATGTGAAGTTCCTATGGATCGCTATGACCAACCACCCACTCCACGGCCAGAGACAAAAATGGATGTTGCAGATTTGAAAGTGGACATTCTCTTCTCACTTAGAGCAACAGTGTCATTATCAGGTCAGAGCTAAAGAATGCACTCACTGAAGACTTTAACTTTCTTAAAAGCAAGCTTAAACAGGTTAAGTCTGAAACTGCAAACAACACAGCGGTCATTCCCCCGAATTCGATAGTATGTTGGCTGCTATCTGCGACACAGAGGAAGGCCATACAGGTCACCATACTACAGGCAACAGTAGCTGAACTTAAAACAGAGCTGGCTAATTTTGAGGGAGAAGACATGGCATGGAGCATGCAGAGATGAACTGTTCATATTGTGCGTATTGCAGAGGAACCTGGCTCGAGCTGCTTCACTTTCTAAACTACTGAAGGAAGTTTTAAATCCTCACTGAAAGTCTAAAGAAAAACCAGATTATTGATGTAAAATTTCTCTGCTATCAGCATTGTGTTGATGTACTGCAAATTGGAATTCCATACCCCAGGAATGTTGTCCTAAACAGTATAGGAATCATTGAAGGCATATTTAAAAGGTCAGGTTATTTCTTATTGTGCTATATGGAAGAAAGCTAGCACTGCACGCCTTAAGCAGTGGACAGGTGATAATTTGAAATTAGATATAAAGAAGAGCCACTCACCCCCAGATCTGGAGCTGGTTGCTGAACTAGAGGATGATAGCTCCATAGAAAAGGTCATAGAGGTCCTCTCCAGGTCCTGGCGGCTATCTGTCCAAGTTCTTGTCCTGTCCAAGAAAGTCTCCCTATATTACTAGATATATTAAAGAAATGTGAGTTAATGACAATCTGGCAAAAACATCTGCTTCAGTTCAACTCCTTTTAAAATGAACACAAAAAAGTTCAAATATCAAGGAATAGATCCATACCACATCTAAGGCCTCATCTCCAGGGTGGTGTGGCACAATTTTTGGTTTTATTATTGGGCAGCCAACATCAGGGTGTCGATGTAATGTATGAGTGACACAGGAGATGCATTGGAGAATGCATTGGATAGAGCCTTTGGTATACTGGCTTAAGAGTGATATCCCATCATTGCCTCTATATAGACAGTAATTTTGTATTATTTGAGCAACTACTAAACATATCTCATCTCAGGACCCATTTTTTCAAATATTTGCAATTGTGGAACTTTACAGCCTCACCTTCCAATTGTTTCCCTTTATAGCCTCCCACATCTACACAGTTAGACTATATTTTCAAGCTAGGAAAAGACTTAAAGCAGATTATAGGTAGGATATACTACCTATACTACACTACACTACACTATACTATACTATACTATACAACTAGACACCAGCTTCACTTGCCTATGGCTAAAGTGTCTCAAAGTGGACCTGAGATCACGTTACATGTGACAGATGCAAGCAAGCTTCTGCATGGCTACTACATATGTTCTGGACATGTCCAAGACAGCATCATTTCTGGCAGTCAATTTTCAGTAGTCTCTCTAAAATGCTAAAGGAGCAAATGGATCCATCCCCTCTCATTGCTTTATGTGGTGTTGCACTACAGGGTGCAGACCTGAGCAAATTATAACATGCTGGCCTTCAGCACGCAATGCATTCTATTCAGATGGAAAGGGTCTGTTCTATGCAGTTTGGCAGGCTTTCTTGACATTTGCAGAAATAATAAATATATTTATAAAACGTCTAATTTGCTCATTTGCTTTTTGTTTTGTCTGTTTGTATGTTTCTTCTCTTTGGGAAGTGTGTAAAATGTCTGCATTTCAGTGGTGCAGGTTTGGTGGGTGGGTAGGTGGGCGGGCTGGGCAGATGTTTGGCATTAGTTTAGATATAATGTATTGCTTGTATTTGTATAGGGTAAAAATCTTCAATTAACAGTCCTTAACAGAGAAAAAAAAGATAGTTAACTATGTGGTGATAATGATATAGTGCAGTGATAGTGCTCATACGTGATAGTGCTCACATAAGTAGGAATCTCAAATTGCTGGGAGACTGATTTGTTGTCTTTTGCCCTGTATGAGTGTTTGTGTTTGTCTTTGTGTCTGTGTATAATCACCTACACACTTCACAGGGAACACTAGCGATACATCACCCAAATGAGGTCCAGACAGAGCCATGATCCATCACCCAGTGTCTAGTCTAACGGCGAAGGTAATGGGAATGGAACCCTATATAACATTGATGGGGCCTGGCCTGCTGACAACACATGGACAGTGGTATTGATGGCTGACTGAGGGAATGACCATCACTGTTAATGGGTGTTTGCAATTATGAAATGGAAAAATGAATGACATGTACAAATGTTTTATTACTGCTTTAAAGGCTTAAAAATTCAAAATGTCACTGTATGTACACACACAGTTATCTCGAGCATACACCTGCCAACCTCACCCAGTCTGAAGAGGGGTTAAAAAACAACCTGGCTGAAATGCAATTAAAGGGGCATTGTAGTTCTCCATTGTCCCATCATGCTGCCTCTCTCTGCCTGTCGCAGAGAGCGGAGCAAAGGTTTTAAATTGCCAGCACCTGCTTCTTAATGGCTGATTTATTTCATTTTAATACCCTTGTCAGGAGGTAAGGTCTAGACTGAGGGTCACATGGGTGGGTGGGGGGGGGGTGGGGGGGGGGGGGGGGGGGGCATTTCCCTCCTCTCTGTGAGAGTGAGGCAAATTTGGCTACAACTCTTTCGACTGAGGCAGGGGAGGTTGGGGGATGGGATATTTGAATGTAAGGGTTAGGGTTAGGTTAAGTGTTATGCAAAAGTTACTCCTAAGTTTTAACTTCTTAAAGCCTACTTATGTGCAATTGAAAGGACAGGTATTAATAATGCTGGTAGAAGTAGCACTTCAATATAATTATAGAAAAACAAATCATCCGGGACCTAACATTCACTAAATGTGTGCATTGATATCTAAATGTAGAAAAGGTTTCCTACCATCTCTGTTTTTGTCTTTATCTCTCTCTCTTTGTCTTGAATTGTAGGACAATGACAACCCTGTTCCCAAGAGAAACTCAATTGACTGGAACCTCTGTCATTTAACACACTATTAATTGACTAATGTGCATCACATCACTATGCAGCATAGGTAGATGAGGACCATGGAGCCCTATCAGAGTGGATTATGGGAAATTAGCTGAAGCAGTGACAAAACAGACATGTGGCATGTGCCTATGTTTCCTCAGCATCACAAGAATGCACAATCAGCTGTGGCAGAGCGGATGTTGCCGTTTGAGATTATTTGCACAAAAGCGACTATTCTAATCACTTAATTCCGGCATTATGAGACATCTGCTCTGTTAAGCTTTATATTTCCATTTCCCCAGACAACTGTGTGGAGATGAGACTTCATCAATGTCATTACTCACTACATTGTTTTAGTCAAACAACGCCTGTATGATTAATGAATAGGCAAAAGACAGTGTACAGCTATAATTCTCACAAATCAATTACTCATGCTAAGAAGGCCTGAGTTGCAGATCAGTGATAATACAGTTAATCATACACTTTGAATGGGATGCATGAAGTCAGTCATTCAGTGTGTGGGTGTGATAATCAGCACTAATGTATAAATTGTTTATTGTGTGCATGCGAGGAAAAGATGTTAATGCGTATGTTACAATGCATACGTACGAGCGTGTGCTGCAGAACATGCAGTTATTTGTTGAATATGTCCATGTAATTGCATCATGTACATTATGCGTTGCTTTTCTTGGATATCACACAATAAATGAAGAAGAATGCATCCTACATCATACTCCCCAACACACACCGTTTACAGAATGTAGCCCCCAACTGTGAGCTGCAATCGTGAATGTTTCCATTAGCATAAGAGGCTTTGAATTTGAATGTCTGGCATGATCATCAAAGAGCAGTTGTGGCAATAAAGTAATCCCAACACTCTGAAAAGTTATTTTAATTACAAAAAAAAAAAAAGACAGAGCAGTTTATGAATACATGATGCACAAATATATGGAGACACAGCCGCACATTTTATTACAAATAAACCAATGTCCAAAACATCAATAAAATCATCATATTTCAGTTACGCTCCTCGAGACGTCATTGGACTACTGGTTTAGGTTTTAAAAACACTTCCATTTTCCCAGTATTTATTTGAATTTTAGCTGTTCAAGCCCAGTGAATAACCTTAAATGGTACACAGATAAGTGGTAAACTGCCCAAGGGGGCAAAAAAGAGAAAAAAGATTTAGATCACTGAAAACTGAAAAATCATTTAAAATTTCAAAGAAAACAGACCTTTTTCAGGGATTAAGGAATTGGTAAACTTACAGCTTTCCTGCAGCAATGGAATTTTATCCTTGAAAGTTAATGCATACAATTTCTGCAGGTATTCCAACTGTTGTTGATTACTTAAAAACTGTCTGTACAAAGGTATTGTTAGAACAAACTGTGTTGCTACACCCTCTGATGCATTATTAGGACAATAGAGTACTGCAGGAAGCAGTGCTGTATATTTCTATCAGAATGGTGAGAAAAAGGCAAGTAAACAAAGACAGACTGGTCAGAGGTTCACCCTACATCAAGATAATTACCCAAAACATTAGAAGAAAAGAATTAGATGGTAGGTTTCCAATGGTGGAAGACAAGTGCAGTCACCAAACTTAAACACTGAGCTGGATTGGGATGAATCCAACATGAAGGTGAAAGCAAAGCAACCTACAAGTATAACATGTTCATTTGAACCTCTCCAACAGTGTTGGGACAAACTTTCTGAACAATAATTACATCAAAAATTACATCACAAATCTCTGTTTATTATTTCTATGCTGTAATTTCAGATACATTGAGACACTAAATGTTGTAAATTTGGGTAACAGTTGAAGGAACTGAGGTATGGTGTATATTGTGACAATGGAGCTGAGATCCATCCATCTAGGGTCACTCATTATTCAGGCCTAACACCTCTAATTATTCTTTCCATCTATAGACTAATCTTCCATTCATCAATTGATTTCTCTGTCTTCAGTGTTATAGGTTGATGCTGTGTTGCTGAGTTGAAAGCACAGATGGCCAGTCCTGTGCAAAAGGTTAAATGCCACAAGCCATTGTTTGGTATGCATTTGCAGATGTCATATCCAGTTTTTCTATCAGTGGATAGCCATGAATACTTACGTACAGATGAGAAAATATGAGCTTAAAAAGAACAATAATATATGTTTCATTTTGAGTCACAGTTACGCAAGCATTTTATTTTAATTGAATATATAAAATGAATAACTGGTATGTCAGCTAAGCAAAGCCCTTATAATTTAAAGCAATTTAAGCACCAAGAGGATTTGTACCACCTCTAAAATGTGGAATAAGCTCAGTGTTGCCTGGGTGGAGGCGATGTTTATTCATGCTTCCGTAATTCCACTAGTATTTCCGACAGTTGTACGGTTTCTGCCATCTCCCTCTTATATGCTCCACCCACTGATGCGGTATTGTGCGACGCCAGTCACGGTTCAAAGCGGAGATTACCGTGGTTTTATTTAGAAGAAGAGGGTGAACTTTTCTACAGTATCAACCTTTGCACAGAGCCTGCTGCGCCTGTCAATGGGAAAATAAACAGATGTACATTTTTTGTTTATAACTGTTGTGAATGATGGATTACAGTGCACAGATAGCGGTAATTATCGGAAAACCATTAACATTCCGACACTATCCATACCCTTACACACTGTATCATACTTTGGACATGGGATTTAGGATCTACAGTATACAGGGAACATATGTTGAGCAGAATAAACACTTGCTTAAATTCACTCGCCTTGCCCTTAGGTTATCTTTATCCTATATTTATTTTTATCCTCATTTTCCCTGATTCCCTTTTTTATTTTTTTTTCTACACACCAAGGTGTATGGGTTTACAGTAATGCAGAGTGTATGGGAACAGCGATGGCATGCATTGTTCCTGTTTGACAGCGTCTCAATAGATAATCTCTGAGTGTCTTGGATTTTGTTCAATCTATTAACCACAATGGCATATATTTAGTGTTTTCTAACTTTGCCTTGGGCTTCTGTCACCCTAACACAGAATTGAAAGTGGCAGCATGTTAAAAGCAATGGTATAGCATGCTATCTGGTTGTTTATGAGAACTGAAAAGCATTTTGTTTACATTGAAGGAGAGACAATTTATTTGTAATTCACAGCAACAGAAAAAAGCATTAAAGTTTTCAGTCTCTATTTTGAGACGCTGAAGTGAAAGTGAAAAACGATTCAATTGACAGCATTAGTTTGAATGTAAGGTGCTACTGTATTTCTGTAATAAATGTTTAAAAAAAGTGTCTGGTATCACATAGTAGAATCAAAAGCTGAATGCATCCAGGGAAAAAGAGAGGAAGCACACAAACACACCTAAGTTCAGCTTCTATCCTACAGAATCCCACCCTAACCACAACCTTAACTACATATGTAGTATTGCAACACTTATGACGAAGGTCTGGTATGACACTGGTATTGATTTTTAAGGTCTTGTATGCCTGATGTGGGCACACTCCTATGGGTCTTATCCAAAAGCATGGACAAATGACCTATATAGTTGTTTAGTTTGGAGTACTTGATGATTTAGTAACTTATATACATAATCTCTTGGAGATAGGGTTGCAAAAATAACACGTGTGGCTTTTCAAAAAGCACAAGGTTCACTCATATCTTCATCCAACACTACATCGCAGCATATGTACATCCTAGGTCTGATGAATATCTGTACAGTTGGACCTCTATCAGTAATGTGTCCTCTACTGCACTTTGAGAAAATTTTGATTGAGGAAGGTGCTATATAAATAAAACTGAATTGAATTGAATTGAATACTGTTTCACTCAACTCATTTTAAGGGGTTGAACAAAAGTGCTACTGTTTATTCACATAACATAGAATGAAAAGTATTTACCTGCAACTACTGCAAATACTGTAATTTCTATAATGCAAATCTTAGAACATGTTTTTCCATCCAGAGAGGATATAAAAGTATAAGTTCTTATCAGAAGTGTAAGTGCTGGAGAAGCTTTAAACACATTAAAATAGATTAAACCATTAGTCAACTGTTTTTTTTTTTTTTGTGCAAATACAGATTGTGTTTAATGGATGATTATTCAGTTAAATTTGTATTAACTTTAGATTTAGATTTATTTTACTCAGTGTTTCTTGTACAGTACAGTTTACTGTAAATTAGGTTACTCTGTACTATAAGTTACAGTACAGCAGTAGGGGACACAGTTGCAGTAGTTAGTTGGTGGATAAGGAAAAGAATGATCAAGATTTGCTCTAATGTTTCCTTTTCAGTAAGTCCAAAATAACACTAAGAGCATGATGATAAAACTTAGTGTTCTGCTGTAGCTCAAAGGCCTATGAGCCCTTTCCAGGTTAAGCTTGTTAAGTATGGGAAAACAATCATTTTGTGAATTGCTTAAAACTACATCACTGTCACTGAACGTAGCATGGGAAAAAAAGGCAGATTTCTTTCTTGTGTTCTGCTCTCCCTTTTTATGTAAATAGCCATGATGTTGCATGATTAGTGGCAACTATTTACAGTAGAGATGTTTGCTAATCAACCCATAGAGTTATGCTCCTGATCTGGGAGCAATTATGTACACACAAAAAGCCCATATTTACAGCACACACTCATACAGGCACATACACCTATACAGACCCAGGCGTACTTTCACACACTCGTACACACGCAGTTAGGAACACATCAATTACCAGGGCCAGTGTTTAACATTTAATCTTCTTATTGGATCCTTGTTAATGTTGACTACTTCCTTCCCCTGCAGTTTATTTTGCTTTTGTGCATGTGGCCTCTGCTCCCAGTGAGTGTTCTTGGACCAGGCCATCCATAACCTGCACAGACAGAAAGGGGGAGACATACAGAGCAGCTGGCTTTTCTGGATGCATCGCAACTAGTATACGGCTGGACTGCCCATGGTCAATGTGGAGCATTAAAGACATAGTTGAATTTATACTTTAAATGAAAAGTACCTAAAGCCTGCTCAAAAAGTCTCTAAAAGTTGCTAGGTAATTCAATACTCTAATTAACATATTCATAAAGTCATTAAGTCGTATTTGCATCCTGCCTACTGTCAGCTGGTTTCTGCCCTTTTATTTGTTTGCTTTTCTCCTACTATCTGTGCTCACATATACTGCAATTTAATACAGCCAAATTCCCAATTAAGCTGTTCTCAGTAAGAATTTTTTTGTGTTTCTGTTGTCACAGAACAGACACACAACAGGACAAGTATGAAACAATGACAGAAATGTGGCCCATTAAGACTATGTGTTAACCAGTAGCCACTTCCAAACCATTTTCCAAGCTGCTGCTCTGCACTGCTAAAATTTGGATTTTATGACCTCTATGTCATGTCTATGTCAGCTGCCATGCGGGCAATTGAAATGAGATACATAGAGAGGTGTACTTGTGAGCCTGACCTCGTGCTCGCACTGTAATACTGTTCTTTCTTCCAGAGAAAGTAGCTAAGGTTTGTCCAAAGTTTTGTTGAATTTGTCACTTTGTTTTTTTGTGGAAAAAGGTCAATAAAGGGGGCTGAAAAGTTGGTTGAATCTAGTTGAATCTAGACAAAGTTAGCTAAGTTGACAACATTGCTTGTAAACACCCACGAATGATGTAATAGAAACTGTTCACAAATATTCATTTTGAAAGAGTGACTGTCAATGTAACTGTAACCTCATCACTCAGTCAGTCAGTGTCAGAGATTCACATTTATAGGGCTGGCCACGCAACTGTGGTCCAGCCAAAAACATTTTTTTTATAAAAGGGCTGTCCACAGCATTCTGTCATCTCCTGTGACAGAATGCTCTAAAGCAAACTTTCACTAAACAAGGTACTCTTGTTTTTTTTCTGATGCTTCACCTGACCACAATCTGACTTCCCATAAACCTTTCAACACTGTTATCTCACTATATTTGTTACAATAAATGATCAGGCTGTGTTTCCCAGAAAAAAAAATCTGCTAACATCATCTCTTTCCATTGTGAGTCAGAGGTAAAGGAGAAACAGTTTTGTGAGATGAGCCGCTTGAGTGAACGGTTGCCCAGAATTCTGATATTTTGGTAGAAACTGATGGGATCCCAGTGCTACACCAAAGTTTGTAAAAGAAAGACATTGAAAATGAAACAATATTAACAAGACATCGGTACTGACAAAGCCAAGCTGCCATTCTGTAATAAAACAATATTAACTGGCCTTTTTGTATTTCAGTTGTTATGAGCAGCATCAATATTAATGGTATCAACACAAGTAATAAGCTATATATATGTATATAGCTGATATCAAACCTACAACAAAGCAAGGAAGAAAATAGACTAAATAAAAACATTTATGAAATACATATAGTTTGCTCCATCTGGCAAACCACAAACCATTGATTTCTTACTGACTTACTATTTACTAACTAATCTTGACTTCTATGAGTGAACTGCCCTCCCTGTGGTGCTTCCAAATTCAGTGCACAAAGTTCTCACCCCCCACCCCTCATCCCCAATCCTTGGTGGTGCAACATTTTCCCTTTTCTAATTACATAATCAATGGCCTTTTAAAGGTACAAGCAAATCACCATCATGGCAAGCCACTGACCCTCTCTGAGAACCTTTGAAGATTAGAAAAGCGAGATTTGTACCAATCAGGGAGAACTGACGCTTGACTTGGAGCCAAGGAAAGAAAGTCAGGACCCCTAATTAGGAGTCCTAACCCCATACTGACAGACAGATTTGTTTTTGCCTCGCCCAGTGTTTAGCCAAGATCTGCTGGGACCCCCAGATCAGCAGATATGCATCGAGAACCACCAGCATCCAGCGATTGGCATTCATTAACTGACTTGTTCAAACAAAACACAATCAAACCCCTGTAAGCTTCGGTGTGTAATCCAAATAATAGAAATAATAGGTCTTTTCCTCCTAATTTTTCAGGAATTATTAGCTGTAATTATGCTAAAAATACATTCAGACAAAGAAAAAAGAGAGGCAGAATCTGAGTCATTTTAACATAAAAGTAAGGTTCTTAAAGTCTTTTTTTTGTAAACTTTTTTTGTGTATTAATATTATTGTGTATATTAATATTAAGTCAACATGTTGCTTAAAGTAATTGATCTGGTGCATTTCATTTCAGACATGGAGGGCTTGCTGGGTAGAGAGTGAATCTAGGCCATCAGTGCATCCTATTAGGCATCTCTGGTATTTTCCAAACAGCTGCCTTTGATAATTCGCAGCAGGGGCTGCCACAATACTGCCATGAGATAGCATCAGCAGCCAGGGACAGGCAACAAGGACAGGATGCAGATGCAAACTCACACACGCACAGTCAAAGGGGCGAACAAACAGAGACGCACAGAGACATGCACACACACATGTCAAGTAAAGACAAAGGCCAAGTGGCATGGAGGAAGAGGAGGAGGAGATAGCCTGCAGTGGCTC
Organism: Toxotes jaculatrix; assembly: GCF_017976425.1. Lineage (NCBI taxonomy): Eukaryota > Metazoa > Chordata > Actinopteri > Toxotidae > Toxotes > Toxotes jaculatrix. Next base: position 13,107,675 of record NC_054413.1, on the reverse strand, counting down.
TTCAGGGCTTTCTGTCTTTTTTCAGTCCCTGGAGGCCAAAGATACTTCCCATGGCTGGTCACACTCATCCAGACCATTTCACATAAAATCCCAAACCTTATTTGATGTCATACATAGCCCCCAAATAAGCCAGATACACTTCCCTTCCTTGGCAACTGTTTCTATTATGCAACTGAGTGATGCTTTTGCAGAAAAAGGTCTTGAAACGGTCATGAAAACTTATTAATTTCAGTTATTATCAGTTAGTTATTATTATCAGTTACTGCATTTTTAATACATTAAGCCATGATAGACTTTAAAGAGGACAAAGATGTGTCCATGGGTTGCCTTCCATAAAGCCTAATCTGATTAGTTATAATTTAAGGCGAGTAAGAAATAATATTAATTGTGATTCATTGCTTTTACTTGAAATATCCACCTTCATGTCAGGACAAGCAACAATATTTGGTAAACTGGGAATCAATTACATCATTATATCATGATATATAATCTCCATAATAACTATAAATTACGTTCTAGGCTGCCAATGTGAGGTATTCTGCCACCATCTGTTGAATCGGGTTAAACTGAAAATAGACCTGAGGAAGTGGGGGTTCCGTGCGGGGCTGCTGTTGACGTGGTGTTCATAGCCTTTTCCATCTCGGATCAAACCGAGATGAAACTTCCCCCTGCTGCTTGACTTTACAGCAGGTGCTTCATGGTGTGTGCCACTCTAAACTCATCCCCTTTTACCCACTGACATTTTGCAGATACACACATTTTGATCCCCCGCTGCCACGCTGCCAAATATTGAAAGGCAACAAGGAACATGAAGAGCAACGTATTTACTTAGCACTTGGCAATGACACTGCACAGGGGGTAGAGAGAGAGGAACAGAGAGACAGGGAGAGGTTAGGAGAGAATAAAGTCAGCTGGGACACATCTATATCCATAGAAACCTCAATCAAAGAAGATTTGTGACCTCACATTGTAGAAGTTGGTGCTTTTCAGAAAACAGTTTACGGTGAGAAGCTCTTGAGTAGCACTCAACAAGCCTCTGAATTTGCAAGAGTCATTTAGGAAATAATCAGTTTGTTATTGGTCTTAAATAGTGCCCAATTAAAAGGGTGACCTTAGTCAGGCACCTTCTTCCTACACCTAATGTAAACAGGAAAAATCTTTTTTTTTTTTCCTTGTATGGAGGGGTTGGGGAGGTGGTGAGAGGTAATTGACCCTATGAGAAACAAATGAATCCTCAGGGGAATGTGGCTCTAAAAGGATGTTGCAAATAGTAGTCAGTCCACTCGCAGCACAGGGACCCAGAACCACACAGCCCCTCAGTCCCTGCTGAAATCCTATAAAATCAAATCAAAGAATCTGACATTTTCACTAACCAGAGGCCCTGGCGCCGGTTCCGCTACAATAACAAATGGACTAACGGGATAAATTGAAATGAAAGTTGTAAATGAAATTCATGTTAAAATGCCCGAGATCAGAGAGAGGGAGGGTAGGCAGAGAGAATGAGAGAGAAAAAGAGCTGAAGTATGGGGGGAAGAGAGAGAGCGAGAGAAGATTAGTGGTTAGGTAAAAATGTTTATTTTCACACTTCAAAAGTTCCCAGCTCTGTGTGTATGTGTTTAAGATCAACAGACCTTGTGATGAACAACCTGTTTCATGCTGGAAATACATTCTGTGAAACACAACAGTCCTCTGAAATCCCTTCAAAGCACTGACTAGGGAGTATTGAATTACAACTGTACTACACCGTGAAGCAGCAAGAGAAACAGACTTTTACTCCCCCCATTTCAGAAGATGTCACATTTATCTGTATGTCTCAACTTGAGCCTATTTTTTTTTTTTTAATCTCTCAGAGAAGACGCTCAAGAGAACCTGCCAAATCAGTTCTGCAACATGTAGAACTGCACCTCTGCATCATGTCAGATTACCACAGTTTGCTGTGTGTGCAGAAGCAACTGTACGGCACAGTCAGCTGCAGCCACTTTAGAAATCATTTGCATTATAGTTGAGATTTGAGTAGGTTTTGACATTTAGTATTTATTTAGTGTAGTTGAGGTGCAATGTTAAATTTTGAGCTTTATTTCACTACTGGGTGTAATTCTTGTATTTTCAACACATCTGCTTTCCAGGACACAAATTAGAGCCTCATTTCTAACTTTAATGGAGAGTTTTGAAAGGCTTTAAACCTGAGGATGGTGTTATTTTCCCACTTTGTCCACTTTGTCCACATTTTATAATCCTGTAACAGATAATTTGAATTCTTCCAAAAATCTGTATGTACTGTTCATGTGGTAAACAAAAATCTATGCATTAGGTAGCATAACAAACCAATACAATTTACACTCAGCTGTCGGTTTATTAGGTAGCTAAATCTAATACAACAGTTCCTCCAATAAATCCTACTTTTATGATCACTTTTGTACAGTTGCAGTAGACTGCATTTGGTTATATTTTGAGAGTGAAAACAAATACATTTATGGATTGAATTTTGTTTTACAGTATGATAAGTGGTCATAGAATTTAACTTACATTTTTTACCAACACATTTCTGCATAAAACCATCAAAGTAAAGGTATTCCTTACTAGATGGTATACATATTGAGGATTAGGAAGGGCATGCATCTAGGATCCAATGCACACACATTCGCACTCACGTACACAAAAAGAAGGATATGATAATGTGTCCACTGTCTGATCCTCTTGCATGACAAAATGCTAATAATCAGCCTCTGGATCAAACTTGTATACTGAGATCAACACAGACTTGGCCTCCAGTGGCCTTTGACATATGATTGAAATCACAGTCATCTGAGCCACCAAAATCCCCTTGAATGTAAAAGTCCTCATTCTAAGTACCAAGAGATGGCAGTATTTCACAGAATATGTGGCAGAGAGCGGGGTAGGCAGGAGTTTATCAGGAACCACTGCAGCACTGGTTTACAGTTTCTTCTCTTTAAGCTGAAAAAGGTCTTATGAGAACTTGTAAAGGAATATCTGAGGACCATGTTGCCATTCCATTCCTTGTTACATCTCTATATGTCTCTTTTTTAATATTAGCGGTTCCCTGCTGGTATGAATTCCACTACTGGTCCTCACCTGTGGTGAGTGTTTAAAAGATAAAAGGAGCGGGTTATAAATGTTGATGAAGCAATATAATGGATTAGAGTCAATTTATTTGTTAAACAGATTAAGTCATTTCCTGCTCCTGCTGGTGTTATTTTCACAGATTGTTGCAAAAATAACTGTCAGTCTTCAGACAAAACCGTGATAAACCACTGAGATTACATGTTTTATTTTTTAACAAGAAATAACATACAGGTTATGCTGTTGTTCAAAACATATGCTTTATAATACAAAATAATATCTATAATGTCTAATTTGATTTTAGTTAAAAATGTAAAAATAAATAACGATTTCCCTGTTGTACTGTACCCATCCCATTAACAGTGGTGCACTTTGATGTTAGATTAATGCTCTTTACTTATAAGTCAATTTCATCCAGTCTGGCGACACACTTATTTGTGTCCTTGAATGAGATGTTTGTGAACCGTGTATTGAGAGGCAGCTGCTCAAATGTTAGGAGAGGAAATTAAATCTAAATAAACAAGTTGCACCAAATGTTTCATCAGCTGTCACAATGCGAAATGAGGGTCACACAATGAGAATAGAGACTTCCTCCTCTCTGTCTCCCTGTGCGCTTTTGGATAGCATGCCAAAGTTTTTGTAACTGTAACATTTCCAGTGTAGTCAACATCTATAAATGAAAATGGAGATCCAGATAATCAGTTCCTGGCTAGCTACAGTAGTATCAACTGCTCTTGCTATCCATTCTTTACATATTTTCATAAATTCTCTGTATGCAGCTGCAGAGTTTTTGTTGCTGATAACAGAAATTTGCAGGACACAGACAAAATAACAATTATACGTGTCCAGTTTATTTAGATTTTTTTTTGTCCGTGTGTTTGTAAATGAATGTTTGTGTGCCGCTCTACAGCACATGACTTTGCATGTCAGAGCACACCCACATAAAAGCATCCAACAAATGACATACGTTATGATGTGTTTGAGCTCCCCTTTTCATCTCCTAGTGTCCTGTGCGTTTCTGTGTAGTTTCACGTGTGTGAGTGTGTTTGTGTATTAGATTGTGAGTAGGGTAGAAGTCTGACCTAGGCCTTTGTAATGAGCAGTCTGGCTTCTTTCTGGTTCAGCTGCTACTCTCCCTTATTTCACGCTGTGCTGCTCTCCTACTCCAGTGGCCCAGTGACTAGAGTCCTGCCTCTCTCCCTCTCTTCCTTTCTCTCTCTCTCTCTCTCTGTCCTCTGTGGGCTCTCTTATACCTTCTTTCATTCTTTTTTATTCTCTTACCTTACTCCCTCTTTTTCCTTTTTATTTTTTTAAAATACCTCTCAATCTTCCAACTCCTTCCCCTTTTGCCTCTTTCTCGTTTTCCTCTTTCTGTGTTGTTGCACCTAAAAATCTCAAATGGGGGAAAAGTGCGGGGAGAGGGTAATGGAGAGTGGGAGAAAGAGGTAAAGGAGCATGCATGAATGGTCAGTACTGCTCCATACCATTCATTCCAGTCAGCAAAGGGAACTGCCCTCCAATGCTTCAGCTCACATCCTCCTTTTCCTCCACAGCTGCCACCTCCTCTATGGGTCTCTGTGGAGCTAAGGGGCCTGAGCTGTTTTAGTATGGAATGGTTTTAACAAGACGTTTCTGCACACACACACACACACACACACACACACACACACACACACACACACACACGCACACACACACACACACACACACACACACACACTGTATGCACACGTGTGCACACTTTATAACCAATCCCTTTCTCCATCCTTCTTCCTCTACTGCATCTCCTTTAAAAGCCAGAATTTCAGGAATCTTTGCAAGACATTTTTTATCTTCCACTCTCTCTTACATATACTATTTCACTTTATTCTTTTTATTTATATGAAACTCACTCAAACAGCAAATTCTTATATATTTTATTATTATTGTTATTGTCTTTTTTGTCAGGGATTTTAAATCTATTTCATTTCTGTACTATCTCAATTGCCTGTATGTATTTGCCCTAGTCCAGAAACTTTAATCCTGACTCAATCTTGTCATGCACTTTGTAACTTTGTTTTTAAAAATGCAGTATAAATAGATAATAATAATAATAATAATAATAAATGAATGTGAATGTGAAGGCTGAGTCCCTTTTATCCATCCAGTGTGTTTGCCCAAGATGCAGTCAGTAAAGTGATGCTGTCTCACTATAGTCCTGCATACACACACATTCAATGAGTGCATTGAAAAGATGAAGGCATGAATATGGAGTATTATTAGAATAGCAATAAAAGAGAGGGAAACGTGACTACGCCTCAACTTATTTTCCTGCTTTTGATGAGGGGAAGAAAGGATGTTCCACAAAGGGTCCAATAAAAGCAGGCTTCTCTGAGTGGAAGCAGAGCGACATGTTTTTGAACTGCAGGGGAAGAAAGCTTCCAGGCCACTCTTTTGAATGGGTGGGAAACTGTCAGTTGCTGAGGTAAAGGTGTGCTGTGGAATTTAAAGCTTTATGAGTGACATTTTGGGGGCAACTTCTTACAACTGTATTTTTTTTTCCTTTTTTTGGTTGGCCAAAGCTGATGAATCTGTTAAGAGGTCTATCCGTTGCTGGTGCAACTGTAAAGTGAATGCTCAAACTGCATGCTCAGTTTCACTGTAATTACTGCCAAACAACCAAATGGAGTTTTACTATATTTATAATATTTGTGAAGTTTGGCATATCTTTCTTTCATTAAAGAAAAAAAAAACATCATGATGATCTATTCATATTTTTTCATATCTACAATACTTCATGTCATTATCTCAGTGAAAAACTCAACTGCAGCTACTAGAACTCTAAAACCAAAAAGTCTTCATTCAACAAGTGTAACACTACAGTAGGTTGCATTATATTGAAAGATGTCCCTACTCCTCTGCTGACCTCATGTATATACGAGGGCTTAAGGAAAACATTTGTTAGTATAAAGTTTTTCATGTCTATTTCCTTCTTGGACCTGCTGGCCAGCACTGCACTGAGGCAGCCTCTTCAGTGTCACCTGTCAGCACACCTGCCCCAGCAAAAACAACACAGGTTGGCTGACACAACTGACATCCCAGCTCTGACACTGTCCAGAATCATAACTAAATTTGTTTGTTAGACAGACTTGAATGTTACAATTAGCCTCTTCCATCCAAAATAAACACATAGGTCACAGACAAACAAGACCTATGTATAGTCTGCATATACTGTAAGTGGACATTGTGTAGCTAACACTTTGATTTGATTTTGGCCACACGTATATTGAAATGCTATCATTGTCCAGCAGTGACACAGCAGGCACAAGGATGCATGACCTGAGGCAAGAGACATGCGTGTGTTAGTCCAATTGCAAAATATGGATCAAAAAAGAACAGCTTTATGATGATAAATGTTTTGCGTAACCCCACTTATATACATGAGGTCAACACAAAAGCAGTGACATCTTTCAATATAATGCAAACTGTTGTAGCGTTTCACATGCTGAATGAAGACTATTTTGATTTAGGGTCCTAGTGGCAAAAGGACAGCTTAACATGAACACAACAAAGAAACAAAAATAATATAAATTAATATATAATGCTACTGTGCATAATGCTAAACATTCTGATGTCCAGAGCTCTACAACAGCACCACCACACTAGGGACATAACACAGCATAAATTGAACATGACAATCCTCACAAAACCAGATTGTACAGTCGTATTGGCAATAAATGTGTTAAACTTAAAACATACTGGATAAACTACAAATTCATGGTCATCAAGTGTTGACAACAGTCGTGATAACATGATTCCATTGAGGTCCTGGTTCTAACCTTAGCTAAAGGCAGGAGGATGCTAACGGCTAATTGGCTACATTTGCCAAGCTCACTGATTCAATTTGATTTACACACCTTGCACCCAGTACGTCGTAAATTGTTCATGGGCACCCATCAGTTTATCATATTTAAACTCACGCACAGGGAAACTTACTGTCACCAATCAGGGGGTAACATAAGTGTCCAGGTTTTTCCAGAGATCTAACTAGCTAGCTGACTTTAGGTCTCTTCATTCCCTCTGAAGATCTCAGTAAGGTCATGTTCGGTCATGTAATCATATAAAAAATGCATTTAAAAATGTGCTGATAATGACAAACAAATTAAACATTACCAGACTTCAAAAGTTTGTTTCATTTTATATTATAATTTAATGGTATCAGTGGTAATCCCATATTACTCTAAGTGTGATTTTTGTCTGTGCTAAGTTTCCACTATTATGTGTCAAATGTCAGTTGCCTCATTTGGGTGCAGAACTCTTCACACTTTGCTCTCTGTGACAGTTATCCTCAGAGAATGAATCACTTTACACCACACTACGGATATTAGGGCAGGTGATGAATATAATTGTCTGTGGCAATCACCTTCCTAAGTAGCTGTGTACCTTTTTTTCTGTGGTGTGAAATCCTTTATCAAGCCATTGCTGGTTGACAATAACAGTTATCCAGAGAGAGAGGTAAATGAATAAAATTATGAAAAAAATCAAATAAAATATTGGAGCCCCTTTGCACATTTGTGCCCATGGCTATCACCATACAGCGATTTCCCAAACTCTTATCATAAGCTCAACACCAGAACAGCATTGGCCGGTGTATCACACAGTAACCCCCACCCATTTCACAATACCACTCTAACACACACACGCACATTAACCACATTCTCCATGTTTTGTTTAATCACACTGTTGTGCTTGGGCAGTGGCGGTGGCAGTGCAGTTCATAATGGACTCATTTTTGTTTCCAAGTCGAAATACTGTGGTCACAGTATATATGTGTGTGTGTGTGTGTGTGTGTGTGTGTGTGTGTGTGTGTGTGTGTGTGTGTGTGCATGGCGTAAGAGTGTGTGCTCAACAGACCCCAAGCACAGAGGAACCTTGGTTCATGTACTTGACATACATTTTTATTGCAACAGGAAACACTTACGCCAAATGGTCCCACATTCAGAGGTGACTTGCGGTTTTTGAAACTGAGCATTCCTTTCCGATTTCTGCTTGGGAGCTGAGACAGAGAGGGAAGTGATAGGGAGAGAGAGAGACTATTAAATGACTCCCCCCTTCTTCACCCCCACCTCCTTCACTGGTCCCCTGCATAGTATTTCCTGTCAGCGCAGCAACCAGACAACCTTTATTTACCCTGTGCTCATTTCCCTAAATTAATACCCCTATCCCACATCTATGGCATGGGATCTCTTTTTGTGAACCTAATAAAAGTTTGGTAAATGCTCTGCAATTTGTTCAGCAACTCAGCCTAGAGTGTTGGGTGATGTGGTGTTAGCTGGGTACTGTTGTTTTTTGGTGCTGTTAGTTATCAGTAGGGAGAATTTACAGCAGATACACTCTTCTTCCAGGAACACTGACATACTTCACAGATTGCTCAAGTACCCAAACGAGAGATATAAAAAGAGTAAGGATCTTATGATAGACACCTCAGACAGTAAACTTTTTTTTTGTTCAAGCATCACAATACTATATGAGAGGTTTTCTGTTCTTGCTAACGTCTTTTAGACATTTATGGAAAGCTGTATTTGCAGTGATAACTTCTCAGCTCTTCATTCCCAACTTATTTGGAATGATTATGTGTAATCGGCCTAATAGAATTTGTCCGGGGTAATATGCAGAGGTTTGGCATGATGAGGCTGCTTTCTCCCTTTTGCAGAGGTTGCAGAATGACATCCTTTTCAGATGAATGAGTAAATAGAAGGTTTCATGTTGCAGAATAAAAGTACTGATTGCCATGCTGTTCCCTATTGCCAGAACTTAGAAACGAAGAATGATGAGAGAAAGGACAACACAGAGAGAGAGAGAGGTAGAGGAATTAGGATAAGTATAGGAAATACAATTGCTACGGCTATGCCAGGAATAATGACTTTATTGAATTTGACTGTGGTGCATTACAGTCTTGCATTCCTGACTGATAGACTTCCCTCTTTTTATGTTGTCTTTTTCTCTCCTTATTTTCTCTTCCCCTCTAAGACATTCATCTTCGGACACACAGAGACACAAATATAATGTTTCTCAGAGGCGATCGGCAGTTGACCTTAGGGTTTTTTTTTTGTTTTTTTTTTTGTTGTTGTTTTTTTATGCTTCAGTTCCAACAGAAATTGTACTCCACTAATTGTGTATAAAATTTACTTTGAACTCAGTGGGGAACATTAACTTGATTTTTGCCCAGAACTGATGCCCCTGCACTCTGGATTTACTGTATATGTCAGTGGATATGTATATGAAAGTGAATATACACTTTCTTTTCAGTTGTTCCTGACACAAGCACAGTAGCTCATCAAAATCCAGCTCTGTTGCCATATCCAAAGGCGATGCCCCTTCTTGAATAGTTTAAAGAAAAAGTGCAGTATATTCAATTTAGGATTCCCTTTTTTTGGTGAAATTACATGCACATACAGAAATGCACATTGTGCTCTCACAAACATCAGTGTCAACTGACACGCTCTTTCAGTCCCCCTGACACACACACTTTTGCTCACACCCAGGCAGAGTCTCTAAACTGTGACATCCAGGACTGTGCTATAATTACAAGGCAGATGAGCACATGGCGACAAAGCGGTCTCTGGAGGAGAGCAGAGCAGAGCGACAGAGGTAATGATATCTGGAACAAAGAGGCAAACCTGAGAGGAACAGGTTCCAGAGTCAGCTACAGGGCCATACGACACCACAGCCATGGAGACCTTGGAGAACTTTCTGGAACACTTGAGATTCTCTCTCTCTGGGTTTCCTTTGCAGTATATGTGTTCATGTTTATGTGCAAGTGTGCACTAGTGAGCTTGTGTGTCTGCTCGTGAATGTGCATGTGTGCATAGTTGTGTGTGAGAATGTTGCTTTCAAAGGCAGACATGTCCTCAGGGGAGGAAAACCCTAGAAATTGGTTATTGTATCACTGAGACTATTTACCTATTTTGGGGATTAACATATTTAATTCCCCTTCTCAATCCCGTTGGAATTAATGCCCTCACATTTCCAATTATCTGACTAAGTGTAACGCAGAGGGAGTCAGGGCTTCTTCTCTTGCCTGTAACTGGGTTTAGCATGCAGGTGGCAGAGCTGTAGCTACAGTGTGTGGTGTCTTCAAAGACAACTTGTTTACGCAATGGTTTAATTGACTTAACAGACTAACTTTGTCATCTGACATTTTTAAAAATCCTAACTTTATTTAATCTAGCAAGAATAAATTTCAATTTGAAGGAAGACAAATAAATTCTTGATTTTAATGCTAATTAATTTTAATACTTCTATATATATTATGTGAGACACAAAGATTACATAGACTATAGTTTGATGAGGCTTCAGGCCTACATGTCTCAAACAAAAACTGGTCTAGAAATCTAAGTATGTTTAAAAAATCCTCAAACACCAAGAGATTGGAGTCATTTGTGTAGATGTAACAGAGTGGTTTAATCAGAGCTCTGTTGCGTTAATCCACAAGAATTTGCAATTGCAGTCTGACCTATAGCAGCTTGATCATTTTTTCCCTGCCTGTGTGAATATCCAGTGCAAAAGCAAAAATGAGATAGGCACCAACTAAAGAGAATTATAAATAAATCCTGCAGATATGAAACTATGGAACATTTTTTGAGGTTTTCAGTAATCAACATGAAATAACCTCTTTTTTCCTTAAAATGTAAGAACCCATCTGTGAATCAATAGATTCTGTTGTCAAGAAAGCATCTTCCCAGCTTCGTCCCAGTTGGCCAGCAATGTTTTGCCCTTGTGCTCCAAAATGAGGTCTCAATCACATCCACCTGGTGTGGCTGGTTCCCAAAGCTGGGCTAGCTGGGCTTGAGTTACACACAAACACAGAATCATACACTATATCTGCACAACACACATGGTTACAGACCAAATTATCGAGACATTATATTTATGTAAGTATACATAGCAAGGTACACATGCAGACAGTACATCTGCTCATGCACACACACACACACACACACACACACACACACACACACACACACACACACACACACACACACACACACACACACACACACACACACACACACACACACACACACTACGAGGATGTAATGACATGGTCAGTCTGCTCAGTGTCAGTTCCCAGACTGGTTAGAAAAGAGAGGAAGCATGGCTTTTAGCTGCCTGCCCTTTGAAAGCCTATGACTTTTCTTTCTTAGTAGACGTTTATTTGCAAAAATTCCTTACAAATCACAGGTTATAATTGAGAAGAAAGCAGGAGGATTACGGGACTATATAATATGCTCCCTATGCATGTACAAGCAAGAGCAATATGTGTGTACTGTTTATGAACATATGAAATTGCCCTACTGCTGCCTCCCAAATTCACATCATCTTGAAATGAGAAGGAGATGCATAAAGCACTTCCTTAATGTACAGAATAGTACTTGTCACTTTTAATACATCACAGCCACAAATGAGTCTGTTCTTCAGCAATCCAATAATTACGCAACAGCTGCACAGAGCAAAGTTACCATTAAGATGTTTTTTCCTTTTTTTTTTTTTACACTCCTGCACATTCACTGTAATTGCTATGTGCCTGTTCCTGCATGCAGAGGGAACACAGATATCGTCATTTAGGATCCAGTTTGTTTAAAATATCCCAAGTGAAAAAAGATGTCAAGCTTGATCCAAAACATGCTCATGCTGTCTTCAAGGGGTTTTCTTTTTTTAGATCTGCAAATCTTGAAAGCAAGGAAAATTTAGAGACACTTTGTCTCATCAATATCAAAAGGCTATTCAGTGCTGTAGCCACTACCCATAAGCCCTCTATTGTAGATGAAGACACTCACTGTCACAAGACTCCAGTCCACTGGCATCATCTAGAGAATCACGATCCTGCTAACAAACCATTAATGAATGCATCAGATTCATGGATGTAACATAAAACGCCGTGACATACCAACTCATGGCATGTTGGCGTGACTCTCGTGCATGAATGTGCACGCGAGTTGTGTTTGATAGAGAAGAAGAAAAAAAAGAATTTGAATTGTTATTGTGCAGCACTTCACAAGACTACCGGATAACAAATGATAAAATCTCATATCCACTCTAACTGACTCTCAAAATTTCTCTGCCTTTGGCAATAAAACAGCACATATCCAACCTATAATTAGGACTGTGGCATCCAACAAGTACAAAACATGGTCTGTTATTGCCACTGCTATTGTTTAATTCATTTAAAATTAAAACATGAGGTCATGTAAGGTTTTACAAACAGCTATGCAGCCTTCATCACATACATTCAGACAGGAGGAGAACCAGGATCTGAGCTCTTGGCAGTTGAATGGTAATAACCATTTGAGATTTACCTTTCCAGTGCATTGGAAAGGTCAGGAACATCATGCATTGTAATGCTTGATATTATGTAAGAGAACAGTTTGAGGCGAATGATACACACACTAGTAACCTATTGAAAGATTGTAAAAAAAAAAAAGAAAGAGGTCAGGGCATTAGCTGATGGCAGTAACTGAATTACTGGATGTAAAAGAAAAAATCTCAAATATCATCAGTGTCTTCACTTATGCTTAAAGTAAATTTTTAGAAACTTGTCAATCTAAGAGAGAATAATAATTTTTGGACATTTGCTTGTCCATGAACTCCTAATTTTTATCATAAAAATTTTAGTTTTAGTTTAGTTAGTTTTAAAACATTTTAGTGTTTTTGTATAAAAATCATTTAACTGTTGAATCAAGAAATAATAGTGCGTAACATCGATATATATGGGTATTAATTTTAGTACTTTCAAATCCAATAGCTGTCTAATTTTCTAATAACTCTTGATTCAAACAAAAACAAAGAGAATTAACCACATTATTTACAAGGAGGACACACGGCCAAGTCAATCTTGACAAATTCTTCTGCCTCCCTTCCATATAAAGATCTCTTTATCTGCTCTCTGGAGTGACAAGGCCAATCCAGCATCTCTTGTCTCTGTCAGCACTTGTTGTACTACTTTGGTCCATTCCTGAATAAGAAAAGTCCCAGTCTTTCATTCGACAAGTTTGGATATTCGTCCCCCTCCTCCCTCTCCTTCTTTGCTCCTCTTTCCCTTCCCATACTCCATTCGGTGGTGACAATCTGGTCATTATACCATCTTCATCCTGTCTGCAACAACCCCCGCCCCCCCTCACCCCACACTTCTGCACTGCCCTCTGTCCTTTCCTATCACCCCTCCCCTTTCGCTCATCTACTATGAGCTATATTACTTTGACCCCAGCCCATCAATCTGCTTCAATTGGATAATGATCTGTAATCACGTTCTTTCAGGGGAGTCTATAAAATGAGCTGGGGCCTCAGCACCCCTCCTGAGAGGGCTCCTTCTGTTCCCTCACCCAGCCACACATTTGATCCAGACGCTTCTCCTTTCAGCTTTCAGGCCCCCACTAAATACCCTCGCACATGGGCAGCCGCTGCAGCCGGCGGTGGGCCTTGTAAAGGGAGGGGAGGAAGGTGGGGGGATTGATGGTTCTGCTGTTGATTTTTCATGGCCCCCGCTCTCCAAAGGAAAGGGGCTAAGAGGGACAAGCAGGAGGGAGCAGGGACATAGGAGGAAGAGAAGGAAGGAGAAGGAGTATTTAATTCCAGGCTCAGCTCCCACCAAGACAGGGGCCCCTCACCCCTCACATTAAAGCTCCCCCTCCATTAGGTTGTTTTGTACGACAGGCTTGTAATCGATAAAGTCTTATAACTGAACAGGAGGAATGGCAAAGGGTGGGGCTAGATGGCGTTAGGGTGAGTGTGGGGGCAGTGGGCGTCATGGGTGTCAAGGAAAGAGCAGGAGGAGAAGGATAAAGAGAGAGATTAGGATAAGGTTGATGGACAGGGAGAAAGAGGCAATGAATGAATAAGTAAATGAATGAAGTGGAATGGAAGGCAAATGAAGCCATAAGCTTTGCCTCCTCCCACTCTGTTTTAGGCTCTTTCTTCAGCTAAATTGAGTTTCAAGACAAAAATAATCCTAACATGAGAAAAAGATGAAAATCTTGCAGATAAAAATCAACAGAGAAAACATAAGGCTAAGAATGATCTAGTACCAAATTTCACTTTCTATTTTTTTCACCAACTTTCCTCTTCAGTTTGTTTGGAGAGGGAAATGACTTAATGTGTGTTACTGTATGAGATCTTAAGTGGAGTTATCACATGTGGAGATAAGATCTGAGGTGACGGGGGGGGGGGGGGGTGAACACAAGGGTCTGTTTTCACAGCATATTGCACATTTCCAAGTCAAAACTGACCCCGCGCACCACCTCAGTTAACAGTTATCAATTGTGCTGCAGAGCTTCTATTGTGGCTAGTGGCAGGGCAAACTGCGTCTTGCTTCGTGCAAAACACACATGCACATTTTGAGCACAGTTCAGGAGGCGAGTGGAGCAGCTTGACCGCAATTTAAAACACCATTAGTTCAGCAGGGGTATTGTGTAATCTCTTCTGTGCACTTGAAATGTACATAAAAAAGCCGTGGAGTTTTAAGGGTCATATAAATTGACGAGTGAAGTATTTTTTCTGTCTTCCTCAATCTCTCTCACTCTCTCTCTCTCTCTGTGAAGTGAGGGGCCCGTCTTGTATATCATTATTCCTTGCACCCATTATTTTGCAAGTTTAGAGCTCTTGCATGTGGAGCATATGTCTATTGAAAGGGTGGCACCATGCAAGGCAGGCACAGATGGAGTCACCCTCCCTATCAATGGGCGGACAATGGAAAATGGAAATCAAAGTTAAAGGGGTGCATCCAGCCCCATTTAGCCCACACAAAAGGTGCTTGTAGGAGGCAGGGCATGTGGGACGAAAGAAGGGGAGGGAAACGACAGGGTGGAACACGTCCCAGGCCACAAGAGTCCATCCTCAGCTGGCCTCTCCATCACTGAAGTGATAGAGACATGCTGACACTGTGCTAGACACCCCAGCCTTGTTACTTTTCACTCCCTGCCACACTGGTTGATGAACTGCGCTGAGTGATAATTGAATTCTTATATTTGTTTTTAATGCCCACACTTATAGTGCAGTTTCTCACCTAAAATTGCATCTAACACTTTACAACATTAAATAAAAAAAATGTAACAAAGAGCACCTCAGCTGGCCTTTCTCCATTTACTTCAAGATAGAGAAGTGTTGATGTGGTGCTAGAAAGCCATGAATGGGCATATGAAAGAACACAGTTATATATGTAAGCCTGTATAGAAAGCAGTCACATTGGTAGATTTATTAGACTAAAATAACCAAAAAAAAAAAAAAACGTATGTAGGCTTAGTGAAACTGTCATAGCGTTAACCCAGATGTCTTTGTTTATCTTCTAGTATCATGTACTAGTATAAGTGATGACCAAAGGAGGAAGTGGAGAGCAGCCCATCCTGTTGTTGTGGTGGATGCTTGCTTTGAACGCAGCTCTGATGTGATCTATAAAACAGTATGTGTTGTTTTTAAGAGAGTGATTTCACTCTCATTAAAGATAACTACGCTCTACTGTACAAAAGTGTGTGACACCTTTCTGTTTAATGGTGCAGTTATTGTATCCTCTCCTGGGATGTGTGCTCATTTTCAAAACTTATCCATACAAGGAGCAGGTGAATCTCTTTCACCAAATGTAATTTATTATTGAGTCAAATAAATTCCACTTCCATATTAGGGAAGTGATTTACCAAATTTCACAAAGCATATCTATCCATATGATCTAATAATATCCAGGTTTTGGGAACTACAATAATAATCTTTGTAACAATTTACAGTCAGTCAGCAAATATTTTGATGTAACTTTCATATTTTCCCATTCAAATGATTATTATGTCTAATTGACAATAATCGTTCATTTGATCTTTCTTGACACTGGGGTCTTGGCGTCTGGGGAAGCTGAAAGATCACAGGTGCAAACCTGACCGTTGACTTCCAACCCCTGACAAGATCACCAGCGAAGGGCTGCCTGTGTGGTATGGCACAAATACACACATCATAGTTGCCCTACCCCAACCTGTAACAGAGTCATTGTGTTTTTTGTTTGTTTTTGTTTGTTTTGTTTTTTTAGTTTTAATTATTCTGGAACAAAGAAAGATACTGCAAAGGGTGACCCATTTCACTTTCAAAACAGATTTAGGTCTCCCTCAGACTTTTCCCTGAATATCTTTCCAAATACCAAACAGATATAACTGCCCAGCTCTCATGGTTTTATCTCTAAGCTGGTTTAAGTATTCATACTGCAGTTCTTTGGAGAAAAAAATTACCTCAAATGCCTATCTGTAGTGCAGTCTATGTGCCCGTCAAGGGGGCACAACTTGGTTGCTCATGCGTAATGCCGCCTGACTGTACGTGTGATATCTGCTTAAATGAGTTTATTTGTTTTCTATTGTACATCTCTTTGGTATCTATTTTATCTCATTTGAAACTGAATACATCCACACCAACGAAAACAGAACATGATCTGGTCAGTCCACTACAGTATTATATTCTGCAGTAAATAAATATGTATTTGCTGTATGCCACCACTAAAAACTAAAATATTAATAATTCAACCTGATAGATTTAAATATTTGTACATTGCAGTATGTAAATCTCTCAGCATTCTATTGACAATTTAAGTAAATTATATTAACATATACATTTTCCTTTTTCCATGCTCTTGAGGAAGCCAGTCACTAACGTAGTGCTTTTGCATAATACATTGTATACACTATATATTTCTATCCTGGATATATTTATTTTATTTTATTATTTTATTTTACTTTTTAAAATTTTTCTTCTTCTTTTCTTTTGCACTGATGTGGGACAGTACCTCAATTTCGTTGTACTTTTGTACGAAGTGCAATGATTGTGCAATGACAATAAAGATTTATCTTATCTTATAATAGAAGGGATTTGCTGATGATTACAACAACTTAGCATAAATTCTCATCCATGATCATTATAACACATATTTTCTTGACTGTCTTTTGAGATATGTAAATAGACGTATAGCAATTATTCACCATGTCTGACAAGAACTACTTTCACATGTGCAAGCGACACATTTTGTGATCTTTAGGAGCTAGCTATAGCTTGCAACAATACAGACACACCACTCAGCTCTACAGAATTGGTACTGGTTTGCTCTGTTCTACAGTAGCTGGGATGTGCTTTTTTTTCCTCTCATTATATTTTTTTTCATGCTGCCAAGATTCTCTCTGCTGGGAACATAACCACAGACACATGCCTGATTTACAGTGCACAGCGAACAAATGAGGCCCCATGTTCACTGTTCAGCACAGCTGAGGTGAAGCTCCCTGAACGAGTGTCCTTCCTTTATCTCACTCCATCTTCTCTAAACACAGCCTTTACTTTCCTATAGTATACACGTATCCAATTATAGTAAGGGAGTTCTGTGAAGCAACAGACCACAGAGTGACCTTGAAATTGTATATTGAGTTTGCACATGTATCTGTGTGAGTGCAGTTGTGTCTTCCACCTCATTGATCACCATAATTCTAGAGAACAAATAAACATCAACTGTAAGCCACTAGACTTTTACGCTGTATGGACAGCATAAAGAATCAGCTTTAGCCGTTAAGCGGTCAGCATGTGAT
The DNA here is from genome assembly GCF_017976425.1 of Toxotes jaculatrix. Lineage (NCBI taxonomy): Eukaryota > Metazoa > Chordata > Actinopteri > Toxotidae > Toxotes > Toxotes jaculatrix. The sequence goes on along the minus strand of NC_054413.1, from coordinate 13,090,018 downwards.
TAATTTAATAGTCTGATAATGATTGCTCTGCGGCCTGGTATAAATTACAAAACATAATGAGACATTGCTTTGTATTATGATGGGCCTTGTTTTGTAAAAGCTACAGATGTAGCTATTGGTCATAGAACCCAAATACTTTACTTGCCTTTTGCACCACTTAATTACCAAGATAAATTAATTCAGAATTTTAGGTTTGATCCTCTTCAAATGTTAATGTGCAAAGGACTGCCTGTCATTATTTTAGGGACAAAATGAAGACACTTGAAGAGTGTTTTTTATTTTAATATATTTGTTTATTAATTTTTGGATTTCTATCTGTTCTGCAGTCTTTTAAATGTTATATTTAATTAAACTGCAGTTGGAAAATTGGATTGGTTGTGGAACCAAATAATTTAAATATTTTTTTGTTTCTTTTTTTTGTATAAGGCTTAAAAAAAATAATTTGTGATCATATTTGAGTATTCAAAACACACAGAATTACACAGAAACACATAATAACACAGAGACACATACTCATAATATGCCAGAAGTGTATATGGCAAGTCTCTGCAATAATTGTCTAATTGATCCAGTTTGTAGTGGGTCCTGCCCACCTCCTCTCAATGACTTATCCAATCAATCCAAGCTGTCATCCGAAATGACATGTCCCGTAACAAATTACGGCTAATGAAATAACCATCAGAATGTCATTACATGGGAGGGCCACAGCATTACTGCCCAGCATGGCTCTATATGTGCATGTGTGTGCATGCTGTTATTATCCCACATGCGATTGAGCACCTGACTTGCTCAGTGTGACTGACAGGCCTGTTGATGGAGCTCTGTCGCATGCGTCTTCATGTTCTTTAGGCCAAATATGATCTGAAAATCCCCACCTGTGGACCAAGAACTATCTTTATTTGTTTGCACTTTCAAGGTCTTGAAATTCTGCATAATTTGTTCCAAAAACTTGGATCCTTGTCTCCTGGAACTCACACTCACTTACTTTGTTCTCATTACCAGACCAAAAATCTCATTTAGCTTCCTTGGTCTCATGTACTGTGGATGTTCCTCCGACAAGAGACCACCATGGCAACCTGCGCTCTCCACGTGAGTCCAGCCATTCTCCTTCCATTCTGTAGCCAAATCTCTCGCTTTTCTCCCATAGCCTTCCTCTTCCATCTCCTCCTCCACCACCTCTTCTACCATTCCATAGCTGACAGCAGATGGTGTTTTAATAAAGTCCAGTAGGAATAGGACTGTGAGTAAACAATGCAGCACATGCCAACTCAGTAATTGCTGGGCACTATTACAACCCCTGTGTCTGGCAAGGGAGGGAAGGATGAGAGGCAGAGAAGATAAAAAAAAAAGAGATGAGTTAGACACACAGTGAGAGGACAAATCATGAATGAGAAAATAAGAGAACGAGGGGAAAAGCAGAGAAGGAAACAGCAAAAGATACAGGGGAGAAGAGGGGGTATGGTTGGGGTGGGCAGCATACACACATGTACACCTAGCAGCTGGAGTCAGAAAAGCGCAGCTGGTGAAGGTGCAGGGAGGCCAAAGGGAGGAGGGGGCTGAGAAAAGCTGGGATGGGCTGGTATAGGCTGTGCTGGGCTGGTATAGGCCAGTGGGTGCAGTGCTGGGCCTACAGCCTCCAGGCTATGGGCTCCAAGCCCAGTCCCAGGCCCTGCTTTATGGTCTCCACTGCTGACACAAGGCCAGTGCAGTCTTCTGTCAAACCCCCAGTCAATGGTCAGACACATTCTGGAGGAGGTGGACTCAGGCAAAACCAAAGTTAAAGCTCCTGTTCCATGCAGCTCTTATGTCTCTACTCACAGTAGCCCAGGGGTAAAGATGAAAATAATGATTGCAATAGTCCTTAGAACTTTAAGCTAATACATTGACTTATATTGATATGTTATACTATTTTAACTAATTTTAATGTACCCTGACCCTTCAAGAACAAAAGGCAAAGAAGGTGAAGGGCAAAGACATTCTATACCTTTGTACAAGGCTGTTTTTGCACAAAACATGAATCCCTACACATGCACATCTTTCTACTTCCTTTTTCACCGAGTCTTCATCACACTAGGGAAAGGTCCAAATTTGCAGAGAGCTTGCCCATGATGCACCATTAGGCCTATTGCATCCAGGAGTGTTAGTCAGAAACCATCTCTCTGTTTTAAACACCAGCAAAATAATACCAACATAATTTATCTTACAGTGTATGAAAGTTTCCAATATTCTTACAATGCCTTAAGAAGAGGAACCAATCCCTGAACATGAAAGGTAGAGTAAGGTAATGTTGAAATCATATTTCACTTTTACCTTGGTAAAACTTGATGAAGCACCTCCCTCAGCTATGTAGTTAGTGGCTCTCATCAAAGACAATTAAAGAAAATGACTTTTATTTTAAAGCTGAGGTTAAATGACCAGTCTCCTTAACCTAGAAGTTCTCCATCCACATGAATATTGAATGATTCTTAACCTTCTGTTCTAATGCAGAGGGGGGATATTACATATTTGTAATTAGGGGCTGTTGGATATGGCTTAAGCTTTGAGCCTCATTAGCTTGATCATGAGGTCTCTATCAATTATGCAGGTGGAGGTATGGCAGTGAATTGAGAAAAATTCTGTTCTGTGGAAAACTTTATACCCCCTGGAGTAATTATATTGACAAATTCTTCTCGGACCTTGTCATTAATTCCAATCCCAGTGATTGGAATTAATCACTGGGATTGGAAAAAGGGCACCTTTTCCCCATGCATAGGAATATATGCAAATGTAAAAAACCATGGATGCATTGACACCAGAATTGCTGTGTCTTCTATTGATGGATAATGCCAGGGAAGGCCAAGTTGTATGAAGCTAATCCATATGGAAGCTAACACAAACACAGTGCCCGAGGACATCACCCAAATACAACATCAAACGGCCTCCTGACAGGTTTGCTGATGAGCACAAACAAGGCTTCGTGTCAAAACACAACTTCTCCCCTCTGACATCTTGAACTTCTGTCCAACCAAGTTTTCTCACATACTTTCAGGTCTTGAAAATTTGCCTTTTCCCCCTCAAGGCACCCAGGCAGAAAGACAGGAAAAGTGAAAGACAGAGAACTCAGCAGCACGGAGAGAGTGAAATATGAGCTACATCTCCTCACTCACTGCTGCAACAAGATGTCTTCACCATAAGGGCAGTCCACATGGATCTGCCATATTTATTTGAGCACAAAGTGGTCATACATGTAACCACACAGCACTCCTATCCTGCACTCCAAAGTTCTGTCAGGCCTTACCTCAGACATCTTCCTTACATCCCATTTGCCAGCAGGTTTGGGTTCACACCATTAATCTTGAACAGAAAAGTGGCAGAAGAGATGGCAAACAGGGATTTATAGGAGGTGGAAGAGGTGGCAAAGTCGGTCAGGGGACTCAGACCAAAGCGAAGGCAGCTGCCCCCTCAGCACCTCGGTCTTCCTCCACAATCCTCCACATTGCTCACTCTCCCTCTCAGAGGTGTGAAGGTGACAGTTGGTGAGGGACCTCTGAAAGACCTACAGACTGGGTTGGCTCTACTGTACCAGCCAGATCCTGTATGCAAAAAATGTTACTAAGAACAGGAACAGTGCTTTGGAGCAGTCTCTTTGGTGAAACCACATGACCTTCAGAGGTAAAAATGGTCTCAGATGCAGGCTTCTATGCTAACGTATGCCACGTTTTCTTCCTGACATTCTTGGGCTTTTCTAGTCCCAACAGATGCACCTGACCAATTGGTGCCATTTTTGTCTGTCTTGAACTTTCTGACATTTGAGTGACCCTTATGTAGAGGCTGGGTTTATATGTGAATTTTGCATGGGGTCAAAAATAGAATAAAATCCAGCTACTCAAAAAAACACTTTGAATGAGATGTTGATCACCCAACTTGAAAACCTGTGCAAATTCATCTTTGCCACTGACATCTTCTGGGTATTATTCTAGAATTTCAGCTCAAAATATTTTTTGCATGTACACATGGCCAAAGCTAAAATATTAATTTGTACTATATTTTGCCATTTTATTACTTTACAAATGTTATTCTTGTTATAGTTGATAATGATCTTAAATTCTTGTGTGAGCGAAGACTGAGGGGCTTACAAATGGTGAAGTTCTCTCACAAGAATAAGAATGTCTTCCTTTTCTTGAAATTTAGCATGCTGATATACACTTCCCCTCATTTTCCAAAATGAACTCAAATAACACAGAGATCTTTCAACACAGAGAAGCTGTGTTTCCAACATCAATGGGGCTGGAAAATATATAGCCATAAATGTATTAAAATATTGCTTTTACACCCCATCTATCATGAGTGCAATTTCATGGGTCGCCTGTTTAAAAATTAATTTAATTCTTTGACCTGTTAGGAGTGGAAGCGCTAACATGGGTAGGCTTTGAGTTAAATTGCACTTGTGACTTCATGGATCACATTTTCAATTACTTGCATGGAGAGAGTGATAGAGAGAGAGAGAAAGGGAGAGAGAACAAGACTGGGAGAGGGAGGGAGAGAGAGAGAGAGACAGAGACAGAGACAGAGAGGGGAGAGAGTAGATCACATATGCACCAACAACAATTTTATTTAGTGGAACAAGAGGTATGGAAAAGTGAGATTTAATGAGCTATGTTCAACCACATGAAGGTAATGGAGTACAAGCAGAAGTCTCCAACATACAAAGATTGCACAATGTCTGCAGAGGCAAATCTGAGTAAGCCATAACACAAGAGCAGCATGAAATACACAAATTTGTATATGATGACAATGTAATATATGCTAATCATATGTTATTTTACTTCATTATGCTGTGTTGTTTGATAGCGTTCACCTAAGAATTTGCATCTGACTTTGTTGCAAACACTGAGCTGGAAGAATATCCCATATCCCCTTCAAATGTGAAACAAATAAATGCTTTTTTATGACCACCCTTAAATTCAAAGGGTTATCAACCTATTTCTTTTGTGACTTTATAAATACTAAGAGAAGACTAATTTATGGTGGATTTGTGTTACTGGGGGACATCATGTCCATTTTCTAAGGAAAATAGTAAATATTAGCAGTAATACAGAGTGCAACCTTTTTTATAAGTATTAAGAGTTCTATATATGTAATATACACTGTTGCCCATAAAGTTGGAATAATTTTGTTTTCAGACACATTCCTCTTTTAATTCCTATTTAAACACATCAGTAATCACATTGGAAGAGATTGATCAATAAAGTTTTGAGAAGATATACACTTTACCTAGAGAATAAATCGCATTGTCACAATCATTTCATGAGAAGAGGTAACGTATATTTTATTCCAACTTTATGGGCAACAGCGGTTACCTGTCATTGTCATAAGGTAAATCCACAGAAATGTCTTTTATAGGGGCTGTACTAGCCCCATTAAGGTTATACGTTTTAAGCCTTTGCTTTCCTGTTATTGGGAAAACAAAAGCTTAAAACACACACACACACACACACATACACATATAGTATATGACTTACCTGGCCCTATATAAAATCAGCAGAGCAAAATAAGTCATGTATCTCAGAAAAACAAGTTACTTTAGAGGTTGATTATGTGACAGTTAAAGGATATATAGAGACAAGGATTCGACCAATGAGGGTTTAGGGCTGTGTTGTATAGTTTGTGTAGGCTCAGTTGTGAAGATAAGCCAAAAAGCTAATGTTGACTTACCACATAGTCTTTCAAATGGTTTAGTCCACCCTCCACTGAAGAGGTGAAAACATAGCCATCTCTTTCTTGAGGGTGAGCTGTCTGCACAGGTATTAGAGAAGAAAATTCACTCAGTGATACATATGAGTGTGCAGGACACAATGAATGATTAAGCTGGAGTGCCTTGCAGCTTTGTGATGTTAGTGTAGAGTTTTTCTTTTTCTTTAACAGTTTTGCTATTCTGATTTTAACTGCCTGTCTTAACACCCTTGAAAAAAGAATTGGAGTATTAAAAAAATAAATGTGAACGTAATGAGTAATGGCCATAATTTAGTAATTGATTACCTAAAATAGAAGCTTGTTAAGAACTAGTAGTTCTTAACATTGTTTTGTCATTGTGGCACATTAGCCAACCACGTTACAGTATGAGCTCAGAGCCTCTGCCATGTGGATGTAATTTCAGCAGGATGATTTTTTTTTCTTCTGCAAACCAAATAAAAAGATTCAGCTCTGAGGTTAGAAAATAAACCCAGAACCGATCTGCATTACATCGAAACAAACGAGTTAAGTAAGAAAAGGAGAGAGACAAAATCTGAATATAATGATTGTGGAGCTATACACATTTCCTTTGATTACAAGGTATTAGTGTCATCCATGGGCGCACTGGCAGGAAAATGCTGGACTGTTCACCACATTGGAACAAACACAAATGTCATTGTCTATTAATTCAGTTATAATCAAATTTGAATGAATCTTCACTGCTCTGCCATATCTGCCTTTCTCCCTGCAGTTTTGAATGAGCGCTCTCAGGGATTCTTAAATCATAGTGAAACCACACAACTGGATTGCGTTTGTTGAGCATATGTTTGGAGGTAAAAGTTTTCTACAATGCTGATTGCATTAACAAAATCCTGAAATAATAGTGCTGACATTTAAGTTCTTGGTTGTGCTTTTTTGTCATCTGAGAGACGTCTGTCAATTCAAAAAAGATCCATGATGCTACCATGATACCAAATACCTGTAACCTGTACCTGTGTTACTGTAAATTACTGTTCAGATTCTCTGAGCCGAAGAATGAAAATCAATATCAACTTTGGATTACTAAAAAGTGTATCCGTTAGACATTCAATAAGAAGACAAAGGGTTTTTGCAGCTGTCTGGATTGTTCTGTTTTGTAAATGGCATTGTCTTTAGCCAAATGCACATTACAGCTTTAATACAGTGTAAGTGTGTACAGTGTGTGTACAGTGTACACGTAAACAGTGACACGGAAACAGTGACACTGTTTACGCGTTCTTAAAATACCAACATTCTTGAATTAGACTTCAAACATCATTTTTTCTTCATCCAGTCTCAGTAAGCGCTCATCTCAGGCCTAATACATTAAGACCAACATTAAATAGTTAAAATTTGCCTTTTGGCTGAACAAGATGACAAGATAACAAGGAAGGGTTCCTAAGGGAACCTGGCATAGCATTTTGAATTATCCATCAATTCAAATAATCCCACAGTTCTGGCAAACTGAGTTTCTTTAGGTCTTTGTGGCTATAAAACCCTTTGTGGTATGTACATGTGCCATGATATAGAGCAAACAACAAGACAGCAAGTAATGTAACTTTAGCTAGGCAGTCACTACAGTTGTTGCTGCAAAGCTAACGGATTCCCAGAGCCCGCACAGCAGCTCCAGACAGCAATACTTATAACTCTCCTGCTACTATAGCTAACACCACACAAACACTGTATCTTGGCAAACTAAAAAGTAAGCCAAATGTCCCTGGGCAAGTAATTGAATGTTACTAGACACACAAATATGACACAAGTACCTGTTTCCTTGCTAGCCAGTTAATTAGCAATCACAAACAATACCTAACAGGACATATATTGGCTCTGTGAAAAAAAAACAAAAAAAAACAAATATTTTACACATTAAGCAGAAAAAGAGCAACCTCCGCATCCTTCTTCATGCCTTTCAACTCTCTGAGGTCTCACCACTGCTAGACAGCCTCACCAATGCTGTTTTTCGGCCATCTCTCCTTCTTGACAATACAAAATTGTGGAGTTCATCATGTTAGCATGTGCAAGATTTTCTGTATCTAGCTCCAACTGCCCCCTTGCCCCCATTTCCTGTCTTTTTCTTCCCTTTGTCCTATGCACGAGCACAAACGCAGATGTTGTTAATTGGCTGGAATAGTGTTGTGTGGCTCAGCCCGAGCCACCTTGTTTGTTTCCCATTTACAGAGCCAGGGCTGAGGACTATCAGATTTTATTTTCATCGCATACACAAAATTGACACCACTGCTAGACAGCCTCACCAATGCTGTTTTTCGGCCATCTCTCTTTCTTGACAATACAAAATTGTGGAGTTCATCATGTTAGCATGTGCCAGATTTTCTGTATCTAGCTCCAACTGCCCCCTTGCTCCCATTTTCTGTCTTTTTCTTCCCTTTGTCCTACGCACGAGCACAAACGCCGATGTTGTTAATTGGCTGGAATAGTGTTGTGTGGCTCAGCCCGAGCCACCTTGTTTGTTTCCCATTTACAGAGCCAGAGCTGATGACTATCAGATTTTATTTTCATCGCATACACAAAATTGACAGTTAGTGAGTGGACTGTAAGGAGATATTCACTGAATTTGACAAAAAGTATATTGGATTAGCACTGCTGACTGTCAAGCTCTATTATAGGTTCCCATGGAAAAATGATGAATGAACAGGAAGAAGGCTCATTTATGAGCATAAGGCACATGTGTCTCTAATTTCAAGGACAGGCTGTGGCATTGACCTTCAGGTGTCTTATATTAACCACCATCCTCATCTCTAAAATTACAGTGAGGATAGTGAAAAGAAAAAAACTGTCAGAGCTGCAGTAAGTGTCAAAGTTGATTCAGGGTGGCCATTTTTCAGCTCTGACAAAATTGGAGACCATGGGTGCATTCAAATAAATGTTGTTCAGCAGTGCTGACAAATTGTTTGAGTAGTGGCACGCGATGCCACAAAGGCATTGCTGAAGTACTGCAGTGCCGCCTCTGCATAGCCTCCCATTCCCACACATCCTACAAATTAATCAAGCTTATCTTCACCTCCATCACTGTTGTCAGTCACACTGGAAAATGCTTCCACCGATGTGTGTGTGTGCTCTTGCGCATCTGTCAGAGCCAGTATGGTTTGTGTGTGTGTGGTGTGTGCATGTGTGTGGGTGGGTGGGTGTATACAGGCAGGGAAAGCGTTAAACATCTGTCTCAGTTCCATCCACCCAGCCAGACTGAAACATTTCCCAGCCCCTATGCTGAAATGTTTAACATAGTATTACTCAAGGCCCAGTACACAAAAAAGTTGTTAGTTTGTGACATGCGACAAAGAAAAAAAAACTGAAAAAGGTCCTTAATATTCTACCTCATAATCTTTGAAACAATAATGTAACATCTGGATTTCAACAATTTCAGTTAGTACAAAAACAGTAAAAATCCTACAATCAGAGTGTAAATAAAAATGGAAACAGGGTAAAACACAGCTGTGTAATGAGCCAGAAAAACACATCTCACAGCTAACTGAAGCTTTTGAGTTTAATTGTATTAAAGGGGAAATGTAAAATGGATACAGTATTACAAATAATTTTCAGGTTATTTTTTAAGTTCTAATTAGTGTTAATTGTTTGGTTACATTATATTTCTGTTGAGAGAATTATGTCAACCTCTAATATTATATTAAAAAGCAATAAAAAATAGCCTTGATATAGGTTTTCTTTTAACCTACTTTTCAAAGTATTACTGAGGACATGTCCATTAAAATAAAACAAACGGTAAACTTTTTCAAATGTGCACACCAAAACAAACTCAGTCGATGATGCATATCAGAATGTCACTGAATTCAGCTTGACATTAAAACCAAATGAGATAAGGTAAAAAAGAAACTGTTTGAACAGTAATTTTGACATTTCTTCCCCAAAACTGCCATGGGACACTTCGCTCATTCTGACAGTTTTATGGAATCTTTGTTTTCATAATCCCTGTATTGGTGATACCTGTCACAGCACACAGTAGTAACCAGCGAGCCCCCTCAATCTCTCAGCTAAATCTCTCTGTCTACACAACACTGGCCCCATGATAAGAGGGTGACACTGTCAGTCCAGCCCACAAACACACAGCCTGACTACATAAATACACACACATACATCTATACATGTACACATAAACAGCCTTGAACAGCCTTGGAGGCATGCAGTGCACATAGGCGTTGAGCATCATACTAATTTTCATTGTTGTGATAAAAATAAACAGGTCTGGGGAGCTGAATCTGAACGCTCGAGGGTCACAGCTCACTCTACTGACAATGGGTGTGTGTGTGCGGGGTTTGTGTGTGTGTGTGTTGGGGCAGGGGGGGGGGGGGGGGCGCAGGCTGAATTACCTTGATCCAGAACGACAGCCTCACATCACTGTCACCAGCCTGTTTGGAAGGGCTTGATGGGGCTGTGGTGCTAAGTTGGAGCAATTCCACTGCGATGGATGTGTGTTGACAGTATACTGTATTCAAGGGCACATTGAAATGAGTTGGCAAAATGGGGTAAAGTTTGCTAAGCCATGTGCCATAATTATCCTGGGCTCTCCTTGTGCCTCTTATCTGGTGGCTGGTGGTGACTGTCAGATGAGTGAAGAATCGACTGTGACATTATCTCTGTCTCACAATAGCCCACAAATCTTACAATTGTCAGGAAGAATTTGGGAGCAATTTATATGGTATTAATGTTTCTATAGCATTACGACATTAAGTTTCTTTAAACATTATTTAAGTTGCTCAGTGGTATAATATTACTTTAATGGCATTTTATCTCATCTGCATAATTATGGTGAGCATTTTGCAAAATTTTAAGTTCTGAGAGATTGTATTAAAGGTTAACAACGAACATAATGGCAATGTTCCAAAATCTTTTCCATCCTCTCAATATTAGTACCACAAAATCCTTTTTTAACTCTTAAAGAGTTAGAACCTTTATGAATGATAATTAGTGTGTTTCAAGCTTTAACTCCTGATTGCAACAGTTGAGGTAATTTGCTTTACTTTACAGGTGAGGTACCACTATTGAGCACTAGGTGGTGCTTGAACACAGTTCACATACACTTACGCACACGTACACAAACACACACACCTGCATACCTGTGCACGCACACACGCACCACGTTTCCTCTCTTTACACACACTACCATCAACTCCCATTCTCGCTCTCTAAGAGTACAACAAAACACCTCTACCCCCTGCCCTGACACACACGCACGCACGCACACACACACACTGAAACACAAATATAGGTGCACACAAAGCAGGCAAAAAGATGCAGGGATCAACTTACACAACTCTTCTCCGTTCATTTGAAATTCACCAGCTTTCACCCCTTCCCTCCTTGCCTATCACACACACACAGGCACACACACACACGCACACACACACCCATACTTCTCTCTACCTTACTTATCAAGTCACAGCTACACGTGTCTAAAGCTATGATATCCATCTAATCATCTGGCCTTTTCTCCTCTGTTTTTTTTTCAGGGCTACTAGGAAGGGATCTGAAGGGTTAGAATGCTCACTGTTTCAGGGGACAGACAACAGATCACTTGCAACACAATATCTGTGAAAGCACACAGATGTATAGAAACACACACACACTGTGTTCCTATCTAAAACTGATCCATGCATGCTGAAATACACTTAAATTCAACTCTCTTGTTTCAAATGCTTTATTGGCCTACAGGATGTGAATGTGTTTGGGGGCTACTTTGTGTGTACATTTGTGTCTGTACTGTAAGTAACTATCGCATAGTCACGTAAAACATCATCCTCCAGTGTTGTAATAAAGTGAGTATTTGTTGGGTATAAGAGTCTTGTAATACTCATGAAACTGCCATGAAACAAATACAGGGGACATCTTGAATCTTTATCTGCAGTTTCAAGAGTGGATGAATTTTCTATGTAGGTACCTCCAAGGCTCTGTGGCACTGAACCAGTGACCTTCCAATGACAGGATTTAAGGCCAAGGTCAATCATAGGGAAATTAACTGATTAACTGAATTAAATAATTCTGTAACAATGATCCGGTAGCTGATGCTAGCTAGAGGAGTACGTATTATCTTCTGTTAATACCAGGTTTATCAGAAACAACGAACACACCACTTTACCACATTTTACAGTCCAACACTTTAATGTGCTTACCTGTCCACAGCCTGTGGAGCATTACATTAGCAAAACTGAACAGATTATTAATTTAATAAAACAAATATGTCAACGTATTTCCTAAAGGAAAAAGAGCTAATGTCCTTAGAGTGTGTGTGTGTGCATGTGCATGCATATCTGTGGTTGGTGCACATAGCAACAGTATGATTGTGAATGAGAGAGATTCTCTGAGTCCTTGTGTGGCCTTTTTTCTCATGCTAACCAGTCAGTGCTTATTGGTGTGTGTTGTCTGAACCAGGGCCTACAGGGGGGACAGCCTGTGTTTGTGTATGATCATGTGTATTGGCGGTCATTTTTCTGTCTCCATGTGTGAACATAGTATGTCGTGGGACCGAGTGTACATATCTGCAGTTTTTGATTCATGTTGCTGGGTCCTTTGTGTGCTCATCGGTGGGTCTACAGGGCAGCTGTGTGAGCATTCCTGTTGACGTTAAGCAGCTAAATAGTACCAGCTTGCCGGGCTCTTAACCTCCCCTCTCAGAGAGGAGACCTAATGAAATCCTGAAAGGCTTCCTGACTCCCTCATCTGGCTTTGTTTAGGCCCCACTCTCCTTCCCTTTGCTTGAGGAAAGCCATTAACCCATTGAGAAGACAGTCACATAGGACCTAGGAGACAGGCCTACACTGTCAAACAAAACTGTAGTGGTGCTTCGAAGATCCTCACTGTGCTTGCAAATAATGCTTATTAGGTGCCTGTAAGGACCTAAAGGACACTTCAAAGTATCTTTTTGGCATCTTGAATTCTTGAGGAGCTTTGAATGGTTTGGGTTGATGCGAAAATCATAATTAGTAATTGTAAAATGATTAGTTCTGATTTGTTCATATTTTGTATTATGCATTTGCAAAAATACATTACACACAGTACAATTACTCCAAACAATGATAAACACAATACTTTTAAATACTTCAATCACTAATCCAGCCCACTAATAGTAGTTGATAAACAAGTCTTATTTATATTACAAGTTTTTATGGTTATTATTATGGTTATTATTATTTTATTTTATTTTATTTTTACCCTGTTTCATCATAATTAGATGATCTATTTTGTGTTTTGAGATTTAATTAAGGGAATCATTATAAATAATTGCTAAGGATAATTCTTTAAATGCTAGTCTTAAAGCCTGGGTGTACATCAAATAAACTGTATCATGTTAAATAATTAGAGATTCCCCCAAGAATCCATTTTTTTACATTGCAACTCAAGATTAGTCTGTGATCTAACAAAACATTTACAGTTATCAACATCTACCACCATGGATGGCAGGGGAAGGAACTGAAAGGGAACTATGGGCAGAGATTGATGGATGGAAGAAACAGATTAAACCAGAGGGATCACTTTCTCTTACTGAGTAGATTCCCCCCTCTCCTTTTGCACATATGTAATAGCACTTCATTTTAAGTTTATAGTTTGTGTATATTCAATAGAGGAAAATTATTTCTACATGGTTATGCAGTCTACTGAGAGACAGGCAAGTGAAATAAAGTGGGGGTGGAGGGTGGGGGGGTTGAACATGGCAAATAAAAAAACTGTGGCAGTTAAAATTGAATTTGTATTCACCAGGAAGTGGCTTAACCCAGTTAAAAGTCAGGGAATCCAATAGCACAGGCTGGTACTGTATGTGGTGTCAAGACAATCTCCTTTGGGGAGCCAAGACTCTTGGCTCATATGCTGCCTACTCGGGCTCGTAGCATGTTTTCAGGTAATAATAATACATCATATTGCTTAACAGCATATTTATGTAAGAACTCAGCGAGAGGAGGCTCTGGAGTGCCTTGGTGTTGTTCTTTGAAATCACCTCCTTCAGATATGTGCCACTCACTGTTGTTATGTTTTCTCTTTCTTATCAGTTTTGCAGTGATGGAAAATTCTATTACATAGCGTATTTGGTTTGTCACAGTCAGATGCCTTCTCTTCAGGTGGGGGGTGGGGGGGTTCAGGCATTTTTCCTAGATTTCTCTTTGTTAAGAGAGAGTGTGGCTGTTTGTATGCATGTGTGCCTCTCCCACCACCCACAGTTCCTCTCATGCTAAAGAAGAGAGGCATGTTTTTATAAAAAAGGAAGAAAAAAGGAGTGGGAAAATGACAAATTTCTCAGTTTTTGTTTTTGGAATACATTGACTGTCCTTGGTTCATTGACTTTTTATTACAGGAGTTAGCACAACTGTCAGCAAATAGGGAGGAATTTGTTTCAGTCATTTGCTTTGGAACATTTGAAGCACAAAATTTTTGTATTCCATGTACATTTTGTGTGCACAACTTTTTTGTGTGTGTCAGCAGCAAGCACGCTTTTGCTTTGTGTGTATGTGGACTTGAGTGTAGGTGCAGATGTAAGCAGTGATGGTAGCGAGTACAATGAAAAGGAGGAGGAAGAACTGTAGATGGAGAAAAATAGAGAGAGGGAGGGGTGGACTAAGGGAAACTAAGGCAGCGAGAGTGAGAGACAGCCAGACAGAGAGGTGGTTTCGGTCTACCAGGAACACAGCTCTAGCCGCCAGCAGTCTGTCAGTGGTGGTCCCCTCATCCAGGCTGCTGCAGCATCTGGCAGAGAGGCACCAGGCTGAGTAAGACCCAGATCCTTCTACGGCCCCATCTCAAGACCAGAGCCTCATCAACTGCCTTCTCCTCCAGGCCCAGCTGTCTTCTGCTCTTCCCTCCCCATACCTCTCTGTCTTCACACCAAGTGATGTTCAAGCCTGAATCATGAACCTCAGGCCTGTATCTATTCTTTCCATGCAGTCTCAGCTCCCTCTAGCTCCATACCCTCATAGTCCTCTGCCACAACCCAGCCTTATCCTCTCAAGACCCTCCAACCCAATGTCACTGCTTCAACCTCTTCCCATCGAAATACCAGTTCACTCTACTGTACAGTCATACAGGACAGCAGGAAAGTAATAAACATGCTGAAGTCTAACTAAAGTCTTTTATTACTGTCTGTTTCACCACTTTCAGTACCATAGTACATTTGTGATTAAAGCACTACAAACTTTATTAAAAGCACTCACTGTTTTGAACAGCAGATCTTTACTCTGTCTCATAGGAAATTATTCTGTTTTAATCATTCATTAACAGCAACAATTTTAATACCAAACAGAGGAAGAACTACCTAGTATTTATCCATCACAATTAACGGACACGGAGGAGGGATGCACCTCCAAGAACATAACTTCAGCTAAAACTGTGAAAAAAGACATAAGAGAAGTGGACATACTAACTGACATGTCATCATTAGGAGGTGGGGACTTCAAGTTTGAAGACATTCTTTAGAGGTAGATATAAGAACCTGTCCAAATTCAATGCATTTTAGATTTATGCATCAAACAAACATCTATTTTTGGGTTTGTGCTCTTGCTATTTTGTCAGCCACATGCCTTAGTTATTCTGAGCTACTGTCTCAATTGTCAGTAGACCATAAAATGGTAAGAATGATTAACTTGAATGAATTAATAAATACCATGTGAGATCACATAGCAGGTACTCTGATGTGTGTTCTTCCAGTTTCAAGTTTACATATAATCAACTCAGTTTCTCTTCTCCAACCCAATCTGTTTACAGTCTACTTACAGCCCTTAACCCAGTCTTCTCACCTGATGCTTTTTACACGTCCCTCTCATCTAGCTCTGTAGCCAGTTGCATTACATTTATTAGAAGTACCTGGAGATTAATGCAGTGGTCAACAGCTGTAGAATGCCTATACAAAGAGTAACAACAAACAAAAAATCCCTTCTTTTATCCGTAATCTTTTCTTCCTGTCTTCCTCTACTCTGCATACTTTCCCAGGCCCACCACAAAGACCCATAACCTTTGACCTCAGGCCCCACCTGTTAATCTCCCCTGCACCACTCCTAGCCATTCCTCCCTGTCTTCATCCCCATTCGCTTCCCATTACCCTGCCATAACCATTCTCCTCCAGCCCTATCCCCATTTAAAGCCCTTTCTCTTTCCCTGCTGGGGCTGGAGAGGGGCCGAAGCCACAGCATCTCCCCATCCGTTAGCCAGGAGCCAGAGTTCCCAGCCAGAGATGCCATCTGATACAAGTCTATCATAATGAAGGTCCAGCATGGGGCTAAATGAGTTTCCACCTCAGCCGCGTGAGGGGCTAATGACAAAACAGCCTCCCTGTGCTCCTTGGCCTGCCGCTAGCTTTAATCAGGGCATATGGCACTTGCCTACACTGCTTGGCTATGAGGAACAGAGATGAGAGGAGAGGAGAGAAAGTGGAGAAGAGACTGTAGAGGAGGGTCTGAGGAGATGAAGAAAAAGAGCAGAAGGGACAATAGGAGAAGAAAAGAGAGTTCACAGAAATTGAGGAAGTTCTAAATGTTGCAGTTAAAACAACAGTGTAAAAAAGTCCATCATGGTGCATTTTAATAGCCAGAATTGGTGACAGACCTTTTCATCTTTTGTGATATTTAGGACTTGATATTTATTTTAGGCATCGGCAGGCCTGTGTGGGTGCCTGATATGGGATGGAAATCACAAATAGCTTTCATAGATTTATATTAATTTGCAGGATTTAACGTGTCTTCAATGGCAGATGATCAACAAGGGAAAACAAAAGTGCATTAGTGCCCCGGTGGCATAAAAAGAGTGTGGAAGGGGGTGGGAGCTTAACAAATAGGCTACTCCATTTTCATAGCCCACTTTATGGCTCCCCAACTTATCCAAATTAGCTTAAAGGATTGATAATTCTTCACTAATATAAAACTGTTACTGAGCCTCTAAACTGTGACTTGCCTTTTCTTAGGTTTTGACAAATACTAAATAGAGGGCTTGGTTGTGGAAATTAAATTGAAATCGCATAACAAGGCTTCCTTTTAATTTGATTAATTCTTTGTTGTTGTTTTAGATCCCTTGCGAAGACACCCATGACGTTTCAAGGTTATTTGTTCCACTGTCTAATGACAATTTTCTTGCACAATACCACCAGTTAAAGAGCTGCCTTAGAGCAAGTTTTTTTTGTTTTTTTGTTTTTTTTTTGCCTAGAAATCACAGACAAGGCTAAGCCAAAGGGGGACTAATAAACCTCACCCTTAATTCCACTGCAAGGCTACTGCTATTGCTGTTCACACTACAACTTCCCTACAGTCCTAATTGTATGGAGACTGATGTTCAAAATTTCATTTAGCCTCTTTGGCTTGGTGTTTGAGGTGTTTGGGGCAGTCAGGTCATTTTTGAAAAGGTGTAAGAGACCATATTGAACCAAGTGACCGATAACCTCTCAATTTCTGAGATCAAGGCCATTAAAGTTGCACAAAATTTAACAGATATAGTGGTAGATTCTTAACCATTTCAAATAATGGTTGTTCACGTACACAAAGCAAGTTATTCTACTTCAGTGACTGAGAAAATTTTCAAAATGAATCTGATTCTATTGTAAGCTGGTGTACTGTAGGATCTTACTTGGAGCCAAAGAAAAAAAAAAAACATAAAAAACAAAACTGTGTGGCTGTACCAGGCTGTACTCAGCATGGAGAAAATGAATCTCTGAAACCCATGCTGACAGTTTTTGTCCCTACTGTTCCTGATTTCAGCAGCACCACAACCAGTCTTGGCAACCGACAAGCCCCTAGTACAAATTAGCCAGCCATCAGCAGGGTGTAAGGATTGCTTTTCCATGACCGGAAAAACATAGAGGAAAGCTCAGTTTATCCAGGCAAAGGGCTTCATAGACAGTTTCTTGAATTCTTATTGAAGCTCCCAGTTGTTTCTCCTGCTTTTCTCTTCCTGGTCTCTCACATCTCTCACTCATACAATCCTTCCTCACTCCAAACAACCATTGCCCAGGTTTCCCCTCGGAGCTGGGTGATTGCTTGCAGCTGGGGTGCACAGAGAACATTTTAATATTATGCAGAAGATTAGAGCAAACTAACTACATTATTCTCCAATTACACTCATTTCATCCAACTGATGTCTTTATATCCTTCCCCTCGCCTCAATTAGCCTAATGTGAAAATGGAAGGGGGGAATGCGCTTAGGACTGTACCGATTGTTCCTCTGCTGCCTATTATTTCAGCGCACCATTAAAAGAAAGGCGTCTTTTATAGTAACTGTAAATAAAACGATTAGGGGCAGATCCAGCTGGGGTGCTGGGGATGATTTCATTTTTAGGGATCTGCTTATCAACGTTCTTGGAAGGTTTGGAAGGATTGCGAGGGCCCACCACAGACAAGATGCTACCTTCCCCCACCTTCATCCCAACAGAGGCTCCCTGTCTCTCTCTGAAGCCGCATTAAGGTGCAAAGCACACTTGCTTTGCATCCTTGTCATAAAATAAATAAATCAATTACATTCCCACACACAGTCATGCCTTCTATTGCTACACAAGTTCAAATCATTTTGTGTCACTTGCCCATGAGCCTGCTTATTATCTCACCAAGCATGCCCAAATTATTGGAAAGTACATAAGTGACAATTGTCAGCCAATGTTGCACGTCTGCATGCACCAATATGATAATATTATTTGTCATGATGCGGAAGAGAGAAAGGTTCCATTACCTCATAAACCCCTCTGCCAAGTTTGTTTTTTTAAATGCAAACATGGCTTTCTATGTATTCAACAAGTCTATAAGCCTAGTAGCATGCAGCTTTCTTTGTAAAATCATTCAAGGACTTATGGAAGGCTTGTACTTTTCTTTGTGCACAGAGGACTAGAAACCTGATATATTAACCATCCATCAGGAGTTTTTCTAACTAAGTTGAAACAGCAAAGTTGCCTTCAGCATGGGTAGAGTTTGAACGAGATCTAACAGTATTGAATGTAATGATGGACCTTAAGGAATAAATACAGTGTATCATGAAAACCATAAATGTCTATGATAAATGGGTGGAAACCACAAACTCAAACAGTTGTTCGTAAAAGTTTTTAAGGCTTTTTCCAAGAATAACAGAGTGTATCCATGTTCATTTTTTTGATTGGTAGCAACTTACATTTTTACACAAACGCATGCATTGGAAGAAACTGGGGGTTCAGTGTTTTGCTCAACAGCAATTTGATAAATGAGGTTCCACCAACTTCCATGTAACAACTTTTAACAAACAAGTAAAATTGAGTGATTCATCCAAATAATTAATTTGTTAAAGGCAAATTTGTTCAGTACACTGCACGTCTTTTCTCCAGCTTGTGTCTTACTGGATATAACCTCATTATATAACTAAACAAAGGACTTGGATGCTGAAGAAAGGAGAGGTGGAAGTGTGTAGGTATAGTATGCTACAAGGATTCTCGGTTCTTCCAGCTTTATTAGCATTTGAAGAAAGATAACATGGGTTTCCAGGTTGCATAGAAGTGATATGGTTTTGATCACGTCTTGCAGGACCATATCTTTTCAAAAAATACAAAAACAGAAATGCATGGGTAAGGGTTGGTTTGTATTACATAAAATTGTGCTGTGCACCATATTAGGCATTGCTGTGACATTACATTGAAACCCCTTTGGGCTATACTGAGGCACCCTTGTAATGTTTGTTTTTCTTTCCCTCTTTCTTTCAATATCTCCCTCCTTTGGTTTCTTGGATTGACTTCCCTTTTGTACTGGATAGCAGGGCCGCACAGTGTTGATTTCAGTGGCAAGGCAGTTGTTTCATAGCTTGCAGTGTATTTGTCTGTGGTGGCATTCCTCAATTCCACTCAGCACAAAAGAAAATCCCCTCAGGCCGGGACACATCCCATCGTCCTCTGCTCTTCCAGTGTCCCAGAGATGGACCAGGCAAACATCTGATCTCTTACCCAAACATATTAGTGTGTCTGCATATGCACAAATGTGTGAAACATATGCATAAGCACACTCAGGCAGACACAAATACAATAACACATTCTTATGCGCACACTAACACACAAGCATTTACATACACCACAAACCACTATCTCCACACCCCAAAACTTGCTCCTGTTTCACATTGTAGTAAATCCAGTTATAGAAGTTCTGTGAGTGGAGAAAATGAGAGCTACAGTTACAAGTTCTGGATTTGACCTAAGCTATGTCATCATGTACTGATGCCATTGTCTGATGAAATGCTTGAATATGACAGATCCACAAAGCCTTTTAGGGTATCAGCATTGGTAATTTATTACAGAAAAAAAAAAACACTTACAAGATCTGAAGCAGGTTTCAGATCAGTGTGATTCTCTCAGACACATTTTTCTTTATGCATGCCAGAAAATCCTTTACAGCAGCAGGAATAAACTCTTAATGTGTCCTATCAAACCCAAAATACGAGAAATCACCAAATTTGGTTCAGTGCCTTTCTGAACTTCTCTGGATTTGGTGACTTTTTCAGTCCAATTCAGTTTAAAACAGGTAAAACTACCATTCTCTGTGAGGATGGGTATGTTATATTGTAAGGGAGATGGTCTCTTTAAGCCTGACAGATTTGTTTATTGGAAGTAAAACTACTCATACCTCTACTACCACGATTCACTTTGGAACTGATGCTTCAACCCACTGCAAATGAATATGATCCAACTTTGACAGGACTTATCTGGACCAAATTACTACCTGTATGTTAGAGTAAAACAATGTAGTTTGGGCTGCCTAAGTGAAAGATGTCATAGTCCTCTGCAAGAGCAGAATGCAGTACAGTTTCAAGGTTCCTAGCGCAGCCATTAAACTTGTCTGTAAAATGGTGTGGATGAGGGCTGGTGGGGGCATAAGAGTCTTGCTCATTCCTTCTGTATGAGTCATTATGGAGAAGAAAGAAAGAAAGAAAGAAAGAAAAGATGATGGAAAAAAGAGGAAAACAAAGTCAGTGAGGGAGAACACAGAGAGGGAGAAAAAAATGACAGACATTTTAAATGGACATCAGTCCATCCTCCATTGGAGCTATGAGTGTAAGAGGCCCTCACAGCCGGAACTCTGAATTGGAGCTTTACAACCGTGTGGCTTCCAACAGAGCCCATGTAGTGGAACCAGAATCACTGTTGCCACATATGGAGCACGACCCCCCTCAGTGGATAAGCCTTAAAACATGCATTATGATACCCTGGCTATCATGATACATGACCTGGTGTCTGAGGACTGACCATAGACAACATTAATCCTCAGACTACCATGAGCTGTTAAGGCCAGTGCATGTGCATGTTCTACACCTGCTGGTGTCAGCCACATGTGAAATGTTACATTACCTTTTCTTGTTGGTTGTTATGAGTTCAGCATTAAACATTACTGGCCTTACTTAGAAACTGTTACTTTTTACTTCATCTATGAGCTATTACAAGCATCAAGATGCATTTTTAAATACAATGTACAAGAAAACTGAGAGCACGCCTGTGCAAAATCACTTAAATGTTAAATTTAAAACTGTGTCATCTTACAATGATTGTATTACTTTTAAGTTGAAGTGTAGGATATTTAATGTATAATTAAAAACAGGTTGGATAGACATCACTGAAAATACAGGCCCAAAAGTACAACCTCAGTGCAGTCGAAGTGATTACTTGACTGTGATTTCCAATTAAGGCTAATTGCACGAAAAAGGATATAAAATAATCTGTGAACACTACAGCTTCATCAGTTTTGGCCTGGTTTATGTCTAATGCAGCATGGCTCCATGGTGAGGAATTGTGTGAATAAGTAAGAAACCAGATTGTGAGACTTGAAAGCAAATGGATAAGTGCTTCTGACTTGGCCCAAGCATTATCTGTGGAAATAGTTTTTTTTTTTTTTTTTTGGTCAGATGAAACCAAAAAAATTTATTTGGTTAAGATGGAGTCCAGCATGTTTGGTGGGGACCTGGCCAGAATCACCATTGACTGTACAATGCTAACCGTGAAACATGAAGGTGGGAGTATGCTGATATGAAGCTGCATGAGTGCAAAAGGTGCAGGGGATATGACATTTATAGATGGCACCATGCAACAGTAACAAAAGTGGATTTAAAAGATATGCAGTCAAAGACTCTATGGCTGTATATCTGATCTATTCATTTGTTCTACTGAGATACACTTGATGCTATTATTCACTTTGTTTGCTGTTAGTATTTGAAAATGTTTGAACATTTCAAGATCAAAAGGTTAGAAAAGTTAAAAGACCCTTTTAAACCTACACAGTTCAATCCCACTAGGAGTAATGAGTTTTGAGATATCAATCAAACCTGACCCAAACAGAAGGCACATTTACACCCTTTCAATCAAACTCTAATGATATGTTGTTTTCAGACTGTCATCCTGTAAAAATCAAGCCCACAGGTCATCTGAGCAAAGCAGGTTTTTACGACCCATAGTTAGGTTTTATTGTTAGGCGACCTTTAGCGGCCCACAGTAATTATGATTGAAGCAAAAGTGGAAGTTAGATGACGCTGTATAAAGGGTGACACTAGGAGGAGGCTTGGGTGGACAGATGGGTCAACAAAACAAAGGACTTTTGCACAGATTTCTTTTATCCATGAGCTTTCCATTACCTTAACTATATGTTCATCATTTTAACTATGATGACAGTGGTCATCTAAGCACCTAAATGTGACCACATAGTTTTTGTGCCTTAACCTCACCGATGTGATCATTCCACAACCTGAAACGTGTTGTTACCATGACTACAAACGCCTGGTACACCTGCTGCATGGGTCATATCCAAGGGTAGGGAATAGCTGCATATATGGTCCTTTAAGTTGGAAGACTTGTTGGTTGTTTGGGACATGCATACAACTACCTAGCACACCTTAAAGTCATTCTGCTCAGCTATTACCTCAAGCATGAGTGTGGTTACAGTAGATTTGTACTGGAAACTTAAGTAAAATAGGTTAGTTCACCTTTTCCCTGCTCACCCTCTCCTCCCCTCTTCTGGTGTTAGATGAGTTAGAAAACAGATCATATTTCCACAGGTGGCTGTGAGACGAACTCACCCTGGAATGTTGGGTGACATAAATCTCTGTAATTGCATGGTATTGATCAGATAACTAAAGCTACAACTGGCAAGGGAGACACCTTTTTTTTTCCTTTTTACTCCATACCATTTTTCATGCTTTTATCTGACATCAAGAAGGGAATGTTAATCACTGCACATGCACACACAGGCACACACACAATCACTCTGTCTCACACACACATACACACGACTGCTGACACATCCGTGTCTAGCAGAGCTACTGACACTTCTGTGGAAAAAGTGAGGATGTCAAAGCTGTGCCTGAAATATGTTTTGACTGCTCAGACTTTGACTGCATATATTGAAAGTATTCACCAAGACTCAGAGAGGCCCGTGACATCAGTGTCCTGTAATTGATGGGACAATGTCAAGACTTTTAAAATCTGTAAACTTCTGCAGCATGACTGCACAGTATGACGACTTGACTGAGGAAAGAGAGACAAGTCTTTTCATCCAGACTCACTTCCATGACATGTGCTCTGCTGTCTTCTCCTGCATGTCTTCCCTTGACTGTACAGAACAAGGCCTAAATCCTCAAAAATAAATCTAGCCAGCTTCTTGGGCTTTTTGGGAGGGGTTGTTTGGCTTCATGTCTGTGTTTACTTAGAACTATACATGTAAAACAAATATGATATCTTTTTAGGGTTTGTCTAATTAAGTGTTCACAAGATACATTAGAGGACAGATAGAAAATTTATACATTTTCTAGTATTTTCTAGTCTGATGACACTTGGTCCTTAATATCCTATGCTATTTGATTTGACTTTACAGACCATATTTTTTAAATTCTGGCTCTTGGACAGAAAATTTGGCTCACCTCGTAGGTTTGATTCTCAATTGTTTAATCCCCACCTCTAGAAACATATGTCCTTCCTGGTCTCCATTAAGTTCTGTTTGCCTGTAGTTTTTTTTTTTTTTCACTATGTTCTTCCCATCATCCCCACAGGAAACCCCATAAAAGATGAAGACTGCAACTTTTCTACAAGGGGGACACAAAAAAGAAAAAGGGAAAAGTTATACTATTGCAATAACATAAATTTGAAGACAAAGCAAATTATGAAAAGGCGTTACTGTAAGCTGTATACAATACCTGACCTGTGTACAGAAATTATTTCAGCTTTCACATGCATATACCAGAGTCTGCATGCATCGTAAACAAAGAGATGAGATAAATCCTCCAGTTCACTCCCCTGAACTCTGAAAGCTCGGGTTGCCAAGAGTGACCTCACCAGCCCTAGACATAGATCCATCTCTCCCCTAAGGGCTTGGGATGGAGGGAAGGGAAGAAGGTGGGATGGAAGGCGGAGAAAGAGGACAGGGGGCGTTGGTCGTAGGGCTCCTTTGCTGCCAGGTGTGCCTTTCACACAAACACACACATCGTCTCCCCCTTCCACAATGATATTGGAAGTGGTGAAAAATGACAAGGCTAGACACAAGAGCTGGTATGACAGATAGAGTCCACAAGCCTCACAGTGTAGGGGTGAACATACTCTCATGTCTGACAGTCCTTGTTTGGTTCATGTATTAATGAAGTTTTATAATGTGAGTGATGTCAAAAACCAAGGTGTATGTGCTTCAGGTTCCCTGGGTCACCATGTCGTAGCTACCCTGACATTAATTATAGCTCAGCTGGTGTGTATAAACTACTAAAGATTATCTAAGGATAAAGCAGATTATCTCTGGATGTGAGTTCTGTGAACATAAATATTCTACTTTCCTCTTTTTCATTCAGCCTGCTGCTTTGTCTGTGGTACCAGGAGTTCCTCATATGGTGTACATTATCATTAAGAAAGAAAATGATGACCGCTTAAGACCACCAGGGCAGTTTTTTTTTTCAATGCCAAGCAAATTGTTTTTTTCATGAATTTCTTTTTAAAGATGTAGATTTTAAGGCAATGAACTATTGTATCTGTATTTATTTGTTGGTTTCCTTTACAGAGAGTCTGACTCTTGTCTGTGTCATTTTGAGCTACTTGTACTTGAATTTCTGAGGACGGGTTTCTGAGTGACATCATCAGCGAGACGTGCATGTAGGTATGGGGTAGAAAACGACCTAAAATGACAGAATGTATTAGGAGATAAAGATGAAAAGTTGTTTTGGTGACCAAAACTGCACTGCATGACAGCTTACATTACGATTGTGTGTTCAAGATTGTTTAATAAATATTGCCAAGGCTGTGTGTTTGACATGTCTTTAGAGTTTCAGTTTGAGAATCGGTGACAGCTGATAGAAGATGGATTATGACTGAAAATGCGTTACGCTTTAATGCTTTTAATATTTCACTGAAAAAAAATTAACTTAGTTTTCATGATCCTCATGATAAATAATACTGATTAAATGTATTTACACAGCTTCACAGGAGTGATGCTCTACCTGTTTAAGCTGCAGTCATCTCTTTTGCAATTTTTGGATGTGTGTCACATACAAATTCACCCTGATAAAGTAATTTCACAGCATCCACTTTATTTCTAAATAGTGAAGTACAGAAGGTTCTTGGTTTTGGCAACCTCTATCTAATTGTATGTGAAGTAGCCAGCTACAACAACAGTTAAATGTTACTTCCATTAACTGATACATTAACAATCCATAAAAGAAATATATGATAATATTTCACTCAAGGGCGATTTTTCTGCAGAATGATTACTTTTAGTTTTGAACCTTGAAGTTCCTTTGCTGATGATACTGCTGATAATGCAGAACTTTTACTTGCAATTAAGTATTTTTTAAATCATATAACATACTTTTACTCAAGTGAGGGGTCTGAAATTGAAATAATAAAGTATTTTATTTTATCAACAATCAGTCCCAATAAATGTTTAAATGTATTTAAGTGTGCTTATGAAGCTTGATTTCTAAGGACTTATACATTTCTCTCAGTATGTTGTGCTGTGAGTAAACAGTGTTTTATCTTTTTTGTTTACCTCTCTGAGGTCTATTCCTCATCTTACCTGTGCTTTAGAAGATATATTAATAAAGTGTGTATGCTTGCATGTCACTCAGGAAAAAGCCGAAGGCCTTTGTTGGCAGTTACCACTAACAAAAGAAGTGTTCCTATGTACTTTTAAACTTTCAGATTCAGCCGCCCGGTTAGCTCAGTTGGTAGAGCATGAGACTCAATCTCTCAGGGTTGTGGGTTTGAGCCTCACTCCGGATGGCACCACCTCCCATGGGCTCACCACCTGTGGGAGGTGAGATAAATTAAGTGATTTCCAAATGTCACTCAGTTGTTTGTTGTAGATTGTGGTTTTCCATTCCTATAGTAGGTCACATTTTGTTTACTGCCAGTGCAACCCTGTTCTGAGACCAAAGGCAAAGGCACAGTACTTTGAAAATGCAGAGCCAACAATAAATATTTCAGGCAATTGAAACTAAATGGTTACAATAATCAATGCTAATAATTTCTCTACAAACTTTTTTTTACACACATTGTTTGCTGTGCATGCATATTCTGGTTTTCATGTTTTTTTTCTATTATTGCTGAGTTAGAACTACTATACCCATCCTATAGCTAATCCATTTACATGGAAAAACAAATCTCAGCATGAGCTCATCAACTAAACATCCCCTCTAAACAAATGGTGAGACAACTGGCTTTCTGCTTTATCTTCAACAAAAGGCATCTACAGTTACAATCCTCTTTGTTATAGAAACATGACACAGTGTTTTTACTCCATCACTTTCGACTGATTCCAGATTGTGTTGCCCAGTGTAATTTGGTAATTTGTCCACAGCTACCTTTTAGCATTTTTACAACTTTTTGAAAGAATGCAGTTGTACAAAAAGCAGGTGTGGCATAACCATACAGGACAAAAAGTCTCATGCAGTTCCATTAATTCTCATGGTGCATCAGTGTGGAATTACAGTAATACTGACAAGGTTGGGTTACAAGGATAATGACATTTTTTGGTTTTCCTCATGTTCATGGAATTCCCCCATTTTGGTTTTTTTTTTCAGTGCTTTGGTGTCACCTTTGGATACTGTAACAATATACTATATTGAAATGTATGAAAATGACATAGACAATTATAGGAGAGTATAGTACAAAATTTCCTAATCTGTTAATTGCAATTTGCAAATTTTAGTAGATAGCAGTAGCAGTAGATACAACATCTGTAGAGCCTGAAGGAAAAATAAAATATGAACGCTGCAACACATCTGGTCTCATCTCGATTCCTCTGTGACAGTGTGGGCAGAAACGGGTTTGGTGGAGGGCAAGGCCACAGGACACAGAGACAAACTAGTGCTCTGTCCAATTACAGACCACGAGACGACACTCAGCTGATATGTCCTGTCACCCTTCTGTACAAATCCCCTTGATATCCTCCATGCGCGCGCTTACTCTCAGGCAGCCAGACGGTGGCCTGAACTTGCTCTGTCACTCCACCGTACCCGGATTCCTACAGAGGAGGGTTAGGGGCCCCCAGGGGCACTCTAATCACTAAACCAAAGGGTCATCCATCAAGTCAGGCTCAGTGGGGACATAAGGCAAAAAGGCATAGGAGCAATGAACAACATACGGGAGGGAGAAGTAACAGGGAAAGACAGAAACAGACAGAAGGAGGGGGGCACTGAGAAAGAAACAGATTGAAATACAATGAAGAGAGAAAAGAGGCAGAGCCGAGTTCTCTGTTTGTTTAGGGTCTGTATCTGTCTTTGTGTGTGCTGTTGCAGAGAGGTTATGGGGGTGTCTCTCGGACACTGGGGGCTGCTGTGCTCCACTGATGGCCCCGCGACAGAGCATATGTCACCAGTCTAGTGCGGACGAGGGCGCTGCCTCTGCTGGGGCACACATCATTAGCACCATCTGTGACAGTACCCATGAGGCCCTGGTGCGCGCAAATACGCTGGTTTTTTGTAGAAGGGGGTGGAAATTAGGGGGAGGAAGGGGCACTACTTGTATATGTGTGTACACTGTTTCTTCCAGGATCACTGCTGCTCAACTAGACCCTGTATTTATGAAGGAAGTGGGAGAACAGAGACAGAAGAAGCCAGTGTGAGGGTGTGAAAGTGAGGGAATGTGTGATGAGGGGTGCTTGTATACATTCATGTGTGTTTGAGAATCAACGTAGTGTCATGCATACATACCAGTGAGTCCAGGAAGCCAGTATGGCAATGATTACAGCCTTTTGGGAGGGAGGGTGAGATGGGCCTGGGCTCCGCTTGCTGCAGTCGTGTTGAGTCCAGATAGAGGAAATGCTGGAATAATAAGAACAGGAAGGGTAAATGGCCTATCAAACACACCCCTCTCTGACCTCCCCAGAGCCCAGCCAACCAGGATGAAAGATCCAGCCACTTTCTTCTTCTTAATGGTTTCCTCGGTAATCAGCACAGCGGAAGTGCTCCAGTCCGGGGTGATTAGCCTGGGCTAGGATTCCTTAATCGCCCCTGCCCTGTTCTCATGCTTTGAAAAAAAAAAAAGAGGGAGTGGGAAGGAGGGAAGTGGAAGCAAGGGTGATAACAGGGCTGTGTGTTTAAAGAGAAAGCAATGAGGGAGATATGTTTGGATATGAGAAGATTTGGGAGGGCCACAAGCTGAGATGTTAAAGTTGATGTTATTTGGTCTCTTGTGGATTTGGCTGAGTAGATGTAGTGTTATAAAAACACAGAGATAAAAAGAGATTCAAGGGTTTAATTCAAGTTAGTCAGGAGAAATTATGTAGGTTTCTTGAAGTCCACAAAGTCAAGAGTGAAAGGACTTAATGACTGGGAAAACAGACATTCATGAGGTGACTGCTAATCTAACTGAAACATAATTTTCCAGACAGTGATGACTCATTGCAGAGAGCTCACATTGAGATGTTGCAAGCAACTGGCATGGATTTGTCGTATTTATTCATTATATGTTTTATTTGCACTTCTTTTCTTTTCTTAATCCGCTAACAGTTTTCAGTAAAACAACACAGCCTTAATATCTCTACTGTAACAATGTTTAGCATAGGGATTCGTTTTCATCACTGTGATTTGCCTTTGGTTTCCAGTTTAAACAACACCAATTAAAAACTTAGGTCCAAGTCATGGACTAAGTTACTGGTACTAGACTTTGATCACACATGTCTTTCCTTTACTGTAAACATAACACTGTTTTCCACCAACAGCTCATCCATTTTTTCATTGAAATAATTCAGGATTATTGTTGAATTGGATTACAGTAGTATAGTCTTACAGCAGCTGTAGGATTGAATAGGGTGGCAAATTCCTCAGACAGTAAAATGAGAGCCTGTCTGTGGGCTGATGGTGACTGATGCTGGGGTCAGAGCATTTAGCCCAACCACAGAAATGGCAGACTGCATGAGTCAGTTAAAGGAAGCGCACTCTGTTCCTACAGGTTACAACCAAGTCTTGGAAATGAGTGTTTGTTTTATGTTGTTTGGGTTGCTTGACCATTCCTCTTTAGAGGACCCATATTCTGAGTGCAATGAGGTTCCTATCTGTTTTCCTTTGCTGATGTTCCCATGCTGTTTAATACAGTCTTAAGTTTCCCTGTCAACAATGACAATGTACAGTGGCAACATTCTCCAAACATACCTAAACACACAAACACCCAGGCCTGTTTGAAAGGGATTGATAGGGATTTGTTTTCATTTAGGAATTCCCCTACCAAGTGCTGTTGCTACTTAAGTTCCCATCCAGTCAAACCTGCTTGTGCCTTTTATTGTGTTCCCAACTATTTTTCAGTGATCATGTTACAGCAGTTGGTTTCCAAAATGTCTCTGGTAATGTGAACATACTTACAAACAGGTATCACATATGTTCGCTTATGTTGCACGACAATCGGTGACCCCACCTGGTCTTCTGTCCTAGATGATTATAGAACATTTGGAATGCTCTAAAATGATTTCTTTCACTCTTGTCTCTGCTATGTGTTAGTCCTGGGGGCTAAACAGGTGTGTGTGTGTCATAACTGCACAGACATCCCTATCTTGACCTCACCATCACCCCCTGCCCCCACCCTACCCTTATTTCAGCTATTACTGAGCGTATTTAGCTAACAATATACAAATTGCTTATATGAACATTTCACATTCAATCATTTTAACATCAGACTGGTATAGACTGTAGCTGATAGAAGAGCAGGTGATGTGAAAGGTTAAGGTGGAAAAATGAATATCATTAGCCTGTCCACATTTTTTTGTCTTTTTTTTTCTTGCAGAGCTTTAACTTCTTTGGTGACAAAAAGTATTAGTTTCCACCTGGTGTAAAGGTTTCCCAGCACAGTGTCTTTTGAACTTAATGGATGCTGAGGAGTATAACTGTTCGAGCTGCAGAAGTCCCACGGTGCTACGACCCTTTGCCACCGCAATGAATAAAAAACACACAGAAGACTGTACAAAGCAGATGAGACAGAACAAAAGATGGTCGACAAGAGAGATAAGCAGGGAGAGCTCGACAGACACACAAGGCATTTCTGTCTCACCATTCTGAAGTCAGTGAGCTGTCAGCGATCCTCCCTGCCTGCTCTTTGAGTACAGCCCCGCGAGCGATGGCATTTCAAATAGCCTTATAAATCAAGAGTTATGTTATGTCACCCTGCCACTGCCATTAACATACAGAAGAGAAAACCACCACTGTTTTTTTTCTACAGCACATGGGGTTTATATTACTGTGTGCATCCCCTCTGAACCATTAATACTCAGTGTTCTCAGGCTGTAAGTGAAATTTGAGAAATTTATCCTTCTCATGGTTCTGAGTCTCGAGAAAACTTACAAGCACTCATGTCATCAGGGGATCCACGAGAAACTGGCCCCTGACCCATTTCAGTTCCCAAACTGTAGGTTAAGAAATGCTGTTTCTTCCCTCAACAGTTATTAAAGAGATACCCCTGAGCAAGGCACTTGACCGCCAATACCTGCACAGAAACTACTCATTGGCTAACTGTAACTGCAACTGTATGTTTACTTTTATTATTTCTGCAAAGGAATGTGCATGATGAACAGCAACAATAACCTTGTCTGCCTTGGCAGGCTCTTAGAGCAGTACATTCATGATCAAAGCCTCTCTGTGTGAAATTAAATGAAAAAGACAACACTTGATTTAAGCATCAGCATCTCACAAAAGCTTCAAACCTTTGTTTGATTAAGTGACTTTCCCCGTTCTGTGCCATAGCAATCCTGTTTCCAAACAACTTACTTTAATGAATAAGGAATTCACTGTTACACCACTGTAACGTGTGTCACCTTGAAAACTTTTTTCATGCCCTGAATGGCCCTCTGCACTTGCTGCAACCCGCCCAAACCCACCAACACAGCAAGTCATCTATACTACATGTAAATCACACTTGCTGGGGTTAAACATAGGAATCATTGCATAGAGGGATAATCAGGAGTTCTTATCACAGGATCCCCTGAGACTGATTCCTGGCGTGTGACATGACTGTCAAAACACTGACAGATTGTTTTACCAACACGTGCATGCACACGCACACACAGCTGCAAGCACCCACACAGCCATACGCAAACATACACTTTCAAACACATGCTTTCAAGCATGCACAAGCACACAAAATCACACTGACAGATTGTTTTACAGCTCCATAGGCTTGACTGACACCTAGTCTCCTGGATATCCTTCCAGTTTCCTGCTTTATGAGGTAAATACAATCTAACAAGTTAGCACTGCAAGTTTTGTTATTTAATAAAGACCAGACCTTTTTCAGGTGGCACTATAAGTAACTGCTTAGGGATAATAATTAAATAATACTTAAATATTATTCTTTAAAATTGCATTAGCTTTTTTTCATGTTTTTAGTGGTAAACATCCTTGCAATTGGAAGAAAACAAACATTTAAATACATGTCGTTGCTGCTTAAGGGGTGTCATTTTTAATTATTTCAATTTTCCTGCGTACTTCTTGGCATGAATGGAAAACAGATATGCATAAGTGAAGCTGCCAGGTACCCTGTTGGATTCTGTCTGCCACTGCATTGGCCAAATCACAATCTTTTGGACATGTCAAAAATCAAATAACCCTATTAAACACCATTATGACAGTTAATTCTGTTGCTATGTCACCATGTACAATATATTGGTTAAATGCTTCCTGGGACAGATGCTACTTTGAGACTAATCAGTAGTAATTGGGGGCTCAGTTGGGTTAGAGTGGCCTTGTGGCTCTGGCCAGTGTTTTTAGCTTGAAGCTGACAGGGGGATGGGAAGAAGAATGGACAGACTGATACGCTCACCACTCATGCAAGCTATGCCAGAAAGCTGAGTTTGATGAGTTTGTCAGTTCCACATTTATCGACTTATTTGGGTATTTAGTTTTGATGTTCAGTAAGCCACGCTTATTTATTTCCTTTTTGAGGTATCTATTACTTTGACTTGTTCAGTTTGACATTTATCCAGGTTCTAATCATGTTTCTTGCATTTAAAACTCCACTTCCACAACCTCTACCTTGTACCCACATGATGACACCATGCCTTGTACAGTTCTTTTGTATTCTAGCAAAAGATGTGTAGCTGCTGTAGAGATGATAGTGGTAATTATGTTGTGCAGCAGAAATGGTGGTAACTGGTATGAATATTAACCTTTGTCACCTGTCATCTGTTGTTAATTACTTTTGAATGTACTCTTTACTTAACCAGGTAAACCTCACTGAGGTAACAGTGACATAGCCAATAGTATGCAGTGGCACAAACAGTATGCAGACATTATGAACACAAGACTACAGATTATAGAAAGATTTAGATAACTTACACGGTACAGCAGCAACCATGGCCCCAAGTGACAATCTTGGGATGATGTTAAGTGCTAGAATGAAGTGTAACAGTAACACAAATAGAGTAATAAAGTCAGTGAACTCGGTAACACTGTTAGAGAGCAGTATGTATCTAAAGTTTGCAAGCATTAGTTAACACTAGCCACCACTGAGTTATTGGCCATACCAGACCAAATAAGGCTGTAGCTGCAAAACTTTAAATGGGCAAGAGTGCATTTAATTCCACATGAATTCAACCTATTATTTGTGAAATGTAGAATGTGCTATTTCTTTTTTTTTCAAATGTTACATAGTATCACTTTAAAAAATACAAGCTTGCATACTGTGTAGTAGTACGCATAAAACAAAATGTCATTACACCTGCTGGTTTCTCTTACCCATGATATCCACTCATGCTCTGTGCCACTCATGCTCTGTGCCACCTCTTTAGCTGTACTTGCTGCCGATTTATTTATTGAAAATTTTGACAAATAAACACTGTGTACTGTACTGTTCAGTAACACTGACATATGAGGCAAAAAGCAAACCATGTTTACCAGCAGCAGTGACAAAAAGTAACCAGCAAAATCCCTCAAGACTTTTCTAAATGAATAATCTTTAAATTAGGGCATGAAAAAACACTCTTAAGATGCCCAGCAAAACATTTTACATTCCAGCCTGTCATGTTTTGGAATGGCCTTCAGACTTTACTTTGTTGCATTATACATCAACCCTTACCCTACATTTTACATTTGCAATCCAGGGGCAAATATTTTCAGTTGTGGGTGGGGGAGAGGGGGGTGATTTCTATGCTCTAGCAATTTGATACCACAGCACTAGAGAGTTATCACCAGAGTGGCCGTAAGCTCCGGAGCAATTCATAATTGTGTTCTCTCATTTCATATTGCAGCAGCTCAAGTTTATATTTTTTTATTTATTTTCTCTGCCACATGCACACAACACCCACACAAGCAAATACACACACACACATACAGATGTCTCATCCCAGCACTTTTTTGATGATACATTAAATGGTGTAAAGTTGCATCTTGCTCTGTGCGCACATTTATGCATGTGTGTGTGTGTGTGTGTGTGTGTGTGTGTGTGTGTGTTTGAAGCAGAGTCCCTCCACCTGTGCTGGTTGGGAGTTAATCCGGTTAGGTCCCAGTCTCGTCTCCACTGCTGAACAGTGTGGTTGAAGCTCCACAGTGCCCTGCGGCCTGGGGCGCCTCTCCAGCCCAACGCCTTGGCTTAAGCGTGGCACGGTAAGGAGATGAGACCGGCTTGGCCCTCGTTACAGAAATTAGATGGATCAGGGAGTAAACATAACCAGCTTTTTATATGATCTCCAGCACAGACAGACAGAGAGCAGAGAAGATGGAGGGGAGGGAGGAAGAGAAGGCAAGATTCCTCTTCTAATTACTTCATGGGTCACTGCTCCTGCAGGCAGATGTCAAAATCCAACACTTTCTGATGTGAGGAGAGCGCAGGAGAAAGGGAGGGATAGAGTAGGGAGAGAGAGAAAGGGTAGAGTGGAGGGGGGAGCGTAATGAAGACAGGAAGAAGGATGAGATATAAAAAGAGGAAAAAGAGAAAGAGGAGGTTTAGGAATAAAATAGTGAATTGGAGAGAGTGGGTAACAAAAATAAAACAGGGGTAGGAGGAGGATAGAAGAGCTAGAGAGAATGGATGAAAGGAGATAGTGAGGGGGATTTAGAGAGGCAAGGGATGCAAGGAGAAGAAGGGGGTAGAGGGCGAAGGAGGATGGATTGGAGGGGTGTAACACGTTGTCAGGAAAGTGGGTGAATGTAGTGGTGATGACACAGATTGGTTGTGGAGTAGCGGTGACCTGGGATGGCCTGTGTCTGGCAGAGAGGTAGCAGACAAACACAAAAACCTTCAGATTTGCTACATGCCCCCTGGCTCATTGAAGAAAAAAAAAATCACTGACACCCAACTGAAATGACAAATTGGCACTGCCACGTCAGGAGTTGTGCTATACCCTTTAGTATCAATGTAGAACTGCCTACATTTCAAAGTTCGAAATGATCTCTGGTTATCAAAGCACTGAAGTTGACTCAGAGCAGCATTTTTTTTCAAATGTTCTATTTTTCCAAGAAACCAAATGTCGGTGTATTTGCTGTATATTTATGTGTATGTGTTATCTCATTTTCTACACCAATTTCTAAAGCGACAGTGGCATACAGTTTTCACCTACAAAGACTCCGCCTTCAGCCTTCATTCATTGTCTTTTTAAAGAGACAATGTTAAAGTTTTTATATCAAGTATTTATTTTATATGTTCTCCTTCATACATTAAACAGACGGACCATGTATAAAGGTTTTGTTAACCAGACGCAACTCCAAATCCTGTCTTACACACGTTGTGAATTGAGGAAATGTACGGGGCGGGTTCATTTCATTTCATGTAAAACTAAGTGATATGAGATCTTTGAAAACAACCACTGAATTTTGCCATCAAAGAGAAGTGAAGGACTTCTAAGGATGTGGGCTATTGTTTTGATGTGATACGTTGATACTTCTGTGCCAAGAAAACTCAAAAGCAGC